>NC_047084.1:371604053-372844053 GCF_902459505.1 Geotrypetes seraphini
CAGTTTTATATCCCATCCTCCACAACGAGCTCAGAACAGGTAACAAGGTTGATATACATAAGCACAAACAAACAAATTATGAATTTACATTTGTACAGTAATGTTAGATATACAGAGTCAAGCTTAGCACCCATTTTGATCTTTAAGTTAACATACGGTTATTTCCATCTGCAGTTAACAACCAGAGTGGATCTAGTTCAGTGTACATGAGAATACATATGGTTTGAAGGGAGTGACTGGATTTATAGGAAAAGATAGCCCTTTAAGGGATCTGATGTGAGGAGGCATTTGATTCCAATAACTTGGTAGGAAATGGGAGTAGGAACAGTGTCTAGCGCTCTGGAGTTGGAGGGTGCAACCAGGAGATACCTGTAGATGTGTTTTCTCCTGGGAACGGAGTGGTCTGTTTGGGACATGTGTACCCCATTTCGCCAGCATTCTCAGTCAGTATTGGATTTAGATTTACACCAAATTCACTCTAACTAGTGGTGTAATAAGAAGGGTGGAGGGCGGACCACCCTGGGGTGATGTCTTGGTCGGGGCGCCGGCAACTGTCCTCCTCTTTTCCTCCCCCACTCCTTCTTGACCCCCACCTGCCGTGCGCATGCACCCCTTCCCTCGTACCTCTTTAATTTTCATGGTGCCAGCAGCATCACAAACTTGTTGCCCGCATCGGTGTCAGCACTCTCTGATGTCACTTCCAGGTCTCGCACACCAGGAAAATTAAAGAGGTATGGGAGAAGGGAAGGGGGTGGGGCGCATGTGCAGCAATTGGGGGCAGAGAAGAGGGCTCACCTTCACTATACCACTGACTCTAACTGCCTGATTGTCTTAAGTCAGAGAGTTCTTTATCAAACCATCCTGCAGATTTGCGGACATGTATTTTAATGAAAGTGCTTAGGGGCTATGTCATCTAAGGTGGCTGTGCTAGTTTCCTCCCAAAAAGAGTAGAAAATGGGAGGATTAGAATTCCCAGAAGCTAATTCATACCATTACCGAAATCCGTGGAACTTATAGTTCCTCTGTGTAGGACTTCTCTTTTAGATTTAGATAATTGAACATTTTTTGACTGTAGCCAATTTAGGTTGAAACTATACATCGGGAATCTACCTAATGGCTAGGTCAGTGTGTGAAAGCCCAGGGAACTGGGTTTGAGTTTCACTGTTATCTCTTTATGACCTTGGGCAAGTCACGTGAACTTCCAGGTAGACTGTGAGCTCACTAAGGACAGAGAAAGTGCTTGAATGCAATATGTTAACCCCTTTGTTTGTACAGAAAGACTATATATAAATAATAAAATAAAATAGCCCTCCTTCAACCAAACTGCAGCAAGCAGCCAACAATTTCATATTACAGGTATGTCATTAGATGCTGGTATTTTCACATTTTGTTGAGATTTATCATGCTCGCAACAAAATAATATCCTTACTACAATTCCTAGAACAATTTTTAAAATGTCAATTACAACTCTAAGCTGCACTGTTTCCTCAAAATGTCACTGCTGCTAGTTCAAGAACAAATTAATAAAGCATAGACAATATTACATCAGATTTCAAAATCAAAACTGAACTATCAATTCATCCCACTAACAAAAAACATTTGCTTAGCTTCTCATACAAAAATATGTACAAGTTAATACTTGCATAAAACACATAAAAACAACAAATTAATCCAGTCTAAACAGAAAAATTAAGGCAGATGAAGAACATATAGCCTATCTAGACATGCTATCTACTAGCCTTTCCTCTCCCTTAGAGATCCACCGTACTTATCCCAAGCTTTCCTGAATTCAGATACACTTTGCCCCTCTTTTATGAAACCGCGTTAGCAGTTTCTAGCGTGGGGTGCTGCTCCCGACGCTCACTGAGTTCCTATGAGCGTCAGAAGCAGCGCGAGCCATTCAGCTATCGCAGTTTCATAAAAGGAGGCCTTCGTCTCCACCACCTCCACTGGGAAGCCGTTCCAAGCATTCACCACCCTTTCCCTGAAAAAGTATTTTCTGAGATTACATAGTAACATAGTAACATAGTAGATGACGGCAGATAAAGACCCGAATGGTCCATCCAGTCTGCCCAACCTGATTCAATTTAAATTTTTTTTTTTTTTTTTTTCTTCTTAGCTATTTCTGGGCGAGAATCCAAAGCTTTACCCGGTACTGTGCTTGAGTTCCAACTGCCAAAATCTCTGTTAAGACTTACTCCAGCCCATCTACACCCTCCCAGCCATTGAAGCCCTCCCCAGCCCATCCTCCACCAAACGGCCATACACAGACACAGACCGTGCAAGTCTGCCCAGTAACTGGCCTAGTTCAATATTTAATATTATTTTCTGATTCTAAATCTTCTGTGTTCATCCCACGCTTCTTTGAACTCAGTCACAGTTTTACTCTCCACCACCTCTCTCGGGAGCGCATTCCAGGCATCCACCACCCTCTCCGTAAAGTAGAATTTCCTAACATTGCCCCTGAATCTACCACCCCTCAACCTCAAATTATGTCCTCTGGTTTTACCATTTTCCTTTCTCTGGAAAAGATTTTGTTCTACGTTAATACCCTTTAAGTATTTGAACGTCTGAATCATATCTCCCCTGTCTCTCCTTTCCTCTAGGGTATACATATTCAGGTCTTCCAGTCTCTCCTCATACGTCTTCTGGCGCAAGCCTCCTATCATTTTCGTCGCCCTCCTCTGGACCGCCTCAAGTCTTCTTATGTCTTTCGCCAGATACGGTCTCCAAAACTGATTACTTCTTAGTCTTCACCTTCATCCTATGCCCCTCCTTCCAGAGTTCCCTTTCAGTTGAAAGAGACTCGCTTCATGTCCATTGATGCCACATAGTTATTTAAATGTCTCTGTCATAATTCCCCTCTCCTGCCTTTTCTCCAAAGCAGAAATATTGAGATCTTTAAGTCTGTCCCCATATGCTTTATGCTGCATTTATTTATTCAATTTTCTATATCGTTCACCCAGGAGAGCTCAGAACAATTTACATGAGTTTATTCAGGTACTCAAGCATTTTTCCTTGTCTGTCCCAGCGGGCTCACAATCTATCTAATGTACTTAGGGCAGTGACTTGCCCAGGATCACAAGGAGCAGCATGGGTTTGAACCCATAACCACAGGGTGCTGAGGATATAGCTTTAACCACTGCGCCACACTCTCCACCAACCATTTTAGTAGCCATCCTCTAGACCAGTGGTCTCAAACTCAAACCCTTTGCAGAGCCACATTTTGGATTTGTAGGTACTTGGAGGGCCTCAGAAAAAATAGTTAATGTCTTATTAAAAAAATGACAATTTTGCATGAGGTAAAACTCCTTATAGTTTATAAATCTTTCCTTTTGGCCATGATCAAGAAACTTTTATTTTACTTTTGTGATTATTATAAACATATCAAGGGCCTCAAAATCATACCTGGCGGGCCGTGAGTTTGAGACCACTGCTCTAGACCAACTCCATCTTGTTTATATCTTTTAGAAGGTTTGGTCTTCAGAATTGTACACAATATTCCAATCGAAGTCTCACCACTCTTATACAGGGGCATCATTACCTCCCTTTTTCTACTGGTCATTCCTCTCCCTATGCACCCAAACATCATTCTAGCTTTCATTGTTGCCTTTCCTACCTGTTTGGCTACCTTAAGATCATCATGTACTATCACACTCAAGACACACTCCTCTTTTGAACACAAAAGTTCTTCACCTTCTAAACCAGGGGTATCCAACCTGTTGGCTTCCCTGGGCCGCATTGGCTGAAAAAAATGTTTCTGGGGCTGCACAAACACGTAAATGCTGCAGCATGACAGAGGAGGGAGCCGGCAAGACGGTAAACATCCGGGGGCAGCAGAGGAAAACACTGCATTGCCCTTGACTGGGGCAGCACAAAATACTTCACGGGGCCACATGCAACCCGAGGGTCACAGGTTGGACACCCCTGTTCTAAACTGTACCATTCCCTTAGATGTTTGCAGCCCAAATGCATGACCTCGCATTGCTTAGCTTTAAATTTTAGCTGCCAAATTTCAGACCATTCTTCAAGCTTCGCCAGTACTTCCTCTAGTTATCCTCACCATCAGGGGTGTCCTATTGCATATTTTGGTATCTCCTGTAAAGAGGCAAACCTTACCAGACAGCCCTTCAGCAATATCGATTACAAAAATTCTAAAAAGAACAAGCCCAAGAACCGAACCTAGAGACACACTACTGATAACATCCCTTTCCTCAGAGAGATCTCCACTGCCTTCCACTCAACCAGTTCCTAACCCAGTCCATCACTTTGGGGCGCATTCTGAGAGCACTCAGTTTATTTATTAGACACCTGTGTGGAACAGTGTCAAAGGCTTTGCTAAAATCTAAATACACCTCATATAGTGCTAGACTTTGTACTTTTTGAAAGAGTAAAAAATCGATTCACTTTTACCCATTCTATGCCATTCAGGATTTTGTAGACCTCAATCATACCCCCTCAGACATCTCTTTTCCAAGCTGAAGACCCCTAACCTCTTTAGCCTTTCCTCTTACAAGAGGAGTTACACCCCCTTTATCATTTTAGTCACTCTTTTCTGAACTTTTTCTAATTCCACTATATCTTTTTTTAGATATGGCAACCAGAACTGAGTGCAATTTCCAAGGTAAAGTCTCACCATGAAGTGATACAGCAGCATTATAATATTCTTGGTCTTATTTACCATTCCTTTCCTAATAATTCCCAGTATCCTGTTTGCTTTTTTGGCTGCCGCCACCACACAATGGGTAATTCAATGTAGTGTCTACAATGACACTCAGATCTTTTTCTTGGGTGCTGACTCCTAAAGGTGGACCCTAGCATTAGCTAGCTATGATTTGGATTATTCTTTATTCTTCCCAATTTGAATCACTGCGCATTTATCCACCTTAAATTTCATCTGTCACTTGAATGCTCAGTCTTCCAATTTCCTAAGGTCTTCTTGTAATTTTTCACATTACGCATGTGTTTTGACAACTTTGAATAGTTTTGTCTCATCTGCAAATTTAATTCCCTCTCTTGTCATTCCAATTTCCAGATTATTTAGGGCTCCTTTTACGAAGGTGCGCTTGCGTTTTTAGCGCACGCACCGGATTAGCACGAGCTATAGCGTGCGTTAGCCGAAAAACTACTGCCTGCTCAAGAGGAGGCGGTAGTGGCTAGCGCACGGGGCATTTTAGCGCATGCTATTCCGCGCGTTAAGGCCCTAACGCACCTTCGTAAAAGGAGCCCTTAGTTTTTGCATCATAACTCAGGCTATATTGTTGCCTCTGTAACTCATTATATGAGGGCATCACAAAGAAACTTCAGAAAAGAATACAGCTGTTACAAAATACAGCAGCCAGACTGATTAGTGGGCTAAAAAGATTTGAAAGACTAACCCCTACACTGCGCGAGCTGCAATGGCTACCAGTACACTACAGGACCAAATTCAAATTTGCTTGAATTATTTCTACCGGGTCAAAGTTCATCACCATTAAGTGAAAGCTGTCATCTACTTCACAAAACAGGCTCCATGAGACTTAATAGGTGTAAGGTCTTGATTAATCCTACATTCAAATATGTCAGATATAAAAGACATCATGAACGCACCTTTAAATACCTGGAAGCTAAACCAGGAATGATTTTCCAATGGAAATTAGAATTATACTTACTTACTGTTTATTTTGCAAATTTCTGAAAACCTTCTTTGAGAAATGGGCTTAGCACTAATATCTATAATTTTAAGTCTTTTGTTCTTACTCATCCTTTGAAAATTTTTATAATTTTTTGGAAACTGCATAGGAGATATAGTGGCATATAAGACACCATTAGCATCATTTATGAATATGCTAAATAGAACTGGTCCCAATACAGAACACCTCTTCCATTGAGTAAAATTTAACCCAATCCTCTGTTTTCTGTCCAATAACAAATTCTTAATCTACAACTGAACATTGCCTCCTATCCCCTGACTTTTTCATTTTCTCTAGAGTCTCTCTCTCATGGAACTCTGTCAAAAGTTTTCTGAAAATCTATTTATACCTTTACCCACATGTTAATTCAACCCTCTTGAAGAAGGCCAGTCTCTGTTTTTTGCTCATTGTAAAAGGTTTTAAAGATGAAGGCAGCAAAACTAAATGGTACTTACTCTTCTTTCCATCCATATCTGCATGGATTTTGCGAGCCAAGAAACCAGCTTTATACACAGCAGCATTGGGGTCATGAGGAATGTCCAGGAAAGGGTTGCAACTGCTGCTGCTCCCAGTTCGGCCAAAGCTCTTCTGCTGGGTCCCATTTGATTTTTCCTCAGTGCAGACTGAAGGGGATTTCTTGGATTCATTTTCATCTCTATTTGAAACAACAATAAAAAGAAGCAAGGGTTATATAAATGAATGAAAAACATCACACAAAGTAAAAATGGTCAAAATACCTTAATTAATCAGGTTCTACTCTTAAAAGGGATATAAAATATTTACTTATTTTCCAAATATTTAATAAATATGTATCACCATAATGTTCCAAACATACAACAATGGAAAAATGAAAACAAAATCTAATCCCACCTGAACTGTAAAACAAAATAAAACTACAAAAACAACAAAATGCTCCCGAGTTAATAGCCTTCCTAATAATCTGGGTATGACTTCTCTTTATGTATCTCTTATAGCAACAAGCTCCACAATTGAGGACCTTGAATTACAGCAAATTGATAAAGATCAGGTTGCAGATATCCAAAAGTTGGGAAAGAAAGGGGGGGGGTGCTGTTGCTGGGTGATTTCAACCTGCCAAATGTGGACTGGAAAGTTCTGCCTGTGGAAATGGAAAGAAGCAGAGAGATCATGGATGCCTTTCAAAGGGCTCTGCTCAGATAGATGGTGAAGAAAGAAATGATACTGGATCTGATGCTCACAAATGGAGAAAGTGCTTCGAGAATTGCTGCAAAGGCACCAGCGCTGTGGGTACCCTCGGCTCTGCAGCTATAGGGGGCTCCCCGAAGGCTGGCATGTTTTCCCCTTCTCTCCACCATTGTCCAGCTTCCCCCTGACCTCCCAGTCTCACTTTAAAAACTAATTACAGCCTGCAGATCACTAGTAATGTAGCAATTTTAATAGGCTGCCGTTGACCTCCATTGCACGTTCCCTCTGATGTTGGCAGGGAGGGAGGGGGTCCAAAGAGAGAGGCATATACCAGACTGAGAGTGGCAGGAAGGGGCAGAAATAATGAGTCTAAAAACAGAGGAGAGGGAGCAAGATGGTGGACAATGGGAGGGAGGGAGGGAAGGAAAAGAAATGGAGAGAAGTTGGACCTATGGAATGATGTGGAGGGAGGGGGCATAGAGATACTGTATAGGAGGTTAGTTGGGAAAAGAAAGGGAGAGATGATGGACTCTGGGGTGGTGGGGAAGGAGGGAGAGATGCTGGATGAAAGGGATGTTGAGAAAAGGAGAGATGGTGGCTCTGGGGATGGTGGGATCCATCGCTGCAGCCGCTCTTTCATTCCTCAGGCCACTGGCAGCAAGAGTGAAGTAAACATACTGCCTTCCGCAGCTGGAAGCTTTCCCTCTGCTACGATTCAATAGGCTGAAACAAATCGAAAAATTTTTCCCCGAATCAGGCAGCACTAGTTCTTAATCCTTAATAGGACATTACCTCTTATCCCATGACTTTCTTATTTCCTCAGAAGCCTTTAATGAGGTACTTTGTCAAATGCCTTTTGAAAATCTAAATACACAATATATAATGGCTCATCTTTATCCTTGTGTTCATTCACCCCTTCAAAGAAATGCAGTAGATTGGTGAGGCACAATTTCTCTTGACTAAATGCATACTGGCTTTCAATCCATGCTTATGGAGGAAAGTTCTATAGTCTGCTGTTGAGACAGATATGGGGGAAGCCACTGCTTCCCCTGAATTGGTGACATGGAATGCTGCTACTATTTGAGTTTTTGCCAGGTACTTGTGATTTGGATTGGCCTACTGGGCTAGATGGACTATTAATCTGACCCAGTAAGGCTATTCTTATGTTCTTATGTTATAATAGTCTCTACCATTTTGCCCAGCTTCAACATCAGACTATTTTCCAGATCACCTCTGGAAACCTTTTTAAAAAGTGGCATCATGTTGGCCACCCTCCAGTCTTCTGATACTAGGCTGGATTAAAAACAAAAAATTACAAGTTACTTACAATAGCTCTGAATGTTCATTTTTCAATTCTATCAGCACTCTGGGATCGATACCATCCAGTCCAGGTGATTTGCTACTATTCAGTTTGTCAAATTGACTTATTACATCTTCCAGTGTTACAGAGATTTGTTTGAGTTTCTCCAATTCATCAGAACTGAATACCATTTCTGGCACCAGTAGCCCCCCACATCTTCCTCAGTGAAGACCGAGGCAAATAATTTAATGTCTCCGCTATGGCCTTTTCTTCCTTGAGAGACCTTTTTATCCCTCGGTCATCTAGCTTCCCGGCTTCTTGCTTTTAATATACCTAAAAAAGTCTTTATTGTGTGGTTTTGCTTCCAGTGCATTCTTCTTTTCAAGGTCTCTCTTTGCCTTCCTTATTAGTGCCTTGCATTTAACTTGACATTCCTTGTGCTGATTACAATTATTTTCCGTTGGATCCTTCTTCCACTTTTTGAAGGATTCTCTTTTAGCTCTAATAGCTTCTTCCTTCACCTCACTCTTTAACCATGCCAGCTGCCGTTTGGTCTACCTTCCTCCTTTTTAAACACATGGAATATATGTAATTTGGGCTTTCAGGATGCATATTTTTGACCTTTGCAGCTGCTCCTCTAAGTTTCTTTTTTACCATTTTCCTCAAGTTATCATAATCAGCTTTTTAAAGTTAAATGCTGTTGTCTAGGATTTCCTGTGTGAACTTATTCCAGGGATTATATCAAACTAGTGTTTAAGCCCGTTAGATTAACGGGTGCTAGATGACCTCCTCTCCTGCTTTTGAACCTGGGCAGAGGCAGAGCCGGGGCGGGAGGGAGTGACGGTGGGAGAGCAATTTCAAAGCCTCGGAAGTGGCGGCTCCTTGACCAATCCGTGCTTACAACGTCCCCACACTCGCGGTCTGGCTGGCTCCCCCACCAAAGCCCTTCGCAGTGGCAGCCCCTCCCGCATCCGTCCCCGTGTCCCAAGCCTCTCTGAAAGCCGGCTCCCATGAAAATGGTACCCCCTGTCCAAAGCCGCCGCGGCAGCCTCCCTCAAAACACATTTCAAATCTGACATATTGTAATCACAAAACAGAAAATAAAATTATTTTTCTTACCTTTTGTTGTCTGGTTATTATTCATATCATGTAGGGGTCTCAGGCTATGGTTGGCTTTTGATAACTCGCTTGCCAGGGCCCCTTCTTTCTTCTTCCCTCCCTCCATCCCTGCAGCTAAAGACAGGCAGCTCCCCCCCAGTGGTCTGAGACAGGAGGGAGCAGTTAGGAGAGGGTCTGAGGGCAAAGAGGGGCTCAACAGCGCCCATCCACCTTTCCTTCCCTCCCTCCATCAGGTGCAGTGAATCCACCAATGTTAAAAGGAGCCGCGTCGAAATCGGAGGCCTGCCACTGCCGTAGCACGTTCCCCTCTGCCTTGGTCCCGCCCCTTCTCTGACATATGGGACCGCGGCAGAGGGAACGTGTTACGGTGGCGGCATGGCTCCAATTTCAAAGCAGCTCCTTTTAACATAGGCGGAGGTGAACTGTACCTGATGGAGGAAGGGAAGGAACGGTGGGGCAAATTTCAGCAACGGCAGGAATTGTTTGGCGGGCCAAGCACCGGTTTCTTTAGGCAGCCCCAGTTGTTTACTTGGATTCAATGTGAGCCGGATGAGGAAGGCCGCCGCAGCCTCGCGGCTAGGTAGGGGGACAACAATGGCACTTATGCTCAAGCCCCTGCCGCAGCTCCTCTCTCGATCCTGGTGCGGTTCGAGAGAGGAGTCGTGGCGGCGGCTTGAGCATAAGCGTGATTGTGTCCCCCTACCTAGCGGCGAGGCTGCGGCGGCCTTCCTCACCCGGCTCTCACGGCTGGCGGCCGGCGAACCCTAATGCTGACATTGAATCTAAGTAAACAACCAGGGCTGCCTAAAGAAACATGGTAATCATATTCTGTTCTGAAAGCCCCGGCCGCAGCTCCTAGGCGGTTGAGGGGGGAAGGTTGTGGTCGGAGTTGCTAGGCTGCAGCGGATGTGTGAGTTGCGAGTGTGGGGCCTGTAGCGGCGCGAGGTGGAGAGCAGGCTGTGGTGACGTAGTAGGCGCGCATGCGCACTCGTGTTTCCGCAACGGGATCAGGGAACACGATTTTTTTAGTGCGCATGCGCGTCCTACCATTTTATTATATTAGATGCAATCATGTGGAATGTATCAAAGCAGTCCCTGGAATTTAGGATGCAACATATGAGCCTGCTGACAGCACTGAAGCTCTGAAAACTGTATCTAATTTTGCCACTATATCCACCCTAACATTTTGTAAAAGTATGGAGAGAGGACCAAGTGGCTGCTCTACAAATCTCTTCCATGGACACTGCTTTTGACTCTGCCCAGGAGGAAGCTACATTCCTAGTGGAGTAGGCCTTCAGGGAAATCAGGTATCTTACTGCCACAGTATCTCTGGGCTTATTATTACAGGATTGATCCAGGGACTGATGAGCTTTTGAAGCCAGCGGCAGCTACTGCCCGCTAATACAAAGAGATGATCCAACAGCCGAAACTCTTTACTCACTTCAAGGTAATGCAGCAACACTCTGCGCATGTTTAGCAACTTCATGATTCTGTCAGTCTTCTTGAAGCCTGAATGCATACACACCAACAACCAGACCTCGTGATTGACTTGACAGCTAGGTACTACCTTCAGCAAGAAGGAAGGGACTGTACACAGTACAATTACCATCTCTAATATTCTGAGGAAAGGTTTCCTGCAGGATAGAGCCTGAAATTATGATACTTGTTATGCAGACGTAATAGCCACCAAAATGGTGCTTTCACAGTGACACCCATTCTTGAAGCCTCCTTCAACGGCTCATATGGAACTCTGGCTAGAGCTCGCAGGACGAGAGTCAGATTCCATGTTGGAAAAGGATGCTCTTTTGGTGGATGCAAACGTAATGCTCCCTTTAAAAATCTGGATGAGAGGCCACCTTTGCAGGTCCAAGGTCTGAAGCACGAGAGACCTGCGATGTGTACTTTGTGGGAGCCCAATCAGGGTTGTAATTAGATCCTTGTTTTGTTGTGCACACTAGCTCTAGAACCTCTTCCAGACCTTCGCATAGGACAACAGCATTGTGTGTTTCTTGGACCTCAGGAGAGTGGCAATGACCACTTCTGAATAGCCTAACGCATTATATTGAAACATTTTTATTGATGACCACCAATAGGTACAAAAGAATAAACAACAGAACAGGATATAGAGGCAACAGTCCCAACTCGACAAAAGTACTCACAATCCAGAAACCATAGTCATCCCTCCCCCCTCCTTAAACTCCCATAGGGATCCCCCCATATCAATATCAACCCCACCCCAGTACCAAACTCCACCCCCCAAAGAAACTGTCAAAGGCCAAAGCCTGTAAAGTCCATCAGTTCAGAGAGGACAGTGGAAGTGGATGAAGTGGGGAGATAGTACCTGCCGACCAAATACACTTCTCCCTCCGAATCTGCGGTTTCAGTATCCACGGATTTGGTTATTCGTGATTTTTTTTAAAAATCGTTTTAAAATTTTGGGGCTATTTTTAAGCCCTCTGAGACTCCCTGGAACCTTACCTGGTAGTCTAGTGGGCTTTCGAGACAGGAGTGATCTTCCTATGCTTCTGCCCTGTGCAGATCACTCATAGGAAATGGCTCCTGTAGTCTTTTAAGACTACGATGGGAGCTAACGGCAGCCATTTCCTATGAGTGATCTGCACGGGGCAGGAGCATAGGAAGATCGCTCCTTCCCCGAAAGCCTACTAGACAACAGGTACGGTTCTGGGGGAATCTCAAAGGGCTTAAGGTAAGGTCCTGGATTCCAGGGGAAGATGGGGGGGGGGGGGTTCAGAACTGGCCTGAATATTATTCGCAGTTTTTTTATATCCGTGAGCTGGCTCTGCCTCTAACCCCTGCGAATATCGAGGGAGAAGTGTACTCATCCACCAAGATAAGTACACAAACTTATCCTTACAGGAGGTTATCCACTCTTACTAACCCAATGAGTTTTCAAGCCGTTCTTATTCTGTATCATAGGCAAAAAAACTCCACTCGTTTCAAAATGTAATTTTAAAAAACCGGGAAACATCTCACCACTTGCACAGGGAAAAGGAAAAATAAACAAGAGACTAATTCGTCATTGTGTGGAAAAACAACATTCTTTTGAGGAGTTTAGATGTTTTGTGCTAGAGCATATACCAGTGACGTCACGGAGGGATGACGTGAAGATGAAACTTTACCAGAGTGAACAGAGATCGATTTTCTTTTTGGATACCATCAGGCTTAAGGGCCTTAATCAGAAAATAGAATGGTGTGCATTTTTTATTAGTCTGTTTTGTTGGTTTTTTGATTTTTGTTATTTGTTTTTGCGGTTGCAGTTTGGTGTCTTGCCTAGCTTCCTGCGGAAGTGACATCATGCAATTCAGAGCTTTAATTCAGGAGCAATTTTGACGCCAGTAGTAGACGGAGCAGGAATAAACAAGAGTTTGTCATGGAATTTCCCTGATGCAGCCATAGTGGGCGAAACAAGAGCCTTGTTGGAAGTACAGCCATTTATCTTCACTGAAAAGCTTTTGGGTGACTTAATAAGAATATCGTGTTACTGGATGGAGTCGGATAACAACTGTGAAGATAAGTGTGATTTTTAGTCTCTTGTCTATTTTTCCTTTTCCCTGTGCACAGTGGTGGGATGTTTCCCGGTTTTTGAAAATGACATTTTGAAATGAGTGGAGTTTTTTGCCTATGATACAGAATAAGAACGGCTTGAAAACTCATTGGGTTGCCGTCTGCATATTATTGATAATTGAGGCCTTTTCTCCACTTTTGAGCAAATGGTTTTCTGAGGGCACTTCCACCACTTGGCGAATAACATTTGTTTCTAGATTTTTGAATTATATTTTGTTATTATTGTTTTTGTTCTTGAAAGACATTTAAATACCTATGTGGCATAAATACACAAGATGCGTCTCAAATGAAAGGAAATTCCAGAGTGAGAGGGCATAGAATGAGGTTAAGAGGTAGCTCAGGAGTTATCTAAGGAAATACTTTTTAACAGAAAGAATGGTAGATAAGTGGAATAGTCTCTCAGGAGAGGCGGTGGAGACAAAGACTATCTGAATTCAAGAAAGTGTGGGACATGCATGTGGGATCTCTTAGGGAGAAGGGGAGATAATGGATGCTGCAGATGGGCAGAATGGACTCCCACAGGTGGGACATGGCCATACCGGGTTACAATTTGTTCCGCCGAGACAGGGAGGGCAAAATGGGAGGAGGGTAGCACTATATGCCAAAGATGACATCAAAGTTACCAGAATCACAGACATTAGGTACACAGGGGAATCCCTTTGGGTAAATTTGGCCAGGGGAAAGGACAAATGCCTGTACCTTGGCATAGTATACAGACCTCCAAGACAACAGGAAGACAGTGATATGGAATTAATCGAGGACATAGAGAATATCACTTTGCGGGGGCACACAGTATTGCTGGGTGACTTCAATATGCCTGATGTGAATTGGAACACAATTTCCTCTGCGACCAGCAGCAGCAGGAGGCTATTAAACTCTATAAAGGGAGCAAGACTCAAGCAAATGGTTTTGGAGCCAACTAGGGAACAGGCGATTCTAGACCTAATAATTACCAACGGAGAAAGTGTCACAGAGGTCTCAGTGGGAGACACGCTTGCGTCCAGTGACCACAACATGGTATGGTTTAACCTCAGAAAAGGTTTCACCAAATCCAACACATTAACCAAGGTCCTCAGATTCAAGGACACCAACTTCGAGAACATGGGGAAATTCATCCATCAGTCGCTGCAAAACCAACCAGAGACAGATAATGTAGAGGAAATGTGGTCAACACTGAAAGTTACTATACAAGAAGCAACAAACCGATTTATAAAATCAGCAAGTAAACGACGAAGAAATAACAAACCGCAGTGGTTCTCTACGGAGATCTCCAACCTCATAAAAGAGAAGAAAAGAGCATTCATCTCCTTCAAACATTCAGGGAAGCAGGACTCCAGGGAAGGCTATCTGGCCAAGTCAAGAGCCGTCAAAACGGCAGTCAGGCAGGCCAAATTGCAGATGGAGGAGAATCTAGCAAAGATCATCAAAAAGGGCGATAAAGCATTCTTTAGGTATATTAGTGATAGGAACAGGAACACAGGAGGGATAGTACGCCTTATGAAACCAGACGGGAACTATGTAGAATCGGACTCCGAGAAGGCTAAACTATTAAATGAATACTTTTGCTCAGTCTTCACCCGTGAGGCGCTGGGATCCGGCCCTCAGCTACCAACAGGGGATAGATTACATTGCATTACATTACATTAGTGATTTCTATTCCGCTTGTACCTTGCGGTTCTAAGCAGATTACATTAGAAGATGGCTGGTCATTTCCTTAGCTCGATAGACCCGTTTTTCAACTTCGAGTTTACGCCCAGTAGTGTCTACTGTGAACTATCCAAACTCAAGGTTGACAAAGCTATGGGGCCAGACAACATACACCCCAAAGTACTCAGGGAGTTAAGAGACACCTTGGCGAAACCACTATCAACACTCTTCAATCTCTCCCTTAGCAAGGGAAGAGTCCCGCTAGACTGGAAAACGGCTAATGTCATTCCACTACATAAAAAAGGATGCAGGACGGAAGCCACGAACTACAGACCAGTGAGTCTCACATCAATAGTGAGCAAACTGATGGAAACTCTAATCAAACACCAATTGGATACGGTCCTGAACGAGGGGAATCTGCGAGATCCCCATCAACATGGGTTCACAAAGGGGAGGTCTTGTCAATCCAACTTAAATCAGCTTCTTTGACTGGGTGATGAGGAAGCTGGATATTGGGGAGTTCCTGGACGTCGTGTACTTGGATTTCAGCAAAGCATTCGATAGCACCGCAGGTTGTTGAGAAAGATGAACTCTATAGGTTTGGGTGATACCTTGACTACATGGGTGGGGGACTGGCTAGGAGGTAGACTTCAGAGGGTGGTGGTGAATGGCTCCCCCTCAGAAATGACAGAGGTGATCAGTGGAGTACCGCAAGGCTCGGTCTTGGGCCCAATCTTATTCAACATCTTCATAAGGGACTTGGCTGAGGGGCTTCAGGGTAAATTAACGTTATTCGCCGATGACGCCAAATTATGCAATATAGTAGACAAGAACACAACAGGACCTGACATCAAATCCAAGATCGATAGTATGGCACATGACCTCCTCCTACTGGGGAATTGGTCCAGGACCTGGCAACTAAATTTCAACGCCAAAAAGTGCAAGGTCATGCATCTTGGTAACAAAAATCCATGTAAGACTTACAGTCTTAATGGTGAGATCCTAGAGAGAACTGTAGCGGAACGTGACTTAGGGGTAATCATCAGTGAGGACATGAAGACTGCAACTCAAGTGGAGAAAGCTTCATCTAAGGCCAGACAAATCATGGGTTGCATAAGCAGGAGTTTTGTTAGCCGTAAGCCCGAAGTCATAATGCCATTATATAGGTCCATGGTGAAAACCCATCTGGAATATTGTGTGCAGTTCTGGAGACCACATTACCGCAAAGATGTGCTGAGACTTGAGTCGGTCCAGCAAATGGCCACATGGATGGTAACAGGGCTCAGGGAGCTCCCGTATGAGGAACGGCTGAATAAATTGCAGCTCTACTCCCTAGAGCAGTGATGGCTAACCTTTTTGAGCCCGAGTGCCAAACTGCCGCACAAAGCCAAAGAATTTCCTCAAAGTGCCAGCACGTCAATTAAACCTTAATAACAAGATTTTAGTATCTAAAAACTCTTTATAAAGTTGCCTGAACTATGTAACATCATTTTTAAAGGTTGGAATCTTTGTATTGTCAGAGAATCAATTTGATTCACAATCCTTTGGTTTTCATTTCAATTTATTGGCAATTTATAATGTTTTAATGATTTCATTCAATTTAATGAATTTAGGAAGAATTTGATTCAGTTACACAATATATTTTAAATGCATTATTCACATAACATGTCAAATGTATCCTGAGTAAAAAAAAAGATAAACTTCTTAAAACTGTTAACTGTGTCAAGACTCGGTGTGCATTCCCAAAGAGTCTATACATGTTTTTTTGTAAAATTTACAATCAAATTAGAAAATAGTTAAATCATTACATTTCTAATAATATGATGTAAAGAAAACAAAAGAGCTTTCAATTAAACCAACCGTTTTTATTGGAAATTCCAGAATGGAATACAACAGGGCCATATAAAGTCCCTTTTTTAAATAACATCTTTAAATAATATTTAAATAACTTAGAAAGTGTCTTAACTGCAAACTGAAAACACTGCTTCATGTAAACATATGCATTGGGCATGCTCTGAAAAAAATTAATGTGATTTTTGTTGTTGCATGCATGCTGATAACTTGTCAATCCTTGGCTCATAGTGCGTTAATTTCAGAGCAACACATGCAGCACTCATGTCATCCGTTAATCTGTTTCTAGCATCAGATTTTATATGATTCAAAGCCGAAAACAGCTGCTCACAAGCATAGGATGACCCAAACATAGTAAGAAGAGCAATCCCAAGTGCTTTCATGGACTTAAAATTGTCTGGCAGAGAATTCCACGCTTTTAGGATTTCATTTTCAGAACTGCTAGCAGTGATTTCATTTGTCACCCTTTCACACTCAATATGTTCAAGAGCCGCACGCAGGTCATTGAATTTACTTTTCCAGATAGAGCTTTCTTTAAATTCCAGTAGCTCCATTTCCAAATTTTGAATATCCAACCACTGTAAGCAGGAAAGATCAAGATCTTCAAATGTGGACTTTTCTGGGGATGTTATAAATGAAAGGGTTGTCTCCATCTTACGGAACTGAGAAAATCTTTTACTAAAATTCTCCTTTGCTTCGGCTACAATGGTGGAATATGCTTTGTGGATTTCCTGGTGTTTTTTATGACTGTCCACAAATGTTGTAGAATTATCCAAATGTATTTTTAGGTTGGGAAAATATTTTAGCTGTCCACTCTCAAGGTCTTTTTCAAAAACATGCAATTTTCTCTCAAAAGCTTTGATGTCACTAAACATGCTTTCTGCTGTTTTTCCCATGCCTTGTAATTTTTTGTTTAGTACATTAAAGTGGTTAGTAAAATCTGTAAAGAACATGAGGCTGGTAAGCCAGGCCATGTTGGTGAGTTGAGGATAGTCTTCCCCCTTTTCGTTCATAAATAGCCTAACTTCTTCCAAGCAGGCCACAAATCTCTCTAACACTCGTCCTCTGCTCAGCCACTGGACATTATTGTACATCAGTAAAGTGTTATATTGTGCCTGAACCTCATCAAGAAGGGCTTGAAATTGTCGAAAATTAAGAGCACGCGCCATGATGAAGTTCACCATTTTTTGTTACATCTTTGAGGACATCGTCAAGTTTTTTGCTGCTTTCTTTGGCGCAGAGAGCCTCTTGATGTATTATGCAGTGAAATTGAATCAGTGGATGTTTTGCTTCCTTAGCAAAGAAATGAATGAATCCTGATGTTGTCCCCACTATGCTAGGTGCTCCATCGCTAGTAACTGAAACTACTTTTTCTGGACTTATGTCTAGTGATGAAAAAGCCTCCATCACAGCATTGTGGATATCTATCCCTTGTGTTCTTCCAGGCAAAGACAGCAGTTTTACCAGCTCTTCTCTCATGATGTCACCAGTAGCATAACGCAAAATGAGCGCTAGTCTTGCATGGTTAGTAATATCTGTACTTTCATCCAAGCACATGGAGTAGAA
This sequence comes from Geotrypetes seraphini, assembly GCF_902459505.1. NCBI lineage: Eukaryota > Metazoa > Chordata > Amphibia > Gymnophiona > Dermophiidae > Geotrypetes > Geotrypetes seraphini. The sequence continues at coordinate 371,621,958 of NC_047084.1, forward strand.
GGGTGCTTTTTGTAAGTCGCAAGTAAGCTGTTGACTAACATCAGCAGCCATTCGCAGAACCCTATCTTTTGCAGTATTTCTGCTTAGCGGCATCTCAGAGATGCGCTGCACAATTTTATCCTTGTTTTGGAAATCATGGAAGAGTGAATTATTCCCAGCCAAAATTGCCTTTTTGATAAAATCTCCATCAGAGAGGGGCTTACCATGTTTTGCCATGTACAGTGAAATTTGAAAGCTGGCAACTGTAAGATGATTAGTTTTTGAAAGATAGTTGCTAAAACTAAGAGACTGGGAGTGATATTTCTTTAATTTTCCTACAAGGAACTCTTTTCTTTGAGCTAAACCAAGTTCAGCAACACTGTTATGGTTGGTCTCAAAGTGACGTTTGACACTTGATGTGCGAGACACAACACTTTCATTACACATAATACACAATGCTTTCCCACTGCGTTCAATCACTCCATATGTACTCTGTCCAGGCCTCTTGGAATGGTCTTCCACTATCTGTTTTTGCTTTTTTTGCTGTACTCATTTTCTTTGTTCAAGACTTCAAGTCTACAAAAAGATAAAATTTGTATAATAAAAAAAATCTAATTAAGTGCTGTATACAAATCCGTCCCCATAAAAAAATATGTGATTGGGGAATTTTACTAATTGTAGACATCCGTTTTGGTCAAAAAATATACTGTCCGGGTGAAAACCGGACTTGTGCAACCTGAGTGTATGGGAAAAGGACTTTTATTTTTCATTATTGGAGCCTTTGTTATTTTATTATGATGTTTACAAAAGCACTGTGAAGGGCCACATATACACTTTACTGTTTTTTGCTATATTGAGTTTTCCATAAGGTACAGCGCAGAGGATTAGTGTGTTGGTTGTTCACAGAGAGCCCAGCCCTCCTCTCAGCTTACTGAACTTCTCTATGCAATCATCATAAGCAGCTTTTTTATTTCCTCGAATTTAGCATGTCCCCCATGGAAGATACAGAGGTTTTTACAGAGGAGCACATTATTAGACACATTAACTTCCCCCCATATCCTCACCTCTCTAGCATGGGAGCGTGGAGTCACACTACAGCCTCACTGAGTTCCTGTGATAGACTCAGTGTGAAGCTTCTCTTCCTCCCCCCACTTCCCCCTCACACACTTCCTCTTCCTCCCCCCACTTTCCCCTCACACACTGCAAAGCAGACACCGGCACACTCGCCTCCCGCCGCGCCGCATATCTTAATTGCGGACTAGAGAGTTGCGCGGGAACAGAAATCCCACCCGTCCCCGCCAAAGTCTCACCCATCCCCACCCGTCCCCGTGAGGAATCCCTCTGTCCCCACCTGTCCTCGTGAGGAATGTCCTCCGTCCCCGCCCGTCCCCATGAGGAATCCCCTCCATCCCCGCACGTCCCTATAAACTTCAGAAATAGTTATTTCATTTAATTATGCTACTGAATTAAAGGCTCTGGTAGAAACCCATTTACAAATAAGCAAAAAGACTTTATTAATTTGGAAATATTAATTGGGGAGAATACACACTTTGTAAACAGGTTTCTACCAGAGCCTCTTTTGTTTATAAATTTTTATCAACACAACTAATATACTACTTTATCCTGAAGCAAAAAAAAAGAAAAAAAGAAATAGAATTCTTTTCCTACCTTTGTTGCCTGGTTTCTGCTTTCCTCATGTTCTCATTCAGTTCCTTCCATCCACTGTCTCTCTTCCTTCTGCGTCTTCCATTTGCTCTGTTACTGTGCCTCTCCCTTTCTCCCCCCTTCCAAATTGGTCTGGCACCCATCTTCTTCCCTCCGCTCCCCCCATAGTCTGGCATCTCTGTCTTCTTCCCTGCCAGCGTCTTCTCCCCACTCTCTCATCCCCATTTCCTTTCAGCGTCCTTCTCCCCCCCATCTTCCCCATGTCCTGTCAGCGTCCTTCTCCCCCCTCTGTCTTCCCCATGGCCTTTCAGCATCCTTCTCCACCCCACCCCCCATCTTCCCCATGTCCTTTCAGCTTCCTTCTCCACCCCTTTGTCTTCCCCATGTGCTTTCAGCGTCTTTCTCCCCCCCGTCTTCCCCATGTCCTGTCAGCGTCCTTCTCCCCCTTCTGTCTTCCACATGGCCTTTCAGCGTCCTTCTTCACCCCTTTGTCTTCCCCATGTGCTTTCAGCGTCCTTCTCCCCCCCCATCTTCACCATGTCCTGTCAGCGTCCTTCTCCCCCTTCTGTCTTCCACAAATGCTTTCAGTGTCCTTCCCCCCCACCCCGTCTTCCCCATGGCCTTTCAGCGTCCTTCTTCACCCCTTTGTCTTCCCCAGTGCTTTCAGCGTCCTTCTCCCCCCTCCTTCTCTCCCGCCCCGGGTGCAGCACAGCCGGCCAGGTCCCCTTACTTTTGTGGCGCTTCCGCGACCGACAGACCGACAACAGCCCCGGTCTGACAAACCTCCCTGCCCTTAACCGCGAATCTAAATTTCCTTCTTACAGCTGCTGTAAGAAGGTAATTTAGATTCGCGGTTAAGGGCAGGGAGGTTTGTCGGACCAGGGCTGTTGTCGGTCGGTCGGGTTAGCGCCACAAACGTAAGGGGACCTGGCCGGCTGTGCTGCACCCGGGGCGGGAGAGAAGGAGGGGGGAGAAGGACGCTGAAAGCACTGGGGAAGACAAAGGGGTGAAGAAGGACGCTGAAAGGCCATGGGGAAGACGGGGTGCCCCTCTCCCTTGGAAGCCACTCGAGCCGCGAGGCTACTCCTCCTTACCTACCCTGCCTGCAGTACAGAGCCGAACGGAAGTCTTCCCAACGTCAGCGCAGACGTCGGAGGGAGGGAGGGCTTTGTTTACCGACGTTAGCGCTGACGTCGGGAAGACTTCCGTTCGGCTCTGTGCTGCAAGCAGAGCAGGTAGGGAGAAAAGCCGCGCGACTTAGTACATCCAGCCCCGCAGGAACCCCGCGACCCTCGGAGGCGTCCCCACGGGATCCCCGCGTCCCGTGCAGCTCTCTATTGCGGACCTTCCCGCGTGCCAGCTGCAAGGCCTTCGCGTGCCACAGCTGGCACGCGTGCCATAGGTTCGCCATCGCTGCCCTAGAGGAACGCAGGGAGAGAGGAGACATGATCGAAACATTCAAATACCTCACGCGTCATATCGAGGTAGGGGAGGATATCTTCTTCTTCAAGGAACCCACGTCAACACGAAGGCATCCGTGGAAAATCAGGGGAGGGACATTGCATGGCGACACCAGGAAGTACTTTTTCACAGAGAGGGTGGTAGATCGATGGAATAGTCTTCCGATACAGGTAATTGAGGCCAGCAGTGTGCCTGATTTTAAAGCTAAATGGGATCGAAAGGTGGGATCTCTTCACAAAGGGAGGTAGGGGAGGGTCATTGGTGTGGGCAGACTTGATGGGCCTTGGCCCTTATCTGCCGTCACTTTCTATGTTTCTATGATGGGCCTTTTGGCTTTTATCTGCCATTATGTTTCTGAGAAAGAGATATTGCAAAAACTGCAACATGTTTGCAAGTGTCCCTACTTTTGTTCAAGGATTTAATTTTCCTCAACTTTGTGAAAGTTTCAAACACTCATTGGACTTTTTTTATTAAATAAAATTTTCAATAAAATTGTATTGGTGGCTAACACAGCTTGACCCATTGTTTTCATTAGTGCTGTTTAGTTATCTGAACTGTATTACGATATCCAAGGAGGGATAAGAATTGGCATTTTTAGATAAATTGTTTAATGCAACTGTTTACACTGGTTTATGAATCATTGATTAGAGAGCATTCTTAAAGCAAATAAATAAATCAACCCACCAGGTTAAATGTTGGCAGCAAATGACTGAATATGATTTATAGTCATATGTAATATTTTCCTGACAAAATTTAGAATTACTGTCTCTAGCAGTATCTTCCCAGAAAAGTACAACCTTGGTTCTACTTATCAAGAAATAATCTCAGGCTGAAATGTTATGCACATTTGCTTCTAAGATCAAAGCTGCTTTCACTATGAGCCACAGTAATTATAGTATGCTCCTGGAGCATGTGGCAAATGATTAATGATGTTTATAAAAAGTGTCCAAGGGAGAGGAAAGATTCATTAATGAGCTTGGAAAAAAAAAGCATTATTTAAATTAATTCTGTATTATTGGAAAAATTCCACTTAACAGACAGTTCAGATAATAATAATGGGCAGAGCTAGTTTGTAGAAAAATTGATCTATTACAGACGTGCTAAGCAAATCAAGTTTCAGGAGAGGCATATTCCTTAAGGAGGCCTGGCCTTATTAAGGAAAGATTTAAGAACTTTGATTACTGAATTTGAATCTTGTGGTTTCATAGATAACTCTGCATATTCGAGTTAAGTCAGAAAGTAGACATTAAGGTCTGTATGCTCAAAGAAGCTCTCATTTTAGTAGGGCTATATGCATTAAAGAAAGACAGTTTTACCATGCAGAATCTATTTTGTGTCACTGGCAAAATATGGACTAAAAGTGTTTCGCAGAACAACCCAAAACAGGCTTTGTTCAAGTCTCTGTTGTCATGTACTGGCCTATTTTGGGATATACTATTCATTTAATTCATTTATTTAGCCCGTCCTTCCAAAGGAGCCCAGAACGGGTTACAAAGGTACATTCACTGTATAGAAACGACAAAATTTTTGAAAGACATTTTTGGCAGGCATAGCTTAGAAGAATTTGCGGCATTCGTAGAAGATATTACATGGCATAGCATAGATTTAGGACAGCATTCATTGTACTAACAGAACAGAACATAACTGTACTAAAGTTTTAGTGTTGTAAGCGAGAACATGATTGGTGGTCGGCAGTTAAGGTCCTGTGAGTGGCAATGGTCATTAAGGAGCTGGATTAGTGAAGGGGAAGATTTTCACGGCCTTCCTGAAGTTCCACAGACTGTCTAGCGATCTAATGGATGTGGGGATGATATGCCAAAATCTGGATATAAACTGCGAATAAGAGCGTTTGCGGGCTGTTTCAGTTTTGAGTGAACGGCCAGGTGGCAGTGTGAGCCGTTTCTCTGTTTGAGATCTCAGTGATCTGTTTGGGACGTAAATTTGTAGGTCTGATGTCATGCAGTTCGGTGTCAGCTTATGGAAGGTCTTGAAAGCTAGGACCAAGGCTTTAAAGGCGCAGCGTTTTTGGATAGGTAACCAATGCATGGATGTTAGTGCGGGGGTGACATGGTCTCGCAAGCCTAGGTTTTTCAGGAGACGGATGGCTGCATTTTGTACACCTTGGAGGTGGGAGAGGGTTTTTGCGTGTAAGCCCACTAGTAGTGTGTTGCAATAGTCTAAGCGGGATAATACAAATGTATGCAGTATTTGGGCAAAATCGGTTTCTGAAAAGTAAGCATGGATGCACTTCAGTTGATGGAGGTAATAGAAGGATGAAGACATGTTTGATATGAAATTTGAGGGTGATAGATTTGAGTTGAGGATCACTCCTAGGCTGCAGATGTTATCTTTGGGTGTAAGTGTGTCATTTCCCCAGGAAAAGGATGGGTTGGGGTTTGTGCAGGTGTCTTTGTGTATCCAGAGGAGCGTGTCCTACAGGTATAAATAGTGCCCTCCCTTGGAGGCAGTGGCGTAGTGAGGGTGAGAGGCACTTGGGCGGTCGCGCCCCTCCCCTGCCCTCTTCTCCATCCACCTCTATTTGCTACTTCCCTGCCCCCTTCTGCCGTGCATGCTGCTTCCTTTCCACCATACCTCTGTAAAGTTTGTGGCGCGAGAAGCAACCCCCAAGCAGCTGTCGTACCAGTTTTGGCTCTTCCTCTGATGTCACTTCCAAGGTGCAGGACCAGGAAGTGACATCAGAGGAAGAGCCAATGCTGGCGTGACGGGTCGGGTGGTTGCTGTTCACGCCAGGAATGTTACAGAGGTATGGGGAAGGGAAGTGGCGCACACACATGACAGTGAGAAGGGTAGGAAAGGAGTGGGGGGGGGCATAGAGGACAGGTGCCTGCACCTTCACCAAGATGGCGCCTGAAGCGGACTGCCCCCTTCTCCTCTTACTACACCACTACTTGGAGGGCTTTGCTTCTCTGTCCTTCTCCATCTGAAAACTAGGAGAAGGGCAAGGTTCCTCATACAGCCACTTCAAAGAAAGCCATAGCCAAGCCAAGAAACAAATTCATCTGAAGAAGAAGAACTACAATATTCCTTCCTTTATCTTATCTCTTTTATTTAGGCTATATGAGGTGCCTGATTCATAGTTGAGTATTACAAAATTAAGGTGTACAATAAAAGGATTTTCATTCTTTAAAGCAAACAAAAATAGTGAAGCAAACTTCTTTCTCTAACTGCATCAAAATGTTATCTTTCAAATTACCCCAAAGTACCTCTTTTCTTACAAGTAACTGCAAAACTGGTGGGCACTTCCACCCTTTTACCAAGCTAGCAGGCACAGCTAAGCAACTGATGGCAAGACTGCTCCCTTGCCCTACAACTTCATTATTACGAGCAACAGTTGTGTTGCATTTTGCCTTCAACACAGTTTTCAGTTCAGCATTTCAAACACTGCCCTACTCTTACTGAAAAATAGTGCCTGAACTGACCTGGCTGTTTTCCCATAAACATCCTAAAGGGTTCTTCCTTAACCCGGTTTCAGTTCAGCTTCTCTAAAACCCCAAGTACTAACAAATTCCCGCTGAGGTATAGTGTCTGAACGGGCCTGGATGTACTCCAATATACTTGGTAACAGTCACAAACAGTTGTCTTTTCATTCTAGCCTCAATAAATCTTAAAATACTGAATTCAGGCTCATGGCATCCTTTTCCACAGTGGATTACAGGTAAGGCTCACACAGCAAAATAGCCCTCCTTTAGTCTGTTCCAATGGAGAACCAACATAACCAGCAAAAAAACCCAGTTCTATTGGTATCTTAGAACCTTAAGGCTGGATTCCAAGCCTCGCCATAGCCCCTCAGGCTGCTGGGCAAATCTGCCCTTTTCAAAATGTGCTCCTTAAAGCAGTCTAAGAATAATCTCTTTGCTAGGCTTCAGAGCACAAAAAGAAAGAAAAACCAAGAACTATCAGCTCACATAAAATGGCATACAGTTTAAATGACCCTTCTCAAGTCCTCACTCTGTCTGGTTGTTCTCAAACAGGCCAGCCATTAACTCCTGGGAAGTAGTGGAGGGAGAATTGTTGAATCTACTTAATGCAATGGCTTCCACAATTCCCCAAACCCTTAGCTGGATAGTGGATTCTTCCCACAATTCTCACACAAACCCTGGGAGTCTTGTGCAATGGTAATGAGAAAACAAAGTTAAAAAAAACCCACCAACACAAACAGTTCCTTTGAGTTCCTAGGGCTCAGGAGTAGTGATGCCCAATTCAGGGAAAAAATTTTCGATTTGATTCAGCCTATTGACTCAATTTTTCGATTTGATTTTCCTGCCCAATTGGGTGGGATTTTTTTCAAACGTCCTGGTGGGTTTATTTTGTAGCCTCTTCACCCACCCCACCCCCCTTGCCCTCTCCTATCCATGCTGGAGCTGTGGTGTAAACAAAATAAACAAACAAAAAAGACTTCCTCGCTCTGTTAGGTCATAGCTCACATTCACTGTCTAACACCAGCTCTGGCAGAATACACATTACAAATCTGACATATTGTTCTGGGTTTAAAAAAACACAACTTTTTATTTATTCAAATTTCAAAATATAAACAAGTAAATAATACTTGAATACAGATTAGAAATGAAGAATCCTACCATATAGCACAAAGTATTATAAGAAAAACATAATTGATTTAGTCCACAAATTGGGATGATCCAAGAAGAGAAAAATAACAAATAAAGAAATATATATAAATCTTAAGGTCAGCTTAGGAAGACAAACCTTCCCCTCCAAAAAAACCCCCAACAGCCGGTTCATTAAACTGCAGATGACACTATTGAACCAATCATTACTTCCCCACCCCCTTCTTTGGACACAATAAATTGAAACAATTGTTTCGGTTCAAAAAACAGAAACTTATCTGTTCCGGAAGTACTTTGATAGCTAAACTGCACAATCTCCCACAACAATTGATCTCTAGAACTTTTAATCACCAATCTCTAACTTTGTTAGTTCTACTCAATTTGTAGCCTTTTTTAATCATTGTAAACTGCATCATAGAACTTCACGGTCCTGTGGTATATAAATAAACTATTATGTTATGTGTTATGTTATGTAAAATTTTTCCCCTCTAGTGAAATACAGCACTTTGCAGGAAATTTCAAGACAAAAGATGCACCCAAAGCTTGGACCCTTGGTCTATAAACCAAGAAATCTTTTCCCCTCTTCTGTGTCACTTGAGATATATATGGAAACACACAAATTGTCGAACCAAAAAATGTATCATTCATATATCTAAAGTAAGTTCAAAAAATTTGATCTCTATGAAACTCCAATGTCACTATAAAAGCACATCTTTCAGTTATTACTTCCAGTGAGTTTTCCAAAAAGTTTGTCAAATTCATTCCACCTTTTTCGGTTCCCACTACTTCAGTGGGGGGTTGAACTATTTTGTTTCTTCCCCAGGGAAATATATTGGGTCCTAACTATTGGTGGTAAACTTTCTGCTGGTATTAACAAAGTCTCTTTCAAATAAAGAACTTAAGAAATAGCTGTCCCCAAAATAACATATGTGATTATCAAATGCCTATTGAAAAGGGAAATGCATGCCATGTGGACATGACTTGGAGCTTTCATGATTTGGAGTGGAATACTTATACAAAATTATATAACAAATATGTTAAATCATACTGTATCTTGGAATCTTGTCCACCGGAAATCATGAAAGTCGCCCCAATAGACTTTAAATTGAAATTGATGGATTATCTGACCTATAATCTAAAGAATGGGCATATTATAATTACTCCAATTCCTAAAAATCCTAAAGAATCGTTGACACTGACTACAAATTACAGACCAGTAGCATCTATTCCATTTTTCGTAAAAATAATGGAGAGTCTGGTTCATTTGCAATTATTGGATCATCTTGATCACTTCTCTCTCTTGCATGAATCTCAGTTGGGTTTTAAACCTATGTTTAGTACTGAAACAGTAATTGCGTCTATTTTCGACAATCTATGTACTCTGTTTAGCAAGGGTCTTAGTGCCTTGATTATGCAGTTTGACATGAGTTCCGTTTTTGATTTGGTGGACCATGAGAAGTTGTTGCAATGTTTGGATGCAATCAGTATCGGAGGAGATGTGTTAGAATGGTTTCGGGGCTCTCTCATGTTCCATACTTATAAGGTTCAGTTCAATGATGAGTTGTCAGGTATTTGGAATAATTCATCTGGTATTCCTCAGGGTTCACTATTATCCCCATTGTTTTTTAATGTCTACATGTCCTCACTGGGTGCTCGGCTGTCTGACTTAGGGGTAAAATTGTTTAGCTATGCGGATGATTTTACAATCATCATCCCATTTGCTAATTCTCTTACAGAAGTAGTCCCTATGGCAACATAAGTATCAAGCTTAATGGAACAGCAGATGATTGAATTTAAATTAAAGCTTAACTCAGGAAAAACAAAGTTTTTTGGGGGCTTCTCCACATGCATATGATACTAAGACATCTTTAATCATAAATGTAACTACCCTGTTCAATCAACTATTAAGATATTGGGAATAATACTGGATCAAGGCCTGACTATAAAGAATCAGGTACCGCATTTTTCGCTCCATACCTGACCATAAGACGCACCCTAGATTTAAAGGAGGAAAATAAGAAAAAAAACATTCTGAACCAAATTCTCTCTGACAGACTCTAAACCAAACCCCACACTCCTTGCCAGGCTCTGTACCCTGCCCCCCCTCCCTGCCAGGTTCTGTACCCTGTCCCCCCTTTGGTGGTCTAGTGGTAGGCTGGGACAGGGCGGACAGGGCATAGGGTAGGCAGGGACAGGGCACAGATGTCAAGGCAGTTGACTTTTTAAAATATGCAATGTCATCTCAGTAACCTATAGAAAAATAGACAAATATAGAACAAAATATAGATAGCAGATATAAATTCTCAAAACTGATATATTTTGATCACTAAATTGAAAATAAAATCATTTTCCCTACCTTTATTGTCTGGTTCTTTCTTTCTTTCTTTCCTTCGGCCCAACAATTGTCCCTTCCTCTCTCCCAACTTTTTATGTCCCCCTAAATGCCTTCCAGCCTTTGTTCTCTTCCTTCCCCTGTTGTCTGGTGATTTTTTTTTTCTTTCCTTCCTCAGGCCCAACAATTGTCCCTTCCTCCCTCCCTCCTATGTTCCCCTCACTGCCTTCCAGCCTTTGTCCTCTTCCCCCCCCAACTCAGGCCCAACAATTGTCCCTTCCACTCTTCCTCCTATGTTCCCCTCAAAGCCTTCCAGCCTCTGTCCTCTTCCGCCCTCCTCCCAAGCCGGCCCACCCGATTTAATTACCTCCCGCTGCTGCCCTGTGAGGACACTTCAACAAAGCAGCAGCGGGGGGAGAGGGGAACAGGATTCTTGGCTCAGCTGTGTGGCATCAGAACAGAAGAAATTGCTGGGAAGGGCCAGGCAGGTGCAATGATTGCAGGCCGCCGGCCCAGAAGCCTTACCCCTGACGTCAATTCTGACGTCAGAGAGAAGGTCCTTTTCGCCGTCAGAATTGATGTCGGGGTAAGGCTTCCAGGCCGGCAGTGTGCAATCGCTGCACCTGCCTGGCCTTTCCCTTCCTGTACTTTTGGCAGCAGCAAACAACCAATAGCAGAGGCGGCATGTAAGGGGCGAGCGGCGATCTAAGTGAGATAACGGGGGGGGGGGAGGGGATTGGGGTATTTGATCCATAGGACGCACCCTTTTTTCCACTCACTCTTTTGGGAGGAAAAAGTGCGTTTTATGGTGCTACAAATGCGGTAGGTTCTTTGGTTAGAAAGGGCTTCTTCACCGTCTAGAAGCTTCAATCTATTAAGGCATATTTTGATGTTTCATCATTCAGAATTTTGGTGCAATCTCTTATACTTAGTCAGCTTGACTACTTAATATTGCCTATTTGGCAATTTCTCAGAGGAATATGCAGTGATTGTGCATGGTTCAGAATGTGGTGGTCAGATTGATTTTTGGGTTGAACGAATTCGACCATGTGACACCTTCTTACTGGAAGCTGCATTGGTTGCCAGTGGAGGTGCGGGTAAAGTTCAAATTTGGTTGTTTCTGTTTCAAGGTATTGTTTGATTTAACCTCTAAATACCGTATTTTTCGCTCCATAAGACGCACCTGACCATAAGACGCCTCCTAGATTTAGAGGAGGAAACAAGAAAAAATCATTCTGAACCAAATTCTCCCTGCCAGGCTCTGCACCCAACTCCACACTCCTTGCCAGGCTCTGCACCCTGTTCCCCCTCTCTGCCAGGCTCTGTACCCCGTAACCCCCCTCTGGTGGTCTAGTGGTAGGTTGGGACAGGGCAGGCAGGCCTAGTGGCAGGCAGTTCTAGTGACAGGCAGGCAGGCCTAGTGACAGGCAGGCCCCATCCTCCCATGTACCTCCCAGTACCTTAAATCATCCCCTATCCTCCCATGTGCCCCCCCCAGTACCTTAAATCATCCCCTCACGTACCTCCAGTACCATTTTTAATCATCCCCCCATACCTTTAATCTTCCCTCCTTGTACCTTTTTAATCATACCCCCTGTACCTTTAATTATCCCCCCTTGTACTTTTTAAATCATACCTCCTTGTACCTTTAATCATCCCCCTTGCACCTTTTTAATCATACCCCCGCACCTTTTTTTTTTTTTTAAACCCCGTACCTTTTTAAAATTCTTTCCTCCCTTGATGGCTCCTTACTATTTCCGGCCAACGATTCAGGAGCACGGCGGTCAGGGCCAAGCTTTACACGCTCTCACTTGGGCACGTGCCGCTTTCTGAATGGCTGCCGGCAGTTCTCGCGAGTCCCTGACCGCAGCGCTCCTGACTTGTGTGCCTGCTGCTGTGAATACAGAGCTGTATGCTGGACCACCAGGCTAGGAAAAAGGTTTGGCGGTGATAGCGACGACAGCAGCAGGGAGGGGGTTTAAAAAAAGGTAGTGCGGCTGCAGGGCGGGGTTTTTTTTTTAATTGTACAGGGAGGACAACGACAGCGAGCGGTGCTAAATGGTAGTGCGGCTGCAGTGCGGGGGGGAGTGTTTTGTAATTATACTTGGGGATGGCGAGCGGTGCTGAAAGGTGGTACAGCATGGAGGGGTGTTTTATAATTGTACGAGGGAGGCCAGCGGGTAAGGTGGTGCGGCTGATGCACGGGGGGGCTGTTGCAGCTGTGCGGGGGATTAAAATTTTGCACCTTCGCTTTATAAGATGCACTGAGATTTCCACCCACTTTTGGGTGAAAAAAAAGTGCGTCTTATGGAGCAAAAATACGGTATATAATTGAGCTCTTTTCTTTTGCAACCAATAAATATAGGAGGAACTTGCATTTGAATTTCATCTTTCCATCTGCTAGAGGTTGTAAATTTAAAAAACATCATCAATGTCTTTTATCATACCATGCAGCATTTTGGAGTAAGGACAAGTTCAAGTTCATTATTTGATGAATCGCCTATATAAAACATTCTAAGCGATGAACAATTTTTAAAAAAATGACTTATAAGGAAACAAACAATTTTAAAAACAACATTTTAGAGGACAGATATTATTAAGACACAAGTAAAAAGTTAAAATACTTATAACGCATTATAAATTTCTTTATACATGTGGCTTAGTGACAAACATGATATAGAAGGGAAAGGGGAAAAAGTTACAATTTCTCAGGCAGAAGGACCTGGAACATCTGCTCAAGCTTTCTAATTCATATGTGGAATTTAGGAGACATCTAAAGACACATTTGTTCTTGAAATATCTGGGTAATTAGTTTGTATGGATAATTGTAAGCTCAGTAATAATAATAATAATTTATTGTTTATATACCGCCAAAGCCAAGGTAGTTCGAGGCGGTTTACAATAAAGAAGAGCTGGACAAACAGCGAAAAAACAATGAAGTCTTTGAGTACAATACAATGCAGTGCAGTATAGAAGAGCTGGATATACAGCGAAAAAGAAATAATGAAGTCTTTGAGTACATGGCTGTTTGTATAGAGTAAGGTAACCTTGTAGGGACGGGTTTACAATAAGAGTAAGTCAAAGGGGAGCAGGTCGTACAGAGGGGTAAGCAGTGAAGGTTTTGGGAGAACTTGGTCAATGGGAAGGAGATCGAGGAGATTTACAAAGAAGGGTAGGTCATACAGTGAGGGGAAGTAGTGAAGACTTTAGGCATTCCTGGTCACGAATCGGTTGAAGAGGTCGGTTTTGATTAGTTTTCTGAAGTTGAGGTAGGATGAGGAGTGCATGATGGTGCCGCTTAGCCAGTCGTTCTGTAAGCTTGCTTGGAAGGCAAGCGTTCTGACAAGGAATCTTTTGTATCGGCAGGTTTTTATTATAGGGTTGCTGAACATGTAATCTATTTAGATTCGTATAATTTTATTCTAATAATTTTATTTCTATCTCTTATTCAATTGTATTTTTAATCTTTTGTAAACCGCATAGAACTTCATGGTACTGCAGTATATAAGTTGTTATTATTATTATTATATCTCTGAGTGGAAATGTTGTTTTAGGACATTTCCACTCTGTTTTGCAGTCTTGTGTTTGTGGATTTGACTCTCCTGTTTCTTATCCTATTATATCTCTGAACCATTTCCACCACTGATAGTATTGGAGATTTAGGAAAATTTAACAGCCTCAGGTTGTTTCTTTGCTATTTATTTTCCATATACTCTAGCCTTTTCTGAATAAAAGATCTTTATTTAACAATCTCCACTTCTAAAGTTTTCATTTGATTAATCTGTTCTTCATGTCTCTTTATATTCTCACTCTGTTCTTTCAACATTACCCCATGGACATCTATCTGGGAGCTAATAGAGGCACAATCAGAACGTACTATAGATACTGCCTTTTTGAGATTGGAGTACATGATTACAATACTCTCCACAATTCATACATATTTGCTACTTCAGGCTTAACCAACTCTCCAAAGTTTTCATTACTACTCATGGGAGATGAGATCTTACAGCCTCTGCATTGAGTGCTGTTGTCTGGGCTCCAGTAGGGACCCTCTCCACCAATGACTCTCCACCCACTGCTCTTCCAGGGCCCAACAGTTGTACCTCTTCTCGAATAAACTGAATTGCCTTCCTTTCCACTGGGCTCTCTCTTCTGGGTTGGAGAGGAGCCTGCCCATAGATCGGGCTAAGGGAAACCCGATCAAAACTAAGGTTCGCAGCGAGATTTGGCATTCCTCCTGAAGTTGGGAGTATCTCCCTCAATTGGCGCGTCATTCCTGCATCCAATGTCATCTGCACAAGATTTCTGGAGGTCCTGATCATTATGCAAATCATGTTGGTCTCAGGCTCTGGTTTCTGTTTGTCTTCTATTAACTCGCTTGCCAAGGTCTCCTGCCCATTTGATGTTGTCTTCTTTCTCCATGCTCACCATCTATCTTCCATCTCTTACCTCCCCTTCCATTTCCTTCCCCTCCCCCAGAGGTCTGGCACCTCTCCTTTTTTTGGTCTCCATCCCCGTAGTCCAGCATTTCTCTAATGACCACTCCCCCCATCCAGTATTTCTATCTCCCTCCCTCCACATCATCCTTTAGATTCAACTTCTCTCCCTTTCTTTTCCCTCCGCCAATTCCATTGTCCACCATCTCTCTCCCTTTCCTCTGTTTTAAGATCCATTATTTCTTCCCCTTCCCACCTCAGTTCGGCATATGACCCTCTCTTTGGACTCCCTCCTTCTAATAGCTACATCAGGGTCCCTCTGAAGGCCGGCATGTTTCTCCCTTCTCCCTGAAAGGGAAAGAAGAATTTTGCCACAACAATATCACAATCTAAGGGAAGACTTAAGTTTCATGGCTTCTCTGTTATAGGATTTTTAAATAGTTGGTTTGACACAGTTATTATCATACATGGGCTTGCCTGTTACATGACAAGCACTATATCCGCCACAATGAGCAGATAAGTATTTTTGTTTGTCTGCTATATTTATGAGATCTAGGTGGTAAGACATTGATAGTGCAATGATGGTCTGAGGGCAGGCCATATTTAGTTCATTTCATTTGAACAAATACAGGGTTGTGGGTATGAGCACTATCTTAATTAGTCACATTAGTTAAAGGATTTAATCTGTGACTTAACTGATTGCTATTGAGGATTATCACGGATAATAGATTAATTACTCCCTAAGTTATATGATGACCTAGACTCAGTCATACTTATATCAAGATGGGTATTATATTATAGATTGTGTCTATTTTTACAACATTTATTTTATTGACTTAATAAAGTGTTACCTTGGTTGATATTTTGCCTCTTGTTTCTGTGTTTCTCCTTTCTCCCCACCATCGTCTGGCTTCCCCCTGGCCTCCCGGTCTTACTTTCAAAACTAATAAGGTCTGCAGAGGATCCCCGGTGATGTAGCAATTCTAGCAGGCTGCCGTTGGGAGGGGCCTTAGGCAAGTGAACCAATCAGGGCCTTTGGCCCCTCCCCGTGCATCACATGATGCACCAGGGAGGGAAGTGCATCATTTTGGATCCAGCGGCTGAAGCAGGAACCTCTCTGTGGGCTTCCTGCTTCCAATGTTTGAAGGTACGTCGGAGATTCGGTGGTGGTTGGGGTCAGAGGTTTGGGGCTGTCGGTGGTCGAGGGGGAGTACAATGGCAGGAGGGAGTGGGCATCCTTCCTGCCATATCACTGCCGCACGGGGGGGGGGGGAGTGTCTGGTGGCAGTAGGGAGTGGGCATCCTTCCTACCATTTGTTTTGGGTTGAGGGGGGGCATTGATGGGGTCTTTTTTCTTTTTAATGGGGCAGATATTTTGTGTGTGTAATACAAGCAAAATATCTGTGCCATTGAAAAAACAAACAAACAAACAAACAGGCAGACCTGATGGTAACACAGATATTTTGTGTGCATTACACAGTTATTGACAGGTCTAGAGAAATCAGATTTTAGGATCGGTAAAACCCAATGCTAAATAGCCAAGCAATGTTAGTGCATCAATCACTTGGCTATTTTGCATTGGGTTTTACTAATTTACATGGCTCGGATTGGAAAATGGGCGACTGAGGGGAAAACCATGTGGTAGGCCGTTTAGTGCATCGGGTGGGTTATCAGCAATCGTTGTTAAACCTGTGAAAACAGGTTTAGTGACAATCACTGACTTTAGTGCATCCCCCAGTAAGTCTCCCAAATACTGGTAGTATTTCTGGCTTTATCATTCCCACTCAATTTGGCAAACAATCATTTTTCATAACACAAAAAGCATGGCAAGTATGAGTTTAAAGAAAAAAGGTTAACTCATATCCATCTGTTCAGGTTTGGGCTGCTCTGCAATGTCCATTGGTTCCTCTGGCAGACTAGTTTCACTACATTCTAGCATTTCTATATCATTCTCAGGCTCAACTATCTCTTCAGCCTGCACTCCTTCCTCTGGCTGCAGCTTCCAATTAGAGAATGATACGGGGACAAATCTGTCCCTGCCCTCACAGAAACTCAATTTCCCCTTCCTGTCCCCGTGAGTTTTGTCTGTCCCTGCCCCATTCTGTGGTTAAGCTCTGCCTTAACCGCACAAGGCTCAAACACTTATGATTTTAAGGTATTTGAGGCTTGTGCAGATGAGGTCGGAGATTGCAGGAATGGGGAAGAGACAGGAAAAGAACTTGCTGGGATGGGACAGGAAAATGAGTTCCCATGGGGATGGGGAAAAATGTGTCCCCGTGTCATTCTCTACTTTCAATCTTTAACCTGTCTGTTTCAAGGAGCCATGCCCAACTCTACATGGGGAAGGAATGCAACTCAGCTCTCTTGGGTTTTCTCTCTGATCAGCTAACAATTTGGCACAACTTGGGTTTAAAGGAGACAGTATTTGTTTATTGGGCTGTGCACTAAAAAGGTTAAGGTTTAGCTTTTGCTTAGAAGACGTTTTACCCTTATGAGGCACTAATCGTGCCAGGGCTCCTGCTCTTGAGGATCTGTCTCAGGGTAGGAGTCCAGTTCAGGCAAGGGGGCTGCAGTGCTACACTGATCAGCTCTTTTTATCCTAAGGTCTGTGTGCTTGTGGTCTTTGACAGGAACAAGGCTGGCAGCGGTGCTGGGTCTGTTACACTCTGTGACCCACTTAAGAAATCTATAGCAGTTCCTCTCAAGTGGTGGGCAGCTCTTGGGTTACCCATCACATTGTGGCACATAAATACTGTATAAGTAGCACTTCTAGAATTGCTTCATTCAAGTGCATACAAATTCATAAGAATAGCCTTACTGAGTCAAACCAATGGTCCATCAAGCCCAGTAGCCTGTACTCACGGTGGCCAATCCAGGTCACTAGTATTTGGCCAAAACCCAAAGAATAACAATATTCCATGATACCGATCCAGGGCAAGCAATATGATTATAAGTTTCTATTTTAATTATTCATTGATATATTTTTATATTTGTATTTGAAAAACTACTTTGATATCCCAACCAAAAGAAGTTAATCAATCAAATAAACTGAAGATCCAACAGTAATGTTTAACATTTGGAAGCTTAAGAAATTTATCTGTAAAATCCTAGATAATGCAATTTAATTTGAAGTCTTATTCATCCAAAAAAAGGATTAATCTATTTATCTAGCTTTTGAAAGATGTTATCTAGGATCATGAGCGAACATGATTCAGTACAGGAAAGAAGTAATATTTCTCCATTTTACTTGTTTGTATTTTTTCCACAATGAAGCATACCACATGGTTCACATACGGCACAGATGTCTCTATGTTGTTGTTTTTTATGTGCAAGCTTTAATATATTTCTTCATATATCTCACAGTGCATATATACGGTACCTTTAGTTTATTATGGCCAAAAAAATAGCTCTATCAATTTGTCATCCTCACTAGTTACTTTCAATTAATTTCTTATTTTTTTATTTGTTAATTTTTTATTTTGAAATTCATTTTAGTGTCTATCATAGCACACTTTCGTTTTTAATTATTATTAGTTGCTTTAGTCCACTATTTGCATTCTGTATGGTCATTATGATACAGAGTTCCTGTTTTTGTGGCTTTATCATCATTGAGATCAGCTCCGCTGGCTCAGCCTCACATAAGTTAGTGACCTCATGCACACACGAGGGGTGTTCAATGTATCTCTTAGTAGGAAAGAAAATAATTTTTCCTGCAATGATTTTAACCCCTTTGAAAATAATTCTTCTGTTTGACCTTCAAACCAGGACATCACAGCTTCCTTGACATCTTCATCACTTGAAAACCACTGTCTATGGAAAGATTTCTTCAAAACTCAGAACAGGAAATAATGCGAGGGAGCCAGGTCAGGACTGTAGAGTGGATGGTTCAGCTGCTGAAACACATATTCTCAGATGACAGCCTGTGATTGTTGTGACATGTGCACCGGCTCACTGTTGTAAAGAAGCACCATGTCTGCTGTGATATTTCCTCAGCTTTTCTCTTTGATTGACTCCTGCAAAGCAATCATTGTGTTGGCGTATCTCTCCCCGGTTATGGTTGTCTTCTGTGGCATGAACTCCAGAAGCAAAAGTCCTTCATCATCCCAGAAGACAGTTACCATGACTTTGCCTGCAGAATTTCCTGTCTTAAACTTTTTTGAGGTGGAGGATGACTTGTGCTTCCACTGCATTGAATTCATTTTGGACTCAGGGTCTCTGTGATAGACCTAAGTCTCATGTCCAGTCATGAAATGCTGAAAAAATTTCACTTGGCCTTCACGGAGCATCTCCAAGTTTTCCTGACATCACTGGAGCCTCATGGCCTTCTGACATTGCATCAGCATTCTTGGAACCCATCTTACACTAACCCCCATGGACATGCCCAAGTTTTCATGAATTATTTTCCAAATGGTACCTGCTGAGATGCCCATTTCTTCAGTTGTTTGGAAAACATTAATTCTCTGACAAAATTAAATCCTCAACTTTCATGCACATTTCTGTGGAAGTTGCTTCCACAGGCCATACAGTGTGAGGGTCAATGGACTCTCTACCCCACTTAAACTGTTTGCTCCAAAATTTTACTTTGTAGGATAATGGGGCAGACTCATCATAAACTGCAGTCATATGTTTATGGATCTCCTTTGGCTTTTTCACTTCTTTTGTGAGAAATCTTTTCACTAGTGCTCCAAATCTAGCAATTTCTTACTTGATGCACACGAGGACTCTTCTGACATCCTGTCTCTTGGAATGTTAGATTCGCACTGAGCTATAACTGTGCATGAGTAACCTTGAGACATGTCACAACATGCACAGACTTGTTTTAACATGCTTGCTATTTTCGTTCATACTTGGGTAGACAAATTATTGAATATCCCTCATATAGGCCCTCTTTTATTAAGCTGAGTTAGAGGTTTTTACCGCTAAATGCTCTGACGCTCTTAGGAATTCTATGAGCATCAGAGCAGCGTCAGAGCATTTAGCAATCCAGGTCATGATAAAACCTCTACTGTAGCTTAGTAAAAAGAGGGGGGGGGGGGCTAGTTATTTTGTGATTGAACACATGACCTTGTCTTTTAATATAATTTTTACGCATTTAAAAATTTTTTTGCAGGGCTGACGCCTCGCAGCAAGCACTGTTGATGTACTTATGTTCTGACACTCACTGTGTTTGTATTATTTTGGTGCAGCTACATGTTTTATGTTCAACGTTGTTGATAACTTTATTCTCTTTGTAGTCACATACTCCATTTTTGTATTTTGAACCTAAATTCTCATTCCCTCATCCTATAACATTTTTAGGATCGTTTACACCCCAAACAATTCTTTATTATATGCTGCTTATTTTGCAGCACAGTGCCATGAGCTCTTCCTTGGACACTAGGTAGAATTATAAGTACGTTTATTTGGTTTTATTAACTGTATTTACTATTAGTATACGGTGTCAGGTCAAAACCGAGGAAAACAAAGGCGCGCGCTGACAACTGAGCGCAGCGTGGAGGCGCGCGCCGAAGAAAATAACTGTTTTTAGGGGCTCCGACGGGGGTGTGTGTGGGGGGAACCCCCCCACTTTACTTTATACAGATCGCGCCGCGTTGTGGGGGCGTTGTGGGAGGTTTGGGGGTTGTAACCCCCCACATTTTACTGAAAACTTCACTTTTTCCCTAAAAACAGGGAAAAAGTTAAGTTTACGGTATAATGAGGGGGGTTACAACCCCCAAACCACCCACAACGCCGCCGCGATCTGTATTAAGTAAAGTGGGGGGGCTCCCCAACAAAAACCCCTGTCGGAGCCCCTAAAAACTGTCATTTTCTTCGGCGCGCGCCTTTGTCTTCCACGGTTTTGTCTATGAACCTTAGTATACCTAATGTGGATCATGATGCTTAGTTTTTTGTATAATTTATTTCTTATGATTTCCTTCACCATATCTATCTTTCCTCTTCTTGATATCACTCGATTATATTGTTTTGTTTGGATTACCTTTTCTATACAGAATAGATTTCCAATAAATGTATTGCTGCTTAGGAAAGTCAGAAACACAAACGGGCAGTGGCCTGGCACTTAGCTGAGGAACAGGGTTTTAGGGCAGTGGAGGATGTGGAAGATAGGCAGGTAGGAAAAAAGGGACCGAGTCATAGGTAGGTCTAAGCAGGTTAGAACAGGGATAAGAAAATGGGAGGTAGCTGAGGGTATAGAGGGGGAGGGGCAGCTGTAGTTAGGAATGAGGGGAAGTCTATGAGGCAAATCTTACCAGTCAGCCATTCAACAATATAGCTTACATAAATGTTAAAATGAACAGGCCCAAGAACAAACCCTTGAGACATATCACTGGTAACATCACTTTCTGCAGAGCAAACTCCTCTGACCACTACCTTCTGTTGCCTTCCACTTAACCAGTTCCTAACCCAGTCCATCACTTTAGAGCCCATACCAATTTATTTATTAGATGCCTATGTGGAACACTGTCAAAGATTTTGCTAAAATCTAAATACATCACATCTAGCACTCTCCCACTATCTAATTCTCTGGTTACCCAGTCAAAGAAGTTGATCAGATATTACATTACATTACATTACGGAATTCTATTCCGCCTGTGCCTTGCGGTTCTAGGCGGATTACAATATAGAAAATATCTGGGACATTCCAGTAGAATTACATTTCAGGATAGGAGTAAGTTACAGGAACAGTGAAGAGTTATGATATTACAATTTCACAGAAGATATTACTTATTACAGAAGATAATACATATAGCAGAAGATAATGCATTTTGCAGAGGTAATACATGTCAACTCGATCAGTTAAGTCGGGTGTAGTGTAGAAGAGTTACAGTACATTCTTGATCACAGACAAAGAGATGATATGGATGAGTGATTCCGAAGTCGTTGAATGGGAACTCATTGGGCGGTGGTTAGAGTGATGGGAGATATTTTTTGAACAGTAGTGTTTTTATTTCTTTGCGGAACTCTTTTATGTCTGTTGTTTTGGTCAGTAATTTAGAGATGTCAGAGTCTATTTTGGCTGCCTGTGTCCCCAGGAGGTTGTCATAGAGTTTCTTACGACAGGTACCGTTGAGTGGTGGATAGGTGAAGAGGTTCTGTGTTCTCCTTTTTCTTGGTGGGTGGTAGTAGTGAAAACGGTTATTTAGGTAACTGGGTGCCGTGCCATGGGTTACTTTGAAAATGAGACAGTAGAGTTTGAATTGTGTTCTTGCTTTTATTGGTAGCCAGTGGGATTCTAGGTATGCATTGGTAATGTGGTCGTATTTGCTGAGTGAATATATGAGTCTGAGGGCTGTGTTCTGGATGGTCTGTAGTTTTTTTTATTGTGTTGGTCGGGCAGGGTAAGTAGAGGCTGTTGCAATAGTCGACGATACTTAGTACCATGGATTGGACAATGATCCTGAATTGGTCTTTTTTAAAGAATTTTCTGATTTTTCTTAAATTTCGCATTGTGAAGAATGCTTTTTGGGTGATTTTTTGGATTTGTGTTTGCATTGTACAGCATCTGTCTAAGTGTATTCCTAGGATTTTGAGGGAGTTCTGTATAGGGTACTTGATTGAGTTTACTTCCAGTTCTGTTAGGGATGGCTTTTTGTCTTTCTCTAGTAATAAGAATATGTCTGACAAGACCTGCTTCTAATGAATCCATGTTGCCTGGGGTCCTGTTATCCACTGGATTTACATGGGGATGTAATCCACTGTAGTTTATGAAAGCCAATCTCTTTTTCCTTACCTTCTCAGCTACTACTTTTGAGAACCAAAGTAGCCTTCTTTCTTACAAAATGGTTTGTTGCCCTTACAATAGCTCCTTTCAGTTTTGCCTACTGCTTTCTTATTTCTTCCAGATGTTCCCATCGCCAATTCTTTGATATAATCCCTCATCTGAACAAAGGTAGTTTTTTAAAAAGTTTAGAATCTTCACTTTTGAATGAGCCCTCTCTACACCTGTATTAATATTAAACCAGCAACATTAGCAAAAGACAGATTTTCAACTACCATATAGTAAATGGGTGGAAAAAAGCCTCAGATGTCCATAGGTGTGCTATGATGCTGAGCAATAAATATTGCCACCCTTTAATAGGACTAATTCTCTTTCATCGTTAGCCCCCCCTTCCAATATAACCAATATTCAGTGCTTATTGTATATTCTTAATCTTAAAAAATAATATGTGAATCAAAATTTCAAATATAAGTTAAGTAAGCACTTATCTTTATATATAAACATAACAACAGAAACATTTTCCCCATTTCTAAGCACGAAGTCCAGTATGGTCCCATCCTGTGTGAGTTCCATTACCAACTGTTGGTAGCTCCTTGTAATGAACCCAGGATCTCCCTACTTCTAGGAGATCCCACAATATGGATACCCTAATCAACATCTGGCATATTAAAATCTCCTATTAGAAGTAGTTCACCTTTAACAGCTATATTTTGAATGTTTTCTATTAAATCTCTGTCCACTTCTTCCATCTTGCAAAATTCGAAACTACCCCTGACAGTGCTTTCTTATTCGCAGCTCCCTTCTTATGGAATAACCTGCCACTTACTATTTGAGTTGAAGGATCATTCAGAGCCTTTAAAGCACTTTTGAGAACCTGGCTCTTTGAGTAAGCCTATTTTTCCTGAACAGATTTTGGGCTGTTGGCTGATGCTTACCCATTTCCCAGTAGGGCTGATAATTTTTAACTTATTATGAATGTGATTTCTGTCCTAAACACATGATAGAGTCCCTTCCCCTACTTTATTTTAGTTTATAAACCACTTAGTTCTGCCTGTCAGTCTTTAGCGGTATAGTAAATGTCAAATCAATCAATCAATCTGTGAAGGAGGCCTACCAATACTATTTAACATTTCTATAGTGCAGATAGGCATATGCAGCTGTATATCACACCAATATAAATGTATTTTCATTCCCTCTTTCCATAGGAACATAATGACAGATAAAAGCCAAATGGCCCAAACATGATGGCAGATAAAGGCCTAATGGCCTAACACAGGTGTAGGCAATTCTGGTCCTCGAGAGCCGGAGCCAAGTCAGGTTTTCAGGATATCCACAATAAATATGCATGAGATAGATTTGCATCTCAAGGAGGCAGTGCATGGAAATCCATCTTATACATATTCATTGTGGATATCCTGAAAACCTGACCTGGCTCCGGCTCTCAAGAACCGAAATTGCCTACTCCTGGCCTATCATGACAGCAGATAAAGGTCTAATGGCCTAACATGATTGCAGATAAAGACCAAATGGCTAATAATACTGGCCTCTGTTGTATTTTCAGTGGCATAAGAGGTAGTCAGAGCAGCAACTGTGGCCTTTCTGTACTGACTTTCCTTCCAGAGTTATCAAGTTGCTTGCAACCTAACTTGGTAGCTTCTTCAATTGACCCCCTTATCCACATCTTCATTATACTGAAGAAGTGCTTCATTCAAATGGCTATGCCAATCTATTTGGCTAGAGGGTCCTGATTCGTCAATATTAGCATCCACACTAGTCTTGGTATGGAAGACGCCTTCTCAAAATGCTTGGTAGACACACAGCAAAGGCCTTAGAGATATATCACACTTGAGCGCTCAAGAAATTTGTATACCATAGGCCTAAATCAGCTCACACTGAACAGGACATTTCAAGTTATGAATAGGTAGCAAAAAAAGGAGAAATGAAGGACCCAATGAATTTCAGTACATGGTGGACAATGCTATTATTTCATCTAGAGATCCCCTTTTGCTCTCACAACTCAAACCAACATTGTGTCTTAGGATGGTACATCAGTATAGAAATAAATCCTGAAGGGTAGCTAAATGTTCCCCCTTCCCATATTTATACAGTTCTTCAGCTCTGGTGGCACTTAGATCTATTCAACAGACTAACCTTGAATACGTTACTTGGTAGTAATGTCTGCACAATGAAAACAAACACCTAAATTTACAATATACAAATACTTAAAACTAGAGCCCAATATATACTATATTCTACTGTACTTGAATGTAACTTGCCTTGAACTACTACAAAAAAGATGTGAGCTAAATCCAATATAAGGTTTAAAATGAGAAATATGTGCTTACTACTTTCAAAGTGTAGCATCATGCCTGCCAAAATGCTCTGTAATATGCACAGTAAGAACAGGTGCTTCTTTGTTTTCTTAGGCTTGATGCCTAATTGCAGTATGATGGAGGAAAAAGTGTAAATTGCTTATTGTAGCTAAGAACACCCTGATAACATTACCAATTAAAAAAAAAAAGAAAGAAAGAAAACATGTTTTCTAAAATGAAGCTTTTTTAAATGAAATAGACCCTCCTTCTACAAAGCTGTAGGGCATTTTTTAGCACCGGCCGCACTGATAACAGCTCTGATGCTCATAGGAATTCTATGAGCGTCGGAGCTGTTACCACTGCGGCTGGTGCTAAAAACTGCTACAGTTTTGTAAAAGGAGGGGGGAGGGGAGATAGCCACATAAATTAAAGAGGTACCACCATAGTTGTTTTTGTTTAATGTCAGAGTAAATGAACCCTGTGATTCTGGAAGCAGCTTTTATTTTACAATTCAGTTTCCCCCTTTTCTATATTTTCTACTATATTATGCTGCTTGTAATCAATTCCAGTAGTACTGTGGAAAGAGGGATCTGGGCTGCTGTTGTTGTCACTACACAGATGTAGCACCATATTTGCTACTATAGTGACATCACTGCAGAATTCTCATTCTCTATAATAAAACCCTAAGCGCCATGCGCACTTAGAAGGCCGTGATCCCTGCCACCATGACGTGTGCTTATTTGCGGTGCGTGCAGCTGTTTGCAGCGTGCGGCACATGTAGCAGTTTCAGTGGGTTGGAAGCCGGCCTCAACGAAAAAAAATAAACAATGTCGGCTACATGAAAACCCCCCCCCAAAAAACGCTGCCCACAGAGACAAACAGGAAGTGAAGGACCGGAAATCGAGGGAAATCGAGCACCGTGGAGCAGGAGGAAAGGGAGAGAGTGTGGAAATCCACATAAGGCCCCGCTGCAGGCACCCCGGCAACGGGAAGAGGAGGAGACAGCCTGATGATAGGGAGAGACCGCTGATGCTGCTGGACAGGGGGGAAGGTAAAAGGAAGGGATAATGGCTACTGTTGGACAGGGGGAGCAGGGAAGGGGTGCTTTTGAACAGGTGGGAGGTAAAAGTTAGGGTGAAGCGCTACTGTTGGACAGGGGAGCAGGGAAGAGGTGCTGCTAGGCAGTGGGGAGGTAAAAGTAAGGAAGAAGGGCTGCTAGCAACCGTTACATAGTAACATAGTAGATGACGGCAGATAAAGACCCGAATGGTCCATCCAGTCTGCCCAACCTGATTCAATTTAAAATTTTTTTTTTTCCTTCTTAGCTATTTCTGGGCGAGAATCCAAAGCTTTACCTGGTACTATGCTTGGGTTCCAACTGCCGAAATCTCTGTTAAGACTTACTTCAGCCCATCTACACCCTCCCATTCATTGAAGCCCTCCCCTGCCCATCCTCCACCAAACGGCCATACACAGACACAGACCATACACAGACACAGACCGTGCAAGTCTGCCCAGTAACTGGCCTAGTTAAATATTTAATATTATTTTCTGATTCTAAATCTTCTGTGTTCATCCCACGCTTCTTTGAACTCAGTCACAGTTTTACTCTCCACCACCTCTCTCGGGAGCGCATTCCAGGCATCCACTACCCTCTCCGTAAAGTAGAATTTCCTAACATTGCCCCTGAATCTACCACCCCTAACCTCAAATTATGTCCTCTGGTTTTACCATTTTCCTTTCTCTGGAAAAGATTTTGTTCTACGTTAATACCCTTTAAGTATTTGAACATCTGAATCATATCTCTCCTGTCTCTCCTTTCCTCTAGGGCAGTGTTTTTCAACCGCTGTTCCGCGGCACACTAGTGTGCCACGAGATGTTGCCTGGTGTGCCGCAGGGCCGCCATCAGGGCAGTACTACCAGTCCTGCATTCAGGGGCCCGGAGCTGACAGGGGGCCCGAGGCAGGGGCGCCAGTAGCTCGCCAAGGCAAAGTGAGTCGATCACCCAGGACTCACTTTGTCTTGGCGATCTAATCTATCGAGCCGATAAGTCTTCCTCTCCCCGATGTCAATTCTGCAGTCGGAGAGGAAGTTCGGGCCAGCCAATCGCTGCCTGGCTGGGCGGAACTTCCTCTCCGATTGCAGAATTGACGTCAGGGAGAGCATGCGTCGGCTTTGGGGCCTGTTATCCATTGGTGGGTCCTGTTCCCCGATGGCAGCGGCAGTGGCTTGGGGAACGGCAGGGAGAAAGAAAGAAAGGGGGCAGGCAGGGAAACAGAAGGAAAGAAGAGAAACAGAAAAAAAGAAAGAAAGGTCAGGGAGAGAGGAAGAAAAAGTTGGGGGAGGGAATGAGGTGTGGAGGAGAGAAAGCATACAGGCTGATAGAAGGGAAGAAAGATTGGATGCACAGTCAGAAGAAGAAAGTGCAACCAGAAATCACCAGACAAGGTAGGAAAAATGATTTTATTTTAAATTTAGCAAAGTGGAGGCAGTATTACCACAGTTTTCAAAGGAATTTGCCCAAATAACTTAATAGTTAACTGGGTAAATTCCCAGAGATGAAAACTTCCCTTCACTTACTATTCACAGTTCTGAATTTATATCTGCTGTCTATATTTTACAATATGGTCACCTGTTACTAACCGCAATAGTGGTTTTTAGCGCAGGGAGCCTATGAGCGTCAAGAGCAGCGCTGGGCATTTAGCGCAGCTCCCTGCGCTAAAAACTGCTATTGTGGTTTAATAAAAAGGATGGAGGGTATATTTGTCTATTTTTGTATGCTATAAAAACCAAATACAGAGAGAGACTGAGAGCTGTTGACGAAGAGCTACGTGTGTGTCTTTCTTCGATTCCAGCCAGAATATCAGCTTTGTGTTCAGCCAAACAGGCCCAGGTTTCGCACTGAATAAAGTATTTTATAATTTTTCACTATTCTGTTTACTTAATATTTCATAATAAAGTAATTATAAAATACTTTCTTTGTGTTTATTTGATTCCTATTCAAGAGAATTACTTTATATATAGTCAATATAGGCACAGAGTTAATTTTTTAACATTTTCTAATGGTGGTGTGCCTCGTGATTTTTTTCATGAAACAAGTGTGCCTTTGCCCAAAAAAGGTTGAAAAACACGGCTCTAGGGTATACATATTCAGGGCTTCATATTAAACAGCAAAGAGTAGAGTAATATTATGCAGCAGAGAGTACAGTTTAAGATTCTCTCAATCATATAGAAAATCTTATATCACGTTTCCCCAAGGGCACTAAAGGAGTTTTTTAAAAAAATCTATCAACCCAGAAAATGTTTGAGATCTGAAAATGGTATGAAGTTGAATATGGAGGGTAAGATGTTAGTCTCTCATGTTAAGATTGGGGCAAAAATGCCGTCTGTAGCAGGTGCCAAGCTTTGGAATGCGCTGCCTGGTATTCTGCGATTTTATGATAGGAGACTGAATTTTAAGAAAATGTTGAAAACACAATTATTTGTTAATGCCTTCATGTGCTAATGCTATTTGCTGCCGAAGCCTTACCATCCTGTAAATGTTTTTATGGGATTTTGTCTTTCCATCTTGTTGGATGAATTTGAAAAAAAAAAGGTTTTCAATAATGATACTGTTAGTTAATGTTTTATTGTGTTTGTTCTGTCAAAATATGTTTTAGTATTTTTAATATGTATGCATGTAATTTTGTAAACCACATAGTTTTTATGCGGTATATAAATTTTTAAATAAATAAATAAATTCCAGCACTATACTACATTAAAATTATAAGAGAATTTTTTTTTTAACAGCTGTGGTTTAAAAAATTACAAGCCTATTGGCAAACCAAAGTTCACTTGCAGTAAGCTGCGGTAGCGGTTTTAGCGCACGCTAGACGCTAATGCCTCCATTGAGCTGGTGTTAGTTTTTCCACATAGAGCCTAAAATCGCTACCGCAGCTTAGTAAAAGGAGTCCTAAATTTCAAGAATTCTATGAGTGTCAGAGCTTTTACCACAGCAGCTGGCGATAAAAACCCCTAACACGGCTTGATAAAAGGGGGCCTACGTTAATATGATTGCAGTGTGCAATTTAAAGAACAAACTCCCACTTTTAGCTTCCTCCTCCCTACATTTCTTACACCTGTATACCGTATTTTCACGCATATAACGCACGCGTTATACGCGTTTTTACCTACCGCGCATACCCCTCGCGCGTTATATGCGTGAGCGCGGTATACAAAAGTTTTAAAACATAGTTCCCACCCCGCCCGACGCCCGATTCAAACCCCCAGCAGGACCGCTCGCACCCCCACCCCGAACGACCGCTCGCACGCGCTCCCACCCGCACCCGCATCCACGATCGGAGCAAGAGGGAGCCCAAGCCCTCTTGCCCGGCCGACTCCCCGACGTCCGATACATCCCCCCCCGGCAGGACCACTCGCACCCCCACCCCGAAGGACCGCCGACTTCCCGACAATATCGGGCCAGAAGGGAGCCCAAACCCTCCTGGCCACGGCGACCCCCTAACCCCACCCCGCACTACATTACGGGCAGGAGGGATCCCAGGCCCTCCTGCCCTCGACGCAAACCCCACTCCCTCCAAAGACCGCCCCCCCCCAAGAACCTCCGACCGCCCCCCCAGCCGACCCGCGACCCCCCTGGCGACCCCCCCACCCCCCTTCCCCGTACCTTTGGTAGTTGGGCCAGAAGGGAGCCCAAACCCTCCTGGCCACGGCGACCCCCTAACCCCACCCCGCACTACATTACGGGCAGGAGGGATCCCAGGCCCTCCTGCCCTCGACGCAAACCCCCCTCCCCCCAACGACCGCCCCCCCCAAGAACCTCCGACCGCCCCCCAGCCGACCCGCGATCCCCCTTGCGACCCCCACGACCCCCCCACCCCCCTTCCCCGTACCTTTGGTAGTTGGCCGGACAGACGGGAGCCAACCCCGCCTGTCCGGCAGGCAGCCAACGAAGGAATGAGGCCGGATTGGCCCATCCATCCTAAAGCTCCGCCTACTGGTGGGGCCTAAGGCGCGTGGGCCAATCAGAATAGGCCCTGGAGCCTAAGGTCCCACCTGGGGGCGCGGCCTGAGGCACATGGGCCCAACCCGACCATGTGCCTCAGGCCGCGCCCCCAGGTGGGACCTAAGGTTCCAGGGCCTATTCTGATTGGCCCACGCGCCTTAGGCCCCACCAGTAGGCGGAGCTTTAGGATGGATGGGCCAATCCGGCCTCATTCCTTCGTTGGCTGCCTGCCGGACAGGCGGGTTTGGCTCCCGTCTGTCCGGCCAACTACCAAAGGTACGGGGAAGGGGGGTGGGGGGGTCGTGGGTGTCGCCAGGGGGGTCGCGGGTCGGCTGGGGGGGCGGTCGGAGGTTCTTGGGGGGGGCAGACGTTGGGGGGGAGGGGGGTTTGCGTCGAGGGCAGGAGGGCCTGGGATCCCTCCTGCCCGTAATGTAGTGCGGGGTGGGGTTAGGGGGTCGCCGTGGCCAGGAGGGTTTGGGCTCCCTTCTGGCCCAACTACCAAAGGTACGGGGAAGGGGGGTGTGGGGGTCGCCAGGGGGGTCGCGGGTCAGCTGGGGGGGCGGTCGGAGGTTCTTGGGGGGGGTGGTCGTTGGGGGGAGGGGGGTTTGCGTCGAGGGCAGGAGGGCCTGGGATCCCTCCTGCCCGTAATGTAGTGCGGGGTGGGGTTAGGGGGTCGCCGTGGCCAGGAGGATTTGGGCTCCCTCCTGGCCCGATATTGTTGGGGAGTCGGCGGTCCTTCGGGGGGAGGGATGTATCGGACGTCGGGGGGGGCATCAGGCTTTCAGGATGGGGACAGACCTTCAAGGGGGGACAGTGCACGGAAGTCAGGGGGGGTGAACGGAGAGTCGGGACAGCGCACGGAAAGTCAGGGCGGGCGAAAGGAGCGTCGGGCAGCATGCGCGGTATACCCGTGAGCGCAGTATACCAAAGTTTTTGTACATATCATCGTGATTTCTGCGCGCTATACCCGTGTGCGCGTTTTATACGGGTGCGCGTTATTTGCGTGAAAATACGGTACTCTCTGGTGAGTCCAGGTTTGTGAGACTTAGGGCTCCTTTTACTAAGATACATACGCTAGCGATTTTAGCGTGCGCTAACCCTGCGCTACATGAAAAATACTAATGCAAGCTCTATGGAGGCATTAGTGTGTAGCGCGCGCTAAAACCGCTAGCGCACCTTCGTAAAAGGAGCCCTTAGATCCCTTGCTGGGTAGTTTTCACATCTGTTTATTGAATCACTAGGAAAAACAACGGAACAGTTATTTCTGTATCAGCAAATAAAGGGAGAGTATTAATACAGAAAAGATAGGAAAGCCAGGCGCACAACTGTAAATTTATCTCAGCTATGGACTGGCCGCTTTGCTAGTTGATCTATCGGTATGATTTAAAAGGCACTACAAACAAGCACATTTTAGCTAATCACCTGAAGGCAGCAGTTTTCAGACAATTACCATCTAAATTCTAAAAGGCTTTCCTCCTCCACTTCTGACTCCTACATGCTTTGGAAAAGGATATATAGGTCTAAAGAAAATTATGCCTGTATAATTTGGCATCTATATTTAAAAAGTAGAATCAGTTCCTCCCACAGAATAATCTAAAAAAATAAAAAAATAAAATAAAATTTAAGTTTGTCCTTGTACCCTCTAGAATTTTCTATCTTTCTTCTGAATATTGTTTTATGTATTTTCTTTATTCAAGAGGAAATGTGAACATAGAAACAAAATCAGAGAAAAATGACAGCTGCATTAAATAAAGACAAAAAAGAAAAATAACAATTGCAACTGGAACAAAACATTATAACAGTGGAGCAGTAGGCTAATGGTTAGTGCTGTGGTCTGAGAACCAGGGAATCTGCATTCAATTCCCAGGGCTTCTCCTTGTGACTCTGGGAAAGTCACTTAATTCTCCATTGTCCTAAGCACAAAATAATTACTTGTACAGGTATATATAATATGTTAACTGCTTTAACTGTAACCACAGAAAGGTTGCACATCAAATCCCATCCTCTTTACGACAGTGGCAGGTATTTCTTACAGCCCACCAGCTATAGTTTCAAGAGTTTTAGATTTTACAGAAATTAAGCTATTTCCCTCCATTATCGCCCTCCCCAAGCCCCCTTTGTCCACATTAAACTGCATGCACGGGGTAATTACATATTTCTGTAGTGATGGTCAAGCAGATTATGATTTTCCTATAGAGCGATAAACTCCTAGCCCCATAAGACAGAGTTCTAATAATTCTCCCACGTCGGTTGATAGATCACTAATGGTTACTATATAAATGTTTCACATTTTTCCTTTCTATTAAGGCCAAGTTATAAACAACTGTTTCTACACTTTAGTTAATAGCAATGTCCTGAATCTCCAATTTAACAATATACACTAAGAGCTAGGAAGAATGCCTTTGTACAAAAAAGTTTCTGCCTCTTGTTCAGCAGCTGGTTACCCGAAAAATCATCCAATAATATTTGTTGGGGGGAAAGTTTAATGGAGTAGCCTGTGATTGATATTGCAGCCCTTTGAATACAAATCCAAAATGCTATCACCATTGGATATAACCAAAACATGTGCTCCAAGGTATTATTCTTCCCCACACTCAGGGCACTTGGTGTCTGTGCAAAGGCCTGTATAAAAGACCTGCTCCAGAGACACATGGAGGGCCATTTTCGATAGGATTTCTAAGTCCAACTTTGGACATTTCCCACAAAACATCCAAAGTTGGAAATTCCCTACTTGGACATCTTGGCTACCAAAATGTCTAGGCCACCAGGACATCTAACTTTATTCACCATTTTCAACCCCTCAAAAAGTCCGAGTTAGAAATATCCAAATAGGCTCCAATTATATTTGGGAGGGGCCAGCATGGTAATAGACTCACCACACAGACTTCCCAATAGAGCAGGGGGGTACCTCGGAGGGCACTGCAGTGAACTTCACATAATTGGTGCCAGATCTGTACATCTCACCATAACCCTCTCCTAAATTACGGTGATCCCTCCAAAATCTACCCCAATAGCACTAATGGCTGCAGGAGGTCTTATATAGCAGTATAGTAGGATTTTGGTGTGTTTTGGTGGACTCACACCCCCTAAAAATATGAATAAAACAGAACATACCTGTCTGTAGAACAGCAGCATCTGTTATGGGAAATGTTAGAAGAGCATCACGCCGGTATCTTAAGTAGCTTGGTGGATGGGCTAATGAGCCAAAGAGAGGAGGACCCAGACCCATAAGACACTTTAACCAGTACATTTATGGTGGAAAGTGTGAGTGCCCCACTGCTCTATTGGGATGTTTATGTGACCAGTCCATTACAATTCTGGCCTCTTCCATGTCCAAGTGGTCTAAATGAGGACATTTTCAACTTGGATGTTTTTGGGGTCCACAGTTTCTACCACAATCATTAATTTTAGAGATATATGTGAATTCTTCTCTCACCAGAGAAATTCTCTTAACCTTGCTTGCTGAATCAACAAGTCTGTTTGCATTAGAAAGACAGGAAGCAACAGCAGCATTAAGACCCACTTGGGAGCCAAAATCATATGGTAAAGATAGGCCTCTTCTTATCAGTGTTAATGGTAGCAAGTCTAATGTGCTTTTACCCAAAGGAGAAATATTAGCTTCATACCAACATTCTCAACCAATACAAACAAACTGTCACATGGGCGGACTGCGCAACAGAGACATCCAATCAAAAGTGGAGAAAAAAGCCTCAAAATCAAAACTTGCAGCAAATTACATAAACCCCCTCCTTTACTAATGCGTAGCGCGGGTTTTAGCGTCAGCAGTGTCGGTAACTGCTCCAACGCTCACAGACTTCCTATGAGCGTTGCAGCAGTTACCGCTGCTACCGGTGTTAAAACCCATGCTACGCGTTAGTAAAGGAGGGGGAAAGTGAAGTATAGCTGCCATGTTCTTATCATAAGCATTTTGGTGATAGTTTTAAGAGGCAGTCAGTGGAGTTTTTTGTGTGCCTATGATAAGAATGTGGCAGCAATACTTAACTTTATGTAATTTTCTGCAAGTTTTGATTTTTTCACCACTTTTGATTGGATGTCTCTGTTGCGCAGTCCGCCCATGTGACAGTTTGTTTGTATTGGTTGAGAATGTTTGTATGAACCACTGGTGCGCAGTCTGCCCATGTGACAGTTTGTTTGTATTGCTTCATACAAACATGCCACCTGGAATATAGGCACCCAAATAACTGCAGATGGGACTTGAAAAACATCTGCACTACTTGTAAAAAGAAACCCCTATCCCAAATTTGCCCCATACTTTAAAAAGGAAGGACCGCTCAACTTGGGCAAAAGCCTTTTCAGTATCAAGATTCACAGGGTTGGAAGAGTATGGTTATTGCAGTATATTATGGCAATAATCAGCTTCTAAACATTAACTATGGTTTGTCTGCCTTGTATGAACCCTATTTCTTTTTCTCCTATTATTTGAGTCATTCCTTTATCTAGCTGCTTGGATAGAATTTTAGCAATTTTAAGTCCACAATGATAAGTGAAGATGGTATAGATGACTCCAGTGAAATGTGGTACTTTTCAGGCTTATTAGTTATTAAGGCTTCTCTAATGCCAAAGCAAAATATGCCTCTATTAGGCCTATCACTTTATGTTGTCAGATCTTATAAAAGCTAGCACTAAAGTCTTTCAACCCTGGGGCTTTATAATATCCAAGGGTCATCACTTGATTTTAGGGCATTCAGTTTATGTAAAACTTCACAGATGAGCTTTGGCAACTACAAGGGGAGCCAAAGAACTTCTTTTCAAATGGCATCTTTAGGAGGTATACTACTACTATCCATTCATTCGTGTCCGACCCTTGGATACTCTGTAGGTCAGTTTTCACCATGCTTCCCTGTTTTCCACGGCTTCTTTCAATTGCTTGATGTTCATTCCTGTGTCATTCTTGATGGTATCCAGCCAAAGGGCCTGCTTCCTTTTACCACTGACCATTCCGAGTAGCACTTCCTTTTCTAGAGAATTCACTCTCATCACGTCCAAAATAGGTCAGTTTCTGTCTGGTAATCTTGCATCCAGGGACAACTCTGGGTTATATAATCAAGAACAAAGATTGGAGGTATATATACCTTGAGAAAAGTCCTGAAAAATACTAGCTATTTCTCAAGGATAAGTGACTAACTTACCTTTTCTCCCCACTTTAAACTCAGAATCACATGCCCCCTACCGTTGCTTTACCAATTGTGCCAGATTCCTGCTCACTTTATTTCCATACCTAAATGATACCTAGTTTGCCAAGTCTGATTCATGAATAAGATTATTTAATATCTCTTGCATTGTAATAAACTGAGTTGTAGTTGTCTGAGATAGGTGCTGAGCTAGCTGATTCATACAGCCTTGGAGCTGGAACTCTAACTTCAATATAATAGCTCCCATTTCTTTCTTCCTATGCACCTGAAATACAATAATGTCTTCCTAATGCACTGGTTTTGCTGTTTTCTAAAATAAAATTGGGTCATCCATATGTGCTACATTTCACGTAGATGTTCTGGGAATCTGCAAATCTGACTTTTGTTTCTTATCCTCAATATCCACACATATTAAGACGCAATGAGAGATTTCCAAGGGTTCAATAGTTGCGCTGCTACCTATGAAAAGGTTCCCCATATTGGTACAGGACAGTACACCATGTATTTTAGCCACATATATATCATCTTGGTCAATAGGGTGCAGTACCTTCATGCATGCACTTGATATTACATATATACTCTTAACCATGAGACAAGTCCCCTCACAACTGCCACACTAAAGATCTCTCCACTTGCCTCAATAAAATTCCCTGCCATATATATTGTTCCCACTTGGGACAACTGTTTTAAAAGATCATATTGCTTGCTTTAACAAATGTCTTGAAGGGTGAAAATCCTTTTTCACCTCAGTTCATTACACGATCAAACAAACAAGTGCAAGGTGATGCATGTGGGAAAGAGGAACCTGAATTATACCTGTTGTAATTATTTCTTTACAAGATGGCTAAATAGGCAAGGAGTCGGTCCAGGCTGCAAATAACAGCAGATCATTTATTTAAAGGGTTTACAGTCCACCTCTCAAATTAATTAATGATGGTTTTCAAGAACTAAAATACACAATATGTTTAGAGCATACATCTTACCTCGTTGAGTTTTTAAAATGGAAATAGTGCTTGAAATGTGGACGTGAAGAGGCATTTTATTTTGGTTATGTAATTTTGACTGAGGTGCTTCATTTTGCGTGATGAAAACTAACTTACCATTACAGCCACGTCTTTTCTTATTTGATTTTTTGGTAACCATGTGAATCAGGAAAGATACCTTCTTTGCTTCATATTTATTTTGGCATGTAAACCAATTTTAATTAACTGGAGTGTGCCAGATTCCTAACTCTCATCCAATGGCGTAATCTATTATAAAAAGTTATGGTTATGAAAAGGAGCAGAGTAAGGAGTAACCAACATGCAAAATGGTACTGATATCAAGCTACTTGGGAGCCACTGTGGTTAGCTATGCCACACAGGATCCACAATTAAGTGATCAATATAAGGCTTCAATATTATGGGAATATAACTGGTATTTACATAGATAATTTACAGTGAAGTATCTCTGTTGGCAATGTTAGGAACATCATTGTCCCTCCTCCCCAGAGAATTTCTCCTTTATGAGAGGGAAAAGGAGGAATGGGTGAAGAGCAGGGCCAAGAAATAACAGATGTTGACCTTAATGTATATTACTGAACAGTTGTTAATGCTAGGCTTGACTGCACACCTCCAAAACACATTTGTCTTGTTTTAATAAAATAAACATAATACAATATAAAGGATCTTTTCCTTGCCTCTTCCTCCCCCCCAAACTAATTTTTGCCTCCTTTTCATCACATATCCTCCCTTCTGCCCTTTCCAAACTGGATTCAGAAAATCAAAAACCCAAATGGGTCAATATTCAAAAGCAATTATCTAGATAACAGAACTTGCTGCTGATCAGGACGTTCAGCAATACTATACGGACAATACCTCCAAATATCCTTGTAGACTGCCTCTGAACCAGGGTATTTCCAGAACCTATCCAGCTAGTAGCTCTATTCAGCCTATTGGGATAATTTAGGATAGCAGATAAAATAATGCCACTACCTGGGATAAATTCTAGCATTAACTGTCTTATCTGGATACTCAACTCCATCCACTATCCAAATAGCTGTGCTGAATATCTGGATTTTTTTTTTGTTTTATCACCACAGCCGGTAATCCAAAAATAAATGCTGACCACAGCAACTGAATATTGACTCTCAATTTTCTATTCAGTCAAAGAAATAGGAGACTAAACAGGCTGGAAACCTGTGCCCAAAGACCAGTCCTAAACAACAAAAAATATTCCAAAGTATCTTTAGAAACAGTTGAGGAAGTACAATTCAGAGCAAGCCTTCTATTAATTAAGAAAATCATGCTGAAAGAACTCAAGCATGAAATTGCTGATCTGCTGTTCGTGATCAGTAACCTGTCACTAAAATCTTCTGTAGTACTTGAAGATTGGAGGGTGGCCAATGTTAGGCCAATTTTTAAAAAGGGTTCCAGGGGAGATCTGGGAAATTAACAGACTGGAAAGCCTGACCTCAATGCCAGGCAAAATGGTGGAAACAAGTATAAAAAATAAAATTGTGCAACACATAGACAAACATGATTTAATGAGACAGAGTCAGCATGGGTTCAACCAAGGGAGATTTGCTTGACTTCTTTGAAAGTGTGAATAAACATTTGAATAAAAGAGAGCGGGTTGATATAGTGTATCTAGATTTTCAGAAAGCTTTTGACAAAGTTCCTCATGAGAGGCTCCTGAGAAAATTAAAGAGCCATGGATAGGTGGCAAAGTTGTGGATTAGGAATTGGTTATCGGATAGAAAACAGAGGGTAGGGTTAAATGGTCATTTTCTCAGTGGAGGAGAATAAACAGTGGAGTGCTATTTAACTTATTTATAAATGATCTGGAAATTGGAATGACGAGTGAAGTGATTAAATTTGCAGATGAAACTACACTGTTCAAAGTTGTTAAAATGCATGTGGATTGTGAAAATTTACAGGTGGACCTTAGGAAATTGGAAGACTGGGTGTCCAAGTGCCAGATGAAATTTAATGTGGACAAATGCAAAGTGATGCACATTGAAAGGAATAACCCAAATCACAGTTACCGGATGCTAGGGTCCACCTTGAGGGTTAGCACCCAAGAAAAGGATCTGGGTGTCATTGTAGACAATACGATGAAACCTTCTGCCCAATGTGTGGCAGTGGCCAAAAAAGCAAACAAGATGCTAGGAATTATTAAAAAAAGGGATGGTTAACAAGACTAAGAATGTTATAATGCCTCAGCTGGAGTACTACATTCAATTCTGGTCTCCTTATCTCAAGAAAGATATAGCGGCGCTAGAAAAGGTTCAAAGAAGAGGGACCAAGATGATAAAGGGGATAGAACTCCTCATATATGAGGAAAGACTAAAAAGATTAGGGATTTTCAGCTTGGAAAAGAGGGCTGAGGGGAGATATGGCTGCTTACAAAAAGGCTCCCAAATGGTACAAAACAAATGTCCTGGGGGAGTGTCCAAGGATGTACAGCCTAGGTGCTCCACGGATGTCCAGGGAAATACTTTTAAAACCAATAGGAGGAAATATTTTTTCACTCAGAAAATAGTTAAGCTCTGGAATGTATTGCCAGAGGTTGTGGTAAGAGAGGATAGTGTAGCTGGTTTTAAGAAGGTTTTGGGCAATTTCCTGGAGGAAAAGTCCATAGTCTGTTATTGAGAAAGACATGGGGCAAGCCACTGTTTGCCCTGGATTGGTAGCATGGAATGTTGCTACTCTTTGGGTTTTGGTCAAGTACTAGTGACATGGATTGGCCACCATGAGAATGGGCTACTGGGCTTGATGGACCGTTGGTCTGACCCAGTAAGGCTATTCTTATGTTCTTATGCTCTTAACTTAACAAGCACATCCTATGATAGAGTTGCAATAAATGGAAATTGCCTCATTTAAATGTAATCATTTATTTTCACATCTGACATTTAAGAACAATTATGAGAAATTCTGCAAGCTATTCATCTTGCATCAATTTAACAGTGACTATTAACTTAGATGGCTGCTGAAAACTACTTCATCAGTTAAAACTTTTTTATACAAACTTTTTAACACTACCATATTGAATTATAAAAGAGGAGAGGGTGGCACAGTGGTTAGAGCCCAAAAAGGGAGCTCAAGGAGTCCTCAATGACGAGACAATCAAGGCACAACAAAGGAGTGGTGAGAATGAGATGTCAATAATTCAGCCACGGGTGTAAAGTTCATATTATTTTTATTGTTTTTAACTTGTCATGGCTCGTATCTTAGTGGGGGTGGGGGGTTTCGCTGGGGCAGGAGGGCTTGGGCTCCCTCCTGCCCCGATTGTGTCGGCCGTGTGGGGTTTCGGCAGGGCAGGAGGGGTTGGGCTCTCTCCTGCCCCGATCGTGTCAGCTGGGTGGGGTTTCGGCGGGGCAGGAGGGCTTGGGCTCCCTCCTGCTCGATCCGATTAGGGGGAAGGGTAGATCGTGGCAGAAGTGTAGCCACATTGCAGCCGTTGGCCGGAACTCCGCAGTGCCTTCAGTGGCCACCAACAAAAGTAATAATAACTTTATTCTTATATACCGCCAACAATCTTGCGACCAGCGTGTGACTCAGACTGCAGTCAACCTGCAGGATTTTCACGGAACTTAATCAAAACCCCAAACATAGTGGTTTGAATGGCAATAATGCAAAATTTACTTGTCAAAAATAAAAGGACAGAATAGCATAAAGTTCAAAGCAACAAACAAATGTTCAAAACTGGAAACAAAAACAAGGCCAGAGGAAAACTCTGGCAGTCTTCAGGATTTCTATTCCTAATGAAACAGTTCTCTCGGTGATTCACACTCTTACCGAGCAGCTTTACAATATAGCTTCCTTTTCTCCCAAGTCTGCTCAGCAGGGCTTAGGTAAGTCCAGTTCATAGCATTCAAAAACAGTTTCCAGAGATATGCTTTTTACTCTAATCTCTACGGCAAACACATCCAACATAAAGCCTCCAGCCCAAAATTGTAGCAGGGCTGGGTAAAGAGGAATCCACTAAGTTTGCTTTTCAAAAGCACACAGAACAGCTTTCAAAATTCCCACCCGGTTGGCAGCAAACTTCTCCCCTCTCACTCTTAGCTTATTAGTACAGTCCAGAAAAGTCTTTGCAAGTGACTAGGAGCAGGAAAAGAACCCAGCCACAAAATAAG
This sequence comes from Geotrypetes seraphini, assembly GCF_902459505.1. Taxonomy (NCBI): domain Eukaryota; kingdom Metazoa; phylum Chordata; class Amphibia; order Gymnophiona; family Dermophiidae; genus Geotrypetes; species Geotrypetes seraphini. The sequence goes on from NC_047084.1 coordinate 371,661,723, forward strand.
ACAAAAAAAACCTCACAGTAGTTTAGCTCAGGCTTGGAAAAGGAATTGCTAATCCTTTTGGCTTCCCTTGTAGCTGTATAAGACACCAAACTGGCTTGAGCTGCAAAAGGTGGTGTGGACCCCAGCTTCTACCACACCCAGGTCTAAGGCATTACCCTAACTTGCCAGAAATGCCCTACTTGGGAAGAGATTCTTGTCTTCCCTCTCACCACCACCACCACCAAGAGCAAACTACTGACTTTTAATAGGTAGGAGCCACGCCCTGCTCTAACTGAGCCTGATCTCAACTGGGCTTCTCTCTGGCTCCCCCGGTGGGCATTAATGATAACACAGGGCAAGCACGGCACAAGGCAAGCACGGAGCCTGACTGGTCACAAGAGATGGCTCATCTCTCCTGCCGCGATAGCATCACCCCTCCCCCCCGGCACTTCGGGGTAAGGATCGCGGCAGGGGAGATGCCCTGCCGCGATCCTCACCCCAAAGTGCTGCAATTCAGGGGGTGGGCGATCACCATCACAGCAGGAGAGATGAGCCATCTCTCCTGCTGCGATAGTTGCAGTAGGCGGTAGGCAGGTTGCTGGGGCCGCTGAACTGCTGCGATCAGCTCAGCGGCCCCTTTTTCGTCATTTATACCTATTTTGACTTGGTCTAAGTCAAAACGTGTAAGTGTTGACTAGGCAACCTGTCAAATGTTTTGGTTATACCTGCTGTACAACTAAGTGTAGGTCGGCCCACCTCCCGCCCTATCCCCCCCCTCTAAAAACGCCTCTTTTCACTTTATACGTTTAGAGGCAGGGGAAAGACCTAAGCTGGTTTTAGATACGTCTAAAACCAGCTTTGGTTATGGGTACTTGGACGATCAGGCTTTTTGATCGTCCAAGTACCCATTTAGGCCACTTTTTAGATGCTTTTTTGTTTTGATTATGAGCCCCACTGTGTTTTAACTTTCTTTTGCCATTGTTATGCAATTCTCACAGCAGTTTGCTGCGATCTTTAGTGATTCAAAGTATGCACATCTTGTTTTGTTGATTTTGACTCTATTTTTATTTTTTAAGTGATCTGGGAATCAGTTTCTTGGGAAATGAATCTGAATGTTGTTGAACCTTAAAAGTTTTTTAGAACATGCTATTACTAAGAGATAATTTTAGACTTTTAGTTTTTATGTAAAATTTTGCCGTTCTAAAAATTTTAAAGAGTTGTGACTTTTGACCTACCTATCAGCCTTATAAACTCCAAGTTAGAAAGGCAGGTTGATTATTAGAGATACTTTTGGAGACTTGCTACAGAACTGTGAGAAACCCCCTTTTATTGTTCCTTTTTACAAAAGTGATCTTGAAAATGATCATGATGTTGATCACTTTGCAACCTCTTTTAGCATTTCACTGCATTGTTACCCTAGAAAAAAGTGTGGCTTTTGATTGTACCTCTCTAGGTAGGTATACATTTTTTGAATGTTTGAGCATGTTCACAAGCTGTTTCTTCTAATTCTTGTTTCATTATGCTTTTATATATATATATATATATATATATATATATACATATATATATATATATATATATATATATATGTATACTAGTGTTTAAGCCTGTTACATTAACGGGTGCCAGAGTACATGTCTGTCTGGGTTTTTTTTAAATTTGTCTCTCTCTCCTTGGATGCTGTCTGTCTATCATTCTTTCTGTCTGTCTCTCCCTGATCTGTCTATCTTTATTTCTAACTCTATCCTCTTCCCTCAATCCTGCATGTGCCCTTTTTTCTTTCTCCTCTCCACTTCCTTCCAACTTCTGCTCTCCCTGTCCCTCAGACTTCCATTCAGCGGCTGTCCCTCCTCTCCCCCACACTTCCATTCAGTGTCTGTCTCCCTCTCTCTACCCCTTCTATCTACTGTTCACCCTCTGTCTTGCCTCTTCCATTCACTGCCCTCTCTTCTCTTTCCATCCAGTGTCCACCCTCTCTCTCCCTGTTCCATATGGCATCTCCTCCTTCCTTTTCCCTTGGTCTGGCATACATTCCTCCTTCCCTCCATGCCCTGCCATCTCTTCTTCCCTCCAAGCCATTCTCTCCCCCTCTACTCCCTTTCCTCCTTGAACTTCATCGGGCAGCAGCAGCATTCACAATTCATTGCTGTTGCCGGCTTCAGGTCTTCCTCTCTGTCGGGTCGTCTTCCTGAAAACAGAAAGTAGGCAGGACCTGCCAGAGAGGAAGGCCTGAAGCCGGCAACAGCAGCGAATTGTAAATGCTGCTGCTGCCCGAAGAAGCCAGGCCTTGAAAAACCCGAGGCAGACCGCTTCTCTCCCCTGCAAGCCCAAGCCCCGCTGACTCTGCTCCATTACCCTTTACGATCCCCGCCTGCGTCGCGGAATCGTGAAGACTGAGCGCCGGCAATCGGGGTGGAATGAAGGGACCTGTTCAGCACATATTGAGGAAGCTTGGCTGTCATGTAGCCTGGCATCATGTCATGTAAGAATTTGAATGCTAGCATTAGGCCCTTGAAGACACAGCGCTTGGTTACGGACAGCCAGTGAGCCGACGATAAAGCCTGGGAGACAGGTTCCCAGGCATGGAGGTTTTTTAGAAGTCTGTTTGCCGCATTTAGTACACATTGGAGATGTTGTACGTTCTTTGCCATGAGACCATTGACTAGAGCGTTGCAGTAGTCCATGCAGGAGAGGACTAAGGCATAGAGTAGTTGGGTGAAGTCAAATTCAGAAAAGTAGTTCCTTATTTTCTGGAGCTGTCACAGGTAGTAAAATGAGGACGATGCCACCTGAGAGATACGGTTGGAAAGTGACAGGTTGGAGTCAAGGATTATTCCTAGGCTGCGCGCTTGGCCTTTTACAGGTATGGTAGTTGAGTTCCAACACAGCAAGGGATGGGCACGGTTGCAGTGTTCTTTGCGGATCCAAAGGAGTTCTGTTTTTGAGGCGTTTAGTTGCAATTTGTTGATGGACATCCAGATGTTGATTTCTGAGAGGCAGTTTAAGAGTTTCTTGATCTGGGCATCATGGGGATTTCTTTTTGGTGTGAGATTGGATTATGATTGTCTTGGATGTAAATGAGTTTAGGTCTTTTCTCTATATTATGAAGTTCCTACTTATTTTATTTTATATGCAATTTACTTTTAAATGTAATTTGTATTTTTATGGAATCCACTGAGAACTTTTGAAAGATTTGGCGGAATATCAAATTGTAATAAGCAAACATATAGTTGGATGTCATCCGCAAAGGAGTGAATCTATATTTGGTATTTGCGGGCTATGTCTAGGACAGGTCTAAAATAGAGATTGAATAATAGGGGAGATAGTAGAGGCCCTTTCGGAACACCGTATTTGAACGGTTTTGGTTTTGATAGTGCATCGTTGAGCAGTATGCTTTGGAATCTATTATTCAGGAATGAGGTGAACCATTGTAACGCAGCATATCGGATTCCAATTTCAGAAAGCCACACAATGAGGAGAGGATGGTCAATAGGTTGAATGCAACACTGAGATCCAGCAGCACCAGTAGGACATCATTACCCTTATCTATGAGTTTCCAGCAGTTGTTGATGATGTTGTGGTTTCAATACTGTGGAATTTCCTGAATCCCAATTGGAAAATGGATAGGGCTCTTTCTTGGTCAATGAAGGAGTGTAGTTGATTTAGTACTATTTTTTCCAGGATTTTGGAGATGAAGAGTAGATTGGAGATAGGTCTAAAGTTGCCAGGCACGTTAGGGTTGTGTGGGGTTTTCAGAAACGGTTTGATGACTGCTGACTTCCAGTTTGCAGGCATTAAGCCTGTTTGCAGAGAAGTGTTGATGAGAGGAAGGATGGAGTCTACCAAAGACATCTTTCAGAGCCACTAGGAGGTATGATGGACAGGGATCTAGGATGGAGCCAGAAAGGGAAAATAAAGTCTAGTATTTTGTTGACATTATCATGGGACGCAGGCTTGAAGTGAGTTAGGTTCCCAGTTGTAGTTTTCATTATCTTGTCTGAATCAAGGGGGGATGATGTTTGTAGCATGGTAGAGTCGAGGTGAGACCTTATTTTGTCTACTTTGTCAGCGAAGTAGTCTGAGAGTGTATCTTTTTAGCCTCCAGGGTGGCTTTTTTATATTCTTCATGCAGTTCCTTCCATTTGGACCTGTCACTGTTAAGTCTGGATTTGTACCATTTCCTTTCCACTTTCCTTTGTTCTCAAGTCTTCAGTAAACCAGGGGGAGGAATATTTGCGGAGAGTATATGATTCCAGCCCTTCATATAGGGTTTTCTGTATCTCTATCTGCTTCTATATACAGATTTCTAGCTCCCTTATCCTATTAGGCATAGAGAAGGTGGAGAGGGACAGATTCTTCAGACTAGCGGGGACAACAAAAACAAGAAGGCATTCAGAAAAATTGAAAGGAGATAGTTTCAAAACGAATGCTAGGAAGTTCTTCTTCACTTAGAGGGTGGTGGACACCTGGAATGCGCTCCCAGAGGAGGTGATAGGACAGAGTACAATATTGGGTTTCAAAAAGGGATTGGATGACTTCCTGAAGGTGCAGGGGATTGAAGGATACAGATAGAGGGTAACTATATAGGACACAAAATGAATAGGGAATACACGATTTAGGTAAAGGATCACTTACACGTCATGGACCTGGGGGGCCTCCGCAGGAGTGGACTGCTGGGCACGATGGACCCCTGGTCTGACCCGGCAGAGGCAATGCTTATGTTATTATGTTCTTAACTCTTCCCTCTCTCCCCCCCTTCCTGCTTCTTCTCTTTCCCCTTTATTTTCACTCTTCTAACCAGTATCTACTGTCTTGCTTCTTCCATCCAGCATATCCTCTTCCCTCCAACACTTCATCCATCTCTCTCTCTCCCTCCACCTCCTTTCAAAATCTCTCTTCATCACCTTTTATCATTTGCTTCTTCCAACACAACCTACCTGGGGCTCTGGGGAATGGAGTCACAAGTCAGGGGCAGGCAGCTGATTTCTCCTGATGGTAGCTGAGGCAGTCCTCCAAGCTTTTTGGTGGACACCGGGAGTAGGGGAGAGTGAAGAGTCAGCGGCGCATCTGGACTGCAAGCAGCCCTGCCCTTTGGTCCCGGTCCCAGTCCCGCTAAACTGTCTGGCAATAATGATATCAGATATCACGGGGGCCTTCCCTTTTGCTAAATCGCTATAGGTTCTGCAGATCTCGATCCCGCCCCTCAAAATCAGGAAGTAACTCAAGACCGGCTGCTCACAATCTGAATGCACTGCTGACTCCTCACTTTCCCATCTTCCCAGCAGTTAGCAAATAGCATGTAGGACTGCTGCAGTGAGAGAAATAAGATGCTTGTCTATATGTCGGGTCTGCCCTGGACCCGCAACTCTATTCCCCACAGCCAGGTTTAAATTTTTATTTTTATTATTTATTTATAAAGTTTTAAAATTTTAACAAGCATACCATCTTGTACAGAAAAGTGCAATCAAGAAAACATATCTTTGATTATTCTCAAAATGAAAATAAACCAAAATTACATAAAAGGTAGTAATTCCAACTTAATCGTACACTAGTCCTCAATAATGGATCCAAGATTCAGGAATTAGGAGTGAGTTTAGTATAATAACAAAATTAACCAAAACACGTCATCTGTGCTGAAAGAGAGCTTAATAATTAACACACCGATATTACTCTTTTTCAAGGCGCTTCATGGAGAGGAAAGCAGTCAAATGAGACGGTTCAAAGAAAATATATTTGAGGGAATTATACCTTATTACACACTTACAAGGGTATCTAAGAAAAAATAATCCCCCCATCTGAGTCACACCTGGTTTTTAACAATAAAAATTCCCTCCTTCTTTTCTGAGTTTCTTTTGAAACATCAGGAAAAACTTGAATATGGAAGCCAAGGAAATCTCTGGATCTATTTTTTAAAAAAAGTTTAAGAATCCAATCTCTGTCTGGAGCCAAAGCTACAGTCAGTAAGAGAGTGGCTGGACTAGCCACCTCTTTGATTTTTATTTTTTTTTTTAATTACAGTAGTAAGAGAACTACTCAAGTGTAGACTTGAATATAAACCGAGACCTCCATTTTTGGGCCTTTTTTTGGCTCTAAAATCTCAGTTTATATTCAAGTATATAAGGTAATGATAAAAAAATGCAGGGTCATGCACTTGGGCTGCAAAAATTCAACAGAATGTTCTAGTATATGAGGTGAAGAACTTCTGTGCATGGAAAAAGAATGGGACTTGGGGGAGATTGTGTCTGATGATCTCAGGGTGGCAAAACAAGTAGAAAAGGCAACAGCCAAAGCCAGGAAGATGCTTGGGTGCATAAGGAGAGGAATGGATAGCAGAAAAAGGGAGGTGATAATGCCATTGTATAAGTCTCTGATGAGGCCCAATTTGGACTAATGTGTGCAATTTTGGAGACTATACCTTCAAAAAGATATAAATAGGATGGAGTCGGTCCAGAAGGCTGCTACAAAATTGGTTAGCGGTCTTTGTCATAAATCATATGGGGGAAGACTTAATAATAATAACTTTATTTTTTCTATACCGCCATAATCTTGCGACTTCTAGGCGGTTTACAGTGAAAGAGAGCTATACAATCAGCGAATTACAAGGTGAGAACAGGTAGGAAGTCACTGAGTAATCAGTGTTTACAGGTTACAATATAATCTTAAGCATTTTACATCAAAGGGGCTGGATGGTCAGCGAGTTACAGAATACAGGTGGTGAGGAAGACACTGAATAGTCAAGAGAAGAACAGAATACATTTGTGAAGAAGTGTAGTATCAGCATAAAGAGAAAGGTTTTAGGATGGGGGGAGGGGGTTTATCTGGCTGGGAAATAAATCTACTGAATAGAGCGGTCTTGATTTCTTTCCGAAAGGCGCCACAGATCTGCCTGCTTTGTCGGTGAAGTTGCTGAGCCAGGTTTGCTGTCTGGCAACTTGAAACTTAAAAGTTCTATCCAGAAAGGTTCTGTATTTGCAACCTATGATCTTTGGGTAGGCAAAGAGGTTGCGATTTCTGGTTGGCCTTGTGGGGGTGTAAAGTTCGAAGTGAGGTCATAGGTAAACTGGGGCCATTCCCCACACCAATTTATAGCAAAAGCAGGAGAACTTGAATAAAGTACGTGCCTCAATTGGCAACCAGTGCAGCAGTTTATAGTAGGGGCTAATGTGGTCACTTTTATTTAGTCCGAATATTAATCGGACGGCCGTGTTTTGCACTATCCTTAATTTTCTCAAGGTTTTTTTGGGTGTACCCACATAGATGATATTGCAGTAGTCTAAGGTGGATAGGATCAGTGACTGAACCAGTAGTCTAAAACAGTGTTTTTCAACCTTTTTTGGGCAAAGGCACACTTGTTTCATGAAAAAAATCACGAGGCACACCACCATTAGAAAATGTTAAAAAATTTAACTCTGTGCCTATATTGACTATATATAAAGTAATTCTCTTGAATAGGAATCAAATAAACACAAAGAAAGTATTTTATAATTACTTTATTATGAAATATTAAGTAAACAGAATAGTGAAAAATTATAAAATACTTTATTCAGTGCGAAACCTGGGCCTGTTTGGCTGAACACAAAGCTGATATTCTGGCTGGAATCGAAGAAAGACACACACGTAGCTCTTCGTCAACAGCTCTCAGTCTCTCTCTGTATTTGGTTTTTATAGCATACAAAAATAGACAAATATACCCTCCATCCTTTTTATTAAACCACAATAGCAATTTTTAGCGCAGGGAGCTGCGCTGAATGCCCAGCGCTTCTCTTGACGCTCATAGGCTCCCTGCGCTAAAAAACACTATTGCGGTTTAGTAAAAGGTGACCATATTGTAAAATATAGACAGCAGATATAAATTCAGAACTGTGCATAGTAAGTGAAGGGAAGTTTTCATCTCTGGGAATTTACCCAGTTAACTATTAAGTTATTTGGGCAAATTCCTTTGAAAACTGTGGTAATACTGCCTCCACTTTGCTAAATTTAAAATAAAATCATTTTTCCTACCTTGTCTGGTGATTTCTGGTTGCACTTTCTTCTTCTGACTGTGCATCCAATCTTTCTTCCCTTCTATCAGCCTGTATGCTTTCTCTCCTCCACACCTCATTCCCTCCCCCAACTTTTTCTTCCTTTCTCCCTGACCTTTCTTTCTTTTTTTCTGTTTCTCTTCTTTCCTTCTGTTTCCCTGCCTGCCCCCTTTCTTTCTTTCTCCCTGCCGTTCCCCAAGCCATTGCCACTGCCATCGGGGAACAGGACCCACCAATGGATAACAGGCCCCAAAGCCGACGCCGACGCATGCTCTCCCTGACGTCAATTCTGCAATCGGAGAGGAAGTTCCGCCCAGCCAGGCAGCGATTGGCTGGCCCGAACTTCCTCTCCGACTGCAGAATTGACGTCGGGGAGAAGAAGACTTATCGACTCGATAGATTAAATCGCCAAGACAAAATGAGTCCTGGGTGATCGACTCACTTTGCCTTGGCGAGCTACTGGCGCCCCTGCCTCGGGCCCCCTGTCAGCTCCGGGCCCCTGAATGCAGGACTGGTAGTACTGCCCTGATGGCGGCCCTGCGGCACACCAGGCAACATCTCGCGGCACACTAGTGTGCTGCGGAACAGCGGTTGAAAAACACTGGTCTAAAAGATGGAGGGTCGAAATATTTTTTGATGGTTTTTAATTTCCAAAGTGTGTGGAAGCATTTTTTGGTCACCGAGTTTGTGTGTTCGATCAAGGTCAGGTGGGTGTCTAGGGTGACTCCTAGTACTTTTATAGTTTTGGATACTGGATGATAATGACCATTTAAGTGAATTGTTGTTGTGTTGATTTTGTCTTTTGGGCTTGCCATGAAGATTTTTGTCTTTTCTGAGTTGAGTTTCAGTTTAAAATTAATAGACCATTGTTCTATTTCGGTCATTATGTGGGAGATTTGTTTTGAGGTGTCATTGGTCACTGGGATTAGGATAGAGATGTCATCGGCGTATATATAGTATATTAGTTTAACTTTTGTAGAAGATGGCCTAAGGAAGAAGTATAGATGTTAAATAAGGTGGGAGATAGGGGGGAACTCTGGGGAACCCCCGATGGACTTTTCCAAGAATTAGAATATTTCCTGTCGTAGACCACTTGATACGATCGTTTCGTTAAGAAGCCCTGGAACTAGGTTCAAACACTTCCCGAGAGGCCCATTGCGTCTAGGCAGTTCAGCATTATTTCATGATCCGCTAGGTCGAATGCGTTGCTGAAGTCCAGTTGTAAGATCAGGGCACTGGTACCTTTACTGAAGAGATCATAAAGGTGGTTGAGGATAGATCCTAGGACTGTCTCTGTGCTGAATCCTTTTCTAAACCCAGATTGATGTTCATTGAGGAGGTTGAATTTATCTAAGTAATTTACTAGTTCCTGGTTGACCAACCCTTCCATTAGTTTGGTGAATAAGGGGGTACTCGCTATGGGTCTGTAATTGGACGTTAATGCTATGGGTCTATAATTGGATGTTAATATGCACACTCTGGAAGAAAGACAGGAGATAGGGGATATGATAGAGACGTTTAAATATCTCCGTGGTGTTAATCTACAAGAGATAAGTCTTTTTCAAATGAAGGAAAATTCTGGAAGGAGAGGGAGTAGGATGAAATTAAGAGGTGATAGGCTCAGGAGTAATGTAAGAAAATACATCTTAGAAAAATAAAAAACTCTGTGGAGAGTTGATGTTCAAGATGAGGACTTTATTATAAATTCAACTTCGCAATCCACATAAAAACAACAAGGACCCAACCCTCTGAGAGATGTGGACTCAACATGGTCCATGTTTTGACAATGTTGTCTACCTCAGGAGTCTTGTGGGTAATAATGTGATGAGTAAACGTGATGCATGATTGAAGCGGAATGTGATACAGTCCAAGTGATTAAAAGTAAATGCCAAGGTGCATGAATGTGAAAAACAAAGAGATTATATTAATCTTAATATTAAAGAGGCTGGTGACTTGTGATACATTTTACAAAAAGGGTGGTAGATGCATGGAATAGTCTCCCGGTGGAGATGAAAACTGTATCTGTATTCAAGATAGCATGGGGCAGGCATGTGGGATCTCTTAGGGAGAAGAGATAGTGGATACTCTGGAGGGGCAGATAGGTTGGGCCATTCAGCCTTTATCTGCTGTCATGTTTCTTTATTTCTACTATATAAAGAACCCCTATAGAAGTTCATTACAACTTTTGGAAGGTGATGCTCCATTGATTGTAATACTGAAACACAATGTCAGTGATGATTAGACTGTGGGAAGCAATCTGTGGGAATGTCAATACGAAGCAGAGGATAATAGTCCTTAGGCTTGATAAATCTCGGTAAACATTTTGTTACATCTCAAATCTTTGCACTAGGCAGACAGCACACCTTTACTAAAGTCATGTCCAGTCGGCAGATGGGCACCTCTATACCTCTCAAAAGGGAATCACCAACCACCACTACCTTTCGCTTCTTATTAGCTACTGCTCCAGTAGCTTTGAGATTTTTGAACTGTTTTTCCTGTTCTTGAGATATTATTTTATCTTCTATCCCTAAGGCTGCAAATCAGTTCTTCAGTTCAACAGAAACTGGAGTAGTGAGATTCATTTTTGCAAGGTCTGGTGATTTGCATCCAGCTGTCCACTTTTAGCCCTATGTCTTCAATCCCCTTTGCTAGAGATCCCCAATACATCAAAATGCATATCTGGGATGGATTTCTGATTTTCAAAGACGTCTCTTAGTTCTTGTACTTCTTTCATGAGGGATTCAACATGCATACAATTTGTACATGAAACCAGTCCCTCACCATGGATCAAGCAATCTGTCTGCATTGATGCAGACGCTGTAACGGGAGCAGCACCAGCTTTTGAGGTACGATGTTTTTTAAGCCATACTGTATCTAGAAGAGCTTTTCAACCTGTGGGTAGAAAGACCTATCAAGGTTGCAACCTTGTTTTTATTTTACTTGTTCAATAAATAAGGAGCAGTAATTACTCTTTTGTGAGTTTGAAGAACTTGTACAGATTCCCTTTGTGGGTGTAGTTCAATGTATTTCCTCACCTGTTACACAGGGATTTAGCTTATCCTCTCATATTTAGGAACATATTTTTATATTTGGTGTATAGTTTTAATTGAAGGGGTTAAAGTACTAATTTAGGGATAGAATAAAAACTGTTTTCTATTAAGAGGTAAGTAATAACTGACTTGGTGACTTCTTGATTAACCTTGAAGCAATACTAATGCTGCTAATTTGAGTAAATATTATACCTAAAGAGTGTAACTTGTTTCCCTTTTGTGAAATGAGGGCAGAAAATAAGCCTAAGTTAAGCTAATACCCAAGTACTGCAAAGGAAGAACTCTACAATAAACAGGTCTTCTTCTTTAAGATATATAAAATAAAGTAAAGTAATTAGTAAATTGTGGTTTGGCTTATGGTTGACAGCTTTGTTTTCCTTGGGTCCCTCATTGATCACAATGGTGGTTCAACAGCAGAGATAAAGTGCCAATTAGCACTGGGGTGTGCAGCCATGGTGAGCATGGACTAAATATGGCAGTGCAAAGATGTCTCAATCACCATCAAACAGAGACTGATTACTGCCATTGTGTTACCAATCACGACATAGGACTGCAAGACACGGACACTCACGATAGTAGACAGAAGAAAAATTGATGCCTTTGAGTTGTGGTGCTGGAGAAGACCTATACAAATCCCATTGACAGCTAGGATCACCAACAAAGATGTTCTTGATCATATAAACCCAGAGTTGTCCTGGAAGGCAAGATTATCAGGCATGAAACTGATCTATTTTGGACATGTGATGAGGGTGAATTTACTAGAAAAGGAAGTGCTACTCAGAATGGTCAGTGTTAAAAGGAAGCAGGGGAGACCAAAGGCCTGTTGGTTGGATACCACCGAGAATGACACAGGAATGAAAATCAAGCAATTGAAAGAAGTTGTGGAAAATAGGGAAGAATGGCGAGGACTGGCCTACAGACTATCCAAGGGTCAGACACGACTGAATGGATAGTAGTAGTAGTAGTAGTTTTATATATACATTTTGTATATATATATATATATATATATATACATATATATATATATATATATATATACACAGTATATATGAAGGAAGGAAAATTTTTTTGTTTAAATCAAGAGGTTATCTGATGAAAAAGCTTAAGGTGGAAAAAACAATGGCAACATTTATTTATTTATTCAATTTTCTATACTGTTCTCCCAGGGGAGCTCAGAACGGTTTACTATTCTTGCTATCTTGTTGCAGTGAAAAATCAGTTTTCTCCCTTGCAACAAGAGTGGGCACTAGCAATGCATACTTTCATTACAATCACCAATTAGACTATGCTCTTTCTTTCTTTCACTCTGACAAACTTTAAGGAAAAAACAACTTTTACTACAGGCTACTTAAGGTGGACAACATAAAGCAAAGGGGGAATACACACTGCAATTGCAGTTTTAATAGTAAGGAATGCTAAGAACATTTCAGACACAATGTTTTCATTTCCTTACAATTATCACTTCTGCAACTAAAATATTAAAACTTTCAAACATGGGAGGAGGGGAGGGTTGTTTTTTTGCAAAAAAAATCACCCAAAGAAAAATTCTGCACCTGGAGCCATATTTCGAGACATTAATAGAAAGAGGGTTAAAGAAATATTAAAGCTGGCTGCAATGACAGGAAAATTGTAAATTGAGTATGTATAAAATGCAATCTGATTCTTAAATGTACAGCAGTACCAGGTGCAGGAATTGTCCACCACAGCATGGAGCACAGTATAAGAGCCACCCGCAGCTTTTTGTTTTGTTAATTGTGGTCTTTGCGCTAATACCATAAACAAAATTCACCAGCTGTTGCTGTAACTTCACCCTTTGTATATTCATCAACTGTCTTATTTTGGGCTAATGACTTCAATGATAAGATAGCCAAAAATGAAGCAATGATGTGTTGTGATATACAAAATTTTGATCTCAAACTTATTTATTAGGATTTGGCTCATGCCTTTTTCAGTTGTAGCTCAAGGCAAGTTACATTCAGGTACAGTAGGCATTTCCCTTTCTCAGGAGGGCTTGCAATGAAGAAAGCCATTAGAATCAATCACAGAGCAGCCTCTGCACTACGAGGTAAAGAAAATTACAATTACATAAGAACATAAGAATTGCCATACTGGGACAGACTGAAGGTCCATCAAGCCCAGTATTCTGTTTCCAATGGTGGCCAACCCAGGTCCCAAGTTCCTAGCTAGATCCCAAGTAGTAAAACAGATTTTATGCTCTTATCCTAGGAATAAACGGTGAATTTTCCCAAGCCATCTCAATAATGGCCTATCTTTTAGGAAATCATCCAAACCTTTTTAAAACCCCACTAAGCTAACTGATTTCACCACATTCTCTGGCAACTAATTCCAGAGTTTATTTACACAACGTGTGAAGAAATATATTCTCCAGTTTTTTTTTTAAATCTACTACTTAGTAACTTCTTCGCATGCCCCCTAGTCCTAGTATTTTTTGAAAGAGTAAACAAGCGATTCACACCTACCCTTTCCACTAGTGCTGTCTGATTTGCCGATTGAAATCAATTCACCAATTCACTTCGGTGAATCGATTTGTTGTCCTAGAACAGCGATGGCGAACCTATGGCACGCGTGCCAGCTGTGGCACACGAAGGCCTTGCAGCTGGCACACGGGAAGATCCGCAATAGAGAGCTGCACAGGTCGCGGGGATCCCATGGGGACGCCTCCGAGGGTCGCGGGGTTCCTGCGGTGCTGGATGTACTAAGTCGCGCGGCTTTTCTTCCTACCTGCTCTGCTTGCAGCACAGAGCCGAACGGAAGTCTTCCCGACGTCAGCGCTGACGTCGGAGGGGAGGGAGGGCTTAAACAAAGCCCTCCCTCCCTCCCTCTGACATCAGCGCTGACGTCGGGAAGACTTCCGTTCGGCTCTGTGCTGTAGGCAGGGTAGGTAAGGAGGAGTAGCCTCGCGGCTCGAGTGGCTACCAAGGGAGGGGGGCGGTCCGCCCCGCCCCATGTGCAGCACAGCCGGCCAGGTCCCCTTACTTTTGTGGAGCTAACCCGACCGACCGACAACAGCCCTGGTCCGACAAACCTCCCTGCCCTTAACCGCGAATCTAAATTACCTTCTTACAGCAGCTGTAAGAAGGTAATTTAGATTCGCGGTTAAGGGCAGGGAGATTTGTCAGACCGGGGCTGTTGTCGGTCTGTCGGTTGCGGAAGCGCCACAAAAGTAAGGGGACCTGGCCGGCTGTGCTGCACCCGGGGCGGGAGAGAAGGAGGGGGGAGAAGGACGCTGAAAGCACTGGGGAAGACAAAGGGGTGAAGAAGGACGCTGAAAGGCCATGGGGAAGACGGGGTGGGGGGGGAAGGACACTGAAAGCATTTGTGGAAGACAGAAGGGGGAGAAGGACGCTGACAGGACATGGGGAAGACGGGGGGGAGAAGGACGCTGAAAGCACATGGGGAAGACAAAGGGGTGGAGAAGGACGCTGAAAGGACATGGGGAAGATAGGGGGTGGGGTGGAGAAGGACGCTGAAAGGCCATGGGGAAGACGGGGGGGGTGGAGAAGGATGCTGAAAGGCCATGGGGAAGACAGAGGGGGGAGAAGGACGCTGACAGGACATGGGGAAGATGGGTGGGGGAGAAGGACGCTGAAAGGAAATGGGGAAGAGAGAGTGGGGAGAAGACGCTGGCAGGGAAGAAGACAGAGATGCCAGACTATGGGGGGAGCGGAGGGAAGAAGATGGGTGCCAGACAGTGTTCCCTCTAAGCGGGCGGGTGTTGTGAGCAAACTTTTTTCACTGTGAGCTAAAAATATCGGGCGCCAGCAAGTTATGAGCCAAATAAATATGTTGCTTTCTACCACAGAACTTCCTTACGTTTGTATGGAATCTATCCCCTTTCAACTTTAGAGAGTGCCCTCTCGTTCTCCCTGCCTTAGCTACTAAGTCTATTCCCTTCAGTACCTTGAATGTTTCTATCATGTCCCCTCTCAATCTCCTCTGCTCAAGGGAGAAGAGGCCCAGTTTCTCTAATCTTTCGCTGTACGGCACCTCCTCCAGCCCCTTAACCATTTTAGTTGCTCTTCTCTGGATCCTTTCGAGTAGTACCGTGTCCTTCTTAAAGTACCAGTGCTGGACGCAGTACTCCAGGTGAGGGCGTACCATGGCCCGGTACAGCAGCATGATAACCTTCTCTGTCTCTTCAGTCCAGCATCTGCCCCTTCCATTCACTGTCTGTCTTTCCCTGCCATCTCTCCTCCTGCCCCCCCCACCCCCCAATTTGGTCTAGCATCCATCATCTTCCTTCTGTTCCCCTCATGGTCTGGCATCTCTATCCTTCCCTCCCCCCTGTGGTTTTTTAGCATATCTCTCTTCTCATTTCCTCCACTCAGATCTGATCATTCTCTGCTCTCTCTTCCCTTTTCTTCTCTGGTCTTCCTTCTCTATTTTCTGCCTCCATCTAAATTAAATTCTTTCTTACTATTTAGTCCCGTTTCCCTCTTTTCACTGTGTCTACACACAGCTTGTCACCCCTTTCCCTCACCCCTCCATTATCTTACTATTTTCTTCCCCCTTTCTTTATCTCCTCCTTCCATCCAGTATGTGTTCTTTCCCCACTTCCATTCAGCATCTGCTCTCCCTTCTCAACTGACATCCATCTGCCTTCTGCTCTCTCTCCCTTCTTCTCACTTCCATCATCTGTCCCCTTCTCTCTCTCTCTCATCTCCTCCATTCCATCATCTGCCCCTTCTCTCTCTCTCTCTCCCCCCCCCCCAACTTCCATCATCTGCCCCCCTTCCCCTCACCTTTGTGGGTCACTTTCTTTCCCCTGAGGGTGGCTCATGTCACAGGGGAAGCTTTGGCCGAGCAGAACCGCTTGATTGACAGTGGAACTTACTTGATTGATGTCGATGCTGGGGCCCGTTGCCGTTTGAAGGAAAAAAAAAAAGGTGGAAAAAAGGAACCTGTAAAGGCGAGAGGAAGGGAAACCTCCAGGACAGCTGCTTTTTGCCCTCCTTCAGCGGCCCAAGAGTTCAGACCAGCAGCGGCAGCTCTGTATGCTTTTAACTTCGGCACAGAGCTGCCCCTAATCAATAGTTTAGCGCGGTTTCATGAGGCAGCCTCGGGGCCTTTGATAGCCGGCCCGCTTCGATGATGCGATGTGGGCCGGCCTAGCAAAGGCCCCGAGGCTGCCTTATGAAACCGCGCTAAACTATTGATTAGGGGCAGCTCTGTGCCGAAGTTAAAAGCATACACAGCTGCCGCTGCTGGTCTGGAGGTGCGGAGACAAGGCAGGAGGCAAACGCGGTGGAAGGCAGGAGTCCCGGCGAAGGCAGGAGTCCCGGCACAGCGACTGCAACAGGAAGTTGCAAGTCAGCTGACGCCGGCCTTTCGTTGCGGCGGGGACCGAATCCTTCGCGGACCGGCAAGATTTTGTTTGCGGACCGGCAGTTGAAGAACTGTGCTCTACACTGTGTGCGCTGTGACGAGAAACTTGTGCGCTGCGAGGTAATATTTTGTGCGCCAGCGCACCCCAGCGCAGCTTAGCGGGAACACTGATTAGGGGGGAGAAAAGGAGAGGCACAGTAACAGAGCAAATGGAAGACACAGAAGGAAGAGAGACAGTGGATGGAAGGAACTGAATGAGAACATGAGGAAAGCAGAAACCAGGCAACAAAGGTAGGAAAAGAATTCTATTTTTTTTTTCTTTTTTTTTGCTTCAGGATAAAGTAGTATATTAGTTGTGTTGATAAAAATTTATAAACAAAAGAGGCTCTGGTAGAAACCCGTTTACAAAGTGTGTATTCTTCCCAATTAATATTTCCAAATTAATAAAGTCTTTTTGCTTATTTGTAAATGGGGGTTTCTACCAGAGCCTTTAATTCAGTAGCATAATTAAATGAAATAACTATTTCTGAAGTTTATAGGGACGGGCGGGGACGGAGAGGGATTCCTCACGGGGACGGAGGACATTCCTCGCGGGGACGGGTGGGGACGGAGGGATTCCTCACGGGGACGGGTGGGATTCCTCACGGGGACGGGTGGGGACGGGTGAGACTTTGGCAGGGACGGGTGGGATTTCTGTCTCCGCGCAACTCTCTAGTCCGCAATTAAGATATGCAGCGTGGCGGGAGGCGAGTGTGCCTGTGTCTGCTTTGCAGTGTGTGAGGGGGAAGTGGGGGGAGGAAGAGGCAGTGTGTGAGGGGGAAGTGGGGAGAGGAAGAGAAGCTTCACACTGAGTCTGTCACAGGAACTCAGTGAGGCTGTAGTGTGACTCCACATGTGACATCTGTAATCAGGAACAGTTCCTAGTGCTCCCATGCTAGAGAGGTGAGGATATGGGGGGAAGTTAATGTGTCTAATAATGTGCTCCTCTGTAAAAACCTCTGTATCTTCCATGGGGGACATGCTAAATTCGAGGAAATAAAAAAGCTGCTTATGATGATTGCATAGAGAAGTTCAGTAAGCTGAGAGGAGGGCTGGGCTCTCTGTGAACAACCAACACACTAATCCTCTGCGCTGTACCTTATGGAAAACTCAATATAGCAAAAAACAGTAAAGTGTATATGTGGCCCTTCACAGTGCTTTTGTAAACATCATAATAAAATAACAAAGGCTCCAATAATGAAAAATAAAAGTACTTTTCCCATACACTCAGGTTGCACAAGTCCGGTTTTCACCCGGTATATTTTTTGACCAAAACGGATGTCTACAATTAGTAAAATTCCCCAATCACATATTTTTTTATGGGGACAGATTTGTATACAGCACTTCATTAGATTTTTTTTATTATACAAATTTTATCTTTTTGTAGACTTGAAGTCTTGAACAAAGAAAATGAGTACAGCAAAAAAAGCAAAAACAGATAGTGGAAGACCATTCCAAGAGGCCTGGACAGAGTACATATGGAGTGATTGAACGCAGTGGGAAAGCATTGTGTATTATGTGTAATGAAAGTGTTGCGTTTCGCACATCAAGTGTCAAACGTCACTTTGAGACCAACCATAACAGTGTTGCTGAACTTGGTTTAGCTCAAAGAAAAGAGTTCCTTGTAGGAAAATTAAAGAAATATCACTCCCAGTCTCTTAGTTTTAGCAACTATCTTTCAAAAACTAATCATCTTACAGTTGCCAGCTTTCAAATTTCACTGTGCATGGCAAAACATGGTAAGCCCCTCTCTGATGGAGATTTTATCAAAAAGGCAATTTTGGCTGGGAGTAATTAACTCTTCCATGATTTCCAAAACAAGGATAAAATTGTGCAGGGTTCTGCGAATGGCTGCTGATGTTAGTCAACAGCTTACTTGCGACTTACAAAAAGCACCCTTCTACTCCATGTGCTTGGATGAAAGTACAGATATTACTAACCATGCAAGACTAGCGCTCATTTTGCGTTATGCTACTGGTGACATCATGAGAGAAGAGCTGGTAAAACTGCTGTCTTTGCCTGGAAGAACACAAGGGATAGATATCCACAATGCTGTGATGGAGGCTTTTTCATCACTAGACATAAGTCCAGAAAAAGTAGTTTCAGTTACTAGCGATGGAGCACCTAGCATGGTGGGGACAACATCAGGTTTCATTCATTTCTTTGCTAAGGAAGCAAAACATCCACTGATTCAATTTCACTGCATAATACATCAAGAGGCTCTCTGCGCCAAAGAAAGCAGCAAAAAACTTGACGATGTCCTCAAAGATGTAACAAAAATGGTGAACTTCATCATGGCGCGTGCTCTTAATTTTTGACAATTTCAAGCCCTTCTTGATGAGGTTCAGGCACAATATAACACTTTACTGATGTACAATAATGTCCGGTGGCTGAGCAGAGGACGAGTGTTAGAGAGATTTGTGGCCTGCTTGGAAGAAGTTAGGCTATTTATGAACGAAAAGGGGGAAGACTATCCTCAACTCACCAACACGGCCTGGCTTACCAACCTCATGTTCTTTACAGATTTTACTAACCACTTTAATGTACTAAACAAAAAATTACAAGGCATGGGAAAAACAGCAGAAAGCATGTTTAGTGACATCAAAGCTTTTGAGAGAAAATTGCATGTTTTTGAAAAAGACCTTGAGAGTGGACAGCTAAAATATTTTCCCAACCTAAAAATACATTTGGATAATTCTACAACATTTGTGGACAGTCATAAAAAACACCAGGAAATCCACAAAGCATATTCCACCATTGTAGCCGAAGCAAAGGAGAATTTTAGTAAAAGATTTTCTCAGTTCCGTAAGATGGAGACAACCCTTTCATTTATAACATCCCCAGAAAAGTCCACATTTGAAGATCTTGATCTTTCCTGCTTACAGTGGTTGGATATTCAAAATTTGGAAATGGAGCTACTGGAATTTCAAGAAAGCTCTATCTGGAAAAGTAAATTTAATGACCTGCGTGCGGCTCTTGAACATATTGAGTGTGAAAGGGTGACAAATGAAATCACTGCTAGCAGTTCTGAAAATGAAATCCTAAAAGCGTGGAATTCTCTGCCAGACAATTTTAAGTCCATGAAAGCACTTAGGATTGCTCTTCTTACTTTGTTTGGGTCATCCTATGCTTGTGAGCAGCTGTTTTCGGCTTTGAATCATATAAAATCTGATGCTAGAAACAGATTAACGGATGACATGAGTGCTGCATGTTTTGCTCTGAAATTAACGCATTATGAGCCAAGGATTGACAAGTTATCAGCATGCATGCAACAACAAAAATCACATTAATTTTTTTCAGAGCATGCCCAATGCATATGTTTACATGAAGCAGTGTTTTCAGTTTGCAGTTAAGACACTTTCTAAGTTATTTAAATATTATTTAAAGATGTTATTTAAAAAAGGGACTTTACATGGCCCTGTGGTATTCCAATCTGGAATTTCCAATAAAAACGGTTGGTTTAATTGAAAGCTCTTTTGTTTTCTTTACATCATATTATTAGAAATGTAATGATTTAACTATTTTCTAATTTGATTGTAAATTTTACAAAAAAACATGTATAGACTCTTTGGGAATGCACACCGAGTCTTGACACAGTTAACAGTTTTAAGAAGTTTATCTTTTTTTTTACTCAGGATTCATTTGACATGTTATATGAATAATACATTTAAAATATATTGTGTAACTGAATCAAATTCTTCCTAAATTCATTAAATTGAATGAAATCATTAAAACATTATAAATTGCCAATAAATTGAAATGAAAACCAAAGGATTGTGAATCAAATTGATTCTCTGACAATACAAAGATTCCAACCTTTAAAAATGATGTTACATAGTTCAGGCAACTTTATAAAGAGTTTTTAGATACTAAAATCTTGTTATTAAGGTTTAATTGACGTGCTGGCACTTTGAGGAAATTCTTTGCTTTTGTGCGGCAGTTTGGGCACTCGGGCTCAAAAAGGTAAGCCATCACTGTCCTAGAACATCAGTCACCAATTCAATAACCAACACCCCTCCCCCTCTGGTAAGACCTGACATACATCTGAGGCCTCCTAAAGCAGCGGCAGCAGTGGACACTCAACAGTGGCATCACTCTGAATGGGTTGTTCTGCAGCCTGCCCCACCGGGGCCTTCTCTCTGCTGAGTCACTGATGATGTAGCAGAGGGAAGCCCTAGCAGGTCAGGCTGTGAGTAGCCTGTTCAGAGCGATGCCACTAATAACCATCCATCGCCACTGCTTTAGGAAGTCTTGGAGGTATGTCAGGTCTCACGGTCAGAGAATTGGTGGGGTGCAATTGCACAGGGGGATGGGAGTGTAGGAGGGATGGAAAGCTGCTACACAGGGGAATGTGTGGGAGGGGAGGAAAGCTACTCAGGGGGTGGGAGGTGATTAAAGATGCTGCACATGGGGGAAGAGAGGAGAGAGGAAGAATTGTTGGGGTGGAGGGGATGAAGGGAGAGTAAGAAGGGGAATCCTACATATGGTGGAAGAGAGGGAGACATGCATGGAGAAGAGAGGGAGAAATGTTGGACATAGGGTGAAGGGCAGGGAGAGAGAGAGTTGTAGACAGTGGGAAAGAATTAAATGATGGATATGGCAGTGGAAGGTAGAAAAAATTAATTTAAATTTCTATTTTGTGATTACAATATGTCAGTTGAAATGTGTATCCTGCTAGAGCTAGGACCTAACAGATAGGAAAATACTTTTTTGTTTATTTTTTTACACTACCGAGCTGGCATGGGTTTGGAGAGGAAAGCGGGGTGGGATAGGTAAAAAGGCTACAAAATAAACCTGCCAGGATGTTTGAAAACCCCTCCCCCCCCAAAAAAAAAAAAAAAAACACCCCGCAAAAAAATGCTAGATTAGACAGGAGAATCAAATCAAAAAATCAATTTCAATAGGCCTATTCCAATCAAAATTTTTTGCCTGAATCAGGTAACTCCACTTTTCACTCCAATCAGTATTTTATATCACTTCTGAGCTGTCTCATCTCCAAACTGAAGAGCTCTAGCCATTTTAGCTTTTCTGTCATCTCATCTCTTTTATTATTCTCTTTGCCCTTTTCCAATTAATTAAAGTTTAATTTATTGCCTAGTCCTGGGGTCAATAACCTGCGGCTCGCGAGCCACATGCAGCTCTTCTGCCATGTGACTGTGGTTTTCCAGGTCCCGAACCTTTATAATAATAATAATAATAATAACTTTATTCTTCTATACCGCCATAGTCAGGCGCCTTCTAGGCGGTTTACACTGTAAGAAGGCTGGACATTCAGCGAATAACAAGGTTACAATACAATACAATAAGTCAACCTACAATACAAGACAAAACAATACAATACAGTACAATACAATACAATACAATAAGTGTATACAACACAGTACAATATAATATAACGAGTCTAAATGTAATACTATACAATAAGTCTAAAGACAACACCGTACATAAGTCTAAATACAGTATCGTACAATGAGTCTAAATATAATACAATAGTGAAGAGGGGAAAGGTACAGATTGGGGTTCAATGGGTAATGAGTAACTGAGTATTTCTTTGGAACTTCCATTTGAATTGGAGTACTATGGATAGCGAATATCTGAATACATGAGGGGCATCTTGAGAGAAAGAAAGAAAGGCGTTTAAAGGGAGGGGAGTCCTAGTGCGGGCGGGGACGATTTTAGTCAGTGAGGTTTTTCGAATAGGGCGGTTTTGATCGATTTGCGGAATGCACTGTAAGACAGGTTGGGTTCGTTTATGAAGTTTTTCAGCCAAACTTGCTGTCTGTTCGCTTGGAACTTAAAGGTTCTATCCAGGAATGATTTGTATCTGCAGTCCGTAATCTTTGGGTATGCAAATATGTTTTTGTTTCTGGTCGCTCGTGTGGGGTTGTGTAGGATGAAGTGAGTTTGTAGGTATGAAGGTGCTAGTCCCCAGACTTGCTTGAAACAGGTGCAAGCAAATTTGAATAGTATTCGCGCTTCAATTGGAAGCCAGTGCAGCTTTTTATAGTAGGGGCTGATGTGGTCGTTTTTTCTTAGTCCGAAGATTAGTCGAACGGCGGTGTTTTGTATTAATCTCAGTTTTTTTATTGTTTTTTGTGGGATGCCCAGGTAGATGATGTTGCAGTAGTCAAGAATGGATAAGATCAGTGCCTGTACCAGCAACCTGAATGATGTTGGGTCAAAGTATTTTTTTATGGACCTTAGTCTCCATAGTGTGTAAAAACATTTTTTCACTAGTGAGTTTGTGTGGTCAGTCATAGTTAGGTGTGTGTCTAGAGTGATACCAAGTATTTTTATGTTATTAGCAATTGGGTATTCGTGATTGTTTATTTTTATCGATGTTCTCGTAATTTTGTCATTAGGACTAGCCAGAAAGACTTTTGTTTTTTCTGCGTTTAGTTTTAGTTTGAAATTGGTGGTCCATTTATCGATTTCGGTCATTACGTTTGAGAGATTGTCTACAATTTCTTTTGTGATGTCATTTAAGGGGATTAGAATGGATATGTCGTCTGCGTAAATGTAGTGTATTAAGTTTAGTTCTTGTAGGAGGTGGCCTAAGGAGGCGATATAGATGTTGAAAAGTGTGGGCGATAGGGGGGAGCCTTGAGGCACGCCTGATGGGTTTTTCCATGGTTTGGAATGGTTTCCATTGCTGATTACTCGGTAGGATCTGTTTGATAGAAATTCTTGGAACCATTTCTTTGCCTTTCCTGAAATTCCCATTACTTCAAGGCACAGTAGCATGATTTCATGGTCTACCAGGTCGAACGCGCTGCTGAGGTCTAATTGTAGAATTAGTGCGCTTTTGCCTTTGCTAAAGAGATCATAAAGGTGGTTTAGTAAGGAGGCTAAGACAGCCCCATGATTTCCCTCTCAGCCACATGATTTCCCCCCCCCCCGCAACACAGATCTACCGAGGTATCTGGTGATCCTCTCGCTCCTGCCTTCTTGAGGCTGCTTTCTAAAATGACTGCTGCGGCAGCTTGTGGTACTACGTGATATGCCGCAAGCAGCCACTTAAGGTCACGGCTGCCATTTTAGAAGGCAGCTAAGTGGAGGCAGGAGCGAAAGGGCTGCCCTCCTGCCACGAAGACTCCCACCATGCCACTAGGTACCTCAGTAGGGTGTCATGGGGTTGGGAGAGAGATTAAAGGGTCCGAGTCCGGGGAGGCTAAAGATCCTTGGCTATAGGCTGGGGGGAGGGGGACGGGCAGGGGGAGGGAATAGAGGTGCAGAGACCTGCGAGGAGCTGGAAGGAAGAAAGAGGGGAGAGAAACTAGACCTTGGGGAGGGAAGAGAAAGTGAGAGACCTGAAATATTGCAAACTCCCTTCTCTACCCACTGCGGCTCTTTGTAAATCTCGGGTCAAATTTTTAGGATAAATTGGCTCTTTGCTTTAAAAAGGTTGCAGACCCTTGGCCTAGTCCAAATGAATTTAGGCAGTTTACAATTATACAAATCCTATATTATAAGGAGAGCAATAATTGTATGTTTGATGGAAATTTTATCTTGAAAATGGCTCTAAGGATTTTGATGAAACGGAGAAAGCTTACGTTTTAGGGTACCAGAAAGTGATTTAGCTAGGTGTCAAGTTTGGAAAAATTCATTGGGGGGGAGGGGTTCTTTTTGCGGTTTAAAAAAATGTTTGGAGCAGCACCAGAATGAGACTTGAAATGCACTGAGAAAGACCGTTGGAGCACCAGAGTGAGGTTTGGAATGCACTAAAAAAAAGGCTACTGGAACACCAGAATAAGGCTTGGAACACACAAGACTGCTGGAGCACCAGAGCGAGATTTGAAAGACTATTTGAATACTGGAATCAGTGGTATAGTAAGGGGGCTGCGGTCTGCCCTGGGTGCAGTCTTTGTAAGGGGCGCAGGCACCCATCCTCCTCTCTAACCCCCGCTTCTTCCCAAAAGCCCTCTGCTGCATGTGTGTACCCCTTTCCTTCCTTCGTACCTCTTTCATTTTCCCTGTGCGGACAGCATTACGAACTTGCTGCCCGCATCGGTATCGTCTCTCTCTGACGTCACTTCCGGGCCCCGCACCTAGGAAGTGACGTCAGAGGGATAGCCAACATAACACGAGCAGCAAGTTTGTGTTGTTGCTCCTGCTTGGAAAAGGTATAGAAAGGGAAGGGAAGGGGGGCACATGGGATATGGTGGTATCTTGCTGAGTGGCATTCGTTATTGTTGTTGTGTGTCGTCGCAAGAATGTCAAAGCTTGAATCAGAGCAATGAACAAACATTACATTTCTTGTTAAACTTGGCAAGAGTGGAAGTAAGATCAGGGATATGTTAGTTCAAATTTATGGGGATAATGCAATGAAGAAAATGGCAGTGTACAAATGGATTAAACATTTTCCTGAAGGGAAAGAAAGAGTCACTAATGAAGAAAGGTCAGGGTGACCAGTAATGAGCAGAATTGACACAAATATTGCAAAAATTAATCTAAATTGTGCACCAAAACCGTCGGCTGACTGTGAGAAGCATAGCAGCCCAAGTAAATATCGATAGAATAACAGGAAAATCTTAACTGAAAATCTTGACATGAGAAAGATGTATGCAGAATTGGCCCCATAGGAGCTCACTAATGAAAAAAAGTAAAGGAGAGTCAAACTTTGCCAAGACCTTCTGGAGAGGAAAGATGATGTTTTGGGCTGTGCTATCACTGGTGATGAAATATGGGTGTACCAATACAACCCTGAAACAAAGCGTCAAAGTGCACAATGGAAGTCAGCCAATTCGCCATGACCAAAAAGGTTCTGCCAGTCCAAATCAAGAGTCAAAATGATGTTGCTAACCTTTTTTGATATCAGATGGATTGTTCATTATGAATTTGTACCAACTGGACAAACAGTTAACCAAGTTTACTGTTTGGAAGTGCTGAAAAGGCTGCGTGAAAAAGTTAAGATGAAAACAACCTGAACTTTTCGCCAACATCTCATGGCTCTTGCATCACGACAAAGCACCAGCTTGCACGGCACTGTCTGTGAGGGAGTTTTTACCCAGAAAACAAATAACAAATAACCCTCACTACTCACCCAATGACTTTTTTTTCCCCCCGAATATACAGGAAATATTGAAAAGAAGACATTTTGATGACATTCAGGAGCATTCCAGAAAAAGAGTTCAAAAATTGCTTTGAAGGGTGGAGTAGGCGTTGGCATCAGTGCATAGCTTCCCATGGGAGTATTTCGAAGGTGACCATAAGTGATATTCAGCAATGAGCACTTTTTCTAGGATGAGTTTGGAACTTAATTGTCAGACCTCGTATTACGTGTTGCAACCCATCGGGCACTAGAAACTGGTAAACTGGTCATATAATAGTCTTAAATACCAAGTGTATCATAAAATGCATGATATGGCAATAAAAGAACTTTAAACCCGATTCCACAAAACACCAGCAATCAATGATAATGCAAAGATAGAGCAGTAATGTGATCATACTACTTTATCCCTCCAATCTCAGAGCTATATTTTGAATCATCTTTAAAGTGTTTTAAAACCAGCATCTGTAAACCAACATAGACCATATTAGCATAATCTAATTGAGAGATTAATAAAGAATGTAATAATATTCTGAAATGCAGATTCCTCAACATAATTTCTGAATAATCGCAGTTGACAAAGAATAAAAAAACATTTTTATGATAAAACTGAAATCTATTCAGTAAGGGCCGGATTCTGTAAAGAATGCCCGGTCTCAGAAGCAGCCTAAGCAGCTTTTGAGAATCGCACATGGGCATCCTATATAGCCCGTCTAACACCATGATTTTCTAACTGGCATCCATATCAAGTTCTACTGGGACCTGAAAGGAGCCTTGTATGAAAAAGCGCAGTATGCAAAAATCAAGTTATATATATATATTACATTATGCACATACCTGTGCTGCCAAACATGTTCTGTCTATAGATTTAGAGAGCATAAAAATGAGAACATACTCTTCATTAAACTGTGTGCTAGGCCTCCTTTTCTGCTTTATTATATTGTGTTGAACATTGTGTCCATTTCAATCACAAGTTCACCGACCTGTATCACAAGTTCACCGACTTAATATCTGTCGATTTAATGATAAACAACAAAATAACTCCAATCCCAGTACCCAAGAAGATAACTTACCGTGATTATACTAAATTAGAACTCTCCTCAGTTTCTTCTTTCCTTCTCTCAAGGCCTCCCTTATTAGAAAGTGACACCCTTGAACACCAACTTAACTCTTGGAATGATACAATCCAACTCCTTTTAGACAAAGAGGTTCCCCTAATTAATAAAATAATATCCAACAAAAAAATTTAAAATCCATGGTATACACCAGAACTTTCACTAATTAAAAGGCAACTACAATCTTTAGAAAGAAAATGGCGGAAAAACAAAAATAATGTAAACTTAAAAGCTTTCACAGAACAATCTCAATACTATAAAAATAAAATCAACGAGTCCAAGAGAACTTTCTATTCAAATAAAATTAAATTAGCCAGAAATTCTTCTATTTTATTCTCTATTCTAAAATCCTTCAATCTAAAACCTCAACACGAAAATAAATGCACAAATCTCTCAGCTCAAACTATGGCAGAGGCTTTTTGCAAAAAAATTACAAATATCCGTAAAAACTTTATCTCTGATCCTATCACTAACTCCTCGGAGTCACATACTAATAATCTAATCCCTTGTGCAAAATGTTCTAACTTTAAAGTTCCATCGTTAGATGAAATAAAATCAATTATTCAAAAAATTAATTTAAAAAACACTTCCTCTGAGATCATTCCTCCCTTAATTTTAAAAAAATATTTTTCTTGTTTTGGTCCACTATTACACTCAATAATTAAAAAAAGTCTTTCATCAGGGTCAGTACCAAAAAGTTGGAAAGCATCAATAATATCTCCTATATTAAAAGACCATAAAATCAGTCATGACGACCCCACTAACTACCGTCCAATTGCTAATATTCCATTTTTAGCAAAAATCACAGAGAAAGTGATATTCACTCAACTATCAGACTTTGCTAATTCTACCAATACATTACATCCCAATCAAACAGGCTTCAGGAAACATCACAATACAGAGTATTCTTTAATTGGGCTCACTACCAACATCATATATAACCTTGATCACCACAACTCGGTAATTTTATTTTCTCTTGATCTGTCAGCTGCATTCGACACAATTGACCATTCTCTTCTTCTTGACAGACTTCAATCTATAGGCGTTAGCGATCTAGCCTTGCAATGGTTTACCTCTTTTCTCTCTAACCGTACTTCTATGGTACGCTTTAATAATACAATTTCAAAACCTTTTTCCCAAAACTATGGTATTCCCCAGGGCTCAATTTTGTCTCCTCTCTTATTTAATATTTTTTTAGCTCCCTTACTAAACCTAAGTCAATCCATAGGTTTTACCACCTATGCTTACGCAGATGACATCCAGTTGACTCACGCATTCAACCCGGAAAATCCAAATGACATAATTCAAATCAACCAAAAATTAGAACAAATTAAAAGTTGGCTAGCACAAAATAAACTTGCACTAAATGTATCCAAGACAAGGGCTTTATTTTTTCCTTCAAAACAAGACCTAAAGCTCTCAATCCCTTTTTCGATCAACAATACACCAATTGAATTAGCAACTTTACTCAAGATTTTAGGCGTAATCATCGATAGTAAATTTTCTTACCAAGAACATATTAACAACACAGTTAAAAACTGTTTTTACTGCTTGCGTCTAATCCGTTCAATGTCTAAGTACTTAGAGCCAAAATCAGTAAATATTTTAGTCCACTCACTCATAATATCCAAATTAGACTACTGTAATTCCTTATTATTAAACATAACAAACAAGGAACAAAGACGTTTACAAATAATTCAAAACACCGCCATAAAATTAATACATCATGGAAAGAAATACGATCACGTGACTCCATATCTGATGAAATCTCATTGGCTACCCATTAATCAAAGAATAATATATAAAATAGCATTACTAGTCTTTAAAACAACAACTACAAACGAACCTCAGTTTATTAACCGCTTATTAATCCCACACTTCTCAAATTGCTCTCTCCGGTCTAATACTCAGGAGTTACTTATGGTCCCATCATTGAAAATAATAGGAACTAGGTGGCACGATATTTTTTCAGTCAAAGCCCCGCTTATCTGGAATTCTCTCCCTTTACACATTAGAAATATTAAAGATCTCACTTTATTCAAAACTAATCTAAAAACATTTCTGTTTAAAGCTTCCTTTAACCCTTAAATAGGAATCATCTTTCATTAATCTAAAATATCATAAATTTCAAAAACTTTCTACCTTCAGGTACCCCAACCCCAATGTTCTACCCTACCCTATCCAATTCTCTTCGCCTATCTATGAGGAAACAACAATATTGTAACTTTTCATCCCTCATGTTTTTCCCAACCACTCCAGTAGTGTCTGTTTTGTTAAGTGTTCACGAATATGTTTTTTTTTAATTCACAAAAATGATCTCAACTGTTTTTACCCCAATATTTATTGTAATGTTATTCGCTTAGAATTCTTAAGCGAACCATTAAATTTAAATAAACTTGAAACTTGAAATGCTTCTGTACAGATAGAGTTGAAAGCCATGTCAGAGGCGGGGATAGACAAAGACTGTTACATCAGAAAGAATGTCGGTGGATTTTTAATCTCAACACGGTCAAACCAGCAGGGCTAAACAGTTCCATAGATTGGTATGCCTTTTTCTAATTCTTAGTCTCCAAAGGTTTAATACAGGGCACTGGGGAATAATAATTTTTGAAGTAAATGATGTCATTACCTGTACGATATAAAATGTAGCAATATATATCCGGCAGTTTGCCGGCGCCATTTTCTAGACCTGTCACACACAGGCGCAGCTGTGCAAAGTGAGTAACTTCTATGAATGATATTTTAGTATTTGACTGCTTTCATTAACTTTCGGGTATTTGAAAATTGATGTTATTCATTCTCTCTTACAGCCAGAACAGTTTGACCCTTGATAAAGCCTTAACCGGCGAGGGCTCTACATGCACCGGCAGAGCGTATCTGAAGTACAAGCGGCTAACAAAAGATAAGTGCCGCTAGTTATTTCAGCTATTAAGTTTCATATAACATATAGACTTAAGAACGCTAAAGAAGAGTTTTTAATGCATAACTTAAAAAATATAAAAAGAAAAATATGAATACCCAATGAAAGAAAACTGTCCACCTGCCATCAGCTGTTACAGTAATTATACTGAACAGCGCAGGAATCTGAGGGTTTCATATTAACTTCTAATACTCGACTTGGGAAAGCTTTTTAGCCAAGTCTCACAAGTTCGTTTCATTTGTGATTGGAACAGTATTGTGCCATGATGGTTCCTTAAGAGTCGTGGTCATTGTATCTGCTTCAGATGTGACTGTGGTGGAGGTGACTGAGCACAGTACAAAAATGTTATTATTACTACCATCAAGAACCTCTTAATTGAAAGGTATCTAATAAAGTTAAAAAGGTATTAGATTTAATAATAAATAGCAATATAGATGAGTCACAAAAAATTCTGTTGCCTGATTTGGAACTCTTTGCTTTTTCTAAAATCATCTTTCTTATTTTGAGGCAGGCTAAACCTGAGGCATACCACACATATTCAAATATAAACCGATATTTTGGGGCCAAAAAAAATGCCTGGGGGTCTCAGTTTATATTTGAGTCCTCTGGTCTGTGCTCGCCCTCTGTCCCGACCAATTCCAGGCCTCCCGTGGCCTGAAGCCCTAGTGGTTCAGCAGTGAGCCAGGACAGGAACGATCCTTCCTATGTCCTGTCCAGGCTGGCTCTAAGCCACCCTGCTTCCCTGACCCCTGCAGGCCTTACCTTTAAAGCCCTGGTGGTCTAGCAGCAAAGCTGGACAGACGCGATCTTCCTATGTCCTGCCCCATGACAGCCACAATCAAAAATGCCTGCCGCAAGTTCTCAGGACAGGCATTTTTTATCATGGCTTTCACAGGGGTGGTATAATAATAAAGACAAGTGGAAATGTCCAATAATAAAAGGTGCAATAAATAAAGATGTCACAGGGGTGGAGCATAGGAAGATCGCTCTTGCCCTGCTTCACAGCTAGACCACCAAGGCTTTAAAGGTAAGGTCTGCAGGGGTCAGGGAGGTTACCTCAGTGTATATTCAGGTCAGTATCTTGACTCCCCTAGACTTTTTTCTTCTGTGACAGAGGTCTATGCAAAGAGTCTACTCTATGGTTTTGCTTAATGTTGTGAAATCTAAGACTAAGATTTCTAATGAAGCACTTGCTGAGGTCACTTGCTCTCTAAATATTGCAGGCTCACTTGACACATTCTTCAGGATGAGCTTATTCTTACACAGTAGCAGTTTGAAGTCACTGAGTGATGTATTGTTTTAGGACACCAGAGGTCTGAAGTACAGATTGATTTAGATGCTGCCACAACTAGGGTTACGGAATTTATTAAACAGGCAGCTCACATGCCCTCATCTGCTACTGCTGGGGTGTGGTCTGAGTATGGCACTTCTGTGGAAGGTCTCTTTGTGTTATGTCAATGCTGCCAAAAGCTTCAGAAACAATATGAATCTTTGCCAGATTGAAAACACACTCTAAAGGAGAAAGTCATCCATCTTCAGTCTGTTTTGGCTGATGGGGAGCGTTCTGACAGTTCTGCCTCTGCTCTTGCCCAGTTAAAAGTTGATTTGCTTTTTGAAAAGCAGGAACGTGGTAACCTGAAGCATTCTCTACAGCTTTTTAAGTTCCAATCTATGGCTGCTTCCCTTTCACAGGAGAAGTGTTAGGCTTCGAATCTTGATTTATTGCAGGCTTATAGGGATTGCGACTCCCTGCATAACAGTGTCTGCAGGGCTCAGCAGGGGATTGATTCTTTTCAACAGCTTCTCAACCAGCAAGCTGGTGCTTTCCAAGTTCAGCTAGAAAAATATGATAGCTTGTCCACTGTTTTCAGCAGATTGTGAAGGAACATGATGCTTTATCTCGCTCTCTTCAAGATTATAGCTCTGATCTCACTACTGACTGCGGGGAAGTTGAAAGATTTAAATTTGGACTCTGACAGTGTTACTGATTCACATACGGCCAGTCCTACTAGTCTAAATCTGAAACCAAGCCCAACCTATTGAGGTCTCATAGTTCTGCCTTCTGTGATGATGCTTTCAGTAAATCTGAAACCAAGCCTAACCCCTTGAGGTTTTATGCTGTTGATAAGAGGAGATGCCACAAGCAACCACAAGAGGCAGCATCTCTACCTCCAGAATACCAAGCTCACATCATGAAACTATTGAGAACTTTAATAGTACTTTAAGCAGGGCCACAGTAAGTCTGTCTATTCAAGCTCATTTAGACTCTTCACAAATTATTTGAGACATTGTAGATTCATTGTGAATCAGATAAACATGCTTTGCTCAAATGCACTTTTTATGATGTCTGTTATTTTTATTTACAGGCTGTGATGGAAGATATTTCTGACTTGGCAACAGCTGAGCAACACTTAAAGAAACATTACGGATTGTTTGCTGATGCTACAGAAGCCAAGCATGCAGCATAGAGTATGCATTGTGGTCTGAAGGAAAGTCCTCCTGAATTTGAATTTTGCTTGAAAAAAGCTTTTTATCAAGGTGATCTACCTGCTCCTAAGAACCTTGAATTTGGGAATTATAGAAAGGTTTGCCCAACTATCTGAAAATTTGTTTAGCTGGAAAGCATAAAGATTCCTTTTCCCGTCTTCTCAGGCAAACAGAGGATATCGATTATCAGATCGGGCTGTCTCAAAGTCCAATCCTAAGAGTAGGCCTAAGGAAAAATAGAGTGTTGGTGCTGTTCAATCTTCATTATCTTTTCAGAATACTTCTGCTTCTACTTCACAGGTTCATTCTGGAAATATCCAATCTTCATAGACTGGTGGCACGGCTACACAACAGTATGGAAATGGCCAGAGTTAGTCCAAAGAGAGGTGGTTCAACAAGAGGAAGTGGACCGCATTGAAGATCTGGACCCGAGAGGCCCTATTGGCTCAACTTGTTGCAGAATAGCTCAGGGATTCTGCATGTATTGTTGGAGCAACAGCTGAATTTGATCAGAATGGTTGTATTAGGAGTCTTCAACTTGCACCAGGATATTGGGGGGGGGGGGGGGATGCATGCTGAAGTGTTCTTTGATGCGATGGATGAGCTGGGATTTAGGAAATGTATAACCGAACTGATGCATGTGGCTGGGAATGTGCTGGATCAAGTGTTTGTTCCCATAGAGTCAATGGATGTGATGATGGTGCAGTTTCAGTTAAAGCCTTGGACTGATCATGCATTTGTGATGATTGCATTACAGTTGAACTAAATTCTGAAAGGCAGAATAAGGGATAATTAAATGGGTTAGACCTTTGTATGATGGTATGAATCTGTGGAAGGAGTGGGAGCCATAGCTGGATATGTTGAAGTTGAATAATGCGGTGGAGCAGTGCAAGATTGGCAATCCTCCTTGTCCAGCGCTTTAGATGTTGTGGCTCCGGTGCAAAATAAACTGGTGAAGGAGAAGGGAAAGGGGATGCAATGGCCGTCAATGGATATAAAAGAGCAGTGCAGGGAGCTACGAAAGTTGAAACAAATTTGGCACAAAAAGAGAACGGATGAGGTGAAAACTCATTATCTGTTGCTGGCTTGGGAGTTTGGAGTAGTATTGTAGTCTGCAAAGAAGCAATTTTACCAAAAGAGGGTGGAGAGGGCATTAAATAAACCATGTGAGTTATTTAAAGTGGTAAGCAGTCTTAGTTGTAAGGGGAGGACTGAGAATCCCCCCTGCACTTTCTCAGCAGACAAATTTAACATCTTTTTTCTTGTTAAGACGGCCCTAATTGTTCAAACCCTCTCACAGACTGGGTTGGGAGAACAGGTAGAGATTAAGGAGGTTGATGAGTGGAGTGAGTCTGAGAGAGTAGAGGAATCGGAAGTAGCAGTGGCGTTAGGTTCCTGTAGACCCACACAATCCACAGGAGATATTTACTCTGTGGTTGTACTTCAGATTCTTGTAGGGAAAGTGGTCCCAATACTTACGAAAATCATAAATCTTAAGTTGGAAGAGGGGGTGATTCCTGAGTCACTGAAAATATCGACAATTAAACCATTGATTAAGGATAAAAAAGTTGGAGAAAAAGAAATAAGTAATTTCTGCCCAGTTGCCTCTCTGCCCTTGGTAGCAAAAATATTGGAAAAGGTGGTATATGCGCAATTTGATCAGCATTTGCAGAATCATCATATTCTTGATGATCATCAGTACGCTTTCAGGAAACATCATAGCACTGAGACGTTATTGGTGTCTATGCTTGATGAGATGAGGTGTGGACTAGATGACGGTAAATAGTTTTGGGTGGCATTTTTAGATATTTCAGCGGCATTCGACACCGTAGATCACACCATATTATTAACCAGGTTGAGGGGTTGTGGAATCTTTGGGATTGTATTGTCATGGCTTGAATCTTTTCTGAGTGGGCGAATGCAAGAAGTCTTTGTAGGAGGAAGTCAGTCATGTTGTAGAGAAGTTAGGACGGGGGTTCCGCAAGGGTCTTCCTTGTCCGCTGCTTTGTTTAATCTGTATTTGGTGCCTCTCTGCAAACTATTATTGAGTCTCAGTGTTTCATATTGGCTTTACGCCGACGATATTCAGGTTTTTTTCCCCCGGTAGAGAGATTTCAGTGAGGCAGTCTTACAAATACAGTTGGTTGTAGCAATTAAGATGTGGATGGACTGCAGCGGGCTTAAGTTAAGCATCCAGAAAACGAGGGTAATGTGCATTGAGAAGTTGTTTGGCCCAGATGTGCCAGTTTCTCTTGATTTGTTGGGTAAGACTGTGCCGGTTGTGCAGGAGGTGAAATACTTGGGTGTTCTTGTTGACTCGGGGCTTACATTCAAGAGGCAGATACAGGCAGTAGTACGGAAAGTGTTCTTTCAACTTCATCTGGTGAATGGACTTAGGCCCTACCTGTCAGTTCATCTGTTTAAATTAGTTCTGCAAGCGACAGTTCTTGCGGTTCTTGACTACTGTAATTTGGTACTCCTGGGGGTGCCGATGTCAGCTATATGTGCCCTCCAGGTAGCCCAAAATTTGGTGGTGAGAACATTGTTTAGGCTGGGAAGACATGATCATGTGACAGAGTGCTATGTGAGTTTGTATTGGTTGAGGTTGATGGATAGGATTCGCTTTAAGCTAATGCTAAACGTCTATATGTGCTTGCCCAATCTGGCACCCAAACATCTCATTGAGAGCATTCTTCCACGGGTTCTGCCACGTCCCCTTCGATTGGCATAACAATTGGAGTTACAAATCCCATCTGTCAGGCAGCTGAAACTGACAGTGTCTAGAGACAGTATATTCCATTGTTTTTTCTTTTGAAATAATTTTTATTGATAATTCAGCCAACATCAAAACAGAAAAACAGAATCCACAGGATGAAGAATAGTCAATAACATAGCAAACTGTACAGGGAGAATAACAGAAAGAAACAACCATCTGAGATCAGAGATAGAATACTAGCAAATGCAGTGTTCACACAATACAAAGTGCATCGTCAGAGCTGTTCACAAGTTGTGCAAAGCTCCCCAAGGAGGGGGATGGATGAGATGCGCTAAAAGGGTATCCTCCTGGAGAACAAGCTAGAGCTGCAATAATCTTTTATAATAAAGTGACCCCTTGTCCCACTTGCTACCACAATCATTTCAGCAGACACACAACAGCCAGCAATATGTACAATGCTAACCACACCAAATAGACCGCAGACAAACCCCCATGTACACCCCAACCATACACACCCCAACCATACACACCCCATTCACACCAGTTTGAGAGCAGGGAGACAGCTTCCGGCCCCATAGATCCAGCACAGCAAAAAATCACGGTGAGGCAGAGAATACAGATGCTGTCTGGAATGCTTGCCACAGCGAAACATAAAGACGTTTGTCACTAGATAGGGCAGAATGATAGGTGCGGATCTCAAACGAGGCAATCTCCTTCATCCTTTGTAACCACTGCAGGAAGGATGCAGGTGGTGGGTCCACCCAATGTTGCAGCAAGAATTTTTTTTACCAATAGAAGCACAGTATATAAAAACTGCCGAAGTGGGAGAGCAAATCCCCCCTGGAGAAGCTCCCTCTGATCTTCCAACAACAAGCCATAATCCCAGGGCACCCACCGACCACCCCACCAACCCATCGAGGAAGGGTAGAACTTGGAGCCAAACCGCCACATGAGGGCATTCCAAAAACATATGGACCAAAGTACCTGTAGACTTCAGACAATGGGAACAGGTGGCATCATCCTACAGACCTATAACTCTACCCCGAGCTCTGGAGATAAGCCCTGTGTAAGATTTTAAATTGCGTTTCTCTAACGTCCGTAGAGCCCACTAGAAGAGAGATATTAGCAAAAAGGTCCAAATATTGGTCTCTGGTGTAGTCAGCTGCTAAATCTCTGGACCACAGGCGGGCCACCCTTCCGAGGTATGGAGCTGTAGGCGCGAGCTTAAGCACCCTGTACCATGTGGCCAACTTGTTCATCTTTGGGGGTGCCAACACCAATTGTGCATCCAGTCTGCCCAGGAGCCACTGCTCCCCCCCCCCCTCCCGGCGTACTAGGGAAGAATAGTAATGTCTTACTTGTAGATATGCTCAAAACTGAGTGGTAGGGATCCCCCATTTGGACTGTAGCTGTGCAAAAGTGGGGAAATCCCCTATGACCTCTTCAGAAAGATGCCGTAGGCTGACACAGCCCCAGGACTCCCACAATTGGAACCCCGAGCTGCCCATCCCCGGAGTAAAGTCAACATTCCCCACCAAAGGGAGGAAAGGAGAGGCTCGAGAGGAACGCTGTTGTGTCCGTCGCAACCACCACTGCCAAGCGCAGGGGGTGCAAAAATTGACGTCGATGGCCCGCTTTCGAGATCTGCTGGGGCAACACATGCAGTAAGGATAGAAAGGAATGGGGAACACACCATGCAGTCATCCACCTGGTGGGGGAAAATTTGTAGCCTCCCATAATGCCCTCTTGCACAAACCACATCAGAGCCACATTATACATGCGAATATCCGGTAGATTCAGGCCACTCAACCGCGTGTCCAGGGACAAAGCAGTGGAGCTGATCCTGGTCGTTTTGTTACGCCAGATAAAAGATAGCAAGATAGATTTAAAGGCCCATTCGTCTTTAGTAGTGATCCATAGGGGAACAGTCTGTAATGGGTACAGAAGTTTGGGTAGTAAGACCATCTTAAACAAAGCTACCCGTCCCCAAAGAGATAGTGGCAGGTCCTTCCACTTGATACAAAGGCCACATATAGCCTCAATATGATTAATGACATTACAGCGATACATAAGGGCAGGTTGAGTACTCAAATACACCCCCAAGTAGCGCATCGGATTCCATACAAGGAGAATAGGGATATCATCATGCCAGCGTTCGTGCCTCCCAGAAGCCAAAGACAGCAAGTCAGATTTAGCACAGTTGACATGGAGGCCCGATAAAATCCCAAAAGCCTGAACAATAGTAAGAGCCCGTGGTAGATGCAAGTGGCCATCGTCCAAATACAAAAGGATATCGTCAGCAAATAAGTTAATACGACTCTCCCGAGCTCCTATCTTGATACTCAAAAGAACCAGGTCCGATCTAATCTTAGCCGCCAAGGGTTCGATAGCAAGAAGGAAAAGAAGTGGGGATAGTGGGCACCCTTGATGTGTACCTCATTTCAGAGAGAAGGGAGAGGTGAGGTGGCCGTTGATGAGCCTAGCCTGAGAGGCAAGATACAAACTACGTACCCACTCCAAGAAGGTGCCCTCCAATTCATAGCGCCTCATGATCCAAAATAGATGCTATCGAACACTTTTTCCAAAATCCAAGCCCACTATGGCCGCCCTGTTGTCCTCCCCTCTCTTAGACTACATAGCCATCAATGCCCTAGTCAGATTCATAGAAGCGTATCTACCAGGCACAAAGCCTGCCTGGTCCTCATGGATAAGAAGATGTAGAAAGGTGGTCAAACGCTTCGCGAGCAACGCAACCAGCAGCTTTGCGTCCTAGTTAAGAAGCGATATGGGCCTGTAAGAGCCTACCTGAGAGAGGTACTTGCCTGGTTTGGGCAATAAAACAACATGGGCCAGGTTGTAGCGGTCCAAGCCTTTCTGGGAATGCATGGCGTTATATCCTCTTCGGTAAATACAGACGGCAAAAAATGTGTTCAGCTTATCGGCGATTGCTTTGTCCTCCTTTAGCGCTCCCTTTATTCCTAGGTCATCCAACGGTCCCACCACTTCTTTCGCAGGTCATTTCCCAGGATCCATCCCAGGATACTAAGGGAGCTCAGAGAGGTTCTGGAGAGTCCTATTAAAGACTTGTTCAACAAATCTCTGGAGACGGGAGTGATTCCTGGGGATTGGAGGAGAGCAGATGTGGTCCCTATTCATAAAAGTGGTCACAGGGATGAAGCAGGAAACTACAGGCGGGTGAGCCTCACTTCAGTTGTTGGAAAAATAATGGAAGTGTTGCTGAAAGAAAGGATAGTGTACTTCCTTGAATCTAATGGGTTACAGGATCCGAGGCAACATGGCTTTACAAAAGGTAAATCGTGCCAAACGAACCTGATTGAATTTTTTGATTGGGTGACCAGAGAGCTGGATCGACATATGCTAGATGTAATTTACTTGGATTTCAGCAAAGCCTTTGATACAGTTCCTCATAGGAGGCTGTTGAACAAACTTGAAGGGCTGAAGTTAGGACCCAAAGTGGTGAACTGGGTCAGAAACTGGCTGTCGGACAGACGCCAGAGGGTGGTGGTTAATGGAAGTCGCTCGAAGGAAGGAAAGGTGACTAGTGGAGTCCCTCAGGGTTCGGTGCTGGGGCCAATCCTGTTCAATATGTTTGAGTGACATTGCTGAAGGGTTAGAAGGAAAAGTGTGCCTTTTTGCAGATGATACCAAGATTTGTAACAGAGTAGACACCGAAGAGGGAGTGGAAAATATGAAAAAGGATCTGCAAAAGTTAGAGGAATGGTCTAATGCCTGGCAACTAAAATTCAATGCAAAGAAATGCAGAGTAATGCATTTGGGGATTAATAATAGGAAGAAACCGTATATGCTGGGAGAAGAGAAGCTGATATGCACAGACGGGGAGCGGGACCTTGGGGTTATAGTGTCCGAAGATCTAAAGGTGAAAAAACAGTGTGATAAGGCAGTGGCTGCTGCCAGAAGGATGCTGAGCTGTATAAAGAGAGGCGTAGTCAGTAGAAGGAAGAAGGTGTTGATGCCCCTGTACAGGCCATTGGTGAGGCCCCACTTGGAGTTTTGTGTTCAGTTTTGGAGATGGTATCTGGCGAAAGACGTAAGAAGACTTGAGGCGGTTCAGAGGAGGGCGACGAAAATGATAGGAGGCTTGCACCAGAAGACGTATGAGGAGAGACTGGAAGCCCTGAATATGTATACCCTAGAGGAAAGGAGAGACAGGGGAGATATGATTCAGACGTTCAAATACTTGAAGGGCATTAACGTAGAACAAAATCTTTTCCAGAGAAAGGAAAATGGTAAAACCAGAGGACATAATTTGAGGTTGAGGGGTGGTAGATTCAGGGGCAATGTTAGGAAATTCTACTTTACGGAGAGGGTAGTGGATGCCTGGAATGCGCTCCCGAGAGAGGTGGTGGAGAGTAAAACTGTGACTGAGTTCAAAGAAGCGTGTGATGAACATAGAAGATTTAGAATCAGAAAATAATATTAAATATTGAACTAGGCCAGTTACTGGCAGACTTGCACGGTCTGTGTCTGTGTATGGCCATTTGGTGGAGGATGGGCAGAGGAGGGCTTCAATGGATGGGAGGGTGTAGATGGGCTGGAGTAAGTCTTAACAGAGATTTCGGCAGTTGGAACCCAAGCACAGTACCGGGTAAAGCTTTGGATTCTTGCCCAGAAATAGCTAAGAAGAAAAAAAAAAAAAAAAAAAAAATTAAAAAATTAAATTGAATCAGGTTGGGCAGACTGGATGGACCATTCGGGTCTTTATCTGTCGTCATCTACTATGTTACTATGTTAATATATCGAAAGAATGTCTTGAAGTTTTTCGCCTCCTTGGCTATTTTTTCCTTGTAGTCGCTTTTGGCCCTTTTTACTGCCTCATGGCACCTGTGTTGATGTTGTTTGTGCTTATTCAGGTTTTCATCCATTTTTTTTATCTTTTCCATTCCTTAAACAAGGTTTTTTTGTCTCTGATTGCTTCCTTAACCTTTTTCCTCTTTGATCCCTTGTTGATATGCGGTATATATAGATTTTGCGCCTCGGTGACCGTATCCTTAAAAAGAGACTACGCTTGCTCTAGCGTTTTTACAGTGTTTATCCTCTTCTTAATCTTCTTCCCCACCATGCATCTCATCTCTTCGTAATTCCCTTTTCGGAAGTTTAGCACCGTGGCGGTCATTTCATCCAGTAGGGTAGACAGATGGCGGACAGAGACCTGCATGTCATTCGTGTGTTGGGGGCGTATTGCTAGGTTGCGGGCTGGGAACTGCAATCATGGAGGTCCTGACAGGTTTTTCTTTACCAGGCCGTGTCGCTTTTATGGGCATAAATGCTGGACCGTTGCGAGGTAAGTTCCATGGGTCCCCTTAGAAGAGAGCCGTTGCACACCGGGAGACGATGGTGCCTCGATAGTGTGGAATATTTGCTGACAAGCGCTATGTGGGGGTGTTTTGTGAGGAGGATCAACGGATCTCAAGCAAGAGGCGTCCGATCAGAGCGCTGTCATCACG
Organism: Geotrypetes seraphini; assembly: GCF_902459505.1. Taxonomy (NCBI): domain Eukaryota; kingdom Metazoa; phylum Chordata; class Amphibia; order Gymnophiona; family Dermophiidae; genus Geotrypetes; species Geotrypetes seraphini. Next base: position 371,701,931 of record NC_047084.1, read on the forward strand.
TGACCCCCCCAGTATATTCCATTGTACAGGGCCAAAGGAATGGAATAAGCTTCCCGAGTATATTCAAAAGCAGCAGATTATACAAAACTTTAAAAAGCTGTTGAAGCGGCACCTTTTCTGCCAGATGAAAGATAAGGTTTAGGACTGTGTTATTAATGATAAGGAGAAGAAGATAATAAGGTACAGGTTGCCTCTGTATATTATGGTTTGTACTTCTTCCATAATGGAAGTTTTTTCATGGAAGGCTTTGTATTATGGGGGTATGCACTGTTGATGGTGTACAGCATGTAATGTTTAATGTAATGTTTGATGTAATGTTATAGCTTTGTATGTAAGTTTGTAGCCCGCCCTGGGTAAGGGCAGGACATAAATGCATAATCAAACAAATAAACCTGAAGCAGCTCTGACCATTACTACTACTGGCACTCAGCAGAAACCAGTCTCTTCTCAGAAAGGGGGAGTGACATACCAGAAGTCAATGGACAAATCTTTTGGGTCCAAGGCTGCTGTGGGGTCTAGTGTTATCAATTCTGGAGAGATGGCCACTCAGTCCTCTTCAGAGGAGGACAAGGACTGACTAACTGCCCTTAATTTTTCTTCACAGGCTGTTGTATCCACTGTTCAAAAACTATGTGTATGAGGAAGAATTTTAGAACAAAGTACTCAGTCTGAAGGATAAATACTAACAATAGACCCTCCCCAAAATATATAATCCCTCAGACTATCAAACCCATCAAACCATTCAGGCAAGTGCACTGTCCAATGCCATTGTGAAGACTGTCTCATCCACCAAAGGTGAACTATCTACGGACTCAGAGTGGCTTCCTTCACTGTACTCCGTCAGAAAACACATGTACTTTTTGGATAAACTTACACCTAGGGCTAACAGTTTACATTACCTCTGTCTATCCAACAGGTGTTTCCTGCCAGGGTCTGCTAGACTCAGTTTTTGAGATGACTCTTATTACTGAGGACCTGTTTCAAAAGCTTGAGGCTTCCCTAGGGGATCAGGATACACCAAGTTACTCCCTGTGATATGTCACTAGTAGCTTATGGCAATAAGAGCATTGAGACAGTGGGTCAGGTATGGCTTAATCTACAGCTTGGGAAAATGACTGTTAAATACTCTGTTATCACCGAGAGTCAAGATGAGAAATTCTTAATTGAGAATGAACTATTGAAGAGGCTATCGCTTATTTTGGACTATGTACAGGAGATGGTTTGGTCACAAGTTAACTGCACAATTCCTTATGGGAGGCTGAAGCACATGAGCAGAGTCAAGGTTTCCAGCTCCAATGGACCTACATATTTTGGAGCTTAGATATGCCACCACTCTGGGGTGGGGTGTGTCACAAAAATAGTGAAATAATCAGAGTCAGGAAAGATCTGATGGCTGATATTTTCTCGATGCTGATAATTTGGAGGTTGTTCTGAAGGACTCACCTGCTGGAAGCATTTCAGTTACCCTCTTCTTTTTCTGGTCCTCACATATCACATCCTCACATGTTGGCAGGCATTAAGAACATAAGAATTGCCGCTGCTGGGTCAGACCAGTGGTCCATCGCGCCCAACAGTCCACTCATGCGGCAGCCCCCAGGTCACAGACCAGTGCCCTAACCGAGACCAGCTTCACCTGCATACATTCCGGTTCAGCAGAAACTTGTCCAGCCTTGTCTTGAATCCCTGGATGGTGTATTCTCCTATAACAGATTCCGGAAGAGCGTTCCAGTTTTCTACCACTCTCTGGGTGAAGAAGAACTTCCTTATGTTTGTACGGAATCTATCCCCTTTTAACTTTAGTGCCCTCTTGTTCTCCCTACCTTGGAGAGAGTGAACAACCTGTCTTTATCTACTGAGTCTATTCCTTTCATTATCTTGAATGTCTCGATCATGTCCCCTCTCAATCTCCTCTTTTCAAGGGAGAAGAGGCCCAGTTTCTCTAATCTCTCATTGTATGGCAACTCCAACAGCCCCTTAACCATTTTAGTCGTTCTTCTCTGGACCTTTTCGAGTAGTACTGTGTCTTTCTTCATGTACGGTGACCAGTGCTGGATGCAGTATTCCAGGTGGGGGCATACCATGGCCCGGTACAGTGGCATGATAACCTTCTCCGATCTGTTCGTGATCCCCTTCTTAATCATTCCTAGCATTCTGTTTGCCCTTTTCGCCTCCGCCGCGCATTGTGCAGATGGCTTCATTGACTTGTCGACCAGTACTCTCAAGTCTCTTTCTGGGGGGGGGGTCTCTCCAAGTACTGCCCTGGACATCTTGTATTCGTGTGTGAGATTCTTGTTATTAACATGCATCACCTTACACTTATCCATGTTGAACTTCATTTGCCATGTCAATGCCTATTTCTCGAGCATGGTTATGTCGCTTTGCAGATCTTCATAATCCCCCTGCGTCTTCACTACTCTGAATAACTTCATATCGTCTGTAAATTTAATCACCTTGCAATCGTCGTACCAATTTCCAGATCGTTTATAAATATGTTGAAGAGCATGGGTCCAAGCACCGAGCCCTGTGGCACCCTGCTGGTGACATTCTTCTAGTCCGAATATTGTCCATTTACCCCCACTCTCTGTTTCCTATCTGCCAGCTAGTTTTTAATCCACATGAGTATTTCACCCTCGATTCCATGGCTCGCAATTTTCCGAAGTAGTTGTTCCTTATCAAACGCCTTCTGAAAATCTAGATATACAATGTCGACCGGGTCACCCTTGTCTATCTGCCTGTTTACTCCCTTGAAGAAGTGCAGCAAGTTCGTCAAGCAATATCGTCCTTTGCTGAAGCCGTGCTGGCTGGTCCTCATCAGATTGTGTCTGTCAAGGTGATCAATGATGCGGTCCTTTATCAGCGCCTCTACCATCTTTCTCGGTACCAAGGTCAGACTCACCGGTCTGTAGTTTCCCGGATCTTCCCTCGAACCCTTTTTGAAGATCGGCATAACATTTGCCACCTTCCAATCTTCAGGAATCTTTCCCGATTTGATTGACAGATTTGCTATTAGTTTAAGCAGTTCAGCTATAGTCCCTTTCAGTTCCTTATTGACCCTCGGATGGATGTCATCTGGTCCCGGGGATTTGTCGCTCTTATGCATATCAATCTACTTGCATTCCTCTTCTAGACTGACCGTCAACCATGTCAGTTTCCCGTCTTCGCTTCCAGCGTACAGTCTGTCGGGTTCCATTATGTTGTGTACATCCTCTTCGGTAAATACAGACACAAAAAATGTGTTCAGCTTATCGGCGATGGCTTTGTCCTCCTTTAGCACTCCCTTTATTCCATGGTCATCCAACGGTCCCATCGCTTCCTTTGTGGGTCGTTGGGTGATGATCTGAAAGTTATAGTCCATCTGGATGGTTCTCAATCAGTATAGGCCTACCTATTGTAGGGAATGGGAAAGGGATTTGTATAATACCTTTTTGTAATTCTACAGCCACCCTCAAAGTGGTTTTCATACAGTTACTTCAAGCATTTTCCCTATCTGTCCTGGGGGTCTCACAGTCTATTTAATATACCTGGGGGCAGTGGAGGATTAAGTGACTTGCCCAGGGTTACAGGGAGAAGTGTGCGGTTTGAGGTTATAGTTCTAACTACTGTGCCACACTCTTTTCAGTGATATCTTCTTGATTAAGTAAGGAACCATTTTTCAGGCAACTTGTGAAAACCATGCATATCCAGACTGTCAAATGTCACTCCACTTTTGTGCAGGTACCTGGGTAAGGTGCCAAGTCTCTTGTGGAGGTGGCCTACCCTTGAATTTGGGTGCAACTGGTGCAGGACAATGACATGACTATCTACTGGAAGATGGTAAATGTCATGCCAAGGCTGATAGTCCCGACAAACAAGGGAATGACCTGGTGGATGAACTGACAGGAGAGCTTTGGCGATGCCCAGAATTCAAAACCTTGTCTGTACTGCTATTACCCAATGGAAAACAAAGCAGGTTGCTGAGACTCCTGCATTGCAATGGTGCAGTGAATCCCACTATTCGATCTTGTGACAGCTCAGAGAGACAACTTGATTATCAGAAAGTTTTACAACCTTATCCTGAATCCTCAGGAACATCCTTTATCAGAAGAGGAGTGTTAAGCTGCTATCTACCCCACCAGCATGAATCCTTCTAGAAAATGCCACAAACTTCCTACCCAAATTATGGAACAAAATCCTGCCAACTATTAGATCACTGCAACAAAACGAACTGACTTCTGTGAGAAACTGTCTGTAGAGTGATCAATTATGTATATAAAGTGCTCAGAGATATGAAACTCCGATGGGAAGGCTAAAAAGCCACCCTGCAATAGGAGTTCACCTTCCAATCATTGCAACCTCTTATATCGATGATCACTCTCTGAGACTTGATGTTAAATAATGGTTGTCTTATAGTTCTGTAGTCATTTAAAAATACTGAAGGTAATAGCTTCTCTTCATCTTTCAAAGTATGATATGCAACAATCACTGAGTTAATTTGATGTAATACACTGTTCACTTAACTTTTAAATGTGATTTAAGGGGTCCCACTGCGGCCCCATTTCGAACTCTGCTTCAGGAGACCCGAGTGTAGATTTTCAAAGTGCTTAGTGCAATTCACGAAGTTAATAGAACTGTTACAATTCACTGCACTAAGCACTTTGAAAATCTACACTCGGGTCTCCTGAAGCAGAGTTCGAAACGGGGCCGCATTGGGACCCCTTAAATCACATTTAAAAGTTAAGTGCACAGTGCATTACATCAAATTAACTCAGTGATTGTTGCATATCATACTTTGAAAGATATATGCAATCTTCCATGCAGTATATAGGAATTATCTTACTGTTGCTGTATACCATTTTCAAACCTGATATTTATTTTCTCATGCTCTATATAGGAATTGTCTCACTACTATATGAGGGCTGAGCCCATCTAGTCCCTATCCAAGCAGGCATCCTGCTAACCAAACATCTAGCTCCTTCAAAGTAGGGCTATTGTTTCACTACTCTATGAAGAATACGCCTACCATGTCACTAACTGCTGTTATGTATGTCTGCTTGTATGCAAAGTTGAAACCCATTCTAGGCTCTTTTGGGAGGATGGGCTAGAAAATCGACTAAATAAACAAACTTTAGTCTCTACCTTTTTGCTCGGCACTGATGTCGGGCTCACTGGTCTATAGTTTCCATGATTATTTCTGGAACCTTTTTAAAAAATTTGCGTTACACTGACCACCCTCCATTCTTCTGGTATTCTTCAATTTGTCAAATTGCTCCATTACATCTTCCAGTATTACTGAAATTTGTTTCAGTTTCTCTGACTCATCAGCACTGAATACTATTTCTGGCACCGGATCTCCCCCTCATCTTCCTTGGTGAAAACTAAAGCAAAGAATTCATTTAACCTCTCTGCTAAGGCCTTTCTCTTCCCTGAGTGCCCTTTTTATCCCTTGATCATCTAGTGGTCCAACTGATTTATTTTACCAGCTTCTTGCTTCTAATAAATGTAAAAAGGTTTTTACTATTTTGTTTCTAATATATGTAAAAAAGTTTTTACCATGTGTTCTTGCCTTCAACGCAAGCTTCAAGGTCTCTCTTTGCCCTCCTTATCAGTGCTTTGCATTTGACTTGCCTTTCCTTATGCTCTTTCCTATCATTTTTAGTTAAATCCTACTTACATTTTCTGAAGGATTTTCTTTTAGTTCTAATAGCTTCCTTAACATCATTTGTTAACCATGTCGGCTGTTTTTTGGTCTTCCTTCCTCTTTTTTTTTTTAATACACGAATGTTCAATGAATGCTTGTGAATTTGTTTTCAATAAAGCTGAGTGAGAATTGCATTGACATCATACATGAAGCCTTCTTGGAACTAATCAACTGTTTTGTATGACCTATTGTGAGTTCAGCCAGGAGTATTGAAGATGGAATGATACATGAGATCAGGAATTTCAACGCGAGTCCTTGAGAAAGCTGTGCAAAATGAAACCCGTACTTGGGCATATGAAAAGCATGAAGGGGCACTTATAAAAATGCTGATGAGTCAAGCTTTTTAAAACACATTTTCAGAAGATTTTAATGAACTAAGTCCTCAAAGTTAAGATACAAGGGTAAATTTGGGATTATGTTTAAGGAGTGTTAGCATGCAAATAGAAGACTGATGAAAGAAATGATAAACAAAAGAATTCATCTTTAACTGTCTTTCAGTATAGATGCTGTATGGTTTATTTATTTCTCTCAGGGCCTCCACTTCAACAAATTATTTATTTACTTAATATATTATTCATCCATGTGAAAAGTTTGAGCATTAGGTAATTTGTTTAAAAAATGGACATAAAATATTTTTTTTTTGGTGTTTTGGGGCTTTGGCTCATGCCTTTTTCAGTTATAGCTCAAGGCAAGGAACACAAAGTTACATAAGCATTTCCCTGCCCCTTGATGGCTCCAAATCCGAGGTGATGGAAGGTTAATTGAGTTGTCTAAAATCATAAGCTACAGGAGGAGTTGATCTTGGCTTCCCTGGTTGTGCCCTGTGGTTTGGATACGGCTACTTCTCCACTTTTTAAACATGAATCTTGTAACATGAGCAAATCACACTATGCAAGTTGTATCTTGATGAATTTTGATATTTGAGCACAAATAATAATAAATACACATACATTGAGATTCTCATTTTATCCAACCTGTAAAATCCTTCCCATAATTCTGGTTCCTTTTCTTAGCATCTCCAGCTGGAGTGCAACATTACAAAGTCCACAAGTATTTAAGTTTATGTGAGTTAAAGTACAAGTTACTTACACAGCCCACTCTAATTTCTCATTCTTGATGGAGTTATAGAGTGCCTGTATAAAGAAAGAAAAAGAAAGGCAAACAAAATTATTGTTGGGTTCATCCTGTATAGAATATTATGCATTTATATATCAGAGTTCAGCAAAACAGACCCAAGTTAGAGTTTAGGCACTGCTGCCTTTTCACAAAAACAACACAGACAGGTAGCACCTTATAGGCTAGCCACTTTGAGATATGAGAACATAAGCATAGTCTTATTGGGTCAGACCAATGGTCCATCAAGCCCAGTAGCCCATTCTCACGGTAGCCAATCCAGGTCACTAGTACCTGGCCAAAACCCAAGGTATAGCAATATTCCATGCTACCGAGACAGGGCAAGCAGTTGCTTCCCCCATGTCTTTTTCATGTACTAGTGACCTGGATCTGCTACTACATTTTCAAATAGGCTTGCATTATCATTGACTTGAGATTGCTTTTTTAGCTAAAACCTTAGTGAATCAAGATATTCACAGTACCTGTGAAGAGGCAAAAACTTTCAAAGGGGTAGCCATAGTAGTCTAATGTAAGAACACTGACAAAGGCAAGTAGCTCCTTATAGACTTATTGATTTCTTAAAGCAGTGTTTTTCAACCTTTTTTGGGCAAAGGCACACTTGTTTCATGAAAAAAATCACGAGGCACACCACCATTAGAAAATGTTAAAAAATTTAACTCTGTGCCTATATTGACTATATATAAAGTAATTCTCTTGAATAGGAATCAAATAAACACAAAGAAAGTATTTTATAATTACTTTATTATGAAATATTAAGTAAACAGAATAGTGAAAAATTATAAAATACTTTATTCAGTGCGAAACCTGGGCCTGTTTGGCTGAACACAAAGCTGATATTCTGTCTGGAATCGAAGAAAGACACACACGTAGCTCTTCGTCAACAGCTCTCAGTCTCTCTCTGTATTTGGTTTTTATAGCATACAAAAATAGACAAATATACCCTCCATCCTTTTTATTAAACCACAATAGCAGTTTTTAGCGCAGGGAGCTGCGCTGAATGCCCAGCGCTGCTCTTGACGCTCATAGGCTCCCTGCGCTAAAAACCACTATTGCGGTTTAGTAAAAGGTGACCATATTGTAAAATATAGACAGCAGATATAAATTCAGAACTGTGCATAGTAAGTGAAGGGAAGTTTTCATCTCTGGGAATTTACCCAGTTAACTATTAAGTTATTTGGGCAAATTCCTTTGAAAACTGTGGTAATACTGCCTCCACTTTGCTAAATTTAAAATAAAATCATTTTTCCTACCTTGTCTGGTGATTTCTGGTTGCACTTTCTTCTTCTGACTGTGCATCCAATCTTTCTTCCCTTCTATCAGCCTGTATGCTTTCTCTCCTCCATACCTCATTCCCTCCCCCAACTTTTTCTTCCTCTCTCCCTGGCCTTTCTTTCTTTTTTTCTGTTTCTCTTCTTTCCTTCTGTTTCCCTGCCTGCCCCCTTTCTTTCTTTCTCCCTGCCGTTCCCCAAGCCACTGCCACTGCCGCTGCCATCGGGGAACAGGACCCACCAATGGATAACAGGCCCCAAAGCCGACGCCGACGCATGCTCTCCCTGACGTCAATTCTGCAATCGGAGAGGAAGTTCCGCCCAGCCAGGCAGCAATTGGCTGGCCCGAACTTCCTCTCCGACTGCAGAATTGACGTCGGGGAGAAGAAGACTTATCGGCTCGATAGATTAGATCGCCAAGACAAAGTGAGTCCTGGGTGATCGACTCACTTTGCCTTGGCGAGCTACTGGCGCCCCTGCCTCGGGCCCCCTGTCAGCTCCGGGCCCCTGAATGCAGGACTGGTAGTACTGCCCTGATGGCGGCCCTGCGGCACACCAGGCAACATCTCGCAGCGGTTGAAAAACACTGCCTTAAAGTATCCCTTAATTTACCCATGCATCAAGATTTTTTTTCAGTTGTTGGCTCTCTATTCAATGGAACTCTCTGCCATTCAATTTTTGCCAGAAAAGGAATTCTCTATAATTGCAGAAGGGTCATTCAGTGTCAAGTGGTCTAGGGCTCCCTATCTCACCATCATGGATATTGATGAAACTTTGTATGCTGAATATTACATGATCCAAACGAACTCTGGTAACGTTTAAGATCTGCCAGTGGAATACTTGTGGATATATAGCTCTTTGTTTGATACCATACCACGACCATGTATAGTATCTGTGTACAATTTTGGTAACTTTGAGTCAAAATATTTAATTGGCTATTGAAGCAAAAGAAATGAAACTTGGCAAACTTATACAACATTTTACAATCTATTCAGAACTAATCCGGATTTTCATTTTTTTGAAGCTGACGTATATAAAAAGCCTCAAAGTGGGCAGAAAAAATAGACCATGTTAAAAAATTTCAAAGTTTAGACTTCTGTAGCTCCTGTAAAATTTGTCTGTTATTTTGTGACATGAACTTTGTTCTCAAATATACGATTTCAATTTATAAACTAATCTTGTTTCTTTATAAATTCAATCTAAAGTTTGTGTTTTTTCAAACATTCACAGTCTACACAGGTTTCTATTCAACAAGAGCATTGTGTACATACTAGAGAATGATCTCAGAGCTCCTGTGCTTTCAATGAATCATCATTGGAATAGCTGTTGCAGGTCAGGTTACAACATATAACAATATATGGAGGGGCATAATAAAAAAAAAACATCTAAGTCCCCTTTTGGCCTAGGCCCTAAACGCTGAAAGTAGAAGCAGGGAAAATGTCCATTCTCAAAAAAAAAAAAAAAAAAAAGTCCAAAATGAAGTTTTTTTTGAGAATGGCCTACCTCAGTTGTTTAAATGCCCAGACCACCACTACCTTTACACGTATAACACATTATCAACCAATACAAACAGCCTAAGTCCCAAACACCCAAAACCAGACCTTTTAGGCGAAGGAGGGGCCAGTCCTTCGCCTAAAAGCTGGATTCTGTAACCGGTGTCTGTCAAAAAAACACCGGTTACAGAATCCATCCCCCCAGCAACGATTGAGGCAGGAGAGATGGCTCATCTCCCCTGCCGCAATCGCCCCCCCCAGACTGCCACGATTGACCGCCCCCCTGAACTGCCGTGACCGGAGAGACGCCCAATTTCTCCTGCCGCGGTTCATGGCAGTTCGGGGTGATTGCCATCGCTGCAGGAGAGATGCCCAATCTCTTCTGCCAAGATCCACCCCCTCACACTGAACCGATACGGGCATGAGGGAGCCCAACCCCTCCTGCCCCGACGAACCCTCACTCCCCCGATGCAATGTGGGCAGGAAGGAGCCCAAATTCTCCTACCCACTACTAACCCCTCCCCGAACCCCCGATTGGCCCCCCCGAAACCCCCCCAATCGCCGACCCCGCGACACCCCCCCAATCACCGACCCCGTGACACCCCCCTTACCCCTTGGCCAGACAAACGGTTTCCAAGCCTATCCGCGTAGCAGGCCCACCATCCGCCGAATGGCGGGCCTTAGGACCTGATTGGACCAGGCACCTAAGGCCCCACCCACAGGAGGGGCTTTAGGCGCCTGGGCCAACTAGTATTGGCCCAGTTGCCTTAGGCCCCTTCTGTGGGCGGGGCCTCAGGCACATGTGGCCAACCCAGCCCATGTGCCTAAGGCTCCGCCCACAGGAGGAGCCTAAGGCAACTCAGCCAATTCCGGTGGACTCCTGTCGACGGCTGTGTGAAACTGCGGGGGGAATGCTGCAGCAGCACCCTTTTGGGGAGACAGAGGGAATGAGGGAGAAGGAAGACCAGTGGGTGGGGGGGGGGGGAGAAGAGAAATGCTGCTGTTGCACAGGGGGGAAGTAAAAGGAAGGGAGATTGGCTACTGCTGGACAGGGGGGGAGGTAAAAGGAAGGGAGAAGGGCTACTGCCAGACAGGGGGAGCAGGGAAGTGTTCCTACTTGACAGAGGGGGGAGAGACAGAAAGAAAGAAATAGACAGACAGCGGGCAGGAAAGACATACAGACAGGGGGCCAGGGAGAGAGACAGAAATAAAGACAGACATAAAGAAAGAAAGAAAGGGGGCAGGGAGAGAAAAAGAAAGACAGACATACAGAAAGAAAGAAAGAAAGAAAGAGAAATAAATAAATGCCTAAGTGTACACATCTATTCTAGCACCCGTTAATGTAATGGGCTAAAAAACTAGTTTTTAATAAACTGATTAACTAGTCAACTTTCTCTTCACAAATAGGCTAACATGGATTGTCATTTGGAATATATTATACTTTTTAATAATGACAGCACAGAGATATTCTTTAAAAAAAAACCTATCCTATTTCCCATCATACTAGTTCTCATTTGCATAAAACAGATAGTTCCATCTATTCTATAGTGATGCTCATAATTAAGCCCCTGCAAAAGCATGAAGTTTCTACCCCCAAGATTGAATCATGGATATCCATCTCACTACAGCTTTTTTTTATTGGGTTTTAATATCATGATTAGAATTCCTTAATGAAAATAACAGAGAGTTCAATGTTTATAAAATTAAAGGCACCTTTTACTAAACTGTGTTAGAGGTTTCTATGCAGGCTGGCAAGATAAATGCTCCGAATTCTATGAGTGTCGGAGCATTTACCTCACTGGCCCACAGTGGAAACCTCTAAAGCATGTTTAGTAAAAGCCAGTGTAAATATTTAAGAATGATTGCAACAATCTGTAATTTACAAAATGAAGGCAGTGAAAACTGGAATCCATGACCTCTACAGAAACCTGCAAATACTGTTTGTTTTCCTCTCTTTTGTCATATTGTTTTAATTCACTTCTGTGATTACATATTGACTGAGATTATAGATCACTGAGGGTATAATTTGGTTATGTGACCCAGAAATATAATTACAATAAAATCCAAGACTTCATCAATATTGTAACTAGTGGGAACAAAGCCAATGTGACTGCATTTTTCACTGGTCTATCTGTGTTAAAGAAAAAAATGTAACATCAGATCCATGGGTTTAATTAATTAATTAATATATTTATTTAAGTGAAATGGGTTACAACATGAACTGTACTTTGGACCAGATGTTATATCTTTTCCCCGACAAAGATGAATAAGTTAAAAAAAGCACTGTGTCAGTTTTCTCACTACTCTTGTGGCAATTGATTTGGTTCTGTTGTATTATATATTGCATGTCATCCATGGAACAAATCTACAGCAGAAGACAAGACTCATGCTAACCATAAAATGGATATAAAGTGAACAGTTTATATAAAGTGCTGATGCTAGTGAATTCAGAATCTCTATGAAAATGCAGTCTCTGCAAGTACACACAGGCTCAGAAGAATAGTCTCCAGTTATTCTTCTTTTCTGCTAAAGCAACTATACACATCTCTTCACAAACCTACAATGGCTCCAGCCTAGAACATTCCAGAGACTATATTCAGAGTTCATGCATTATGGCCTGCTAATTCAAAGACACATTGCTGTAAAACTGTAAGTGAGTGATAACAGTCAATGGGAGAGGTAACCAACTTTTGCAGAAATGCAAACAAAAAGAAGTGAAAGGTGTCAGTTAAAATCTTTAATAATAAGAAACAATAGATTAAAAATCCACCATTAAAAACCCAGCATGTTTATATTTTGCCTATATGCCGCTTCAAGGATTAGCAATGACTTATTGAAAAACCCTTCTTTCTTCTACACAAATGTGCACCCACTGGTTTATTATGGTGTAAGAGATCAGTCTCTATACAATAACAGACGCACCTTGAAGTATGTACAGTGGTACCTTGGTTTACGAGCATAATTTGTTCCAGAAGCATGCTCGTAAACCAAAATACTCGTATATCAAAGCGAGTTTCCCCATAGGAAATAATGGAAACTCGTTCCCACCCCCCAGGCCAGCAGTGCTGCTCTATCCCCCCCCACGAGAACCGGCATTGCTCCCCCCAAAGGCCCCCCCCCCCCGCCGCGATCCGGCACCCCCCGCCGTGACCTGAAGTCCCCCAGACCCACCCGAACCCGCTTCTTACTTTCAGCTCGGCCTCGGCACTGGCATGTCCTATGCGTTGGTGCCGGTGCCCGAAGATCGGCCTCCTCTTCTGTGCTGGGCCTTGAGCATCTGCGCATGCTGAAGGCCTGTGAGTTCACATTCTCTCCGAGATTCTCGGAGATCTCAGAGAGAACATGAACTCGCAGGTCTTGAGCATGCACAGATGCTCAAGGCCCAGCACAGAAGAGGAGGCCGATCTTTGGGCACCGGCACCAACACACAGGAATGCTGGTGCTGAGGCCGAGCTGAAAGTAAGAAGCGGGTTCGGGTGGGTCTGGAAGACTTCAGGTCGCGGCGGGGGGTAGGGGGGTGCCGGATCGCGGGGGGGGGGGGGGGGGCAGGATGCCAGATCACGGGGGGGGAGGGGGCGCTCGTAAATTGAGGCACGCTCGGTTTCCGAGGCGCCGATTTTGCGAATTTTTTGCTCGTCTTGCAAAACACTCGCAAACCAGTGCACTCGTAAACCAAAGTACCACTATTTATAAGCTGCTTTGATCTTAAAGTAGAACCATGTTAATCAAATTTTAAAGAGTAGATAAACCACTACCAAATAAGGTACAATACCCCATTGCAGAGAATTAGGACACACCACTAGGGGTCAGGCAGCACTATTTTCCATGACAATGGAGCCAGAAGCAGGAACATGTGAGCATCACTACTACTTTTCATCTTTTTGAAATGGGTAGGGAGAGTCCAGGGGTTTCAAAAGGGGGCCCCACTAGATTACTAGGGATTTATTTTTTTTATGTCAGGGGTAGGAGCTAAGAAAAAAAGGTAAATTAGACTACCAGGGGTAGGGGAATCCACTATGCTAGCACAGTTTACTTGTGAATTGGGGACAAAGGAGTCAAGCTGGATCTTGGGGAGGGAAAGAAGGAGATCCATTAGATTATCATGATTTACTTGTTAGTTGATGACAGGGGGTGCGGTCTGTCCACAAAACCACTATGGACCCCAGTTCATCCAAATTTAATAATAATAATAATAACTTTATTTTTATATACCGCCAGCTATCTTGCGACTTCTAGGCGGCTTACAATAAAAGAAACTGTGAATACAATGAAAGAAAATGTAAATACAATAAAGAGAAACTTTACGTACAATGAATTAAAGAGTATAGCAGTGTATATCTCAATACAGTAAAGGGAAACTTTACGTACAATGGATTGAAGAGTATAGCAGTATACATTTGATAATATTAATAATGTTAGCAACAGTTTGTGTGTTGCCAGGCCAGGAAATGCCAAGCTATTTGCCCAGAAGTAGAAATGTTCCGTAAATTGAATAGAGTGTTGGGGTTGGGTGCTATACTTCACCTCAAATGACATTCAGGGTAGAGAATGACACGGGGACGGTTTTGGATTTAAATGAACTATTGTTAAATTATATAATTTGAAGTGGCAGCAAGAGTCATGTCTGCTTCTACCATCTGCAACATCCTTCCATCATCTGCCCAGCTGCTCAAGCATCTATTACAACAATAGATTTATACATCATTGTTGGTATCAAGGAACATTTCCAACATATGATAGACACTTATTTTCCTAAACTAAACCTTAGGCTTATATACTGCATCTTCTCTATAAAAATAGAGCTCGGAACAGTTTACAAAAATTAAAAAGAATAAATACAATAGGAATTGGGGTAATATAAAGGGATGCAAAGTTTACAATTTTGCAAAAAGCCAAGTTTTCAAATGTTTTTGGAATAATTGAAGAGAGCCCAGATCACGTAACTGGACAGGAAAATTATTCCAGAGCTCAGTAATTTTGAAAAGAGGAGACTTCCCTAATTTACCAGTGTAGATGACGCCTTTCAACGTAGGAAAAGATAATTTGAGTTTTTTAGTAGGTCTGGTAATCTCAGATCTTGTAGAATTCCAAAAAAGAGGAAGGAAGGAAAGCTGCCATGCAAGACCTTAAATGTAAAGCAGGCACATTTAAAATAAACTCTAGAAATAATTGGGAGCCAATGAACATAAGCAGTGCCTCTGCTGGGTCAGACCAGAGGTCCATCATGTCCAGCAGTCCGCTCACACGGCGGCCCATCAGGTCAGGACCTGCATATTAATTCTCTATTTATACCCTTCAATCCCCTTTTCTTTCAGGAAAACATCTAATCCTTTCTTGAAACCCAATACCGTATTCAGTCCTACCACGCCCTCTGGAAGCGCATTCCAGGTGTCCACCACCCTCTGGGTGAAGAAGAACTTCCTAGTATTGGTTCTGAATCTGTCTCCTCTTAATTTATCCGAATGCCCTCTCGTTCTTGTAGTCTTCGAAAGTTTGAAGAGTCTGTCCCTCTCTACTTTCTCTTTGTCCTTCATGATCGAATTTACTTTTTGCAAAGATCAACCTAGCCGCAGTATTCTGGATCAACTGAAGTCTTTGAAGACTTTTCTTAGTCAAGCTTAAGAAGACTGCGTTACAATAATCCAACCTCAAAAGAATGATTGACTGTACAAGAACATAATGTTGTTGATGGAAGCAGGATCTCAGTACATTCATTACACAATTTAGGTTCTCTTATATACCCATGTTTGAAAGACAATCCAATTACCTTCCCAGATGATGTAAAAACATAGACAACTGAATCTTTGGGAAGGTTATACAAAAAACAAATGGAAATTGAAGGCTCTATTTATGATTTATAAACAGTTATACAGAATATTGTCCCTTTTTACACTTGAATAAAAAGATTTAAATATAAAACCATAAGTGTTCGAGGTTTAAGAAAATAAGGACAGCGTCCACGGGGATGGGAACAGAGTTCACAGAGACAGGGCATGGCCGGAGCCTACACAGATGGGATGGGGACAGAGTCCTTGGGGCGGGGATGGGGACAGGGTGGTGATGGGGACAGAGCTTACAGGGACAGGATGGGGACAAACTTTGTCTCTATGTCATTCTCTACTTCATGGTTCAGAGCTCCAAAAGTATAAGGCAGACATTTCAGCTTTGCTGTTGCATTTAGCAGATTGGCATTGAGCAAATGTCTGCATCGATGCATGCAATGAGCACTAAAGCAAGACTTTGGGCAGGACTGGCTGCCACACAAAACTTCTTTTTGCATCGTGTGCCTGCAAAACTATATTTTCCTGGCCTTGAAGGGCTTACAATCTAAGTTTGTATCTGAGGCAATGAAGTAATATGCCCAAGATCAAAAGGGGCTGCAATAGAATTTGAATCAGGATTCCCTAAGTCTCAGTGCACTACTCTAATTATTAAGGTTAGTCCTCTATTCTAGTTTAGAGAAGGTGAAACTGGCAGGGCTCACGTCTTTGTTTTTAGCTTGGGTCTCAGTATGTTTAAAACACCAGCCCCGGTGATGGGAGTGACATTAAAGAATGCTCAGAGATGTTATTCTCTGCATTTTGTTTACTGTGCTGTATTTCACCTGCTCCCTAACAGACCAAATTGTACAAGGAAAATCATCTTAAAAGTCCAAACATTTATTTATTAAAATTTCATTAACTATGATTCCACCTTAAGATTAAAGCAGCTTACAATATATTCATCGAGGTACGATAATAAAAACAAACTATTAATAACCATTATAAAAAATGTATTACATTATGCAAAAGTAGACATCTATTTAGGGTTACCATATTTGTGAAGCCAAAAAAGGACACATGACCTCACCTGTGGCCCCGCCCCTTGCCCCTCCCCTCAGCAGTTGCCTGTTGTGTACAGTCAGGGTCATAGCAAGCTACAACTACATCCTGGGCAACTTGGCCTCCATGGCAACCCCATCTTTTCTTGTGCTGCATCCATGATATATCAAAATTTCAGTTGTAAGTCTATAAAATACTGAGTGGAGTGGATCAACCGTTGAGTTGATAACCATGTGGAAACAACATTAAACAGTCCTCCAGCTATAACAGATCCGAAGCATCGAGGCAATTGCAAACACCAACCAAACAACAAAATATTAGGCTGTATTGGCTTTATTTCAAAGCCTAGCCAGGGAAACTAGCTTTCTTTCCTGATCATAGTCCGGTTCAGTACCTCTCCCTCCCAACCTTTTAAAAACATTCAGCAAATGGTCATATATAGCAAACAACTCCAGTGGTCTCAGCAACACATGCAGAGCACAAGTTAAAAAATTGTCAAACCCCCCCCCTCCCAAACACACATAAAAAAGCTCTCTACTTATCTTAAATCCATAGCATCCATTCTATTGGAGTTTTTTTCTTGAGGACCTGGCAGCCAATCTTAGCCTTTTCTGTTTCTCTTTCCCAGGAGGAACTTTCTGATAATTCTACTTTCAGTTGTCCCTAATCTTAGGACAGAGAGCATATTTTATTTTGTCCCAACTTTCGCCTAGCTTAGGCAGTAGAACACCTGCACTGCCCATGCAGTAAGTCTCTCCAGGGTCCTGACTGGCCTCTTGAATCGTTCCTTCTTTCCCCAGGCATCGGTGGTTGCCAGCTATGGGCAGTGCAAAAGATTGGAAGAGAAAGGAGGCTCTTTTTGCTTGCCGCACAGCATGCACCACAAGATCAGGTGACTGGCGTGACCTGAACTGACATCTACTGGCACATGCTGTGCATCTGTGATAACCGCTGCCGCCGACTGCTGCAGCATCTGGTCTGGAACTCCGAGTGCAGCTGGCAGTAGCGTACCTAGCATATTTGACACCTAGGGCCAATAATTTTTTAACACTTTCTCCTTTATATAATAAAAATATTTTTAGTAATAATCCACAAGTCACACCTAGGAAAAGGCAGCATCTTAATCATTGCAGTGAACACTAGAACATTTAATATAACCACTGTAAAACTAAACGAACCAGATGGTGACAGGTCAAAAGCGCGCGCCGAGACAACTGAGTGCAAGACGGAAGCCCGGGCCGAAGAAAAACAGTGTTTTAAGGGGCTCCCTCAGTTGTCTTGGCACGCCTTTGTCTATGAACCAAACCAGATCCTACACAGTCAATGCTAACAGAAAAGCATGTTTTTTTTCCGCACTTGCAGAACACATACACTCTCACCCAATATAGAATAAGTAACCGCAAACTAAAAATAGAATATGTAGACAGCAATGAAACTGCACCTTAAGAAGCCAGATTCTGATAAAGAAAGCAGCACCACATAAACAGTGATGCAGGTCCCCTAGTACTGTGCAAAATATAAAGACAGCAGATGTAAATTTCAAAAGACTGACAAAAACCAGTCACCATATAGAAATAAAACAAAAATGGAAAATAAGATACCATGTTATTAGATAAATCCATTTTTCAATTAGCTTTCGGAAGCCAAAATCTCCTTCCTCAGGTCAGTGCCGTATACTGCTATTATGGTATCCTTCCTGACCTGAGGAAGGGGGTTTTGGTCTCTTAAATCTAGTCCAAAAATGTATTAAAATTAGTCTAATAAAAAGATCACCTTATTTCCATTTTCAAATTACACGTCTATAATACCACTTTATCTTCAAGCAAAAAACAAACAAAAAAATCCTTTTATCTATCTTGGTTGTCTCTGAGTTTCTGCCTTCCTCATCTTCTTTTCACTCTCTCATTCTTTCCAATGTCTGCCCTCTTTCTGTGCTCTTTCCATATTTCTCCCCATTCCATCCAGTGTGAGCCCCCCCATCTCTCCTTGATCCATCATTTTCCTTTTGTGTCCGTCGGTCACTATTCCATCTCTTTTCCAGCATCACCCTTCGGTGTATCCATCCCACCTCTTTTACAGAATTTGCATTGTGTCCCTGTCCTTATCTTCCCCCATGTTGATATGTTGTTGAGTGCCATAAATAACGGCTAATATAAAGGAATTGCTGCATTTATTGTTTGTATAACATATGTTGTATGTTTTTTATATGACTGGTTTATTTTTAATAAAACCGCCTAGTTATAGGCAGTTAAGAAATCTTTTAAATAAATAAATGTTCACTATCTGCCCTCTCAATGACCTTATCTTCACCCCTTTTTTTTCTACATTGCTTTTCTGTCTCTATTTTACCACTCCCCTTTAGCATTGCTCCCTCTGTGTCCCTATCTCCTCTCCCCTTTTTCAGCATTGCCCCATCTGTATCCCCATTCAACCCTCCATTTCAGTATTATCCCCCTCTGAGTGCCTATCTAGCCTCTTTCAGCATTGCCTCCCTCTGTAAACCCATCTACCCCCCCTTCAGCATTTTCCCCTCTGAATCCCTATCCTTACAGTTCCTGCTTGCCTTTTCTCTTCTCTGTGCCACTGTTTGTCTCCATTTTCAGCTTATCCCCTGTTCCTGCACCTTGTAGCCAGCATCTTTCCACCCTCCCTCCAGCCCAGTATGACATCTTTCCTTTTCCTCCCCTCTCTCTCTCTCTTCCCCCCCCCCCCCCCGGCATGAGTCCTGCATCTGGCCCTCTCCCTTCCACTTGCACTCATGGTCCTCTTTGGCGACTCGGCAGCAGCGCCGATTAAGACAGGCTGCCAGTGTCAGGGCTTTCAATCTGCAAGTCCTGCCTATGCGGAAACAGGAAAATGAAAAAGTAGGCAGGACTCGAAGAGGGAAGGCCCCGATACTGGCAGCCTGTCTTAATTACTACCGAGTTACTGAAGAGGGCTGCGGATGCAGGAGAAAAGGAGAGGGCCAGATGTGAAGGCTGCTGGAAGAGGAAGGAGTTCCGGAGCATGACACCAACCCTGGCCAGGATGATTTCTTTTTTCAGGCTGCTGTTGCCGCTGTCGCTGCGTCCCCCCCAAATGGCAAAAAATGGACTAAAGATGCAAAATAAAAAAGCCGCTCAGATGCCCGACAGACCCCTCAAAAAGAGGACATGTCCAGGGAAACCCGGACATCTGGTAACCCTATGTCATTCGTAGTGCAAGGGTAGTGGTACAGCTTTATACTTTGCATTCACTTCTTGAATACAAATCATCATTCACATATTGCCCAAGTGGGCACTTTATGTGAAGTTGCTTACTCATTTCCTGAGGTAATACTGCTTTAATGGAATCCTTCTGTACAAGGCTGTTTGTAACATTCTCGCTCTTCCAATTTTGCTTGCTTCAGATTCAATTTAATGTTCTCTGAATCTCAACTATCAAATTTAGCACACAATTTATTAATTTTCTAAATGTAATCAGCTGTATATATACTACTAATACTCACTGACATTAACACATGTAGCTGCTTGAGAAATTTCTTAATTACGTTTCTACAATTATCCTAGTTACGATGCAGCACCACTGGTACTATTAATGTCAGCCTGTAGTGCTGTGACAAATTAAATCATCTCTAGGCTCTGTGGCTCTGAGAGTAAACATTTCATCATGAAAAATGTCTATGCAAACAACTACTATAGCAGCAGTCTGTAATGGCCATGGACCTGCATTTCCAGTGCCAAGCGGTTCATGAACATTCCATTAATTCTTTGGTTTTAAAAGAATATTCTACTCAGAACTTCAGTATTTTATTGCCCCATACCACTCTTCTTTGACTGTGGCAAGCTTGCCCCTGTGAACAGCTTCTTGGACACCAACAGAAGAACAGGGAAGAGATTTTGAATTTAGCTCATGCCTTTTCAGTTGTAGCCAAAGGAGGGTTAGTTTCAGATATATTATTTTCCTGTTCCTGAAGGGCTTACAATCTAATTTTATATAAGAGGCATCAAAGGATTAAGTGATTTGCCCAAGAGCACAAGACAGAAATAATAATCATTATCATCCAGACCGCCTCAAAGTTATTTATTAAAATTTCTACCCTCTCTTTCTGATTTAGTTATCCAAGGTGGTTTTGTATGCTATGTTCAGGTAAGAACAGACACCAGATTCGCAGATTTTGTCCAAGGGATACGGTGGAAGTAGGGAAGATTCTGGAAGAAGTGTTTCACCTGAAGGACCCAGAAAATGAAAAAGGAGAAACAGTGTCCCACATAGCATACAGTAGAAAACAAACCATATGGGACATGTTCAGGATTTTATGTCAACTTTAATCCACCACTGAAAATAGCAAAATTCATGAGTATAAACTCAATCATATAAACTTTTCGACACGGCTATGTTATGGCAGGTCTGCCTTCATCAGGAGAAGGAACAATCCTTACAAACACAAACATATAAAAGATAAATGAATAAAAAGCAAATTTGACATTTTTATATAAAATATGGAGAACTAAAATTAGAAAATCCTTAAAAATAAACATCAGAAAAACTAATTCACATAAAATTTAAAATTATAAACATACAATAAATTATTTTTTATAAATGAAGCCAATATACAAAAAAAATAAATGTATAAAATAATAATAAAATAATATGGAATAATATTAGAGCCAGTATGAAAATAAATAGCAAACGTTCAAAGTAAAAAATTAAAATAAGGAATAGTTGAATAAACAGCATACCTTAATATTGAGATGAAATGTTATGAGAAAAGCATTTAGGTCAACAAATCAAGCAATGAGAAAATGGATGTAAGTAAAACAGAGAGAACTCAACAAATGAAAAAAAATGTGATGACAGTCTATATGATCTGCTGTGAATGAATCACTGCCTAAATAAAAAAATAATGTATAATACCAGGTCATTGATGCTGTTGGGGCAATTTCAAATCCTGAAACATTGTATAACCTCTGCTAATCAAACAGCAGTTGGATATCTGTGTGCATATTTGTAGCTCTCTAAACCATAAGCTGAACTTAATAACGGTAAGTGAGACACTACAAAGCAAACTAATGTGCTAAAATAGAAAACTTATTTAAAAAAGAATAGTTATTTACCATAACAGGTGTTATTTTGGGACAGCAGCAGATTATTCTCACAAGTGGATGACATCATCCATGGAGCCCCGGTACAGACAGTGGAAAGTGCAGTATCACTTTAAGCTTTAACAAGCTTTTAGACTGCCCGCACCGTGCATGCGCGAGTGCCTTCCAGTCCGACGCCAGCTCATGAGGCTGTCAGTTCTATGCCCAAGCACAGAAAACAACTAGGGGAGGTGGGCGGGTTGTGAGACTATCTGCCTGCTGTTCCAGAATAACACCTGTTAAGGTAAGTAGCTGTGCTTTATCCTTAGACAAACAGGCAGCATATTCTCACATGTGGCACTCCCTAGCTTTAATAAAGGGATGGAGGGAGAGTTAGGTTCCAAGAACTTAGAAAAATTTGAGTTGCCTCACAAAAAACATGACCTAATGTCTGATCTGAGAGCGTAGAGGCAAGCAAAAGAACCTAATGGAAAAAGTGAACAGAGGAACTCCATGCTCTACTAGAGGTAAAAGGAGAATTCTGAGAAAAATCATATGTATAGAGGTTGAGAAAATAATAAACAACCTCCTAGAGGCAGGTGAATGTAAATATAGGTGATGGAGATGCCAAAAAGATTCAAGAATCAAGTAAGAAAGGACTACTGGTAAATGCAGACTGGGCTTGGACAGATACTCCATAAACTTCATCATGCCAAAGAAAGGCTCAGATAACTGCAGATCATTTCTAAACATCAAGTCAGTCAAAGTGGCTCTGAAGATACTGCACTTCTGCATGGAGACCTTTCAGTCGGTCATGGCAGCAGTGGTACTATGGAAATTTCTTGCCGCTCTCAATTTGATGGAGGCTTTTCTTCACATTCCCATTTTCCAAACCCACAGTAGGTACTTGCAATTTCACATGCTGGAGCAGCATTTTCAGTTTACCACACTCCCCTTTGGTCTGGCAATGGCACGTTGCACCTCTACCAAGGTGAAGGTGATGGTAGCAGCACACCTCCACAAGAGTGGGATTCAGATGCACCCATATATAGATAGAGAATTACTATACAGGTCGTGGACCGGATGGGCCGCTGTGTGAGCAGACTGCTGAGCATGATGAACCTCTGGTCTGACCCAGCAGAGGCATTGCTTATGTTCTTATGAATGAGAAGAGAAAGAAATGTTGTAACAAATGTTCTTATGAATATGAAAGTATATTTAGTAGTGTAGTCTTCAAACTACTATCCCTTGTTAATTGTGCATTAGAAACCTGGGAATCAATATAAATAAATTTTCTCCCAGTAAAAATAAGGAATGGAGAAAAGAGCCATGATAAATGTGGTCTCGAGTAGTAAATAAGTGCCACATGAAAATACGTGTACCCAAGAATGTGAACAGGAAAAACAAGTAACAAGCCTTTGCTATTGAACTCCTATACCCTCTCTCTTTGCAATAGAGGAGAGATAATGAGTAACAGAGCTTAGTCGTGTGGTACCCCAAAAATGGAATAAATTATTTCTGAGCTAGCAGCATCAACTAAAGGTAAGGATATGTGAAGTCAATAGCAACCTAACTAAATGAAAAAAGACAATATGCCTGCAGAGCAGAGGTGCTGAATAGAATCTTCCTAGGAAGCAATAGATGTGCTCCAAGGAAAGTGGTCACAAGTAACAGAAAATATGAGAGGAAATGAGTAATAATAATAAAACTCAACGTTCCACAGAAAAGGATGCAATGAAGATTGACTGTATGCATCCACCACTGAAGAGATTTTGAAGTGACCTTAATGTTCTCAGATAAGGGGTCAAAAGCTTCAGACCACTACAATGCCAGAAACCACTGAAGCACTGAGGCGAATAGGGTAACATGGACTGTGCTTATGCATAACATCAGAGGCCAGCCAGAAAACCACATAGATTCAGAACAAGGTTTTGTGTATGGATATTAGATCAACTCCATTGAAAGAACTACAAGCAGGACAAAATATACACCACGATATGTTCTACAGAAACACGGAAACATGATGGCAGAAAGAAGGCATCAGACTAACCACTCTGCTCCTCCACAGCAGACCCGAACTCAAATGCAATGCAAATGGAACTATCAAAGGGGATCTAACACCCACTGTGCAGTTATTACAGATGAAATTGGCTACAGGGAGGATAAAAACATGTTATCAGCTATTATTGTTTAATTGTTTATTGTTTAATTAGTTTTTTGATTAAACGCTTTATCGATTCTGCAAAGCGTTGTACAAAGCATTAGATAAAATAACATTTCAACAAACATAAATTACAATAAAACATACTTTTTAAAAAAAAAATCTTTAAGACGAATTATTACACATACTAGGTTGTTAAGGACGAACTATTTCACATACTAGGTTGTTAAGGACGAACAAACAAAAGACACACTAAGGAAAAAGGGAAGAAATACAATCGCTATAGTAAATGAGAGAAACATTAAGGGTGAGCACGAAAGGGCAGGAATTAATTGAAAAAGGAAGACTAAAATAACTAGTTAAAATTAGCTTTAAAAAAAAAAAAAAAAGGAATGATAAAATTTTAGTTAAAAGCATCTTTAAAAAGGAAACATTTTAAGTTGCTTTTGAATGTTTTTAAAGTGTTTTCCGTTTTTAGATACAGTGGGAGAGCGTTCCAAATCGTAGGAGCTGTTACGGAGAAAATAGAGGTTCGACGTGTGCCAATTATTTTTAAGGAAGGAATGACTAGATTGGACTGGGATATAGATATCAAAGATCTCGGTGGGTCATAAGGAATTAATACTCTATCTATGAAAGCTGGGGAATTAGTCTGCATAGTTTTAAAAGTCAAAAGGGCTATCTTATAAGTTATCCTATGTGAGATTGGTAACCAGTGAGCGTTTTTTAGCAGAGGGGTAACATGATCATACTTATTTGCTCTGAAAATTATCTTAATGGCCGTATTTTGAATTAGCTGCAGACGTTTCAAATCTTTATGATAAATGCCTTTTAAAAGCGAATTGCAATAATCTATTTTTGAAATTATGAGTGAATGAATCAAAATGTTAAGAGAACTGGTGTCAAGAAAAGGGGCCAATGATCGAATCATTCTTAGTTTGTAAAAACAGTTTTTAACCAGAGCACTTATTTGTGGACGGAAAGTAAGTTTATTGTCTATAAGAACTCCTAAGATTTTTATAGTTGAGGTTGTTATGAGTGATATGTTATCGATGATAATTGGAGAGATTAGGTGAGCTCCCTCTTTACCGGGGAATAGAAGAGTGTTAGTTTTTGAGATGCTTAAAGAAAGCTTATTAGAATTTAACCAATCGTGAACTTTACTTAATTTACTATTGATTTCCTGAATTTCAGAATGATTAGTTGGTTCAATTGGGTGCAATAGTTGGAGATCATCAGCGTAAGCGTATACTGTGAACCCGATTGATTGGCAGAGAGTCAGGAGCGGGGACAGATAAATATTAAATAATAAAGGTGATAAAATGGAACCTTGAGGAATACCAAATTTTGTATGATAGGGTTTTGATTTTGAGTTATTAAATTGAACTGTTACAGCTCGATCAGAAAAATAGGATTGAAACCATTCGAGAGCTTGATCGGCTATACCTATAGAAGAAAGACGATGAAGTAACAGATGGTGGTCAATAGTGTCAAATGCTGAAGCGAGATCTAATGAGACAAGAAGAACAGATTTGTGGTGATCAAGATAGTAATTTATGGATGTTGTGAGACCTAGTAATGAGTACTCTGTGGAATGGTTTATGCGAAAACCAGTTTGATTCGGATGAAGTACGTGAGTTTTGTCAACAAAATCAGTTAGTTGTTGAAATACGATTTTTTCTGTTAATTTACACAAAAAAGGGAAATTTGCTATTGGTCTGTAATTTGAACAATTATCGAGATTGTTTTTAGGGTCTTTGATGATGGGAAATGTGATAGAATGTTTCCAATCAAGAGGGATTCTAGCTGTAAACAGACTAGTTTGAATAATTTGTAGGATATAAGGCCCAAAGACATTGAAATGACGTTTCAGAAAAAATGGAGGGATGGGTTCTATTTTGGAGCCTTTAATGTTGATGCCATGTAAGATATTTTCTAAACCTTTCAGAGTTGGGGGAAGAAATTTAGATAATGTGGTGTGAAATGTTTGCGACTTAGTTAACGTATTGTCGTTTTTAGAAGGGCTAGTGACAATGGATATTTTATTAGAAATTTTGGATCTGATCAAGGTAATTTTTTCTTGAAAATAGTTGGCCAGGGCTTGAGCTGTAGGAGTATCATCAGTTAAAATTATTTATTTATTTTTGAAAGTAGTAAGTTGTTTAAGGATTTTAAATAGAGCCGATGAGTTTTTGGTTGCAGAAATTTTTCGCATGTAAAATTGTTTTTTGGTGTTGTTAATTGATTGCCGATAATATTGTGATTTTTTATTGTAATTATCTAAATTTTCATTGGTAGGATTAGATCGCCATTTGCGCTCGGCTGATCTCAAGTGTTTTTTCAAAAGACCTAAAGAAGCATTAAACCAGGGGTTCATTTGTTTTTTTGGAGAAATTTTTCGGGTTACGAGAGGAGCTATTTTGTCAAGTAGGGATTTGCACGCCTTATTCCACATGCTTACTTGTTCACTTAGAGTTTCTGATCTAAATTTTTCTAAATCTATAGTAAATTCAGTTGGGACGAAAGAATGATCTATATGTTGGAAATCTCTTACTGTAATTGTTTTAGGGGCGTAATGAGGGGCTTTGACAGATGGAAGTGATAAATTAGTTTGAATCAGATAATGATCGGACCAGGGGACTTGAAGAGAGATGGGCTTAGAAAAGTTAGAGCTTAATATACTCGGAACCAGAATTGCATCTAAAGTATGGCCATGGTTGTGGGAGGGGTCCGAATTCAATATTACAAAACTAAGATCCTTGATGTTACACTCCTTGGATGGGAGCATGCCTCAATATAGGGAACATTAGGATAGCGATCTTGGTAACTAAGGTTAGATCACTAGATACAAATTTATTCTACTCTGAACAAAGATGTTATTGCAAGTAACATACATATTGTGCAAGTGGTATTATACCCCAGACAAGCTCTTCTTAGCACAATGCAAGTACTACAGTGAGCATTGACAGTACATTTGAGAGACTGAGATCACACTACACATACCCTAGTGTAGGAATAAGGTTCATTACTATCATTGAATACACATAAATAATGCAATATATCCAATAAATAAAGCTGTTGTATTGTGGGCACTGAAAGGCATCTCATTCAAAACTCTATCACCAAAGACTGAGGGGAGAAAAAAAGCCTCAAATTAATATAGCAGCACAGTTCCATTTGTCAACTTCAAGCTGCTTTTAATACTATAACAGGCATTTAAAAAACTCTCACTCAGCTGGGGTTAAAAATAATAAAAAAAAACTGCCAATCAGGTGCACACCAGAGGGAAAATATGAAAACTGGGACTTATCTCCAATCCTCCAGTTTGATTCCTGAATCATTATCCCAGAACTCCCAATGCATATAGCTCCTGAAAAGAGACCTTGTTTTGCCAACTCTGTTGACTGCTTCAGAGGAGCAACATATCAAGAATTTTTTGCACACAAGTCCACCTTTGATGGCATTAGTATACTTGTTGTAATTCTTATTTGTTTTTTTTTTTGTATGCACAAAAATAACCAATTTAGTGACAATGCCTACATCTCATTCTTTTCTTGTATTCTACTTGCTATTTTTACTATTTCTTCCAACCAACAATCTTCATACCATTCCCCTACACTCCTCAGTGCTGGAGTAGCAGGAGACATTAGAAGACTATAGGAGTGATGGAAAACAGGTACTCAAGACCCTGGTTAGTGGCAGCAAAGATGACTACCAGAAGATACAACCTTCTAAGCCAGCTGGCACATTTGGCAATCTTCTGCCTTCTAAATAGCCAGCAGCAGGCACCAGCTAGATGCTAAGAAGGGAGAGGATAGTCAAGAAACAGACAGGCAGACTAGTATGCAATAGGGACTTGGTGAACAACTAAGTGCAAAGGTTCCATGAGACTTAACAGACAAATATGACCCAGAAGACACTAGTTGGCCTCCCTTGGAATATCTAATCTAATCCTTAAATTTGTATATCGTGTCATCTCCTAAAAATAGGGACTCAACTCAGTTTACATAAGATTTCAATAAAAAGGGAATCAAATTAACTAACAAAAGAAATTACTAAACAACAGGAAACTTAACACTCCTTATTACCGTTTCACAAGAACTGTTGGAATAATAATTAAATCAAAAAACTGTGCATATGATTTTCTACTAATTTTCCTTCTAAGAACATAAGAATAGCCTTACTGGGTCAGACCAATGGTCCATCTAACCCAGTAGCCTGTCCTCATGGTGGCCAATCCAGGTCACTAGTATCTGGCCAAAACTCAAGGAATAGCTATATTCCATGCTACCGATCCAGGACATGCAGTGGCATTGTTTTCATCGTTTTATGAAAAATCTGAAGAGAGAAAAGAGTTCTAATATGACAAGGAATTTCATTCCAAATCATTGTAAACCTATACGAGAAGGAAAGGGAAATATTACCGATAGATTTTATTCCTTTTGCTGAAGGAAATGAAAGTTTGTATTTCTGACAATTTCTTGAAACAGCAGACTGAAAAGAATTCCATGTTAAAGGGACTATGGGCAAAATTAAACCATGGATAATTTTAAATATACATGCACATTTAAATCGAATTCTGAGATAAACAGGGAACCAGTGAAGATTTCACAATAGTGGAAATACACGATCAAATTTCCATTTTCCAAAAATCAATTTGACTGCCGCATTCTGAATCATTTGTTACCTTTTCTCAATCATTTCCTTTACTCAAGCAAATGTAAATAGAATTGCAATAATCTAACTGAGCCAAAATAATGGCTTGAATCAATACAGCAAAATATTGCATTCAAAGACTAAAGAAGCATTTTTTGAAAGATGATTCCCTTGACTTTGGAAGGAAAGGGAAGAATCCAACAGGATACCCAATACCCTAAATGAAAAGTCTATCTTCAAAAGAAAGTAAAAGGTCATTTTTGGGGTCAAACCACAATAATTTTGTTTTTGCTGTATTGAGCTTCATTTGAACAGATGTAGCCCAAGCTTGTAATCTAGAAATACAAGAGTTGATATTTGATTCAAATTTGGTCAGCATTGTGTCTACTTCTAATAAGATAAAGATGTCGTCAGCATATGTAAATATGTCTCAAAAGCAGTTGACATATTTCTTTAAGGTGGTCATTATAGATGTTAAAAAGGAGAGGGGACAATGGAGAGCCCTGTGGAACTCCACAAACAGGCTTCCATGTTGCTGAGGTTTTACCTTCAATACTCACTTCATATGAACGCAAAGTCAGAAATTCTACAAACCAGCTCAATAATGTATGATCTAAACCTATATCTGAGAGAAGTTGAATTAATGTTTCATTTTGAACAACATCAAAAGCTTCAGAAAGATCAAATTGTAACAGAATAGCAAAATGGTTATGAGATAGTAAACTTTGAATCTTGGAAATTAGAGATAGTAACAGAGTTTCTGTACTAAAATTTGATCTGAAGCCATGTTGAAATGGCATAAGTATTGAGAATTTATCTAGATAACTAGAAAGTTGTCTAGAAATAATGGTCTCTATCATCTTTGTTAACAGAGGGGGATATTAGCAATAGGCCTGTAATGAGATGGAATAGCTGGATCTAAGTCTGCACTTTTCAACAATGGCATTAAGAGCAATATGTCTCATGCTACCTGAAAAATAACTATTTTCCAAGAAGTAATTTATCAAAGATGTCAACCAAACTACTGCTTTAGTGTGAATATTACAAAAAAATATAAGATGGAAAAGGATCCAGAATACATCTTTTTTATCCAAGCTTATCACATAGCTTCTTAACCTGATCATCATTTACGGTTTCAAAATTGCACCAGGTCCTATCAACCGGGATATCATTAAATTTTTCATTGTCCAAGTCAAAATAGAGATCATCATGTTTTACATTTCCAAAAGAAGCTCTTATAGTCAGAATTTTTTCATTAAAAAACTTTTCAAGATCTATTATTTTTGTGCGACATATCACTCGCTTTAGAGAGAGATTTCCATAGTTTAAATAGAGCTTTATTTTTTATCTTTAGCACTACCTATTTTGTTTCCATAATAAATCTTCCGAGCTTTATTAAGCTCCTGGTTATATTCATTAATTTTCTTTCTCGAAGACCTTTCGTGCTTTTTTTCTATTTACGTTCTAACCTTCTACAATTTTGTTTGAGATCACAATGACATTGGGAATATCAAGGAGCTTTACATGAATAGGAAATTATTTTAGTCATAACAGAAGCTAAGGTGTCAAATATTTCCCTAGATTCATCACCCCATATTTTCAAAATATCTTCAAATTTACAATCCTTAGGGGAGCAAGGTAAAGTCTCTAAGAATTTTGAACAGAATACTTCCACACTAATCTTTTTCCATACAGTTATTATTTTCCTAAGTGGGATCTTTTGAACCTTTGACCAAGGTAACTTTTCCCATTATATATTAGTAATTGAAGATCTGTAATACTTTGTGTCTGTATAGCTAATAATGTCTAAAATGTGTCCTTTCTCATGAGTGATATCTAATGTTGTAAGTGTCAGTCCTAAAGTATTCATAAATGATTTAAATTTAATCGTATCTAGATGTAAATTGATGTCGCCAACTATCAATAATCTAGGATATTTCAAGGAGGAATCAGCTATAGTGTAAGTAACTAATTCTACTGATTTGGACCAAGGAACTGGAAAGCGATAGAACAATAAATGTCCAACAGGTCTTGATCCAATTCGTCACTTACTTTAACTACACTGCACAACAAAGTTTTTGCTTCCTGAACACTGCTGGGTGTTTCTTATAGAATTTTGGGTGCTGATCATGAATATTACATCAAAAATTACCCATCACGTACCATTTCAGAGAAATCTTCAATTTTGTCGTGATTTTTTCTTATATTTGGATGCAAACAATTTTTTCTCCCATAAGTGTCTTATCAACAACGGTTTGTGCCGCCTGGGTATGTCCATGCATAAAATCTAGCCAGGTTGGAAGCTGTTTTATGGAAGATGACATCCTGGGCATGTCTGGGCAGGTCTGAACGAGCTTGCGCTGTCTCACCATGCTATAATGGTGGCTTCCATACACCAATCCTGCTCATTTGGTTAATATAGATAGTCCGTGTGTGTATATAGTATCAGTATAGTAAAGTATAGTAGTATAGTAGCTGTAGCAATATAACAGTAAGTAAGCTTGATGCTATAGACGTTTTGGTGTCGGGCAATATGTCTCGTCGGTGTCGTAACAGCCGCGACACATTCTGCTATATCTGTGGGGAATATACACTTACGCCTCAGAGACGTTCGATGACTGCCCTTGTAAAGAAAGCCTATCATCTGTATTTTGGCTGCAAAATAGGTGATCAAGACAAGCAATGGGCGCCTCACATTTGCTGTGCGACATGTGCTGTTAGTCTGAGAGCCTGGCTCAGAGGTACTCGAAAGACGATGCCATTTGCTGTTCCGATGATATGGCGAGAACAGAAAGACCATGTGACGGACTGTTATTTCTGTTTGACTAATGTGTCTGGTTTCTCTGCCAAAAACAAGAAGTCAATTGAATATCCTAATCTGCCTTCAGCAATGAGACCCATGCCACATGATGACAGTCTTCCAGTTCCGAAACCACCAGAGGATTGGACCTTAGAAGAACCAGATGAAGAAACTGCAGTGCAGGGTTCTAACAGTGACATTGACCCGGATTTTGAACCATCCTCATCAGGCGATCCACATCTGATAACACAGTCCGAATTGAACGATTTGGTCAGAGATTTGGGTCTGTCAAAAGCAAAAGCTGAGCTGCTAGGTTCGAGACTGCAGGAATGGTGTTTGCTATCACCAGGTACGAAAATTTCTGTGTTTCGAGACCGGCATCATGATATAACCAAATTTTTTGCACAAGTCGACAGTCTCTGTTTCTGTTGTGACATTGAAGGATTGTTCTCGGTCTTTGGTTGTGATCACAACCCGGAAGAGTGGCGTCTTTTCATTGATTCGTCAATGTTAAGCCTGAAAGCTGTTCTGTTGCACAATGGCAACGTTTATCCTTCAGTACCTGTTGGCTATGCAGCACATATGAAAGAAACATATGAGAATATGGAAATGTTACTAAAGTATGTCCAGTATACCAGGTATAACTGGAATATCTGTGGAGACCTCAAAGTCGTTGCTCTGTTACTAGGACTGCAGCTTGGCTATACAAAGTACTGCTGTTTCATCTGCGAATGGGACAGCCGAGACAGAGAGTCGCACTATTCTAGAAAGAACTGGCCACTCCGTAAAAAGTTAGTTCCAGGACAGAAAAATGTAGCACATGAATCGCTTGTTGACCCGACAAAGATATTTTTGCCTCCTCTTCACATTAAACTGGGACTCATGAAGAATTTTGTGAAAGCAATGAACAAGGAAGGGGAAGGTTTTCGTTATTTAAGACAGATGTTCCCAAGAATAACTGATGCCAAGATCAAAGAGGGTATTTTTGTTGGCCCCCAGATCAGACATGTTATGAGTGACAAGCGATTTGAAGATCTGTTAGTTGGGCCGGAAAAAATTGGCTGGAAAGCCTTGAAAGACGTTGTTGACAATTTTCTGGGCAATTACAGAGCCCCAAACTACATTCAGCTGGTAGACAAACTTCTCAAAGCATACAAGAGAATGAAGTGCAATATGTCACTCAAGATTCATTTCCTCCATTCACACTTGGACTTCTTCCCCGCAAATCTCGGTGCTGTGAGTGACGAGCACGGTGAAAGGTTTCATCAAGACATAGCTACGATGGAGAAACGATACCAGGGCAATTGGAATCCGTCAATGCTTGCCGACTATTGTTGGATGCTACAACGTG
This sequence comes from Geotrypetes seraphini, assembly GCF_902459505.1. Classification (NCBI taxonomy): domain Eukaryota; kingdom Metazoa; phylum Chordata; class Amphibia; order Gymnophiona; family Dermophiidae; genus Geotrypetes; species Geotrypetes seraphini. Next base: position 371,734,355 of record NC_047084.1, read on the forward strand.
ATGCACCAGACACTGAATATAAAAGAAACTCGGGAGCAAAACACTTTTAATTCTGTTTCATTTAGTCGCTTGTGCGAAACGTAAACTTGACTATATATTTTATTGTCAGTAAACATAAAAATGTCTATTTCTCATAGTTCTTACGTGATGCAGTAAAACCAAAACCATATTTGAGCATACCAAGTTGGTACCTGTCATAATCACCAAAAACTTTTCAGGAATCAAGACTTAACCAAAAAATTGTTGTGCAGTGCTATCATATACTCAAAATGCGGGTCATTAGCCTTCTCACATAACTGTACATAAAAAAAAGATCGATATATTATTGCCAATCCCCCCCTTCATTCTGTTCTGGATGAGAATAGAACATTTAAAGCACAATGGATATAATTCATTTTGAATAAATGGGTCTTTCTGAGAGATCCACATCTCTGTAATGAAAATAAAACCAGGATCATTATCCATTAGCAAATCCTGAATAATTTGCTGCTTATTGTAAACCGAAAGAGCATTACAATAAAGTGTTGGTACAGGAGTGAGAGACTCATCATATAAGTCATAAGAATTATTATCAAATGGAATAGGTTTAAGGATATTTAAATTCCCGAGTAATCCAGTTTTCCTGCGGTAATATTTTCTGTTATTAATTATAATCAGACTCCTCTGATCGACAAAATTAGAGTTGTTTAAACATATATCTAATGATGGTATTATGTTTGTATAAACTAAGGGCTCCTTTTACTAAGCTGCGCTAGCGGTTTTAGCACACGCTTAGCACATGCTGCATTGCCCCATGTGTTAGACGCTAATGCCAGAATTGAGCTGGCGTTAGTTCTTGGCGCGTAGCGTGGGGTTATCGTGCATGGCAATGAAACGCTGCTAAAAACGCTAGCGCACCTTAGTAAAAGGAGCCCTAAATGAACCTTAAATAAAATTAAAGAATAGATTTACCAAAAAGAAAAATCCATTATTAAATAATACCTAAATGAACTATCTAAAATTAAAATAAAATTAAAAAACTTGCAATTCCCTGGAATATCTGACTAGGGTATAAGCTCTGATCAGACTAAGAAATAAAAACAATTTAGTGTTCAGAAAACTCTAACTATTGTCCCACAAAAATTGCCACGCAAAGGCACACGCACCTTTGACGGTGTGCCAAATGTCGTTGCATGTTAGGTGCAGACTTTGTAAACCTTAGCGGCTGACGTGAAGAGAAGGGGTGGAGCAAGCTTTCACGCCCAGAGTGGAACACTAAACACAGTTAGGAAAGCCAAAAGTCCCATTACAGGAAAAATTGTTAGCATACAGTATATCAGTAATATACCAAACAAAAAAATTCTATTCGCCATAAATTCATCTGTGCAAGAACATCCCCTTCTACAGTGATGATCTTACCATTTTTCCTCCCCTCTAGAAACCTTTGAAAAATAAAAAGGCTGATGTTCCTAAATGGTAGAAAGAGTATGTATATCTCAACACTGAGGGCTCCTTTTACTAAGGTGTGCTAGCGTTTTTAGCGTGCGCTGCATTGCCGCGCGCACTAACCCCGCACTACACGCCAAGAACTAAAACCAGCTCAATGCTGGCATTAGCGTCTAGTGCGCACGGCAATGCAGCGTGCACTAAAACCACTGTGATACGTATGGGATATATATGATATGAGAGTTGTTTTTAGTAACAATGGCTGTTTAAGAAACCATCTGCCATGCAAAAAGGGATCTTAATACCAAATAACAACTTTCTTTTTTTAAAAAGGGGAACTAGAGTTCAGAAAGATAACTTGCACCTGGTGAGCCAGATTTAGTCAAAACAGGATATGGATGACTCAATCGAGAAAGGGGGAAAAGCAGGATATGCATAAACCGGATCCTGACCATAATACTTTGAGTAAAAAAGTGCCTATATGCTCATGTTTGAGCACAATACATAAACCGGATCCTGACCATAATAACTTGTTTGTGACATGTTCATGTTTGAACACATATACAAACCGGATCCTGACCAGTGTTCCCGCTAAGCTGCGTTGGCCTGCGCTCGCGCACAAAATATTACATCGCAGCGCAAAGTTTCTCTTCACAGCGCACACACGCGTCGGTAAGGTAAGGGGACGCATTGGGGGGATTGCACTTCCCCACAATTGCCATGCTTCGGTTCCTCTTCTTCCTTCCTTCCTCCCCCCCCCCCCGCGGGACCCTGCGGCACCATCAACTCTTACTCCCTCTAATGTCGGCCCTGCAGCTCCAGACTTCCTCGCACCTTCTCCCCTCCCCCTTTGGATCGCTATTATTTTAAATGTTATAGCCGCGGAGCTGTATCCATCAGTGGAGATGTCTAACCTCGGCCTGCCCCGGAACTCTTACTGCAACAGTGACTTCCTGTTCCTGCCTAGACGGGCGGCTGCTGCAGTAAGAGTTCCGGGGCAGGCCGAGGTTAGACATCTCCACTGATGGATACAGCTCCGCGGCTATAACATTTAAAATAATAGCGATCCAAAGGGGGAGGGGAGAAGGTGCGAGGAAGTCTGGAGCTGCAGGGCCGACATTAGAGGGAGTAAGAGTTGATGGTGCCGCAGGGTCCCGCGGGGGGGGGGGGAGGAAGGAAGGAAGAAGAGGAACCGAAGCATGGCAATTGTGGGGAAGTGCAGAGCTGCAGGGAAGAGTGTTGCGGTACCCAGCTGGAGGGAGAAGGAAGATGAGGGAGGGAATTAAAGGAGATGCCAGGGCTTGGAGCGGAGGAGGAAGGTATGCAAGTCTAAGGGAAAAGGAAGGGGGAGATGTGAGAGCATGGAGGGGGAGCGAAAGATGGAAGAAAAGGAAAGGAGAGAGATGCCAGAGAATCAGGGAAGGGGAGATACCAGACTATGAGGAGAGGTGTGGGAGAGGGAAGGCGAGGAGAGAGATGCCAGACCAATGGGGTGAAAGGAGAGATGGAAGGGGGAGGCATACAGTTTCTGGAAGGGGCATAGAAGGAGAGAAGATGCCATATAGGGGAAGAGAGACGGCAGACAGTGGATGGAAGGAAGAGAGTTACAAGAAGATGAGGAAAGGAGAAACCACAGAAGACAAAGGTAGAAAAAAATTTCTATTTATTTATTGCTTTAGGAGACATGTGTCACTGTTTCTGTGAAGCATTGTATGCAGAGTCCAGCTTCTTGCTGGTTCAATTTAACCTTTGTCTATGTATTTTTATTTTATCCCCCCTTTTACAAAACTGTGAAGCGTTTTTAGCACCAGCCTTGGTGGTAGCAGCTCTGATGCTCAGAATTTTATGAGCATCAGAGCTGTTACCTCCGTAGCTAAAATCCACACTACAGTTTTGTAAAAGAGGGAGGGGTTAGTTTGTGATTACATATTCCTTACTAGGCGAAGGTGTTTTCTGTGTTCTGTGTGTTCGAAAGACATGGTTTTCTGTTAGGATTGACGGTGTAGGATTGATCTGTGCTGGTCTGGCTTGTTTAGTTTTACAATGGGTGTATTGATGTACTGCTCACTGCAATATGTAAGATGCTGCCTTTTCCTAGGTACTCATGTGTGACGTGTGGTTTGTTACTAAAAATCATGTTTTTCTTACAGATGGGGGGGGGTGCCAAAAAATGATGGGCCCCGGATGTTACATATGCTAGGTACGCCACTGTATGTAAAGATACCAGAAAGCTGGCGTAGCAAAAACTTCTAAGTTTTGAGTATTTAACCCTCCCACAATCTCACGGGCACTCGTTTCAAGTTTATTGAGATTTTGATTTAAACGCAATATCAAATATTTTCAATGCGTATAACAAAAATAAATTTGGGGAAATAAATAAAACCATTTGAACCAGTGTTCCCGCTAAGCTGCGCTGGCGTGCGCTGGCGCACAAAATATTACATCGCAGCGCACACGTTTCTCGTCACAGCGCACGATCGGAAGAGGCGTACGGCAGATGGCAGGGCGGCGAGAGGAGAATCGGGCGAGTTGGCTCATAACTTGCTGGCGCCCGATATTTTTGGCTCACGGTGAAAAAAGTTTGCTCACAACACCCGCCCGCTTAGAGGGAACACTGATCCTGACCATAATCTGGGCATAAAAAGACAGGCAGAACTCAGTGGAATCGGGACTTCTCCACTGCTGAAGAGCCGTGTGATGCTGATATGAGATGAATGCGCTGCCTCCGATGTTTCGCTAGTCCCCCGATATCGGAGTGATGATGCAATATATATATGGTAACAAATTATTGATTCCTTACTGCATGATTTCATTATTATAAAATTGTATGAATAAACCTATATTATGCTTTCAGTCATCTGTGTATGCTATTAATTTTCCCAGTCAGAGAGCTGGTGAGGGGAAGGGAAAGTGGGATATAGCTTTACCCTAAGAATAATAGCAATACAACCACTAGCACAGCTTAGTAAAAGGAGCCCTGAGGAGCTGGTTTATACTTCCATATTTGGACTGGTCTTATCTTACACCTTATCATAAGGAGTTCAAGGTGAGTTATGGTACAAGCCTTGTAGTACAAGGACAACCTATGATATGTTCCTTAGCAAGCATGAAAGAATAACTAAAATCAATTTTTCAGTAATTTTCTAATATCAAACTTTCAAGGCTTGAATTCTGGGCTTTACTCTGCTGCAGCATGGGAAGAGGATGCCGTAAAAAGATTAAAGCCTCTCTTTAATGTGTTTTGAAAGCAATATTAGCATTTCTGAAAGGTCTGAAATGTATGGCCTGCAATCTGTTCAATACTCAAATACTTTGATCTATACTATTTTAACAGCTAGTGGTAAATTGTTAGTAAATATCTGCAGAACTCATGTTGCCCTGGGACTCTATCATCTGTGCTCACTTCAAATTGTTTTTAAAAAGGAATGGCAGAGTGCCTCAAAACATTAACATGTGACATACAAGTACATTATTTACTATACTGAGCCCTAAACCGGGTGCTCGTATACATCTTGTTCCAATGATTACATGAACACACAAAGAAAACACCGGAGGCACTCTCATATCACAGGTTATCTTCTACAGTATTTCAAAGTCATAACAAGAAGACCCAAAATTTCCACAGGAGAAAAAGGACAACCCAAACAAACGAAATTGTGGAAATCCAATGTTCTTGACGCTTCTTTTATTCAGTTAATACTTTAAAATACAATGTGGACATTGTATTTTAAAGTATTAACTGGATTTCCACAATTACGTTTGTTTGGGCTCTTCCACAGTACTACCATTTAAAAAAAATATATATATATCTTTATTGGTACAACAGGAAACGGACATCTCCACACAATCATCAGTGTGGTACAACACAGCCAACAATGGTAAAATGGCACAAGAAACAGTGATTGAAAACCAAGGCAAACTAGACACAGCCAACTAGTTCATAGACAATGTTCAAAGGTAAACACAGCAACCCCCAACAAAAGGGGGGAGCCCAGCTCCTCTAGCTAGTGTGCCTAGAGAAGAATGTTCCCGCTGCTTTTTATTTAAACCCCCAAATCAACAAACAAAGAAAACCCTCCCCCCAAAATATACCAGACAACCCCCATGCACACCACACACCCAACAGTCACTCAATAGAATCTGTTTCTTGGGAGTATTACCATTTAAATAAAAGCATTTACTGAAAGATGCTGTTAGAATTCAAAAACTGGGATAGACAATAGATCTCTAATAGGCAACAGGACAGAAACTAAACAGCTGTGAAAAGATTGCTAGGAAACCATGGGAAAAGTAACCAGCATTGTGTAGCAGGTAAGAATAGCCACACTGGTCAGACCAATGGTCCATCTAGCCCAGTATCCTGCTTCCAACAGTGGCCAATCCAGATGACAAGTACCTGGTAGAAACTCAAATAGCAAGATTTCATACTACCAATCTCAGCGCCAGCAGTGGCTTCCTCCATGTCTCTCTCAATAGTCGACTAGAAGAGAGAGTAGGAGACCTGGAATATCTCAAACTCTCTTCTTTACCCATTGTGGCACTTTGTAAATTTTTAAGATAAATTAGCTCTTTGCTTTAAAAAGGTTGCTGACCCCTGGCCTAGACCCAGATCAGGCTACTGGTGCTAGTCTTTAAGTAGTGAAATACAAGCACATAAACAGGGCATTTGTAAACCAGAAGATGTGGAGGGGAATAATCAAAAGAAACGTCTAAGTCCGTTTTGCGCCTAAGTCGCTAGTCATCTAACGTCAGCAGTGTCTAAAGTCCATTCCCGAAAAATACATCCAAAATATTTTTCTTTTTCATAAATTGTCTAAGTATACTTCCAGCCGTTTAGTCGGTCACACCGCTAAGTCGTCTATCTTTATACCCCATTCTCATCCAAAAATTCATCCAAGTCAAAAATGCCTAGAACAAGATCTTTTGGAGTGGGAGGGACCAGCAAAGTGATGGACTGGACACCCAGACATGGCAACACAGTAGTGGGGCACCTTAAAGGGCACAGCTGCGAACTTCACAAAAAAAGTTCCATATACACATCTCACCACAACTCACTTATAGGTCATGGTGAGCTCCCCAAAACCTACTAGACCCACCTGTCTACAACCCCAATAGCTCCAGACTACTTATGCCACCTCTGTGCTGCTCTAATAGGCTTTCCTATGCCAGGTGCTGATGTTCTGGAGGCAGATATATAAAGTTTTTATTACAATTGTTATGGCGGTGGGGAGGGGGGGTCAGTGATCACTGGGGGAGTGTGTGGGGGACTGTACTTTGTGTTTGCAGTGGTTATCTGGTCACTTTGGATACCTTTTTGCCACTTAGATCTGGTTTTCAATCGCCTAAGTTGCTACGTATAAGTTCCGTCTGGGCAGCCTCATTAAACTTTCGGTTATACTTGTAGTACGACTAAGTCTAGGTCGACCCACGTCCCACCCAAATCTCGCTCTCACCACTCCTCCTAAAATGCCCCTTTTAGCTCTGGGCATATAGCAGCACTGAAAAGGCCTAAGTCGTTTTTTAAATACCTCTAAAACCCGGTTTGATAATCGACACTTGGACAACTTGTCTTACTGATCATCCAAGTGCCGATTTAGGTCTGTATTTCTGTTTTGATTATGAGCCCCTTAACGTAATCATATAAACATGAACTAACATAATCTTAATCTTGATTTTGTTCAGGAAGTAGGATGCTTGGATTCCATGCAGTTTGGTTTCAGGATGGCCCATTGTGTGGAATTATTACTAACTTCAGTTTCTGAGACCTTGAGGGTGGGTCTCGATAAAAATATTTCATACTGTGTTGTTTCTCTGGAGGTGCCAGGGGCTTTTGACACAGTAAATGTAGATTTGCTATTATTGAAATCATTCATTTTTGGTTTGAGAAGTGAGGTCTATTCATGGTTTGCTTCTTATTTACATTGGCTTTCTTTCAATGTACAGCATGGTCAGCAATTGTCCACAGAGAAGATAATGAAGAAAGGGGTACCTTAGGGTTCTGCGCAGTCTTCATTGTTGTTTAACATATATATGATTACTTTGGGAAAATTGTTTTGTTCCTTAGGAGTAGAATACCGACTATATACAGATGACATCTTGGGGTTTTTTTTTTCTATTGGGAATTTGCAAGAAACAGAGATAAATATGAATAACTATATGCATGAAATAATGGTGTGGATGGGGTAGCATGGCCTGCAGTTAAATATGAAAAAAACTGAGGTTTTGATTGTGGGCACACAATTATTGGTAAAGCCTGAGATATTGGTTCTTGGGGTATGGTTAGTTTCTCAGCTCTCAATGAAACAACACATATCTAAAGTGGCACAAGGAGGATAAGCACAACTTCACATTTTATTTAGATTAAAACCGATGCTCCTGCCTGTGGATTTTCGCTCTGTCGTTCAAGCATTATTGCTATCTCAAATTGATTACTGCAATCTTCTATATCTTGGATTGTCAAAGAAAACATGTAAACCTGTGCAACTTCTAATGAATTCAGAGGCTCGATTGATAATGGATATTCCTAGGATTGCCCATATTACTCCGACTTTGAAAGCTCTACACTGGTTACCTGCTCAGCAGCGAATTTGCTATAAAGCTCAGTCAGTTGTTCCTACTTGCTTTCAAAACTTGTGGGAAGTCTATCAACCTGCACAATGTTTGAGATCTGAGGGGGGGGGGGGGGGTGGATGTTGCTTGTCAGTTTAAAAGAAAATGGGATTAGTTATGTAAAATCTAGAATGTCTATTTTTTTCAATTGCCGGTAAGAATCTCTGGAATTCTATTCCAGGTACAATGAGATTATGCAAAGATCATATGTCTTTCAAAAAATTGTTAAAAACACAATTGTTTTAGATTTGAATAATTCTGTAATAAGGAAATTTTGGGGGGAGACTGATTTATTTGTTTACTGCTATTTATAATGTTTGTGTTTGAAATTGTGGATGTAAATGTAAGCGATTCATAATTTTTTTAAATAAATAAATAAATGTAAAAGTGGTTCTATTGATAATTGTGTTTCTTCTGCACTAATTAAATTGGCTTTCCATTTAACTCTTAGAGCCAAGCCACTTTCCTTGGCCTGGCTCTTGCTTAGCTATCAAACTTTCTGGACTGCCCATTAAAAGAATGAACTTGAGTTTAACAGTTATGCAAGCTGTCAGATGTGCTAATTTACCACTGTCATACCCTGAAGTTGCAGTTTGAGTTCTCCTAATCACAATTCTGTTACGTCCCTTCCTGATTTAGTAGTTTAAGTGTTCAATCCCTTCCCACAATCTAGGAGCTGCAGAAACCACAACACTTTTCTGAGCACATGCTCCTCCCACCTTAGAGAGAGAGTTAGAGCCCCCTGTAGTTTTCAATTTCTGCAAGCAATCCGTGCAGCAGTCTTTTGGATTTACTCTGCATCTTTTCTTATTTTTTCACTTGAAGTTTGTCTTAAGTGTTTTGGGACCCCTGTGCGATGGTCCCCTGTCAGAGTAAAGGATGCAATCCCATGGAGCCAGATTGCTGCTTCACTGAGAAACTCTGGTGGATCTGTGGAGCCAGCCTGCTGTGTGCCACCTTTCCTGGACTCAGGGTCCATTCCCCCAGGAGTTCACATGCCCTCTGATCTTCTAGGGGGTTTAAGCATAGGCTGTGTGTGTCCTGTGTAAAACAACTTCTGGGTTTCAGGGTGCAGGCTGCATTTCCTACCACGGTCGCGTGGAGAGCATCCGTGGGGGCTGAGGTCACAATAGTCCCTTTAGCTGCAATGAAAAAAGCTGACAGGCAGCACATCAGAGACTGTGAATACACCTCCATTATTTCCTATGGGAACTTTGGGGGTGGTCTATGAAACTCTCTAAAACTTATTTTTGAGAATTTCTGAGGGTAGGGTTCAGGTCTCCCACCTCCTCAAACTCCAAATCGCTATTTTTTAATTTATTTTTGAATTTTGGCACAAATTTGCTTGCGGTGGCCATCTTGAATTTTTATCAATCTTTTTTTTTTCTAAGTTTTATTTATGCCTCAAAACCTCTTGATTTGATTAATAATCATTTGGGATGGACTCCCCAGGCCCTAATCTCTCAAATGTGAGCATTGATTACACTGACTTGGCAGCGGATCAGTGGCCATATACTGCGTGCTGCAGCATGCTGGGGGACAGGGCAGGAGCAGGCTTTACCTCTTTAGGGTCCTCTAGGGCTGGGGAGCTGGCTTGGATCTGTGATTTTGGGAAAAAATCCTACCCAGAGGCCATTCTGGAGTCTAGTGCCAAACACCAGTGATACAAGTCTGGGGACTCTTGGTGCGGTACAGGCGCCTCAGCATGGCTCTCCAATGGACAAGGGGTGTGAATTTTCACTAGACTTTATTTGACTCCTTTGGAAAGCGTATTCTTTGGATCCAGCTTGTTTTATGCAGCCTGTGGGCACATTGGTTTCTTCTCAGCCGGTTGCGCCTGTGGCAGAGTTCCATTTTTAGGAGTCCTCTTCTCCAGATATGGCAGTGCTCGATTGCCTAGGTTGCCATACGAATAGTATACCTCTAGTGTCTCCGGATACTGCTTCTAATTTGGATCTGTCTGATACCCTTGCTGGGACTAGTCACCATGGTCACCCTGAGAGTCCGGATTTGGGTGATGATCCTTCCATCCGCAGAATTTTTGAGCCTGCCTTAGTCCACTATTTTATTGCTGAGGTTCTGAAGGAACTCAAATTCGCATCTTTTCTTGTGGTCATAGTTTCCTGCAATTCTGTGACTGAGGTTCTCAAAACTCAAGCCTTGCTATGGAACTGCCTCATTTCTACAGAATTATGAGAAACCAGGAGCTGAGCAGGGACTGAGATGGGTTGCGTAGAAATATGCAGTTCTCCCCTGATTCACATTGATTTATTCATGCACAGAGGCCCCTTTTCAAAATCCCATCAATTTGTCCACATACAACCTCCCTCTTCCTCCCCATTCCCATCTTTTCTTCCCTTTTTCCATCTTCACAATACCCTTTCACTGATGATTGTAAAGACCCCCCTTTTCATCACCCCAAAACACAAAATAAATAAAATAATTAAACACACATACAAGTAATGTTGGAAAATTCCTCATAATGTAAAAAGTTAACAGAATTTAATATGCATATGTACCCTGATAGTTGCAATTTTATGTAAATGTGGCACAAAAGTTGCCGCTTAAAATTTGTAGAATTTTGCCACAAGAACCCAGACTGCCTTAATTTTCATACTGCACCAAAAGGATTAATATTTCCATTGCCTTTCCTTTCTGTGTTTGCTATTCATATATGCCTCTTTATTCCCTCTAATATTAGACGCCACTTGGGATGCAGCCTAGCACTGATGGCAATCGCTCAAAATGAGCGTGATCTCTCTCCAGAAATCAATTATTTTAAGTGAATTCACAAGTTAACTGAAACATCCAATTCTTGAACTGTAAATATGCAGACAGACGTTACAGATGGTACTAGAGATAAAGGTCAAACTATGGATATGGCATAACAGTTGTCTATTTCTCCTTTCCTGGTATTTTTAATGCAAAGCATTACTTTATCCTCATAGATGGTGATGTCTTTCTAAATTACATTTTTGCGACCTACCAATGCATAAAATTAATATCACATCTCTTACTGTTTACCTTTTACGCATTTATAAAGATTTCTTTTCTTGGTCTCTTAGGCTTGTGTCATTATGAACAAGTTGGGCATACAGAAAATGTTGAGGCAGTTACTGTGTCATGCATGCATACAATGTACATCCTCCTAAACCAGTGGTCTCAAACCCGTGGCCCGGGGGCCACATTCGGCCCACCAGGTTCTATTTTGAGGCCCTCAGTATGTTTATCATAATCACAAAAGTAAAATAAAACAGTTTCTAGATCATATGTCTCTTTAGCTATAAATTACAATATTATTATTAAGACTTAGCCTATAAATTACAATATTATTATTAAGACTTAGCCAAAAGGAAAGATTTATAAACTATAAAGAGTTTTACCTCATGCAAAATTATCATTTCTTTAATAAGACATTAACTATTTTTTTCTGAGGCCCTCCAAGTACCTACAGATCCAAAATGTGGCCCTGCAAAACGTTTGAGTTTGAGACCACTGTCCTAAACTGATTTTGGTTATCAGAGCTTCAGTAGTAAAAATGCTGGCCTCCATATAGAGAGAGGAAAAGTCCAAGGTAACCTTCTTTCTGACTTGTGATATCTTGACAGAGAGTGAACTTTACCAGAAACAATTATAAGCTACTGTTCTAATAGGTATTCTGTATGAGTGGATTAGGTTTTTTATTTTATGGAGTTCCTTTCTTGCTTTAATTATTTATAATTTTGTTAACTGCTTAGAGCTACTGAAAGCTGGAACAGTATATCAAATTTTAATAAAACATTAAACAGGACATTTCTCTTTCTGAGAGGAGAAGAGGTCATTTTGCTGGGTAAGTATACATTATTTTGGATAATTTGGGGATAAAAGATAAATTGTAGGTTCCTTTATAAAAACAGTTTAGATCTTAAAAGAACAAACTTTACTTATTACCTAGTTTCCATAGTATAACAGCCTTTACTCCATAGCTTTTTTAACTTGAGCTTACCTTTCAGAAAGAAGGTTACCTTGGACTTTTCCTCTCTGTATAGGTTTGATTCCTAGGGCTATAAACAGATCCTTTGAAGCTCACACAGTAATCAGATTATTCTGGTGATCTTTACAGCTATTCTACAGAACTTTAATTAACACCTAATTCAGGTCAGAAGCACTGCTTCCTGCTCCTTATGGCAACCCCCCCCCAAAAAAAAAACATTTTTTTTGTTGTTGTTTTAAACACAAAGTTTGAGTTCTGCTCCTACCTTTAATGCTTTAGCTACAGTTAAGTTTCTACCTCTGGTAAAACAGTTCACATTTAAAACTATGGGACAAGGGTTGTATATTATATTATTAACTAGTTCTAAAGTTTGCCTTTTTTAAAATGAAGACTGAGTCTAGACCCTGTATGCCTGCCAGATACTGTTAAGCTGTAGGTTGGGACAGTTAACTTTCTATCTCTAATAGAAAGTATATTTTGTTCTGTGCTTTAATATTGTTGGGATAAAAGATAAACTGCAGGAGAGCAACGAAACTGGTAAAAGGGCTGGAACACTGCCCATACGCCGAGAGGTTGGATAGGCTGGGGCTCTTCTCTCTGGAAAAAAGGAGGCTCAGGGGAGATATGATAGAGACCTTCAAGATCATGAGGGGCATAGAGAGGGTGGATAGGGACAGATTCTTCAGACTGAAGGGGACAACAAGTACGAGGGGGCATTCGGAGAAACTGAAGGGAGATAGGTTCAAAACAAATGCAAGGAAGCTTTTTTTCACCCAAAGGGTCGTGGACACTTGGAATGCGCTACCGGAGGAAGTGATCAGGCAGAGTACGGTAAGGGATTCAAACAGGGATTGGACGGATTCCTGAGGGATAAAGGGATCGTAGGATACTGAGGGAGGAGCTGGGATGTAACACAAGTATAGAAAGCTAACCAGGTAATAAGTATAGAAACCCAACAGGTCGTGCATGTGCAAGACCGGAGGGTTAGGACTACGATGGGAAGATAGGACTTCAATGAGAAACCAAGGTGGCAAGGGAGCCCCTTCTGGTGATTCAGACAGGTCGTGACCTGTTTGGGCCGCCGCGGGAGCGGACTGCCGGGCAGGATGGACCTATGGTCTGACCCGGCGGAGGCACTGCTTATGTTCTTATGTTCTTAGTCCTTTATAAAGACAGTTTAGATCTTAAAAAAAACAAACTTTACTTATTAACTATTTTCAAAAGTATAAAAGCCTTTTCCTATAGCTTTTAAACTTGAACTTTCTACTAGAAATAGAAACTTAACTGTCCCAGAGTCTCTGAGAGGCATTACAGGTTCTAGACTCAGTATTCATTCCCACCCTCCCCAACTCCCATCCATCTCTAGCACATTTCTTCACTTACAGTCTAATTTAGAGTTAATTATTCTAATTAGGATAACATGAGAACTTTCTAAGAATCAAACACTATATAAAGCACACAAGCCTAGGCTCTCTATACTAGTTTAATATTCCTAGCAGCTTAACACAATTCAAGAATACTAAAATCCAGACAGTAGTCCAACAGCAAGAGGGGTGCTATTCAGTCTTTTGCACTGTCACATGTATGATTATCTCCCAGTTGGCAAGAATTTATGAGTGTGTGCTCAATGCAAAGAGTTCCTAGCTTTCAGAAAGAGTAGCAGACTTAGAGGAGCTGAGGAAGACAGAGAAGTACATAGAGAAGACCTAAAGGGAAGTTGTAGAGTGGTCCCACCTCCAGTCTGGCAGCCCCTCTGTTGCCTTGGAGGAGGGGAAGACTCCTAACAGGAGAGCATCACCCTGGTAAAGTAGGAAATAATCTTATAGCCATCAGGGGATGCAATATCCTCTCACACTGAGGATGTGTCTCCAGGGGCTTTTGCTCAGGAGGGAAGAGTTAAGACAACTGTTGTAGTTGGAGATTCGATCATTAGGCTTGTAGATAGCTGGGTGGCTGATGGATGTGAGGATTGCCTGGTCACTTGCCTGCCTGGTGCAAAGGTGGCAGACCTTTAGATAGGATTTTAGATAATGCTGGGGAGGAGCTGACTGGTTTGGTACATGTAAGTACCAATGGCATAGGAAAATGTGGGAGGGTGGTTCTGGAAGCCAAATTTAAGCTCTTAGTTAAGAAGCTGAAATCCAGATCCTCCAGCGTAGCATTTTCAGAAATGCTCCCTGTTCCATATGCAGGACCCAAGAGGCAAGCAGTGCTCTGAATTTGTTAGGAACTAAGCAACCTTTTGGGAAAGGGGGAGATTATTCCAAAAGAATGGACTCCACCTTAACTGGAATGGAACTAGGCTGTTGGTGCTAACATTTAAAGGTGAGAAAAGCTGAACATCGCCCAGCAGCATATGGTTCAGTGTAGAGTATCCTTGAAGGATACTATTGAAACAGGAAATTTAGGGAATCCTAATGGAGAGGTTTCAATAATGGTGAAAAAAAGCCAGGAGTGTTTAAGAGGAAAGCAGAGTAAAGGACATGAATTACCCCTGTCAACTTCTCAGCAGCATGTAAATGTAATGTAATTTATTTCTTATATACCGCTACATCCGTTAGGTTCTAAGCGGTTTACAGAAAATATACATTAAGATTAGAAATAAGAAAGGTACTTGAAAAATTCCCTTACTGTCCCGAAGGCTCACAATCTAACTAAAGTACCTGGAGGGTAATAGAGAAGTGAAAAGTAGAGTTAGAGGAAAAATAAAAATAAAATAAACATTTTAACAAGACAGCATTGATCTAAATACTTTGGAAGGTAGAAGAGAGGAGAGAAAGGAATAGAAGCAGAAGGGGGAGTCGTTGAACAGTAGAATTCTGGAGAAATTTAAATGATAGAAATAGAACAAAACAAAGACAAAAGGCAAAACAATAGATAAGATTAAAGATAAATCATAAGCTGGAAAGAAAAATAAAATAAAACTTTGTCTTCAATCCATGGTTTCAGCGTCAGTGATGAAGTGGAGCAAGTAAGTTTAGGAGGAGCGATTGACATTTCCAGAAAGGGCTTCTTCAGGGAAGAGACTTGGCAGACAGTCCCAGGATGCCTATGTCTCCTCCCCTGCGATGTTCTCCCATCCATGCATTCCCTCCCAGACACACTGCCCGTGCCCCAGCCGCTCCAAGGAGGCTGCCCCAGATGAGGCCCACGGTGAATGCAGGATTCTCTCCTCTGCGGGAAACCCGCCCGGAGCCGACAGTCGATCTTCTTAGCGGATTGCATGCATGTAAATGCAAGGAAAAAACCTCTCCTTTCCGAGCATGCTACCAAAACCCTTATCTACACTCATCACCTTTTCCTTAGATTACTGCAACTTGCTTCTCTCAGGTCTTCTGCTCAATCATCCCTCTCCCCTCCAGAACCATGTAAAATTCTGCTGCATGACTTATATTCCACAATAGCCGCCATACTCACATTACCCCTCAAGTCACTTCACTGGCTCCCCATCCATTTCCAAATACAATTCAAACTCCTCTTACTGACCTACAAGTGCATTCATTCCATAGCCCCTCACTATCTCTCCTCACATATCTTCCCCTATGCACCTTCCTGTGAACTCCATTCATCAGGCAAATCATTTTTAACTGTACCCTTCTCCTCCAGTGCCAACTCCAGACTCTGTCCCTTCTATTTTGCTTTCCCGTATGCATGGAACAGACTGCCTGAGTCATTACATCAGGCTCCATCTCTTGTAGTATTCAAATCCAAGCTAAAAACCCACTCACCATAAAATTACCTATGTCCTATCATTCTCTCTGCAAGAAGCTCCCCTACCCCTATATGTCCTGTGTCTGTCCAAACTAGATTGTAAGCAGGGAACATCTATTACATGTCAAATATACAGTGTTGAGTATGCCTTTCAGTGCTACAGAAATGTTAAATAGCTATAGTACAGTAGTAAAAACACAATTTGGAGTGTACGTAGACAAATGCTAGAAGCTTAAAATATAAGATGGGAGAGTTAGAGTATATAGCACTGAATGAAGGGACGAAGAAATGTTTACACAGATTAGGAAAGCTGGCAAATTGAGCAACAGTATAATAATGGGTGATTTAAAATACGCCACCAAAAAACCACTCAAAAACTGCCAACAATGCTAGTGTAACAAAGAAAAAACAATTGGCAGAACACTTCACTTCCCTTCAGAGAACCAGCGCCGGCTCTTACCTGATTTTTAAATAAAGAGACACATTAGTACGGGCCAAGGATAGGTTAGTAACAATCATTTATAACTATTCAGGCCCCAGGCAGGAAACTTATAGGTGACCAGCACCAGGTTAACAAACCTAAATAAGTCCTGCCTCGTACATCATACGGTCTCTGTAATAATAAATAATGCCAATGAATAAACACTCAGCAAAAAGCACTGAGAGGGGAGTGAAGGAACAATGGGGGCATTTCAAAAGCTCCATCCCACAATGATACTTTCAGAAATGCTCAAAACAATGAACTCCCAGCAAAATAAGGGAGTGTACCCAAGTCACACATGGCCTCAAATAGATATCTACAAACTTTTACATAATCTTTCCAGTAGAGACCCCCGAGCAGACACTATGGGCAGGGCTGTGGAGTCGGAGTCGAGGAGTCGGAGGAAATTTCGGGTACCTGGAGTCGGAGTCGGAGTCAGAAGTACAAAAAACTGAGGAGTCGGAACATTTATCTACCGACTCCATTTTTGAACTTGGCATACCAATCACGAGCGATTCTTTCAGCTATAGCACCCACTATATACACAGCACAAATGTTGCGAGCAGCTTCTGCGGCCTTAGAACCTTGATTAAAAGCAAAAAGAAGGTGGTGTCGAAAATGCTCATTTCTCTCAACTTGACATTCCATTTTAACGATCTGAAAATTAACCAGTGTTGTGGAGTCGGAGTCGAGGAGATTTCGGGTACCTGGAGTCGGAGTCTGAAGTAAAAAAACTGAGGAGTCGTAGTCGGAACATTTATCTACCACAGCCCTGACTATAGGGCGGCCCGGCGGATTCATCCTATTTTTGTGGCTTTTTGGTAGCAGATATAGCACAGTTACTTACCGTAACAGATGTTATCCAGGGACAGCGTAGTCCATTGGGTTGCTACAATAACTCCCTGAGATGTTAAATCTTTGATGATCCAGTCATCCAGGTAGGGGAACACCTGAAGACCATGGTTCCACAGAGCTGCTGCAACCACCACTAGGCACTTGGTGAACACTCTTGGAGATAATGCCAGGATGAAGGGTAGCACTCTGTACTGAAAATAAAGATTCCCCACCCAAAATCTGAGGTACTGATGGGAGGCCGGATGAATGGGGATGTTAGTGTAAGCCTTCTTGAGATCTAGAGAACACAACCAACGTTCTAATCTAGAAGGGGATAAAGAGATGCCAAGGACAACATACAAAATTTTTCTTTGACCAAAATTTGTTGAGAACCCTGAGATCCAGTATAGGCCACAGATCACCCGTCTTCTTCGGAACTAGGAAGTAACGGGAGTAAAAACCCCTACTCTGCTGTTCCAAGGGAACTTCCTCGATGGCACGGAGATGAAGCAGAACTTGAGCTTCCTGAAGAAGGGCAATCTGGGATGGATTGGAAGGATACTCTCTTAGAGGAAGCTGTGGTGGAATTTGAGTGAAATGAAGAGAAGGATATTGACAGCACCCAGAGGTTGGATGTAATGGTCTCCCATCGATGGTAAAAATGATGGAGATAACCTTCGATGGGAAGAGGAGAGGACAGAGGCAGAACGATGGAGGTTATGCTCTCTTTGAGAAAGTCAAAAACGCTGAGAAGCCTTTGGTGCAGCAGACGGCTGAGGTTTCTGTTGCTTCTGCTGTTGTTGTGGTTTCTTGGGAGGTGCTCGAATGTAAGGAGCTGCCCTCGGAAGATAACGCCTCTGATAGGATGGAAGAGGTCGAGAAGGCTTGGAGCTGACTTAGGCTTTGGTCTGACTATAGAAGCAAAAGATTTCTCATGTTCAGACAATTTCTTGATGGCGGCCAGACGATCCTGAATGTTTTATCTTTATATTTGTTTCTTTCTTTGATTGCACTTTTCCCTTCCTATTATTTTTTCCATATATGGTTCTCCTCTGTACTTTAAAAATACTGAATTGTAGTTCTGTTCCCTCTTACCTTTTGTATTAGTTGGTCTGGAAGTCTATTTGTCTAACCTATTATTTTTAAATTTTAAATTGTATGTCTAAATATGTTTATATTTTTATCAATTTTGTACCTCAAACTCAAATAAAACTTGAAATTTGGGATCCATATTAATGGTGCGAAGCCAGGCAAGGTGGCGCATCGCTACTGAGAAAGCAGTGATCCTCGAGGAAAGTTCAAAAGCATCATAAGATGACTGAAGAAGGTGCAACCGGAGTTGTGCTAAGGTAGCAATGACTTGTTGGAACTCCAAAAGTCTGTGCTGAGCAAGGTCTTTAATAAAAGCAGGGAGTATATCAATAACATATTTAAAATAAGTAGTAAAGATGAAATTATAATTCAAAACCCTGGAGGCCATCATCGAATTTTGATAAAGATGACGGCCAAAGTTGTCCATGATCTGCCCTCTCTGCCAGGTGCTGTAGCATAGACCCTGGAAGGCTGGGTTGGGCCCATGTGCCTAAGGCCTCGCCCACAGGAGGGGCATAAGGCTACTGGGCCAATTCCGATTGGCCCAGGCACCTCAGGCCCACTTGTGGGCGGGGTTTGAGGCACCTGGGCCAATCAGGCCCTAAGGCCCGCCATTCGGCGGACAGCGGGCCTGCCGGACAGACGGGCTTGGGACACGTCCATCTGACCAAATTTTTTTCCAATACGGGAGGTGTCGAGAGGGGAGAGTGTCGAAGGGTCATGGGGGGGTTGAGGGGGTCGGGGGGTGGGGGGCCGATTGAGGGTTCGGGGAGAGCGATTGTGGGAGGGGGATGAGCCATCTCTCCTGCCACGATAGTTGCAGTAGGCAGGTTGCTGGGGCCGCTGAGTTGGTGCGATCAGCTCAGTGGCCCCTTTTTCAGCACTTATACCTGTTTTGACTTGGTCTAAGTCAAAACTAATAAGTGCCGACAAGGCAACCTGCCTAAACTTTTGGTTATACCTGCTGTACGCCTATGTCTAGGTTGGCCCACCTCCCACACTTTCTCCTCCTCTAAAAACGCCTCTTTTCGCTCTATGCGTTTAGAGGCAGGGGAGAGGCCTAAGCTGGTTTAAGATACGTCTACAACCAGCTTGATTATGGGTACTTAGATGTTCAGGCTTTTTGATCATCCAAGTACCCATTTAGGCCACTTTTTAGACGTTTGTTTTGATTATGATTAATAATGCAGAAATTGCTTTAAAACATCTGAAATGTGGGTAAAACATTTTCCTTTTCCATCAGTAATAGCCGCAATCTTTACTCTTTTTTTCTTAGCTTTAAGATAATTAGCCAATATTCTTCCTGCTTTATTCGAGTTTCCATAATACACTGCCCGCTGACAAAACAAATCTTTTCTAGTCAATTATGAGCAAATCTCATTATATTTATACAGTGAAACCTCAGTTTGCAAGTGTTTTGCAAGACGAGCAAAACACTCAGCAAACTTTCGTCTCGCAAAACGAGTGTTGATTCGCTACACGAGCTCTATGGTGGGGTGGGTACCTGCCTGTGGGTGCTGCAGCCCTTGAAAGCGTGGTGGCTTCCTTTCCCCGGGGTCCTGCGTGCTTGTACGTGGGGCTCGTGTTGTTGGAGCAGCGCCAGCTTGAAGGGGGAGTTCAGAGGTCCTGCACATGCGTCAGAAGGATGGTGGCTGGCTTGAATCAGAAGCCCGGAGGTGCTGGTGAACGGAAAAGGCATCGGCCGAAGAGGGAGGAGAGCCGCACGGGGACCCCAAGGAAAGGAAGCCACCACGCTACAAGGGCTGCAGCACCCACAGGCCACCATAGTAAACCTTGGTTGTGGAACAAATTGTTTCAGTTTACATGGTGGCCTATGGGACATGTGCTTTGATATATGAGTACTTTGAATTACGAGCATGCTTCTGGAACGAATTATGCTCGAAAACCAAGGTACCACTGTATTTAGCCTTCATCAGAGTATTCAAGGTATCATGATCCCATATTAAAACCAATTGTGATTCTAAGGCAGCAATAATTTGTTCTAACTTGGAAAACTCTAATCTCAGTAATTTCCTAACATGTGCCGAATATGAAATGATCTGCCCTTGCATAGTTGCCTTAAACACATCCCATAGAGTTTCCAAAGAGATTTCCTCTGAGGTGTTTTTATCTGAATTTCTTCAAGAAAGTTTGAGTCTGCAAGCAGTGTATTATTGAATCTCCAAACAGGTCTATTAGAAGCTTCTTCAGGAAATTGATTTTCAATCCGAATACCAGCATGATCAGAAAGAATGATCGGATCTATGCTAGCTTTTGTGACCTGTTGAATTAAATGATCTGAAACAAAAAATAATCAATTCTTGAAAATGATTTGTGAACTTGGGAACAAAACGAAAATTCCCAAGCATTAAAATGTAAAATTCGCCATATATCCTTTAATCCATATATAAGTACAAGATTATCCAGACCTAATGATTTTAATTGCCTACTCGGTTATTTATCCATTATTGGATCCATGACAGCACTGAAGTCTCCAGCTATGATCAAATTAGCCGTAGCCAGTGACAAAATTGTTTGTTGGAGGTTTATTTAAAAAGAAATCTGCCTGATTAGAATTAGGTGCGTAAATATTAAGAAGTGTCAGGGTATATTTTTCTGAAGTCATATTAACATAGAGCCATCTACCAATGGGGTCAGCCCGAAAGTTATCAAATGTAGCAGAAATCTTCCGATTAACTAGAATTGCCACACCTGCCTTCCTTCCTGTTGCTGGTGCAAAAAAACAATGTTTTATTCACCCCCCTTCCAATTTAGCTGCCTCGGCAGATGACAGATGAGTCTCTTGTATAAAATAAATATCCGCTTGCTGTTTCTTCAAAAAATTAAGAATTTTTTTCCTTTTTATGGGATGATTAAGTCCATTGACATTTAAGGAATATAACTTTAAAGCCATTTTATTTGATTACAAAATCTTAAAGAATAAACCAATAATTTCCTATTGACCAAATTTAAAAATAAAATTTCCACACATCCAGGACCCTAAACAATAAATCCCCCCTTCCCACCCCCAGCCCAACCCTGTAAATCACACAAAAACCTGTATGCAAACATTTAGGGCTCCTTTTACTAAGGTGAGCAAGCGTTTTTAGTGTGTGCTAACCATGCACTAAACGAAAAACACTAATGCAAGCTCTATGGAGGCGTTAACATTTAGCGTGCGCAGCATTGTAGCGCACGCTACAATTGCTAGTGCACCTTAGTAAAAGGAGCCCTACTTTTACTAGGGTGTGCTAGCGGTTTTAGCATGCACTACAATACCGCACACGCTAAACCTTAATGCCTCCATAGAGCTTGGGTTAGTATTTTTTGTTTAGCGCATGGTTAGCGCACGCTAATCTTTAGCCCGTGCTAAAAACGTTAGCACACCTTAGTAATAGGAGCCTTTAGACCATTCCCCCTCCCAAGCACCTTAATTTATCCCAAATTAATCCTCCATGTACCGCAAAATATTAATAAGATCAAGTATAAAAACACAATAGCTTATAAATGCCATACAATGTTAATTCATCTTAAGTAATTATTAAACAAAATACATTACCATTTATCATTAAATAGTTTCTTTTAAAACAAAAGACAAATCATACCTTCTAGGACATGAACATTTGCATGAAGATAGTAAAAAAAATTAATAAAAATATAATTAATTCATTATGAACTTTATTCTACTAAGAATATCAAAATTCATGAGATTCTATTAACTAATATGAGCCACGTTCCCAGAAATTATCCAATAACAAAATGAATAGTCATAAATCATAATAATAAACACCCATAAAGAATCTACTGTTAGACACCATCAAATGGAAACTATAAGGAATAAATGACACCATTATAAAGGCTCGCTTCACCTTAACCATAGTTAAACTCATAAGTATACACCAAATTTAATAAAATGAAAATTCAGAATCCATAGAACAAAAAAAATAAACAAAGATTTTAGAGTTGAAGTTAGTTCATATAGTTCCTTATAATAAATTAAACCCAAATCCCACTATATGCATATCACTATAAATACCCAAAATGTAAACAAATTCAAAGAGAACAAGAATCCCCCAATGGATTAACAAGACCATTTAAAAAACATATAATTTACAATTATGGTCAGTTAATTATAAAATCTCTATTTATTATTATCACAGCTCTATAAATAATAATTAATTATAATTAAATTTAATAATCATCACAGAATAACATTGTATATCTCCCTATTAGTTGGTATAACCAGTTAATTATAAAACCATATTCAAACTTTTTTTAAAAAACCCAATAAAAAGCCTGAATTTCTGACATGTGACGCTCATATTTTTCCATCATGGACTGCAGATCCTCCCGTTCTTTGAGGGTTTTCATTACTTCAAAATCATAATTTGATGGCCGGACAGTTGGAGAACAGAGGCGAGTGCGACTTCGAGTGGGATTTCACCTTGGACTCTGCTTCAAAACATTTTAATCAGATTCTCAAATTCTCTTTTATGGTGAACCCTTTCTTATTCCAAAGTCTTAACAAATGAATCTAATTTAGAAGGACACATCCCTTGCCCTTTATTTTTTTGTGCAAATAACCATTTTTAATCACAGAATAGTTCCAGCAGTATGTGCACAAGGTAGATGATGATACTTGAGTGACCTGGGGACCTCCAGGTGGTGTCTGCTTCTTAATAAATACATAAAGTCATCCAGTGTTCTGTATCCGTGGGCAAGCCAACCACCACCTAAAATCTCTGCTTTATGTCTCTCTAGGGTAGCCCCCCAAAGTCTTTGCTGCCTCTTTTCTTCCCAAGTGATCCTGCACCTGTGTCCTTCAGAAGGGGGCACAGCCTTGAACTCCCTCCGCCCCCAGCTCCAGGAAGTCACCGCTCCAGTCTCTTCTCTGGCTCCAGTTTCTAAAGAACAGTCAAAACTAAATCAAATTTTTATATTGTTCGCTCTGCAGTGCTTCAGCTCTTTTACTATCCCAGAACAACCGGAGAGCAAACTCTGTCCTAAAGGCCTCGAGCAGCTGTGGGCTGGGTTCAAAACCTGCGAGTTTGTCCTCTGCATTCCTCTGGTAAACTCTTGCGTTCCCTGTGATGGAACGTGCTGACTCCAGGATGCGCAGCAGCAGTTCACAGCCTTCCTCGGTGTGATCCCACAGCTCCATCACACTAATCGGTTCATAGACAACCACGCGAAAGACAAAGGCGCGCGCTGACAACTGAGCGCAAGACGGAGGTGCGCGCCGAAGAAAATTACAGTTTTTAGGGGCTCCGACGGGGGGTTTTGTTGGGGAGCCCCCCCAGTTTACTTAATAGAGATCGCGCCGGCGTTGTGGGGGTTTGGGGGGTTGTAACCCTCCACATTTTACTGTAAACTTAACTTTTTCCCTAAAAATGGAAAAAGTGAAGTTTTCAGTAAACCCCCCCACAACACCCCCACAACGCGGCGCAATCTGTATTAAGTGGGGGGGTTTCCCCCCACGCCCCCCGTCAGAGCCCTAAAAACAGTAATTTTCTGTGGCGCGCGCCTCCGCGCTGCGCTCAATTGTCTGCGTGCGCCTTTGTCCTGGCGCGCTTTTGACCTGACACCCACTAATCAGAGGAAGAATATGAGGTACTGAGATTCCGCCCAGGGGCACATACAAATTTTCTTTGCATTCATTCAGGGTTTTCATGAAAGGTTTTAGCTGCTTCTGAAATGTAATGGCGCACGCTGTGTGATGCTG
Organism: Geotrypetes seraphini; assembly: GCF_902459505.1. Lineage (NCBI taxonomy): Eukaryota > Metazoa > Chordata > Amphibia > Gymnophiona > Dermophiidae > Geotrypetes > Geotrypetes seraphini. The sequence goes on from NC_047084.1 coordinate 371,758,202, forward strand.
GCACAAAGCTGACCAAGTCTGCTCAAGTCTTGAAATCTGCACACACCACACCAGCTTCGCTGCAAATCCAAAGAGGAAACCATGCTCAAATATAATTTATGTACAACTAATAAGGAATCCCTTCATGTTCAGACCGCACAACATTAAAATAAAATCCAAAGTTGAAATAAAGATAGCAGAATCTATCTTTCATATCACCCTCTATGTCATCGGGTCTAAATGCTGATTAATAAAGTCCTGTAATTTAGTCGGGTCTTCATAATGACTGGTTTTATTATTAAAGGTTTTTTTCATTACTGCTGGATATAGCAGCCCATATTTTGTTCCCATTTGAGGTCTGAGAAGCAGGAACTTTTTTCTTAAGCCAGCCGTGACTATAGCAAAATCAGGTAGGAGATGGATTTTTGTTTCCTGCCATTTTACCAACCTCATTTGCTTAGCGATAGATAAAATATCCAAAGCTTGTTTAAAATGCAGTACCCTGAATATCATGGGCCTGGGACCATTTTGACTATTGGAGGCTCTGGATAGAATTCAATGTGCTCTTTCTATTTCCAGAGGATATTTCAGGTTGAGGGAGAGCATCTTAGGCAATAAATCCTCAAGAAAAGATACAGCATCTGATCCATCTACCCCTTCTGGGAGCCCTAGTAATCTAATATTATTCCTCCTACTTCTGTTGTTAGCCTCCTCCAATTCTTTAGTCAGGCGATCCACTGCTTTATGTTCAGTTTGTAGCTTATTCAAACTGCCTTCCATAACTGACACCCGAAATTCCAAATGTACAGTTTTATCATCACTTATCTGTAACTTCTGGCTAAGATTTTGAACTTCTTCTTTTAATATCTTTAGTTCTGTAGTATTAACCTGCATTGTCTCCCTTATTGCTTTCAGCTCAGCTATAACTTGTTCCAACAATTCTGATGTGTTCTTAGGTAATAGCACCTTTGAAGGAGTGGGTGGATTTTGTTTAGCACTTTTAGCTGAGGCTCCTGCAGCAAATGCTGTTTCCAATTTAGACTGTCTTCCTGATGCCATATCAGCTGCAGATTTCACAAATCAGATTTTTTTCTCTTTTGGAGTGTGAATTCGATCACTTGTGCTGTCAAATTAGCTGAATTGTGCTGATGAGGGAGGAGTAGTAAAATCACCCAGCCATACTGTCTTGCAGCCAAGTTCCGGCCTTGGGAGGGGCCTTAGGCACCTGGTCCAATCAGTCTTAGGCCCCTCCCAGTGCATCCCAGGATGCACCAGGAAGAGGACGGCCTGCCATTTTGAAGAGGCAGGCCTGCTGGTAGGAGGGAGTGAGCATCTCTTCTAAAAAAGGTAGAGGGGTCAGAGGGGGACAGCCTACTAGACCACCAGGATTTCATCTTGGGGGCTTGGTGTAGTGAGAATTTGCCTGGGGGGGAGCTTGCTGTCAGGGGGGTCCCCGGCATAGGGGATCCCAACCCTTTAGCAGGAGGGAGTGGGCATCCCTCCTGCCAATCTGCCTCACAGGGCTCAGGAGAGGTAATGGGGGAGGGGGCACTAGACCACCAGGCTTGTTTTTGGGCTCTGTATGGGGGAGGGAATCGGGGCCATTTCAGTAGCGGATCTGAGCTGCTTTATTTTCCTGTCAATGCCTGAGTCAATCAGGAAAGGCTACAACAGCTTAGACCCTTCAGGTAAATATCGGCCCCAATTCCTCATAAATAGAGGGGCATTCCTTTTTGAGAATCACCTGGAGAGCTCATTTTAATATTAATGACCTCATTGTACTACATTTGCATAGTACAATCGGAGGATGCTAGAAAGCATTGAAAAGACCATGGTGAGTCGTTTTGATAATCGGGAGGTAAAATACGTGCATTTAATGCACGGTGACTTTAGAGAATCTGAGCATCAATCTGCCTACTACATTTTGGCTTCCTCTTTCTCTGGAATGCAATGCCTTTGGTGTTAAGACTAGAGAGTTCCTAAATGTCCCCCGATTTGAGCACTGATCTGAATCTTCACAGGCTTTCACTGATTACTGGTTGCAGCACTAGTCATGGAAACCATTGGTCTACTCTCCTCTTACCCTGTTCTGTTATCCTGTCTTCTCATTAACTGGATACTTTTCATTTTATAGTAAATCACTTTAGTGTGTAGATAAAAGGTGGTGAATCAAATCAATAAACTAAACTGATGGGCTTATTCCCCAAACCCTCTTAAGTCCAATATGAACTATAAGGGTTTTGGAACTAAGCCCTTCAATTGATGATCTTGTTCCTGTTTTGCATTATTACTGATAATACAATGTCAGAAAGAAATTGGAAGAGAAACTGAAGAAACTTCCAAACCTTAGCTGATGTGGGCTGTGTTATGCAGTCCATGAAATGCTGTGCATGCTCATCTATTTTAAAGTCTAATTTATGCTAATTTTACAAATTATTGGGCTATACCACGTGGATACAGATTAATAAACATTAAAAATCTTCTGCCAGGAACATGTGCATTAATGGTATTTTTTTTTAAACATTAAGCGCTCCTTGAGAGCAGCAAAAGGAACAGTGAATGACTAAACTTGAAAATATATTATTTTAGTTTGTAGGAGTTTAACAAATCATCAAGTGAGCTAAATGCTTTCAAATTTCATAACATAATTTCAACAGAGACACAGATGTTTCCTGCACTGACAATTTCAATTATTATATATTTTATTTTTTTAATTATTTATACTAGTCTTATAGCCCATTACATTAACGGTGCTAGAATATGTGTGTGTGTGTGTGTGTCTGTATTTATTTCTTTCTCTCTCTCCTTAGCCTGTTTCTGTATATCTTTCTCTCTTTCTTTTTCCTCGGCTGTCCACCACCACCCCTTGCCTGCTCCCCCTGTCCATTCTCCCTTCCTTTTACCTCCCCTGTGTCTACCACCACCCCTTCACTGATCCCCTTATCCAGCAGCTGCCCTTCTCCCTTTGTTTTAACTCCCCCCCATCCAGCAGCACCTCTTTCCTGCTCCCCATGTCCAGCAGTAGGCCTCCCTTCCTTTTTCTGCCCCCCTGTCCATCAGCACCTCTTCCCCTGTCCAGCAATACCTCTTTTCTGTTCCCCCGTCCAGCAGTAGGCCTCTCTTTGTTTTTCTGCCCCCCTGTCCATCAGCAACTCTTCCCCTGTCCAGCAGCACCTTTTTCTGCTCCCCCTGTCCAGCACTAGGCCTCCCTTCCTTTTTTTGGCCCCCCCCCGTCCATCAGCACCTCTTCCCTTTCTAGCAGTACCTCTTTTCTGTTCCCCCTGACAAGCAGTAGGCCTCCCTTCCTTTTTCTGCCCCCCTGTCCAGCAGCACCTCTTTTCTACTCCCCCCTGTCCAGCAGTAGGCCTCTCTTCCTTTTTCTGCCCCCTCCATCAGCACCTCTTCCCCTGTCCATCAGCACCTCTTTACTACTCCCCCTGTCCAGCAGTAGGCCTCCCTTCTTTTTCTTCACCCCCTCCATCAGCACCTCTTCCCCTGAACAGCAGCACCTCTTTTCTACTCCCCCTGTCCAGCAGTAGGCCTCCCCTCCTTTTTTTCCCCCCCATCAGCACCTCTTCCCCTGTCCAGCAGCACCTCTTTTCTACTCCCCCTGTCCAGCAGTAGGCCTCCCTTCCTTTTTTTGACCCCCCCTCCATCAGCACCTCTTCCCCTGTCCAGCAGCACCTCTTTTCTACTCCCCCTGTCCAGCAGTAGGCCTCCCTTCCTTTTTTGCCCCCCTATCAGCACCTCTTCCCATGTCCAGCAGCAACCCTTACCTCCATTCTTTTTTGTTTGCCCTCCAGCGATATCCGCCTCAAGCCGCCGCGGCCTGCAGGCACAGACAGCCTGTGCGGCCTGCTCCCACTCCCTCCTCGCCGTCGCGCGCCGTTCCTCCCCCCCCTCGGGGAAACTTCGTGCGTTTCCGGCTTCGCCAGCCTCCTGTCTGTGGGCCGCCTGCCCATCTGTGCGCACACATCTGCGGGAGGAGGAGGAGGCTGGGGTTGAGCGGAGCAGCAACGGCAGCAGCTCGGCCGTGCAGTCAGCGCTAAGCAGAGCCGGGGTCGGGCATGGACCTTACGCCGCCCAGGCCGGCTCCTCACTTTGCTCGTGGAGGCAATCGGCAGCTGGCTGCAGTTCCCGGCCCACTTTCAAAGTTCATTTTTTAGTTCAAAGCCGAAGCCGCAGCTCCTCTCTCGATCCCCGCCTGGTGCGGTTCGAGAGGAGCCGTGGAGGCGGCTTGAGCTAAAAAATGAACTTTGTCAGGTAATTGCAAGTGTTCAAGCCCGCTGCCAGAGAGAGAGAGAGAGAGAGAGAGAGATGCTGGTAAGCGGCAAGCGCCACATTAACGGATGCTAGAATATATGTGTGTGTATCTGTCTATTTCTTTCTCTATCACTCCTTAGGCTGTTTCTGTATTTCTGTCTTTCTTTTTCCTCGGCTGTCAAGCACCACCCCTTGGCTGCTCCCCCTGTCCATTCTCCCTTCCTTTTACCTCCCCTGTGTCTACCACCACCCCTTCACTGATCCCCTTATCCAGCAGCTGCCCTTCTCCCTTTGTTTTAACTCCCCCCCATCCAGCAGCACCTCTTTCCTGCTCCCCATGTCCAGCAGTAGGCCTCCCTTCCTTTTTCTGCCCCCCTGTCCATCAGCACCTCTTCCCCTGTCCAGCAATACCTCTTTTCTGTTCCCCCGTCCAGCAGTAGGCCTCTCTTTGTTTTTCTGCCCCCCTGTCCATCAGCAACTCTTCCCCTGTCCAGCAGCACCTTTTTCTGCTCCCCCTGTCCAGCACTAGGCCTCCCTTCCTTTTTTTGGCCCCCCCCCGTCCATCAGCACCTCTTCCCTTTCTAGCAGTACCTCTTTTCTGTTCCCCCTGACAAGCAGTAGGCCTCCCTTCCTTTTTCTGCCCCCCTGTCCAGCAGCACCTCTTTTCTACTCCCCCCTGTCCAGCAGTAGGCCTCTCTTCCTTTTTCTGCCCCCTCCATCAGCACCTCTTCCCCTGTCCATCAGCACCTCTTTACTACTCCCCCTGTCCAGCAGTAGGCCTCCCTTCTTTTTCTTCACCCCCTCCATCAGCACCTCTTCCCCTGAACAGCAGCACCTCTTTTCTACTCCCCCTGTCCAGCAGTAGGCCTCCCCTCCTTTTTTTCCCCCCCATCAGCACCTCTTCCCCTGTCCAGCAGCACCTCTTTTCTACTCCCCCTGTCCAGCAGTAGGCCTCCCTTCCTTTTTTTGACCCCCCCTCCATCAGCACCTCTTCCCCTGTCCAGCAGCACCTCTTTTCTACTCCCCCTGTCCAGCAGTAGGCCTCCCTTCCTTTTTTGCCCCCCTATCAGCACCTCTTCCCATGTCCAGCAGCAACCCTTACCTCCATTCTTTTTTGTTTGCCCTCCAGCGATATCCGCCTCAAGCCGCCGCGGCCTGCAGGCACAGACAGCCTGTGCGGCCTGCTCCCACTCCCTCCTCGCCGTCGCGCGCCGTTCCTCCCCCCCCTCGGGGAAACTTCGTGCGTTTCCGGCTTCGCCAGCCTCCTGTCTGTGGGCCGCCTGCCCATCTGTGCGCACACATCTGCGGGAGGAGGAGGAGGCTGGGGTTGAGCGGAGCAGCAACGGCAGCAGCTCGGCCGTGCAGTCAGCGCTAAGCAGAGCCGGGGTCGGGCATGGACCTTACGCCGCCCAGGCCGGCTCCTCACTTTGCTCGTGGAGGCAATCGGCAGCTGGCTGCAGTTCCCGGCCCACTTTCAAAGTTCATTTTTTAGTTCAAAGCCGAAGCCGCAGCTCCTCTCTCGATCCCCGCCTGGTGCGGTTCGAGAGGAGCCGTGGAGGCGGCTTGAGCTAAAAAATGAACTTTGTCAGGTAATTGCAAGTGTTCAAGCCCGCTGCCAGAGAGAGAGAGAGAGAGAGAGAGAGATGCTGGTAAGCGGCAAGCGCCACATTAACGGATGCTAGAATATATGTGTGTGTATCTGTCTATTTCTTTCTCTATCACTCCTTAGGCTGTTTCTGTATTTCTGTCTTTCTTTTTCCTCGGCTGTCAAGCACCACCCCTTGGCTGCTCCCCCTGTCCATTCTCCCTTCCTTTTACCTCCCCTTTGTCCACCAGCACCCCTTCACTGCTCCCCTTATCCAGCAGCAGCCCTTCTCCCTTTGTTTTACCTCCCCCCTGGCCAGCAGCACCTCTTTCCTGCTCCCCCTGTCCAGCAGTAGGCCTCCCTTCCTTTTTCTTCCCCCCATGTCCATCAGCACCTCTTTCCCTGTCCAACAGCACCTCTTTTCTGCTCCCCCTGATGGCAATTTATAACAGCCAGGGCCCCGACCATCCACTTCCCCTCCCCCTTCCCTGCAGGAAATCAACTTCAGAGGCGAAGAGGCGTATTTAGGTGTAGCCAAAGAAGAAGCTTGGAAGTGAACCGAGGGGGGAGGGGGTTGGAATACAGGGGAGCAAGAGGAAGAGATGAGAAGGAATGAGCATCAAGCAGGAGAAGGAGAAAAGAGAAATCTGTGAGGTAAGGGAGGAAGAGGAAGGCAGTAGAGAGAGAAGGAAAAGATCCTGCCACAACAGATTGAGTGCAGAATCTGAAATAGGGTTGGATGAATGTCATGGAACCGGCAAGGAAGTTGAAGGGGCTGGCACTGCGATGGAAAAGGAAAGGAAAAGGCCATTACGATTTCATGCATCAGTTCTGCAGTTTAAAAAGGCTTTAAAAACACATCTCTTTTTGAAGGATTTTGTTAGTGTCTAATATGTTTGGCAATCTGTGTGAGGAAGTATGTCATTTAAATTGTCTGGCTCTTTTATTATTTTACAGATTTGAAGCCTCCGTTCGGGCTTACCGTTGGCAGCTCTTTCCCCTTCCCATGCTTGAGGGAGGCCGCACGGAGCGAACAGCTAGGGCCACAACCATCCGCTTCCCCTCACCCTGTGGAAATCACCTTCAGAGGTGAAGGGGCGGATTTGAACCTTCCGTTCGTCGTTCCCCCTCCCTCCCCAGCCTCGCTCGCTCTTCCATCCGTACCTTGGAACAGAGGAGTCGAGGCGGAAAAGAAAAAGCCGGCGGCGAGATGGCGATCCAGGGCAGCCGGGTAATGGCGTATGCCACATGCGGCCACTGGAAAACTAAGCGCGCATGCACACTCTACCGACCACATCCCGACAGATCAGATCTCAGGGAACATGCGGCAAGAGTGCGCATGCGCGCTTAGTATTTTATTATTATAGATACCACTTATATCCTAAGTGGTTTACATTCAGGTACTTTATCATTGTCCCCTATCTGTCCCGGTGGGTTCAAACTTTATCTAGTCTACCTGGGGTAATGAGGGGATGTATGCATCTTTGTTGCCTTTGGGCAAGCCCAAAGATTATTTGCACATTTTATATTTTCTCACTTGCTACTAATTTTAAGCACAAACACTTTCCCTTATAGATACATACCTAAAATGTGTATACCAACTGCTCACAAAGCAGACAACCTGTGAACATTAAGTAAATTGGGAGTAAGGGTGGGGGGTAGAGACAGAGGTCTGTGTTCTCACTAGGACGCTACAGTATAATGACTAGAAAATGGGGAAAAGGGCTTCTTGAGTTCTTGACAATTTTAGGTTTTCCAAAATAGAGAATCTATCAAGCCATAAACAATTCATAAATCTGGCTATATAAAGGTTTCCGCCCTCCCCACAAAAGCACAGCACTGATCCAGTTCATACCAGTACTCAAAAAGAAGAAAAATCGAAATTACTGCATTTCTCAAATCTACAAACTAGAGAGCTGCACAGAAATGGGTATCGTGGGAAATCCTCAGTCCTGTTCAGCACCAGAGTGAGGCTTGGAAAGAATGCACTGAAACAGGCTATTTGAGCACCAGGGGTAAAACCTGGATTATACTGACCGTGGCTAATGGAGCATCACCCCTGAAAGATGAAGGAAAGCAAAAGAAGAAAGTAAGCATATGGATGTTTGCATCGAGGGGTGGGGGACAAAACCAAAATGATGAGGAGGTAGAGGTGGCAGGGCGGGGCTTCCTGTTTTCAGGGTTTTGCACACGTTTTGATTTATTTTGTATTAATATTTATTGTTCTAATCAATGTTTTACTTTGTCACCTTTCTCCTCCACTTGCAGCACCATATTATTATGATTATTATTGCGGGGATAGGTGAGGATGGAAAGCAATGTTACTTACCGTAACAGTTGTTATCCAGGGACAGCAGGCAGCTATTCTCACTAGTGGGTGATGTCATCCGACAGAGCCCCGATACGGACGTCTCACAAGCATATTTTGCTTGAAGAAACTCAGAAGTTTCGAGATGCCCGCACCGCGCATGCGCCAGTGCCTTCCCGCCCGATGCTCCAGGCGTGTCTCCTCAGTTCAGGTAGCTAGCAGAGAAGCCAACCCAGGGGAGGTGGGAATAGCTGCCTGATGTCCCTGGATAACAACTGTTACGGTAAGTAACATTGCTTTATCCCAGGACAAGCAGGCAGGTATTCTCACTAGTGGGTGACCTCCAAGCTAACCTAAATGGGATGGTGGGAGAGTTGGCAACTTAGGAGAATAAATTTTGTAACACTGTTTGGCCAAACTGTCCATCCCTTCTGGAGAAAGTATCCAGACAATAATGAGAGGTGAAAGTATGAACCGAGGACCAAGTGGCAGCCTTACAAATCTCCTCAATCGGTGTCGATCTGAGGAAGGCTACCGAGGCTGCCATCGCTCTGACCTTATGGGCTGTAACCCTATAGGGAAGGGGTAATCCAGCCTGGGCAGAGCAGAAAGAGATACAAGCCGCCATCCAGTTGGAGATGGTGCGCTTCGATACAGGTCGTCCCAACTTGTTAGGATCAAAGGAGACGAAAAGTTAAGGAACAGTTCTGTGTGGTTTGGTGCGATCCAAGTAGAAAGCCAAAGCACGTTTACAGTCCAGAGTGTGAAGAGCTGATTCTCCAGGATGAGAATGAGGCTTTGGAAAAAACACAGGAAGCACAATGGATTGGTTGAGATGAAATTCAGAGACCATTTTAGGCAGGAATTTCGGATGAGTGCGGAGGACAACCTTGTCATGATTGAACACTGTGAAAGGTGGATCCGCCACTAAGGCCTGAAGCTCACTGACCCTGCGAGCAGACGTGAGGGCCACCAGAAAAACCACTTTCCAAGTGAGAAACTTCAGTGGAGCCTTGTTGAGAGGCTCAAAGGGAGGTTTCATAAGTTGAGAAAGGACCACATTAAGATCCCAAACCACTGGAGGAGGTTTGAGAGGAGGATTGATATGGAAAAGTCCTTTCATAAATCTGGAAACCAGAGGATGAGCAGAGAGAGGTTTCCCTTGTAGAGGCTGATGGAAAGCCGCAATAGCACTCAGGTGGACTCATATAGATGTAGACTTGAGGCCAGACTGAGACAGGTGTAGAAGATAGTCCAATACAGAAGACAGGGAGGCTCGCTGAGGCTCCTTACGATTAGAAACACACCATGAAGAGAATCTAGTCCACTTCTGGGAGTAGCATTGTCGAGTAGCAGGCTTCCTGGAAGCCTCCAGCACCTCCCTCACCGCCTGGGAAAACTGGTGAGGAGTTACGTTGAGAGGAACCAAGCTGTCAGGTGGAGAGACTGCAGGTTGGGATGAAGTAGAGATCCCTGATGCTGAGTAAGCAGTGAAGGAAACACTGGTAGAAGGAATGGCTCCCTGCTGCTGAGTTGAAGTAGAAGGGAGTACCAAGGTTGTCTGGGCCACCGAGGAGCTATTAGAATCATGGTGGCATGGTCGGATTTCAATTTGACCAGAGTCTTTTGAATGAGAGGAAATGGAGGAAACGCATACAGAAAGCGAGTTCTCCAATCCAGTAGAAAGGCATCTGCCTTGAGACGATGAGGAGTGTAGATCCTGGAGCAAAATTGAGGTAGTTTGAAGTTGTGGGGAGCAGCAAAGAGGTCTATCTGAGGCGTTCCCCACTGTGCAAAGATCTGATGAAGGGGGCTGGAATGGAGTGTCCATTCGTGGAGCTGGAGGAGACGACTTAAGTTGTCCGCCAAGACATTGTCCTTCCCCTGAATGTAGACAGCTTTGAGGAAGGCGTTGTGGCGAACCGCCCAATCCCAGACTCTGAGAGCTTCCTGGCAGAGGGAGGCCGAGCCCGTGCCCCCCTGCTTGTTGACATAATACATGGCGACCTGATTGTCTGTGCGAATGAGGACCACCATGTTGTGAAGCAGATGTTGAAATGCTTGAAGAGCATTGAAGATGGCTCTGAGCTCCAGAATATTGATTTGATGGAGTCGGTCCGCACTGGTCCAGAATCCCTGAGTGCGAAGACCATCCAGATGAGCTCCCCATGTATAGGTCGAAGAATCGGTGGTGAGGACCTTCTGGTGGGGAGGAGTGTGAAACAGCAAACCTCTGGATAGATTTGAAGAGGTCATCCACCAAAGCAGAGACTGCCGAAGAGCAGGAGTGACTGTGATGTGTCGAGTCAACGGGTCTGACACCTGAGACCATTGAGAAGCCAGGGTCCACTGAGGAATCCTGAGATAAAGTCTGGCGAAAGGTGTCACATGAACTGTCGAGGCCATGTGGCCCAGGAGCACCATCATGTGTCTCGCCGAGATGGACTGGCGAGAAGATACCTACTGGCAGAGATGAAGAAGAGCTTCCATGCGTTGAGGAGGAAGGAACACGCTAAGTTGAATGGTATCCAGGACCGCCCCGATGAAGGGGAGAGACTGGGTAGGCTGTAGAAGTATTTGGGAAAGTTGATCTCGAAGCCCAAACTCTGCAGGAAGCAAATTGTAGCCAGGGTCGCCGAGACGACCTCTGGAGCTGAGGGGGCCTTGATGAGCCAGTTGTCGAGGTAGAGAAATACCTGAAGACCCCTGTTCCGGAGTGCAGCGGCCACAACTACCAGACACTTCGTGAAGACTCTGGGAGACGAGGACAGGCCAAATGGAAGCACTTGATATTGCAGATGCAGATGTCCCACCCGAAATCTGAGGAACTTGCGAGAGGCCGGATGAATGGGAATGCGAGTGTAGGCCTCCTTAAGATCTAGAGATCATAACCAGTCGTTCTGCTCAAAGAGGGGGTAGAGAAAAGCAAGGGTCAGCATGCGAAACCTCTCCTTGACCAAGAACTTGTTTAGGACCCTGAGGTCCAGAATGGGTCGCAGGTCGCCCGTCTTCTTTGGGACGAGAAAGTACCGGGAGTAAAACCCCCGGTTGTGTTGGTCCACAGGGACCGGCTCGACGGCACGAAGCCGGAGCAAAGCCTGAGCTTCCTGAAGAAGAAGGGCGGTCTGTGTCAAGTTGGAAGGATACTCTCTTGGAGGGTGGTCTGGGGGGACCCGATGGAACTGAAGAGAGTACCCCTCCCTGATGATGGTAAGGACCCAGAGGTCGGTGGTGATAGCCGTCCATCGATGGAAAAAATGATGGAGGCGACCCCCAATGGGGAAAACAGGGGATGACAGAACGAGGTTGGTTATGCTCCCTAAGAGAGAGTCAAAAAGGCTGAGGAGCCTTGGGGACAGTAGATGGTTGAGGCGTCTGTTGAGCCTTCTGAGGAGGCTGTCTGTTCGCCAGTTGTCTCGCAGCCGGAGCTTGCCTCGGAGTATAACGCCGCTGATAGATCAGGGGCGGTCTAGCAGGTCGAGACTGTTGAGGCTTAGGCTTGGGCCGAAGAATGGACTGAAAGGATTTTTCATGGTCAGACAGCTTCTTCGTCACAGTCTTGATGGACTCATCAAATAAATCCGCTCCCGCACAAGGAACATTGGCAAGTCTGTCCTGGAGGTTCGGGTCCATGTCAATGGTCCGAAGCCATGCCAATCGACGCATAGCCACAGAACAGGCGGCAGCCCGTGCCGAAAGCTCAAAGGCATCGTAAGAGGATTGCATCAACTGGAGACGTAGCTGGGACAGCAAAGCAACTACTTCCTCGAATTCGAAGCGAGCCTGAGATTCAATGTAAGGTGTGAACTTCCGAAGCACAAGCAGGAAGAACTCCAAATAAGTCGCAAAATGAAAAGTATAATTTAGAACTCGGGAAGCCATCATCGAGTTCTGATATATTCGCCTCCCAAACTTATCCATTGTTCTGCCTTCGCAACCCGGAGGCACCGAGACGTACACCGGGGACGGGTGAAACCGCTTGAGGGAGGATTCGACCAGCAGGGATTGGTGAGAGAGTTGAGAGCCCTCGAACCCCTTGTGATGAACCGTGCGGTACTGGGCATCCAACTTGCCAGGGACCGCAGGAATGGAGTATGGCGTTTCAAAACATCTCATGAACGTTTGGTCGAGAAGTTTGTGCAGAGGCAGGCGAAGAGACTCCGCAAGAGGATGAGGCAAGTGCATGGTGTCGAGGTATTCCTTGGAGTACCGAGAACCGGAGTCCAAGGTAATATCCAGATCATCCGCCATCTGCCTGAGAAAAGAAGAAAAAGACAATTGATCCGCCAGCACAGGCCTACGAGAAGGACTGGACGAAGTCAAGGCCTCTGGATCCACAGAGACTTGTGATCGACAGGGTGAATAAGAGACACATGGCTCCTCGAACTCCGGCCCCTGTGGAGGAGGCATGTCCGATGAAGAATACCCCATGCGCGGCAGCTTCTTCTGCGGTGAGACTGTAGAGTGCCGTGAGGAGTGCCGTGATGAATGTCTGGACCGATGCCCCTCTCGGTGCCTGGAGGGGGACCTAGAGTGACGATGCTTAGAATGGTCCCCCGACGCCTCTAACGAGTAGATGGGATTCGAGGCTGTAGAGCGCAGAGGCGGGAGATTCGACGCCTCTCGAGATGCAGACCAGGCCTGGTAAGGAGTGCGGAAGAACTCTTCCTGTGACTTGCTATGCCCAGGGCTTCGATTACCCGAAGAGGGATTCCACACCTCTTCGTCCGGAGGCGTGATGGGCTCTAAATGGGGCATGTCACTAAAGGAGGCCCGCCTCGAGGGACCGGCCGCCATTCGCCGCTCCTCCTCGCCAAGCAGCGAAACAGACCGGCGAGGAGGAGGAGGAGGGGGCGGTCCGCCCCCCCGGGATCGGAACCAGGAGGTCACCCTGGATCGTGGCAATCAACTTGGGTCCCATGGTTTGAATGAGCTCGACAAACTGAGCCTCCAAAAGGGACTGCAACGAAGCCGATATGGAGGGATCCGCACCAAAAGGGGGCCCTCCAGCACGGTCTTCGTGCTCCTTCGTGGTCGAGTGCTTTTGCTTGGAAGCTTTCGGCACTTTGATAACCACGGGTGGAATGGTAGAAGGCGGTACCTGATCCGAAGAGATGGAGGAAGGCACCGGTGCCGAAGTCAGGGTCGAAACCGGGGCAAATGAAGCCAGTTTCAGGAGACCCGGAGCAGTAGAGGTGGTGACGGGCTTCGTATATGCAGGCGAAGTGCTAGCCGAAGTCGAAGCTGAGGGGTCCTTCGCAGCTTCCATCTTGAACATCGACTCCCACAAAAAACAGCGACGCTTAAACACACGCGCTGTGAGTGTGGAACAAGGCCGGCACGATTTCGGGAAATATTCCGGACCAAGACATTGCAGGCAGCGTCGATGCGGGTCCGTCAGCGAAATCGCGCGCTGGCACTTGCTACACTTTTTAAAACCGGTAATTGGCCGGGACATAGGCTGAAAAAGCTCCGCCGCGAGATCGAAGGAGCGGGGCCTGAGCCACGCGGCCGACCCGGCCGAATTGCCGGAAGAAATTTTTTTTTTTTTTTTTTTTGAAAAAGAAATAAAAGAAATAAAACACACGATAAAGAGCAAAATAAACTCAAAACCGCAGCTATAGAAGGCAAAAGAACGGGAATTCAGTCAGCGCAGAATCGAAGTAAAACTTCTCAGCTCCGCGGAAAGAAAAGAACTGAGGAGACACGCCCGGACCATCGGGCGGGAAGGCACTGGCGTATGCGCGGTGCGGGCATCTCGAAACTTCTGAGTTTCTTCAAGCAAAATATGCTTGTGAGACATCCGTATCGGGGCTCTGTCAGATGACATCACCCACTAGTGAGAATACCTGTCTGCTTGTCCTGGGATAATAGATCTTAGCAGGTATGGGTGGTGAGGGATTAGAATCCAGTGGGGATGGGCGGGGATGCGTGATATTTCTGTCCCCATGCAACTGTACTACATACTGCTTACTTCTTCCTAGAAGACCAACAGGATGAATTAAAACACTATACGATGCCACTGTAGCTTCCTCATGTATTAAAATATAAACTCTAATGCAAATCATATAGGGGTAGGCTGACAGTTTAGCTACCTAGAAACTGAAGCAATAGATATACCTAGGAAATTTGCAGGAGTACTATTGGCCATCATTGTGTCCTGCTAAACTGTAGAGGAGATGAGTATAATGAAGTTGGTGACTGTTAAGGAAAATGGAGGGCCTGCATGTTTTGTATCAACTTCATAAATAAGATGCACTGGTTTGTAATTTGCTTAGGGATAATCCCTTCTCAAACATGGAATCAAAATCTTATTCTTGCTGGCTTATGCTGACATCTTATGGCCATGCTGTTACTTAACTGAGATTACAGTAGGGAACACTGGGCTGTACTCCTCTACTGAATACAGGAGGAGGAGAAGGAGGACCTGGTAAACTTATTGCTAACTGCAAACATCTTTAGAATGGACTTTTGATGTTACACATCACTCAAAACTGATCTATAACCAAAGGAATATTTAAATTTATTGGTGTCCTTACATGGTTCAGAACTATGTGGTAAACTCTTATTTTCATTGTGAAGAGATAGAAAATCAAATTTAAAGGTTAATCCAACTCAATATATAAGAGCAAATGAGTACACTGTGTTACTTGAACAGAACAACAAAGAACGTGGAAGCGCAGGTCATCATTCCCCTCATTGTACTCAATGCAGAGACTTAAATAATGATTATGGATCTATATTACAGGTGACTGATTGGACATTGTGGAGAGGAAAAATAATTTAAGGTTAACTTAAAAAACAGCTTCCCATTTTTCATAAGAATAGCCTTACAGGGTCAGACCAATGGTCCATCAAGCCCAGAAGCCCGTTCTCACGGTGGCCAATCCAAGTCACTAGTACCTGGCCAAAACCCAAGAAGTAGCAATATTCCCATGCTACCGATCCAGGGCAAGCAGTGGCTTCCTCCATGTCATTCCATTAAGGGCTCCTCTGGCATCTAAATTCACAAAACCTATCAGATGTTCCCTAAGGATGGTAACAGCAGCAGTAGCAACAGTAGTGGGATTCCTCTCTTAGTGACTCCCAGGTAGCACAGATTAGAGAGTTGCGCGGGGACAGAAATCCCACCCGTCCCCACCCGTCCCCGCCAAAATCCCACCCATCCCCACCCGTCCCCGTGAGGAATCCCTCCGTCCCCACCCGTCCCCGTGAGGAATCCCTCCGTCCCCACCCGTCCCCGCGAGGAATCCCCTCCGTCCCCACCCGTCCCCGCGAGGAATCCCCTCCGTCCCCACCCGTCCCCGCGAGGAATCCCCTCCGTCACCATCCTTCCCTATAAACTTCAGAAATAGTTATTTTATTTAATTATGCTACTGAATTAAAGGCTCTGGTAGAGACCCATTTACAAATAAGCAAAGAGACTATTAATTTGGAAATATTAATTGGGAAGAATACATACTTTGTAAATGGGTTTCTACCAGAACCTCTAATGTAAATATAAAATATAAATACTCAGCTGATGAGAACCCACAAACTGTCAGCTGAGGACTTCCTTTGCAGTTGGCCTGGGGTCCCTTTTGCCAAGCTTGGCAGGCAGCAGTAGCGTCCCTGAGTCACAGATGCTGGCACCTCAGTGGCTCATGGTTGCTGCCAGCAACTGCTGCGCTTGGTGGAGGGGAGTTCTGACCATCTCTAGAGGAGGTCCTCTGCTGGCGGTGCTTGGGGATCCCCACCAGTCACAGCAAGGGCCAACAAGTACTTCAACACTGTAGAAATAAAACCAGAAATGCATTTCCTTTTCTTTTGAACACAAAACAAAGATATCTGCCATATACATTTCCCAAGGCAGATGACTCTATGCAATGTCACCTCGGTAACAAAATACAAAAATAGACAAATACACCCCCTCCCTTTTTACTAAACCACAATAGTAGGTTTTAGCACAGGGAGTTACGCTGAATGCCTCGCGCTGCTCTCAATGCTCATAGGCTCCCTGCGCTAAAAAACAATATTGCGGTTTAGTAAAAGGGAGCCATAGTGCAAAATATAGACAGCAGATATAAATTCTCAAAACAGACACATTTTGATCACTAAATTGAAAATAAAATCATTTTTCCTATCTTTGCTGTTTGGTGATTTCATGAGTCTCTGGTTGCACTTTCTTCTTCTGACTGTGCATCCAATCTTTCTTCCTTTCTTTCAGCCTCCTGTATGTTTCCTCTCCTCCAGACCTCATTCTCTCCCCCAACTTTTTCTTTCTGTCTCCCTGTTCCCCCTTCTTTCTGTCTCTCTGTCTGCCCCCTTTCTTTCTTTCTCCGTGCCCTCCCCCAAGCCACTCGGTTTGCTGCCACCGCCATCGGGGAATAGTCCCCAAGCCACCGCTGTCCCAAGCTTTCCCTGCAGAAGCGTCGCGCTGACCAGCATTCCGCTCCCTGACGTCAATTCTGACGTAGGAGAGGAAGTTCCGGGCCAACAAGGCATTTCTCCTCATTCCATCCAGCCTGAGCCCCATCTCTCCTTGATCCAGCATTTCCCTTCTGTTTCTGTCAGAATTACCATTCCACCTATTTTCCAGCATCACCCTTCTTTGTGTCCATCTCACCTATATCCGTATCTCACCACTTTTTCAGAATCTTCATTTGTCTCTGTCCTTGTCTTTACCCCATATTCACCATTTGCCCTTTCAATGTCTTTATCTCCCCCCCCCCCCCACACACACTTTTTCAGCATTACTTCTATGTCTCTATTTCACCTCCTCTTCATGTCCCCTCTGTATCTCTATCCTTATTCAGAAGGTCCTGCTTACCCTTTCTCTTCTTTGTGTCACTATCTCCATTTTCAGCTTTCCCCCCTTTTCCATTGTTAATGCACCCTGTAGCCAGAATCTTTCCACCCTCCCTCCACTCCGGCCCAGCCCAGTATGAAATATTTCCTTTTATTTCTCTCCCCTCTCTCTTCTCCTCCCTCACCCACGAGTCCTGCATCTGGCCCTCTCCCTTCTACCTGCACCTGGCAACACCCCCCTGCTCCGCGGCTCTCTTAAGCAACTCGTCAGCAGCGGTGATCAAGACAAGCTGCCGACATCGAGGCCTTCCCTCTACGAGTCCCACCTTTGTGGAAAAAGGAAGTTGAAACAAGCGGGACTCGCAGAGGGTAGGCCCCGACGCCAGAAGCTTGTGTCGATCGTTGTTGCCGAAGAGAGCCGCAGGTAGAAGGGAGAGGGAGATAGGAAGGCTGTAGAAGCTCCGGAGCATGACACCGAACCCGGCCAGGATGATTTCTTTTTCAGGCTGCTGCTGCCGCTGCCGCTACCATCCCCCACCCGAAATGACAAAAAACAGCCTAATGCCCGCGTCGGGAAATAGCCATGCTGAGCAGTGAGCTCAGCACGTACACAGATGAAAGCCTTGCTTGCTGATTGGTCCGGCGGCACGGTGGGGCGGGGCCGCCGGACCAATCAGCAAGCAAGGCTTTCATCTGTGTACGTGCTGAGCTCACTGCTCAACATGGCTATTTCCCGACCCGACGCCAGACTTGCATCGCCAGACTTGCATCGCCAGAATTTAGGTAGGTTGTTTTCATCCCCGTGGGAGTCCCGTGGGCAAGGGGGCGTCCCCGTGGGAGTCCCGTGGGTCAGGGGGGCATCCCCGTGGGAGTCCCGTGGGCCAGGGGGCGTCCCCGTGGGAGTCCCGTGGGCCAGGGGGGGGAACCCGCGGGATCCCCGCGGGACCCGCGGGATCCCCGCGATCCCCGTTCCCGTGCAGACCTCTAGCACAGATTCCACTCCCAACTTCCTTCTTAGTCGTACTCTAGGACTACTTTTGGGGAATATCTGAGCTAAACCAGAAACTCATTCAACAACTAAACACCCCAAATGTACAAAAGTATGCTGAAAAGTTCTCAGCCCAACTAACTTCCTAAATTCTGAGCATTATTTTGCCACTGTAGCTGAAAAGAGTGTTATCTTATTTCGTTAAGTGTCAATTTGCAGAAACAAAATTCTATATTTTGACATTGTTTCAGCTCATTGATTGAACCATATCCACATCATTCTCTTCTTGGTTAGGCTGAGAACTTTTCAGCATCCCCTCGTCTCTTATAGACATGCACCTGCATGAAGGTTTACTGAAAAGAGGATATCTGAAATATCTGTCAGTAAGAGAATGAGATAAGCATCAGAGTTGTGGGAGTGGGGGGTTGAAATAACATATTATACCTTATTAGTGAGCTAGAAAGAAAATACAGTGGAACCTTGGTTTGTGAGCACAATTCATTCCTGAAGCATGCTCATAAACCAAAGTGCTCGTATATCAAAGCGAGTTTCCCTACAGAAATTAAGGGAAACTCGGATGATTCGTTCCACATCCCAAAAAGAACCTCCCGAGGCCACTGGCGCGCTTCTACCCCACCACATCCCAAAAAGACCCCCCACCCCCACTAGCGTGCTTCCACCCCACCCCCAAGAACAGTATCACCCCCCCCCCGCCCAAACCCTTACCGTGATTGGGCACCGGCATGCAGCACCAACCCACTGGATGTGCCAGTGCTGAAAGAGCCTGCCATCTGCTGCCAGAGATCAGCGGCAGACGGCAGACTCTTTCGGCACCGGCACGTCCTGTCGGTTGGTGCTGCATGCCGATGCTGATCGCAGTAAGGGTTTGGGCAGGCAGGCGGACGGGCGATGCTGGTTCTTGGGGGACGATGCCGGTTCTTGGGGGTGGGGGCTCGCATATCGAGTCAACGCTTGGTTTGTAAGGCAAGATTTGCAAGAATGTTTTGCTCGTCTTGCAAAACACTCGCAAACCGCATTAATCACAAACCGAGGATTGACTGTAATTATTAAAAGGCAAGCCTGTAAGGTCTGAATTCATCCTGACATTCAATCAAGTCCATTTTCAGGCATGCTCATGGTGAAGAGGCACAGGAGCAAAAAACCTGCAGCTGAGAGTTTGACCTGAAAAAAGGCCGCAGATCTACACCCTCAGCAGTGGCTTATCAAAGGAAGGAGAAGCTCAGCATCACCTCATTGGGCGCCCCCTGCACTCTTCTCCACGCACGGACAAGAGGACATGAAATGAAGCTAAGGGGGGACAAGTTCAGGACTAATATCAGGAAGTTCTGCTTCACACAGAGAGTGGTTGACATCTGGAATACTCTCCCAGGGGAGATTATTGCGGAATCGACAGTCCTAGGCTTCAAAAGCAAACTAGATGCATATCTCCTTGAGAGATATAAAATAAGCCAGGTGTATACCTGGCAGGGCCTCCGCATGTGCGGATCGCCGGACTTGATGGACCGAAGGTCTGATCCGGAGATGGCGCTTCTTATGTTCACTCCCCCCAGTATACCTCTTCGGATGATCGACAGCAGCAAGTAGCATCTGTAAGCTGCTGCTCATGCCAGCTTCAGCTCTCCCTCTAACATCACTTCCTGGTCAGGAAGTGATGTCAGAGGGAGAGTTGAGGCCGGTGCAAGCAGCAGGCTAGAGATGTTGCTCACTGCAAGTGATCATCTGAAGAGATAGATGGGTAGGTGAAGAGTTGCCGGCGCCCCTGCCGAGATAGCTCCTGGGGCCGTCTGCACCCCCTGCCACCTTCTGTGCCACTACACCTCAGCATTCTGCCTTAAAATGCTTACAGTTTTACATCTGACATGGCAGAACAATTTCTGGTGCTTGGATGTTATGCAGCTTAAAAAAAAAGAAAGGGAAGATGATTATTGAATCACAGTTGTACAGACAGAAATATAGTGAGGTAATGCCATGTGCTTAAAAGTGCATAATCAGGAAAGAAATCCTTGAACTCATATTCCAAGAATTTTCTTCTACACATCTCATACTAAGGATGGAGGTTTCCATAAAAGCAGCTAGCAATGCACCATGCATTAACATGTCTACAAATATTACAGTATATTGATGAAGGTACAGTCTGCTACAAAGAAGTTTGTTAATCTGACATTTTCTCTTAAGCTGTATGAAGAAAAGAAAGGGGACAAATGAATAGAGGAAACTGTGTGTGCGCATGTGATATCAGAATTAAATGCAAATAATGCTGCATGATTTGATATCACTAATGTAATGATTAAAAGCTCTCCAGAAATGTGTATGCAAAAACATGCTTATTATGAATGATTTTGATAAAATATGCAGTATTTGGAATTTAAGTGATTGTAGTTGTAAACTTATTTGGGCCAGACCCATAGCAGAACAGTTGGGTTCCCATACAAACCTTTATTCACATACAGGCAGCCATCTTGTTACTTGTTACATCTACTTCAAATGTAATGTACATGTTACACATGCAATGCTTGATGCTTATCTGTTCGAACAAGTATTGTTGTGCAACCTTTTATAAAACTGCTACAAGAAATCTTTAATGGTTAAACTACAGTATAGGTCAGCAAAACTAATAAAAAATATAAGCAGTTTAAGATTCTTCTACATTGTGCAACATTCTAACACCATGTCCCTGAAGGTGAAAGGCACTATGTGACTTTAAACCCATCCAAGTAATTATGGATACCACAGATCAGGAAGGAGTCCCAGTCTTCGAGGTCCACAACCCATCCTGGTTTTCAGGATTTCCACAAAGGATATGTGCAAGATCTATTTGCAAGCAATGTCAGCAGTGAATGCAAATAGATCTCATACATATTCATTATGGAAATCCTGAAAACCAGGCTAGGTTGTGGACCCCTTTCACAGACTTTTATTACATTCAAAGAATTTTCACGAAAATTCTATTCTATTTTGGTTATGCCCCATTTTGTCAGTGATGCTCTATCAAATGCCGGCTTCTGCTTTTACAAGGTTAATGCATCTTGGATGCCTTTAAAACCTACCAACATAAATTTTCTCTTCTATCTAGTATGTTTCCGTAGCAATGTGGTTAACCAAAGGTGGCACGTTGGCACATTTGCAAATTAAATATCTATATATACAAGATGAATAGCTACACTTACATGCACTTAAAATACTTTACATATGCATTTACACAAATATTATTTATGGAATACTAACACATTACTTTGATACCCTCTGTATTGTATTTTGAAAAAGCATATGCTTTACAGCCAAACTAACTCATTTTAAATGTAATGTAGAACTGCATTTTGCTGCATAGGAATTTTTGTTTTGTCTTTGTTCTAATATATAACAGGTAAAAGTGAAGAAATGAAAATATGCAAAGGAAATAAACTATACATAGAAATCCTGTTTACAAAAAATTATAATTTATATACAGATTCCTGTGACAGAAAATGTAAGGAAGGAACACTCTAACTTCTAACTGCTGGAGGGTGGGGGGTATTAGTAATTATCTGTTGCTGAATGTTAACTGTTGCACCCAGACACAAAAAACAAAGAATCCCTACAAAAACACACAGACTAACCTTTTCAACCTGATCTCTTTACAGACTAACACTTCCTTCTCCATTACTATGTGTTACCACAGTCCTGTGAACATGATCCTTGTATACCTAGATTTGATGTAAAATTTCAATCAAAGTTGCACAATATTCAAGCTAAATATTACATCAAAATATATAATTATCTTTTACCTTGTTTTCCTTAACATGCCCAGTAGAAAATTCAGAGGAGTGGGAGATTTTCAATGACTTTGACCGGTGGGTCTGCCGTCGCAGCGATTCCTCACGAGAGTATTTTACCGAACTTGTACCTCTCACCCGGACCTTGCTGGTACTCTGAACACTGTTTACTCCAATCATTTCCAAGGATGAAGGAGGGAAAGGGGAAAGGACAGGAACAGGAGGAAATTCTCTAAGCTCCGCAGAGTTGTCTAGCTAAAGAATATCTGTAGGGACTCTGCTGGTATAGTCCTACAGCACACCAGTCAGCATTTGCTTAAAATGCACCAAGCTGCTTCTCCCAGCATCTTCAACTCTACTGTTTTGATTCAGCCTGATTGTTTCCAGGCATGACTCACATCAGTAGCTTTAAGTTAAAAAAAAAAAAAAAGGGAGAGAGAAAAAGGAACCCAGCCCCTCTTCTCCTGCCCTCCCACACACACACATCTATCTACATAGTGAAAGCAATGGCTAATAGTCAGGCAAGCAATTCATTTACATTCTAAATAGCAACATTATTACTCTTGTGATATCGAGCTGGAAGCTCATTAATGTCTGCAATCAGATAACCACAAGTAAAAAACCTTAGATAGCCTGTCAACCACCACTAGAGGCAGGGACTGCAGCTGAATTATCATAGGAAAGAATGCTGATGGGTTCTGTGGCAATGAAAGTCTATCGGAGAGATTTCAGAGAGCAAGGGGTCTTCATCATGCCAGACCATTGTCTGTCCAATATGGTATTAACACTATGGGAGGGAAAATGAGAACACGGTAATCCCCCCCATAATAAGTATGGATGTATAATATATGAAATATATTTTTCATATAGAGGAAAATGTACACAAACATCATAGTCCACAGTAGAGAGGAACAGTGACTGACAATTGCATTATTACCTTGGTATATCATTCCATGAAGACAACATTTTTCCCCAATGTAGTGTGAAAGGTGTCAGTAAATATTTAGCTTACGAATCCACTCTGAAAACAATTGCCCATCCCATTAGTGAATCATGTGATTTTCCCTGAATCACTAAAAACGCTCTAGTGCAGCTGTTACATGCATTTATGCCATCTAAAATTTACAACTCATAGTGGCATAAGGCAGTCACCAAACTATGTAGTTTTGTGTAAAAGTCTGGAATAAACACCTCTTAATGTTGTTTTGAAGCTTCATTGTAGTTTTTCCACATAACTCTATATCAGAGGTTCTCAACACGAGGTACGCATATCCCAGGGGGTATGCGGTGGGGTATATATCCTAATCCTCCTGCCATTGCATATCTCCCGCTTTCCTCATCTTCTCTCTCCAGCCCCCATCCCCCATACTAGCAGCGGCTGCTCATTCTATGCTTTTAATTTCTTTACACAGCTGCCACTAGTGTTAATTTAGCCGGCAATTCCATCAGGAAGCCTCGGGGCCTTTGCTAGGCCAGCCCATCTCCGACGAAAGAGGAAGTTACATCATCGGAGGCAGGACAGCTTAACAAAGGCCTCAAGGCTGCCTGATGGAACCGCTGCTTAACTAACACTAGTGGCAGTTGTATGTGGAAGTAAAAGCACAGAGTGAGCTGCTGCTAAGGAGAGGAGGAAAAGGGAAGGGGAAGGGAGAAGAGGTATTGCTGGACATGGGGAAGGGAGAGTGAGAGATGCTGCTGGACAAAGGAGGAGGGAAAGGGAAGAGGTACTGCTGGACATGGCGAAGGGAGAGTGAGAGATGCTGCTGGGCAAAGGAGGAGGGAAAGAGAAGAGGTACTGCTGGACATGGGGAAGGGAGAGAGAGAGAGATGCTGCTGGACAAGGGAGGAGGGAAAGGGAAGGGAGAAGAGGTACTACTAGACATGGGAGAGGGAGAGGTGCTGCTAGACAGGGGGAAGGAAAGGGAAGGGAGAAAAGGTGCTGCTGAACCTGGCAGAAAGGAAGGGGAAGGTGCTGCTAGACTTGAAGTAGAAGGGCAGGGAAGGGATAGGTGCTGTACACTGGAGAGGAGGGTGAAATAGTGCATGGGGAGAGAGCATATTAGTTGTGAGTGGGGTTGGGGGAAGGAAGGAAAATTATTGCAGGAAGAGTGAGAATAATGAGAGAGAAATGGATATGGGGGTAAAGGGGAGGGAGAAATGGTGCATGGGAAGAGAGCATGTTAATTGTGAGTGGGGTTGGGGAGGAGGGAAGGAAGATTGTTGCAAGAAGGATGAGTGGTGAGAGATGGAGAAATGGATATGTGGTGGAGAGGAGGTAGAAATTGTGCATGGGGAAGAGAGAATATTAGTTGGGAAGGAAGGGAGGGAGAAAGGTTACACTAGGAGGTAATTGACTCAAGGAAGGGAGAGATGTCAAATCAAGAGCAGGGTGAAGAAAGCAGAGATATCATACCACTGGAAGGGGGAGGGAAGGAGAGAGAAGCCAGACCAGGGAATGGAAGGAGTGGAGAGAGAGATGCCAGATTGTGGGAAGAAGAGGAGAGAAAGAAAGACGATAAATGTCGGACCACTGGGAGGAGAAAGGGAAAGAGAGAGATGTCAGACCACTGGGGGAAGGGGGAGAGAAGGAGAGAGATGTCAGACCATTGAGGGGGGGAAGGGAAGGAGAGAGATGTCAGACCATGGAAACAAGGAGGGAAGGAGAAAGAGATGCCAGACCATGAGAGAGGAGAAAGGGAAGGGAAGACATGGAAAAATAGATTTTGAGAAGAAAGCAGAAAAATTGAAAAATGTTGAATGTTAATGCAAAAGATGGATGCAGGGCAGAAAGTGATGAAGGAGAGAAAAGCAGTCAATGGATAAGAAGGCCCTGGAAACACAGTTAAGAGCACAGACAGAAGGAAGTGCAATCAGCAACTGGGAAAAGATGATTAGAAAAATAAAATCACCTGACAACAAAGGAAGGAAAAATAATTTTATTTTCAATTTAGTGATTAAAATGTTTCAGTTTTGAGAATTTATATCTGCTGTGTATATTGTGTGAATATGAAAAATTAATGGAAGAAATTGCGTTACAATTAGTAATGGGTGCGAGGTATGGGGAAGAGCTTGTGCAGGTGGTCCTCGGTTGATATTTGTTAGACTTAGGGGGTACTTGTTTTGAAGAAGTTGAGAAACACTGCTCTATATGTTATGTTGAATCATCATATTATGTGTTTAAGTGTTCGTTCACTCCTTCAAATGCAGCAAATTTTGTATGTTGGATATATATTAGCAAATAGTAATATTTAACAGAATTAAATGCTGCAGCAAAAGGAGATCCAACTACAGCCAATCACAGTTACATAATTCTGACCTCATGTTCACCTCACCTCATTACTTAGGAATGGTTTGATACATGTGGAGTGGCAGTTTCTACAGTGGGTAGAAGATGTCTGAAATGTGGACTGAAGGGATGGGGGAGGGGGAATGCCAATGTTTACATACCATATATACTCGAATATAGGACTAACAATTATTTTACCCCCTCCCCACGTACTTCTCACATCCCTGGTAGTATTGGCAGGAGCGAAGTTTCCACGCTCCTGCCCTGCACCCCTCCTTCTCACCCTCCGATCTCGCAGTCAGCGGCGCACCAGCACGCAGAAGCGAGCTTCTTGAGCTCCCGCCTGGCCCTGCACTGCTCACTGAATGGCTGCTGCCAGGTCTCGTGGGGGGAGGGCTACTAAAATGGTCAGTGGTCTTCATCATAAGGCGTATGAGGACAGACTTAAAGATCTCAATTTGTATACTTTGAAGGAGAGGTAGGAGAGAGGAGATATAATAGAGATGTCAGAGAAGTATCAGAGCATTTAGGGCTAGATTCTGTAATTGGGCACCTAAAAAGATAGACATCTAAAGTTAAGCGCCTATTTCATATCAATCACATTTAGACACCCATTACAGAATCATACTTAGCAATACCTAACTTAAAACCTAGGCAACTGTAATATAGGCCAGGGTTTTAAAGGCCTACATTATAGGCATCTAAGTCCTTTAGAGAATCGTGCTTAGTAGTGTCTAAGTCTTTCTCCACTCCTAAACATGCTTATATTGGTGTTAGGCGCCATGTGATAGGCACGTATCTTTTATAGAATCGTGCCTAAGATAGGTGCCTAATTAATTTTTATTTTTTCAATAAAGCTCATAATTAAAGCCAATTTACTAATTAACCCTCCCCCCCCCCCCTTTTTTTTTTTTTTTGCAAAACTGCACAAGAGGTTTTTAGCACAGGCCAGTCAGAGTGCTGAATGCTCTGTGCTGCTCCAATGGTCACAGAGCTCCTATGAGCATTGGAGCAGTGCAGAACATTCAGCGCGCTGGCTGGCGCTAAAACCTCTTGTGCAGTTTTGTTAAAGGGAAGGTAAGTTAGGCAACTAACTTTAGGCGCCTATCTTTAAGCACAGTTTATAGAATTTGGGGCTTAGTGTTCTGGGCCATGGTAGAAAAAGTAGGAAAGAGTACTATGTAGAGCAAGGGTGCCCAATACGTCGATCGCGATCAACTGGTCAATCGCTCAGGCAACCTCAGTCAACCGCGGAGCCAGGCGGGGGATGGAGCTTAGTGCACTACAGGAGACAGAAGCGCCGAGCCGAGGACTTAGGCTGCCCAATTCGAATTGATTCACATCGGGTGAATCGATATGATTTAACCCCCCCCCCAAAAAAAAAAATCGGCCTCCCAATTCAGTGATTGACCCTCCCTCCTTGACCCTAAAGCAGAATCAGCAGTGCTGCCTCTTGCTGGCTGGCCGCCGCCGCTCCTGCTTTAGAGGGCGAGGGGGGGAGGGTCAGTCAGGAAGTGCTGTGGTGTCTGGCTTTCTCCCTGGTCTCCCGCGCATCCCTTTACCTAATTTTAGCAGGGAGCAGCCTGCAGAGAGGATCACCAGTATTTTAACAATCCTTGCAGGTTGCCATAGGCCTCAGGAGCTGTCTTCCTTCTGCTGCGGTACCTCCCCTCCTCTGATTCAGAGACAGGATTGCGGCAGAGGGAAGACAGCACCTGAGGCCTATGGCAACCTGCAAGGATCGCTAAAGTACATAAGAACATAAGAATTTGCCTCCGCTGGGTCAGACCAGAGGTCCATCCCGCCCAGCGGTCCGCTCCTGCAGCGGCCCTCCAGGCCCATCACCTGTGCAATGGTCCCTGACTATTCCTATAACCTACCTCAACTCCTATCTGTACCCCTCAATCCCCTTATCCTCTAGGAACCTATCCAAACCTTCTTTGAAGCCCTGTAACGTGCTCTGGCCTATCACGGCCTCCGGAAGCGCGTTCCATGTGTCCACCACCCTCTGGGTGAAAAAGAACTTCCTAGCGTTTGTTCTAAACCTGCCCCCTTTTAATTTCTCCGAGTGCCCCCTTGTACTTGTGGTTCCCCACAGTGTGAAGAATCTGTCCCTGTCTACCTTCTCTATGCCCTTCAGGATTTTGAAGGTTTCTATCATGTCTCCTCTAAGTCTCCGCTTTTCCAGGGAGAATAGCCCCAGCTTTTTCAACCTGTCAGCATATGAGAAGTTTTCCATACCCTTTACCAGTTTAGTTGCTCTTCTCTGGACTCCCTCAAGTACTGCCATGTCCTTCTTGAGGTACGGCGACCAGTACTGGACACAGTACTCCAGATGTGGGCGCACCATTGCACGATACAGTGGCAAGATGACTTCCTTCGTCCTGGCCGTAATACCCTCCTTAATGATACCCAACATTTGGTTTGCTTTCCTTGATGCCGTTGCGCATTGTGCCGACGCCTTCAGTGTTGTGTCTACTATCACCCCCAGGTCTCTTTCAAGGTTACTTACCCCTAGTAGTGATCCCCCCATTTTGTAGCTGAACATCGGGTTCTTTTTCCCTACATGCATGACCTTGCATTTCTCTATGTTAAAGCTCATCTGCCACCTTTCTGCCCTCTCTTCCAGTATCGTTAGGTCCCTTTGCAGGTCCTCGCAGTCTTCCGCGGTCCTAACCCTGTTGAAGAGTTTGGTGTCATCCGCAAATTTTATAACCTCACATTTTGTTCCCGCCTCCAGGTCGTTAATAAATATATTGAACAGTAGCGGTCCCAGCACCGACCCCTGCGGGACTCCGCTCGTGACCCATAGCCAGTCTGAGTAGTGGCCCTTTACTCCAACCCTCTGTTTCCTGCCTGCCAGCCAGTTTTTGATCCATCGGTGGACATCCCCTTGCACCCCGTGGTTCCACAGCTTCTTAAGCAGCCGTTCGTGGGGTACCTTGTCGAAGGCTTTTTGGAAGCCAAGGTAAATGATGTCTATGGATTCCCCTTTATCCATCTGACTGTTTATTCCCTCAAAGAAGTACAGTAAGTTTGTGAGGCACGACCTTCCCTTGCAGAAGCCGTGCTGGCTCGCCTTCAGTTGTCCATTGTTTTCTATGTGTTCACAGATGCTGTCCTTAATCAGTGCTTCCATCATCTTTCCCGGAACCGAGGTCAAGCTCACCGGCCTGTAGTTTCCTGGGTCACCCCTTGAACCCTTTTTAAAGATGGGCGTGACATTTGCCGTTTTCCAGTCCTCCGGTATCTCCCCAGTTTTTAAGGATAGGTTACATATTTGGCGAAGTGGTTCTGCTATTTCGTTCTTTAGCTCCTTGAGTACCCTTGGGTGGATGCCGTCCGGACCCGGTGATTTGTCGCTCTTTAGTCTGTCTATCTGTCGGAGGACATCCTCTTGTCTTACCTCTAGTTGGACCAGCTTTTCATCCTGATCTCCATTTATGATCTCCTCAGGTTCTGGAATATTTGATGTGTCCTCTCTCGTGAAGACCGACGAGAAGAACTTATTTAACCTGTCAGCTATCTCTTTTTCCTCCTTTACTACTCCCTTCTTGTCTCCATCATCCAATGGTCCCACTTCTTCCCCTTTATGTACCTGAAGAACAATTTGAAGTTTGTTGCTTCCCCCGCGAGTCTCTCCTCATATTCTCTTTTTGCTTTCCTAACCACTCGGTGACATTCTCTTTGGTGTCTTTTGTGTTCCATTTGGTTGTCCTTTGTTTGGCCCTTTTTCCATTTCCTGAAAGATGCTTTTTTATCGCTTATCGCTTTTTTCACTGCATTTGTTATCCACACTGGGTTTTTTGTTCGATTCTTTTTGCACCCTTTCCTGAACCTGGGGACGTACAGGTTCTGTGCCTTTTGCACCGTTCCTTTGAGTAGGGACCAGGCTTTTTCTACGGTCTCCATCTTCCCTGAGTTGTTGCTGAATTTCTTTCCCACCATTTTTCTCATGGCTTCGTAATTCCCTTTTCTGAAATTGAGTGCTGTCGTTGTGGTTCTTATTACCTTTGATGACCCACTTTCTAGCTTGCATTGGATCATGTTGTGATCGCTGTTCCCTAGTGGCACTAGTACCGCCACCTCCTTTGCGGGTCCCCCTAGTCCGTTGAGGATTAGGTCAAGAGTGGCATCTCCCCGCGTTGGTTCCATGACCAGCTGTTCCATGAAACAGTCCCTCATAGCCTCCAGGAATTTGGTCTCCCTCGTGCAGTTTGAGTGTCCAATACTTCAGTCTATCCCAGGGTAGTTGAAGTCCACCACACTTCCGCTTTTGCAAACCTGCCTCAATTCAGCCTCCATGTCCTGGTCGATTGTTTCCGGTTGTCTAGGTGGACGATAGTACAGTCCCAATTTGATGTCTGCTCCAGTTCCCCCTTGTAGCTTAACCCATAGTGATTCTAAGCCGTCCGCCCTTACTGTTGTTTCCATCCTGGTTGAGGGAATGGAATCCTTTATATATATCACTATTCCTCCACCCTTCTTGTGGGTCCTGTCTCTCCTATAGAGTTTGTACCCTGGTATGACCACATCCCATTTGTTGTCATCAGTCCACCATGTTTCTGTGACTCCAATTATGTCCAGGTCCTTTTTACTAGCTATGACTTCCAGCTCTCCCATTTTGGCTCTTAGGCTCCTAACATTAGTGTATAGGCAATTTAAGTCCCGGTTGTTTGCCTTCCCCGCTGGTTCTCGTGGTTTGGCGCTCCTGCCGACCCCCTCATGGGTTGCCAGCCCCCGAGCCTTGTTACGTTCATCCTCATCCTGCAGTGTGTCTGTGTTGTCCTCAGCCTGCTTCCCCATGTTTGGATGCCCCTCTGGCTCCTGTTATTCTATCTTAATCCTGCTTGCTAGGTTCATTTGTGCTTTGGGCCCCTGCATTGTGTCTTTGGGTCCTTTTTCCAAAAGTTTCCACTCAGTCCCGAGCCCTCTTTTACAATTCCCTGGTTCAGTATCCTTGTTTGATACTTTGGTCCGATGTGTCGAGGTCAGATCGACTATCGGCTTTCCCCTTCTCCTCAGTTTAAAGCCAAGTCTATGCCGCTCTGGACGTTGCGTGCCAGCATCCTCGTCCCAGCCATGCTCAGGTGCAGTTCGTCCCTCCTGTAGAGCTTGTTCTTCCCCAAAAAAGTTGTCCAGTTCCGTACAAAGTGGAAACCCTCCTCTTTGCCCCATCTCCTCAGCCAGCCGTTTATCTCTTGCAGCTCGGTCTGCCTCCTTGCATCCGCCCTCGGTACTGGCAGGATCTCTGAGAAGGCTATCTTCCTTGTCCTCAGCTTCAGTTTCCTCCCCAGGATCTGGAACTGCTCAGTAAGTGTAGTCCTGTTGTAGTTCCTCCTGCTGACATCGTTGGTTCCAACGTGGATTATTACTGCTGTCTCCTCCGTCTCAGCTCCTTCCAGGATTCTCTCAATTCTGTCAATGACGTCCTTCGTTCTTGCCCCCGGGAGGCATGTCACTAGTCGGTCCTCTCTCCCTCCTGCTATGTGACTGTCCACTTCTCTCAGGATAGAGTCTCTCACTACGATTGCAGATTTCCCCTTCCTCAGTTGTCTCTCTGGTCTCAGGTCTGTATCAGTGGCGCAGTCCGCTAATCCTTCCTCCGGGTTCAGTTGGGTCTCCACCTCCTCTGCCTGTCCTGATCCTCCGCAAAGTCCTACTCCCATGGCATCTGATAGATTCTGTCCTCCAACTGTTGGTTCGCTTCTGATTTGCTGGTGGTCCTGTGCCTCCACCATCCTGCAGGCCTCCTCGATGAATTTCGCGAACTCTCTAACTTGCTCCATGATGTGGCTCTCTCTGGTGGTATCCTCAGTTGTACAGCACGGTTCCTCTATGGTACGGAGTCCCTCCCGCTCCTGGACGCCTTTGCCGCGCGCCGAACGGCGGCGTGCCGTTGGCACTCCCCCTGTTAAGGGGGAGTCCGGTCGCGCTGCTGGTGACGCGTCGGGGGTGGGCGGAGCTCCCTCTCGCCTACCCCATGCTGCCTGCCTGCTTCTGTCTTTCTCCTCTGCTTCGCTTGTCCCCTTTCTCTGCTTCTGCCTTCTCTCCGCTCTCCTGCTCTCCTCCGGTGCCCTCTACCTCCCGCACTGGCCTGGACTTGTGCCGCGGTCTCCCTGTTAAGGGGGAGTCCGGTCGCGCTACTGGTGATGCGTTGGAGGTGGGCGGAGCTCCCTCTCACCTACCCCACGCTGCCTGCCTGCTTCTGTCTTTCTCCTCCGCTTCGCTTGTCCCCTTTCTCTGCTTCTGCCTTCTTCTCTCCGCTCTCCTGCTCTCCTCCGGTGCCCTCTGCTTCCCGCACTGGCCTGGACTTGTGCCGCGGTCTCCCTGTTAAGGGGGAGTCCGGTCGCGCTGCTGGTGACGCATCAGGGGTGGGAGGAGCTCCCTCTCGCCTACCCCCACGCTGCCTGCCTGCTTCTGTCTTTCTCCTCCGC
Organism: Geotrypetes seraphini; assembly: GCF_902459505.1. Lineage (NCBI taxonomy): Eukaryota > Metazoa > Chordata > Amphibia > Gymnophiona > Dermophiidae > Geotrypetes > Geotrypetes seraphini. The sequence continues at coordinate 371,789,608 of NC_047084.1, forward strand.
TTCGCTTGTCCCCTTTCTCTGCTTCTGCCTTCTTCTCTCTGCTCTCCTGCTCTCCTCCGGTGCCCTCTGCCTCCCACACTGGCCTGGACTTGTGCCGCGGTCTCCCTGTTAAGGGGGAGTCCGGTCGCGCTGCTGGTGACGCGTCGGGGGTGGGCGGAGCTCCCTCTCGCCTACCCCATGCTGCCTGCCTGCTTCTGTCTTTCTCCTCCGCTTCGCTTGTCCCCTTTCTCTGCTTCTGCCTTCTTCTCTCCGCTCTCCTGCTCTCCTCCGGTGCCCTCTGCCTCCCAAACTGGCCTGGCCAGGCTGCTCCCTGCTAAAATTACATAAAGAGTGCGCGGGAGGCCAGGGAGGAACACGTAGGCCTTCTGGGGGGGGGGTGTAGTCCTTTGGGGGGGGACAGGCCTTCAGGGGCCTTGGTACAGGCCTTTGGGGGGGACAGGCAGGCCTTCAGGGGTGGGGTGCAGGACTTAAGAGGGGACAGGCAGGACTTCAGGGGTGGGGTGCAGGCCTTCAGAGGGGTGGTGCAGACCTTCAGGGGGGACAAGCAGGCCTTCAGAGATGGGGTGCAGGCCTTCAGGGGTGGGTGCAGGACTTCAGAGGGGTAGTGCAGGCCTTCAGGGGTGGGATGCAGACCTTCAGGGGGGTAGTGCAGGCCTTCAGGATGGGGTTCAGGCCTTCAGGGATGGTGTGCAGGCCTTCAGGGGGAAAAGGCCTTTGGGGGAAGAGGGCCCTGGTGTACAAGGGAGGGAGGGAGGGAAGGCATATGCCAGACTTTGGGGGGAAGAAATAATGGGTCTAAAAACAGAGGAGTGGGCGAGAGATGGTGGACAATGGGATTTAGGGAGGGAAGGAACAGAAAGGGAGAGAAGTTGGACACAAGGGATGGCATGGAGGGGGGAGAGAGATACTGGATAGGAGGGTAGTTGGGAAAAGAAAGGGAGAGATGGTGGACCCTGGGGTGGTGGGGAAGGAGGGAGAGATGCTGGATGAAAGGATAGTTGAGAAAAGGTGGATCTGTGGATGGAGACAAAAAAAAGGAAAGATGCCAGACTTCCAGGGGAGGGAAAGGAAACGGAAGAGGGGAGGACAGAGATAGAAGATGGATGGTTAGCACGGAGAAAGAAGGAGACCCTGGCAAGCAAGTTATCAGAGCCAGGGGACCAACAAGATTTTAATAATGACCAAACAACAAAGGTAGGAAAACTTATTTTATTTTCAATTTAGTGATCAAAATGTGGCCGTTTTGAGAATTTATATCTGCTGTCTATATTTTGCACTATGGGCCTCTTTTACTAAACCGCAATAACGGTTTTTAGCACTGGAAGCCTATGAGCATTGAGAGCAGCGCAGGGCATTCAGCACAGCTCCCTGTGCTAAAAATCGCTATCGCGGTTTAGCAAAAATGGAGGGGGTATATTTGTCTATTTTTGTATAGTTGTTACTGAAGTGACATTGCATAAAGTCATCTGCCTTGATCTCTTTGAATAAAACACCAGAATATAAATGATAATTAACATTTTCTCTGTGTACAGTGTGCTTTATGTTTTTTAAAATTTTACTTTTGGTATATCATTTTGATTTGGTCATTTTAAAAGTAGCTCGCAAGCCCAAAAAGTGTGGGCACCCCTGATGCAGAACATTAAGTACTACAAATTAGATATAAAGTGCTAATAAGGATAGCCAAAGGAGAATTTGAAGATAAATTTGCCAGATGCCAAAACTCAAATTTTTTTTCTGAAGTTTAACAGCAGCAGGAAGCCTGTGAGAAGGTTATGAAATTAGTCTTATCAAGCCAATCTAACCCACCCCAACCACATGCTCTAACTAGTTCATCTTGATAAAACACAATGTCCCTTAAAAGAATCAGACTATGAACATAAAATCAAATTAAAATAGCCTCTTAATACACGTGGAGGGGCATAATCAAAAAAAGCGTCTAAGTCCCCTTTTGGCCTAAGTCCCTAAACGTTCAACCCAGAAGCAGGGAAAGTGTCCATAACCAAAACAAATGTCCATGTTTTGATGCCCAATCTCCACTACGTCTAAAAGTACCCCCACAGCACGTCTACACTTTTTAGCCATAATGAAACAAACAAACGCCTAAGCCATAAACGTCCAACAGAAGGGTTTTTAGGCGAAGGAGGAGCCAGTCCTTCGCCTAAAAGCTGGATTCTGTAACCGGTGTCTGTCAAAAACAACACCGGTTACAGAATCCCCCCCCCCACACAACGATCCAGGCAGGAGGGTGCCCAAGCCCTCCTGCCATGTCAAACCGCGACCCCCCCTCCCAACGACATCAGGGCAAGAGGGAGCCCAAGCCCTCTTGCCCTGCCGACTCCCTACATTACGGGCAGGAGGGATCCCAGGCCCTCCTGTCCTCGACGCAAACCCCCCTCCCCCCAACCACCGCCCCCCCCAAGAACCTCCGACCGCCCCCCCAGCCGACCCGCGACCCCCCTGGCCGACCCCCACGACACCCCCACCTCCCTTCCCCGTACCTTTGTTTAGTTGGCCGGACAGGCGGGAGCCAAACCCGCCTGTCCGGCAGGCAGCCAACGACGGAATGAGGCCGGATTGGCCCATCCATCCCAAAGCCCCGCCTACTGGTGGGGCCTAAGGCGCCTGGGCCAATCAGAATAGGCTCGGGAGCCTTAGGCCCCTCCTGGGGGCGGGGCCTCAGGCACATGGGCCCAACCCGACCATGTGCCCAAGGCCCCGCCCCCAGGAGGGGCCTAAGGCTCCCGGGCCTATTCTGATTGGCCCAGGCGCCTTAGGCCCCACCAGTAGGTGGGGCTTTGGGACGGATGGGACAATCCGTCCTCATTCCATTGTTGGCTACCTGCCGGACAGGTGGGTTTGGCTCCCGTCTATCTGGCCAACTAAACAAAGGTACTGGGAAGGGGGTGGGGTTGGGGTGTCATGGGGGTCGGCCAGGGGGGTCGCGGGTTGGCTGGGGGGCGGTCGGAGGTTTTTTTTTGGGGGGACGGTCGTTGGGGGGAGGGGGTTTGCGTCGAGGGCAGGAGGGCCTGGGATCCCTCCTGCCCGTAATGTAGTGCGGGGTGGGGGTAAGGGGGTCGCCGTGGCCAGGAAGGTTTGGGCTCCCTCCTGGCCCGATGTTGTCGGGGGGGGGGGGCAGGATCGGCTGGGCCAGGAGGGTTTGGGCTCCCTCCTGGCCTGAACAACTAGCGGGGGGGGGGGGGGGGTCGCCAGGGCCAGAAGGGCTTGGGTTCCCTCCTGGCCCGATATTGTCGAGGAGTTGGGGAGTCGGCGGGGCAAGAGGGCTTGGGCTCCCTCTTGCCCCGATTGTGTCGGGGGTGCCGCGGTTGGCTGGGGCAAGAGGGCTTGAGCTCCCTCTTGCCCTGATGTTGTGTGTGGGGGGGGAAGTGATGCATCGCGGCAGGAGAGATGCCTCATCTCCCCTACCGCGATGCCATCACTTCTCTACCCGAACTGCCGCGGGTCACGGCAGTTCGGGTAGAAGAGTGATGGCATCACGGTAGGGGAGATGAGGCATCTCTCCTGCCGTGATGGTTAGGTTGCCGGGCCACTGAACTGATGGCGCCAGCGGCCATCAGCTCAACGGCCCCTTTTTCGGCACTTAGACCTGGTTTTATTTCGTCTAAGTGAAAAAGGTCTAAGTGCCGACTAAACTGTATTGGTTATACCTGTTGTACGGCTAGGTGTAGGTCGGCCCACCTCTCGCCCACTGCCCGCCCTTTCCCCTTCTCTAAACACACCTCTTTTCTCTCTGTGCATTTAGAGGCAGGGGAAAGGCCTAAGTTGGTTTTAGATACGTCTAAAAACCAGCTTTGGTTATGGGTATTTGGACGATCAGGCTTTTTGATCGTCCAAGTAGCCATTTAGGACACTTTTTAGGCGTTTGTTGTTTTTTTTATTATTACCCCCATAGCGTAGCATACAAGCAGCACACAAAGTGGTATGACTTGCCCCTTTTACACAGGTTGCACCTCAGGAACAGGTGTCTTTTTCTAACCAAGTATTTTTGGGCTAATTTTATGGATTAGTTGAATGTTCATTTTAACTCGGGGAAAATGTCCAATTTTATCTAGGGGAATGGCATTTTTCTCCAATTGTGAAAAATAAGGTGATATTCAGGATGTAACTAGCCAAAGCCCTGTGGTGTCCATAATCCTACTGGTTAAAGTTATGAAGGGGAGGATAGCAGAATAATTAATGATTCCTTTAACAAAGCCGCAGTAATCACTCTGATATCCATAGGGATCCCGTCAGAGATCAAATGCTATGTAGTTTACTTAAGATTTGAGGAACTATTTCTTTTAAACTACTTCATTCATCATTGATATACCAGGTCACATCAGTATGGAATTCTATTCCTATGTCAATTAGGTTAATTTCAGATTACCTCTTCTTTAGGAGAACATTAAAAACGTTTGTTTGTTTTGTAAGTTTATATTCTTATAAATTTAGTTATTTTATTGCTTTTTTATATTGTATTTCTTACTGTATGCTCTAGTACAGGGGTGCCCAAAAGGTCAATCATGATCAACCAGTAGATCATGAAGGCAACACGAGTCGATCGCGTTGTCTTTGCGTTCTACCTGCTTCCCGATGCAGAAGCACCGAGTCGACCAGCCTTCCCCACCCAATGTCAATTCTGACGTCAGAGAGGAAGTTCCAGGCCTGCCCCAACGCAGCCCCGCGATCGGCAGACGGGAGCCCAAGCCCTCCTGCCCCGGAGACCCCCCTACCCCCCACCCCCACTAACATACGGGCAGGAGGGATCCCAGGCCCTCCTGCCCCAATGTAGCCCCCCATGACCACCTCAAGTAAACCTCCGATCAGCCCGCCTAACACACACCCCCACCTGCCAACCCGTGAGTAAAAGGTGCCCTTAGTTGAGATAAGTTTGTGAATTGTATTCAATTCCTATCCCTCCCATGGCTCACTGATAGATATTCAGATTGCATGGACTGTGGAGTATTTAATTTTTATATTGTTGATAGTGTAATTCATGGTATTGATTTAAGTACTGTTACAGTTATCACTCTAGGAGCCCTGTGATAGTGTGGAATCCAGTAATCTATCATTGAATGAGAGTCAATGATAAGTGTACTGAGCACCATAGACATTTCATTGGGACCATGGTATTGCTCACAACACATGCTAAGGCCTCTCCTATACACATAAAAAAGTACTATAAATTTTGTGTAAGAGGAATATATTATTCTCAATATATATAATAATAATAATTTTATTTTTATATACCGCAATACCACAAATAGTTCAGAGCAGTTTACAATAAAAAGAGACTGTGTACAGACAGCGACATTACAGAAGGCAATTCAGAGATAAATCAACAAAGATATAAAATTATACAAATTTAACAAAAAGATAAGTTTTAACTGTTTTTCTACAGGTCTGGTAAGAAAATGCATTTAAGATAAACTCACTTAGGCATTTATTCCATTTGCCAGCTTGAAATGATAATGTCTTATCTAGAAACCTCTTATAGATGCAACCCTTCAAAGATGGAAAGGAGAACAGATGGGCACTAAGGGTACGACTGTTAATACCAGCAAAATCAAAGTGGTATGAGATATATTCCCATGGGGAACTCTTAGAGGTGTTATTTGTTGGGTTATTTCCCTATATTAGGTTCTATTGAATTTTTACATAATAGGGATCAACTAGCCTTACATTTACCAATTACGAAGGGAGTAAAAACCAAACAGATGCTTGCTCTCACTTTCTCCCATCAAGCAGCCTAATACTGAAACACCCTGCTTTCAGATCTCTGATTGAAAACCAATTATACAAGCTCCAATTAAAAACAGTTCTTTTTCTCTTAGGCTTCCGCGGCTGGCATCATGATTGCTGCTGTTGTCCGGGTCTCACTACATCAGTTATTTTCTCAACATATTTGGATAAAATGGTGTGGGAACTTCGTTAGTCCACTTTTAAATGTAAAGATATAAGTAAAACAGGAAAGGAATAAAAAACAAAGATGAAAATTTTATAATGCTCTTGAATTGCTCTATGGTACGGCCACACTTCAAATACTGAATGCAATTCTAGTCTCCATATTTCAAAAAAGATATCGCGGAATTAAAAAAGGTACAGAGAAGAGCGATGAAAATGATAAAAGGAATGGGATGATTTCCCTCTGAGAAAAGGCTAAAACAGCTAGGGCTCTTCAGCTTGTAGAAGAGATGGCTCGGGGTGATATGATAGAGGTCTATAAAATACTGAGCGGAGTGGAAAGGATAGATGTGAATCACTTGTTTACTTTTTCCAAAAATACTAGGACTAGGGGGCATGTAATGAAGCTACTAAGTAGTAGATTTTTTTTAAAAAAAAAAAAACCTGAAAAATTTGTTGCCAGAGCATGTGGTGAAATCAGTTAGCTTAGCAGGGTTTAAAAAAGGTTTGGATAATTTCCTAAAAGGGAAGTCCATAGGCCATTATTGAGATGGATTGGGGAAATCCACTGTTATTCCTAGAATAAGCAGCATAAAATCTGTTTTACTACTTGGGATCTTGCTAGGTACTTAGGACCTGGGTTGGCTACAGTTGAAAACAGGAAACTGGGTTTGGTGGACCTTTGTCTGTCCCAGTATGGTAATTCTTGTGTTCTTATCTTTTGGTCAGTTCTTACTTGAATGTATTCAGGCTCATAATCAAAACACATGAACATCTAAAAAGCATCCTAAATTGGCACTTGGACCTCTTAATCACCAGGACATCCAAGTGCCAATAATTAAAATAGTTTTTCTATACGTCTAACAAGGTGTTCCAGCCTCTGTACTTTCAGAGTATCAAATGGGCGTGGCGGAGGTGTGTTATGGGCAGTCTTTGGGCAGTCTCAAGGGCGGGTTAGTCTTATATATCTTGCAGCGATAATCAAACATTTTGCAAGACATCCTGGACCAAATGACCACTGCATGCATCAAGGTAAGACACCCCCACATTCCCTTAGTGCTCAATGATCCCATTCCACCATACAAAAATGAGAACAATAAGGTAAATACCTATCTCTAAAATACAGCATCTGGTATAGGGAAGCCTAGTAGAGCTGCACACAAGTGTCTTAAGTAGTCTGGTAGGTGGTCAAATGAACCATAGAGAGGAGGACCCAGGCCAATAAGCCATTATAACCACTACATTAATGGTGGAAAATGTCAGCCCACCAAAACCCTACTATACTGCCATATCTGCAGCCTTAAGGGCTACTAGGGTGGTAGACAAGTGGGTATAGTGGGATTTAGGGTGCTCACTATCACCTATAAAGGAGTTCTAGTGAGATGTTTTTCTGGCACCCTTTTTGTGAAGTTCACAGCAGTGCCCTTTAATTTGCCCCACTACTCTGTTGCTATGTCTGGGTGGCCAGTCCATAAGAGGACTGGCCCCTCCCATATGCAAATGGTCTTGTTCTGGTTGTTTGAAACTTGGACAAAATTTTGTTTGGTATAAATATAGATATCCTGACGGTCTGGGTGCCCCAATGGCCTGGATGTCCAGATAGAGGATTTAAAAATATATATATTTCTAGACCTATGGTGGTTTGCCTTTCAAAAATAGGCATTTTCTTACTGTCGACTTTAGACATCTAGCACAATATGTTCAAATTGGACTTCAAAAGTGAGTCAAACATACATTAAACTAGTCCAATAAAAAGTTATAATTTTATCTTCTTTTTTGTTTTAATTCTATTATCTCAAAATATTTGAATTGTTACTTTTAATTTGTTTATGGTTCTTAGACAATTTTGTGATATATTAGAAATGGCTGTTTCTTATTTTAATCTGAATTGAACCAGGTCTGGTACTGTGGATTAAGTGCAGGTGCTTGATGGAGACATAAATGCTGTCAGATACATAAAGGAGATCCTTCAGCCCAAGGTCCTGTCCTCAGCCAGAGACATCTTTGGTGCCAGTCAACCATTCATTTTTCAACAGGATGGCGCCCCAGGCTACACAGCCAAGAAATGCCTCATCTGGTTCAAAGAGAACAAAGTTGAGTTGCTGGACTGGCCAGGAAACAGCCCAGATCTCAAACCCATTGAGAACTTCTGGGTCATATTAAAGAAAGTGGTAGCGTCAAAACGACCGTCCAAGAAACATGAACTGATAGCAGCAATAATCAACCCTTGGGGCTCCTTTTACGAAGCCGCAGTAGCGGCTTCAGCGCGTGCGACTTTTCATCACGCGCTAACCCCCACGCTAGCCAAAAAACTACCGCCTGCTCAAGAGGAGGCGGTAGCGGCTAGCGCATCCGGTGGATTAGCACGTGCTATTACGCGCGTTAAACCGCTTCTGCACCTTCGTAAAAGAGCCATTGGTTCCACATAATAACACCTATTAGAAGAGGCGGAACAAGCCTATCAAACGCAGTACTAGTGAGACTAATTAAGTCATTGGGCAACTGAACAAATTATCATTATTAGCTTGGGTAGCTTATGAACAGCATTATTTTTGTGAAATGTGCCAAACATTATGCTGGTCTTGTTAAGTGATTATGTAGTTTCTGTATTAGTTGAAAATTTATGCATTAAATACAATTATGATGTTTTTCTTTAAAACATAATGCCTAAAATGCTAGGTGTTTCCACAATTTTGTCCACTAGTATATACCACAATATTTAGGTAAACACTGCTAGACACGTTAAATGTAGTAAGCAGTTCATTGACTGACTGGTGCAGTACAATACAGTAGGAATATTTATATTCCACACCTCAACCAATTTTGGCTGCAATTTCTTGGTAACTGTAGCCTTTCTTTCTTAAGGTTATGACTGTTACTCTCTTTAGTTGACCAGTGAAGTCTGCAAAATTTAGCATACACCTGTAATTTTAATGTATTTAGACAATTAATATTTATTTAATTCAATTAAATCACAATTAATGAAAAATATCAATTCAAATTTTGTCCTTTAGACAACATCCATAAGCTGTGACAACAATATCAGAGCAACAAATCAAAACACAAACAACCTACTGTACTGTATGTGCTCAAAATCTAAGCAAGACATATCAAAAGAAATACGACCGATTGCTTACCTTTTTGATGTCAAATTACTAAAAGTCATTCCTAACCACAAAATAAATAAAATTACTATACAAATATTACCAGTAATGTTTATAAATATCATACATTACAGGATTAAATAAGTAACTTGTGCAACAGTTGAATAAAATTCTGCAATCTTGAAAACCTCAAATGGCCTCTTTTACAAAGCCGCACTAGCGGCCCCGAAGCCCATAGAGATTTAAAGGGCTTCGGGGCTGTTGCCGTGCGGCTTTGTAAAAGAGGCCAAAAGTATTTCCACAAATTTGGCCTCTAGTGTAAGTAAACATTTTAATATAAGTGACCATAAATTGTATTCAGCTTGCACATCTTTAAAATAACTTTCCCCCATCAAAGGGGTTTTGAACCAAAAATAATGTAGGAAAAAGGGTCTAATAGAACACGAATGTTAAAATCCAGCTGACTGACATAGTTGGAATTTTTTTCTATATAGGATTATTGCTTCTAAATGCTAGAAAAGATATCTATAAGTGATCTTCAGCTTTCATCACAGTATAAGTCTAACATTAGGCACAGTGGGATCAGCCAGCATTACCAGCTGCTTTGAATGTTTTCCAGTAGAAAATCATGCCTTTTTTGGTTTAGTTTCTTTGCTTCCATCTGTGGGTACAATGGTCAATGGTCTAGGCACAGAGGTAGGCAATGTGAATTTTATGCAAAGAAAACGTCATTAAACAGAGTTTTGGTTATTTCAAATAATGTATTTTACAATTATTTTTAGAATAGCCATGCTAGCATTTTGTTTTTATCATTTGTAATTAAACTTTTACTAATTTATTTATTTCTCTTGATTTACATCATGTGGTTTACATCCAACCACAATAAAAGGGCCAAGGGACAGGAGAGGAAAAGAGAAGAGAAAGAAGAGGAAAAAGAAAGAGCTGAGGGGAGCTGAGCTAAGAAAGCAGAGCAAACATCTGTAGAGATTTGTGCATTTTCGTTCCAACATTATGCAATATTATGGTCCTCTAGGAGTAGTACTGACATTCATGCAGCCCTCTTTGTATAAAGTTTGCCCATCCGTGGTCTGACAGGATATAAAGGAAGTGGCAATTTAAGTTTCTCACCTTTATGGGCACATACTTTTTGAGGGTCTACTCTAGTATTTTAAATTAGTAGCGTTCTGCTAAAGTCTGTTCAGCATGATTTATATTTTTAGTTCTGATACAGATATCAAGTATTCATGCCAAATATTTCCATTCAAATGCAATTGTGCTGTTTCCTAGGAAACAAACATACTGTAATATAGGTGTTCTAAGAATTGCAGGGAGGGCTGAAAGGAAGGTGCAAGAATTAGAAAAAAAATAATTACAGCCTTAATCCATGAAGTTATTGATATAGCTCACCTGGCTAGCTGATCTGACCTATCACCATGGCTAATTTCCTTAAAATGGATCCAGTATTCTAAATCACAAGAGCATAGCGATGTCAAATTAACTAGTCAAAATCCCTGCAACATTATATAGTATTTACAACAAGCACTAGTTAGGAGACGATCACATAATTCAAGAAACACAAAACTGTGAGGAGAAAACAGGCATGGTATATTTATTTCCTTTGCTCCTCTTTTGTTTACATCAGAAAGTGCTCTTTAAAAGCATATCTCATCTATATAGTGTTGTGTTTCTCTGTTCAAAAGAAAAGGGTCATAGTATCACAGGAACATTGTTAAGTGTCACATTTCTTCACAGTAATCTTGTAAACCTTTTTTTTTTTTTTTGTTTACAGAATTCTTAGTCTGTTTGCAGAAAATAGTTCTGTGCTGCTATTTCTAACAAAAATTTGAGCTGCAGCATTCTAGCATACTGTTTACTCCATGCATCCTTTGTCCAGTGGGATTTTATAAAGGAACATGCTACTGGGAACTGCAAGAAATGTACATGCTGAAAACAAAATTTCTTTCATGAGGCCGATAACAGAAGTTCTATCATTCCTATTTCTTCTTTTTTTTTCCATTCAAAGGAAACAAAGCACCCTAGAGAAGAGAAATGTGATTTAAAATGACTCATCTTTAATTGGTCAGGGCATGAGGTTAGGGTTCAATACTTTCCTTGTTGCAGACACCTCCATATTTCAGCTCACCTAAGCAAAGAGCATGTCCCATTTATGCAAATTTCACTTACTCTGCAATTCAATCAATAAGGCTTGAATAAAAGTATCACCTAACAGGGTTACTATACAGTTAGGGTGTGTTAATTTTAAGGGTAGATTTTTATTTTTTTTCAAACTTTACAAATTATTAGTGACCAAATTATGCAGTTTTGCATCCTGAATCTAAAGCTATCTTCAGGAACAGCTTAAAGCACATCTTACCTACATCAAATCACAGTTGAAATATGCAGAAATTAAGGGCTCGTTTTACGAAGGTGCGTTAGCAGTTTAACGCGTGCTAAACTGCCGGCCGCACTAGCCGCTACGCCTCCTCTTGAGCAGGCGGTAGTTTTCCGGCTAACGCAGGGGTTAGCGTGTGATTAAAAGTCACTAACTAATGCGGCTTCGTAAAAGGAGCCCTAAGTAATATTTATCTGAACAAAGAAATAGTCTGAACTATATCTGTAGCCAGGTAATTGTATTTAAAATGTAATTTATGCAGTTAATTTAATGTTAACAAATCCATCAGAGAAGCCCTATCTTGTTTGCTTACGTTTCTGCTCATGAGCTCACTTGCTGACCTTTTGATCCCTAATATAATTCTCTCTCCTCTCCTGATTGTACACATGACCAGCAGCCTTAGTTGTCATTTTTATACACCTTTCTATGGACTGGGTGTGTGATGATCAGTATGGAACCACCATAGAGTTGCTGAGAAATGCCTTTATCTCTGCTGTTGTTGTGGTACAGGTAAGAGGAGGCGGCTCAGATACTCCAGTCAAGTACTGTGTAAGTTGCCTCAATGATCCATCTAACAGGCTGTAACAGTCTATACTTACTGTGACCTATTTGTGGATCTGTGCTGCAGCCTGCTTCAGCTCTCTTACAGTAGATGGATTAGCTGGGAATGGCTCTGCAAAGCTGATCTTTGGGCTGCCAGTCAGACCCCATGCCTGACTGCACCTCCACCCCTGCGCACCGATGGATGCGCACTGGGATGGGCAGAGGCGAGAAGATGCAGCTGGCACCTTGTGAGATATTGCCGAGTCTCCTAACTGTGCCTAACAGCCTACGCTTGACTCCTGTTTAACAGTAGGCGAGACAACTTCAGGGATGGCCCTGAGCTTCAAAGAAACTAATCAGGCTGGCTTAACAGGTACCCAACTGGGATTGGCCTGTCAGCTACAGACAGAAGTCTGTGTGTTCTCAATTCAGGCAAAACAAAACATGCCAAGAACAAGAATTCCAAAGAAAAAAAGACTAAAAACACTGAATAACATAAAATATGGAGAGCGGAATGAACACACTCCTGCAGGCACCAATGCAGAAGGGATAAACTGTAGGTGGAGCTATGGAGCTCAGTGAAGTACAAAAGATGCACAGAGAAAAATCCAACTTGGATTCCTTCTGCAGATGGCACGCGGCCATGGGGACACTATCCACTTGTCTAGAATGTCTCACCTTTTGCACCGGAAAAACTATTATCAGAGCACTTAAATATATTTCAGTAATTTGAGTATTTTTGTATAATTTCCTAGAAATTCCAGGTAGGTAAATAACATATACAACATTTAAAGCTAACTGTTGATTTTCCACATGAAATTATACCATTTATTCACTAGTGCTTTTTAAAATTATGACATCTCCAAAATTGACACTCCCTACTACACAATTCAACTCTTCATTATATAAAAGTTTCATAGAAGCCAGTGTGGATATGTTCATTTTTATCATTATACAAATTAAAGAATAGCAAAAACAAAGTAATAACCTATAGAAAGGGGACCAGACTACAGAATATAGCTATCTTACAAAAACTAAAATACTTCACAAGCCAGATTAGTGGTCTTCAAAAACTGGTTATATCAGATTTTCTTTATAGCAAATAGACAGTGTTCTATTTCCCTGCAGAGACACTTGTTAAATTAAAACGTATTCTAAAAGGCTCTCTTCCAGGTACTATGAACACAATATGTACATGCATAGTATCTTAGTTAGGCCTCTCAAAAAAAGTTTCTGTTACTACACATATAGTTGAAGACTAACAGTGTCACTGGAGAGTTAACAAGCATGTTTTCAGCATGTATGAATGTTTTGACAAATGAAAATCTTTCAGGAAAGTTTAGTGCAAAAGTTTTATTTTCCTGCAGGTAATTAGTACAAAACACTAATTTGTTAGCTCCTCTCCCCTTTTACAAAACCACAATAGTGGTTTTTAGCACAGGCCGGCACGCTGAATGTTCTGCACTGCTCCCGACATTCAGAATTACTATGAGTGTTGGGAACAGTGCAGAGCATTAAGTGCGCTGGCCTGCACTAAAAACCACCAGCGGTTTTGTAAAAGGGGGTTAAATGACAATTAAAAATGTAACCTACCTTATGACCTTGTGACCCTCTAAATTTACATCCCCTTTTAAAAAAGGCATTCAAAAAGAATGCTGACATAACTATTTCCATTTTTAAAATATTTAAAATCTAGCCCTCTTTTTACAAAACTGCGCTAGCATTTTTAGCACTGGTCGTGGCAGCAACAGCTCCAGTGCTCATAGAATTCCTATGAGCGTCGGAGCTGTTACCGCTGCAGCTGACATTAAAACTATGCTGCAATTTTGTAAAAAAGGGGAGGGGATTAAAATTGAGAAGATTCTTATTTCATTTGGATTTCACAGATGACTTTTGGTTTATTTTTAAAAAAAACACAGAAAAAAAACTTAAAAGAAAACCTCGCTCCACCTACTGAATTTGTGATTGCTTCTTTTCATTAGATAGGATTTATACTGTTAAGTTCACAAGTGATGCACAGTACATGAAGGGTAAGAAACAAGATACTATCATGTTTTTGCTTAATGACTTTTTCTATGTTGCTGTTTTTAATGTTTTCTTCTCAGCTCTGGCTTCATATTTAACAATTCTACTAGCTTCAAAATCTGATCATTATGAACAGAATTGTCCACTTTAAGTTCTTTAATATAGTAAACAAAGTAACATATTCAAAATAACAGATTATAGCAGAAATAAAGTCCAATTGGCCCATTCCAGCCTTCACCCAGCTTGCTAGCAGTACATACTTGACTGCTTCGAGGTTACAGCTGCTTATTCAAGTCAGTTTTTTTTTCTTCAGCGGTTATCTACTAGCCTGAAGATTAATTAATGTTTATGTGCTATTCCCCAGAAATATGATCCTTACTAAGATTTAGAAACCAAAGTACAAACTACTACTTAGTGACTGAAAAAAAAGCAGGGAAGCATGACTAAAAGAGCAATTCCTTAAAGCTTAGTTCCTGCAGTTCAGCACCATGGGCTGGACAGCTCCCCCAACAGCCACACTGAAGTAGTAAGCTTCAATTTCTTGATAGCATGCTGAAAGAGAGGACTCCCCCCCCCCCCTCCTGAAAAACAAGACAAGCCTCCAGAAATGGGGAAGAATCTGCTGTCTTGGCACATGTGGGTATCAATGACAGAGAAATGTGGTAGGAAGGGTCTGGATGCCAGATTTAGGTAAGAACCTCCAGGGTAGCATTTTGAGAAGTGTTTCCCGTTCTACATTCAGGTCCTAAAAGACAGGCAGAGCTTCGGAGTCACAATGCATGGATGAGGAGATGATACAGGGAGGAGGGTTTTACATTTGTTAAGAACTGGGCAACATATTGGGGAAGGGGGAGCCTATTCCGCAAAGATGGGCTCCACCTTAACCAGGATGGAACCAAGCTGCTGGCATCAACATTTAAAAAGGAGACAGAGCAGCTTTTAAACTATAAACTGGCCGACAGTCGCTCAAAAGATCATGGTTCAGGACAAGGTATCTTTAAAAGGTATTATCATAAAAAGGAAGACAGAACATCCCGATAGTGAGACTGCAATACAGGCCACAGTAGACCAGGTTTCCTTAAATACAGAGCAGGCTGATTTTAAAGATTGCAAATTATCTATGCCAACTGCTGAGCAAATTGTAAATAGATATGACAAACACTGTTTGAAATGCCTGTATACAAATGCCAGAAGCCTAAGAAACAAGATGGGAGAGTTAGAATATATTGCACTAAATGAAAAGATAGATATAATAGGCATCTCTGAAACCTGATGGAAGGAAGATAACCAATGGGACACTGTCATACCGGGGAACACGTTATATTGTAATGATAGGGTGGATCGAATCGGTGGAGGTGTAGCGTTATATGTTATGAAGGGCCTTGAATCAAATGGACTGAAAATTCTTCAGCAGCAGACACACACCTTGGAATCCCTATGGGTAGAAATTCTAGGGGTAAGGGGAAAAAGGATAGTGATGAATGGACAGATGATGAAATGTTATCAGATTTTAGGGAGGCTAACAAACTGAGTAATGCATTAACAAAGGGTGAGTTCAACTACCATCCAAAGACATCAAAATCACTGCCTGAAAAATCTATATCTTAAAAAAAAGTGGAGAAAAAGACCTCAGTGGACACAGCACTCAGCTCAATTCAAGCTATTGCCAAGCTCGAGCAAGCACATAATCATAGGCCAAAAAAAATTCCACTCAGAAGTAATACACACACTGATTTTAATGAACAATGGGAAAACTGTACAAAGCTTTATATGTCTCTTAAAAAAAATCCACATAATATGGGTCGAAATAAGTATGCAAAACAAGCATAGATGTTTATTTGTATAACTCAGTTAGAACGCTCCAGATAGACTGAATGGAGTTTTTTGGCCTATAATTAGTGTGTGCTCACTCAACTACTTGGCAATAGCTAGAATTGAGTAGAGTGCTGTGTCCATGGAGGTCTTTTCTCTCTGCTTTTTTTGAAGAGTTTTCAGGCAGTGATTTTGATGTTTTTGGATGAGAGTAGAATGTGGTGAATTCAGTTAGCTTAGCGAGGTTTATAGTAACATAGGAAATGATGGCAGATAAAGACCCAAATGGTCCATCCAGTCTGCCCAAACACACTATATAATTTAATGATTTAACTTAAATTGTTCTTTTTCTTAGATATTTCTGAGCCAGAAACCCAGAGCTCTGCCAGGTACTGTATATTTACTGGAGTTTCTGTCAAAGCTCACTCCAGCTCATCTAAACCATCCCAGCCCATCCTCAAATGAATGACCATATACGGGACACAGACCATGCAAGTCTGCTCAGTACTGGCCATAGTGCTTCAATATATACCATTATTTTCTGATTAGAGATCCTATGTGTTCGTCCCATGCTTTTTTTGAACTCTGGTCAGCGTTTTCCTCTTCACCACCTCCCTCAGAAGCGCATTCCAGGCATCAACCACCCTCTCCGTAAAGAAGAATTTCCTAACATTACTCTCGAGTCTACCACCGCTCAACCTCAGATCATGCCCTCTGGTTTTACCATTTTCCTTTTTCTGGAAAAGACTTTGTTCTACATTAATTCCTTTCAAGTATTTGAACATCTGAATCATATCTCCCCTGTTCCTCCTTTCCTCTAGGACAGGGGTAGGCAATTCCGGTCCTCAAGAGCCGGAGCCAGGTCAGGTTTTCAGGATATTCACAATAAATATGCATGAGATAGATTCGCATCTCAAGGAGGCAGAGCATACAAATCCATCTCAAACATATTCATTGTGGATAACCTGTAAACCTGACCTGGCTCTGGCTCTCAAGGACCGGAATTGCCTACCCCTGCTCTAGGGTATACATATTCAGGGCTTCCAGTCACTCCTCATACGTCTTTTGGCGCAAACCTCCTACCATTTTTGTTGCCTTTCTCTGGACTACTTCAAATCTTCTTATGTCCTTTGCCAGATACGGTCTCCAAAATGGAACACAATATTCCAGGTGGGGCCACACTAACAACCTGTACAGGGGGATCAACACCTTCTTTCTTCTACTGGTTACACCTCTTTCTATCTCTTTATTCTGGCAACAGCCACTGCCTTGTTTAAAAAAGGCTTGGATAATTTCCCAAAAGAGAAGTTCATAGGCCATTATTGATTTGGCTTGGGGAAATTCACTGCTTATTCCTGAATAAGCAGCATAAAATCTGTTTTACTACTTGGGATCTAGCTAGGTACTTGGGACCTGGGTTGGCCACTGTTGGAAACAGGACACTGTACTTGATGGACCTTTGGTCTGTCCCAGTATGGCAATTCTTATGTTCTTAAATCTGCAGAAATTAAGTTAATAGCTCCTGGATTTGGGAATGTTATACCAATAATGATGATTATATTTGTGTTATATGTCATGATTAGAAATATATAGATTGTGCTATACTGAACAATCTACCTCTTTGACAAAACTGAATTTTTCACTGGAATGACTAAATCAAGAGGCATCCCTCCAGCTGGCCTGACTACAAAAGGTATGGGGGAGGGTTGAGGTGGGTTTAGGGGTGCCGAGGTGGGGTACTGGGGTTTGAGAGGTGTCGGTATGGGAGTTTCAGGGGTTTGGGGGAGCCTGCGGCAGGAGGAGTGGAATCCCTCCTGCCGATTGTGGTTGGGGTGTGTGTGTCTGGAGTTCGGGTGTCAGGCGGCAGGAGGGAGTGGATATCCCTCTTATCGATTGTTGCTGGGGGGAAGGGATGTCAGGAGTTTGTGTGTCAGGTGGCAGGAGGGAGTGGGCATCCCTTCTGCCGATCGCGGTTGGGAGGTGTCAAGCAGCAGGAGGGAGTGGGCATCCCTCCTGCCGACTGGGTGGGTCCTCTGTCCACCGCAGCCAGCTCAGCTGATTGCAGCATTGAAATTCTTCCCCCCCCCCCATCAGTTGAGTCATCAGGACTGTTCAAGGAGCCCTGCCAGCTCAGCTGATTGGGGATACATTCAGGTTTATCAGGTTTCAGGTTTATTTAAAAATTTGATATACCGCTTTATCAAAATTCAAAGCAGTTCTACATAATATAAGAACAAAATATAAAAAAGAGCCTATAGCTGCTGCGGTCTAACAGCAAAGATAGACAGCTGAAATATAGGCCAGGGTTTTCTAGGTCTACATTTCAGCTGCCTTTCTTGGCTGATTAGGCGCGATTCTGTAACCGGCGCTGTTGAGTGATTGACATGGAATCGGTGGCTGCTTTTAAGGCAGCCACCGATATGGGTGCTAGTTCCAGAATTTGTCTATTACTACCTTACTCAAATGTTACATTAGTGAAAAATTCTTAACATCTCTTTCAAATAAATTCTAATAATGAAGACTAAGGTAAAGAATCAATTATACAAAGTAATAAAACCAGTGAGAAAGTCCTGAAATCCCACTAAATCTCAAGATTTCCAACATAAGCTATGTTTCACCCGGTTCATAGACAACCCCGCGAAAGACAAAGGCGCGCGCCGACAACTCAGCGCAAGACGGAAGCGCGCACCGAAGAAAATTACAGTTTTTAGGGAATCCGATGGAGAGGTTTTGTTGGGGAGCCCCCCCAGTTTACTTAATAGAGATTGCACCGGCGTTATGGGGGTTTGGGGGGTTGTAACCGTCCACATTTTACTGTAAACTGAACTTTTTCCCTAAAAACAGGGAAAAAGTGAAGTTTTCAGTAAAATGTGGGGGGTTACAACCCCCCAAACCCCCCACAACACCCCCACAACGCGGCACGATCTCTATTAAGTAAAGTGGGGGTTTCCCCCCCACGCCCCCCTGTCAGAGCCCTAAAAACAGTAGTTTTGTGCGGCGCGCACCTCCGCACTACGCTCAATTGTCTGGGCACGCCTTTGTCCCGGCGCGCTTTTGACCTGACACCGTTTCACCCAGTCAAGCTTTTGCAGGGAGGATATTTTCAATAGCATGAATAGTTCAATAGCATGAAACAAAAGAAAATCTAAATAGCATGTGCATATACTTCAAAAGGGCTTCAACTCAATTATATAAAGGCAGAACATGGAAAGGTATAAAAATAGGATATGGGTCCAATGTAACAAAGTGAAACAAAGCTCTTACTGTTATTGGAGATCTGGAGACTATTCCCCCCCCCCCCCCTTACTAAGCTGTAGTACAGGTTTCTACCATGACCCAGAGCACTAAATGCTCAGACACTCGTAGAATTCCTCTACTGCAGCTTGGTAAAAGAGGTCCTATATGAGAACATAAGAATTGCCGCTGCTGGGTCAGACCAGAGGTCCATCCTGCCCGACAGTCTGCTCACGCAGCAGCCCCCAGGTCAAAGACCAGTGATCTAAATGAGTCCAGCCTCGCCTTTGTACGTCCTAGTTTAGCAGGAACTTGTCCAGCTTAGTCTTGAAACCCTGGAGGGTGTTTTCCCCTACAACAGACTCTGGAAGAACATTCCAGCTCTCCATCAATGTCTGGGTGAAGAACTTCTTCCTTATTTTTGTACGGAATCTATCTCCTATCAACTTTAGAGAGTGCCCTCTCGTTCTACCTACCTTGGAGAGTGTGAACAGTCTGTCTTTATCTACTAAGTCTATTCCCTTCAGTATTTTGAATGTTTCGATCATGTCTCCTCTCAGTCTCCTCTTTTCAAGGGAAAAGAGGCCCAGTTTCTTCAATCTCTCACTGTACGGAAACTCCTCCAGCCCCTTAACCATTTTAGTCGCTCTTCTCTGGACCCTTTCGAGTAGTGCCGTGTCCTTCTTCATGTATGGCGACCAGTGCTGGATGCAATACTCCAGATGAGGGCGCACCATGGCCCAGTACAGCGGCATGATAACCTTCTCCAATCTGTTCGTGATCCCCTTCTTCATCATTCCTAGCTTTCTGTTCACCCTTTTTGCCGCCGCAGCACATTGTGCAGACGGCTTCACCTATTTTGTAGGCAGTAAGGGCTCATATACTAGTCCCGTAATAATCAGCATGCAGCAATGTAACTACAGTAATTGATCAGTGCAGAAATGCCCACTTTATACACACAGATTGCTAAATTATCATGGGATACCTCAGTGCATTTTGCAATAATTCCTTTTCAGCTGCAGTAAGCACAAGTTAATGCTTAACGTAGCTTTGTAAAAGAAGCCTTAACTGTGCATTAGCCAGTTAGCACACAGTAAGTATAATACATTAAGGGGCTCATAATCAAAGGAGAAAAACGTCCAAAAACCAGGCTAAGTTAGCACTTGGACGATCATCAGTCAAAAACGTCCAAGTGCCAATAATAAAACCGGGTTTTGGACGTATTTATAAATGACCTAGGCCTTCATAATGCCGCTGAACGACCATAGCTAAATGGGGCATTTCAGGAGGAGTGTCGAGGGTGGAATTTGGGCAGGACATGGACAGGCTTAGGCTTAAGTCATACTGTATGTATAACCGAAAGTTATACAGCACAACATAACAGAACTTGGACGTTGTGACTTAGACCATTTAAAACATAGTCTAAATCTCAAAAACCCACCTAAAGTCACCAGATAAGCACTGCAAACACATATTACAGACCCACACACACTACCCCAGTGACCACTGACCCCCCCAACCCCATAAAAATCGTAATCATACCTTTATAATTCAGCCTCCAGACCATCATCCCCTGACAGCCTGGCATAGGAAAGCCTAGTCGACCTGCACAGAGGCGGCTTAAGTAGAATTGGGGGTGGGTTAGGGACCCATGGAGAAGAGGACCCATGCCCATAAGCCACTCTAATCACTGCATTGCTGGTTAAACATGTGCACTTCCCTAAAACCCCCAAATCCTTTTGTACTGCCCTATAAGTGGCTTCTGCAGCCATAAGGACTATTGGGGTGGTAGATAGGTGGGTCCAGGGAATTTTGGAGGTGGTTTGGAGGGCTCACCATTATCTATAAAGGAGCTGTAGTGAGATGAAGACATGGCACCCTTTTTGTGACGTTCACAACAGTGCCCTGTAAGGTACCCCACTATTTAGGTGCCATGTCTGGTTGTCCAGTCCATCACTTTGTAGACCTCTCCCACTTCCAAAAGGTCTGTTTCTAGGCGTTTTTGCCTTGGACGAAAAGTTGAATGAAAATGTGGTATAAAGATGGACGATTTAGCAGCTTGGACAATCAGCTCGGCAGGACTTATAGTTAGACGATTTTCGAAATGGAAAATAATTTGGATGTATTTTTTGAAAATGTGTCCTAAGCTGTTTATTTACTTTGGACGACTTGGACGAAAACGGACTTAAGAAGTTCCTTTCGATTATGCCCTTCCACCTGGCTAATGACATCAGGGACGCGGCAGAGGAAATTAGGCCAGTAGAAGACCCGAAGCAGCGTTTAGTGTGCCTGCAATGCTGCTGCTCCTGCCGGGTTTGTCAGCCCTATAGCAGTGGGAGGGTCAATGAGGGTTTCGGTTGTGCCGGGTCGGCGGTGGCGGCGGGGGGGAGTCAGGCAGGTGGAAGGGGAAGGGGAATGGGAGGCAGGCAGGCAGGCTGCCATCGGAGGAGGGGTGGGGGGGTTCAATGGAAGGCAGACAGGATGGCATGGGGGGGGTTCCATGAAAACATGCTGCTCAGGGGGATGGGAGGCAAGCAAGCAGGCAGCAGGAATGGGGGGGGGGGGTCAGTGGAAGGGGAATGGGAAGCAGGCAGGCTGGCATCGGAAGGGAGGTGGGGGGTTCAATGGAAGGCAGACAGCCAGGATGGCATCGGGGGGGGGGTTTCCATGGAAACATGCTGCTCAGGGGAATGGGAGGCAGACTGGCATGGGGGGGTTCGGTGGAAGGGGGATGGGGGATGGGAGGCAGGCAGGCTGGCATTGGAGGGGGGTGGGGGGTTTAATGGAAGGCAGGCACGCAGGATGGCATCGGGGGGGGTTTCCATGGAAATATGCTGCTCAAGGGATGGGAGGCAGGCAGGCTGGCATGGGGGGGTTTCAATGGAAGGGTTATGGGAGGCAACGGAGGGAGTGGGGGGTTTTCAATGGAAGGCAGGTTGGCATCGGGGGGGAGGAAGGAGGCACTGGGGGCACTAAGGACATAGAAAGGGGCACTATGGACATAGGAAGGAGGCACAGGGAGATTCACAGACAGAAAAAATGACAGACAGGCAGCATGCAAGGAGAGAGAGACAAAGAAAAAAAATACCCAGACACACATGTAACTGGCTTAAAGACTAGTTATTATATATTATCTGAAATGGGTGCTAGACATTTTCACTAGTGTGTTCATTATTTCCTTGAATATATTTGTTGGTGTATAATGATTTACCCATTTAGGGCTTAACTTTATCAGAGCATGATATTTTACCTTCATCCTCTTTCATGTGTATTGCTTTTATTGTAAGAACAAAACTTCTATATATTTTTTGCTTTTCAATTATCAGGTATTTTTTCTTTTTTCCAGTTCAGTTTAGATTTATGTTGAGAGCAATGACTTTAGTTTTTAAATCTCTACTTAACCTGAAACCTTCCTGCCTTGCAGACTGTCTAACAAGATAACTGCCCAGCCATGCCCCAAGATTGAAGCAAGATGATTTATTGTCAGTACATTCAGCCAAAGAGTCAAGGATAAGCAGAACAAGGCAGAGGACATTCTCATATTCTTTACCTGTGGCAAGAGACCTAAAAATGCTTCAAGAACATACTACCTTCTAAAACAATGTCTAAGATCTCCTTATTTACATTGTATTTGGTCTCCCAAAGCCTGTTTGATTGATGAGTAGGGCTAATAGTATTGCATGACTTTGGATATTATTTGTATAAAATTAGTAATTTGCACTCTAGTAGCCATGAATATTCTAATCTATGGGCAGCTTTTAGAGTGCAGTAGATATTAGCACTGGTCTGCATTAAAAAGGAAGCCACTGTGGTAAAAATCCTGCATTAGCTGCCTAACACAGGAATTTGGCAGGATTCTGGGTATGAGTTTTGTAGGTGGAGAACTGGCTGACTCTGATAGCTAGTGAATAGATTAGTACAGCACCGATAGAAGAGCTGAATTTACCATCACCTCAAGAGAAAGCAGTGCAGCTGCACTATGAGCAGTCTGGTAGCACAGCATGCTGTCAGGAAAGTACAGCAATTCCCCAATTATAATCCCAATATTCCCCAACCCCCTCCCTCAATTATAGAACTGTGTTCACATAATCTGGTCCCTATCCTGTTCAATGAACCCCACCCCTATGACATAAAAACCCTGCACCTCTGAGTTCAAACCCTCCACCCAACCCTGACCCCTCTCAAACTTACTTGTAAGTCAGCATTTGTAGAACAGTGTTCTCTGGTGGCAGCAAGCTTCCTCCACTATTATCTGGATTGGTGTCTGAACTCAAAATAGCACATATTACCCCTAGCAGAGTCCTGCATAGGAGGGAGGGTTTGGCTTGGTTCAGCTCTAGGATGGGATTTTTATATAGAAGGAGTGGCATTTATTGATGGGATGGGGCTGTTATCAATAGGGCTAGACCATGTCTGGGAGTTTGTTCAAGGGGTTCACAGGATATGAGGGACCACTGTTCTATCTAAGCCATTGCTCTTCCATGAAAGGCCCGGGGGCCAATGGTGGTCCCTGGAGACCTCCTTGGTGGCCCAAATTTCCTTCCTGGTTTTCTTTTTTTTTCTATTACTCTGCCTCTCTACCCGATGGACCATCCGAGTCTTTATCTGCCATCAATTACTATGTTACCCAGGTTCATGACAAAAAGAAGAAAATAGATGCGGGAAGAACATATGCTTGGAAATGTCACAACCTTGAGAATACTCCCTAATTAGGTCTTAATATGGGCTGTAGGGATGGATGTCATTGACACACACTGATCAGCAGTGTCCATGAGAAGATATTTAGCAGCTCCCCTTCAGCTCATTAGAATCCAAAGTGGTCCAGCTTATAAATGAATGAAGACCACTACTCTAAGCTGAGCAGGAGCCCTCCACCTACAATCTTGCCAGTGGGCGGTGCTGTTTCACTATCAAATTTTCAATAATGAGGGACAGGCATGCTCTGTAGGACTCCTGCCTGTCTCTAGTGATTGAAAATACAATATTGAAGCGCCATCCACTACTGGCAGTAATGCATTTGGAGGACTCCCACTCAGCTTAGAGCAGTGGTCTCAAACTCAAACCCTTTGCAGGGCCACATTTTGGATTTGTAGGTATTTGGAGGGCCGCAGAAAAAATAGTTAATGTCTTATTTTGCATGAGGTAATTTTGCATGAGGTAAAAATCTTTATAGTTTATAAATCTTTCCTAAAGGAAATCTCACCTAAAGGAAAGATTTATAAACTATAAAGAGTTTTACCTCATGCAAAATTGTCATTTCTTCAATAAGACATTAACTATTTTTTCTGAGGCCCTCCAAGTCCCCTATTTTTTCTGCAGCCCTCACAGATAAAGTTTAACATCTTTCCTTTCTCAAAACTGACACATTTCAATCACTATATTAAAAATAAAATCATTTTCCCTACCTTTGTTGTCTGGTGACTTTATTTTTCTGTGCTTTTAACTATGTTTCCAGGGCTTTGTTGTCCTTTGACTGTTTTTCTCTCCGTCTTCACTTTCTGCCTTGCATCCATCTTTATAGAACAAAACACAAAAGACCCCCCCCTCTCATCAATACTGGGCAAGTTTCTCAAATAATATGATCATATAACATTTAAAGGCTTTTAAATATTTAAATGTGCTCATAAGCTCTTCAGCAAGGCGCCACAACAGCGGTACAATGTCGCTGGAAAGGTGCTTGAATTTTAATCATAACACATTGCATTAAGCAAGGATTCTCGCTTCTACTGGAATGGCAAATGTTATGGCTCTACAAAAGTTGTTTAACAGTAGATCACCTTTCTGAAAAGGTCAGTTCATGCTCCAACACAGTCTGTTTTGCTACGCTATATCAGGAAGCCGGAAAGATGAGCTTTTTATATTGTTTTTATTGTACCGCTGCTGTGGCGCCTTGCTGAAGAGCTTATGAACACATTTAAATATTTAAAAGCCTTTAAATGTTATATGATCATATTATTTGAGAAACTTGCCCAGTATTGATGAGAGGGGGTCTTTTGTGTTTTGTTCTATTTTGAAAGTATTGCTCCCTCAAGTGGACTGTAATTTAAAATTCTCGGTCTGTTTGAATCAAACTTGCATCCATCTTTGTCATTAACTTAACATTCAATTGTTCCATTTTTCTACTTTCTTTTCAAAATCTATTTTTCCATGTCCTACCTTCCCTTCCTAACTCTCTCCTTCCCTCCCTATTTCCATGGTCTGACATCTGTCTCCTTCCTTTCTAACCCTCCCTCCTTCTTTCCTTACCCCTGGTCTGGCATCTGTCTCCTTTCCTCCCCCCATGCCCTGGCATCTCTCCTTTCCCCTCCATGGTCTGGTATCTCCTTTCCTTTCCCTCCCATGGACTTGGCATTTCTCATTTCTCATTCCTCTCCTCTTCCTTGTCTTCCTTCTCTCTCCTTCCCTCTCTCTCCCCAATTGTGTCAGCAGTATTTCTCTTCCCTCTTCCTCCCTTTCCCTGTGCAGCAGCAGCATTTCTCTTCCTCCTTCACTCTCCCTCCCTTTCCCTGTGCAGCAGCAGCATTTCTCTTTCCCCTTCCCTGTGCAGCAGCAACATTTCTGGCCAGCACCCTTGCTGCAGTCGATCGTTCCATCAAAAAAAACGCGGGAGCACTCGATCATCGCGTCTAGACCGCAGGCCGCAAAATAGCATGTGTCCTGAGGGCCACGAGTTTTAGACCACTGGCTTAGAGGGAACAGTGTTAAGGACTTCAACTGGAGAGAAAGGATTGAGGAAAATAATATGGGTACGCATCTCCGTGACAACTGCTTATTTATTTTCAGTGGGCCCACTTGCATTACACGCCATCTGGCACTACATATAATGCAGTCCCATCCTGTATGAAATGAGTACACTGTACAGTAAATTCAGTGCCCTTGCAAGCAATACCCCCTGCACTTACCACAAAGGCTGTGCACTTAATAATGTATGTTAATGTTTGTTTTTGCTTTAATCATACAGTATATGCCAAATTTACTGCACTTTAGTAAAAATGTATTGTTTATTACTTTGTATGTTGTTGTAGGTGCTTCATTACTTTCTGTAATTGCTATTATATGTCAAACTTTGAGCATATGGTAATGCATATGGTAGCTATTAGTTATATTTTCTGCTTGGTTGTATGAAGTTCCCAATTTAAAAAAAAGGGTAAAGTTGCTTACCTATAACAGGCATTTTCTAAGCACAGCAATCTCATATGAGTGGATAGCATCATCTTACAATACAGTACTAACAAGTGCAGCCTTTCAAGATTAGTGCCTTTCAAATTTGGATTTGTGACAACACTGAGAATTACCACACAACTGACTGGATTGCAACCTAGGTCCCCAATTAAAGAGTCACACAGTGGCTGTACTCTCAGCGCTCATTGTAACAAGTGTTTAAGTGCATAGGTACAGGCTTCCTGAGAACCAGACGATATACATACTCTTATAGTGATGTTCTCACAATAAGAACCATGACGTGCAAGAATACAGCCACTGTACAGTTAAAATGACTGAGCTATGTGATGCTGTTGGAACATCAAGAGAGTGTCATGAAGGTTAGGGAGAGAAGGGCTGATATAAATGTACAATGAAGCCTCAGAAATGTATGAAATGGAAGGAATCATTTCTTCCACCTGGTTCTGGGTTTGCAATAATTGTTCTAGGCCAGTGTTCTTCAACCGCCGGTCCACGGACCTGCGCTGGTACACAGAAATTTTCTGCCAGTCCACAGGGCCGGCACGTCCATCGGGACCAAGACAGCGTTCTTCAGCCGCCGGTCCACAGTGCGATCAATGCGGCATCTTTGGGACCGGCTCCCTGAGTGCTGCAGTGCACAAAGCCTTGGGAAAGGCTCCTATGTGCGGCCTGCGCCTAAACTGGAAGCCTTCTCTCTGATGTCGCAACGTCAGAGGGAAGGCTTCTAGATGAGGCGTGGGGCGCGCACAAGTAGCTGCTGCCCACAGCTTTGTGCAATGCAGCACTCAGGGAGCCGGCCCGAAGACGCTGCGTTGATCGCACAATGGACCGGCCCAAAGATAACACCAGGGGGCAGGCCAGAAGGCAAGGCACACGGAGGGAGAGAGACAACGGTAGGGGAAATGCTTTTTTTTTATTTAGTGACTGATTTGTCTGTTCAGGAAGAAATGCATTTGTTTTTTTTCCTCTGGAGCTGTACTGCTTGCAGAGTCTTGCATCTTAAGGTTTGTTTGTAAACATTAGTACTTTTAGTTTTTGGTCCTGCATTTGCATGCATGCATCTGTTTTCTGGTAGGAATGAATGTTGAAAAGCATACAGTGTGCTTTGTGTATTTTAATTTTGTGGTTAACCATTATGTGTTGTTGATATGATTATATTGTGTGTATATATGAAAAATGAATGGAAAAAATGGTGTTACAATTAGTACTATTATGGGGGCGGGGTCTTCAACTGCCGGTCTTCAGACCAGTGCCGGTCCACAAAATAATTATTTTATTTCTGCCGGTCCATAGATGTCAAAAGGTTGAAGAACACTGTTCCAGGCAATTCTGGAATGCCTTGTCTACGTAACTCACCTTTTCACCCAGTAACTCCCTCTAATTTGCAATTTTGCTCCTCAAATCGACTCCTTACAGTGTTCTCTCCTCCCTGTTTTGAAATAATGAAATAATAATTTCTACTTCTCCCTGTGCATGAGTATATGTCTGTCTGTATCTGGTATATTCTATACTGTGTATGAAATATTGTAATGCATTCTGGGCTTTTTCGAGAGGATGGGCTAAAAAAAACCCCATCATCAAATAAATAAATATAAAATATACAATTAGTCATATAAAAGCTTGAAAGATCAAATCCCAAAAAAGAGGGAGGGGTATGGAGGGGGAATGGGATTGTGTGGCTAAATAACCTACTATTGATGTCCTCATTTTAGCATTAAGGCCTCCTTTTATCATGCCATGGTAGCGATGCTCCTGCAAGAAATGCTCCAATACTCATTCAATTCCCATGAGTATCAGGGCATTTACTGCGCTGGCAAACGCTTGATAAAAGGGTACGTAAGTTAATAGGGGTTCAGCCTGTACTAAGATTAAGCACTGATTTGTTTTGTTTTTCTATGTATTCAAAACTACAAACTTAAATATGGTTCTACAGAAAATATGTTAAACTGCAATGCTTCTTGAAAAGAATATTGTTATGTACAATGCCTTCTGTACTCTGCTATAGATTTTAATATAGCCAATTATAAAAATATATTATTTTAATTTTTCAACTACATTAATATTATCAATGACTTCTATGCCTAGGAAATACAGTAATATTTTGTTTCTGAATAATTCAAATATGTTCCTTCAGCTCTGCCACAAATACCGTTTTCAGGATTATTCATAAGAACTATTTTAGCAAATATCCATATAAAAGTAAAGCTAAAGACAGGTTAATTTGCAAATCTTGGTGACATAGAAAATCAAACCCTTTGGGGTTTCTGATGTAACTATTGTCATAGAGTAACCTTCAATTATTAGAAGCTTAACACAAATTCCACAAGACTGGCAAATTTCCAAAAGAATAGCTAAAGCTTATCAGCATGATTGATGTGTTCTCTTTATTTTGAACCAAGGGATTTGTTTTCTCTTCTTGTTTAGTATTATTTCATTTACAGACAATGTAATTCAACCTGCTAAGCTCAGAAACACTCTGGAATCTAGATGTTTGTTTCTTCATATTAACTATTCTACGGTGCTGCCCAAGTAATTGTGTGCATAAATAACCACATAGTAGGATCAGTGGCTGCAACTTTAGACCACAGGGGTTGGAAGGACGCAGCAGTATATTTCACTAGCCTGTGTGCTATACAAAGAAAAATCTGAAATTTTGACAGACAGTATACGATGAGTAAGGCCAATAGAAAAAGAATGGAATAAAGTTTACTACATTATCAGGAGAAAGCTTGCTTTCCAGTATTGAGAGCACCGTTAAATCATCTATGAAATCTATTTTGGAAATTCTTTTCAATGACCTTCATTTAAAAAAAACCCCACAATCTTAGACATATCCTTTATTTGAAAGGATAGTGATGTCAGAAATAATGATCCGATACTAAAGACCTACTCCTAGTTCTCTAAGGAAATATTTGAACTCTTGCAGACATCTTAAAGATAAGTTTCCATCGACATTTATTTTTTGAATTGTGGTGGAAGCTTTCTTTCATTAGGACCTATGGGGCTCATAATCGAAAGAGAAAAACGTCCAAAAACCAGCCTAAGTCAGCACTTGGACGAACACTGTCCAAATACGTCCAAGTGCCGATAATAAAAATTGGTTTTGGATGTATTTCTAAACGACCTAGGCCTTCATAGTGCCGCTGAACAACCAAAGCTAAATGGGGCGTTTCAGGAGGAGTGTCGAGAGCGGGAGTTGGGCGGGATGTGGGCCGGCTTAGACTTAGTCGTACAGCATGTATAACCAAAAGTTACACAGCCCAGGATCGACGGAACTTGGAAGTTGTGACTTAGACCATTTAAAACAGGGTCTAAGTCATAAAAACCCACCTAAAGTTACCAGATAAGCACTGCAAACATATAATACAGACCCCCACACACCACCCCAGTGATCACCAAACCCCCACCCCCATAAAAATCATAATCACAACTTTAAAATTCAGCCACCAGACCATCATCACCTGGCAGCCTAGCATAGGAAAGCCTAGTCGTCCAGCATAGAGGTGGCTTAAGCCATCTTGGGGGTGGGTTAGGGACTCATGGAGATGAGGACCCATGCCCATAAGCCCCTGTAATCACTGCATTGATACTTAAACATGTGCACTCCCCTATACACCCCAAAACCCTTTTTTACTGGCATATAAGTGGCTCCTGCAGCCATAAGGGCTATTAGGGTGGTAGGCAAGTGGGTCTAGGGTATTCTGGAGGTGGTTTGGGGGGCTCACTGTGACCTATAAGGGAGCTGTAGTGAGGAGAAGACATGGCACCCTTTTTGTGAAGTTCACTATTTAGGTGCCATGTCTGGGTGTTCAGTTCATCACTTTGCAGACCCCTCCTACGTCCAACAAGGCTTGTTCTAGGCGTTTCTGACTTGGACGAACAGTTGGACGAAAATGTGGCATAAAGATGGACGATTTAGCGACTTGGATGATCAGATCGGCAGGACGTATAATTAGACGATTTTCGAAAGAAAAAAAATTTTGGACGTATTTTTCGAAAATGTGTCCTAGGCTGTTTTTTACTTTAGACAACTTAGACGAAAATGGACTTAGACGTTCCTTTCGATTAAGCCCCTCTATGGGTCTAAGTGACTTTATATTAAATATTTTTGATTTCTCTATTTGATTTTTGCACACAGCACTTTTGAATTAAAAAAATATATATATACAGCAATTTTGAATTTAAAAAGATTTACATATAGATGATATGTGATGTTTGTGGGTAAACCCTGCAGGGTGCACAATTACTTTGGATATACCAAGGTGAACTCCTTAATGATTAATAGGAGGTTCCCAAAGATTGATAAATCACCCTCTATGAATAATTGATAAACTATTCCAACAAGTGCAATTTGGTCGCAGGGTTCTGTTTGCAGGAAGTGAAGGAATTAAAGAGTGCGACATGGTAATGGGGAATGCGGTAATACTGCAGTAACCATGCTAATTCTTACAGAGATGAGGGCCATCTGCACAGTACTACTGCAGGAACAGGGATAATCTGCATGGTATTATCATCACAGTTGGACTGCGGGGTTGGAAGGATTTAAAGTGATAATTAGTGCTGCCCGATTTCCGATTTGAATCGATTAATTTTTTTAAATAAAATCGGCTTCACCTGCCTGCCCTGACTCTCCCACCCTTCCCCACAGTGCAAGCCTGTGGTTTTAACCCATGGGCTTAAGCGGGTTAAAACCACGGGCTCCAAAAAAGTTAAAAAAAAGAAAAAAAAATCTCTGCCGGGCCTGGAGGTCCAGCACATGCGCAGACCATCTACAGATGGTCTACGCATGCATTGGGATTGCTATAGAGCAATCTGGGCAGGCAGATGGGGGGCATTCTTCCGAATGTCCTCATTTGCATATTGCAGTTTGGAGAATCCATTGGACCTGCCCGATCGGTCCCGATCGGGCAGGTTCGTGAATCTAGCCCGTAATATCTTTATTGCATGCCCCCTAGTCCTAGTATATTTGGAAAGATTAAACAAACTATTTACATCTACCCATTCCATTCCATATTTTATAGACCTATATCAAATCTCCCCTTGGCTTTCTCTTTTCCAAGTTGAAGAGCCCTAGCCGCTTTAGTCTTTCCTCATAGGGAAGTTGTCCCATTCCCTTTACCATTTTCGTTTTCCTTTTCTGTACATTTTCTAATTCTGCTACATCTTTTTTTTTTTTAATGCAATGACCAGAATTGTGCACAGTATTTGAGGCAGAAAATGATCTTCCAACTCAGCTAGTATGCTTAGTTATCCTACCTACAAGGCTATGGATAAATCTCAGCTGCCAGCCACAGGTTACAATCATCTACGAGATTTCTCCTTATAATTTTTCTGTATTCTTTGTCTTTTGAACTCCACCACTTTGGGTAGATTATACAAGATTCCTATTTACCTTCCTTCAGCACCCACTTTTCCCATATCTAATCACAAGACCTTGTAATAGTCTAAGCCAATGTTCTTCAACCTTTTGACACCTATGGACCGGCGGAAATAAAATAATTATTTTGTAAACTGGCACTGGTCCTTGAAGCGGCAGTTGAAGAACAATGGGCTAAGTCATGGGCCATACCCCACCCAATCTCTGCCGCAGACCCTGCTCCCATAATAGTACTAATTGTAACAAAATTTTTACCATTCATTTTTCATATATACACACACACAATATAATCGTATTAACAACACATAATGGTTAACCACAAAATTACACTACGCAAAGCACACTGTATGCTTCTCAATATTCATTTGTACCAGAACACAGACAACAATGCAAATACAGGACCAAAAACTAAAAGCAGTATTCTTCCCAGGGCCTATTAGCCGGGCGCTGCGCCCGGCTAATTTAGATGACCGCCCGGCTGTCATCTATCGCGAATCCTGCCGCTGCCGCTCAACATAAAAAAAACACCTCTCACCGGCTTAGAGACGCGAACTCATGTTTTGGGGCTCTAAGGTGTGTGTGCTGGCTTCCCTTATTTTCCCTCTAAAACCGGAAGTTACGTCCCCGGGGGGGGGGGAGAAGAAAAGGGAAGCTGGCACGCACACTTTAGAGCCCCGAAGCATGAGTTCACTACGGGCTAAGGCAGGAGACTGGTCAACGACGGATGGAAGCTTACAACTTGCTTCAGGCCTACCTCGCTGCCGGGTCCTGCCTACTTTCTGTTTCCACGAAGGCAGGACCCGGCTACGAGGAAGGCCCGAAACAAGGAAGAGCAGCAAGTTGTAAGCTCCCCTCCATCGCTGACCTAAGGAAGATAGGTCAGCGATGGAAGGAAACTTACAACTTGCCTAGCGACTCTGCCGACGGGTGTGTGAGCTGGGAGGGAGGGGAAGAGAAATGCTGCTGCACCACCGAATGGGGAAGGGAGGGGGAAGAGAAATGTTCTGCTGCTGCACCCATTTTTGAGAGGGAGGGAGGGGGAAGAGAAATGTTGCTGCTGCTGCACCCATTTTAGGGGGGAGGGGGAAGAGAAATGTTCCACTGCTGCACCCAATTTTTTTGGGGGAGGGGGAAGAGAAAAGCTGCTTCACCCAATTTGGGGAGAGAGAGAGGAAAGAGATGCCAAGACCATGGGAGGGAGGGAAAGGAAAGAAGCTACCAGACCATGGAGGGGGGGAGGGAGAGATGTCAGGGCATATGGGGGAAGGGGATGAGGCAAATGCCAGACCAGGTGGAAAGAAGGAAGGACAAGAGATGCCAGATAATGGAGTGGGAGGTGGAGAGGAGAGAGATGCCAGGGCATTGGAGAAAGGAAGGGAAACTAAAGGAGACAAAATGCTAGACCAGAGGGAAAGAAAGGAGAGGAGGTGCCAGAGAAGGAGGGAGAGGGAGAGAGAGGAGGGAGATGCCAGGGCATGGGGGAGAGAAGGGAAAAAGATAGAGATGCCAGACAATGGGGTGGAGTGGTGAGGAAGGAAGGAAAGAAGAAGAGAGAGATGCCAGAGCATAGGGGAGGGGGTGAAGCTGAATTGAATCATGTAAAAAAAGGAGAAAAAGGGCACAGGATATACAGTTTATTGAAGGGACATAGAAAGAGGGAAGATGCCATATGGAACAGAGAAAGGGCGGACACTGGATGGAAAGGGCAGAGAGGGTGGATAGTGAATGCAAGGGGCAGAGAGAGAGTAGACAGTAGATGGAAGGGGTAGAGAGAGGGCAGAAGCTGGGTGGAAGGGGCAAAGAGAAAGGACAGATGTTGCATGGAAGGGAGCGAGGACAAACGCTGAATAGAAAGAAGAGAGCAAAGAGAAGATGATTAAAGCAGAAACGACAAAAGGTAGAAAAATTTTTTTTGTTGCTTTACGTAGAATCAAGCAGTATTGTAACTGTATTGATTAAAGTTTATAAATAGGAAATGGAAATAAGGCAATTTTGGGGGGACTAAACCCCTTTCCTCAGGTCAGGACAGGATACCATAACAGCAGTATGCTGTACTGCAGGGGTGCCCAAATGGTCAATCGCGATCAACCAGTAGAATGCAAAGGCAATGTGAGTCGATTGCGTTGCCTTTGCGATCTTTTTTTCTTCCTGCCTCCCTGAGCCAGGCCAGGCATGTACAAGCGTCGGACTCACAAGACTTCACCTCCGACATCAATTCTGATGTCGGAGAGGAAGTTCTGGCCTGGCTGGCCTGGAACTTCCTCTCCGACGTCAGAATTGATGTCGGAGGTGAAGTCTTGTGAGTCCGGCGCTTGTACGTGCTTGGCCTGGATCGGGGAAGCAGCAGGGAGAAATCGTCATGGTGGCTTGGGGGGGGAAGGGAGAGAGAGAAAGAAAGACAGGCAGGAGGGAGAGAGAAAGAAAGAGACAGAAAGAAAAGGGGAGGGGCAGAAATAAATAAATATTGGATTTACAGTCAGAAGAAGGAAGTGCAACCAGAGACTCATGAAATCACAAGACAAAAAGGTAGGAAAAATGATTTTATTTTCAATTTAGTTATCAAAATGTGTCCGTTTTGAGAATTTATTATCTGCCGTCTATATTTTGCACTATGGCCCACTTTTACTAAACCGCGATAGTGGTTTTTAGGGCAAGGAATCTATGAGTGTCGAGAGCAGCGAGGGTGCATTCAGCGCAGCTCCCTATGCTAAAAACCACTATTGCGGTTTAGTAAAAGGGGAGAGGGTATATTTGTCTATTTTTGTATAGTTGTTACTGAGGTGACATTGCATATTTTAAAGTCATCTGCCTTGACCTCTGGAAAAAAAAAACCCCCGAATACAAATGATAATTAACATTTTCTCTGCGTAGAGTGTACTTTGTGTTTTTAAAATTTAATTGTTGGTAGATCATTTTGACTTGGTCATTTTAAAGTGTAGCTCGCAAGCTAAAAAAGTGTGGGCACTCCTGCTGTACTGTCTTGAAGAAAGATTTGGCCTCTGAAAGCTAATTGAAAAATGGATTAGTCCCCCAAAAAATTGTATTTTCTTATTTCTCATTATTTGTTTTATTTCTGTTTGTTAATTTGTAAAGTGGTGATTGTTATGTAGCAGTTTTTTTCAAATTTATATCTACTGTCTTTATATTTTGCACAGTATTAGAGGACGTGTCACTGTTTCTGTGGTGTTGCATTGTATGCAGAGTCTGGTTTCTTGGTTCAGTTTAACTTTTGTCTACATAGTTCTATTTTTAGTTTGTGATTATTCCATATTGGGCGAGGGTGTATCTGTCTGTGTATGAAAGGGACATAGCTTTCTGTTTAGCAGTGACTGTACAGGATCAATTGACTGCAGGATCTGGCTTGTTTAGTTTTACAATGCGTGTGTTGGTGTTCTAGTGCTCACTGCAATGTTTAAGATGCTGCCTTTTCCTAGGTGCACCCTTGTTGTATAACTCATGGATTATTACTTAAAATATATTTTTTATATAGAGGAGGGGGTTGTTAAAAAATGATCACCACTGGCTGTCATATATACTAGGTACGCCACTGGATTTAATGACCCTATTCTAACTTTACTGTTGATGTAGGTGTTGTCCCACCCACCCCCCACACACACTATAAAGAATTAAATTAAAATTGTATTAACATCAAGCAGCTTTCAAATGACATTAAAAGCAAATAAAAATAAAATATTTTTAATACATTGCTAATTATGTCCTGCTTCTTTACCTAAACTGTTTTGCCCTAGCTCTCACTTTGCACTACACTTCCCCCTCCGTATTTGCGGTTTTAAACCAAAAAATGCATTTTCATTTTCAGGCTATTTTAAGCCCTGTAAGGCCCTTAAGCCTTACCTGGTGGTCTAGCGGGTTTTCGGGGCAGGAGCGATATTCCCACGCTACTGCTCCATTCAGATCGCTCACAGGAAATGGTTTGAGAGACTACCGGAGCTCAAGACAGCCATTTCCTGTGAGCGATCTGCACGGGGCAGAAGTGTGGGAAGATCGCTCCTGCCTGAAAACCTGCTAGACCACCAGGTAAGGCTTAAGGGGGGGGAGGCTTTTCAGGGCTTAAAATAGCCGGGAGAAGCGGGGGTTAGGGGCAGAACCGGTCCGAATATTATTCACGGTTTTTTAATATTTGCTGGCCGGTTCTGCCCCTAACCCCTGTGAATACGGAGGGGGAAGTGTACAGCAAAAAAAAGTAGCAGATAAAGATCAATCACACAGGTCTCCTGCAAGGCTCAGTAACACCTCTCCATAAATTATGTGGAAGAGATCTGTAAGTGGGGATCGCATCTATTTCATATCCTCAGTGAGACCTCAGGAAGGAACCTAGTGATCAAAACATTATTAGAGGTGCTGTAGAGCCATTTCTTGTATGACTTGATGAGCTATATTTATCTTTTTTTTTTTTTTTTTTAGTTTAAATTCATCAAATGGGATCAACACGTGGGCTCACTTCAAAGAGGAACTTAGAGGGGAGGGTTATTTGAATGGGCAGACTTGTTGGGCCGTAGGCCCTTTTCTGCCGTCATATTCTATGTTTCTATGTTAAATAAATGGCTACATTGAACCTAATGACTTCATTAACGCATTTCCCTTTTTTAAACCTTTATACCATTTGAAAGAGGGCAAATATCTAATTATTCCCTTCTAGAATTGGATACTTCTTAAATTTAGTAAAAATATTCTGGCACAAGTGTCAAACCTTAAAAAAGGAAGTCATATTGAGCATTGGAAAATAATAATTAATAAAAATAGTACACATTTAGGGTTCCTTTTACTAAGCTGTGATAGCAGTTTCAGCGTGCGCTTAGCGCGTGCAGAATCGCCGTGCGTGCTAGATGCTAACGCCAGCTTTGAGTTGGCGTTAGTTTTCCTGTGTAGTACGGGGGTTTGCGCGCGCTAAAAACGCTAGCACACCTTAGTAAAAGAGGGTGTTAATTTTCCTCACCACCAAATTTCCCCATCCTGACCCACCCGGCTACTTTTTCATGTCACCCGGCTGGAATAAATTTCTGGGGAGAACACTGAAAAGTACTAATATATACAAATCCTAAGATGCAAGACTCTGCATGTAGTACAACCCCAGAGGAAAAGAAACAAATGCATTTCTTCCTGAACAGGCAGCAGATGTAAATCAATCACTAAATTAAAAAATAAAATCATTCCCCCTACCGTTGTTGTTTCAGTCCCTCCATGCTGTACCTTGCCTTCTGGCCTGCCCCCCCCCCCCCCCCCCGGTGTTATCTTCGGGCTGGCTCCCTCTTCCTCAGTGCTGCAGTGCACAAAGCCGTGGGCAGTAGCTCCTTGCACCTCATCTGGAAGTCTTCCCTCTGACATTGCGACGTCAGAGAGAAGGCTTCCGGTTCAGGCGCAGGACACGCGTAGGAGCCTCTGCCCATGGCTTTGTGCACTGCAGCACTGAGGAAGAGGGAGCCAGCCCGAAGACTACACCGCATTGATCAAACTGTACACCGGTGGCTGAAGAGCACTGTCTGGGGCCTGATGCACGTGTCGGCCCTGCAGACCAGCAGGACATTTCTGAGGACCGGCACCAGTCCACAGACCGGCAGTTGAAGAACATTGGTCTAAACAACTGACAGTAGCAGCAAGGTCACTGCACAAATGTTTGGCCTCCTAGGACCTCTGCCAGGCAAATCTAACTATGTAAGTATCTGTATTTCTACTGGGATGTCTATAGGTGCAAAGCATGCATACACATGCCATGTGTAATTTACATAAATATCTTTATTATTTGACATGCACAAATAATCAAATAACACTTGAAAGAAAAGGGAGAACTATACAGCAATAAATTAAATGCTACATAAATATATCATAACCTCAAATTCTCTCCAGACAGCATTAAAACATAAGGCAGAATTCAAGAAGAAATATGAGGTGCAATAATACTGAAAAACCAAGAAAAATGGGCACATAATATCCAGAAGGATCTAGTAATAAGCTAATACAGCAAATGTTCTAGCTCTACAATTTCTTCCACCAGAAACCTCTGTTGTACCAGCCTCAGGCATAGACCCCTTTTGCCTCAAATACCTCAAAAGTTCAGAAGGATCAAACCAAGCATAATGAATAGAGACTTTTCTATCTCTCAAATCTATCTCTTAAATCTGTTTTATTTTATTTTTATCTTCTTTCATTATTTCTATTTCTTTGATTTTTGATTTTGGAAATTTATTTTATGTTATTACATATTTTTAGTTTATCAGGTACTTAAGCTAGATTGTGAGCCTTCGGGACAGATAGGGTAGTTTTTCTCATGTACCTAATTTCATTTTAGTTTGATACTTTGCAAACCGCTTAGGTCAGTTAAATGTAGGAGTGGTATATCAAATCTTAAATAAACATATACATAAACCCAGATTTACTAAACATTTGCGAAACAAAGAAAGAACCTGGCAAGTAGTGCCAAAACTCCTTGGTTCAAGATTCAAAGCACAACTGAAAGCATACTATTTTTCTCTAGCCTTTGATGGATAATTTTCATACCCTTTTGATCTTGAATTATCCTTGAAAAAAATTTTTTTTTCCAAAACTCCTTCATGTTTTTTTCACACCCCCCTATGATCCTTATAACTACTGTATTCATTTCCTCTTCACTTTTTTCCCACATTACAGTTTCGTCTTGTCAATCTTCGTTAGTTTGTCTCCCTACCCTACAAACATTTTTTTTAAATTCTTTATTCATTTTTAAAACTTTCAATAAGTGCAGTACAAGATAAAATCATTTTATACTTTAACATCACTTAGGGCTCCTTTTATCAAGGTGCGCTAGTGGGGTTAGCGCGTCGGACATTTAATCACAAGCTAACCCCCGCGGCAAGCCAAAAAACTAACACCTCGTCAATGGAGGCGTTAGTGACTAGCACAGCAGGCGGTTTAATGTGTGGTATTCTGCGCGTTAAACCCCCTACTGCGCCTTGATAAAAGGACCCCTTAATATTCTATCAGAGACTAATTCAGATCAAATACCCCTCCCCCCCAAATACCCAACAATTATCTTCAATCATAAGAAAACAAAAATTACCCCCTGCCCCCCATCTTGGACGTGTATGTTCAAAGGGAAAAAGTAATATTAATTTTTTGCAGTATTTTGTTACTGGCTTCCAAACATCCCTAAATTTCTTAAAATATCCGTGTTGAATATCTATTGCACGCTCCATTTTAAAGATGTGGCACAAAGAATTCCACCAAAAATTATAACTCAAAATTTTTACAATTTTTTGTAATATGCTGTATGGA
This sequence comes from Geotrypetes seraphini, assembly GCF_902459505.1. Classification (NCBI taxonomy): domain Eukaryota; kingdom Metazoa; phylum Chordata; class Amphibia; order Gymnophiona; family Dermophiidae; genus Geotrypetes; species Geotrypetes seraphini. Next base: position 371,828,447 of record NC_047084.1, read on the forward strand.
AACCACTGTCATAATAAGTAGCAATTTATTATTATTAGAAGATATATGACTCTTAGCTCTCATTGATGTACCAAATAACACAGTATAATAGGATAACGGATTTTCCAGTAAATTATTTATTTGGCCCCAAATGGATTTCCAAAAGCTAAGTATCAATGGACAATAGAATAGTAAATGATCAAGTCCCAGCTTCAAAATGACAATACCAGCATCTATTAGATTTAGGGCTCCTTGTACAAAGCCGCGCTAGTGGTTTTATCGCACGCACCGGATTAGTATGCGCTATAGCTTGCGCAAGCCAAAAATCTACTGCCTGCTCAAAAGAAGGGAGTAGCGGCTAGCGTGTGCGGCAATTTAGTACACGCTATTCCACGTGTTAATGCCCTAGCACGGCTTTGTAAAAGGAGCCCTTAGAGCTGTCTAATTTTTGTAAACAAACTGGGGTCCAAAATGCTCTATGTACCAAGAAAAACTAAGTTTGTCTCATATATGCCGACATTTTTATTATAAACCGCTTAGCTTTTAACTATATTTTATATTTGCAGTCTATCAAAAAACTGAAAATATTCCCCTCCCATGATCCTAAAAAACTTAAAATCTGGAAAAAAATCCATACTTTAAAATCAAAAAATAAAGATGATCACTTTTGAAAAACCTTCTTCAATATGTTATCTCTATTCAGAGATTTTTTTTAAAAAAAGTCACCAGTATGGTAAATCTTTCATATAGCTTTTCACTTGAACCTTCCAAAAACTATTTTAGGGACAAATGTCCAGTGAAAGCGATCTCAGTCAAGAGTCAGAATATTCCATATTGAATCTAGAGTCACAATTTAGGTTAAAACAGGCAGATTTAGATTGCAAACTCCAATCACTATAGATAATGGAGCTAGATTCTAACATTAAGATTAATACAACTGCAGTGACTTCTTGCAATCTCCACAGTCTCATTTCCTGACAAATAAGTTCTCCATTGCTGACTCGAAAGCTCCCATCACTGAGGCAGAGCTTCTTGGGGCTGGATACAACAAGAATAAACCAAGGCTGGCATTAGCAGTAGGGAGGATAAGGCCATAGCGGAAAGACTGAATTAATTCTTTGCTTCGGTCTTTACAGAAGAAGATGTAAGAGATCTACCTGAACCGGAAATGATTTTCAAGGGTGATGATGTGGAGGAACTGAATGAAATCTCGGTGAATCTGGAAGATGTACTAAGCCAAATCAACAAGTTAAAAAGTGATAAATCACCAGGACCGGATGGTATACATCCCAGGGTACTAAAAGAACTCAAATATGAAATTGCTGACCTGCTGTTAGTGATCTGTAACCTGTTGCTAAATTCGTCTGTAGTACCTGAAGATTGGAGGGTGGCCAATGTTACGCCAATTTTTAAAAAAGGCTCCAGGGGAGATTCTGGAAATTACAGATCGGTAAGCCTCACTTCAGTGCCGGGCAAAATGGTAGAAACAATTATAAAAAATAAAATTGTGGAACACGTAGTAGACAAGCATAATTTAATGAGATGGAGTTAACATGGGTTCTGCCAAGGGAGATCTTGCCACACAAATTTGCTTGACTTCTTTGAAGGTATGAATAAACATGTGGATAAAGGTGAGCCGGTTGATATAGTGTATCTAGATTTTCAGAAAGCTTTTCATAAAGTTCCTCACGAGAGACTCCTGAGAAAATTAAAGTGTCATGGGATAGGTGGCAAAGTTCAGTTGTGGATTAGGAATTGGTTATCGGATAGAAAACAGAGGGTAGGGTTAAATGGTCATTTCTCTCAATGGAGGAGAGTAAACAGTGGAGTGCCGCAGGGATCTGTACTGGGACCGGTGCTATTTAACTTATTTATAAATGATCTGGAAATTGGCATGACGAGTGAGGTGATTACATTTGCAGATGACACTAAACTGTTCAAAGTTGTTAAAATGCATGAAGATTGTAAAACATTGCAGGCAGACCATTGGAAATTGGAAGACTACGCGTCCAAGTTACAGATGAAATTTAATGTGGAGTAAATATTTTTTCACTCAGAGAATAGTTAGGTTCTGGAACGCATTGGCAGAGGTTGTGGTAAGAAAGCTAGTTTTAAGAAAGTTTTGCACAGTTTCCTGGAGGAAAAGTCCATAGTCTGTTATTGAGAAAGACATGGAAGAAGCCACTGCTTGCCCAGGATTGGTAGCATGGAATATTGCTACTCCTTGGGTTTTGGCCAGGTAATAGTGACATGGATTGGCCACCATGAGAATGGGCTACTGGGCATGATTTACTATTGGTTTGACCCAGTAAGGCTATTCTTATGTTCTTATGTATTCAGCTCTCCTTTCTTTCTTCCCTGCCCAGTTGTGCACCCAACCCCCGATGTCCACTGCAAGCCTGCCTTAAGTCCTAGTGATCCAGCAGTGAGCCAGGACAAGAGTGATCCCTCCCATATCCTGTCCCAGCTGACTCTGAACCACACTGCTTCCTGGACCACTCCACACTTTACCTTTAAAGCCCTGGTGGTCTAGCGGTGAAAATGGGCAGGAGTGATCTTCCTATGCTCCTGCCCCCTGGAAAGCCATGATCAAAAATGGCTGCCACAAGTTCCCGTGGCAGTCCTCTGAGACCAATTGGGATGAAACTTAAGAGCCCTAAACATGTATGAAAACATATATATATAGGGGAGAGATGATCAATACATTTAAATATCTGGAAATACCAAATTTGTCACAATGGAAAGGATGCTTCAAAACAAGAGATTATGATGAGGCCCTGAGGAGAAACTCCAGGAAACTTTTTTTATTTTAGGAAAGGATAACATAGTAAGAATTTCATGTAAGAATAATCAGTGATGGCAGCAAAAACAGTAATGAAGACTAAGACGGCATGGTTAACGCACAAAATATCCTTGATAGAGGACAGAAACTATATTTAAGTGTCCATAGCCAGCAGGTATGGCAATGAGGGTTAATATTAAATTTTAGAAATCCCATTAATAAAATGGGCACCTATGTGACTGGGATTGTCTGACAGGCTGAAATGACAAAAGCGCTTATCACCTGAATCTATATGATAGGCTACATGTACTGTAATAGCTAGAAGTCCTAGTGCAAATGCAGGGACTTATGTAGCTGGGTCTATCTGTAGGTTATATAAGGAACCTGGATGGTTCACTAGTTAACAAATGGGCAGTTTTCTTCACAAAAGGGCCTTTTCCTCAGAAAGGGACATGCTGGGTAAGGGAGAATGGTCTGGTGTAGGCCGCAGGCAGCTTTTCAGCATGGCTGTCACTGACTGCAGAGCCAAAGACTGGCTTAAGCTGCAGGGGTGGGGGGGGGGGAGTTCAAGCCACAATGCAGGATGAGGGGGGGGGAAGAGGAACAGAAGGCAGGAAGAAAGTTGGCTGCAATATGTTTTCTTGTGTAGGCTCAGTTATCGCGGCAGGGACAATCCAACAGGGGATTCTTGGGAGGAAATCACAGCCGACACTCACTACTGGAAGAATGGGGCCTTGGATGACACACAAGGAACTGCTCTTGATAAGCTCTGTCTCTCTGATTGGTGTATATGTAGAGGTGAGAGCTCTACACATCCACCAATCAGAGAGACAGAGCTGGAGCTTGATGGTGAGCAACTAGTACGATGTAATATGAAGCAAGCTGCGCAGCCACATAGCCGTGCAGCTTAGAGGGAACACTTGAATCCTGTAATTTGGCCTGCAGATACATGAAGCCTGCACTACTGCTCTCAGTGCAGCAAACTGTTAGGATGGGCATGGGTGGGGAATGAGTAGCAGCTGATGGTGGGTTTTTCTTGTTTACAAAGTTGGCAGCATAAGTTGGGTCCTTATGGCAATCTGCAAGTTCTTTAATCAGGAGTAATTCCAGTGAGAACACAAATATTTAGGTAGTCATATCTATATGGCAAGCTGCTCAAGCAACCTAGGAATCTGGATATTGTCACAAACCCTCTGCAGCGGCGGGCTGTCGTGTGACAACACAAGGATTCTGGCGTGTCCCCTCTAACCAGGGGTACCTTCAGGACTTTTCAGGTGGCTCTAGGCGACCGCCTAGGCCTATGAGAGACAAGGCAAGCAAAGAGTTTCCAAATATCACCAGTGAAACTAAGTTCTTCAAATAGGAATATGATGTTTATTCTGACCCAGAGGTCAAAAAGATGCAGCATAAAACAAAAATCACTTTTGCATTTCATTCAAAAATAAAGTCAATTGTAAAATAAAGATATCACAAAACAGCAATCTCCTGTAGTTGATTATTCCTGATAGAGAATGACACGGGGAGCGATCCCCGCAGGCAGCCGCGGCGTGGCGGCGGTTTGGCTGCGGGTTATGGAGACTCCATAGCCAAATCACCGCAGACACGGGGACAAAAGTTTTCACCGCCCGCAAAAACGGTGAAAAGATTTGTCCCCGCAGGCCAATGTACCCCCTTCTAAGTACCGCTATTTACCTTGTCTTCACCGTGTGTCTTTGGTTCGGGACCGGGTGTTTGATTTTTTTCCGGCGGCCATGTTTGTCTCCGCCATGTGGTCTGTCTCCTCCAACTCTCTACCCGACTTGCACGTTGCCGCATTGACTCCGCCCCCCAATATACTGGCTCCTCATTTGTCAGAACTGTTTGCTCAAAGTAGGGGACCAATCGCTTCCAGAACTGTCCTAACATCTTAACTGCCTGTGTCCCCAATGCTGCTTAGTTGCTTCCAACCTGCCACCATCGACCTGGGTAATTACATTTTCCAGTGTCTATGTTAATCAGCTAATTGAATGAACTGTCTTAAGCAGTTCTCAAACACTCATAGTGGCCCGTAGTCTCTACAAACATTAGTCTTAATGCAAACAAGCAGTCATCTTAGCAATAACAAAGGTAAAATATATTAAATCTGATGAAATTATCATATGTAAATGTATCCAATGTTTTGTTCTTGTGGGACAGTCACTAGAGGGGTACACCTGAAGGAGAAGGGTGTATTAAGACCCCTTGAGAGGAATGGTAGAATTAGGGATGGAAGATTTTCAGGGCAAGGAAACCGAGTCTCAGTTGAAGTTTGAAACTGTGAGTTTATTATTAGTGGGTACTAAGGAGAGAAATAAAGCCAAGTGTTGGAAATGCAGGCAAACTGGGTATTTAGAAAGGAAATGGAAAAAGGTGCATGTTATGGAGACCGTAAGGAAATTTAAAGAGCATTTATGGTTGTATAGAAAGGAGATTTGGAAGTTATATATTTGAACAACTAAATGCAAGAGGGTCTGCTAAAGAAGTTTACTAATGCTTTAGCATCAAATGTTGCAGGTGGAGTAGATCGGAAGTGTATCAGTTTTTTAACTACGAAAATTGACAGGGAGCAAAAGGAATGGGGATTTATTTATTTATGGGGGGGGGGATTCTTTGTACAGGTTGTGTTTTGTTGTGTTTTGTTTTTGTATAGTTATTAACTAATAGTTAACTAAGTTGTAAAGTTGTAAAGAATGTTTCCTTTATACGTTAATAAAGATAAGTATATAAAATCATACCCGTTTGAGGCTTTTATGTATGCTGCGGTGAATGGGGTAGCAGTGGCGGTGACGGAGCGGTGAAAGGGATGGCAGTGGCGCTGACGGGGCGGTGAAGGGAATGGCGGTGACGGGGCGGTGCAGAGGATGGTGGGCCGGGGACGGGGCGGTGACGGGGACAAATTTTTTCCCCGTGTCATTCTCTAATTCCTGAGGTCATGTGCTCTGACTCAGGATTGCTTTACACTGGTGTTCACTCATAATTCAAACTTTCTCTCAGCATTAATATCAAAGGCATGTAACAGCAGATTTCAGCAGCCAAATAAAGTTTGAAATAAACCTTTGCTGTAAAAATCCAAATTAACCCAAAACTCTTTAGGCAATATAGCTCTTGCAAACGGATCAGCTTTTCCCTCAGCTCCCTGTGCAGGCAAAACAAACAGCTGAGGGAGATAAGCTAATTAGCTCTTCAGGAACAGGAGCCGCAGCAGGATTTCTAAAGTTCAAAACACAAACTTAAAATGTTCTATCTTGAGCTTCTTGTTTCCAAACTTGACTTTAAATCACTTCCATAGTTTAGGATTCAGGTAAGTGTTATTCTTAACCCAAAAATACTCATAAAGCCCAAACATATAACACATTCTTCAGGCTTGGTTTGCACAGCAGGAAAAACATAGGCAAAAGGGAAAAAAACACAAATTTTTCCCAGTTACTCACTCCCTTCATTCAGTGTCCATACATTCTGTCTGGCTCTCTAGCATAGGGCCAGCTACTTGTACCTCCATGCTTTCCACACCATCTGGAATCTGGAAGTTTGAAGTGGGGAGGATTTCTTCCAAATCCTGCATGGGCCACTCTGGCACGGTTGTCTCTCCTGCTCTGCTCCACAGCTCCTCACCTGCCTTAGGCTGTGGGAGTGACTCACCCTGGTCACTCGCTCCTCCTCCTCCTCCTGCTGCTTGTCTCAGCCTGCTTTTAAACAGCTCAGAGCCAATCCCCTTCAGCCTGTAGCGGGGGATGGGCTTTGGCTCTAAAGCAGCTTTTCTCTGCCTGGGTTTATCTAATGCAGCTATATTCCTTGTGGCTTCTCTAACTGCCCTAAAGCCCGGAGGCTGCTGTTGCCAGTCTGCCTGCCTCTGCTCCAGATCACTACTGCTCTGATCATAGGGGCAAGGGAGGTCAGCCTCAAGTTGAGCGCCAGAATCAATCTGATCAGCTCTTCTGCACCCGATCCTATTAGGGACCGAACTAGTGCTGGTGCTGGGTTTGTCACAATATTTGGGCTATGACCACGCTTGTATTGCTGCCTATTTGCAGTACATTATTGCAGAGTCCCATAGTAAAACAGAAAATGTCTTTCAGACCAAAGACTGCCCTTACCTAATTCATGAATACTCCCCTCCACCACACAACCCTAGGTTGTGGGTTCAAACCCATGCTGCTCCTTGTGACCCTGGGCAAGTCACTTAATCCCCCCCATTGCCCAGATACGTTAGATAGATTGTGAGCACGCCGGGACAGAGAGAGAAAACTGCTTGAGTACCTGAATAAATGCATATAAACCGCTCTGAGCTCCCCTGGGAGAACGGTATAGAAAATTGAATATATAAATAAATACATCATAGGACTGTAAGAGTTCAACCAGCAATATTGTGCCTGACAGGTTGAGGAAAGGGATATGGAAGCCACTAATTATAAATGGGATAGGGTTGGAGACGATACCTGGCTTAAGCACAAATTTGCTCATTTGGGGAAGGAGGTTTTTGGACTAAGCAACCTTTCTTTTCATAGGGGGAGGGGGTGTTCACAAGAGAGTAACAATCAGCTGATAACGCTCCAAACTAACTACACTGCTTAACGTCTGGTTACATTTTAGCATTAGTTGGAGGATAGATACAAATTATGTAACTTAATGTGATTTGTAGTTATCTCTTCTCAATAATAATAAACTTCTTTGCATAATTTGCATGTAATGCAGTTCATTACCATTTTGTTTGCATTAAGCAATGTCTTTTAAAACAGGCACAAGTGCACATTATGTTGTCATATTATTAACATGTTAAATCAATTACCATGCATTAATGAGCTTTAATGGACCAAAAGTATTAGAGAATTGGAAAGAGGGGGTTTGCAGGAGAGCTATATGTATGTTTCTTTAAAAACTAAACTGGATAATCGTTAATAACGCCACCATGCACATTTTAGTCCCATTGACATTACTCCCACTTTTGTGTGGGCAGAAGAGTTAAAAATTTTAAAACCATTCTTTGATCTTCTACCTACTGATCTGCTAGGCATTTAAGTTCTTTACAGCAGCAGAGTGGAAGGCGAGGGGGTGGATGGAGAGCGAAGAAACAATTTATGCAGCACTTTGCAAACAGCTTTCTGTCTCTGTATCAGTATAGGAATGATATTTTGAAATCTGAATGGAGCATTTTTTCGCCTCCATTCACCCTCTACAACCCCCAGCTTTTCAAATTCATTATATTTTAAACAGCATGAGATTACTTTCTGTGACCCTATCTGATTTTCTTTCATAGAGAACACAGACAAAAAAAATCTGCTCCTTTTTATTGAGCTTTTGATGTTTTACCACTTTATGTTTAACAATTTACTTGTTTTTGTTTCAAGGTTGTACATCGATGAGTAATATAGACTCTTGTTTCATTCAATTCAAGAAAATCAGGTGTAGATATTTTCTTCTGCAAATGATATGAAGACAACAGCCTTGATACTCATACTTTGAAGCAATCCAATATAAGGGATGTGGCTACTGGCTGTATGTATGTGTGAGGCTTGCAGCAGCGTGTGTAAGTGAAGTTCCTCGTTTATAGATTTTAGAACTTATAATGGGTGGAAAAAAAGGAAAGGGGTAGGTCGAGGACATGCTTCATCTTCCTCAACCCTCTCTATCTTAGGTCCGATGGATCGCCACATCCAGCATTTGGAGTCAACTCTAAGGCTCAGATTACAGCCACCAGTGGTGACGTGGAAGTCTTGGAAGTTGCCGCTCTGGCTGACAACATCTCTTTTAGTCCGGGAGAGCAACAAGCCCCGCCAAATCCAGCACTGAGAAGAGCTGCAGGAACAGTATTGGAGGTGACCACAATGCCGGAGGTACTGTGAGCGGACCCAACGTCGAGCGCAATAACCCTAACCCTAGCCCTAAGCAGGGTGTTCAACATACCATCCCTATCTACTGGAAAATATATTATCAAGGTAAGAACCTAATCTCTTTTTCCAGTGCAATAGGGATGATATGCTGAATCATAGGGACATACCTAAGCAGTCCCCAAAGTGTAAGATGGGAAAGATGAGCCTGCACGTAGTACTAATGACCTACAATTGACATCCTCCTGTGCTGCTATGTCCACCCTGTAGAATTTGGTGAAGTTATGAAGGAAAGACCAGGTTGGTGATTTACAAATCTCGGGAAGAACTGCTCTTGCTTCCACCCAAAAGGAAGCTGCCACTTTTGTCAAATGCGTCTTCAATGAAATAGGTGGCTGTTTGCCACAAGTGATGTATGCAGTGGATAGGACTATGATCCATTTAAAGATGGTTGCCTTGAAAGCAGGTCTGCCTCATCTCACCAGATTGGTTAACAAGAAAAGATGATCTGAGAGATGAAACTCATTAGTCACTTCCAGGTAAAGCAATGACTCTTCCAATGGCTAAAACCTTTAAGGCTTTATTTTTTTCTTGATCCTTTGAGGTGGGCGATATGAGGAAACTATACTCAAGGTTACTCCCGCTTCTTTGATCCTGAGGAACAGCTTTCTGCATGACAGGGCCTGCAATTCTGAGACTCTCCTGGCTGAAGTAATTGCTATCAAAAAGACTGCTTTATCATCAGATCCTTGAGGGAGGTCTCCTGTAATGGCTCATATGGGGCTCTGCTGAGTCCCTGTAAAACTATATTAAGATTCCAGGATGGAAACAGATCTCAAATCAGAGGCCATAGTTTCAGGGCACCCTTCAGGAATCGGACTATGTCTCGGTGGGCCGCTAGGGAAACTCTCTTCTATCTGCCCTGGAAGCATGAGAACCCTGCTACTAAAACTCTAAGGGAAGCCACTGCCAATCCTTTGTCAAGTCCCATGAGGTCGAACGTCAGACAACCACATCTTCTCACAATGGCCTGGAATGCTGTCAAGGACAACGACCACTCTTCTGGGTCTAATGCCTGTCTTCTGAGATAATCAAGTTTCAAGTTTATTAAAAATTTGATTAATCGCTTATTCAAAATTCTAAGCAATGTACAAAAAAAATAGTAAAATTACAAATTTCTGGGGGAAACAAAACAAACAAATAAGACTAAACTGACAAAACACATGGCATCTGAGAAACTTCCTTTATTCCATGAGGATGGAAGTGTGAATATAAGTTTCTGTCAAATCTAGGGTGGCCAGAAACTATCCTAGTTTCACTGTTGTTATGATGGACTAAACAGCCTTTCTAGAACCGAGGAACTCTCAGGTCCACGTTGACATGTTTGAGATCCAGGATGGGCCTCCACTCTTGAGCCTTTCTTGGGCATGACAAAGTATATGGAGTATCTGCTGGAGCTCAAGTCTTCTGAAGGGACTGGTTCTATGACTTGAATATCTAGTGACATTTGTACATTGCTCGGACCCTTTTTGCTTTCTCTGGCTGGCCTATCGGCAATTCCATGAAACAGTCAGAGAAAGGGTGCACAAACTCTAACTTTAACCCTCTCTGATAATGTCCAGAACCCCATGGTCAGATGTTATCGATTTCTAAGCTTCCAGATAGTCCAAAAGCCGACCTCCAATCTTCAGAGGAATGGCTTGAGGGCTGGCATCATTGTGGCTCTTTGACTGGCACTATGTAACAGACATCTGAACTTTGGTTCCTCTGGTTCCCAGAGAATTTCTGTCTGGAACCTTGAAAGGGCAGAGGCTCTTGTGGAATACTGGTGAGAGTGACGGGAGGACTGAAAGGATCCCAGGTCTGGCTGCTCAGGGTCTGCTGTTAGGTAAAGATATTGACCGGCAATCGTGTACACTGGACATAAGATCATCTAGTCCCTTGCCAAACAGCATCTGTCCTCTGAAAGGAAGCCTGCTTAGTGTCACTTTAGAGGTTGAATCACCCATCTGTTGCCTGATCCAAAGCATACACCAGGTGGAGATTGAGAATGCTGAGACTTTCTCCATGACTCTAATTATATTATAGCGTGCATCCGCAAACATAGTCTATTCCCACCAACAGAAGCTGAGGGAGGGGTTCAAAGTCCATCAGGCTCTGATTTCGTAATCTAGAATGACAGGCACATGCTACAAAGGAGGCTGCAGCTGCAGCCTTGAAGTCTAAGGCTACAGCCTCAAACTGCCTCCTGAGGATCATATCCACGCTGCGGTCCTATGCATCCTTTAAAATCACACTTCCCTTGTTTGGTAGGGAAGTGTGTTTGGTTACTTGGGTTACCAGGGAATCCAACTTTGGCATAGCAAACATCTGCTGGAATTCCTGATCCATGGGATACAGTTTAGCCATGTTCAAGGAGCCTTTAAGGGTCTCCCAGGGCTTTGTGAGTAGGATCCTCATGTCCAGCTGCCACAGAAAGGATGCAAGTTGAACCTGGACCTCGCTCAGAAGAAAACACCGGGAGAATGCGGTTTGTGGAGGATCTATCTTCAGATCTCGGAGGGACTCAGTAATGATCTCCAGTAAAGCCGAGGACTTAAAAAGTCAGCAAATGGAGAGATCCTCTCCCTGGTCTATGGTTGATACTGCCTCCTGGTCCTCTAGATGGGAAGCTACCGCTCCCATCAGAGAAACCTCACTTTGGGACAGAAAAGGGATTAAATCTGAACCCTTGCCCTTAAGAGTCCCTGTCTGAGGGACCATCAGAATTCAGAATAGCCTCCACTTTCAGGAAAGAAATTCTCTGAGTATCCAGAGGGGCCTGTGCACTGGTCCACTTACCAGTGAATCTAATAGGCATCTGAGACTGAGGCCTCACTGTAACTTCGAGTGTCCTCTAGTCTATGTAATTTTTGACAGAGTGAAAAATCGATCCACTTGTACCCGTTCTACTCCACTCAGGATTTTGTAGACTTCAATCACATCTACCCTCAGCTGTCTCTTTTTCAAGCTGAAGAGCACTAACCATTTTATTCTTTCCTCATACGAGAGGAGTTCCATCCCCTTTATCATGTTGATCACTTTTCTTTGAAACTTTTCTAGCGCCACTATATCTTTCTTGAGATAAGGAGACCAGAATTGAATGCAATACTCCAGGTGAGGTTGCACCATGGAGCGATACAGAGGCATTATAACATTCTTAGTCTTCCAAACCTTCCCTTTTTTAATAATTCCTAGCATCTTGTTTGTTTTTTTGGCTGCCACCATACATTGGGTGGAAGGTTTCATCTTATGACACTCAGATCCTTTTCTTGGGCACTAACCCCCAAGGTAGACCCTAGCATCCAGTAACTGTGATTTGGGTTATTCTGCTCAATGTACATAAAAAGACCTTAGCCCCATTGTTCCTTTGCAAACTGATGTATACCTCTTAAGTGCTAAGTTTATATATCTTGCCAAGGAGCTAAGTGTGAGGTAGGAGGAGCAAGCAGTAAAAATAAAAGTAAAACCTTTTGAACAGAATACTCCACAAGCCTTGGGATCTTTGTGTATATAGCCTCAGGTTTATTATATTATTCTCTCCTTGGAGGAGAAAACCTTTAAGGGCAGCAGGTCTTAAGAGAGACCTAGTTTGGGAATATTTTAATGAAGTTTCTCTACCTATGGGTAAGGCTTGCATGTGTACAAAATGCAAACACTGCAACAAAGAAACTCAAGGCTTGGTGGCCTGAATGAAAAAAAAACAAAACATTATGAGAAGCGCTTGGATAAAGATGACAAAAGGAACATGTTTGAACAGGCAGGATCTTCAGCTTGGTAAATGTTTTGATTTGATCATATTTCTTAAAGTCTGCCTTGAGAAACTGTCATATTTGAGCAAAAGTATATGTATTATTGCTGTATATTACTATTATTTTGATACAGTTGTTATGAAGAAATTAAGAGTTGAAACAAGCAAATATTTATTCTGTTTGGGGCACTACTGAGTGGCAGTGAATACAATGAGTAATACTAAATAAGCAGATATGGCATCAATAATAAAATAACAGCACTGACCTTTTTGTTTAGGGGAACCTATCATCAATAAGTTCCAAGTTTATTTAAAATTTGATATCCTGCTTATCAAATATCTAAATGGCGTACAAAATGTAAAATTGCAAATAAATATAGGGTAGCAAATGCAATACTCACAGGCAGACGTAAATTATCATACATTTGGTTAAGAGGGGGGAAATACAATAACTGATAGGATGGAAAGACAAAAAAAACGTAAATTCAATAGGGTCTGGAGTAGAATGCCCATGACAGACACAGGTGCCTAAACTAAGGGGTCCGTTTATTAAGATGCGCCAACCGACCTAGCGCACACCAAATGCCAAGGCATCCATTATATTCTATGGGCGCCCTAACATTTAGCACATGCCAAATCGGTCAGTGCACCTCAATAAAAGGACCCCTAAGTGACTATTTGGAGTCTTTGGAGTCTATGTTGAGAAAAAGTGAGTCATCTGGAGTACCTAGTATGGAGCCCATAGTAAGAACAAAAAAAAAGGAAGAACCAATTTGTGAAGAGGGATTGGTGAGGCAGCCGTGTTAGTCCACTCTTAAAGATTTATGTAGAAATAAAAAAAAAGAAAACAAAAGAAAAAGAATCCAAGTGACACCTGTTTTTTTATTGGACTAACTAGAGCATGATTAGATTAGCTTTCGAAGGTAATCCTTCTTCAGATCAAAGATAAGCAAATGAAGACAGCTATCAGTACATAAGAGTAAAGTATTCAAATGCCAGTCTTCATAAGAGTAAAGTATTCAAATGCCAGTCTTACAGGAAGAGGGAGGGGAGAGTGGGAGACAGGGAGATAAAGAAGAGTGATATGAAGGTGTCAGAGCAGTAATAATTATGTTGTAATGTGAGAGAAAACCAATGGGCTAGATTCACTAACCTGATCCGTGTCCAATTGCATGCAGGCTAACAAATTCACTAAAGGCCTGCATGCAAATGGGGGTGATCATTGACATGCCCCCAACTGACTGCACGGATCGCTAGAGCCCTGACAGTAGTGATAGGAGAAGAAGCCTCCTGTTACTGCTGTCAGGGCTTCTGCCGGCTTTTTAAATTTTTATTTATTCGGGCAGATATTTTGCATGTTTTACACATTTTCTTCTGTGAACACAGAACAGAAGTATTTGTTTAGCACATTTGCTTTCTCCTCATCACCCTCCACATATTTGTTCCCAGCATCTTTTAGCCTAGCAATTCCATTTTTTATCTTCCTCCTTTCACTAATATATCTGAAAAAATTTTTATCTCCCTTTTTTACATTTTTAGCCATTTGTTCTTCTGCCTGTGCCTTCGCCAAACGTATCTCTCTCTTGGCTTCTTTCAGTTTCACCCTGTAGTCCTTTCTGCTCTCCTCTTCTTGGGTTTTTTTATATTTCATGAACGCCAACTCTTTCGCCTTTATTTTCTCAGCCACTAGGTTGGAGAACCATATCGGCTTCCTTTTTCTCTTGTTTTTATTGATTTTCTTCACATAAAGGTCCGTAGCCATTTTTATCACTCCTTTCAGCTTAGACCACTGTCTTTCCACTTCTCTTATGTCCTCCCATCCTAACAGCTCTTTCTTCAGGTACTTTCCCATTGCATTAAAGTCCGTACGTTTGAAATCTAGGACTTTAAGTATCGTGCGGCCGCTCTCCACTTTAGCCGTTATATCAAACCAAACCGTTTGATGATCGCTACTACCCAGGTGAGCACCCACTCGAACATTAGAGATACTCTCTCCATTTGTGAGGACCAGATCCAATATCGCTTTTTCCCTTGTGGGTTCCGTCACCATTTGTCTGAGCAGAGCCTCTTGAAAGGCATCCACAATCTCCCTACTTCTTTCCGATTCCGCAGACGGAACATTCCAGTCCGCATCCGGCAGGTTGAAATCTCCCAACAGCAGAACCTCCTCTTTCCTTCCAAACTTTTGGATATCCACAATCAGATCCTTATCAATTTGCTGCGATTGAGTCGGAGATCTGTAGACTACACCCACGTAGATAGAAGTCTTTAGCATGTGGCTTGTTTCTCCAATATAGCATCCTTCTCTACACATTTTGCACTGAATGATAAAAACTACATTTGAAGATGAGCATGTGAAGGATCCCCTTATGTTGAATGTTTTTCCCTTGTAAGTGACTGTGGGGTCTTGTGAATTATGTTGGCATAGTTTGCAGCTAGTTTTGCTGCAGGGAAGTATGCCATTCTCTTCCTTGTGTGTACGGAGTGTGTTCTTCACCAGTTTTTGTTTCAGGTTGGGTGGCTGTTGAAAGGCCAGCAAGAGTGGAGCTGGGAATGTTTCTTTCAATAATTTGTCTCCCTAGAGTAGTGGTTGTAGATCTTTTACTATCAACCTAAAGGATTCTGGAAACTATCTACCTTTGATATCACCATCCTCCTGTTCTACACTTTCAGAGTTATCTGTTCAGGATGGTGTTTCAATCACAACATATATACATCACATATCCACAGTATGTCATCTAAAAGAACAAATTTGACCATCCAAGAACCACCACAGATAACCTTGTGATAAAAACCAGCAGATTAGAAAATGAAGTAACTGATAAAAAAAATTGCCCAGTTTGTTCATGCAACAAATTCTTCTTTTCGCCCGATTGAAAACCCACACTTAATTAATATGGTTCAGGCACAGAGACCAGGATACAGTCCTCCCAGCAAAGCAGATGTTGCAGGGAAATTGCTGGATAAAGTGTATAACAGAGAAATTGAGCACTGTGCAACAGGTCTAGAGGGAAAAATGTTAACCTAAGTCTTGATGGAGTAATGCCCACAATGATCCTGTTAAATGTTCTTGTATAACAGAAGGAAATGTCTTTCTTGCAGAAACAATTGATACTTCAGGAAATGCACATACTGCTGAATATTTAGGAAGTAGCAGCAAAAGTTATAATAAAATGTGAACAAAAATTCAAATGCCTAGTATGTAGCTTAGTCATTCAATGCTGCAAATGTATCCAAGATAAGAATAAATTTAGAAGAGCATGAAGAGAATACCAAGCTGACCACATACATATGGTTGCAAAGCTCATTTGCTGCACCTCCTAGCCAAAGACTTCAGTGTCCCAGAAATAAAGACTGTCATTGAAATTGCTAAATACTTCCATAACAATCATTTTGCAGCAGCAGTTCTGATAAGAATGGGTGGAACCAAGCATTAAAAAAAAAAAAAATTAGATAAGCACCATCTCTACCTCATTTTCTTGCAAATATTGTCTATATCTGGTGTTAGGTGCCATACACTCATGATCGAGTCCTAGCAACTTGAATTACAGATCTAAAAAGAAATCCGTTTTGTGCTAGTCTGGTAAGGTCCTCCAGCATCATCCCCATGGTTGTTTTCAATGTGTCCAGCCATCTGATTGCAGGTTGCCCTCTTCGCATGGCTCCTTTGATTTTCCCAGACATGATATCCTTCTCCAGTCTTCTGATGGTGTGACCAAAATTAGACAGTCATAACTTTATCATTTGGGCTTCAAGTGACATATCCGGTTTGATCTCTTCCAGAATCAATTTGTTAGTTCTTCTGGAGGTCTGTGACATGCACAAAATCTATCTCCATCACCAAAGCTCAAATTAGTCAATCTTCTTTCTGTCTTGTTCCTATGGTGTCCAGCTTTCACATCCTTAATTGACAACTGAGAAAATGAGGGCATGGACCAGTCTGATCTTCATTTGGAGTGTCATTTCCTTGCCTTTGAATACTTTATCAAGAGCCTTCACTGAAGAGTGACCATTCTGTGGAGAATTTCTTCCCTGCCAGTTGTTTCTTTGTTTACAAAAGAGCCCCGTGTCCCTGTCCTCATTTGCACAAGCCTTGAACACTTTAAATCATAAGTGTTTGAGGCTTGTGAAGTTAAGGCAGAGCTTGCAGGAATGGGATAGGGACAGAACTCATAGGGACATGACAGGGATATTGAGATCCCATAGGGACTAGGGCTGTGGAGTCGGTAGATAAATCCTTCGACTCCGACTCCTCAGTTTATGGTACCCACAACTCTGACTCCGAACTTCACACTAGTAGAAATACAACTATGCACTAGGCTTTATTCTTACATCAGAGAAGTACTTAACACATTGTTGGCGAGAAACAAGTAAACACGTTTTTCACATATTATCACTAGAGAGCAGGAGCCGACAAAACTCCATTTCTATAAATTAGCACTGGGATGATGCAAAAGTGTAAACACAGCTATTCGGCGGGGGATTAGGGTCAGAAGGGAGATCAAAATCGTAAATAAAATAGTGGTAAATTCAGTTGTCTTTCCTTAAATTTCTTCAGTATAAAAGAGTAGTTTTAAATTTTGAAATTAACCTTGAATGTTGTAATTGTTTATAACAAAATAATTAAAAAATGTATTCAAATTATAATAAAGGATTCAATATAAGAAAAGAAACTAAAAGTTTTATTAAAAAATAAACAATGTGATGCTCATTGTGATGCTCATTGGGAACTCTCTTCCATGTTTCGCATGTATACTTTCAGCTGAAATTATATGTACTGGCCCTGCTAGATTTGTTTGACATGAGGCACTAAGGCCCTGATTCTGCAAAGTGCGTCCGGATCGTAGGCAGTTGTAGGCGTCCTACAGCTGTCTAATCAGCCAATCGGGAGGCACGTTTTCTAAAAAAATGCTCCCCAGGCAGGCCACCTATATTGAAGGCGCCTCCGGGAGCCAGGCAAGAGGCGGGATCTTCGTTGACTGGCACGTCCTGTGGGTTGGTGCTGCGTGCCGGTGCCAGATGGGGTAAGGGGCTTGATTGTGCAGGCAGAAGATGCCGCTTCCAGCACGGGGGTGCGATGCTGGTTTTTTTTGGGGGGGGGCCTTCACGGGCGGGAGCGATGCCAGTTCGAGCAGGAGGGGGGTGTGATGCCGGCTCTCAGGGGGCGTTTGTGGGTGGGGGGAGCGATGCCAGTTCGAGCGGGGGGTGCTCACAAATCAAGTCAACGCTCGGTTTGCGAGTCACGATTTGCAAGAATGTTTTGCTCGTCTTGCAAAATACTCGCAAACCGAAGTTTGACTGTATTTGTATATTTATAATAATTATCTGTATATTTATTTTGAAAAATAAAAATGATTCTTTGGGGAAAAAAAGGTTCAGAAGTTACAGCTATTTAATGCGAAACATAATTTCCCGTGCAACATTTAAAAAATGTGCCCACTTTTCAGCGTAGATTGGCGAAAAATGCCCGCAATGTGTTAATTATGACTATTGTTTGTGAAATGGGACATTTGAACTTGCTATATTTTTTTATTATAATTTAAATTTATCAGGAGGCAGTACATTTTTTTTGTAATTTAATCTTTATTGATTTTCAATTTTTTATGACAATAACAATCATAATGAAATTAAACAGTTCTCAACACATATCCAATACATATAAGAAATAATAGAATAAGGAAATTAAACAACTGTTAGTCCACAATCATTGGGAGAGGAGTATCAACAAAATCGAAGATTGTTAACTCCATCTACTTTTAAAGGAAACAGTCAGGCAGCCTGAAGTGGACTAAAGCTATTAACAACGAGCTTTATTCCTGGCTATTGATAGGGGTACTAGCACTAGTCACCTCCTTTTCCAAAATAAATCTTGATAACTGTGCGGCATCAAAAAATATATATCTAACTCCTTTGAAGTTCACCAAACACTTACATGGGAATCTTAATACAAAAGTAGCACCCATTTTTAACACCTGGGGTCTCAAGAGTAAAAATTGTTTCTTCTTTTTTTGTGTTACTCTGGAAACATCTGGATGCATTCTTATTTTTTGATTCAGAAAAAGAACATCTTTATATTTGAAAAACAACTTTAAAAGTCACTCTCTGTCTGAATCTAAGGCTAATTGAACAAAAAGTGTAGCAAAAGTTATCTGCTCTGATTCTGACTTCTCTAATATATTCGTCAAATCTAGAACAACAATAGGAAATTCTTGGTGGTCCTTCTGAGGTTTCTTCTTTCCCAAGGAAACACTACTAGGCTCCCTTATCGACACAGCAAGACAACACCTCAGCATTGGAAAAAAAATGCTGCTCATACAGTTGGAACTGACGGCGGCATTTGACCTGGTAGACCATAACATCCTACTGCAAATCTTGGACTCAATAGGCATCTCAGATAAAGTATACTCATGGTTTGAAGGTTTCTTAAAATCCAGAACATACAAAGTAAAATCAGACAAAGAAAAATCCAAACCTTGGTCCAACCCCTGCGGCGTTCCACAAGGGTCCCCACTGTCCCCTACTCTCTTCAACCTATATACGGCCTCTTCCTGCTCCCTCCTCCATCTTGCAGAGTTAACTCAAAGCTGCGGGTAGCGGCTCCTACGTGCCTCCTACAGCTGATCTGGAAGCGTTTCCTTTGATGTCGTGACGTCAGAGGGAACGCTTCCAGATCAGCCATAGGAGGCACGTAGGAGCCGCTACCCGCGGCTTTGAGTGAACTCTGCAAGATGGAGGAGGGAGCAGGAAAAAGGTAAACATCCATGGCCCAGAAGGGAGAAAGGGAGACGGGCGTGTTGAGGGTACGCTTCCAGATCACAACACAGGAAACTAGCATACACATTACAATATAACTCATCTTGATCTAGTACTGGAAATGTGAGGTAAATTCCAAAAAGTGCCAAGGGCATAGACTTGGAAGGAAGATCAGAAAACATGCCTTGACAGAAAGGGCAATGAATGTATAAAATAGCCCCTTATAACAGGAAAGGTGGCGATCAAAAGACCAATGGAATTCAAGAAAGCTTCAAAATAGTGAGGAGGAAAAACAGAGATCAACTGTAATCTATACCAATGTATCATTCATTACAGCATACACACATATATTTAAATACTATTTGCTCTCATTTGTGTAAGTACTGTATATCATCATATTCATGTGAATATGACAAATGTTCAGCAGTAGCACACATAATGTAAGATGTTTCTGGATACAGTATACAATGTAATTATTAATTTCACATTTTTAAAGTGTTATCAAGTATGTGATCTCTCTTTGCACCTATTCTCAGCATTCAAAGCAGGGAGTTTAGAACATTCTAGAGCAGGAAAGTTCAACTGGTTGATGTAATTATGTTTCAAATGATATTTAAATTAAATATAAGCTAAGCAATTACTTAGCGGGGTCATTTACTAACAGTGTGTGCTAACAATATTAACATATTTGGCTTCATTTTTGTTATTATTTAATATTCAGGGTACTGCACAAAGAATGCCTTGCTCAATAAATAGCAAATATATATCCAGAGCCAGATTAAGACATAGATAAACTAGACATGTGTCCAGGCTCCAAAAAATTTAGGGTGAGGGGTCCTAATCAGGATTCGTCAGTAAAACAAGTGTCTGGTAGGGAAGAGTGGGGTTGTCAAGAAGAGAAATATGAGAGGAATGGAGTGAGAGTATAAGAGGACTTTTGCAAGTCTGAAAAAACAAACAAACCCCCAACTGGCAGCAAATGTAAAAACTTTATATGATGGTGAACAAAGCTAATTTAGGGGGGAGGGGAGGAGGAACCAACTAAAAAAGCACATGAACACTACCAGTACAGAGAGTCTAGTGTCTTGTCTGTATGAGAAGTGATATTACATACGTTTGTGTACCTAATTTGTGAGTGGGAGAGGTAAACATGGGTGTGACTATATATGACATTGTGTGTCTCTCTAGTGAGGATAGTATCACAGAATTACATTAATAAACTTTGAAAATTTCACCTGGATTGAAGAAGTCCATTGGTAAAAATGTACCTGTATATCCTTTCAGAAGTACCTGCTAAAAATATATATATTACTTTGCATCTTTCATTTGTGAAACATTTTTCCACAAAAAATAAATATTAATTTATACCTGCAAATCAAACTATTTAGGACAGTTAACTGTTGGTATCTCTGGTTTGTACCAGAGGCAATGGAGGGTGAAAATGACTTACCCAACTAAGTTTCAAGTTTATACAAATTTGATTAATCGCTTTACATAAAATTCTAAGCGATGTACAACTAAAATGAGGGGAAAACAAGTAATCGTCTAAAGCAGGGGTGCCCAACGCGTCGATCGCGATCGACCGGTAGCTCAGGAAGGCAACGTGAGTCGATCGCAGAGCCCATCCCGGGCTCTGTGATAGACTCGTGTTGCCGTCCCGATCTACCGGGCCTATCAGCCTTCCTCTTCCCGACGTCAAAGACGCCGACGCCGGGCATTAGGCTGTTTTTGTCATTTCGGGGGGGTGGGGGGGGCGTGGTGGCGGTAGCAGCAACAGCCTGAAAAAGAAATCATCCTGGCCCGGATCGGTGTCATACTCCGGAACTTCTACCTCTTCCAGCAGCCCTCTCCCTTCTACCTGCTTCCGGCCACACCCCCTGCTCCGCGGCTCTCTTCGGCAACTCAGCAGCAGCAATCGACACAAGCTTCTGACGTCGGAGACTACCCTCTGCGAGTCCCGCTTGTTTCAACTTCCTTTTTCCACAAAGGCGGGACTCGTAGAGGGAAGGCCTCGATGTCGACAGCTTGTATTGATCACCGCTGCTGACGAGTTGCTTAAGACAGCCGCGGAGCAGGGGGTTTTTGCCAGGTGCAGGTAGAAGGGAGAGGGCCAGATGCAGGACTCGTGGGTGAGGGAGCAGAAGAGAGAGAGAAAGAGAGAGGGAAGGGAAACAAAAGGAAATATTTCATACTGGGCTGGGCCGGAGTGGAGGGAGGGTGGAAGGATTCTGGCTACAGGGTGCATTAACAAAGGAAAAGGGGGGAAAGCTGAAAATGGAGATAGTGACACAAAGAAGAGAAAGAGTAAGCAGGACCTACTGAATAAGGATAGAGATACAGAGGGGACATGAAGAGGAGGTGAAATAGAGACATAGAAGTAATGCTGAAAAAGTGTGGGGGGGGGAGATAAAGACATTGAAAGGGCAAATGGTGAACATGGGGTAAAGACAAGGACAGAGACAAATGAAGATTCTGAAAAAGTGGTGAGATAGGGATATAGGTGCGATAGACACAAAGAAGGGTGATGCTGGAAAATAGGTGGAATGGTAATTCTGACAGACACAGAAGGGAAATGCTGGATCAAGGAGAGATGGGGCTCAGGCTGGATGGAATGAGGAGAAATGCCTTGTTGGCCCGGAACTTCCTCTCCTACGTCAGAATTGACGTCAGGGAGCGGAATGCTGGTCAGCACGACGCTTCTGCAGGGAAAGCTTGGGACGGCGGTGGCTTGGGGGCTGTTCCCCGATTGCGGTGGCAGCAAACCGAGTGGCTTGGGGGAGGGCACGGAGAAAGAAAGAAAGGGGGCAGACAGGGAGACAGAAAGAAGGGGGAACAGGGAGACAGAAAGAAAAAGTTGGGGGAGAGAATGAGGTCTGGAGGAGAGGAAACATACAGGAGGCTGAAAGAAAGGAAGAAAGATTGGATGCACAGTCAGAAGAAGAAAGTGCAACCAGAGACTCATGAAATCACCAAACAGCAAAGGTAGGAAAAATGATTTTATTTTCAATTTAGTGATCAAAATGTGTCGGTTTTGAGAATTTATATCTGGCTCCCTTTTACTAAACCGCAATAGTGTTTTTTAGCGCAGGGAGCCTATGAGCATTGAGAGCAGCACGAGGCATTCAGCGTAACTCCCTGTGCTAAAACCTACTATTGTGGTTTAGTAAAAAGGGAGGGGGTGTATTTGTCTATTTTGGTATTTTGTTACTGAGGTGACATTGCACAGAGTCATCTGCCGTGACCTCTTTGAAAAAACCCGGAATATGAATAATTAACATTTTCTCTGCCTTTCAATGTGCTTTGTGTTTTTTTTTTATTTTATTGTTGGTAGATCATTTTGACTTAGTCATTATAAAAGTAGCTCGCAAGCCCATAAAGTGTGGGCACCCCTGGTCTAAAGCATAAAAAAGGAACAAAGGCTAATCTACAAACTGGTACATTAGGAAAAAGGGTGAACTATAATTTGTATAGGAAAGAAACAAAAAAGGGTAGAACGAGAGGGAAGGGAAAAGAACTTAAGAAAGAAAAAGAAGAAAAAAAAGTTTAATGAACATTGCCTAAAATAAGGCGATACTAAAAGTTCAGAGAAAACTACTTGGCATCGCGACGGGGAAACGAACCAAGACCCAAACCACAACTTTTAACTTCAAAAAAGGGAACTATGACAGCATGAGAGCCATGGAAAAAAAACGACTCAAGAAAATGACAGCCAAAATCAAAACGGTCGATCAAGTATGGTCCCTACTAAAGAATACCATCACTGAAGCGCAGATTCTCTACATTCCGCAGATATCCAAAAGAACCAAGGGGTGGAAGGGGACGTACACAGATGGGTCAAACACTGGTTGGCAGGCAGGAGACAGAGGGTTGGAGTGAAGGGTTACTACTCGGGCTGGAGGAAGGTCACGAGCGGAGTTCCGCAGGGGTCTGTACTTGGACCGCTGCTGTTCAATGTATTTATTAATGACCTGGAAACGGGGACGAAATGTGAAGTTATAAAATTTGCGGATGACACTAAACTCTGTAGAAGGGTTAGAACTATGGAAGAGTGTGAGGACCTACAAAGGGACCTAAACAAACTGGAGGAGTGGGCGAATAAATGGCAGATGAACTTCAATGTAGGGAAATGCAAGGTCATGCATATAGGGAGAAAGAACCCGATGTTCAGCTACCAAATGGGGGGATTAGTATTAGAGGGAAGTAACCTTGAAATAGATTTGGGTGTACTGGTGGATACAACAATGAAATCAACGGCACAATGCGCAGCAGCCGCGAAGAAGGCAAACAGAATGTTGGGTATTATTAAGAAGGGTATTACGACCAGAACAAAAGAAGTCATCCTGCCGTTGTATCGGGCAATGGTGCGCCCGCACCTGGAGTACTGTGTTCAGCATTGGTCATGGTACCTTAAGAAGGATATGGCAATACTTGAGAGGGTCCAGAGGAGAGCGACACGAATGATTAAGGGCATGGAAAACCTTTCATACACTGAAAGATGGAGAGGTTGGAGCTCTTCTCCCTGGAAAAGCGGAGACTCAGAGGAGACATGATAGAGACCTACAAGATCATGAAGGGCATAGAGAAAGTAGAGAGGGATAGATTCTTCAAATTTTCAAAACATATAAGAACAAGAGGGCATTTGGAAAAATTGGAAGGGGATATATTCAAAACAAATGCTAGGAAGTTTTTCTTTACTCAGCGTGTGGTGGACACCTGGAATGCACTTCCAGAGGACGTAATAGGACAGAGTACGGTACTGGAATTCAAGAAAGGATTGGACAATTTCCTGCTGAAGAAAGGGATAGAGGGGTATAGATAGGGGGCTACTGCGCAGGTCCTGGACCTGTTGGGCCGCCGCGTGAGCGGATTGCTGGGCACGATGGACCTCGGGTCTGACTCAGTAGAGGCATTGTTTATGTTCTTATGAAGGAAAAATAAGAACAAAGGAGAATCAGCTGGGCTAACTAAAGGGGTGAAGGATGCGGTAAGGGAAAAGAGGAACTCATGCCGACCAGAAGAAATGTCACAAGGTGGTAAGAGACACCAAAAAGGCCTATGAGGAAAAGATAGCGCAAGAAGCCAAAAACTTCAAGCCCTTTTTTAGATACATAAAAGGGAAAAAAACCAGCAAAGGAGGCAGTGGGCCCTCTCGATGACCAAGGAATAAAAGGGTGCATCAAGGAAAACAAACGGATTGCAGATAGGCTAAATTCATTCTTCGCATCTGTCTTTACCGAGGAGGACACTGCATCAATGCCCGAACCAGGAAAAGTATTAAAGGGAGAAACTGAGGATAGCCTCATCACAGTGGATGTGGACTTGGACATGATATACTATCAGATCGACAGACTAAGAAGTGACAAGTCCCCTGGACCAGATGGAATTCACCCAAGAGTGCTAAAGGAACTTAAGGTAGAAATCGGAAAGCTTTTACAAACCCTAGCTAATTTGTCAATTAACACCGGACCAATACTAGACGACTGGAAGATAGCAAATGTCATTCCAATCTTCAAGAAAGGATCGAGAGGAGAACCCGGCAACTATAGACTTGTGAGTCTTACACCGGTTCTTGGGAAGATGGTTGAAGCATTAATCAAGGATAGCATAGTGCAACACCTGGAGAATCACGACCTGATGAGAGCTAGTCAACACGGCTTCAGGAAGGGGAAGTCATGCCTGATGAATTTACTTCAATTTTTTGAGAAGGTGAACAAACAAATCGATAGCGGAGACCCGGTGGATATAATATACTTGGACATCCAGAAGGTGTTCGACAAGGTTCCACACGCTAGGTTTCTGAGGAAACTACAAAGCCATGGGATTGAAGTGTATATACTAAGATGGATAGGAAATTGGCTGGAGAACAGATTGCAGAGGGTAGGCATAAATGGGAAGTTCTCGGACTGGGAAAAGGTTACAAGCGGTGTGCCCCAGGGCTCGGTTCTTGGACCAATATTATTCAATATATTCATAAATGACCTGGAGGAGGAAACGACAAGTAATATAATCAAGTTCGCAGATGACACGAAACTATGTCGATCACAAAAGGACATTGAAGAACTCCAGAGAGATCTGAATCAGCTAGAGAAATGGGTGGAAAAGTGGCAGATGAAGTTTAATATAGACAAATGCAAAGTGATGCATCTGGGTACGAAAAACAAGGAACATGATTATAAAATGTTAGGTGTGACATTGGGCAAGAGTGAACAAGAAAGGGACCTGGGGGTACTGATAGACAGGACCCTGAAGCCATCGGCACAATGCGCAGCGGCGGCAAAGAAAGCGAACAGGATGTTGGGCATGATAAAGAAGGGTATTACGAGTATATCGGCGGACGTCATAATGCCGCTTTACAGAGCAATGGTCAGACCACACCTGGAGTACTGTGTCCAACACTGGTCTCCTTACCTAAAGAAGGATATAACCCTGCTGGAGAGGGTGCAAAGGCGAGCCACAAAGCTAGTAAAAGGTATGTGAAATTTGAGCTACAAGGAACGCCTCGGAAAACTAAGCTTGTTCACCCTTGAGAAGAGAAAACTGAAAGGGGATATGATAGAGACTTTTAAAATACTAAAAGGTTTCTACAAAATAGAGCAAGAAGCATCATTATTGACGTTGTCAAATGTGACTCGGACGAGAGGTCATAGACTGAAATTGAGGGGCGACAGGCCCAGGACAAATGTCAGAAAGTTCTGTTTTACACAGCAAGTGGTGGACGCTTGGAATGCTCTCCCGGAGGAGGTAGTGACGGAAACCTCCATTATGAGATTCAAGTGCAATTTGGATGCACACCTCCTTGCAAATCACATTGAGGGATATGGGAAAATAAGGTCTTCAACAGGGAACACCTATGTCTTCATCAGGGAACACCTAGATTGG
This sequence comes from Geotrypetes seraphini, assembly GCF_902459505.1. Taxonomy (NCBI): domain Eukaryota; kingdom Metazoa; phylum Chordata; class Amphibia; order Gymnophiona; family Dermophiidae; genus Geotrypetes; species Geotrypetes seraphini. The sequence continues at coordinate 371,854,473 of NC_047084.1, forward strand.
CCTCCGCGTGTGCGGGTCACCGGACTAGATGGACCAAAGGTCTGATTCGGTGAAGGCATTTCTTATGTTCTTATGTTCTTAACCCACTGCTGCAGAGTTGCTAAGTTATTCAGTTTCAGAAAGGGAACTTTTCAACTAGTCTGATTGTTAAACTTGCATGGGAAGTTTAGGTTCTTACCTTGATAATCTTCTTTCTAGTAAAAATGCATATGTGTCTTGAATCAGTGGGTTCTTCACCTCTAGTCATGAGTTATGTAGAAGGCATCATCTACATTTTTTTCTCTCTCGGCTCCACCTCCTGCATTACAGGGCTGTGTTGTAGCCCCTCAGTTCATACCAAAGCAGTTGACAATTACTATAAGAGAAGAAATAAAGAGGCAGGATATAGGAAACTCCCCAACCAAGCCCATTCTGTTTTGCTCTATAATTAAAATGCAAAAAAAATCAATGCCAATAGAAACATTTTCTACAATAAGGTAGAACCGAACAAGCCACTTACCTGAGAGCAACCAGCACTAACACTTATGTAGTTCTCAAAGGCTCTCATTTGTCTTTTGCAATAGAGAGTTAGCTCATCATTCTTCAGACCCAATGGACAGGAAAAAATCCAGTATCTGGATATACCTATCTGTTTGAGCCAATAAGCAGCCTAAATGTAATCTAACAGGGTGAGCCTTTAATACTCATATACCTTTCTACTAGAAAGAAGATTAGCAAGGTAAAAACCTAATCTCCCCTTCTTGTACAAAAGGCATATGAGTCTTGAACCAGTGGGATATACCAAAGCAGTCCCCTGAGTATAGGGAAGATGAGCCTGTTGCTAGAACTGAGGACCCCAAAATGGTGTCCAATCATGCCATTACATCCCCTTGTATAATTTCATGAAAGTATGAAGAGTGAACCACATAATTGCTCTACAAATATCCTCAGGCAGAAATGCCCGGAACTCCACCCATGAAGAAATCACACTCTTCGTAAAGTGTGATCTAAAAAAAACCAAACAAACAATGGTTGCTTACCACTTCTGATGTACACTGAAGAAATAGCCCTGCAAATCCATCTTGACATGGAAGCCTTAGAAGCCAGCTTCCCCAGGCAGCTAGGATTCATTAGTACAAAAATCATTCATCAACTCAATATAATGGAGAAGAACTTTCCTTCCAATTCTCATGTAGAAGGAGAAACTGAGGGGCTACAGCGCAGCCCTGTGATGCAGGAGATAGAGCCAAGAGATAATGTAGATGATGCCTTCTACACAACCCATGACTAATAATCCACTGGTTCAAGACCTATATGCCTTTTGCACAACAACCCCAATTCACTGTGCTATTTGCTCTATGATTACATCTGGAAAAATCAACACTACAGATCCCATAATGCAATAGGATAAAGCTGTCAGAAATCCAGGACTAGCCTAAAATCTCCCTCATGGAATTTGGTATCCTGGCAGTTCATTCACACACTATTACAGCCTTAAATAAAGATCTCGGGGGGTCACGTGATGCTGGAGACCTGATCGGACGTGCCTCTCCTCAGCTCTGGGCTGCTTCGTCCTAAATCTCTATTATACACCCGATTTCTTACATCTACGCCCAGCAGCTTTACATCAGATTTTACCCTACACTTTGGAGCGAGTGGGGATACCTTTTCCAGCGGTGTTTCTTACGGGCATGCCGATTAAATCTCGGCGAGGAGGGAAGGCCAAACTAACCTCGCTGGCGCCCAAAATGGCGGAGAAACACGCGGTACCCATGTTCACGCTCCAGGAAGCCGCTGTGCAGGAGCTCACCAGATCCCTTACCCTTGTGATGGAGGATAAACTCACAAAAATTCAATCATTTATGGAAGAAATGAGGGAACGCCTGGAGTCTCAATCAAACAGAGTGCAACGAGCGGAGGATCGTATAGCGCAGCAGGAGGTACAAACCGATAATTTTGAGGAGCGGCTGCGGTCGCTGGAAACCTCCACGTCCACTTTGCAAGATCGGGCAGAGGACCAGGAAAACCGTAGCCGCAGAAATAACCTGCGCTTTATCGGGATTCCTGCCTCGGTGCGTGATGTAGATCTCCGCACTCGTCTGGAAGCGTGGTTGCCCACTGTTTTCGATATTCAGCCACCTTTGACCCCGGTGCTGATAGAAAGAGCTCACCGGGTGGGCACCCGCAGGGACGACGACCAATGCCCGCGCCCTGTAATTGCGTGATTTCTAAATTTTGCTGCCAAGGAGAGAATTCTCTCATTGTACCGTATAGGGACCGTAGTGCAATTCGAAGGACAGAAAGTTCTACTATTTCAAGACTTTTCACCTCAAGTCTCTTACCAGCGCAGAGCTATGGCTCCCTTTTGTAATGAGCTTTACAAACGCAATATCAGAGTCACTCTTCAGTATCCTGCACGCGCACGTGTTTTCCATAACAACAAGGTTACCTTCCTGGAGACTCCGCAGGCAATGGAACAATTTATTCAAAAGCTTCCTTCTGACTTGGACAATCCCAGAGTAGTTGACTGACTGTGTTCACAAGACTGCTGAACTTGGTTTCCATGCTGCTCATGATTTTGAGAGGCCTATGTGGGTCTTGGACTACCTCCGTGACTCTAACAGGAGATTTTGTGGAATGGGGCCGTGGCCCACAGACTGGTAGCACGGTATTCTATTTCCTTGAGGCACCCTTTTCCATTTATGAGTGCTTTACTTTGATGTACATCTGTGAATGTAGTAGCACTGTCTTCTGGTTATAAACTGAATCTGCTGTTTAGTGGGTGCTCTCTTTGTGAGGCATTCTACTTTGCTTATGTTCATTTATTCTGCTGTTGTCCCTATAAGGTCTTTTATTTCCCTACTTTGGTTCCTAACGCTACCCATATTATGGATCTCCACTGCCCCATGTGACCTGCAATGGGCATTAACATCTCCCTGTTTGCTTCCCTTTTCTAACACGTTTGTTGTGGCATGTACATTATGCAAGATAATTGTACAGTTTGCAGTGCTTATTTGAGTCTTTTATGGGTTTTCTAGTTTTGTACTGATCACTGGCTGCTTTGAGGCGGCCCGGAGCTGATGTTCTTTCTATGCTGTTATGTTGTGCAAGGGTAGACTACGTAGTCTGGGGTGGGGGGATGGAGGGGGAGGGCTGGGGGGATGGGATGGGGGTGAGTGTGTATGTATGGATGGGTTGTTTGTAATTTTTCTGGATGGCGGAGAGGCGAGGACTTAGTTTTGGTATGGATGCTATTGGGTGGATTCCTACTTAAAGCCGGGACTGGGTTGGGGGGATTTGGCTGGGACGCCCCCCACCCGGTACTTGGTGGTTTCTGGATTTCTTTTCTGCTGTCTGACTTTGTTATCTTTTTTCATGGCTAATCTTTCTGTTAATTCTTTGAATGTGGATGGGTTCCATTCCCCGGTGAAACGCACTAAGGTTCTGGCCTATTTGAAGAGAGAGCGTTGTGACATAGCGTTCCTTCAGGAGACTCACCTGTCCCCCACTGAACATCTCAAACTTCGGAGGGATTGGGTGGGACAGATGGGTTTCTCTGCTTACTCTCCCCGGAAGAGAGGGGTGGCGATCTTGATTCATAAAAACATCCCATTTACTATTCATAAAGAACTTAAGGACCCCGAGGGCAGATATCTCTTTCTGGTTGGAGAGTTGTGGGGCTGTCCCTTAGTGTTGGGTACTATCTATGCACTGAACATTTACTCTCATTAATTTTTTTCCTCTTTGGTGGGACTCTTAGCACCTTTCTCATCTCACCAAATGATTCTTGGGGGCAATTTTAATGTGGTGGCGGAGCCCCTCGTGGATCGCAAGCCTGCTAAATCTGCAACTAAAGGCCACTATGACAGGGGTATCCCCTTTCTCCTTCGGAAATTGGGATTGTTAGATGCTTGGCGGACCCTGAATCCGGATGATAGTGATTTCTCTTTTTTTTCCCACCCTCACAATGTATATACTAGAATTGATTACATACTCGTCTCCGCTGGACTCTTTTCGAAGTTGTCTCGGGCTGTCATGGCCGCTCCCCTAGTATCAGACCATGCGCTTCTGGGAACTACTTTTCAGTTTGCCTCGGCCTCTCCTGGTAGGATTTGGCGGATGTCTCCCCACCTGTATTCCGACCCCAATTTCAAACCCTTTTTGGAGCGCAAATGGGAGGACTTCCTTGCCACTAACGATGTGGGGGATGTTAACTCAGTTGTATATTGGGAAGCCGCTAAGGCTGTTATGAGAGGGCATGTGCTTGCTTATTCCGCGGCTGTTAAGAAAAAACGAGATGGGGACCTATTGACTTTAACTGCCGAGTTGCAAGGTCTGCGGCGCTCTCACATCTCGAGCCTCACCCGAGAGCTGAGAGACTGTCTCCAGGTTGTTAAACATCAGATAAATGACATTCTTTCCCAACGGGCTTCTCGCAGTATTTACTTTTATAAATACAAATTGCATGCATGGGGTAACAAAACAGGGCGATTGCTCGCGAACCTGATCCGGCCTCCTCGTGCTCGTCATGTTATCACGCACATAAGGGATCGGGCGGGCAAACTACATACTCAGCAGAAGGAAATCACGCACCAATTTCTCCAGTTTTACCAACAGCTCTATGCTGAGCAGCCCCCTAACGATCAGGCCCGGGACGCCTTCTTTTCTGGTTTGGGCTTGCCTAGCATTTCTGCCTCCCAAAATCTTCTTCTTAATCGACCGATTAGCGGAGAAGAGCTGCAAACGGCTATTCGACGTCTTAAACTAGCTAAAACCCCGGGACCGGATGGCTTTGGTCCGGAATTTTATAAGCTTTTGCCACCTTCTGCTTTGTGTGCTCTTCAGGACTATTTTATGGGCCTTAGATCAGAGACTCCTCCGGGAAACACGCATAATACTGCCCATGTGATCATCTTACCGAAGCCAGGAAGGCCCGCGGATCAGTTGGGCTCCTATCGTCCTATTTCGCTCTTGAATCAGGACGTTAAACTCCTAGCCGGGATTTTGGCGTCACGCTTAAATGTGCTGCTCCCGGAGCTGATCCACGAGGATCAAGTAGGATTCGTTCCTGGACGGCACGCTTCTATGAACTTACTCAAAGTCCTTGCGGTATTACAGCTACCTTACCAAGCCTCGGACAAAGCCTTGATCACCAGCCTAGATGTGGAGAAGGCGTTTGATATGGTGTCCTGGCATCATCTTTTCTGGGTGCTTGCACAATACGGTGTCTCAGGGGATTTTGTGCATTGGGTGTCGGCTTTGTATTCCTCCCCTAAGTCGCAGCTATTGATTAATGGAGGAATTTCTGATCCTTTTCCTCTCGGCCGTGGCACCAGGCAAGGTTGCCCTCTATCTCCGCTACTCTTCCTTCTTTCTCTTGAGCCCTTAGCTATTCGCATCCGCCAGGACCCGACCCTGCAGGGCCTGAGTGTGGGGAGGTCTGAGTTTCGTATTAGTATGTTCGCAGACGACATGTTACTTTATGTCAAACATGCCGATGTTCATCTTCCCCATCTGATGAATATTATTAATTCTTTTGGTTCCTTTACTGGGCTGAAAATTAACTATGATAAAACCGAAGCTCTTCTTCTCCATGACCCGCAAGGGGACAATTGGTCCGAACGCTTAGGGGTTGGCATTGCGCCAGGAAAGCTGAAATATTTGGGGATCCTTTTATATAAGAACCCGTGCAAACTCTATGAATCTAATATCTCGGCGGCTATCGGGCGGATCAAGTCCCTCTGTCATCGTTGGCGTTCCCTTCCATTATCTTTGATGGGATGAGTAGCCCTGGTTAAAATGGTTCTCTTTCCCAAACTTTTATATGCTCTTCAGACTGTTCCTTTCTGGGTTAGTCGAGAAGATGAACGTCACTATAACTTCATTATTCATAAATTCATATGGCAGGACAGACGGGCCCGTATAGGTTTTCCTAAGCTGACTCGGAGTAAGGAGCAGGGGGACTTGGCCTACCAGATCTTCGTCTATATAATATTGCGTCCCTATTTCGGTGGATTCATGAACACTTGACCTCACATCGCCGGTATTCCCCACCGGGCCTTCTGGCTTCTTGCTGCTCTCCTATATCTTTTGTCTCGTTTATCCATGGGAGCCCGGGTTCGACGGTGTCGTTACGCTACCCCACCTTGGATTTTCTCCTCGCCTTTCGCAGGGCTTGGACATGGTGGAGGCGCTTGCAACGTAAGATGCCTCACCCGTCTCCCTTCTTATCCTTGATGGGTAACCCAGGGTTTGTACCCGGACTTCGGGGGTCTGCCTGGCTTAAGGGATCGACTCGAACGCGAATCCACCATACTTGATTTGTTACATTTGGGAGGTGGCCAGTTTCCCTCTTTTTCCCTCATGTACAACCATTGGGGGCTCTCCACCACACAGGCTTATCTTTACATTCAGATCAAGCATTATTATTTATCCCTCTCTGCTGTTCATCCTTCTTTATGGTCCTGCAGTGCTATCGATGAGAAGGTCTTACTTACGCCTCCCCACAAGAACAAGATTGCCACTTGGTATAAAGGGAGTCGGGACTTTCAAGGGGAACGCTGCCTTCAATCAGTGGCGGATGATTGGTCCCGAGATCTGGGCTTGAAAGTCTCTCTTCAGGATTTACAAACCTTTTTTCAAAACATATACCTTTTTCTCAAAAATGTAACTTTACGAGAGACCCAATTTAAGATATTACATCGGGCCTACCTCTCTAGATCCAAAGGGTATGTCATGAAGCTGTGGCCAGATGATCTCTGTGTTAAATGCCATCTTTCTCCGGTAACCTATCTACATTCTTTCTTTCTCTGTTCTACTCTCTCTTTTTGGGACTCGGTCCGTGCTGGTCTAGATGCTACCCTGTGTTGCACCTTGATTTGGAATCCGTCTGCGCTGCTGTTGGGCGATGTACAGGACTTGTCTCAACAGCAGCTCAGCATCTCTTCTCAAAAATTGTCCTTCATGTGATTATGCTGGGGAAGCAGCTTATTCTACAACATTGGGCATCTCCTGAGGCCCCTACTTATCCGCTCTGGTTGGCTCGCATGAAGGTCTTGGGTCTTTATGAACTGCAAACTTATTCCTCCAGCCATAGGGATCTATGGAAAGACTATTGTGCTCTGTGGGATAAGTTTTTGGCGTCTTGCCAGGAGAATTCACCCTGATTAGGGTGTCTTTCTTGTTTTCTTTCCTGCTTTCTTTTTCCTTGTCTCTTGACAGCTTGGTCCTGCTCCCGTTCAGACCTTACACTGCTGGCACATGTCTGCCTGATTAAAGCCTTACTACTGTCTTCCAACATTTCTTCCTTTCTCCACTTGCTTTATACCTCTATTCCACCCTATTCTTCTACTTTTTCTATTTCCTCGCTTCTCGTTTTGTTTTGCTTCTATCTTTATTTGGCTACTCGAGTGTATGTTGAGGGTGCTTGTGTGTGTGAGAGTTGGGATGTTGGGTTGATTGTTTGTGTGTCTGGGTGTGTGCAGGGGGGCTACTGTGGGGAGAATGTGTCGGGATCCCTAGAGGGTGTTGCAGTGGGTTCTTCTCCCCGAAGTTTGGGGGGTTTTGACCCATTTCCTATATTAAAATTCTTGAGCATTTTGGTTTATGGTGTCCTCGCCTTGTATCATATTCGCTCAATGTGAATTTTTATTTCTCTTTCTTGCTCCATGATGACTCTGTTGAGCCTGGAATGTTATGTTATGATACGTATTTTCTGCTGTGAAATATTCAGCTTACACTATTTGTATTGTTTTATTGTATCACATGTCTTATTTGTATTTACAACTAGTTTCGTCCCTGGCAATGTTCATGTGTTGTGTTGTATGCTGTTGACCATTTGCTCAATAAATATGAGTATACAAAAAAAAAAGATCTCAAGGATGTGATGACCTGGTGGGGAGTCCATAATCTAATCTAATCTAATCCTTAGGTTTGTATACCGCATCATCTCCACGTTCGTAGAGCTCGACGCGGTTTACAGTAGGAGAAATAGGAAGGAACTACAACAGAGGGTTAGAGGTAGAAGTGTGAAGAAAATTTAGAGGACTTGGGATGCCAAGATATAAGAGTTTCCTTGATTCCTAAATTGGAGGGAGACTTACATTTTTTGAGAAAAGCCAGGTTTTCAGATGTTTGCGGAAAACTTGGAGAGAGCTCAAGTTCCGAAGAGGGGAAGTAAGGTTGTTCCAGAGCTCAGTGATTTTGAAGTGAAGGGAGGTCCCTAGCTTTCCTGTGTGGGAAATGCCTTTTAGCGAGGGGAAAGATAGTTTTAATTTGTGGGAGGATCTGGTGGTATTAGGGTTTGAGGAATTCCAAGAAAGAGAGATAAAGGGAGGGAGGATACCATATAGGATTTTGAAAGTTAAACAGGCGCATTTATAGTGGACCCTGGCGATTATCGGAATCCAGTGGAGCTTGGCCAGGAGCGGGGAGACATGGTCAAATTTACTTTTAGCGAAGATGAGCTTGGCTGCGGCATTCTGAATCCGTTGGAGTCTGTGGAGGTTTTTCTTAGTTAGGCTTAAGTAGATAGAGTTGCAATAGTCCAATCTGGAGAGGATGATGGATTGGACAAGGAGGGTAAAATGTTTTTGATGGAAGCAGGATCTAACTTTCCTCAGCATGTGAAGGCTGAAAAAGCATTTTTTTACCAAGGATTGGAGGTGGTCATTGAAGGACAATGTGGAATCAATGATGATGCCCAAGAACTCAAGCTGCATGTGGGCGACATGAGGTTTAAAAGTGCATCGCCACTTAAAGAACTTGAGAAAGTTCATGAACTGCCCGCACCGCGCGTGCGTGAGTGCCTTCCCACCTGATATAGGCTTGCTGCTCCCGAACCAGGGGAAGTGGGTGGGTTGTGACAATATCTGCCTGCTGTCCCTGGATAACACTAGTTACAGTAAGTACCTGTGCTTTATCCCAGGTCAAACAAGCAGCATATTCTCACTTGTGGGACTCCCTAGCTTACTAGAATGGGATGGAGGAAGTATTGGCCATTTAAGAAAATAAATTTTGCAATACTGTTGGCCGAAGTGACCATCCCATCTGGAATAAGATTCCAGACAGTAGTGAGATGTGAATGTATGAACTGAGGACCATGTAGCAGTTTTACAGATTTCATCAATAGGAGTTGAGCAAAGGAAAGCAACTGAAGCTGCCATACCTCGGACTTTGTGAGCTGTGATGCGACTCCCCAGGTGCAGCCAAGCCTGAGCATAACAGAAAGCGATACAAGCCGCTAACCATGTAGATCAGTGGTTTCAAATTTGCGGCCCACCAGGTACTATTTTGAGCCCCTCAGTATGTTTATCATAATCACAAAAGTAAAATAAAACAGTTTCTTTATCATATGTCTCTTTAGCTATAAAGTACAATATTATTATTAAGACTTAGCGAAAAGGAAAGATTTATAAACTATAAAGAGTTTTACCTCATGCAAAATTGTCATTTCTTTAATAAGACATTAAATATTTTTTTCTGAGGCTCTCCAAGTACATAGAAGTCCATAATGTGGTCCTGCAAAGGGTTTGAGTTTGAGACCACTGATGTAGATATAGTTCTCTTCGATACAGGGCGTTCCAACTTGTTAGGATCAAAGGAGACGAAAAGTTGAAGAGATGTTCTATGTGGCTGAGTTCTCTATAAGTAGTAAGCCAAGGCTCCTTTGCAGTCCAGAGTATAAAGAGCCATTTCTCCAGGATGTGAATGAGGCTTAGGAAAGAACACTGGAAGTACGATAGATTGATTGAGATGAAATTCAGTGACTTCTTTTGAAAGGAACTTCGGATGGGTGTGAAGCACAATTATATCATGATGAAACACCATGAATGGTGGATCCACCACCAGTGCTTGAAGTTCACTTACTCTTTGAGCAGAGGTAAGGGAAATGAGAAAAACCACTTTCAAGCGAGGTATTTTAGATGAGCCGAAGACATTGGTTCAAAAGGCTTCATAAGTCTAGAAATGGTTTGATATTGAAAAGTCCTTTCATGAATATGGACACAAGAGGATGAACAGTTAAGATTTTTACCATCAACCGGGCTGTGAAACGCACTGATAGCACTGAGATGAACTCTAATCGAAGCGGTCTTAAGGCCTGAGTTGGATAGATGTAGAAGATAATCCAATACTGAAGATATAGAAGTGGAAGTAACATCATGATGATGACGAGTATACCAAGTGCAAAACCGTGTCCATTTCTGCTGGTAACACTGCTGCGTTTATGGTTTTCTTGATGCTACTAAGATATATCTTACAGGATGAGAAAGATGCACCCCAGCCAATATCAGCCCAAGAGGTACCAAGCACAAGAGGTAGACTTCAGAGGATAGTGGTAAACGGTACTCTCTCCGATATGACGGAGGTGATCAGCGGAGTGCCGCAGGGCTCGGTCTTGGGCCCGATCCTATTTAACATCTTCGTAAGAGACTTGGCTGAGGGGCTTCGAGGTATAATTACATTATTCGCCGATGATGCCAAACTATGCAACATAGTAGGCAACCGAACAACAGATGAAAGCACAGTGCCCGACAAAAGCTCAATGGCCGACAGTATGATGCAGGACCTACTCCTGCTGGAGCATTGGTCAAAGACTTGGCAACTAAGTTTCAATGCCAAAAAATGCAAGGTCATGTACATTGGCGGCAAAAATCCATGCAGGACTTACACCTTAAATGGTGAGATCCTAGCAAGGACTGTAGCAGAACGTGACTTGGGGGTGATTATTAGTGAAGACATGAAGATTGCCAATCAGGTGGAGAAAGCTTCCTCCAGGGCTAGGCAAATCATGGGTTGTATCCATAGAAGTTTCGTCAGCCGAAAGCCCCAGGTTATTATGCCATTGTACAGATCCATGGTGAGACCCCATCTGGAATACTGTGTACAATTCTGGAGGCCGCATTATCAAAAAGATGTGCGGAGAGTTGAGTCGGTTCAGAGAATGGCCACCAGGATGGTCTCAGGACTCAAGGATCTCTCGTATGAGAAACGACTGGGTAAGTTGCAGCTGTACTCACTCGAGGAACGCAGAGAGAGGGGAGACATGATTGAGACGTTCAAATATGTCACGGGCCGAATCGAGGTGGAAGAGGATCTCTTTTTCCTTAAAGGACCCATGGCAACAGGGGTGGGAAATTTCATGGCGACACCAGAAAATATTTCTTCACCGTAAGGGTGGTTGACCGCTGAAATAATCTTCCACAACAGATAATTGACGCCAGCAGCGTGCCAGATTTTAAGAAAAGATGGGATTGGCATGTGGGATCTCTTCATGGAGGTAGTTAGGGGGTGGGCCAGACTAGATGTGTGGGCAGACTAGATGGGCCGTGGCCCTTTTCTGCCGTCATTTTCTATGTTTCTATGTTTCAAGCTGTCAGGTGTAACAACTGAAGATCGGGATACAGAAGAGATCTGTGACTCTGCATGAGAAGAGATGAAAAAACTTGAAGAGGCATTGGTTCCTTGATACTGAGTTGAAGTAGAAGGGAGAACCAGGGTTGCCTGGGCCACTGAGGAGCTATAAGAATCATGTTGGCTGATTCTTGTTTGAGCTTGACAAGCATCTTGAGGATAGGAAGGATTGGAGGAAACACATAAAGAAACTTGTGTGTCCAATCCAGAAGAAACGCATCCGGTTCCAGATATTGGGGACAGTACTGCTAAGAGCAAAACTGGAGCGGTTTGTGATTGTGGAGAGACACAAACAGGTTTATCTGAGGAGTCCTCCAAAGAGAGAATATGTGATGCAGAACTGCAGAATTGCACTCACACTGGAGATGGCACTATTTGTATCTGGTGTTTTAGTGGTCGGGAATCATACATCACACATCTCCAATACTTTACCCAACCTCCAAAGTATCCAACATTCCTACCCATGGGGTTACAAATTTTTCAGTGTACTCTTGTATATTTTAATCAAATGTGGCCTCAGATACACCTCCTCCACCCTGAGAGGAAAAAACAATGCCCTCGAAGGCAAAAGCTTCAAGGAAAAGAAAGAAAAGAAAAAGACTCTTTTTTTGTTGCCTGCTTGTCCTGGGATAAATACAAGTATGCTTGCCTATAGCCCAATATAGTGTTAATACAGCCCTGTGTATTTCAATACATTAGTATCAAAGAGATAAATAACCAATAAGAATTATTATAAAGAAAAATTTTCTGAGACCAACTATAAAGGAATAGTTATTTTCAAGCTACTCAGTATGGAATCCCTAGACCCTGAAACAACAAAAAAGAGGGAAAAACACACTAGAAAAGATAACAGTGTTCATCAGCATGTGTGAATAAGCAAGTTAAAAAAACAACAAGAAAAAAGGTTAATTATCTCTCCAGCTGCGATGAAAATGGAAAGATGAAAGAAACACTGAAGATGTGCCTGATAAATAGAACAGCAGCTACCTAAAATAACTTTTAGGAAACCAGTTAAGAGACTCAGCTGCTATGCATTACAGAACTGTGGACTACAGAAGTACCGTATATACTTCAATATAAGTCAATCCGAATACAAGTCGAGACGCATATTTCCCCCCCCCCCCCCAAAGGGAGGAAAAATGGTTGACTCAAATATAAACCGAGATTAGAAACTTGGGTGATCCTGGCGAGCCAGTCTACAAAGACTAGACATTCTTGCCATAAGTTTTAATACAAATATTTTTATTAGTGTAAAACAACACAACATTTACAATAACATCAGTTTAAACAAATAAAAAGATATTGGCCATTAAGACATATATGTTACAAAAAAGTGTATACAAGGTCAATATGCTTAACAACAACAAAAACAGAAATAACCAATAACATATAACCAAGTTGGTCATGGGTGCTTCTGTAAAACAAAATCTAGGTCCAAAGAAATATTAGCCTGCTATAGATAGTAATTTTAGGTGACCTGTCATGACACATCAACAAAGGTGACCATATTTTTTCAAAATCTTTTCTTCTATACAAAATTCCTTTAAGATCAAAAGGTTAATGCTCACATTACAGTAAATATTTTGCAATAAAAATTATGGCAAAAGACCCTCCCCTTAAAAAAAACCCCCATACACATCAGGAACCAAAAATACCCCATGAACACCTCCCAATAGTTAGCGCGTACAGTGTAACCACACAGGGAAAAGAAGAAGGAAGAATACCATACCTTAAAGACTTGCAAATTTTATCATGCTCAAAAGAGAAATATACAGCAATTACTGGTAACTCAAAGATATTACACTCCCCCTGTGTTACCAGTAAGTTCTTTGCACCAATAAATTTATCGGCAATAAATCACTTAGAAATTAAAATAGGCGGTATTTCAAAAAAAATCACCTAATAAACTTAACAGCTTTACTTTTCAGGGCAGAAGACATCTATTGACGACAATTCCATATACTGATTGAGTGCGGGGCCTAGCATCTGCACATGCCCAAGGCCTGGCAGCTCTCGCACTCTCTGAGAATCTCAGAGGGGGCAGGAGCCAGTAGATCTTGAACAGCTGCTTACCCAGCACACCCACTGTAGTCGCTGACCTCCATGCATGGAGCCACTGACCACTGTGCTCGCCCCCCCGGAGCCATTGGCATTCCATGCAGACTGTTGGCAATCCGCTCTGTGCTAGGGTGCTGGGCTAGTGGGAGCTTTGAGCGTCTCTGCATGTTCAGCGTTTGCTAGCTCCCGCCCCCTCTGAGATTCTCGGAGAGGGCGGGAGCAGCCAGGTCTTGGGCATGTGCAGATGATCGGGGCCCCATACTGGCTCAGCATCGAGTAAATCGCTAGCGGTCTGTGTGTGGATGTTGGCGGTTCCGGGGGAGCGTGCGCAGTGGTCGGTGGCTCTGTGCATGGAGGTCAGCAATTCTGGTGGGTGGGGTGGAGTGGGGGAACGGCTCGGGGGGGGAGCATGGAGGTCAACAGTTCCGGGAGGCGGGGCTAGATGGGTTAGCGGTTCCGGAGATGGCCGGTCCTGTGCACAATGAATATGCATGAGAGAGAATTGCATGCCAATAAGGCAGTGCAGGCAAATTTTTCTCATGCATATTCATTGTAGATATCTTGAAAATCTGGCCTTCCAGTAGATCTCAAGGACTGGACTTGGACAGCCCTGGTTTACATGATGTATAAGGAATTAATGATTTATTCAAAAAGGTAAAAACTCAAGAATAAAAATGTGTGTAGTATCAGACCAAAAGGAAATGGTCTCACTGGGGAAGTGACAAGACTTTGGGGAGGCATGTGTTTGAGACATTTGTTAAAATCAACCTCTGTCTGGCTCAGAAAGAATATGCACAAATGTTAGCACATAAGCCTAAAATGTGATCATATAAAACAATATGCCCTATTATAAACCCAGATATATTACCAATTGTGCTTTTAGGCAATGACAAATACCAATTTGTCATCAAACATTGGCATGGATTTTTACAGGTAGGTCACATGTCAAAATACAGGTTTTACCTGCAGACAAATAAGACACATTCTGCTGGTTATAAAGGCGGCCCAGTTAAAGCAAATACCGTGGGCCACATAACCCAAGCTACTATCCCTTAGAGTTGACAGGGGAGGGAATGTGGGAAGAATTAGGCCTAGGCATGGAAAGGGTAGTTTGAATGCACCAGTCTAGAGCTGACATGCATGGACACAGCACTAACACAGGGTGAGCAGCAAATTATATCGCAATGATAGAGTAGATCAAATTGGAGTAGGGGATACGCTATATGTTAAAGAGGGAACTGAATCAAACAAAATAAACATTCTTTATGACATAAATAACAGCATGGAATCCTTATGGATAGAAATTCCATGTGTGAGGGGAAGGAGTATACAGATAGGACTGTACTACTTTCCCCCAGGCTAGAACAAACAGACAAATGAAGAAATGTTTAGAGAAATTAGGAAAGCTGGTAAATTGGGCAACAGTATAATAATGGGTGATTTCAATTACCATAATCTTCAGTGGTGGTGGTGGGGGAAGGAGGTGTCCTACTTCAATACAACATTCAAATTGTGCAGAAAAAAGAACTCAAGAGTACTTCAAAAACCCATCAAAATATTAGGAGTTACCACTTCTCCATCATTGGTCATACAAAAACTCCATGTAAAGCAGTACAATAGTGCTCAAACTAGTAGAAAAAAGCAAGGACAACTCACTAAGGGATATATAACAGAAACAGCAAAATATCCCAGCATAAAATAGCAAGCAAATATCCACTGAGCTAAGTGGAAAATATATAAGAACATAAGAACATAAGAACATAAGAACTGCCTTCTCCGGATCAGACCTTCGGTCCAAAAGGGTGGGACCGCCGGAAGAAAAAGCAGCGCAGCAGGGCTCAGAGAAGGGGCAGGACCGCCGGCAGAGAAAACAGCTGGGCTCGCTGGCATCTGGAAACAAGGTAGACTGCTTCTCCATGGGGGAGGGGGGGGAGGCTGTGGAGGTGCGAGCGTTTCTTCAGGTAGGGGTGCGAGCGGTCCTTCGGGGTGGGAGTGCGAGCGCACCTTCGGGGTGGGGGTGCGAGCGGTCCTTCAGGGTGGGGGTGCGGGTGAGCGGTCCTTCGGGGTGGGGGTGCAAGCGGTCCTGCGGGGGGGTGAATCGGACGTCGGGGGGGCATCAGGCTTTCAGGGTAGGGACAGGACTTCAAGGAGGAAAGGAGAGTCGGGGCGGGCGAAAGGAGAGTCGGGCAGCATGCGCGGTATACGGGTGTGCGCGGTATATAAAAATTTATGTACATAAATATGTGTTTTTTGCGCGCTATACCCGTGTGCGCGTTTTACACGGGTGCGCGTTATCTATGTGAAAATACGGTAGTATGCTGACTTTTGATGCTGAAGTGGATTTAGTGTTGAGCACATTTTGACATGGAAGAATTCAAATTAAGGACCATTAACCATTAGCAGTTCATCAGTGAGAAGAGGTTTTTGGGTATGCTTACAGGGTACAAAATTTTTGTTAGCTTTGAGATTTCAAGTAGTGTTGAGCTAAGATGACTTTTTTTCATGTATTATTTAATACACTACTACAGTATAATTATATGGACTGGGCAAATGATGGGATTGATTTGAGAGTTTAGTGTCTATTTGCTGTAATTTGCACTCTGTTTTCTGAGGTCCATTTACTCACTTACCTATATATATATATATATATATATACACACACATATATATATATATATATATATATATATATATACACACACACACACACACATAATCTATATACTATATACAGTATATTCTTACCCTGGTAAGCTCTTTTCCAGTAGATAGGTGAGACATTCTAGATAAGTGGTTGTGTCCTAATCCCAATAGCCGCGTTCTCTCTACTAGCTCTACCTACACTTAGTACCCAAACACCAAATGTGAAGTAGAGAAACCAATGGCATGAAGCCCTTAAACAAATGTTCTGCTCAAAAATTAACGTGAGAATATTAACTGTAAACAAGTAACAAATGCATCAAAGGAGCTGAGAAATGATCCCAGCATAAAACAGTAACATATATACAAATTCTTCCCAGCTCAAGTGCTGACTGACAGTCAAGAAACAACTTGGAAAAGAATAAACAGGCAGTAGGCAGGCACAGGAAGGACAGGGCGGGAGTCTAGAATGTCTCACCTATCTACTGGAAAAGAGCTTACCAGGACAAGTACATAATCTGTTTTTCCAGTGCAATAGGTGAGACATCCTAGACAAAGCAGTCCCTAAATGCTAGTGCGGGCTAACTGCGCTGGTCCGGAAAACTGAGGACCCAAAGGTAGAATCATTTATTGCCACCATATCCACTCTATAAACTAAGAGCAAAAAGGACTATGTTACTGCCATGCAGATCTTCTCAGGGGAGACCGTACTAGCTTCGGCCCACAAAGAAGCCATAATCCTAGTAAAATGTGCCTTAACAAAGATGGCTGACTGTGTCCCGGACAGAATATAGGTGAATGAAATGTCCCTACAGATCTGTCTGGGTATCGTGGCCTTGGAGCGCCCCGCATGACAGAATGAATCAACCTAACAGATGCTCCAAGAGACAAAACTTGGTAGTGACCTCCAGATAGCAAAGGAGCACTCAGTGTACATCCAGTGTCCTCAAAATGCAATACTGTTTCTTAGAACCCGTAGGCTGAAAAACAGGCAAACACACTTCCTGATCAACAGAGAAAGCTAAAACCACCTTCAGCAGGAAAGAAGGAACCGTGCGCAAGGAAAGACCAGACACCGAGAATAAGAAGAACGGCTCTCTACAAGAAAGAACCTGAAGATTTGAGAAACGTCTCACTGATGCAACAGCGATCAGAGTCAAGATTGAAAGTCAAGGACAAGAGGGAAGCTTTGGAAAGGCCAGAGAGCACACTGAGGTCCCACGAATGGAATGGTGGTGTAATCAGTGGTCAAATGCAAAGAGCCCCTTTCAGAAATCTGGCTATAGCAGGGTGAAACACCAAAGACTGAGGACAGTCTCGGGCTCTGACACAAGAGAGCCCAGCCACCTGAACTCGAAGGGATGCTATAGTGAGGCCTTTATCCAGAAGAAAGGCAAGAATAAAAAATCCTACCCCCTTTGTTCTATCCTTTTTTGCTTTCTCTCCTTTACTATACCTTATTGTAGTTCACCCTTAGTCCTTTTGTGCCATGCTAGTCCATTCTGTCTTTGTATCTGATAATATGCATTTATGTTGTGTACCCACTGATTTTAAATATTTTGTATAATCGCTTAGTATTATGATAGGCGATATATCAAATAACCATTAAACTTGGAACTTGAAACCACTGAAATCGGAGTGGAAAACATACTCCATCTGTTCCTGGACACACCAATGCTAGAAAGTCTTCCTTGCCTTAGCAAAGGCAGACACAGGAGTTAACTGCATAGACTTGAGAAGCGTGGAAATAACTACCTCTGAAAAGCTTGTGTGCGCTAAAGTTAAGCACTCAAAAGCCATGACATAAGAGCAAAGCAAGCTGGGTCCTCCATAGAGACTGGACCCCGAGAAAGCAGGTCCAGAGGGGTACAGAACCAAAGGACACGACTTCTGCGAAGACGCAGCATATCTGCTTACCAGGGCCTGCAAAGCTAGTCTGGAGCCACCAGAACGACATGGCCCAGATGGATTGCTATCCACCGAATGACTCGGCCTATCATGGGTCAGGGACGAATGATGCACGAGAGCATCGAGATCTGTGCTGCAGGGCTCGGATCTGCGACTGAAGAATTGAGGCATCTTTTTGTTCTGTGTCGTGGCCATGAGGACGAAGCTAAGCCGACCCCAGCACTGCACAACGACTTGGAATGCCACTGAAGACAGCTCCCACTTGCCCATATCTATAGCCTTTCTGCTGAGGGAGACGGCTGGAACACTGTCGACTCCCATCACATGTGCTGCAGAAAGCACCTGCAGATGACATACCATCCACAGAAAGAGAGCCAGAGAGGTTCTTATGGCGCCTTCCTGGCAAGGGACATAGGCTACTGCTATTGCACTGTCAGAGAAGACTCTGACCGCTTGGCCCTCCAGAAACTTCTGGAATCCCACCAGAGCCAGCCAAATGGCTCTCAGCTCCAGCCGATCGATCAACAATGCCCTCTGAGAGAGATTCCAACCTCGTTGAATGGGACGAGGACAGTATTTAGGAATTTGGGTTGAGTCTCATCTAAACTATAATGAATAGATTTTAGATATTATGAAAAAGGATTTTTATGCACTTCGATCCTTACAATCCATCAGACACTTTTTTGATAATAAAACTTTCATATATTAATTCATGTTTTTTTTATTTTAAAAATTGATTACTGTAATATAGTATATGCAGGACTTTCTAAATTCAATATTAGAAGACTTCAGACATTACAAAATACAGCTATAAAATGTTTGGGACATAAAAGTAAATTTGATCACGTGACAACGGTATTTCTCTCTTATCACTGGTTACCAATATCACGCTACTGCCGGCCTGTACACCGCTTAAGGGGCACTTAAAAAGATACTGCGGGACGGGGAGTGTTTTAAAAGGAAGGGCTAGCGGGTAGTGTTTTAAAAAGGTACCGGGGGGAGGGGAAGTTGTCATCTTCGCTCCATAAGACGCACCCCCTTTTCCACCCCCTTTTTGGGGGTGGAAAAAGTATGTCTTATGTACCTAAAAATACAGTACTGATGGTTTGTACTGATCGTCTTCAGGTTGGATCCAGGAAATTAACTGCAAAAACAGCAATGTAAAATGAATTTTCTATTTAAGGCAGATCTTTTCTTTTTTAATGGAGTTCTTTTCTTGCAAACGGCCATGAACAGTTGTATGTTATGGAAGTATATCAAATTTTAATAAACATAAAAGCTGGCATCTGTCATCACTATGACCCAGGAGTCAAACCTCACCAGTACACCCTGCAGAACTGTGGGAGACGCCACCAAGCCATGCTGGTCTGAGCCCACAAAGTCCAGGAAAAAGTGGACTGTAATGCATTCTTGTGTGGAGCTCAATGAGAGAGGAAAGTATGCTGGAAAGGACACCTGTGCGCTGTTGCCCCAAGACACCACATCTAACGTGGCTGCCAGGGACCTTAGGACCTGAAGACAGCCCTATGCCGATGGAGCAGGCTTCTTCAAGAAGGAAGAAAGTGTGAGAACACAGATACTGTCAGCTTGCCTCTGGAAGATAGACAACTTATGTTCGAGTATATATATACAGTATAAAGGCTTTACATTACTCTGGAAACTATGTTCATTCCATTCCTACTTCAACAACCTTCCCTTACAAATCCTATGCCAAGCTCTGATCCTCAGCATGCTAGACTACTGCAACCTCAATTACATCTCATGCCCCAAGAAACACTTCAATAGACTCTGGACAATTCAGCACACAGCGGTGCATCTTATCTTCGGCTTAAGGAAAACAGACCACATCATGAATTATAAGCAATTGCACTGGCTCCCAATCGAGGCCCAATTTATATGCAAACTAGGTTGCTTCATGTACAAAGCTCTCTATGGCCTCCTACCAAACTACACAACTGAATTATTTGTGTTCACCCCTCCCCTCCCCTCCCCCTTTTGTGCTCCAATTCCATCTTCACCTACCCCTCCCTGCTAGCAAAACCTTAAAAATCCTATGTGACTAAACTACTATCATATCATATCATTCGCAGGGACAGCGAAATGGATTGGGGCCATCAGCGTCTGGGCTGCAACGGCAACAGCATCGGCCCCCCTCCCCCCATGAAGCATTTCAAGATCGGCAGCGGGTTCCCCCGGCACTCAAGATCAGCAACGGGCCTTCCCCCCTCCCGCAACGGCACTCAAATTTGGCAACGGGCTTCCTTCTCCCCCCGGCATCAACAGAACTTCAGATCGGCAACGTGGTGCTCAGCCCACAGCTTCCCCTCTGACGCGGCTTCCTGTTTCCGTCCAGGCAGTTCGAGTCAGAGGGAAGCTGTGGATTGAGCACCATGTTACCGATCTGAAGTGCTATTGATGCCGGGGGGAGGAGGCCCATTGCCGAACTTGAGTATCATCACGGGGGGGAGGGGGGGAGTGTTGCCGATCTTGTTGCCAAAATCGGAAAGAAAGGTGAGAGGAAGGGAGAGAGATGGGCCTGTGGTGGATGGAGAAATTGAGAGAAGGGGGCAGATGATGAAAGTGGGGAGAAGGGGCAGATGATGGAAGTGAGGAAAAGGGGGAGAGAGAAGAGGGCAGATGATGGAAGGGGGAGAAGGGGGAGAGAGAAGAAGTCAGTTGATGGAAGAGGGGAGAAGGGGGGAGAGAAGAGGGCAGATGATGGAAGGGGGGAGAAGGGGCAGATGATGGATGGGGAGAAGGGTGAGAGAGAAGAGGGCAGATGATGGAAGTGGGGATAAGGGAAAGCAAATGCTGAATGGAAGTGGAGAAAGAGAGGGATAAAGAAAAAGGACATATGCTGGATGGGAAAGAAGATAGAGTTAGTGGAGGGGTGAAGGAAAGGGGTGGCATGTTGTGGGTAGACACAGTGAAAAGAGGGAAACTGAGGACTGCATAGTAAGAAAGAATTTAATTTAGACGGAGGCAGTAAATAAAAAAGGGAGACGAGAGAGGAGAGAGAGATGTCAGAGAACGGGGAAGGAGATAGAGATATCAGATCTGAATGGAGGAAATGAGATGAGAGAGATGCTAAAAACTACAGGGGGAGGGAAAGAGAGATGAAAGGAGAAAGATGGCAGACCATGAGGGAACAGAGGGAAGATGATGGATGCCAGACAAAAGGGGGGGTGGTCTAGAGCAGTGGTTCCCAACCCTGTCCTGGAGGAACACCAGGCCAATTGGGTTTTCAGGCTAGCCCTAATGAATATGCATGAAGCAAATTTGCATGCCTATCACTTCCATCATATGCAAATCTATCTCATGCATATTCATTAGGGCTAGCCTGAAAACCCGATTGGCCTGGTGTTCCTCCAGGACAGGGTTGGGAATCACTGGTCTAGAGGAGAGATGGCAGGGGGAGAGAGACAGTTTCTGGAAGGGGCAGACAGTGGATGGAATGGGCAGATGTTGGATTGAAGAGACAGGGCAGATGCTGGAAGGAAAAGAGTGAAAAGAAGATGAAAGCAGAAACCAGAGACAACAAAAGGTAGAAAAAAAATCATTTTATTTCTATTTTGTCATTAGAATATATCAGATTTGAAATACATATCCTGCTAGAGACATAACTGGGGACTGCAAAGCCCAGGCAGTGCTTCTTTAGCTTCCAGCTGGCTTAGGGCTCTCTCTGACCAGGGGCACTCCCCTAACAGTATTCTCTTAGCATGATATTTCTGTGTAGCATTCTGTAATAATTTGGCTTGTTCAGTTTTCTTGATAGTAGAGAAGATATATGTGAAGGGGAGGGGAGACAGGGGTTTTGTTGGTCCTTGTTCTGTATACAGTGGTGCCTCACACAACGGACGCCTCGCACAGCGCACGCTGCGCACAACGAACTTTATGTCTTGATTCGTACAACGAACTTCGTTTCACACAACGAAGTCGCCCGAGCTGCATCCTTCCGCGCAGGCACTGCGCTTAACTGCCCTCTCTCCGCCTGGCTCCCTCTTGCCCCCCCGACTCCCCGACACGATCGGGGCAAAAAGGAGCCCAAGCCCTCTTGCCCCGCCGATTCCCCAACTCCCCGACAATATCGGGCCAGGAGGGAGCCCAAGTCCTCCTGGCCACGGCGACCCCCTAACCCCACCCTGCACTACATTACGGGCAGGAGGGATCCCAGGCCCTCCTGCCCTCGACGCAAACCCCCCCTCCCCCCAACGACCGCCCCCCCCAAGAACCTCCGACCGCCCCCCCAGCCGACCCGCGACCCCCCTGGCCGACCCCCACGACACCCCCAACCCCCTTCCCCGTACCTTTCTGTAGTTGGCCGGACAGACGGGAGCCAAACCCGCCTGTCCGGCAGGCAGCCAACGACGGAATGAGGCCGGATTGGCCCATCCGTCCCAAAGCTCCGCCTACTGGTGGGGCCTAAGGCGCCTGGGCCAATCAGAATAGGCCCGGGAGCCTTAGGTCCATGTGCCTCAGGCCCCGCCCCCAGGAGGGACCTAAGGCTCCCGGGCCTATTCTGATTGGCCCAGGCGCCTTAGGCCCCACCAGTAGGCGGAGCTTTGGGACGGATGGGCCAATCCGGCCTCATTCCGTCGTTGGCTGCCTGCCGGACAGGCGGGTTTGGCTACCGTCTGTCCGGCCAACTACAGAAAGGTACGGGGAAGGGGGTTGGGGGTGTCGTGGGGGTCGGCCAGGGGGGTCGCGGGTCGGCTGGGGGGGCGGTCGGAGGTTCTTGGGGGGGGCGGTCGTTGGGGGGAGGGGGGGTTTGCGTCGAGGGCAGGAGGGCCTGGGATCCCTCCTGCCCGTAATGTAGTGCAGGGTGGGGTTAGGGGGTCGCCGTGGCCAGGAGGACTTGGGCTCCCTCCTGGCCCGATATTGTCGGGGAGTTGGGGAATCGGCGGGGCAAGAGGGCTTGGGCTCCCTTTTGCCCCGATCGTGTCGGGGAGGCGGGGGGGCAAGGGGGCTTGAGCTCCCTCTTGCCCCGATCGTGTCGGGGAGTCGGGGGGGCAAGAGGGCTTGAGCTCCCTCTTGCCCCGATCGTGTCGGGGAGTCGGGGGGGGCAAGAGGGCTTGAGCTCCCTCTTGCCCCGATCGTGTCGGGGGTGCCAGGGACCAAACGGAGTCACCCACCGTACCACCCGATTCGGGTAAGCGCAGGTATCGGTGGGTGGCTTATTTGCGGGGGGGTGCCTTATTTTACATTTTTTTTCTAAAAAGGGGGGGGGCTGTCTTATTTGATGGCCCTGCCTTATCATCGGGGAATCATCGGTAGAAAAAAAAAAAAAATGAACAGTTAAGTCCCAGTTTTTGCCGCTGAGACTCTGCCCTCTCTCACTGTAAAATTAGACTCTACTTAGTCTGTCTTTAAATTTAAAAAATGTGTGTTGTTTTAAAAAACAATTATGTTTTTAGATGTATCTAAATAAAAATAATAACCAAAAATTTATCTTTTTTTATGTCATCTTAGCATATTTTATGCTACAGAACGAATTATTTTTTTTAACATGTATTGTTATAGGAAAACGCGTTTCACATAACGAACTTTTCGCATAACAAACTTGCTCCTGGAACGAATTAAGTTCGTTGTGTGAGGCACCACTGTATTTGTATTTATAAAATGATAATTGTACAGAATATTGTTTCTTTTTATACTTTAATAAAATACATTCAATATAAAATCATAACTGAGGCTTGTGTGGATGGGATCAGATGGTTTGCGGGGACTGAGCTCGCAGAAATGTTTTTTTTTAAATTTCAGTCTTAGTAGTTTGCCGGTCCACAAAATAATTCTTTTATTTCTGCCAGTCCATGGGTGTAAAAAGGTTGAAGAACACTGATCTAGATAACTTCAGCAATCTTGAGGAATGGAACTATTATATATACTCAAATATAAGTCGATAAATTTTAGACAAAAATAACCATTACAAAACATAGGCCATCTTATCTATAGATAGTACCCGTAGAAAGTAAAAAAAAAAAAATTAGTGGTAATGCAAACCCCCCCCCACCACCACCACCACCAAATACCTTTAAATTTCAACTTTCATGCACATACCAGCAGTGCAAGAACACATTTGCTAGAGCAGGGGTGTCAAAACTCAGGCCCACGGGCCAAATCTGGCCTGCAGGGTAATTAGATTAGGCCCGTGAGAAAATACCCTTTCTGTGCCTTCCCTCCCTCCATCCCATTGTCTACCATCTCTCTCCCGGCTTCCCGGTCTCACCTTCAAAGCAGCCTGCAGAGGATCGCCAGTCAAGTGTAGCAATCCTAGTAGGCTGCCATCAGCCTCCGCAGCACGTTTCCTCTGCTGCGGTCCCATATGTCAGAGGAGGGGCAGGACCACAGCAAAGGGAACATGCTGCAGAGGCCAATGGCAGCCTGCTAGGATCGCTACAGCATCAACGATCCTCTGCAGGCTGCTTGGAATGTAATGTAATGTAATGTAATTTATTTCTTATATACCGCTACATCCGTTAGGTTCTAAGCGGTTTGAAGAAAATATACATTAAGATTATAAATGAGAAGTAAGAAGGTACTTAAAAATTCCCTTACTGTCCCGAAGGCTCACAATCTAACTAAAGTACCTGGAAATTAATAAAGAAGAGAAAATAAAGATGGTTGAAAAAAGAAAAATTCTATGTGAACTTATAGGATGGAAATTAAACTGACAGTGAATGCATACATATGGAATGCAGTTAGAGAGGGTAGGTTACAATCTATTGATGGTATTTGTTTAATTGGAAGGTGTTAAGGTGGGTAATTTGGGGGAAGGTTATCTGAAGGTAGGTGAATCTTCTGGAGGTAAAAGAGGAGGGGTTAAGATATTTGGATGAATTTTTTGAAAAGCAGGGTTTTGATTTCTTTTCTGAATGTTTTGAGGTTGTCTGATATTGTCATAAGATTGGAGATGGAATGGTTGACTTTTGCTGCTTGTGTTGCCAGAAGGTTGTCAAACATTTTCTTGCGATGTGTGCCTTTGAGTGGGGGGAAGGCGAAAGGGTTCGAGGTTCTTCTGTGTCTTGAGGTGGAGATTTGGTTTAAGCGGTTGTTTAGATAGGAGGGGGAAGAGCCGTGTAATGCTTTGAATATCAGGCAGTAGAATTTGAATTGGATTCGTGCTTGTATGGGTAGCCAGTGAGAGTCTAAGAAGGCAGTTGTTATGTGATCATATTTTTTGAGTGAGTAGATCAATCTGAGGGCGGTGTTTTGTATGGTCTGGAGTTGTTTTATCATAGTGGCTGGACAAGGAAGATATAGGGAGTTGCAATAATCCAGCAGACCTAAGACTAGGGATTGGACGATTAGTCTAAATTGTGCTTGGTCAAAGAATTTTCTGATTTTATGGAGATTTCTCATGGTTAGAAAAGCTTTCTGGGTTGTTTTGTTGATCTGGGGCTGCATTGTGCAACATCTGTCTATCGTAACTCCTAGGAGTTTTAGTTCGGGTTGTATTGGGTATTTGGTATTTTTGATTTTCAGTTCAGTGATGGTAGGAGTTTGGGCTTTTTCGAGCAAAAGGAATTTTGTTTTTTCAGAATTTAGTTTTAGTTTGTGATCCATCATCCATTTTTCTACTGTGTCTAAGGTTGTTTCTAGCTTTGTTGTGGTGGTGGTCTCTGATGGGTCGAAGGGGAGGATTATGGTGATGTCATCAGCATAGCTGAAAGATGTGACATCTAGGGTATCTAAAGTGGCTCCTAGGGAGGAGATAAAGAGGTTGAAGAGCGTAGGTGAGAGAGGTGATCCTTGTGGAACTCCGCAGGGATTTGTCCATGGTTCTGATTTTATATCATTGTATTTTACCCTGTAGGTTCTAGATTTGAGGAACCCCTGAAACCATTTGTAGACCTTGCCTGAGATTCCTATGGCGTCGAGAATTTGTAGTAGTAAGGTGTGGTCAACTAGGTCAAATGCTGCGGAGAGGTCTAATTGTATTAATATCATTTTTTTACCTTTACTGATGTGTTGTCGGGCTGTATCTAGTAATGTGACAAGTAGTGTTTCTGTGCTATGGTTAGTTCGGAATCCTGATTGTGATTGGAAGGTGAGACTGGAAAGCCGGAGGACACTAGAAAGGGAGAAAACATGCAGGCCTTCGGGGGGAAGTGGCATGGGCCCTGGTGTAGAAGTACACGGAGGGAGGGAAGGAGGGATCCAAAGAGACGTGCATATGCTGGACTGAGGATGGGGGGAGGGGAAGAAATAATGGGGCGGGAAAGAGATGGTGGACAATGAGATGGAGGGAGGAATGGAACAGAAAGTGAGACACAAGGGATGGTGTGGAGGGGGATAGAGATACTGGATAGGAGGTTAGTTGAGAAGAGAAAGGGAGAGATAGTGGACCCTGGGGTGGTGGGGAAGGAGGGAGACATGCTAGATGAAAGGATAGTTGAGAAAAGGAGAGATGGTGGATCTGGGGATGTTGGAGTCTATTGCTGCAGCTTTAGGGATGGAGATGAAAAAAAGGAAAGATGCCAGACCTTCGGGGGAGGGAAGAGAAATGGAAGGGGAGAACAGAGATGGAAGATGGATGGTTAGCACCAAGAAAGAAGAAAACGACAAATGGGCAGGAGACCCTGGCAAGTGAGTTATCAGAAGACAAACAGAAACCAGAGCCTGGGACCAACATGATTTGAAAAATGACCAGAGAACAAAAGGTAGAAAAAATAATTTTATTTCCTATTTTGTGATTACAATATGTCAGATTTGAAATATGTACCTTGTCAGAGCTGGTGTTAGATAGCAAGTGTGTACTAGGACCTAAAAGAGAGAAAAAGTCTTTTTTATTATTATTTTGTTTACACCACAGAGCCATCATGGGTTGGAGAGATTGTAACCCTATACTTCTACTAAGACTAAGTATCTTTATAAAAAATTTGGCCCGTGACTTAGCCTGTGTTTTAGATTTCAGCCCCTTATGTGAATGAGTTTGATGCCCCTGCTCTAGAGTGTGCTTTCTGACTTGTCCCACCTGTAAGGCAATAGGAAGATGAGTCAGAAGGCAAGTTCAGGAGCAAAGCTCAGGCAGTACAGCATACTGCTGCAATATCAGTGCTGTGTGCAAAAGAGTTGAGATTAAAAGATACACTGTAACCTGGAAGGGGGAGAGACAGAGAAGGCGAGCAGCAAGGTGGGAAGGGGGTTTGTCAAATTTGGCTGTACGTGGCCTCAACTTATGGCCAAAATTGGTGTGACCTGTGTATTTTTTTTTTGTACTAAAACTTCCTCGACTTACAGTTGAGCATGTATATGGTACATATCACTGAATTGTGTAGCCCCTGTCTCAAATGCAAAACAGGTGAATACAGACAGGCCCATTAGAAAATGAAATGTTCCATTAATAATTATGACTATTATTACATTTTTGGCAACAAATATACTGCCAAAGGCAGCAACAAAATCGCTGGAAAAATGCTCATTAGCTAATAGAGGTGGTGAAATCTTGTTCATTTCAAATATATAGCAGTCACATTTCTTCACATTTAAATAGGGCTGCATTTCATTACCAGCTTCAAGCTATAACATAAGCACCCCAGAAAATTAACCTGTCAGTTAAATACGAGTGTGATATGTGCTAGAAGGGACTCTGCATTTAATCTCTCTTCTTTCCAGTCAACACATGATTTTTAGTGACAGCGAATATAGGGTAATATGGCATAGGACACCTGCATGATACACTGACTCAATTAATAGCAGCCAGTACAGCCATCACCCAACAGTGGGAGATATTCCCCAAGGTACGAGTCCAAGATTGTGACATATAATTACATAGTGAATCCTTCAACAATATATCAATATAATAGCTAAGATGATCTATAATTATAGATAGCAAACACATTCTCATTCTATTTCTATCATAATCAAATCTGTACAGAGGGCAGAGATTGATTTTCATGCTGATTTATTGTACTTCTGGGAAAAAAGAATGGCTAGAATCAACTGAGATGAAAAGGTATTTGACACACTTGGCATTTAAGTCTATTTTGGTACTTAATGTACATCTCCATTCAAAGTCATCGAAGCAAACAAAAGGAACATCATATAAACCGACAGGACAGAAAAACTAGAAAGAAAGGATATAAAGCTATTAAAGGGAGGGCACAATTCAAACAGAAATCACAGATCTCTCTAGAAGTGGAGCATTCAGGGCCAAATCAACCAATGAAGATATATCAGGCCCCTCAAGCAATAAAACATCTCCACCAGAGTGTAGCACAGTGATTAAAGTTATAGCCTCATTGCCCCAGGTACATTAGATAGATTTTGAGCCCACTGGGACAGACAGGGAAAAATGCTAAGTATCTGAATAAATTCATATAAACCAGTGGTCTGAAATTCGTGGCCCAGGGGCCACATGCAGTCCGCCAGGTACTATTTTGAGGCCCTCGGTATGTTTATCATAATCACAAAAGTAAAATAAAACAGTTTCTTGATCATATGTCTCTTTAGCTATAAATTACAATATTACTGGTCGCCGTACCTCAAGAAGGACATGGCGGTACTTGAGGGGGTCCAGAGAAGAGCGACTAAACTGATAAGGGGTATGGAACATTTTGCATACGCTGACAGGTTGAAAATGCTGGGGCTGTTCTCCCTGGAGAAGAGGAGACTTAGAGGGGACATGATAGAAACCTTCAAAATCCTAAAGGGCATTGAGAAGGTGAATAAGGACAGATTTTTCAAACTGTGGGGGCCCACAACCACTAGGGGTCACTCGGAGAAATTGAAAGGGGACAGGTTTAGAACAAATGCTAGGAAGTTCTTTTTTACCCAGAGGGTGGTGGACACATGGAACGAGCTTCCAGAGGATGTGATAGGCCAGAGCACTTTACAGGGGTTCAAGGAAGGTTTGGATAGGTTCCTGGAGGATAAGGGGATTGAGGGGTACAGATAGAACTAGAGGTAGGTCATAGAAGGGATCAGAAACCACTTCACAGGTCATAGACCTGATGGGCCGCCGCGGGAGCGGACCGCTGGGCGAGATGGACCTCTGGTCTGACCCAGTGGAGGCAACTTCTTATGTTCTAAGACTTAGCCAAAAGGAAAGATTTATAAGCCACTAGCCCGGCGGTGCACGGGTATTTAATTATAGCAATAACACTGTAAATGGATGCAAAAAAAGATACTTTTTAGTGGTGAATGAAATTATTTTTTTACAGCTGTATAAAAAGTACAATATTCAAATTATAATGTGAAATATTTGACAAAATGAATACAATACAACTAAAGCAAAACGTGATTATAAACAAAATTTTTAGTTTCACCTCCAGGAGCAAGAACATATAAATTCTTGGGTGAAGAGACCCCCAGAACATATCACCCCAGGTAGTGAGGGATCTGCATACCAAGTTTCGTTCAAATTGGTCAAGCCGTTTTTGATTTACTGTGAGAATGGCAGCTTTTTACATTTTTTCCATTGACATGAATGGGTGAAATCTGATTTTCTGTTTGTAGCTCCGCCCACGTGTGCAGGTGGGCCGCGAGACCCCCAGAACATATAACCCCAGGTAGTGAGGGATCTACATACCAAGTTTCGTTCAAATTGGTCAAGCCGTTTTTGATTTACTGTGAGAATGGCAGCTGTTTACATTTTTTCCATTGACATGAATGGGTGAAATCTGATGTTCTGTTTGTAACTCCGCCCACGTGTGCAGGTGGGCCGAGAGACCCCCAGAACATATCACCCCAGGTAGTTGGAATTACTGTGAGAATGGCAGCTTTTTACATTTTTTCCATTGACATGAATGGGTGAAATCTGAATTTATGTTTGTAGCTCCGCCCACGTGTGCAGGTGGGCCGCGAGACCCCCAGAACATATCACCCCAGGTAGTTGGAATTACTGTGAGAATGGCAGCTTTTTACATTTTTTCCATTGACATGAATGGGTGAAATCTGATTTTCTGTTTGTAGCTCCGCCCACGTGTGCAGTTGGGCCGCGAGACCCCCAGAACATATCACCCCAGGTAGTTGGAATTACTGTGAGAATGGCAGCTTTTTACATTTTTTCCATTGACATGAATGGGTGAAATCTGAATTTATGTTTGTAGCTCCGCCCACGTTTGCAGGTGGGCCGCGAGACCCCCAGAACATATCACCCCAGGTAGTTGGAATTACTGTGAGAATGGCAGCTTTTTACATTTTTTCCATTGACATGAATGGGTGAAATCTGATTTTCTGTTTGTAGCTCCGCCCACGTGTGCAGGTGGACCGCGAGACCCCCAGAACATATCACCCCAGGTAGTGAGGGATCTGCATACCAAGGTTCGTTCAAATCGGTCAAGCCGTTTTAGAATTACTGTGAGAATGGCAGCTTTTTACATTTTTTCCATTGACATGAATGGGTGAAATCTGATGTTCTGTTTGTAACTCCGCCCACGTGTGCAGGTGGGCCGAGAGACCCCCAGAACATATCACCCCAGGTAGTTGGAATTACTGTGAGAATGGCAGCTTTTTACATTTTTTCCATTGACATGAATGGGTGAAATCTGAATTTATGTTTGTAGCTCCGCCCACGTGTGCAGGTGGGCCGCGAGACCCCCAGAAAATATCACCCCAGGTAGTTGGAATTACTGTGAGAATGGCAGCTTTTTACATTTTTTCCATTGACATGAATGGGTGAAATCTGAATTTATGTTTGTAGCTCCGCCCACGTGTGCAGGTGGGCCGCGAGACCCCCAGAACATATCACCCCAGGTAGTTGGAATTACTGTGAGAATGGCAGCTTTTTACATTTTTTCCATTGACATGAATGAGTGAAATCTGAATTTATGTTTGTAGCTCCGCCCACGTGTGCAGGTGGGCCGCGAGACCCCCAGAACATATCACCCCAGGTAGTTGGAATTACTGTGAGAATGGCAGCTTTTTACATTTTTTCCATTGACATGAATGGGTGAAATCTGATTTTCTGTTTGTAGCTCCGCCCACGTGTGCAGGTGGACCGCGAGACCCCCAGAACATATCACCCCAGGTAGTGAGGGATCTGCATACCAAGGTTCGTTCAAATCGGTCAAGCCGTTTTAGAATTACTGTGAGAATGGCAGCTTTTTACATTTTTTCCATTGACATGAATGGGTGAAATCTGATGTTCTGTTTGTAGCTCCGCCCACATGTGCAGGTGGGCCACGAGACCCCCAGAACATATCACCCCAGGTAGTGAGGGATCTGCATACCAAGTTTCGTTCAAATCGGTCAAGCCGTTTTTGCGTGATCACGGCACATACACACACACACACATACATACATACATACACACATACATACCTCCGATTTTATATAAAGTTTTACCTCATGCAAAATTGTAATTTCTTTAATAAGACATTAACTATTTTTGCTGAGGCCCTCAAGTACCTAGAAATCCAAAATGTGGGCCTGCAAAGGGTTTGAGTTAAAGATTACTGATGTAAGCCGTTCTGAGCTTCCCTGGGAGAACAGTATAGAAATTTGAACAAATAAATAAATTCATTCATTCATTAAGGAACTATACGAGTATGCCAGTGGAGAGGAGCCAGACATAACATTGGGTGGTTCAGGGGTAATTATCCATAGGGTCACGAATCTTAGATGAACTCATAGTCTTGGGCCCTTTAATTAGACCCTTCCATGTTTAACTAATTGAAGGTGTCACAGTTGTTGGGGAATTGGCATAGGAGAGGATTAGGATTACCGGATGTGCGGATTTATAATTATGCGTGTCTGCTTCATCATTTGGGAGATTGGGTGAATATGACTAGCAATTATACCCCTCTTCTGAAGGAACGTGAGTTTTTTGCTCCCTATGATGTGTTTGCATTACTACATAGTTCTCGGAGGGTGCTGCCCCTTTCTATCAGATCCAGTGTATTATTTAGCGCATTGCAAGCGGCTTGGTGTTGGCTTGTGCATGCCTTGGGAGGAGATCTGAAGATCACTGATCTCTTGTTCTTACAGGGAAACCCGGCCTTTCCTCCGGAAAAGGAATCAAGAGAATATCTGTCCTGGAGAGCGAAAGGAGTTACAAGTTTAGAACATATTTTGGGGGATGATGGGGAGCTGTTGACATGTGCAGATTTACTAGCTAAGGTGGGGGAGATCTGGGGAGCGCAGTTTGCATGTCATCAAGTAAAACACTATGTGAGATCCTTCGACAAAGCACAACTGAGTTTGCACTTGGGGGCCAGGCTGCGGGAGTTGTTTGCTCGAGAGGAAGTGACGTCTCTTATGGTCTCTAGCATTTATGCTAGTTTACAAGATTTACAACCTGCCAGGGACTACCAAAGCATCAAAGGTAAATGGGAAAACGAATTGCAGATTAATCTGGGACATTGGGATGTAGCCCGTACTTTGAGGGTGACGCCTAGGGTGACCCCGTGTGCTTGGTTGCGGGAAACATATTATAGGTTGACCTTATGTGCTTATTACACTCGTACACAGATGTTTTATAGTGGAGGTCTTCCTACACCACTTTGTCATAAATGTGGGACGGGGGGGTCATACTTTGGGACATGCCTTTTGGTTCTACCCCATTATTCAGCGCTTCTGGAGACATATAATCTCTTATATGTCAGGTTTAATTGGAGAGTCTTACGCAGTACCCCGGACCACTTTGTCTTGGATTTGCCAGAGGCTTTTGGCCATTTACCTAGGGGGCATCGAGCTTTGTGTAGGAAGATGAGTTTACTGGCCAGGAAATGTATTCTTCAGTTCCGGTCGGTTCCAGACCCTCCGGCATAATGGCACTGGCGGAACCAACTGCATCAGTTGGTCATTTGGGAGGCGCGAGATGCCGAAGGGTCTATGAAATGAAAGATGTTGTTTTTGAATATATGGGAGCCTTATCTGCAAGTCTTACATCCTAAGGGTCGCAGTGTGGTTTTAAGATGGGTGTCCTAATTTGTTAGTTAGTTGGGTTGGGAGAGTAATGGTGAGTACTGGTGGGGCAGGGTGGAAAGTATCATGGAGGGGAGGAGAGAGGGGTTGAGGAGGGGAAATGGGGTGTATTGAAGATTCTGGCAATTAATCAAAGATAGGATAAGTGGCTCAGGTGGGGGGAAGGGGTGGTGTGACATTTTTGGGGTTCATAAGAGTACAGGGCTTTGGAGTAACTTTCCACCCTCATTAATCTCACTTGCCCTATGTAGAGAAGGAAGGAGACGGAGTTTGGTTGATGTTACTCTTTTATTGTATACTAGTCTTTAAGCACGTTACATTAACGGGTACTAGAATAGATATGTGTGTCTGTCTTTCTTTCTTTCTCTCTCTCCTCTTGGCCGCTGTCTATGTTTATTTGTTTCTCTCTCCTTGGACACTGTCTGTCTCTCCTTGGACGCTGGCTGTCTGTCTTCCTTTCTGTCTGTCTCTCTGGCCCCCTGTGTGTCATTCTTTCTGTCTGTGTCCTTGTGTCATCCCCCCCCCAGAGCAAAGCTGTCTGCCCCCAGCATACCCCTTCCCCCAAACCAGCCCCCTTTCCCTCTCCCTGACTGTCTCTTCATGGCCCCTTCTGTCTCCCCCCCCAGATCAAAGCTGTCTGCCCCCCAGCACACCCTTCCCTCCAAAGCAGCTCCCTTTCCCAATCCCTGACTGTCTCTCCATGGCTCCTTCTGTCTTCTCCCCCAGATCAAAGCTTTCTGCCCCCCAGCACACCCCTCCCTCCAAAGCAGCCCACTTTCCCTCTCCCTGACTGTCTCTCCATGGCCCCCTTCTGTTTTCCCCCCCAGATCAAAGCTGTCTGCCCCCCAGCACACCCCTCCCCCAAAGCAGCCCCCTTTCCCTCTCCCTGACTGTCTCTCCATGGCCCCCTTTTATTGCCCCCCCAGAGCAAAGCTTTCTGCCCCAGCACACCTCTCCCCCAAAGCAGCCCCCTTTCCCTCTCCCCCTTCTGTTTTCCTCCCCAGATCAAAGCTATCTGCCCCCCAGCACACCCCTCCCCCAAAGCAGCCCCCTTTCCCTCTCCCTGACTGTCTCTCCATGGCCCCCTTCTATTTCCCCCCCCCCAGAGCAAAGCTTTCTGCCCCCAGCACACCTCTCACCCCAAAGCAGCCCCCTTTCCCTTTCCGTCTTTCTATGGCCCCCTTCTGTCTTCTTCCGCAGAGCAAACTGTCTGCCCCCAGCACACCTCTCCTAACTGTCTTTCCATGGCCCCCTTCTGTCTTCCCCTCCCCTGAGCAAAGCTGTCTGTCCCCCAGCATACCTCTCCAACAAAAGCAGCCCCCTTTACTTGCAGCACCGGCACGACACCCTTCAGCCAATCGTGAGTGCTTAGAGCGCGAGAAGGAGCAGGGCCTGGGCGTGTTGGGCGTGGTGGGGGAGGCCCCGACTGCCCCAGATGCAGCTTCTTCAGCGTCGGTGAGGAAGGAGAGGTTGGCCTGACTCTCCGTAGGGGCTTTGGGGACAGTCTTCTGCGGCTCGGAGCCCTCCTCCCAGCAGCCACTGCCAGCACCGCTCCGCACTGCCTTCATCCTGCCGCCCAGTGCGCCAAGCCAGCGCATGTGCCTGCTCCGCACTGCCGTCTTCTCGCCGCCCAGTGCGATTCCAGACAATACTGACATGTGAATGTATAAACTGAGGACCAAGTAGCAGCTTTACAGATCTCATCAACAGGAGTGGAACATAAGAAAGCAACTGAAGCTGCCATAGCTCGGACTTTGTGGGCTGTGGCATGACTCCCAAGTTGCAGCCCAGCCTGAGTATAACAGAAGGCGATACAAGCAGACAACCATGTAGAAATAGTTCTCTTGGATACAGGACATCCCAACTTATTAAGATCAAAGGAGACAAAAAGTTGAGGTGAAGCTCTATGTGGCTGAGTTCTCTGTAATTAATAATCCAAAGCTCGTTTACAGCCCAAAGTATGAAGAGACATTTCTTCAGGATGAGAATAAGGCTTAGGAAAGAACACTGGAAGCACAATGGATTGATTGAGATGAATTTCAGTGACTACTTTTGGAAGGAACTTTGGATGAGTGCAATGCACAACTTTATCATGATGAAACATTGTGAACAGTGGATCTGCCACCAGTGCTTGAAATTCACTTACACTTTGAGCAGAGGTAAGGGAGATGAGAAAAAGCACTTTCCAAGTGAGGTATTTAAGATGAGCTGAAGACATTGGTTCAAAAGGAGGCTTCATAAGCCTAGAGAGAACAACATTGAGATCCCAAACTACTGGAGGTGGTTTGACATTGAAAAGTCCTTTCATGAATCTGGACACAAGAAGATGATAGTACGTCTCAGAAAACCAGACGGAGACTATGTAGAAACGGACTCGGAAAAAGCCCAACTGTTAAATGAATACTTCTGCTCAGTCTTCACCCGCGAGGCGCCGGGAATCGGCCCTCAGCCACAAACAAGGGTTAAATCAGTTGACCCGTTTAGTAATTTCAAGTTTACACCCAGCAGCGTCTATTGCGAGCTGTCAAAAATCAAGGTCAACAAGGCAATGGGGCCTGACAACCTACACCCTAGGGTGCTCAGGGAGTTGGGTGATGTCCTAGCGGAACCGCTGTCCGCGCTCTTCAATCTCTCCCTTAGTACAGGTAACGTCCCGATGGACTGGAAGACAGCTAACGTCATCCCACTCCACAAGAAAGGCTCCAAGATGGAGATGGCAAATTACAGACCAGTGAGTCTCACATCGATAGTGAGCAAACTAATGGAAACCCTAATCAAACACCAATTGGATAGAATCATGGACGAGGAGAAACTACGGGATCCCCGCCAACATGGATTTACTAAGGGGAGATCCTGCCAATCCAACCTGATCAGCTTCTTTGACTGGGTGACGAGGAAGCCGGATGCTGGTGAGTCCCTGGACATTGTCTACCTAGATTTCAGCAAGGCATTTGATAGCGTACCACACCGCAGGTTGCTAAGCAAGATGAGTTCTTTAGGTTTGGGCGACACATTGACAAATTGGGTTGGGAACTGGCTTGGAGGTAGGCTTCAGAGGGTGGTGGTGAATGGCACCCCCTCCGAAATGTCGGAGGTGATAAGTGGAGTGCCACAGGGCTCCGTCCTGGGCCCAATCTTGTTCAACATCTACATAAGAGACTTGACAGAAGGGCTCCGAGGAAGAATAACATTATTCGCCGATGATGCCAAGCTAAGCAATGTAGTGAACAAGAGCACAACAGACAATAATTCGATGGTAGATGATATGATGCATGATCTACTTCTACTGGAGCGCTGGTCTAGGTCCTGGCAACTCAGTTTCAATGCCAAAAAATGCAAAGTCATGCACCTGGGAAGCCGAAATCCATGCAAGATTTACACCCTAAATGGCGAGATCTTGACAAAAACTGAAGCAGAAAGAGACTTAGGGGTGATTGTCAGGGATGACATGAAGTCTGCAAACCAAGTTGAGCAAGCTTCATCCAAAGCAAGGCAAATCATAGGTTGCATACGCAGGAGTTTCGTCAGCCGTAAACCTGAAGTCATTATGCCACTATATAGATCCATGGTGAGACCGCACCTGGAGTACTGTGTGCAATTTTGGAAGCCACATTACCGCAAGGATATACTGAGACTGGAATCGGTCCAGAGAATGGCCACCAGGATGGTCTCGGGACTCAAGGAGCTCCCATACGAGGAGCGGTTAGGGAAGTTGCAGCTCTACACACTCGAGGAACGTAGAGAGAGGGGAGATATGATCGAGACTTTCAAGTACCTCACGGGTCGCATCGAAGTGGAAGAGGATATATTCTTTTTCAAGGGTCCCGCGGCAACAAGGGGACATCAGTGGAAAATCAGGGGCAGGAAACTGCACGGTGACACTAGGAAGTTCTTCTTCACCGAAAGAGTGGTTGATCGCTGGAATAGTCTTCCACTTCAGGTTATTGAGGCCAGAAGCGTGCCAGATTTTAAGGCCAAATGGGACAAACATGTGGGATCTATCCGCAAAGATAGATAGGGAGGGTCATTGGAGTGGGCAGACTTGATGGGCCGTGGCCCTTATCTGCCGTCTATTTCTATGTTTCTATGAGCAGTTAGAGGTTCACCATCAACCGGGATGTGAAACGCATTGATAGCACTGAGATGACAAACAAAGTGGTCTTGAGGCCTGAGATGGATAGATGTAGAAGATAATCTATTACTGAAGATATAGAGGTGGATTTAGCATCATGATGATGAAAAGTACACTAAGTGGAAAACCGTGTCCATTTCTGCTGGTAACAGTGCTGTGTAGACGGTTTTCTTGAGACTTCTAAGATAATCTGACAGGATAAGAAAGATGAACCTCAGCCAATGTCAGCCATGTTGTAAAGACTGAAGATTGGGATGCAGAAGAGATCCGTGAGAAGAGATGGAAAAATCTGAAAAGGCATTGATTCCCTGATACTAAGTTGAAGTAGAAGGGAGAACTGTCAAAGGCTTTGCTAAAATCTAAATACACCACATCTAGTGCACATCCTCTATCGAATTCTCTGGTCACCCAGTCAAAGAAATTGATCAGATTTGTCTGACAAGACCTACCTCTAATAAATCCATGTTGCCTCCAGTCCTGTAATCCACAGGATTCCAGAAGCTTGACCATTCTCTGTTTTAAAAGTGTTTCCATTAATTTGCTTACCACAGAAGTCAGACTTATTAGCCTGTAATTCCCTACTTCTTCCTTACTTCCACTTTTGTGGAGAGAGACTACATCCGCCCTTCGCCAGTCCTCTGGTACCACTCCTGACTCTAGAGACTTGTTGAAAGGTCAGTCAGAGGAGCTACCAGAACGTCCCTAAGTTCCTTCAGCACCCTAGGATGTACACCATCTGGCCTCATTGCTTTGTCTATCTTTATTTTAGCTAGCTCCTCACGAACACAAACCTCTGAAAATCAATCAGGGTCTATTACTCCTCCATCCCTATTCATGTTTGTCTTCTGCGGTCTCGCTCCCGGCACTTCAGCCGTGAACACAGAATAGAAATATCTGTTAAGCAATTCAGCCTTTTCTTTATCAGCTTCTACATATTACTCCCCTTCACCTTTAAGTCTCACAATACCACTTTTGCACTTTTTCCTATCACAATGCAACAATCATAGTGTCTATAGAAGATTTATCATGGCTGGCAAAGGGGTGGGAGCAAGTCTTGAGCATGAACAGATGCTCAAGATTCTGTGCCAACTCATAGTAAATGGCATAGATATCTCCTTAGAAAATTAATAGTCCACTTGTATCTAAATTTCTAAGATAATGAATATACTGTGCTTCACCTTCCCCTTCTCATTCTGATGTTAAATATATGTTTTCTTTAAGACCTCAGAACCACCACTCCTCCATCCCACCCTAGGTGTTTCAACGGGGAGATTCAAGTGGTGAACTCCTCACCGGTCTTTTTTATTATAATTTGATTGGTGCATAACTCTATCGTTCATTGATTTATGTATTAATGTCACTTATCTTAGTAATGGCGATATGTTCACTTCTCACAGTGAATTAAGCGGTAGGACCCGATATGTTTCACCGAAGTTTCGTCAGGGATCCACACAAAACTGCTGTCATCCAACTTACTATCCGTTTCTATTTGAGAGATTTTGGTATTTGAATTACAATATGTTCTAATTGAGCTTTCATAACTCCACATCTTGGGCAAGCTCTCATTTCAAATAAACTTACAAAAAACCCTCATCAATAGGGCAATAAAGACCCTGAATAAGAATTTATACTGGGTCTTTTGTGTGATACAAGTATAGGTATTTGCACTTTATATCACATTCATATTAAATGCTATGAGTGTTGATATTTTGTATTTGGGTGGAGATGGAAACAACATCTTAAAGTTAATATATACCAATAAAATGTTGATAGCAACATTGTTGGTTTAATCATCAATTGACAATGAATATGACTATGCTGTAGACAAAATATATAAACTGCCTGTAGCTGGAAAATTACTAACTACTCTGTTTGTGACATCGGTGTTTCATCATAAAAGTGTGTAACTTGCATAGAGTGGCAGGTATGGATCTGACCAGCTTGATGAGTATACTAGATGAACTCTGTAGGTCTTTGTCTGTCTTTATTTACTAAGTTACTATGTAAGAGCAAGCTGACAGAGGGTCTAAATAACAAATCAACAGACTATACAATTGTAATTTACCTCCATCTTTCAGAAATTTTCTAGAAGTCACACACACACTCATCTACAGATGCATTTGTTGTTGGGTATAAATATGCACAACAGTCAAGTGCTGAAAATGCGAGGCCAGGACAACTGTAATTACTTCAGTGTAAAATGGAAACTAAACCACCAGAGTATATATTGGTAGAAAAATACCTTAAGAACATAAGAAGTTGTCTCCGCTGAGGCAGACCAGAGGTCCATCTCGCCCAGCGGTCCGCTCCCGCGGCGGCCCATCAGGCCCATTGCCTGAGCAGTGGTCCCAGACTATCCGTATAACCTACCTCTACTCCTATCTGTACCCCTCAATTCCTTTATCCTCTAGGAATCTATCCAAACCTTCTTTGAAGCCTTGTAACGTGCTCCGGCCTATCACAGCCTCCGGAAGCGCGTTCCATGTATCCTCCACCCTCTGGGTGAAAAAGAACTTTCTGGCATTTGTTCTAAGCCTGTCCCCTTTTAATTTCTCCGAGTGCCCCCTTGTACTTGTGGTTCCCCATAATTTGAAAAATCTGTCCCTGTCTACCTTTTCTATACCCTTCAGGATCTTGAAGGTTTCTATCATGTCTCCTCTAAGTCTCCACTTTTCCAGGGAGAACAGCCCCAGCTTTTTCAGTCTGTCAGTATATGAGAGGTTTTCCATACCCCTTATCAGTTTCGTTGCTCTTCTCTGGACTCCCTCAAGTACCGCCATGTCCTTCTTGAGGTACGGCGACCAGTACTGGACACAGAATTCCAGATGCGGGTGCACCATGACATGGCAACTTTTCTATCTTAGACGATTTTAAGGTAGCAAATGTTTCAATCATGATTCATGGTGTATAAAGTGTAAAAAAAAAATGTATGTATTTATCAATGTCATCATATACATTTTCAACAAGACTACTATGCTTTTACTCTAAGAATGCACGTCATCACTTCTGTATTGAACACATATCTTTAATGCACTGCTCTTTCAGGAAAAAGACAGGTTTCTATATAATATTAGCTAATGAAGGAAGGAAGCACAACAGCAGGTTCACTCTATCAGTATAGCTGTCATGAGCAACTCTTCCAAGAAAGAGTCATCTACTATACTGAAGCAGACAACACCTCTGGTCAAAGGAAAATCATCTTTAGTTTATTTCATAAAGTAAGACTTATTATAAGAGTTTAATTTAGCTTTCATAGGAATCCCCACCAAGACATTTAAGGCTATTGACCCTTGCACTCTTTTCACCACTATATCACTCTTCCTCTTGAACACTATGCTATGTAAGTTTGTCAATGAAGCGATCTCTTCTTATAATACTACTCTCTACTCTGCCCTAAATATCTTTGCAAGAACATAAGAATTGCCATACTAGGATAGACTGAAGGTCCATCAAGCTCAGTATCCCGTTTCCAACAGTGACTGACCCAGGTCCCAAGTACCTTACCCCTCCCATCTCAAATTCTGTAAGGCATACCAATCCCCAGTCCTAGCTAACCCTTACAATCCTCTTCTTACGTTCCTGTGCCTGATCTGCTGAGCTTCTCTGGCTTAAATCTCCACTCATGCTAAATTTTACACTTCAAATTCCTGCTGACCTCCTTCCAGTCAGCTCTCTCACTTGCAAAACAAGACTACTATACCCATCTGACCAGGGCAGGATTAATTCTTCGAGGGCCCCTAGGCACACAAGTACACTGGGCCCCCTAGCTCTGCCCCGCCCACACCATACACCCCTACCCTGCCCATATCCTGCCCCCATTTATTTACCTGTTTTATAATTTACCTCTTTATTTTCACTTGTATTTCTTTTTTTCTTTTATTATAGAATTCAAAACAAACAACAAAGATTACCATACCAGTGCCAGTGTGCAGTTTTAGTTCTATGCAAGCCCAAACATCTCTGAACAAATCCCTCTTTCCTTCCCTTCCCACCTACTTGCCCAGGACTTTAACTCTGAACCCTTTCCATACATATGTAAAAGTGTTCAAATGCATTGTAAAGCAGTAATACTATCCAAAACATAAGTCTATATTAATAACCAAGTTGCAACTCGTCTCTACTGCCTCACTCTGTCATCCAACTTTAACCCATATGTATAAACAACCAAATCTGCAACTCCTCTGGTACGTTCCACTCAATGTATGATAATTTGTAACAAAACAACAAGGCAAGTGGTCCACTAAAGAATCCAACATGGAACAAAAGATCAGCAGACAATAAGGAAATTCAAATCACTTTACAAATTAACAAATAAAACAAAAAATGGAAAATAAGATATCATTTTATTGGACTAATACATTGTCTAATTAGGTTTCAGAGATCAAACCCTCTTTCCTTAGGTCAGTAAAGGATACTGCAGTAACGTATCCTGACCTGAGGAAGGAGAATTTGGCCTCTAAAGGTTAGTCAAAGATGCATTAAAATTAGTCCAATAAATCGATCACCGTATTTCCATTTTCTGTTTATAAACATTTATCAACACAGCTACAATACTACTTTATCCTATAACAAAAAATTAAAAAACAGAAATTTTTTTCTACCTTTGTCGTCTTGATTTTCAGCTGAATTATGTGTTTGGGTCTTCCCATTTGTACTAGAGTTCTCCATAGTTTTATTGTAATCCACAGTCAATAGCTTTTCTGTAGTCGATGAAGCAAAGGTATAGAGGGTTTTGGTGTTCTTTGCTCTTGTCCAATATTCATCTAACATTGGACTAGGACTCGAGCACGAGTTGATGGCACCTAACAACCTTTGTCTCCCAGTTTCTGCTTTCCTCATCTTGTCATTTTCTTCCTTCATCCACTGCCCTTCCAGAAACTGTCTGCCAACCCCCTTCCATCTTTCCATTTCTCCTACTGCCCTCCACCTGCCTCCTTGGTCTGGCATCCATCTTCTTCCTTCTGTTCTCCTCATGGTCTGCCATCTCTCTCCTTCCATTTCCCTCTCTCTTCTCATTTCCTCCACTCAGATCTAATATTTCTGTCTCCTTCCCCTTTCCTCCCATGCTCTGGCATCTCTCTCTTCTCTATTTTCTTCTTCTGTCTAAATTAAATTCTCTCTTACTATTCAGTTCTCAGTTTCCCTCTTTTCACTGTGCCTACCCACAGATTGCCACCCCTTTCCTTCATCCCTCCATTATCTCACTAACTCTCTTCTTCCCCCTATCCAGCATATGCCTTTTTCTTTCTCCCCTCCTTCCATCCAGTATGTGTTCTCTTTCTCCACTTCCATTCAGCATCTGCTCTCCCCTCTCAAATGACATCCATCCGCCCTCTTCTCTCTCTCCCTTCTTCCCACTTCCATCATCTGTCCAACTTCCCCTTTCTCTCTCTCTCTCTCTTCCACTCCGAGCCTCCACCCAGGGGCCTATCTCCCTCCCTACCCCTCACCTTCGCACGTGTCACCACTTACATTATTCATTATTCTTTGGAGGGTTTTTAGGAAGTTCCCATGAACTGATTAGTCACCCTGTGTAAACCATATCAAATTTAACTTAATACAATTTCCTCCTTTTGAATGGTAGGTGTGCATGTGCAAAGATAGAATACAAAGGACTAGCAGCAGGTTTTTGGGATTGATTTGCACTTGAGACTGACCCCTCCTTATATATATATATATATATATATATATATTCTTAGGCTTTTTTATATTTTTGGAAATCAGAACTGAAACATTGAGGTTGGAATATGTCAACATCCGGTAGTATTTCAGAAAAGGTTCTGCCAATGTAGTCTTATTTATTTACTTACTTATATCAGTGTTCTTCAACCTTTTGATACCTATGGACCGGCAGAAATAAAATAATTATTTTGTGGACCGGCAGTTGAAGAACACTGGGCTACGTCGTGCCCATCTCCACTCAATCTCCACCCCAGACCCTGCCCCCATAACAGTACTAATTGTAACACCATTTTTTCCATTCATTTTTCATATATACACACACTATATACAGTAAGGGAATTTTTTAAGTACCTTCTTACTTCTCATTTATAATCTTAATGTATATTTTCTTCAAACCACTTAGAACCTAACGGATGTAGCGGTATATAAGAAATAAATTACATTACATTACATTACTATAATTGTATTAACATCACATAATGGTTAATACAAAATTAAAATACACAAAGCACACTGTATGCTTTTTAACATTCTTTACTAACAGAAAACAGATAACCCCATGCAAATGCAGGATCAAAAACTAAAAGTATTAATATTTACAAACAAATCCTAAGATGCAAGACTCTGCAAGCAGTACAACCCCAGAGGAAAACAAATAAATGCATTTCTTCCTGAACAGACAAATCTATCACTAAATAAAAAAAATAAAAGCATTTCCACTACCATTGTTGTCTCTCTCCCTCCATGTGCCTTGCCTTTTGGCCTGCTCCCCGCCAACCCCCCCTCCACCCCCACCCCCGGTGTTATCTTTGGGCTGGACCACTGTGCAATCAATGTGGCATCTTTGGGCCAGCTTCCTGAGTGCTGCATTGCACAAAGCTGTGGGCAGCGGCTCCTCGCATGCATCCCATGCCTCATCTGGAAGCCTTCCCTCTGACGTTGCGACGTCAGAGACAAGGCATCTGGTTCAGGCGCAGGACGCGCATAGGAGCCTTTTCCCACGGCTTTGTGCACTGCAGCACTCAGGGAGCTGGCCCGAAGATGCCACCTTGATCGCATCGTGGACCGGTGGCTGACAACACTGTCTTGGGCCCGATGGACCGGAAGAAAATTTCTGCAGACCAGCACCAGTCCACGGACCGGCGGT
The DNA here is from genome assembly GCF_902459505.1 of Geotrypetes seraphini. Classification (NCBI taxonomy): domain Eukaryota; kingdom Metazoa; phylum Chordata; class Amphibia; order Gymnophiona; family Dermophiidae; genus Geotrypetes; species Geotrypetes seraphini. The sequence goes on from NC_047084.1 coordinate 371,898,299, forward strand.
TGAAGAACACTGGTTTATATCCTGCTTGATCTCACTATTCTTGACAGGTATAAAAATTTACCACATATAATTAAAATTTCTTAAAAATACATAGCAGAAAAACGTACCAAAAACAAGACATACACTGGACAAGTAACAAGCTACCTACTTTCAAAATTCATACCGCCTTTGGTAAAATGCATGTAGATATGAACATGTGTGTGCCAACTACATACATTTTATAACTATCAACATCTAAAGCAGGGATCTCAAAGTCCCTCCTTAAGGGCCGCAATCCAGTCGGGTTTTCAGGATTTCCCCAATGAATATGCATTGAAAGCAGTGCATGCACATAGATCTCATGCATAGTCATTGGGGAAATCCTGAAAACCCAACTGGATTGCGGCCCTCAAGGAGGGACTTTGAGATCCCTGAACTAAAGCATCAACTGAGGCAACTCAGCAAAATATGTGTCTAAATTACGGCACTTTTTTACTATTTACAACACAGATGAATAAGTGCACACACAGACATGTATATTTGTCATTTTAGAATCCTACACAATTATATGCTCCCAATTAGGCACATAATCTGCAATCATTTCACAAACAAATTTGGGAGGAGGGATTAACAAGGCAATCTCCTCTAGTCCCTCCTGGACAGCACTACCCATAATTAGCACTTTGATTTTGAGCACTCCCAATGTTCATTCTGGTGCTCAGCAATGTGCATTCCCCTTATGAAATAGAGAATACATGTATATATTTTGGCCCTGCCCTAACCCTGCGCAAACTACATTTCTCCCATATGCATAATATTCGTGATTTGCACATGTAAACCTTGGCTTTCTAAAATTATAAATAGGATAGGGTTTTTAATGTAACCTCTTTAATATTGGCATATGCAAAAAAATTCAGCAAAATCAACCAGTAACACTTATAAAATCCATGTTATTGAATATAATATATATCAGATGTGCATGTAATATTTATGTATTTAGCATTCTAGTAACATACCCCCTTTTTAAATTTCTTGTAGAACATTTAGCAAATACTTTGTTTTGTTTAGAAGTCCTGGTAGTTATCTATCATTTAGCAACTGAACTGTTGTCAATGATCCATTAATGAAACCCTGATTGGAATCAATTTCTCAAACTTTACACAAAATATGCAAAATCATACTGTTTATTAGATAATTGCCCTCCAGTGATTATGAAATCATCTCCTATTACTTTTGAAGTAAAGATCTATGAATGGATTTCAGCTTTATTACATAAAGGAGAATTTCTGAATGTCTTGTTAAATTGATGGACGGTTTAGTTAACACTGAATTGATGGACTTATCTTGATGGATTTCTATTTTGCACGAATCCCAATCTGGTTTCCATCCATACTATAGCACGGAAACAGTTTTGGCTTCATTGGTAGATTATCTTCACTATCTATTTAGCCTAGGGAAGAATGCACTAATTTTTACAGTTTGACTTGAGTAGTGCATTCGATTAAGTCGATAATGGAATTATGTTCAACTGTCTTGATGCAATTGGAATTTCAGGTTGTGCTGCAGTGGTTTGAAGGTTTTTTAAAAAAATGAACTTAACAAGTTTATTGTGAAGAAGAATATTCTTTTTTTATTTATTTACAAACTTAAATCTCAAGTATTACACTTGAGCAATAATAGTGCAATAATAGTGCAATAGTGCAATAATAGTATTACAGAAAGCATAGTGCAATAATAGTGCAATAGTGCAATAATAGTATTACAGAAAGCAATAATAGTGCAGGTAATTTGATTTTAGAAACATTCAATAAAGAAAATAAATTTTAACTATTTATTTTCAAGTCCTCCTTTAGATCCAAGATTTTAGAAACAGCAAAAATAAGAAAAAGAAAAATACACAAATGTGTATTAAAGGATGCTATAGACCAGTGGTTTCCAAACCTGTCCTGGGGGACCCCCCAGTCAGCCAGGTTTTCAAGATATCCCTAATGAATATGCATGAGAGAGATTTGCATATAATGGAAGTGACAGGTATGCAAATCTCTCTCATGCATATTCATTAGGGATATCTTGAAAACCTGACTGGCTGGGGGTCCCCCAGGACAGGTTTGGGAACCACTGCTATAGACTATAGTGCTGAAAACATGGTTCCATATTTAAATAAAATTATATAGGGCTCAAGATTTTTCTCCCTCCAGACAAGACGTTGCCACAAAAGTTATCAATTGATATGGTTCAAAGAAAACGTATTTAACAGTACGGTAACACACAATAAATACACTTACAAGGATGCCTCAAATAGAAAGTAGTTCCCAAGGATATAACCCCAGGTTTCAAAAGAAGAAATTCATGGCAGAGCTTTTGCGTCTCCTGTGACAGGTCAGGAAACATCTGTATTTTTTGACCAAGAAAAACTTTTTGTCTATTTTTAAAGAAAAGTTTTAACAACCATATTTTATCTTTCGGAAGAGCTACAGTTATCGGTGTGGCAGGCAGTGCTACCTCTATATCCGATGTCTCTAATAATGCTGATACATTCATTGGCTCTTGATTAAGATTTTTTTCAGGTAAATAATACATACGTGACAATGGTGGTTACGTTTCTTCTGAAACCTCTAAGATTTCCACTAAATATCTCTTAAGCATTTCCCTAGGAGTTACTATTACAAGCCTAGGGAAGTTAATCAGCCTTAAATTATTACTACGAGAATTATTTTCAAGCATTTCAATTTTTTTCCTCAAATTAATATTGTCCTTAACTAAAGTCTCTTGCAATTGTTTAGATGTACACATTTCCTGTTCAATTTTCTGAATAGATGATTTAGAGACAGTCATATCCGTTTTCAATTCCTTAAGCTCTTTAGTATGTTCCTTAATTTTCTCTTCATTATGTTGAAAATTAGGGCTTATAGTCTTCGCAAAGCTAGTCATAAGATTCCACAAGGAGTCTAAGGTTACCTCAGGCAGTTTAACTAAGGAAATTAAAGCTTGTGTAGTAGTAAAGTGCTCACTGTTCTGTAGAGTTTCTTGGGAACTTGCTCTCTGGTCATACCTTTCCGCAAAGATGGATTTGTCCCAGAAACTTCCATTAGGGCTCCTTGAGCAAGAGCCTCAACCTCTAAGCCCTCTGCTGGATCAATGCTTACCTCAGGAGGAGAGAACACCACGGGCTCCGGGGTTTCCCCACCCCTTGGAGAGCTGATAACCTGAGACTGCGGGGTGGCACCCTTACGTCGGGGCTGAGTGTTGTATCTGGCTCAAGAGGAACTGCTATGGGCTTGCCTCCCTGCAGGCTGCCATCTCACGCCATCGAAATCTCCTGCATATGCCTCAGCAGTTCTTCAATATTGCCGAGAGTAGGCACTCCGGTACGCCGCGAGGCGCCAGCAGCGCTCCGGCCTCTTCTACCCTGGTGCGAACAGCTCAGCGCATCCAGTTAGCAGCAGCCATCTTGGATCTTGATTCTTCGTGAGGAAGAATATTCTGATGTTTGGAGCAATGCATATGGAGTCCCTCAGAGTTCACCACTTTCTCCTTCTCTTTTTAATATTTATTTGGCATCTCTGGGTAATAAACTATAAAAATTAAGTTTGAAATTATATAGTTGTGCAGATGATATAACTAATCTAATTCCTATCGCCTCTTTAACATCTGATACACAATATTTTATATCATCCGTAAGTGTGCTCATTGAGCAATGGGCCAAGAAATTTAGATTAAAATTAAACTCTTATAAAACAAAAAAATTTTGGGCAAGTCCAACTAATAAAATTAAAGAAACTTCTTTGATATTAAATGGAATTGATTATCCTATCAATTCTGTTATCAAAATATTAGGAGTATATTTAGATCAGTCTTTAACCTTTGATGCTCAACTTGACACTTTAGTTTTAAAAAAAGTTTTTTCACATTGTGAAAGCTTCGTACTATAAAATCTTAATTTTTCGTCCTTCAGACTGATAGTACAATCATTAGTTTTGAGTATCTGCTATAATAAAACTCTTACCGCACATGTGCAGTTCACACTTCATGATCCCTGCGTCCCTGATCCGTAGCTCTGTGGCAGACATACGCAGTACAGCAAGCGACACAGTACAGTATGCGACGCATGCGCCGGTGCAGATTGTGGTGGTTTGCAGCGCATGCGACGCTTTCCTCAACTTCCTCCAACTGGAGCTTGCGGCGGTTTGTGTGCGGCAGTTGCACTATCTATAGAACGAGCCTGTGTCGGACACTTTTCCCTAACTATACAATGTTATAAACAAAAAGGTAGGTGGGAGAAGGGGCACAAGAAACAGAAAGGCAGGGAGATAGACAGACAGACAGAAAGAAAAACGGACACACAGTAAGACAGGGTGCCAGGGAAAGAGATAGAAAGAATAGAGAGACAGACAGAAAAAAAGACATCAGACACATACAGCGGCCAAGGAGAGAGAGACAGAAACAAAGACAAACAAGCAGAAAGTGGCCAAGGAGAGAGACAAAAATAAAGAAAGACAGACAGACAGGAGCCAAGGAGAGATAGAGAGAGAGAGAGAGAGAAAGTCAAACAGACAGATAATGGCCAAGAAGACAGAAATAAAAAAAGACAGACAGCGGCCAAGAAGAGAGACAGAAAGACAATAAGACAAACAGACAGCAGCCAAGGAGAGAAAGAGACAGAAAAAAAAGACATACAGACAGTGGCCAAGGAAAGAGACAGAAAGAAAAAAAGGACAGACAGACAACAGCCAAGGAGACAGAAATAACAAAAGACAGACAGCGGCCAAGGAGAGAGACAGAAATAAAGACAGCCAGTGGCCAAGGAGAGAAATAGAGACAGAAAAATAGACAGACAGATAGCGACCAAGGATAGAGATAGAATAAAGACAGACAGACAAAACAGATAGGGGGCCAGGGAGAGAGACAGAAAGACATACAGAAAGAAAAGGGGCAGGAGAGAGAAAGAAAGACAGACATACAGAAAGAAAGAAGGAAATTAAGAAATGCCAAAGTCTACACATCTATTCTAGCATCTGCAACGGTTGCGTGTGGCTGTTTCCTCCACCTGACTAAGGAGCCTGCGGCGGTGTGTGTGTGGCGGTTTCCATATCGCTACAAGGAGCCTACGTCAGACCCTGCCAGAGCTGCTTCAGAAAAATGGGTGTATGAGTGGTACAGGGGTCTGCTGGAAAAATGGGAAAGCAAACAATTTGAGACCCGCAGCGTCCAACAACATAAGAAAAACAAACAAACAACTTAACATTCAGAAAACTGTTTAAAGCCTGGAAATCAACCGTACAAAGGATATTAATGCTCACATAGTATGTTTTCAGTAGATTTTGTGATCTATTAAGTCTACACATCTATTCTAGCAACTGCTAATGTAGCGGGCTTAAACACTAGTATTAGAATATTGTAGCATTATCAAGAGGATGCAAATTATTCAAAACACCACACTGCATTTAATTTTCAATTTGAAAAAATCAGAACACATGACACCTTATTACCAAAAGTTGCATTGGATTCCAGTCGAGGCAATAATTTTCAAATCTGCTTGTTTATGTTATAAAACATTTTTCGGTCTTGCTCCAAATTATAAATCATTTTGATTTATCAGAAACTAATCGCTCTACATGTAGTATCTCTGTTCTCCTTCCCATCAATAAAAGGTTGTATATATGAAAGATTTTTTGATAGGACTATCTTTTCAGGCAGGAAAATGGAATAAAAAGCTTTGGTGGTTTGATCTTGACTTCTTCTTATCAGTCTTTTAAGAAGATCATTAAAAATTTGTTTGATAAATTTGTATAATCAGATTAGTCTATCTTATCATAAAGTGATCTTATGAATTATGTATTTTTGATATAAAGACACTGTGTTTTAGTTTTCTTCTCATTGCAAAATACATTGAACCATGAGCTACTGTGGTATAAAAATAAAGTTATTATTTTTATTATATTAATTTGCAAAAAAATAATTGCAAGGATATTAATAAATGAAAAGCAAAGCATCCAGTATTGCACACTAAATATATGGTTATATTTCACCCACTTACCTTTAGCAGATCCTTGGGGAAATCTTTCCCTTCATTCACACCTTGAAGGTTGGAGATGAATTCCTGACATGTCATCTTCTTCCCAATATTCTGAAAGATGGCAAGTGATACATTACAAATCACAAAGACATATTTTTTGTTCCAGGTATTAAACTCAAATGAGTCAATTGGATAACATGAAATACTGTACAGAAAATCCAGAGGTAAAAATTACATTTATTCAGAAAACACACACATCACACTCAGCCTCCAACATTTATAGATATTTATCAATCTAAAATATTGTAATATGCATTTAAAAGATAACAACCTCATCAGTTAGTAATAGCACCTTTGACTGTCCTTTCTTTTCACAGTTAAGCAATCTATGATAAGCAAGCAGAGACCAAAATCCCTGGCCTGCTGCTTTAAGTCTTACCCATAAAATAGTGTGGGTTACATTTACAGAGCCTTACTGGTAGAAGGCAATCCATGAGGGGCATAATCAAAGCATTCAGACATCCAAAAACCTGCCTAAATTGGCACTTGGACATCCTAATTGCCAGGATGTCTTAGTGCCGATAATCAAAACAGTCTAGCAAGGTGTTCCAGCCTCTGTATGTTCAGAGTACGAAATGGGCATAGTGGAGGCGTGTTATGGGCAGGCTTTGGGCAGTCTCAAGGGCGGGTTAGACATGGACATCTTGCAGTGATAATCAAACATTTTGCAAGACATCCTGAATGAAACTTATATGTTTGGAACTACACCTGTTTAGAAAGGTCTAAGTGCCTCAAAGGTGCCCAAATTGATCAGATGCCCATCAAGGTAAGACACCCCCACACTCCCCCAGTGCTCTTAGACTCCCTCACACCCACAAAGATCAGAATACAAACGTACATACCTGTCTCCAGAACATCAGCACCTGGTATAGGAAAACCTAGTAAAGCTGCACATAGGTGTCATAAGTAGCCTGGAGGATGAGCTAGTGAACCCATAAAGAGGAGTAGCAAGTCCCATAACCCACTCTAACCACTACATTCATGGTGGAAAATGTGAGCCTACCAAAACCCTACTCTACTGTTATATCTCCCCTGCCCAGCGACCATGATCAAACAACTACAAACAATACAAAATACAGCCCTAAGACTCATCTATTCGCTGAAAAAATACGACCACATCACAGAGGAATACCACAACTTACACTGGCTCCCAATACAAGCAAGAGTATACTTCAAATTCTACTGCCTACTATTTAAAGCTATAAATGGAAACAGCCCAAACTACTGGAACAACCAACTAGCTCAATCCATCTCAACCAGACACAGGAGAACCCACTTACTATTCACACACCCGCCAACCAAAAATGTCAAACAAAGAAAACTATATGACAACCTAATGGCCACCAGAGCAGCAAAACTAGACAGACAAAGCACCAATCTGCTATCTTTGACCACAGACTATAAAACCTTCAAAAAAGAAACAAAAATCCTACTCTTCAAAAAAATACATAAAACCTATTTAACATGACCAGATCCCAAGCTTCACCTACTATACTATCTACTCTTTATCAAATCTAAAATGTTCAAATTACCCATTATGTATTACCTAATTTCATGACAATTCTTATGTAATCCGCCTATATATGTCATAACATCATGACAATTCTTATGTAATCCGCCTTGAACCGCAAGGTAATGGCGGAATAGAAATCACTAATGTAATGTAATATAGGTGCCACCTGTAGCCATAAGGGCTATTCAGCTTGTAGACAGGTGGATATAGTGGGTTTTGGGGGTGTTTTGAGGGGCTCACCATAACCTATATGGGCGTTCTGGTGAGATGTTTATCTGGCACCCTCTAAGGTGCCCCACTGCTCTGTTGTCATGTCTGGGTGACCAGTCCATTACAGGACTGGACCCTCCCAAATCCAAATGGTCTTGTTCTCGGCATTTGGGACTTGAACAAAATTTTTGTCGAAAATGTGGTAAAAAGATAGACATCTCTGCAGTCTGGGCATCCCAATGGCCTGGACGTCCAGATTTTTTTTTTTATTATTTCTAGATATATGGTGGTTTGCCTTTTGAAAATAGGCATTTTCTTACTGCTGACTTTGGGCGTCTAGTAACATACATCCAAATCAGACTTAGAAGTATGTTTTGAAAATGCCCCTCCATTTACATTATATAAATTCAAACATGAAAAACACGACAAACTATGGCCTTGATCCAACGTGCAATAGTGGGCTATGAAATATAACAAAAAGATGATCAAAAAGGTGAAATTCATTTGTCTGTAATGAGAGCAAAAGTTACTGATATGCTTGCTAGAAATGGAAAAGGGCAGAAGGAACCTGATAAAATTTTTCAAATGTCTGACAGACTTTGAGAGGAAGCCTTGGGAGAAACTCAGGGATGGAGTTTATGATGTGAAGTGCACGCCTGACCTCCGCGCTCCTGACTCGTGCACCTGCTGTCCCAAAAGAATACGAAGCTGTCAAGGGAGGGAAGGAAAAATTTTAAAAGGTACGGGTTTAAAAAATAAAAAAGGTACCAGTACAAAGGGGGGGGGGGGGGCATAATAAAAAAGGTACAAAGGGGGGCTATGATTAAAGGTAGAGGGGGGATAAAGGTAGAGGGAGGGATTTGATTAAAAAGGTACAAGGAGGGTATGATTAAAGGTATGGGGGATGATTAAAAAAGGTACTGGGGGTACGTGGGGGGATGATTTAAGGTACTGGGGGGATGGGGGATTATTTAAAGTACTGGGGAGTAAGTGGGGGGTATGGAGCTTGCCTGCTTGTCACTAGGCCTGCCTGCCTGCCACTAGGCCTGCCTGCTCTGTGCCCTGTCCCGGCCTACAACTAGACCACCAGAGGGGGGGACAGGGTACAGAGCCTGGCAGGGAGAATTTGGTTCAGAATTTTTTTTATTTCCTCCTCTAAGTCTAGGATGCGTCTTATGGTCAGGTGCGTCTTATGGAACAAAAAATACGGTATTTTGTACCTGGGGTAATGGAGAATTAAGTGACTTGCTCAGTATCAAAAGGAGCAGCGCTGGAATTCAATCCCACAATAGGGTTCTGGGGCAGCAGCTCTACCACTAGGACATTCCTCATCTCCACCTCACTTCAAATGTCTTAAGATGGTTACAAGAAACACTTATGTATTCCATCTCAGTAAGTGGGAATATATTATGAAACTGGATGTTAGGAATAAGATGATTGGATCAAGGGGGCAGAAGACTAAAAGACAAAAATAGAGATTTCTGGGTTATGTGAGAGGGATTATGCTATGTAATTCTTACATAAAATATATGAATACCATTTTGATTTATTTAGTATGGAAAATGGTACATCAAACTTTAGGGGGGAAAATGACAACACAAGATATCACAGGAGCCAACTTTTAAATATGATTGGGGGTGCTGAACTCATACAATTTTCCCTCACCCAGCAAAGGAAAAAACGTAAGGAAAACCAAAATAATGTACTGTACATAACATAAGTCTTTATTTGTATACCGCACAATGCCTTGCAGTTCTAGACGGTGTACAAAAGGAATACAACAAGGAACATTGTTAACATTAATGATAGATAAACCAAAACATGCTATTAAGGCACATAGATATTTCCTATTTGTTACAGACGGGTGGTGAATGACAAGCTTGGCTCTAAATGTCAAGCGCAGGGCAAAGTAATGTGGACAAATCAAAAGCTAGAGTCCTGCCACTCTCTCCTCCCCCTCACAGCTTGTCATACTTTCTCACTCCCCTCCATTCAAGCCATTTTTAGCACTTTTCTTCAACTAGTCTCTCTCTTCCCTCAGCCCATCTATACCATACTCCATTCCCCTAATTTATTTCATTTTCCCCTAATTTCTTCTTTCCCCCTCACTTCTCCTTGTCTTTTTCCCTATTCCCCATGCACGTTTTAATTTTTTTCTTTTTTGCATAGGCATAATGTGATGTTTTATATTTGGGACACTATGGGCTGTTACATGGCTTTGCAGAGAAAATATAGTCTGATAGCCAAGTAGAGATGGTTTTTTTAGTAATTGAAACTCCAAGTCTGTTAGGATCAAAAGCTAGCAGAATCTACTATGAGGTTTTGTCCAATCCAGCTATAATGTTGGAGCAAGTATGCAGTCTAATGTATGCAGTGATGCCTCATCTGGATGGGAATGTGGTTTGGGAAAGACGACAAATAGAACTATTGATTGGTTAAGATGAAATTCTGAGACAACTTTAGCTAGGAATTTTGGATGAGTCTAAAGGACTACTCTGTCATTGTAGAATCTTGAATAGGATAAATCTGATACTAGGGTTTGAAGCTCACTCATCCAGCAGGCAGATGTGAGGGCTACGAGGAAAACAACCTTCCAATTGAGAAATTTGAAAGAGCAGGTTGAGAGTGGCTCGAAAGGAGACTTTATAAGAGCAGATAGCATGACATTGAGATCCCAGGTCACAGGTGGAGGCCTGATAGATAGTTTAGTGTTAATGAAGTCCTTTTATGAATTTGGATAGCAAGTGGTGAACAGAGATAGGTTTATTGTCCAAGGGAGTATGAAACGCCCTGATGGCCCTGAGAGATGTACTCAAACCGAGTTGGTCTTGAGGCCTGAATTTGAGAGATGAAGGTGGTTGTCCCGAACGGGTGGGTGTTGACATAAGTTGCACCAACAAGGAACTGACCAGGACAATCCTCTGGTCAAATGAGCCTGCACCCCTATGGGGGGCTTCTTCCCAGCCGCCACATAAGCCACTGAAATGGCCAAGCAAATCCACCTGGCAATGATAGCCTTAAAGGCTGGCCTACCTTTGCAGACAGGACCCACCAGAACAAACAGGTGGTCAGAGAAATGAAACTCGTTGGTAACTTCTAAATACCCCAACAAAAGCCTGCGCACATCTAGAGATCGCAGCACCCAATCCTGATTCTTCAAACCAAAGGAAGCAAACGCAGGAAGCCAAACTTTCTGATTCACATGGAAGGTGGAAACCATTTTTAGAAGAAAGGAAGAAACAGTACACAGCATCACCATGGAATCTATAATATGCATAAAGGGATCGCTACAGGAAAGAGCCTGAAGCTCCGAAACTCTCCAGGCTAAAGTGATAGCCACAAGGAAGACTGTCTGGCCATGAGATCCATCAAAGATGCCTGCTCTAAAGGCTCATATGGCGGAAGAGCAAGAGATCATAAAACCAGATTTAGGTTCCATGGTGGACAGGGAAGGCGCCAGGGAGGCCGTACTCATAACATACCCCTTAGAAACTGGACCACATCTGGAGGTATAGCCAAGAAACCCCTCCGTGTAGGAGGGTCCATATATGAAAGACCAGCAAGCTGAACCCAGAGCAAAGCCACAGCAAGACCCTGCTTCAGGCAATCTTGTAGAAATTCCAAGACCCGAGGAATCGAATGAAGAGAAAGGTCCTCCGGTTTGAGGATACAACAAGCTTGGTAACACCTCCAAGTCTTTGCATAGGTCGCCCCATAGACTTCCAATTACAATGAAACACCGAAGAGCCCCAGCCCATCAAGGTCGCATGCCCAAGAGCCACTCATGAATATCAAAGCAGTTCGCATTCTGCATAGCAATTGGCCCCTGCATGAGGAGGCAAAAGAGATAAGGCAACTGGAGCCCTCCCCTGCCCCTGCTGGAGCTGAACCAGGTTGGCATACCTCGGCCGCTTCAGCTAATTAGAAGACACCAGGATCCCCGGCCCCTCGTGGATTGTTAGCCATCTCAACAGACGCCATACCATGGGCCACGGAGGGAAGACATAAAGAAGACCCTCCCAGGACCAGGGCTGAACCAGAGCATCCAGGCCTGCGCTGCCGGCCTCTCAACGACAACTGTAGAACTGATTGGCCTTCTTGTTTGCTGCAGTCGCCATGAGATCAAACAATGAAACCCCACTGATGCACTATGCAAGCAAATGCTCTGCAAGAGAGAGACCACTCTCCGGGGACCAATGTCTAACGACTGTGAAAGACAGCCAGAACATCATCCACACCTGCCATGTGCACCACAAGGTGTCTTTCTGCCCACCAAAAGACAGCCAAACCTCCACACTCAGAGAGGGACCCTTTGTGTCCCCCTTACGATGGACTAAAGCCACCATGTACGGCTCGATGATGGAGATGACCTTATAACTGGAGAATGGCCAACTGAATCGTCCGCAGTTCCAGGCGATTGATCAAACATTTGCATTCTGAGGTCACCCATCGGCCTTGCACCGGAACAGACATTCACATTGCTCCCCAGTCCTTGAGACTCGCATCCGTCAACAGGATCACCCAATCCAAGATCCAGAGCAGAAGGCCCTTGGACAGTGAGAGGGAACGCAACCACCAGGCTAGACGCACATCACCATCGACCAGGGCAAGGGTGCTTGTAACAAGTCCCACTGTGGATTCCAGTGTGAAAGCAGAGCCTCCTGCAGCAGACACAGATGGACTCAGGCCCATGTGACCACCTCGATTATTGTTATCATGGTCCCCAGAACCAGGAGATACTGCCACACTACCAGGAACAGAGTGGCCAGAAGGCCTCTGACAACCTGTTGTAGCTTCTCCTGACGGGACATGGGTAGAAACACAGCGTTCTGACCTATGTGAGAGTGAACTCCCAGGTATTCCAAGTTCTAGGCGGATTCAAGGTGACTCATCCTAAAATGATCACCCAGCTCAGACGTTGCAACAATTGCACCACCTGCCGGAGAGCCAGAAACCCCTTTAACAGTGAGGAAGCTCTGATCAACCAGAAGTCCAGATACAGGCAAACCAGGACACCCAGGGAGCGAAGATAGGCCACTATCACTGTGGTGAAGTCCAGGGCGCCATCACCAAACCAAAGGGAAGGGTTGATGAAGCTATCCGCAGTGGCGACGAAAAGGGCGAACAGAATGCTAGGAATGATAAAGAAGGGGATCACAAATAGATTGGAGAAGGTTATCATGCCGCTGTACCAGATCAGTGTGCGCCCTCACCTAGAGTACTGTGTCTAGCACTGGTCGCCATACATGAAGGACACGGTACTACTCGAAAGGATCCAGAGAAGAGCACTAAAATGGTTAAGGGGCTGGAGGAGTTGCCGTACAGTGAGATTGGAGAAACTGGACCTCTTCTCCCTTGAAAAGAGGAGACGGAGAGGGGACATGATTGAAACATTCAAAATACTGAAGGGAATAGACTTAGCAGATAAAGACAGATTGTTCACCCTCTCCAAGATAGGGAGAACGAGAGGGTACTCTCTAAAGTTGAAAGGGGATAGATTCCGTAAACGTAAGGAAGTTCTTCTTCACCCAGAGAGTGGTGGAAAACTGGAACGCTCTTCTTGAGTCTGTTATAAGGGAAAACACCCTCCAGGGATTCAACACAAAGTTGGACAAGTTCCTGCTAAACTGGAACGTACGCAGGTGAGGCTGGACTCATTTAGAGCACTGGTCTTTGACCTGGGGGCCGCCACGAGAGTGGACTGCTGGGCACGATGGACCTCTGGTCTGACCCAGCAGCGGCAATTCTTATGTTCTTACCCCAAGACATAGAATCGCAGATACTTCCGATGGTCAAGAAAATAAATAATAAGAATGTGGAGATACACCTCCATCAGATCTATGGAGGCTAGAAACTCCCCCCCGTGCCCACCAATGCTATTATTGATCGCAGTTTCAATGCAGAAGTAGGACACTTTCAGCACTGCATTGACCGTCTTGAGGTCAAGAACTGGCCTCCAGTCGTTGGATCCTTTCATTTGAATGATGAAGTAAATCGAGTATCTCCCAGGTCCCAAGTCTCGCTCTGGAACGGGTTTGATTGCCGCAAGATCCAAAAGACTGTGGCCTGCACCCAAGCCACCTTCTTGGGACCACCTGCAGGGGAAACCAGAAAATACTTGGCAGAGGACAGAAAAACTCTAATTTATGGCCATATCGGAGGATCTCCAGAACCCAGCAGTCGGAGGTAATGGTCTCCCATTCCACCAGAAAGGCCAATAACCTCCCCCAGATGGGCGGAGGAGATGGCAGTCTGGCATCAGAACTATTTCCTAGTGGAAGCCGATGGCCGTCTTGTTGCTGATAGCTAGACCCATGGACCCGTGGTATGGCAGATGAAGAGGACCACTGTCCTGAGGAAGAACCTGAGTACGGATGGGAATGACGAAAGGGAAGAAAATTAAAATGCCCTGAACTCCTAGGAGGGCAGGAAGGATGTGGTGGGAAGAGAGCAAAAATGGTGCACACGAAGGGGAAAGGGAGAAATGCAGGATACTACAAGTGAAGATGAATTATGGTATACTTGAATATAAATCACTCCAGCTTATACTTAAGTTGACAGACATCCCCCCCTCATTTTTTTTTTAAGAAAAACTGTTTACTCAGCTTATATTTGAGCATATTCAGTATGTGCTTTCTTGGTACCACACATCCTTTTGTGTGTGTAAATCTCTGAGTAAATTTATTTTTTTAGAAAAAGAAAAGCTTTCCTATGTGTATAAAAGACAGTTTTAACAAAATTATCTCCTTGGCATATCCTGAAAATCCAGCCTTCAAGAATCAGAGTGTATGACCCCTACTTTAAACTTTGTTTTATAAAAGCAGCAAATGTGTGTTATAAGCCGAATGAAAGCAAATTATTTTTCATCTCATCACTGAATATGTTAACAAACAAATATGAAAAAATTACTACAACTTTATCCTACTAATCAATAAGAGAGCAATTCTATATAAAAGGTTCCTATAATTAAGCAGCCAGATATCATTTGGTAGAAGCCTAATTTCTAAAGTAATACAAGCACCAACTTTCCTTTATAGAATACAAGCCTAATCAAATATATCCATGTTTAAAAATTAGGTGCAAGCACTTACCCCAGCCATACACACATACCTTACAGCATTCTATAAGTTACATCTAAGTGTGAATCTCATCCAACTTGCAAAAATGTATTATAAGTTAAGTGGGTATTTACAGTGTAGTGTTTACCAAAAGCAAAATGTGAAGTTGTGGATACAAGATACTTGATGTCAGAGTTTATTATGATAAATCTTCACAAAGACTTCAAATGGTGCAATTCAAACGATATCAATCCATACTGTTAAAACAATATCACACATCAATGAATTGTGGTATGGACCCAACACGGTCCGTATTTCGGCTCTGCACGCCTTCTTCAGGGGTCCAATTGCCAAATGCCACATGATTTAATTATGTTCTAAGCATACAATGGTGTGTGAATACTTGGGGTATAGTTGGGATTAGTGGAAGGGCAAGGGGCGGGTACTCATATGCCAAGAACCATTGTTCAAATGCTACAGGATTGAGCATCGTTCTCGTCTCCCACCCCACGCTGGTCTGTCTGCCTCTCTCTTCCACTTTTCCCGGTCCAACACGTCTTCCCCTCTCCTCTCCATTCGAAATCCAGCAACTCTCCCTCTAATGAGATTAGAATGGGTACAAGTGAATTAATCTTTCACTCCATCAAAAATTATAAAGGCTAGAGCAGTGGTTCCCAACCCTGTCCTGGAGGACCACCAGGCCAATCGGGTTTTCAGGCTAACCCTAATGAATATGCATGAGAGAGATTTGCATATAATGGAAGTGGCAGGCATGCAAATCTGGTCCATGCATATTCATTAGGGCTAGCCTGAAAACCCGATTGGCCTAGTGGTCCTCCAGGACAGGGTTGGGAACCACTGGGCTAGAGGACACTCTCCTCTCTTATCTCTCCCTATACTTCTCCTCAGGAACTCTGCTCATCGGATCGCTCCTATCTGTAACCTTCTCCTCTACTGACAATTCCAGGCTACATCCCTTCTCTCTTGCTGCACCTTACATCTGGAACAGACTGCCTAAGTCCATACGCTAAGCTCCATCTCTGGTAGTATTCAAATCTAGGTTAAAAGCCCTTTTTTTTTTTTTTTTTTTTTTTAGATTGTTTTAACTCCTCACTTGTAAAGCACCCATGCCTGTTTTATCATTCCCTCTCTGAGAAACTCATTAACCCTCTACTGTTCTCATTTGTCTACTTAGATTGTAAGCTCTACTAAGCAGGGACTATCTCTTGAATATTTAATGTACAGCACTGCGTATGTCTAATAGCACTATAGAAATGATAAGTAGTAAGTTACAGGGAAATACCATGTTTCCCCAAAAATAAGACCTACCCTGAAAATAAGCCCTACCATGATTTTCTAGGTAGATGTTAATATAAGCCCTACCCCAAAAATAAGCCCTAGTTAGATTGCCCCTCCCAAATGTCCCTATCGCTCCCGACTCCATCCCTGGATTCGTCAGCAGCAGCACTTCCCCCCTCCCCCCCACCATGCAGTTGAACCCCGCTGACCTCCTACCCATCCCCCTGCGCAGCATCTTTCCATCTCTCCCTCCCATCTGAACCACGCCAACATACCTCTCTCCAAACAGCAATGTCGAAAGCACTTTAAACAGGCTGCTTCGCTGTCTTCTCTCACTGGGTCTACCCTCTGCCACGTCACTAATGATGTCATCAACAACACGGCACAGGGAAGGCCTCAGTGGGAGAAGGCCACGAAGCAGCCTGTTTAGAGTGCTGCTGATGCTGCTGTTTGGAGGGAGGTATGTTGGTCTTGCGGTGAGAGGGTCGGCGATCGGCGTGGTTCTGCTGCACGTGGTGGATGGGAGGGATAGAAAGATGCTGTGCAAGTGTTCTGCTGCACAAGGAGATGGGAGGGAGGGATAGAAAGATGCTCCAGAGGGAAGGCACAAGGGGATGGTTGAGAGGGGAGAAAGATGCTGTACAAGTGGGGGAGAGAAAGGAAAGAGGAAGAATTAGAGTGGAGAAGAGATCATTGTACATGAAAAAAATAAGACATCCCCCCAAAATAAGCCCTAGTGTGTTTTTTGGACTAAAGATTAATATAAGACACCATCTTATTTTCGGGGAAACACGGTACTTTTAAAACCAATAGGAGGAAATATTTAAGCTCTGGAATGCATTGCCAGAGCATGTGGTAACAGCAGTTAACACAGATATGTTTAAAAAAGGTTTGGACAAGTTCCTGGAGGAAAAGTCTATAGTCTGCTATTGAGACAAACATGGGGGAAGCCAATGCTTGCCCTAGAATTGGTAGCATGCAGTTTTCCAAAGGATTTATTATTGTTACTTCTAACATTTCTTTATTGGATGTTTTAGCATTACAATTGGGTTTAAAAACAGGAAGGGATAAACATTGTTGACACTATGTGACGGCCATTATAGCCTTCAACAAACCATCCTGCAGGAATTATTTTTCTTTTTTTTTAGTATTTTGGGACATAGGTACGCCCACTTTTCACGGTGTTTCCCAAGACATGAGCCAATGGATGACCTGCTTGAACTTCTAACTATGTCCTAACTGCATTGATCTACCTTTACTATCAACTCTATTGAATGTCTGTGTCAAACTGTCAATTGTAACTTTCTGGGTAAATGACCCACTCTCTTGTAATTTATTCTGACCATGAACTGAATAGGTAAAGGCAGAATAGAAAACCTGATTAACATAACATGCCTACCTAATATATTTGCAATTAAGCAGTACTGACTTTTTTTTATAGAAAGCTCAAGTGTTTTACGGTACAGTAACTACATAATGCTGACCTGCAGCTCCTATTCACAAAGGACAACTACTGCTGACAGTTTCTACATAAAGCTATGTGGAAGACAAAGCTTTTAACAATGCATCCAAATTTACAGAAATTTAATACAAGTTATGGGCTCCTTACTTTGATATACCACCACCAAATGGAACTTTGAAGATCCAGTAGCTCATGAGGAATTTTTGGCTAAGATAAATAGTTTCCAAGCTATGGCCAGTAGAAGCCCCTGTCAGAGTACCAACTGACTTTTTGATTAAACTTGCCCGGTGTGCCTTGTGTGAAAACTTCTTTTTATTTGAAAAAAAAGTTTTATAAACAGATATAAGGTATTGCCATGGGTGCAACAATGGTACCTTCAGTGGCTAATTTGTTCATGTCTAATTTTGAACAAAAATGGATTAAGAACTCTCCCTTTCAACAATTTGTGACACACTGGATGCGTTACATAGATGATGTATTCTCCAAAGTTAAAAAAGATCTTAAGTCAAGGAGGTGAAATGATTTTACTGCAGTTTGACAAAGCCACTGCATTTGACTCAGTAAATCACTCTGTATTACTGACTAAAGAGAGAGAGATTAGTATTAATGGAGCCATTTTGAATTACCGTATTTTCGCGGATATAACGCGCACCATTGTAAAACGCGCACAGGGGTATAGCGCGCAGAAATCACGATGATATGTACATAAACTTTTCTATACCGCGCTCAGGCATATAACGCGCATGCTGCCCGACTCTCCTCTGGCCACCCCGACTCTCCTTTCGCTCTCCTCGACTCTCCTCTGGCCACCCCGACTCTCCTTTCGCCCTCCCCGACTCTCATCTGGTTGCCCCGACTCACCCTGACTTTCGGTGCACTGCCCCGACTCTCCTCTGGTTGCCCCGACTCACCGTTCACCCGCCCTGACTTTCGGTGCACTGCCCCGCCTCTCCGTGCCTGTCCCCCTTGAAGTCCTGTCCCCCCTTGAAGGTCTGCCTGTCCCCCCTTGAAGTCCTGTCCCCATCCTGAAAGCCTGATGCCCCCCCTCGACGTCCGATTCTTCTCCCCCCTCGGCAGGACCACTCGCACCCCCACCCCGAAGGACCGCCGACTCCCCGACAATATTGGGCCAGGAGGGAGCCCAAATCCTCCTGGCCACGGCGACCCCCTAACCCCACCCCGCACTACATTACGGGCAGGAGGGATCCCAGGCCCTCCTGCCCTCAACGCAAACCCCCTCCCCCCAACGACCGCCCCCCCCCAAGAACCTCCGCCCGTCCCCCAGCCGACCCGCGACCCCCCTGGCCGACCCCCACGACACCCCCTCCCGCCTTCCCCGTACTTTGTGTAGTTGGGCCAGAAGGGAGCCCAAACCCTCCTGGCCACGGCGACCCCCTAACCCCACCCCGCACTACATTACGGGCAGGAGGGATCCCAGGCCCTCCTGCCCTCGACGCAAACCCCCCTCCCTCCAACGACCGCCCCCCCCAAGAACCTCCGACCGACCCGCGACCCCCCTGGCCGACCCCCCCACCCCCCTTCCCCGTACCTTTGGAAGTTGGCCGGACAGACGGGAGCCAAACCCGCCTGTCCGGCAGGCAGCCAACGAAGGAATGAGGCCGGATTGGCCCATCCGTCCTAAAGCTCCGCCTACTGGTGGGGCCTAAGGCGCGTGGGCCAATCAGAATAGGCCCTGGAGCCTTAGGTCCCACCTGGGGGCGCGGCCTGAGACACATGGTCGGGTTTGGCCCATGTGCCTCAGGCCGCGCCCCCAGGTGGGACCTAAGGCTCCAGGGCCTATTCTGATTGGCCCACGCGCCTTAGGCCCCACCAGTAGGCGGAGCTTTAGGACGGATGGGCCAATCCGGCCTCATTCCTTCGTTGGCTGCCTGCCGGACAGGCGGGTTTGGCTCCCGTCTGTCCGGCCAACTTCCAAAGGTACGGGGAAGGGGGTGGGGGGGTCGGCCAGGGGGGTCGCGGGTCGGCTGGGGGGGCGGTCGGAGGTTCTTGGGGGGGGGGCGGTCGTTGGAGGGAGGGGGGTTTGCGTCGAGGGCAGGAGGGCCTGGGATCCCTCCTGCCCGTAATGTAGTGCGGGGTGGGGTTAGGGGGTCGCCGTGGCCAGGAGGGTTTGGGCTCCCTTCTGGCCCAACTACACAAAGTACGGGGAAGGCGGGTGGGGGTGTCGTGGGGGTCGGCCAGGGGGGTCGCGGGTCGGCTGGGGGACGGGCGGAGGTTCTTGGGGGGGGCGGTCGTTGGGGGGAGGGGGTTTGCGTCGAGGGCAGGAGGGCCTGGGATCCCTCCTGCCCGTAATGTAGTGCGGGGTGGGGTTAGGGGGTCGCCGTGGCCAGGAGGGTTTGGGCTCCCTCCTGGCCCGATATTGTTGGGGAGTCGGCGGTCCTTCGGGGTGAGGGTGCGAGTGGTCCTGCCGGGGGGGGGATGTATCGGACGTCGGGGAGTCGGCCGGGCAAGAGGGCTTGGGCTCCCTCTTGCTCCGATCGTGGATGCGGGTGCGGGTGGGAGCGCGTGCGAGCGGTCGTTCGGGGTGGGGGTGCGAGCGGTCCTGCTGGGGGGGTGAATCGGGCGTCGGGCGGGGTGGGAACTATGTTTAAAAACTTTTGTATACCGCGCTCAGGCATATAACGCGCGAGGGGTATGCGCGGTACGTAAAATCACGTATAACGCGCGCGTTATATCCGCGAAAATACGGTAGTTTCGAGAATTTATTTCAGTTAGATCGTATTATGTTTACTTATTTTGGTTCCTATTCAGAAAATTTGTATCAACACAGACAACTTACACATTACTGAACAATGGACCATTCAAAATTATTTGAAGATCAATACATTAAAAAACTATGATTCTCTGGTTCAGTATCAATCCAGAAGCAATACATGCAGAGTTGTCTTTCCCCTCAGCAATAAGAATGTCAGTTGATAGAACATCTAAGGTTTTAGGGGTCATTTTAAACTCTGCTCTTATAATGGATTCACAAGTGAAAAAATTGCTTGGAAATGAATTTCTTAAATTAAGGCATTTGTAACTTATTAGATCTTATTTTTTGAAGCTCATTTCAAAGACTGTCAGTTCAATTACTGATCTTACCAGGGCATTTGTACTACATCGAGATTTAACATATTTATAAATGATCTGAAAATTGAAATGACAAGTGAGATAATTAAATTTGCAGATGACACAAAACTATTCTCAAAGTTGTCAAAACACATATGGACTGTGAAAAATTGCAGGAAGGTCTTAGTAAATTGGAAGACTGGACATCCCTTAGGCATATGAAATTTAATGTGGACAAATTCAAAGTGATGCACATTGGAAAGAATAATCCAAATCATAGTTACCTGATGCTAGGAGTCCTAAGGGAGGTACCTACAATTGCATACCTGACCTGCAATTTCAGGTCAATTGCACACCTGACCAATTGCATACCTGCAATTGCAATTTCCTACTTACCTTTCTGCAATTTTTCATACATGACCTGCAATTGCATATATGACCTGCAATTTTTCATACCTGACTTTAGGAGCCAGCACCCAAGAAAAAGATCTAGGTATCATTGTAGGCACTATGTTGAAATCTTCTGTCTAGTGTGTGGTGGTGGCCAAAAAAGCAAAGAGAATGCTAAGAATTATTAGGAAAAAGATGGTAAATAAGACCAAGAATATTATAATGCTTCTGCATTGCTTCATGGTGCAACCTCACTTTGAGTTTTATGTTCAGTTCTGGTCACCGAATCTCAAAAGATACAGCAAAATTAGAAAAGGTTCAAAGAAGAGCAACTAAAATGATAAAAGGAGATAAACTCCTAAGTTTTACCAAGTTTTATTAGGATTTTATATACCGCCTATCAAGGTTATCTAAGCGGTTTTTACAATCAGGTACTCAAGCATTTTTCCCTCTTTGTCTCTTGTATGAGGAAAGGTTAGAGCTTTTCAGTTTTTGAAAAGAGACAACTAAGGGAGGATATTACTGAAGTCTAAAAAGTCCTGAGTGATATAGAATGGGTGAAAGTGAATCGATTTTTCACTATTTCAAAAAAAGTACAATGACCAAGACACACTCAATGAAATTACATAGAAATACTTCTAAAACAAGTAGGAGGAAATATTTTTTCACTCAAATAATAGTTAAGCTCTGAAACTTGTTGCTTTGGAACATTTAGCATAACTAGCTTTAAAAAAAAGATTTGGACAAGTTCCAGGAGGAAAAGTCCATAGCTTGATATTGAGACAGACATGGGGGGAAGCAGGTCCCTGAGGTTAGTAGCATGGAATGTTGTTACTATTTGGATTTCTGTCGGGAACTTGTGACCTGGATTGGTTACTGTTGGAAACAGGATACTAGGCTAGATGGCCAATTGATCTGACCCAGTATGGTTATTCTTCTCTCATGTTCTCATATTGACTATTGCAATGCTTTGTAATTGGAAGTCTCTATAAAGGTGATGCACTGACTTCAGTAACTGCAGAATACTGCTGCTAGACTTATTTCTCAGAGCAAAGAAATATAACAGATTTACTCCACTACTGAGGAGGTTTCATTGGTTGCTAATTCAACCTGTTTGTTTTTTTTAATGTGGCTTGTATAACTGTTTAACATGTTTTGAGGCTTCATTCTAGAATATTTTTCACATTCTTTCTCTTTACTTGTTTCTAAACTGTCATTTGGCATCATTTTTACTTGAATTTCCATCTAGTAAAGGTATTCAATTTAAACTAATTCTTGACTCTTCTTTCCAATCCCAAGCAACTAAGTTTTGGATTGTTTTCCCTTATATGCAAGACAAATTTCTTCTTAGCCGAGCTTTCACCAAAGTATGAAAACTTTTTATTTTGCCAAGTATTAGAATCCAAATATTGGGGGGCTAGGTGCCTAACAAATATAAATAATAGAAAAGATGACTGGAGCAATTATAGACATCTCATAGACTGATGCTGAGCAAAAGACTGAGCGGCTGAAGATGGATTTAGAATGGCATGTATGTAGGGATGTCATTTAATCACTCTTTCACAAGGACAGTGCAAGGTACACAGGCTAGGACTAACATATCAGGGGAGGAAAAAGCCTCAGACAACAAACCCTTCCACCATCCACAGATGGGATTTAAGGTGTTCAGGCTAAACCTCAGGCTAAACCACCCCTGATATTTCAAAACTGGCTTTGTGCGGTGCAAAATAGAATTAAAGCATTAACAATAGATGAAAAAGCCAACTTATCTCACAAAAACAACCGGTATACCAATGATCGCCAGCGTTTCACATTATTGCTACCTCAGGGTGTAACAGTTCCGATCGATAACTGGCGGAATAAACTTCAAATTAGTGTATGTAGACTCAAGCCTCTCAAAATACATGTACATTTAGAACGGGACTCTTAAAAGTGTCTCCATGCACAAAAATGGCTGCTACACAGTGATGTTCAAGATGTCCGACGTGTGACATCACTCTTTTGAATTGGAAAGTTTTTTCATACATCCATGCACAGGTAAGTCCTATGATCTTAAATATAGGACTACCTGTACTACTTCATTTGTGGTGTATATGTTTATATGTCCTTGTCCACGTATTTACATTGGCCAGACTACACGATCTTTTAGGAAAAGGGTGACTGAACACAAAAGCTGCAGGACAAGAGTCCTGGCACTAGTTTTTACCTTGCACTGTCCTTGTGAAAGAGTGATTAACTGATATTATTGGATTTTCACTATATCTGTGTTATTTTTGTATCAAGGGGCTGTAACACTCAGCAATGTGGGACAATAAGGATTTCCTGTTCTGGACTTTCTGCTGTGTTTAGACGACCTTCTGTTGCTATAATTGGAAGAGTTTAGAGGCACACAGTATGTATAGAGGGAGGAGGAGGACTATAATGACTGCAAGGGTTGGGAGTAGGCTGTATGTATGGAGGCCTGATTTATAAGAAACATGTGTAAGTGGGCTGATCTGAGGACAAAAGCAAACAGCAGAGACAATCAAAAGTCCAAGCTGGTAAAACACTTTAATAATACGCATATATAACAGTGGCTCAAGAAAAAGGACCCAACACGGACTGCATTTTGGCTAACCAGCCTGCATCAGGAGTCCAATTAAGTCTTGAAATATAGCACTAATTGAATAACTCAAAAGATAATAATAATAATTTATTTTTATATACCGCCATACCTGTGAGTTCTAGGCGGTTCACAACTGTTAAGCATAGTACAAACAATGCAAATCGTTTGAGATTCAACAGATTAAGTGCATACAATATAAAAAGAAATACATACAATATAGGAAGGATACAACAATGTTAAAATAAAGTTAAAAGTTAAAAGAATAAGATACATTAAAAATAAATGTATCCAGCCTGTTAAATAATTGAGTTTTTTTCTGTTTTCTGAAATTGAGATAAGAAGAAGCTTCTAACACAGTTTTGGCCAGCCATAAATTCAGTTTAACCACCTGAAAAGAAAAGGTTCTCTCAAGGAACCTTTTATAATGACATAATTTTATTGAGGGATATGCAAACAAGTGTATTCTTCGAGAAGTCTTGTTAGTATAACTCAAAGTGGAGCTTTTGATAAAAGGGGGTAACATGTTCTCATTTCTTTAAGCCGAAAATAAGGCGGACAGCCGTATTCTGAACCACCCTCAATGTCCTGAGAATTTTTTTGAAAGCACCCAAATATATGATGTTACAATAATCAAGAATACTCAGGATGGAAGACTGAACTAACAGACAAAAAGAGGCTTCGTCGAAATACTTCTTAATAATGCGGAGTTTCCAATGCACCGAGACCACCAGTCTTGATAGTCATTGTTTAGAAAGTGCAACTGAAGGCATTGAATGCAGACGGGCAATTTAATTATTGAGTTATCTGTAACTTATTAAAATTCTCTACAGTCCCTGAAGACTGGAGGGTGGCCAACATATTGTCAATTATTAAAAGGGGTTCTCAGGTTGCTCTGGGAAACTACAGACCTGTGAGCCTAATATTAATGCAGAGCAAAATAGTAGAAACTATTATAAAGAAGAAAATTACTGCACATATAGATATGGATTAATGAGATAATTAACATAGCATTAGCCAAGAGAAATCTTGCTGCAATACTCCACTACATTTTTGAAGGCATGAATAAACATGTGCATAGAGATGATCCAGCTGACAGCGTATCTATATTTTCAGAAAGTTTTTGTCAAAGTTTTTGAGGAAATTAAAAAGCCATGAGATAGGAACTGGTTAAAGAATAGGTAACGGAGTATGAGTGAATGGACAGTTCTCTCAAAGCTGGAAGGTGAATAGTGTAATACCATAGGGATCTATACTGGGATTGGAACTTTTTTAACATATTTATAAATGGCAGATGGTATTTAATGAGAACAAAATAGCAGATGAAAATTTAATATGGACAAGAACAAAGCAATGCACATTCAGAAATAACCCAAATTATACCTAGACCAGTGGTTCTTAACCTGGGTTTGACCGAACCCCAGGGGTTCAGTGAGTCAGTCTCGCGGGTTCGGCGGAGGTCAAAACACACCTCCGACTCATATAGCGCTTCGGTCACGTTCAATCATCTATCAGTTATTCAGTGATTCTGATCAAGACTATCAGTTATTCAGTGATTCTGATCAAGACTGATCGTGTACTCGGTTTCTTGATCTATCAATCTGTAACTAACTCCTTATATACATCAATCAATTCCTGATCAAAATTTGTGATTTAACTGATAGATGATTGAACGTGACCGAAGCGCTTATGATTCGTGATGATACGCCCCGCTTGTCCATAATTGGCTGCAGATGATCACGCAACATCGCTTGGCCTCTCTGTGCTGCAGGGGATTTGATGCGCACAATAGTCGAATTGTAACTGTTTTAATGGTACGTCGTGTGATACCTATCTTAATATTTTAATCCCTTACTAACTATGTCGAACAAAATATGAAAGTGGTCGGACGAATATGTACAATATGGATTCACATGTATAACGAAACGTGATGGGAGTCAGCGTCCTAATTGCATGATTTGCAATGCCAAGTTGAGTAATTCTAGCCTAGCTCCGGCAAAACTAAGGGAACACTTCCTTAAGCAGCATGGAGATGGAAAATACAAGAACACAACGCTCGCTGAATTCAAGGTGAAGAGAGCAAGATTCGATGAAAAGGCTACTCTGCCTGTTCTCGGCTTTGTACCCATCAACAAACCGATCCTCACAGCATCATAAGAAGTTGCTTACCTGATCGCAAAGCAGGGCAAACCACACACCATTGGTGAAACACTCATAAAACCAGCTGTGTTGATGATGGCGAATATCATGCTGTGAAAAGCGGCTGAAGTTCAGTTATCTGAAATTCCTCTTTCAAATGACATCATCAGCAACAGAATAGAGGACATGAGCAAAGACATCTTGGCTTAAGTAGTTGCAGATCTGATTTCAAGCCCGGCAAAATTCAGCCTTCAACTCGACGAGACCACACATGTTTCCAATCTAAGCCAGCTTGCAGTATTTGTGCGCTATGTGAAAGACGATGTGATAAAGGAAGATTTTTTATTTTGTAAGCCTCTTACAACAACTAAGGCAACTGATGTGAAGAAACTTGTGGATGACTTCTTCAAAGACAACAATCTTTCGTGGGATATGGTTTCTGCAGTTTGTTCAAAAAAGCTACCATTATGGAAACGACGAACAGAAAACGATAACTTCGCAAACTTTCTCCTGCTAGACAACTGTGTAAGTAAGATCGAAGATTTATCTGGAATCGGAGACATTTCTGTACCCGCGGAACTGAAGCAAACTATTGCCACGCACTTAGATGAGCTTGCAAAGTCTCTCGACGGATACTTCCCTACAAGAGAGTCATATCCAGCATGGGTGAGACAGCCGTTCATGTTTAGTGTTGAGACAACAGATGTCAATGATGAATACCTCAATGAAATCATTGAAATTCAGCAGAGCCAGGTTCAACAGCAACTCTTCAGAACAACAACGCTCTCAACGTTTTGGTGTCAACAATTGGTAACGTACCCTGTTATTGCTAAGAAAGCTCTGGAAATTTTCATACCGTTTTTTACAACATATTTTTGCGAGCAATCCTTTTTGAGGATGCTGGACATAAAAACGAAGAAAAGGAACAGACTTTGTTGTGAAAATGACATGAGAGTGGCACTTGCCAAGGTAAAGCCACGCATTTCTGAACTGGTCTCAGAGGCAACAGCAGAAGTAACACTGATTTGCAGTAAATTTCATTATTATGTTATTATTATTCGAAATATAAGAGAACTTTTTTGTTTTCAAAATTGATATTATTTTTTCCCTCACTGTATACCTATGTTTTGAATTTGTAAAAATCATATTTTATTTTTCCAATAAAGAAGGGTTCGGTGAACACGCATATGAAACTGGTGGGGTTCAGTACCTCCAACAAGGTTAAGAACCACTGACCTAGACAATACTAGGTTCCACACTAGGAGCCACAACCCAGAAAAAGGATCTAGGTTTCATCATGGATAACACATTGAAATCTTCTGCTTAGTGTGCTGTGGTGGCCAAAAAAACCCTAAACAGCTAGGAATAAAAGTGAAGAATTGACCAGGCTATCCAAAAAGAGAGGCATTAGGATATTCCTTGTTTTATTCTCTATTCCCTTCCTAGCAATTGAGTGTTGGAAAACTACTATGTAAAGGTTTCAGCAAACCTCAAAACTGCTTCTGCAGTTGAGGCACAAGTCCAAAGGCACTGAAGTATGAAAATCAGAGAAGGGCAAGGAGCTGTCAAAGCAGTGGGAAGAGTTTTAGGAGTAAAACTATAACTATAGCTGTTATTCAGATTTCCTAATTTGTAGCTCATAAACGTAGTATGGACCCAATAAAGGTGGTCAAGTTAAATACTGACTGGATGCCAAATACAGGTCATATGGGGCAGCTAAAGGGAGCTTTTTCATATGCTTTACAGATCAATCTTGCACTATTGGAAGGGTAATACACAATTCGTTTGAATGCTTGGTGAAATAGGGTATGCCTAGATAATTATTTATGACAAGTTGCTTTTGAACAGACTATTGATTTTTCAGCATCTGGTATCTGGGAACTGCAAGTCCAATTCTTTTGTTAATTATCTTATCAATCAGCAGTAAGTATTACATGAAAACAGGGAAGGGGAGAGGGAGAACCTATGTGTTGTTCTTATATTGCAGTGTTAAATTTTAGAAAATATCAATAAAGAACTCCAAACTGAAAACAAATATTTTTTTCTGGTTTTTTTGTTATTTTTTTTTACTCCTTGATATATATATATTTTCTCATTCTTAATTTCTGAACTATGAAAGTACTACAGGTTTTTATGGCCATTAAGAAAATATGTAGTCAGTATCCCATAATCTAATCACTACATATCTGGCCAATATAACAGAATGGTATGAAGGATGGCAAGAAGGAAGCCATTATTCAAGGACCAGAATGCAGAGCATTATTCTTGGTGAAAATCTAACATAGCACATTGTTGTGAGAACACTGTTTTCACTATGGAGCACAGTAGTGACAATATCAGGCTATGGAGATAGTTCTCATCGAAAAGGATTGGAGCTTATGTCAGGATAAAAAGGACAATGGATGGAAAAGAGTACTAAAAAGTCCTTGAGAGAATACCTGCTGCCTTCTGCCAAGAAAAACTGGTTACCTTTCAGAATGACAATGACCTGAAGCACATAGCCAAAGCTATGTAGTGGTGGCTAAAAAAATATTAAACATCCTTGAATGGCCCTGTCAGAGCCTCATTATCAAACTATTTGAAAATGTTGCCATGACTTGAAGATTGCTGTCCATTAATGCAAAGTAACTTAACAGATCCTGAACATTCTAATATTGAAAAATATAGGTATATAAATTTGGTAGAAACCTACCCCAACACACAGCTATAAGTATTGCAAAATATACTTCTACCATTCCAACACACACTTACTCAGGGGGCAAGAGATTTATCCAGTTATTATATACCCATCTCCTGGGTATATGCATTGCCTTCCAATTAAACAGTTTCTCCTTTGAAAAGCCTGGAGTATGACATTTTGATGAGTAGGGAAAAATAGTCATGTAAATGCATATAAATCTGATGCAATGACACAATAAAATGTGAAAGCAACAAGCATTGAAAGGGACACCGATTTTCTATAGCCACAGTAGGCACTGAAATATGGCCAACAATAGAAATATAGACATAGAAACAGAAGAACAAAATCCACTGCAGATAAGGTCCAGCACAAAGGGACAGCGATGGAGACAAACAAATTGGATGGAACAAGTCAGGTTCAATTGCCTTTATTGTGGAAATCAATGGAAGACATTAAAAAGACTCAACACGAATCGTGTTTCGGCCCCTAAGGCCTATATCAGGAGACCAAATGCTACGCTGGTTTCAAGTAACGGTATTGCGTCAGGGCTGAAATGGAATCCTTACCAACCAAAGCTGACACGTACACTGCTGCCTACAGAATCAGACATTCATAGCAAATACACAAAGCAAGAGGCACAAAGAAACACTGAACTTACCACCTTGAAGTTAAAATGAAAAGTAGCATTCATACAGGCAATCCAAGTAAGGGAAGAGAAACATGCAAAAACAAGATTAGTCACTGAACATTCTGCATAGCTAAAACAGCATGCATTAAAAACACAGTGCAGCAGAAAATCTCAAAATGCTAATATGATTTCAGCAAAAAAGCCCTGTATATTTAAAGTTCAAAAGTAGCATACTAAGTAGAATATTAATCTCCATTATACTTTTCAATTTATCTGATATACCATATATATCATTTGCACAACTACAGTGCACAGTTTACAAAGCACGTAGAATCAACGAAATAAAATATTGATACTATAACTAAAACAAATATAATACAAGGTCAATGTAACATAAAACAAATGATCACACAAGGTTCTACTCCTATATTTCTTTTTGTTTTGATTACAAAGTGTAATATCA
Organism: Geotrypetes seraphini; assembly: GCF_902459505.1. Taxonomy (NCBI): domain Eukaryota; kingdom Metazoa; phylum Chordata; class Amphibia; order Gymnophiona; family Dermophiidae; genus Geotrypetes; species Geotrypetes seraphini. Next base: position 371,927,867 of record NC_047084.1, read on the forward strand.
TATCATAAGCACCCATAAAAAAGGAATCATACTCTTACAAAAAGAATTATTCTAATCAGTGTGTGCAGCTACCCATTTGAAAGATATCATAGCTTAAAATAACTTAGGCCCAGAAAGAAATCAGGACACATCTAACATCCCATAGCTACCATTAACTAGTCATTTTGCTCAAAATTATTCAATGCAATAATATTCCAAAATTAATCAATTATTTCCCCAACAGATCAAATCCTTAAATAAACTCCATTGCAAAGGTCCTGCTCAGTCATTGTGACCAGTAGTCAAAAAACAAACAGAACAGCTGAACTTATTCTGAAAAGAATAAAACTATGACTATCATAATAATTTCTAAATAGATCTATATATGAGATCTATTGTGCAATCACACTTGAGTACTATGTAGTACTAGAAAAGGAATCGAGAAAGGCAGTAAAAAATTTTATTTTGCAAAGTACCAATTTGCAGAATCGAAATGCTATGTTTTGACATTGTTTCAGATTATTGATTGAACAATGTCAATGAAAAGTGTGGAACTTCGAGCCGACATGAAGTTCCTATTCCAGCAGAAGAAAACTCTAAAGGAAATCCATGAATGTATGATGCAAACATTGAGTGACAAACAGCCATCATACTCCACAGCGAAGAGGTGGTGTGCAAACTTGCCCCGTGGAGATTTCAAAATTGAAAATGCAGCAAGCTCTGGGAGACCTCAAACTGTCAATTCCTGAAATTGTTGACAATGTCCATGATCTCATTTTGACAGATCAGCGAATACTGTCTAAAACAATTGCTAAGACACTACAGATAGCCAAGGAACGTGTTGGGTGAATACTCCTTGAGCACCTGGGTATCCAGAAGCTATTAGCCAAGGGGTGCCCAAATGTTTGAATGCTGATTTAAAGCGACATCAAGTGGACACTTCCAAGTTGATTTTGCAGCATTTTAAGTGAGTTGGTGCCAACCTTTTGAAAATGACTAGTTACTATTGATGAAACATGGTTACACCACTATGATCCTAAGACAAAACAACAGCCAATGCAATGGTGACACTCAGGTTGTCCAAGGCCAAGGAAATTCAAGACCCAAAAGTCAGCAGGAAAGGTCATGGCCACAGTATTTTGGGATCAGGAAAGTGTTATGACTATCTTCCAAAATTTCAAACAGTTAATGCAGAATACTACTATACCTTGCTGTGCCGATTATAGGAGGCATTGAAAGAAAAAAGGAGATGGGAAGCAGCGGAAAGGAGTTCTCTTTTTGCAAGACAATGTACCTGCTCACAAGGCTGGCAAAACAAAGGATCTTTTGATGCAGTTGGAGTTTCAGTGCATAGACCATCCATCCTACTCCCCAGATCTTGCTCCATCTGACTATTTTCTATTTCCAAACCTTTAAAAGAGTTTGAAAGGGTGACAATTTTCAAGTGATTTGGAAGTGATTGCAGCAGAGGAGCAGTATTTCAGTGACCAGACATAGAGTAATTTTTGCAAGGGCTAGAGAAAATTCAGATACAATGTGCCAAGTGTGTTGAACTTGGGGGTGAATATGTGGAATAACTTGCAAGTTTCATGGCTCCATGTCATTTTCTTCTTGGCTGGGCTGAAAACCTTCAGTACACCCTCATAGAGGGAATGCCATGTGATAGCAGGCAAGTTTGGGCACCCCTTGTTTCTCCATACCAATTTCAAGGTTATAATGTGAAAGATCTAAGAAATGCAAGTAACAGGGCTTTCCACAGACAAACTTTAAAAAAGTTATTTAAAAAAAAAAAATCTTTATTCATTTTCAAAACTTATACAAAGTGCATACTGTACAGTCAGAGAAAACATATAACAGCACTTATTTTCGAGCCAATACTAAACAAAGTAATTTACCCCATCTACCCTCTCTGGATGTGTAGAAATTATCTGGAAATTAAAGGTTAATCAGGTAATCAGTCCTTTATATAACAATTATAATGGGCGCCCATATTTCTTTAAACTTTTTACTATTACCCGATTGTTCTGAATTCATTCTTTCATATCTGTAATACAAACAGAGCATTTCCTATCAAAAGGAAAAATTTAATCTGTCCCAGTTCTTCCAATTTCTTGTTATTATTTGCATGGCCACCCCTGTCACACTCAGAAGAAGTCTATTTTTATAAATGTCTATTGAACTTTTAGCTTTCAACAATGTCCCAAATAGAACAACATCATAGGACAATGGTATCAAGACCTCGAGTATCATATTAATTTTTCCCCATATTGATTTCCAGAAATTGAATATCAAGGGACAATAAAATAACAATTGATCCAGTGTCCCTACTTCAAGATGACAATGCTAGCATCTATTAGACTTTGAACTATCCAACTTTTGTAAACGAACTGGGGTCCAAAAATCCTATATAACAAAAAGAACCAAGTTTGTCTCATAGACGCCGACGCTGTACATCTCATTCTCCAAGTCCAAATCCGTGGCCATTGTGCAGCAGAAATATGCTGCTTTGTTTCAATACTCCAATTGTCTTTTAAGCTTGTTTTAGGTTTTTTTGCCAAATATTCAGATATTAATATATACCACTTAGTGGCCTGATGCCCTTGAAAATCTGTCTGAAAACATAGTCCCGGCAAGCTATCCTGATTTTTTTAAATTGCGCCAATCAGAGAACCCTTTCAGGATGGCCTGTTTCAACTGCAAACATTTAAAACCTTGATACTTTGATATGCCAAATGATTGTTGCAATTGTAGTAAATTTACCAATTTCCCGTTTGAAATCGCATCATCTAAAGTAGTGGTTCTCAACCCTGTCCTGGAGGACCACCAGGCCAATCGGGTTTTCAGGCTAGCCCTAAGAATATGCATGGAGCAGATTTGAATGTCTGTCACGTCCATTATATGCAAAACTCTCTCATGCATATTCATTAGGGCTAGCCTGAAAATCCGATTGGCCTGGTGGTCCTCCAGGACAGGGTTGGGAACCACTGATCTAAAGTACGTATGCCTGCCTGCCTGCAAGCAATGTTTCAAGAGGATTTTAGACTCACCAATTTGGGTCTTGGAGTTTAACCATAGGGATTGACACGTAGATTGGAGTAGGAGTTAAGGTGTTTATATATTTTAATGTCTTCCAGGTAGAATGAAGAAAGCAATGTTACTTACCGTAACAGTTGTTATCTAGGGATAGCAGGCAGCTATTCTCACTAGTGGGTGATGTCATCCGACAGAGCCCCGATACGGACATCTTGCAAGCATGTCTTGCTTGAAGAAACTCAGAAGTTTCGAGATGCCCGCACCGCGCATGCGCCAGTGCCTTCCCGCCTGATGCTCCGGGCGTGTCTCCTCAGTTCAGGTAGCTAGCAGAGAAGCCAACCCAGGGGAGGTGGGTGGGACGTGAGAATAGCTGCCTGCTGTCCCTGGATAACAACTGTTACGGTAAGTAACATTGCTTTATCCCAGGACAAGCAGGCAGGTATTCTCACTAGTGGGTGACCTCCAAGCTAACCTCAATGGGATGGTGGGAGAGTTGGCAACTTAGGAGAATAAATTTTGTAACACTGTTTGGCCAAACTGTCCATCCCTTCTGGAGAAAGTATCCAGACAATAATGAGAGGTGAATGTATGAACCGAGGACCAAGTGGCAGCCTTACAAATCTCCTCAATCGGTGTCGATCTGAGGAAGGCTACAGAGGCTGCCATTGCTCTGACCTTATGGGCTGTGACCTTACAGGGAAGGGGTAATCCAGCCTGGGCATAGCAGAAAGAGATACAAGCCGCCATCCAGTTGGAGATGGTGCGCTTCGATACAGGTCGTCCCAACTTGTTTGGATCAAAGGAGACGAAAAGTTGAGGAGCCGTTCTGTGTGGTTTGGTGCGATCCAAGTAGAAAGCCAAAGCACGTTTACAGTCCAGAGTGTGCAGAGCTGATTCTCCAGGATGAGAATGAGGCTTTGGAAAAAACACTGGAATCACGATGGATTGATTGAGATGAAATTCAGAAACCACCTTAGGTAGGAATTTCGGATGAGTGCGGAGGACCACCTTGTTATGATGGAAAACAGTGAAAGGTGGGTCCGCCACCAAGGCCTGAAGCTCACTGACCCTGCGAGCAGATGTGAGGGCCACCAGAAAAACCACTTTCCAAGTGAGAAACTTTAGTGGAGCCTTGCTCAGAGGCTCAAAAGGAGGTTTCATAAGCTGAGAAAGGACAACATTTAGATCCCAAACCACTGGAGGCGGTTTGAGAGGAGGATTGACATGAAAAAGTCCTTTCATAAATCTGGAAACCACAGGATGAGAAGAGAGAGGTTTCCCTTGTAGAGGCTGATGGAAAGCCGCAATAGCACTCAGGTGGACTCGTATAGATGTCGACTTGAGACCGGACTGAGACAGGTGTAGAAGATAATCCAACACAAAGGATAGGGAGGCTCGTTGAGGCTCCTTAGAATTGGAAATACACCATGAAGAAAATCTAGTCCATTTCTGGGAGTAGCATTGACGAGTAGCAGGCTTCCTGGAAGCCTCCAAGACATCCCTCACCGCCTGGGAAAACTGGTGGGGAGTTATGTTGAGAGGAACCAAGCTGTCAGGTGGAGAGACTGCAGGTTGGGATGAAGTAGAGATCCCTGATGCTGAGTAAGCAGTGAAGGAAACACTGGAAGAAGGAATGGCTCCCTGCTGCTGAGTTGAAGTAGAAGGGAGAACCAAGGTTGCCTGGGCCACCGAGGAGCTATTAGAATCATGGTGGCTCGGTCTGATTTCAACTTGACCAGAGTCTTCTGAATGAGAGGAAATGGAGGAAACGCATACAGAAATCGATTCCCCCAATCCAGCAGAAAGGCATCTGCCTCGAGTCGATGAGGAGTGTAGATCCTGGAGCAAAACTGAGGCAGCTTGAAGTTGTGGGGGGCCGCAAAGAGGTCTATTTGAGGCGTCCCCCAATGTGCAAATATCTGATGAAGGGGTTTGGAATGGAGAGTCCATTCGTGAGGCTGGAGGAGACGACTCAAGTTGTCTGCCAAGACATTGTCCTTCCCCTGAATGTAGACAGCCTTGAGGAAGGCATTGTGGCGAACAGCCCAATCCCAGACTCTGAGAGCTTCCTGGCAGAGGGAGGCCGATCCCGTGCCCCCCTGCTTGTTCACATAATACATGGCGACCTGGTTGTCTGTACGGATGAGGACCACCATGTCGTGAAGCAGATGTTGAAAAGCTTGAAGAGCATAGAAGATGGCTCTGAGCTCCAGAAGATTGATCTGATGGAGGCGGTCCGCACTGGTCCAGAATCCCTGAGTGCGAAGCCCATCCAGATGAGCCCCCCAGGCATAGGTCGAGGAATCGGTTGTAAGAACCTTCTGATGAGGAGGAGTGTGAAACAGCAAACCTCTAGATAGATTCGAAGAGGTCATCCACCAAAGTAGAGACTGCCGAAGAGCAGGAGTGACTATGATGTGTCGAGTCAACGGGTCTGACACTTGAGTCCATTGAGAAGCTAGGGTCCACTGAGGAATTCTGAGATGGAGCCTGGCAAAGGGTGTCACATGAACTGTAGAGGCCATGTGGCCAAGGAGGACTATCATGTGTCTTGCTGAGATGGACTGGCGAGAAGACACAGACTGGCAGAGACGAAGAAGAGCATCCATGCGCTGAGGAGGAAGGAATGCTCGAAGCTGAATGGTGTCCAGTACCGCCCCGATGAAGGGAAGGGACTGGGTAGGCTGCAGATGGGTTTTGGGAAAATTGATCTCGAAGCCCAGGCTCTGCAGGAAGCAGATCGTTGTCAAGGTCGCCGAAATGACCTTTGGAGCTGACGGGGCCTTGATGAGCCAGTCGTCGAGGTATGGAAATACCTGAAGACCCCTGTTCCGGAGTGCAGCGGCCACCACCAGACACTTCGTGAAGACTCTGGGAGACGAGGACAGGCCGAATGGAAGCACCCGATACTGCAGATGTAGATGTCCCACCCGAAATCTGAGGAAATTGCAGGAGGCCGGATGAATGGGAATGTGAGTGTAGGCCTCCTTGAGATCCAGTGAGCATAACCAGTCGTTCTGCTCGAGGAGAGGGTAGAGAGAAGCAAGTGTCAGCATGCGAAACCTCTCTCTGACTAGGAATTTGTTTAGGGCCCTGAGGTCCAAAATGGGTCGCAGGTCGCCCGTCTTCTTCGGAACAAGGAAGTACCGGGAGTAAAACCCCTGGTTCAGTTGGTCCGTCGGGACCGGCTCCACGGCACGAAGCCAGAGCAAAGCCTGAGCTTCCTGAAGAAGAAGGGCGGTCTGAGTCAAGTTGGAAGGATACTCTCTTAGAGGGTGGTCCAGAGGGACCCGATGGAAATGAAGGGAGTATCCTTCCTTGATGATAGTAAGGACCCAGAGGTCGGTTGTTATGGCCTCCCAGCGATGATAAAAATGATGGAGGCGCCCTCCGATGGGAAAAACAGGGGAAGGCAGAACGAGGTTGGTTATGCCCTCGACGAGACAGTCAAAAAGGCTGAGTGGTCTTAGGGACAGCAGGCAACTGAGACTTAGGCTGACCCTTCTGGGGAGGCTGACGCTTCGCCGGTTGCCTCGCAGGTGGAGTTTGCCTCGGCTGATAACGCCTCTGATAAATCAACGGCGGACGAGAGGATCGAGACTGCTGAGGCTTAGGCTTCGGCCGAAAGATAGATTGGAAGGACTTTTCGTGGTCAGACAATTTCTTCGTGACAGTCTCAATGGATTCGTCAAAAAGATCCGCCCCAGCACACGGGACGTTCGCCAGGCGGTCCTGAAGATTCGGGTCCATATCAATGGTCCGCAACCAGGCCAACCGGCGCATCGCTACCGAGCAGGCCGCTGCTCGGGCGGAGAGCTCGAACGCATCATAGGCAGACTGCATTAACTGAAGCCGAAGTTGGGACAGCGAAGCAACCACTTCTTCAAACTCAAACCTAGCCTGGGATTCGATGTATGGTGTGAACTTCCGAAGCACAGGTAGAAAAAATTCCAAGTAGGCAGCAAAGTGGAAATTGTAATTCAGGACTCGAGACGCCATCATCGAATTCTGATAGATGCGTCGACCAAATTTATCCATGGTTCTGCCCTCGCGGCCCGGAGGCACTGAAGCATAGACCTGGCCAGTATGAGACCGCTTGAGCGAGGATTCGACCAGGAGGGAATGGTGAGAAAGCTGAGGACCCTCGAAGCCTTTATGATGCACCGTGCCGTACCGCGCATCCAATTTGCCAGGGACCGCAGGGATAGAGTAAGGAGACTCGAAGCATCGCATGAAGGTCTGGTCGAGGAGCTTGTGCAGGGGAAGCCGCAAGGACTCTGCCGGAGGACGAGGCAAGTGCATGGTATCGAGGTACTCTTTGGAATATCGAGATCCAGCATCGAGAGTAATGTCCATGTCATCCGCCATCTGCCTGAGGAACGATGAAAAGGACAGCTGGTCTGCCGTTGCCGGTCTTCGAGACGGACTAGAAGAAGAAGAAGCTTCAGGCTCCAGAGAGGCCTGCGAGCAACAGGACGAATAGAAAACCTCGGGGTCCTTGAACTCCGGGCCCGGAGGAGACCCAGTCGAAGCAGCATACCCCAACCGAGGCAATTTCTTCTGAGGCGAGACGGTCGAGTGTCCAGAGGAATGCTTCGAAGAATGTCTGGATCGATGCCCCTCCCGATGCCTGGAAGGGGATCGAGCCCGTCTGTGAGAAACTGGGTCAGACGCCTCCAAGGAACAGATTGGACTCGATGCCGTCGATCGCAGAGGCGGCAGAGTCGGAGGCTCCCCCGACGCCGCCCAGGTTTGATAGGGGGTTCGGAAGAACTCGTCCTGCTTCCTGCTAAGCCCAGGACTGGGTGGCCCCGAAGGTGGACGCCACACTGAGTCATGGGGCAGAGTAATCGGTTCCAAGGGAGGCAGGTCACTAAACGAGGCTTTCCTCGAGGGGATGGGCTCCAAGGGAGGCATATCACTAAGGGAGGCCCTCCTCAAGGAAATCGGTTCCAAAGGAGGTACAGCGCTAACGGAGGACCTCCTCGAGGACCCGGACACCACTCGCCGCTCCTCCTCGCCGAGTAACGAGGTAGTGCGGCGAGGAGGAGGAGTAGGAGGGGGCGGACCGCCCCTCGAAGCCGAAGCTGGAAGGTCACCCTGGATGGTGGCAATCAGCCGAGGCCCCATGGTCTGCATGAGCTCCATGAACTGAGCCTCCAGGATGGACCGCAACGAAGCCGATATGGAGGGATCCGCACCAAAAGGGGGCCCTTCCACACGGTCTCCGCGCTCTTTGGGTGCTACGTGCTTCTGCTTGCCAGTCTTCGGCACCTTGAGCACCACCGGAGGAACTGTCGGGGTCGATACCTGCTCCGAGGAGATGGATGAAGGCACCGGCGCCGACGCCGGGGCCGAAACCGGTGTGAACGATGCCGGTTTCAGGAGGCCCGAAGCAGCCGGGGAGGCAGAGGGCTTCGCAGAAGGAGTCGAAGCACCTGTCAATGTCGATGTCGAAGCTGCAGGATCCGATGAAGCTTCCATCTTGAACATGGACTCCCACAGCAGACAGTGATGCTTAAACGCTCTCGCCGTCAGTCGAAGGCGCGGGGCCCCAGCCACGCGGCCGACCCGGTATCGGAAGGAAAAATTTTTTTTTTTTTTTGAAAAAGAAAGAAATGCACAGGAGAGCCAAAAGAACTCAACCCGCGGCAAAATAGAAGGCAAAAAAGAGATTCAATGGGCGCAAATTGAAGATAGACTTCTCAGCTCCGCGGAAGAAAAAGAACTGAGGAGACACGCCCGGAGAATTGGGCGGGAAGGCACTGGTGCATGCGCGGTGCGGGCATCTCGAAACTTCTGAGTTTCTTCAAGCAAGACATGCTTGCAAGATGTCCGTATCGGGGCTCTGTCGGATGACATCACCCACTAGTGAGAATACCTGCCTGCTTGTCCTGGGATAATAATATTATCCTTGTATATTCGAGTAAGCTTAATAATCAAAATATGGTTAAGACGTAATGGGGCCAATAGATGACTTTCCAGTATCAACCAATCTGGTAGATTCTCCATGAGTTCAGAAAGGATCCAATACATATTTGTAAAAATTTAGAAAATTTACCCCTCCTGCCGAATGTGATTTTTGCAAAGATACTAAGGCTATTCTAGCAGTTTTACCCAGCCAAAGAAATTTTATAAGAATCCCATTTAATTTTTTATAAAAGGAACTTTGAAAATAAACTAGTAACATACTCATTTGGTAACAAACCACAGGCAAAATCATCATTTTGATGGCTTGGACTCTCCCCCACCAAGAAAAATGTAATGGATTCCAATGCTCACACATTTCTTTGACTTTCTACAATAAAGATTTTTCATTTACTGTCATTGTATCTTCCAATGATTTTTGAATCATTATACCCAAATATTTTATTCCCTCTTCCTTCCAAAGGAATGGGAATGGATCAAATAAAGCTTTTACACAATATACATTCAAAGGAAGAACCTCTGATTTACTCCAATTTATTTTATATCCACAAAATTTTCCAAAACGAACAATCAATTCCAGTAAATGAGGGATGGTTGGTTCAGGATTTTTCAAATGAAGAAAAATATCATCTGCATAAGCCGAAACTTTATAATATTGACCTGCATATGGAATTCCCTGTATCTCCTTTGCCTGCTGAATAGCCAACAACAAGGGTTCCAAAACAATATCAAAAAGCAAAGGAGATAAGGGACAATCTTGTCTAACTCCCCCTTTCAGACAAAAACGCTCCGAGAATGTATTATTAACATATAATCTGGCTGAGGGGGGGACTATACAAGGTTTGAATCATTGAATAAATCCGGAACCTATTCTAAACCACTCCATGGCTTGGTACATAAAAGTGCAAAAACCAGAGTGGAATTGTCCAAATAAGAATGATGTGCACTAAAAAAGTGTCCTCCAGTTCGTCTGGTAATATGAAGATCTTTATTGCTCAACATCAAAATGACACTTTCAACGACTCAATGACTCGACATATACATGTTTCGGCCATCAGGCCTGCCTCAGGAGTCTTAAAAATCCCAAATGATGATATGCGAAGTATGCTAGCACTCAAATGGATTTGACCAAAAACCAATCAAAGAGGAGTGTCATCGAACACATAGTGTTACACCGCGTATGATACGAGTGCTGTCAACTGACACCGTGCGTCTGCGTTTGAGCAATAAAGATCTTCATATTAGCAGACGAATTGGAGGACACTTTTTTAGTGCACATCATTATTATTTGGACAATTCCACTCTGGTTTTTGCATATTTGTGTTTGTGGTGTTGTTTTTTCCCCCTGTTTCTTTCTTCTTTGGTACATAAAAGTCCATTCTACACAATCAAAGGCCTTTTCTGCATCTAAGGAAACAGAGAAAGCCGGATCATCTATTTATTGTTTTTGCTAAACTAAGCATGTGAAGTGCCAATCTGGTGTTATTTGCAGAATGTCTTTGAGCAACAAAACCTGTTTGGTGCATTCCAATCATATAAGGGAGAGCCTTAGCTAGCCTCAGAGCCAATAGTTTAGCTAGAATTTTATCATCCATCTCTAAAGGAGTAAGCTTTTCTATGGAGATTAGAGTGAGTGCTAACTCCACTGAACATCTGAAAAAGTATTCATATCGCCATCTGGTTTTGGTCTTGTTTTGTTTACAGTGTGTATTATCTTTCAATTTCCCAACTATCCATGACACCCAACAGATTTTTTTTAATTTTAAAATTTTTTTTTAATTGAGTTTTGACAATACAAATGAACCCCAAACTATATCATAAACCTTCCCCCCCCCAGCGAAGCAATCACAAAAAACATTCATGAAAAAATCAGATCATGTCACATAACAATGCCACTTATCCCAATAGAAACATAATCAGCATCCATAGCATAAGAGGAAAAAAGAAGAAAATAAAAATGATACCACCTTAAGCCTATCATGAATACTAAGAACCCAAGCAGCTACTAAAATAAAAATCTAAACAAGTATAGACACTGAATCTGAAGAGGAGACAGAGTTCATAGTTTCATACCATGTTAGGAAAAGTTGCCAATTCTAGTCAATCTTGGCCAAATCTTGTCAATCTTGGCACTATGTCCATGCAGTTTCAACATTACAATAAGATAATAGCAAGCACTGCACTAAATGGCACTGCTGGTCTGTCCAATAATTTATCTAGAAAAGCACCTATATGGTGGAACAATATACAGTAATATTCAAATTGCAAATGCATAATAGCATGCATGGGTCTCAGATAAAATCTGGACTATTGATCAGTTGCTGTTGAGCTACCAACTGGCTACTCTTTTGCAGACCTGAGACAAACGTTTTGTCTTCCATTTTCATAGTGTTTTGAGAAGATGATGTTGAAATATTCAATTTGGAATTGGCAAGTAGATGTTTTCCCTAGCCATGGAGCCAGGTAAACATACTTTATTGCATGCAGAAAAGACTAAACTGATCTTGGCTTCTCAGATCTATCAACAAAAGCATCATCAACCTAATAGTTCAAAACTTGTTGGAGCTGAAACATATTTACATAGTAACATAGTAGATGACGGCAGATAAAGACCCGAATGGTCCATCCAGTCTGCCCAACCTGATTCAATTTAAATTTTTTTTTTTTTCTTCTTAGCTATTTCTGGGCGAGAATCCAAAGCTTTACCCGGTACTGTGCTTGGGTTCCAACTGCCGAAATCTCTGTTAAGACTTACTCCAGCCCATCTACACCCTCCCAGCCATTGAAGCCCTCCCCTGCCCATCCTCCTCCAAACGGCCATGCACAGACACAGACCGTACAAGTCTGCCCAGTAACTGGCCTAGTTCAATCTTTAATATTATTTTCTGATTCTAAATCTTCTGTGTTCATCCCACGCTTCTTTGAACTCAGTCACAGTTTTACTCTCCACCACCTCTCTCGGGAGCGCATTCCAGGCATCCACCACCCTCTCCGTAAAGTAGAATTTCCTAACATTGCCCCTGAATCTACCACCCCTCAACCTCAAATTATGTCCTCTGGTTTTACCATTTTCCTTTCTCTGGAAAAGATTTTGTTCTACGTTAATACCCTTTAAGTATTTGAACGTCTGAATCATATCTCCCCTGCTCTCCTTTCCTCTAGGGTATACATATTCAGGGCTTCCAGTCTCTCCTCATACGTCTTCTGGCGCAAGCCTCCTATCATTTTCGTCGCCCTCCTCTGGACCGCCTCAAGTCTTCTTACGTCTTTCGCCAGATACGGTCTCCAAAACTGAACACAATACTCCAAGTGGGGCCTCACCAATGACCTGTACAGGGGCATCAACACCTTCTTCCTTCTACTGACTATGCCTCTCTTTATACAGCCCAGAATCCTTCTGGCATCAGCCACTGCTTTGTCACATTGTTTTTTCGCCTTTAGATCTTCGGACACTATCACCCCAAGGTCCCTCTCCCCGTCCATGCATATCAGCTTCTCTCCTCCCAGCATATACGGTTCCTTCCTATTATTAATCCCCAAATGCATTACTCTGCATTTCTTTGCATTGAATTTTAGTTGCCAGGCATTAGACCATTCCTCTAACTTTTGCAGATCCTTTTTCATATTTTCCACTCCCTCTTCGGTGTCTACTCTGTTACAAATCTTGGTATCATCTGCAAAAAGGCACACTTTTCCTTCTAACCCTTCAGCAATGTCACTTACATACATATTGAACAGGATTGGCCCCAGCACCGAACCCTGAGGGACTCCACTAGTCACCTTTCCTTCCTTCGAGCGACTTCCATTAACCGACAGCCAGTTTCTGACCCAGTTCTGACAAAACAAAAATTACTTTATCTGATGGCCAATCGAGTTCATTCTGGACATGAATTATACAGTGTTCCGACTTGGCATCTTTAACTTGATCACTATATTTTATGTAAATGTGTCAGGCAGCTTGATCAAAGCCCCCAAGTAAGTATAAGGCTCCAGGTGAGCAAATCACTAAATACCTTTATATAACTGAGAAAAAAGGGCAACATCTGGAAAGCAGTATATACTAATGCTTGAAGTATGGGAAACAAGGTTCTTGATCTAGAGCAGGGGTGTCAAACTCAATCACATTAGGGGCCAAAATCTAAAACACAAACTAAGTCGTGGGCTGAATTTTTTATTAAGATTTTTAGTCTTATTAGAAGTATAGATCCTTCCTCACCCTGAGAAAAGCATTCCAGTGATTCACCTGGTTATTTTCACCTCATAGATGTTGCCATACTTAATCCCAACTTTATTCAAATAGTCATCGTAACGCTTTTTTAATTTTATTTTTTTTGGGGGTGGAGTGAAAGCTCCGCCCAATACCCTGCCCAATCTCCGCCCCAGACCATGCCCCATAACAGTACAAATTGTAATACCATTTTTTCCATTCATTTTTCCTATATACACACACAATATAATCTTATTAACACCAAATAACGGTTAACCACAGAATTAAATTACACAAACACTATGCTTCTCAACATTCATTCCTACCAGAACACCAGGCCTTGGTCACACATGCAGAACACAGATAGCCCCTATGCAAATACGGGACAAGAAAACAAAAGTACATATATATAATGTAATGTAATGCATGCAGTCTTGCATCTTAGGGTTTCGTTTATATATATATATATATATATATATATATAAACGAAACCCTAAGATGCAAGACTGCATGCAGTAAAACCCCAGAGAAATAAAAAAACAAATGCATTTCTTCCTGAACAGTGCAAAATATAGACAGCAGATGTAAATTCTCAAAATTGACACAATTCAATCACTAAATTGAAAATAAAACCATTTCCCCTACCTTTGTTGTCTGGTGATTTTGTTTTTCAAGCCATCTTTAACCAGTCTCTGGCTGCACTCCTTCTGTCTGTGCTCTTAACTGTGTATCAAGGGCCACCTTATCCATTTACTGTTTATCTCTCCTTCACTTTCAACCATACATCCATCTTTAGCATTAACTTTTAACATTCAACTTTCTTCCATTTTTATGTTTTCTTCTCAAAATCTATCTATTTTTCCATGTCTTCTCTTCCCATCTGAAATAATAAAACGCTAGCCGCGCATGCGCACTCAACTGCGTGATTCCGTTTTCCCTGATCCGACATGTAGGTCCGTGGCCTTGCAGGAGTGCGCATGCGTGACTCCCCAGCCTTACTTGGCCCGCAAGAGTGCGGATGCGGCGGCAACACAAATCGGAAGACGCTAGACAGACAGACAGCCCCTGCCCTCTCCAAGCCGGGACCGCAGCCAGCCAACGATCGCCTCCACAGCCCGACGACTCCCCCCTCCCGTACCAACCGCTGCCGCTCCTGTTTGAAGCGGCCTGATGAGGTTCGCGGCCGACTGTATTGAACCTCGCAGGCCGCTCTCCACATGAAGCACGTTCCCTCTGACGTGATCGCGTCAGAAGGAACATGCAACCATATGGAGAGTGGCCTGCGAGGTTCATTACAGCCGGCTGCGAACCTCATCAGGCCGCTTTGAACAGGAACAGGAGCGGCAGCGGCGGCAGGAACCATGGATGGATGGACGGAGGTAAGAACGGGAGGGGAAGCCAAAAAAGGGCTATGGAGCAGGCCGAAAAGGGAGCTATTTTGGTGGGAGGGTTGTGTTGAGTGCACGAAGCAGGCAGGCAGGCATTGCACAACAGGGGGAGAGGCAAAGGGGGCTGCTTTGGGGGGAATAGTTGTGCTGGGGGCCGACAGCAATCATGGGGGGAACAGAAAAGGGCCACGGATCAGGCAGGCATGCCACAACAGGGGGCCAGAGGGAGAGCGAAAGGGGGCTGCTTTGGGGGGAGGGGTGTGCTGGGGGCTGACAGCCATCAGGGAGGGGGGAGGAACAGAAGGGGGGCCACGAAGCAGGCAGCCATTGCACAACAGGGGGAGAGGCAAAGGGGGCTGCTTTGGGGGGATGGTTGTGCTGGGGGCCAACAGCAATCATGGGGGGAACAGAAAAGGGCCACGGAGCAGGCAGGCATGGCACAACAGGGGGCCACAGGGAGAGCGAAAGGGGGCAGCTTTGGGGGGAGGGGTGTGCTGGGGCAGACAGCAATCAGGGAGGGGGGAGGAACAGAAGGGGGGGCCACGAAGCAGGCAGGCATTGCACAACAGGGGGAGAGGCAAAGGGGGCTGATTTGGGGGGATGATTGTGCTGGGGGCAGAAAACAATCATGGGGGGAGGAATAGAAGGGGACCATGGAGCAAACAGGCATTGCACAACAGGGGGATAGGGGGCTGCTTTGGGAGGAGAGTTGTGCTGTGGGCAGACAGCAATTATGGGGGAGAACAGAAGGGGGCCACGGAGCAGGCAGACATTGCACAACAGGGGGAGAGGGAAAGGGGGCTGCTTTGGGGGGATGGTTGTTCTGGGGGCAGAAAGCAATCATGGGGGGGAAATAAGAGGGCCACAGAGCAGGCAGGCATGGCACAACTGGGGGCCAGGGGGGGAGGGAAAGGGGGCTGCTTTGGGGTGATAGTTGTTCTGGGGGCAGAGAGCAATCATGGGTGGGGAACAGAAGGGGGCCAAGAAGCAGGCAGGCATTGCACAACAGGGGGAGATGGAAAGGAGGCTGCTTTGGCAAGCAGGGGGGCCAGGGAGACAGACAGAAAGAAAGACGCACAGACAGGGGACCAGGGAGAGACACAGACACAAAGAATGATAGACAGACAGCGTCCAGGGAGAGAGAGAGAGACAAATAAAAAACAAAAAAAGACATACAGACATCTACTCTAGCACCCGTTATTGTAACGGGCTTAAACACTAGTCTATCCATATGTACCATCACCTCCCTCTTTCTTCTCCCCTATATCTACCCATTTATCTCTTCCCTGCCACACTCATTGCTGTGCACCATCGCATCCCTCTCCCATGGGCAGACAACTCTTATCTTCCCCCTCATAAGGTCTGGCATCTTTCTCCTCTCCTTCCCATAGTCTGGAATCTCTCTCCTTTCCCATGGTCTGGTATCTCTCTCTCGCTCTCTCTCTCTCTTTTCCTCCCTCTTCCCGAGGTCTAACATCTCTCTCCTTCTCTCCTCTCCTTCCTGCACTGGCATCTCTCTCCCCCCTCCTTCTCTCCCATTCCATGGTCTGTCATTTCTCTCTTTCTCTCCTTCCCTTCTCCAGAATCTGATATCTCACCCTTCTTTGAGTCATCTCTCCTCCCTCCCAGTGTAACATTTCTCCCACCCTTCTCTCCACCACTATCATTTCCAACAATTCTCCCTCTTTCCCATGTATACCAACTCTCTTTCCCTCCCACTTCACACACCTATGTCCAAGAATTTTCTTTTTTTCTTCCCTCACCCATTGGCAGCATCTCTCTTTCCCTCCCTTCCTAACCCCCAGCCTGTGCAGCCTCTGTCCTTCCCAACCCCCTCCCAGCGCGTACATCTGTCCTTCTTGCTTTCCCAACCCCCTTCCCCCTGTGCAGCATGTCTTTCCTCTTTCCCAACCTCAGCCCTCCCCTCTCAGCTGGATCCTACATTACGACCTGTCCCCAGTTCCCGATTTCCCCACTTACCACCTTCCCCGCCACTGAAATTTAAAATCTTTGGGCAACCAACGGTGCAACGAAACAGCCTCCCACCATTGGCCTATCCCAGAAGTGTTCTTTCTGCAGCACTTCCTCTTCCTGCATAGGCAGGACGCTGCAGAAAGAACACTTCCAGGGCAGGCCAATGGCAGGAGGCTGGCTTCATTGCACTGTTGGCTCCATGAAGATTTTAAATTTCAGCGTTAGGGAAGTTGTAGCTGGGGGAGTCGGGACTCAAGGAGGTTCCTGGAGAGGGTTTCACTATAGTGTAGTGTCAGGCGCACAGTCACCACGGGCCATATAAAATGGCCAGGCGGGCCTTGTGTTTGACACATATGATCTAGAGGTTGTGATAGAAGAGGCTGAGTTGGAGGATTTAGTGACTATCACATAGACATGGCTCAAAGAGAGCCATGAATAGGATATAGTTACACTGGACTGTTCAGGAAAAACAGGGTAGGAAGAAAAGGGGAGGGGGGCTAAAACACACAATTGAAGGATCTACAGGGTAAGGAAGAGGCACTCTGGGTCAAATTGGAAATAGGGAATGGAAAAGCACAGTTACTTAATGTAACAGGTGTTATCCAGGGACAGCAGGCAGACATTCTCACATGGGGTGAAGTCATACATGAAGCCTGGTACAGACAGTGCTAAAAGTGTACTGTCACTTTAAACTTATTAAGGGGCTTCAAGACTGCCTGCACCGTGCATGAGCGAGTGCCTTCCTATCCAATGGCTGCTCGCAATTCCTCAGCTTCATAAACAAGCTAAGAAGCCAACCAGGGGAGGTGGAAGGGATGTGAGAATATCTGGCTGCTGTCCCCAGATAACACAAATTATAGTAAGTAACTATACTTTATCCTTGGATAAGCAGGCAGCATATTCTCATATGTGGGACTCTCTAGCTTACTGAATAGAATGGTGGGAGAGTTGGCCATTAGGAAGAAAAAAAATTCTTTAAAACTGCTTGGCCGAAACAACCATCTTGTTTGAAATAGGATTCTAGAGAGTAGTGAGATGTAAATGTGTGAATTGAGGACCAAGTAGCTGTTTTACAAATATCTTCAACGGGAGTGGAATGCAAAAGAGCCACTGATGCTGCCATAGCTTGGACCTTGTGTGTTGTTAATACATTCCTCGAGCTGCAGTCCAGCCTGAGCATAGCAATGCAGGTCGCTAACCATGTGGAAATAGTTTGCTGGGTTACAGGAAGGCCCAATCTGTTAGGATCAAAATAGATGAACAGTTGAAGTGAAGACCTGTGTGAACTTAGTCCAAAGTATGAAGAGCAGTTTCTCCAAGGTGAGAAAGAGATCTTGGAAAGAAAACAAGAAACACAATGGATTGATTCAGGTGAATTTCAGGTGACCACTTTCCAAGTTAAAATCTTAAGATGAGTAGATGCCAGTAATTCAAATGGCAGCTTTATTAGACTGGTGAGAACTACATTGAGATCCCATATAACTGGAGGCAATTTTAGTGGAGGTTTCAAGTTCAAGAGTCCCTTCATAAACCAGGAAACAAGCGGATGAGTAGCCAGAGTTATATTGTTGAAAGGAGCATGGTAAGTACCAATAACACTGAGGTGAACTCTGACCGAAGTGCTCTTGAGCCCTGAGTTGGATAAATGAAGAAGGTAGTCTAATACTGAAGGAATAGAAGATGTGGAAGGAGCCAGGGATGGAGATTACACCATGAAATGAAGCGTATCCATTTGAGTCGACAGCAGTGCTGAGTAGAAGGTTTAGAAAGATTGAAATTTGCTGAAGTCAGGTTGAGAGGTACCTAGCTGTTAGTTACAAAGATTGTAGACTGGGATGTAAAAGAGGGTTGTTGCTGCCACCATCTTGCGCTTTGTGAATACTCTTGGAGATGAAGCAAGGCCAAATGGCAGAACTTGTACTGGAAATGCTGATGATCCACACAAAAATGAAGAAACTGTCTGTGTTCTAGGAGTATGGATATGTGCATGTAGGCCTTTTTGAGGTCTAGAGAACACAGCCAATCATTTTGTTCTAGGAGGGGGAATAGGGTGCAAAACTTTTCTTTGACTAAATATTTCTTGAGAGCTCGGAGGTCAAGAATAGGATGAAGACCTTCCATCTTCTTTAGAATTAGGAAATACCTGGAGTAGAACCCCTGGTTTTTCTGAGAAGGGGGTACTACTTCTGTGGTGTTTAGTTGAAGCAGAGCTTCAATTTCCTGAAGAAGAAGGGACGTTTGTTGAGATGTTAAAGAGAACTCTCTTGGAGGGTTGTTTGGAGGAATGGTGATGAAATGAAAAGCGTAACCCTCCTGAATGACTTTGAGGACCCTGGTGTCCGTGGTAATGAGAATCAGCGTTGATGATATAATAGATTGGGGAGGTGGCTGAGATTGGGGTATTGCGGCTATGCTCACTTGAAACATGTCAAAAAGACTGAGCTAGTTTCTAAGGAGCAGAAGTCTGAGGTTTCTGAGGCTTTTGTGATTTCTGCCTCTTCTGTAGTAGTGGTTTTGAAAAGGACAAGGTTGTTGAATAACGCTTCTTATATGAATAGGAAGCAGGTCTCTGAGAAGATTTCGATGTCTGAGTCTTAGTCTTGGATCCCGTTAAGGTGGGCCAGCTTTGTTCATACCGGTAAGTCTTTGGGTGGCATCCTCCACTTTGTCCTCAAAGAGCTCCTCACCAAGACAGGGAATGCCGTTGCATAGCAATAGACATAGCCAATGCTCTGGATGTCACATCACTTGCATCAAAAGCTGATCTCGCTAAAATCTTTCTGGTTTGAAGAAGGCTATGAGTAGTCTCCTGAAATTCTGGAAGTCGTTCAGATGGAATATATTGTTGAAAATCAACCAATTTCTTAATGAGTTGTTTAAGGTAAAACGACATATAGAAATTATAACTGAGAACTCTGTTGGCTAACATAGAATTTTGGAAGAGGTAGCGCCCAAACTTATCAATGTGGCTTTAATGTCCTGGTTGAGCAGTGGCATATACTCTGTACTGGAAGATTTTTTAAGAGTAGATTCCACCAGTAAAGATTGATATGCCAGTTGCAGCTTATCAAAGCCGGGACAGGATTGTATTCTTGGAGCTATGGGAAGAGTGAGTCTCTCAGTTCTTAAAAAGAGTCTCCTTAAGGAGATTGTGAAGAGGCAATTTAAGGAGCTCTTTAGGAGGTTCATCAAAGTCCAACACCTCAAGGAGCTCTGCTCTGGGCTCAACATCCAACTCCAGCTTAACAGGCAAAGATTTTCCCATCTGCCTGATAAATTTGGTGAAAGAAAGTCCTTCTGGAGGAGATCTACGTCTAGGCAGTGGAGGAAATGGATCTGATGGGATGCCATATGACTCTGGAGCAGACAAGGTGGGTTCAAAATCAGAATCCACAATTGCAACTCCAGGAGATTCTCTATAGCAGGGGTGTCAATGTCGGTCCTCGAGGGTCACAATCCAATCGGGTTTTCAAGATTTCCCCAATGAATATGCATGAGATCTATTTTCATGCTCTGCTTTCAATGCATATTCATTGGAGAAATCCTGAAAACCCACCTGGATTGCGGCCCTCTAAGACCAACTTTGACACCTGTGCTCTATAGGAAGGAGAAGAAGGATGCTTACTTGTCTGAGAAGTATGATGATTGTGAAAACCTCGAGATGGGCTCCTTCAACGATGTCAGTACAAGTTCATCGATGAGAATGTTTAGATTTTGATCTGCATCAAGAACAGGAATCGGTACTGTATGATCCACACTTAGATTTAAAGGAGCGAGCATCTGTACCTTGTGATCTCATTGTCCGTTAATGCTTCGATAGAGAACTGAAGTTGTTACCCTGTCTGGTAACACCTCCAAGTCTTCACATAGACCGCTACTGTGGACTTCCTTTTGCTGTGAAACAACGTGGCAATCATAGTTGAAGAATAGCTCCAGCTAGTCAAGGCCGCGCATTCAAGAGTCATGCTGTAAGACCAAAGCGGTCCGGATCCTGCTTCGCAATTGGACCCTGCAAGAAGAGGTGAGAATGACAAGGTAGCTGGAGTGGAACTAAGTCCTCGGCCAATTGGGGTCCAGAGTCTGATGACTGAGAAAATCCGCTTGAATGTTGTCCACTCTTGCCATATATGCCACTGACAGAGCCATTAGGTGTCACTCCACCTACCAGAAGAGAAGCCGAGCCTCCACACTTAGGTAGGGATTTCTCGTGCCCCTCTGCCGATTGAGTTACCACCATGGTATTGTCCAAGAATACGTGGATTGCTTGATGACGGAGATGAACCTCAAAGTGGAGAGCCAGCTGAATTGACCGAAGCTCCAGGCGACTGATTGACCACTTGCACTCTGAGGGAGCCCACTAGCCCTGAACAGGGATGGTCATACGCACCGCTCCGCAGCCTTTCAGACTCGCTTTTGTAGATAGAATCACCCAATCTGAGATTTGGAAGGGAAGGCCCCTGGAGAGTGAGAGAGGTTGAAATCACCAAGCAAGACTGTTCCATGCCACAGTCATCCAGGGCATGTAATAGGTCCTGCTGGGGATTTCAACGCGAAAGCAGAGCATCCTGCAGCAGACGCAGATGGGCTCAGGCCCAAAGGATCACCTCAATCGTTGCCACCACGATCCCCAGAACCTGGAGGTACTGCCATGTCGTTGGGACCGGAGTGGCCAGAAAGTCTGATAACCTGCCGAAGCTTCTCCTGACGGGACATATGAAGGAACACTTTGTTCTATCCAATGTGAAATAGAACTCCTAGGTATTCCAAATCCTGCGTCGGCTCAAAATGAATCTTCCTGAAGTTGATCACCAAGCCCAGGTGCTGCAACTGTACCACCTGATGAACAGCCTGACACCCCTCGGAGTGCAAGGGAGCTCTGTTCAACCAGTCGTCCAGATATGGGTGAACCAGGACACCCAGGGTACAAAGATGGGC
Source organism: Geotrypetes seraphini (assembly GCF_902459505.1). NCBI lineage: Eukaryota > Metazoa > Chordata > Amphibia > Gymnophiona > Dermophiidae > Geotrypetes > Geotrypetes seraphini. Next base: position 371,949,311 of record NC_047084.1, read on the forward strand.
CACCACCACCACCACCATCACTTTGGTGAAGGTCCTGGGTATTGTTGCCAACCCAAAGGGTATCACCGCAAACTGAAAATGTTGCCCCAAGACATGGAACTTCAGATACTTCCAATGGTCTCGAAAAATGGGAATGTAGAGATATGCCTCCATCAGATCCAAGGAGACTAGAAACTCCCCCAGGGCCATCGATGCTATCACTGAGTACAACATCTCCATGCAGCACCATGCATCTCCATGCATGAGGCATTTTCAGCACCACATTGACCACCTTGAGGTCCAGAATCGGTCTCCAATCGTAGCCTTTCTTTGGAACAATGAAGTATGTCGAGTATCTCCTGGAGCTCGAGTCTTGCTCTGGAACGGGTTCTATGGCCGCAATGTTGAGTAATCTGCGGACTGTGGCCTGCACCCGAACCGCTTTCTCAGTGCGACCCGCAGGGAAGTCCACAAAATACTCCTTCAGAGAACAAAGAAACTCCAGTTTGTAGCCTTTCCTGAAAACTTGCAAGACTCAGTGGTCGGAGATAATGGCCCGCCACTCCTCCAGAAAAGTCAACAACCACCCCCGATGCGCAGGGTGGGGGGAAGACACTGGCCTGGCATCAGAACTGCATTTTTGCAGGAGCTGCCAGATTACTCCCCATGGATTGCTGACATCAGGAACCACCGAAGCATGGTCTGGCAGGCAAAAAGGACCGATGTTCCATGGGAGAGCCTGAGTACGGACAAGAGCACCTGAAGGGACAAAAATTAAGATGCCCCGAACCCCTGGAGGGGTGGGATCTATACACAGGCAGTGACTTGGGCCTGCGATCCTGCACACTGACCATAAGGTCATCCAGACCCTAGCAGAACTACAGCTGTCCATTAAAGGACAAAGGGCTCAAGGTCACTTTAGAAGATGAATCGCCAGACTACTGCCAGATCCAGAGCATCCTGCAAGCCGAAATGGAATAGGCGGAAAGCTTAGCAAAGATTTTCAAGATATCATAAAAAGCATCAGCCATATAATCCACTTCCGAGATTATAAAATCCAAGTCATGAAGCACCACAGTATCAGGATCATGGCGCAGCTTGGAATGGCACGACCGGGCCATGAAAGAAGAGGTTGTTTAACACCTTAACACCAGTGGCTGCCGAATTAAACAGACGCTTAAGGACAAAATCACACGTCGGTCCTGAGCATCCTTCAGGACCACTCCCCCATCACTGGGGAGAGAAGTGCACTTGGTGACCTGCATCACTAAGGTATCCACCTTCAGGGAAGCAAAGCACTTGTTAAAGGCATCTGCCATGGGATAAATCCGCGCCATGGCAAAAACACATTTCAAGGGACCCTGTAGTCTGGAACCAAGGTTTATGTGAAAGTGTTCCACAGAAAGAACTACCTGTAGTCAAAGTGGAGAGGACCCTAGTAAGTGCTCCTAACCAACTATACAGCAATCAAGTATAACTTCTAAGACTGACACTGTCCACTGTCTAAACTAAACTAAACCTTAGGTTTGTATACCGCTCCATTTCCGCGTGCGCAGAGCTCGGCACGGTTTACAGAGGTTGAGAGGAAAGGAACTACAAAGAAAGGATATAGGAGAGGGACTGAGGAGATAGAGGGGGACAGGATACTAGAGCACGGGAAGTGATTAGATTTTTGAAAAGAGCCAAGTTTTCAAGTGTTTGCGGAAGGATTGGAAGGAGCTAGAATTTCTGAGTGGGGATGAAAGGTTGTTCCAGAGTTCTGTGGTTCTAAAGGGGAGGGATGTTCCAAGTTTTCCTGTGCGGGATATACCTTTTATAGAAGGGAAAGATAGTTTCAGTTTTTGGGAGGATCTAGTCGAGAGCGGGTTTGAGGAATTCCAGAAGAGTGGGATAACGGGAGGAAGGACGCCATGTAGTATCTTGAAGGCTATGCAGGCACATTTATAGAGGACTCTGGAGTATACTGGGAGCCAGTGAAGCTTGGAGAGGAGTGGGGAAACGTGGTCGAACTTGCCTTTTGCGAAAATAAGCTTGGCCGCGGCGTTCTGAATTAGCTGAAGTCTATGGAGGTTTTTCTTAGTTAGGCTTATATAGATGGAGTTGCAGTAGTCCAGTCTAGAGAGGATGGTGGATTGAACGAGGATGGCGAAATGAGAATGATGAAAGCAGGATCTTACTTTCCTCAACATATGGAGGCTAAAGAAGCATTTTTTTACCAGGGAGTTGAGGTGATCGTTGAAGGAGAGAGAGGAATCTAAGATGATGCCTAGGACTTTGCTTGAAAACTCAAGCTGAAGAGTGGGGCCGGAAGGTAGAGGGATGGAGGTGGGTAAATGGTCTGAGATTGGGCCGAGCCAAAGTAGTTTGGTTTTGGACTCATTCAGTTTCATTTGTACAGATTGGGCCCAGGATTGGAGGTTCGTAATACATGTGGAGATGTTCTCAGCGAGGTTCGAGAGGTTCGAGTCGGTTTCGAGGAGGATGAGGATGTCATCAGCGTAGGAGTAGAGAGTTTCTAGGGGGGATAAATGAAGGAGTTTCAGAGAGGACATGTAGATGTTGAAAAGGATAGGGGAGAGGGGTGAGCCTTGCGGGACTCCACATTTCGGCTTCCAGGCGGGGGATGAGGTACCGTTTGTGTTAACGGTGTAGGAGCGGAAGCATAGGAATTTCGAGAACCAATCCAGGACTGTGGAGCTTATGCCTATTTCGGAGAGTTGGAAGATTAGGATGTCGTGGTGAACGACATCGAAGGCTGCGGAGAGGTCGAATTGAAGAAGAACAGCAAATTTGTTGCGAGAATGGAGTTGTTGCACCTTAGAGATTAGTGAGGCCAAGAGGGATTCGGTGCTGAAGTTGGGTCTGAAGCCGAATTGGTGGGGTAGGAGGATAGAGAATCGTTCTAGGTAGGATGAGAGTTGAGTGGATATGATGGATTCTAATAGCTTGGTTAGGAGAGGGATATTTGCTATAGGACGGTAATTTGATGGAATGGAGGGATCGAGGTCGGCCTTTTTCAGTAGAGGGGACAGTGAAATGTGTCCCATGTCGGGGGAGAAAAGGCCTGATGTTAGGGCAGAGTTTATAAGTTCGGTGAGGGAAGCGATGGCCTGTGTAGGGATATTCTCGAATAGGTAGGAGGGGAAAGGATCCAAAATGCACTTGCAAGTTTTTAGTTTGAGGCAGAGTTTGGAGACTTGCGGTTCAGAGACAAGCTCGAAGGCGGTCCAGGATCTGTCGGCAGGAATGGATACAGGTAAGGTAGAGTTGGGAACAATAGAGGTCAGGGAATTGTAGGAGACTGTGGGGGGGAAGGAGCATCTTAGAGTGGTAATCTTTTCATTAAAGAAATTTGCAAGGGCCTCGGCTGATAGAGATGGTGGAAGCAAAGACGGGTCTTTTTTTGTAGTTAGGGAGCGCCAGATGTAGAACAGCGCACTGATCTGGTTGTTGGATCTGGAGATCTTGTCTCCAAAGAAGTTTTTCCTGGCTTTTTTTAATGTTGAATTGTAAAATTTAATATTAGCCCTCCAGGTCTGTCTATCAGAGGGGGATTTGGATTTTTTCCATTTGCGCTCCAAAGCGCGACACTTCTGTTTCAATTCTCTGTGAAGAGGTAGGTACCAGGAGGCCTTTCGGGGATAGGAGATGGTTTTGGTGGTTAATGGAGCAAGGGAGTGGTAGGTGGACTCGGAGAGGACGGTCCAGTTGTGCCAATGTGATTCGGGGTCGGTCTAGGGTTGGAGGAGAGTTTGTTGAGAAATTTGGAACAGAATAGGTTGCTTGAGGTTTTTTTGCGGAAGGTTATGGAATGAGAGGAGTGGGGTGGGGAGTCAAGATGTGACATGAAGACGGGGAGACAGGTAGTCCCTAAGAAGTGGTCTGACCAAGGGACTTGTTCCCAGCGAGTGTCGTCGGTTGAGGTTTTGAAGGCGATAAGATCAATGAAGGTGGTGAAGTCTAGAGTATGCCCTTTTTCGTGGGTTGGGGATGGGGTGGGTGAGGGAAAGCCAAGAGAGGTAAGGAAGTTGTTGAATTCGGATGTATCATTGTTATTTGTGTCGTCGAGGTGGAGATTGATATCACCAACAATCAGAAGTCTTTGGAATTTAAGGAAGGCATTTGTTATGGTCTCATAGACGATATTTGAAGATTTCGCCCAAGGGGTGGGTGGCCGGTATAGTAATAGGATGCCCAATGGGTGGGTGCGGAGTTCGTCATTGACTGAAGCAAGCAAATATTCTAGAGAAGGATGGGTGCCCGTCTCAAGGAGCTGGACGTCGAAGAAAGATTTGTAGAGGAGTGCCAGGCCACCTCCTTTTCGATTGGGTCTGGGGGAAAAGAGGCCTTGGTAACCGTGGGGGAGGAGTTCGTTTTGTGTGAATAGGTCGTCTTTGGCGATCCATGATTCTGTGATGCACAGGAATCCAGGGTCGAGCTCATCTAGAAGGTCTTTCAAGATTTGGGTCTTGTTGCACGCGGATCTGGCATTGCAATAAAGTGTCGGGACTGGGGTGAGAGAGTCCGGGACAGTGTTGGGAGGATTGGCAGGGGGTAGGGGCTTTAGGGAATCTTGGTTGACTTTTCGGGGGTTTTTCTTGGGAGGGGAATTTCTGGTGCGTATCAGTGTGGGGATTCTGAGTCCGGGGCAGATGGTATTGGTGTTAGCGGGGTCGAGTAGGTTGGGGGAGGGAGGTTTCAGACAGAGGGAAGGATAGAGAGGTGAGCAGAGTAGGAGGAGAAGGATCCAGAAGGATGGATTCATGGTGGGGTGGTTGGTGTGTGAGAGTCTGCAGCAAGGGGGAGTAGAGTTGGTTGAGGAAGGAGCAGGGGAACTTGAATTGAGCTTACTAAGTACGGGGCCGAGAGAGGGGAGGAGAGCCTTTTTTTCTTTTATATATATATATATATATATTATTTTTTTTTTAAATATATATATATATATATATATATATATATATATATAAATATATATATATATAAATATAAATATAAATATAATATATTTAAAATATAAATTATTATAAATTATTATAAATTATTATAAAATATAAATATATTTAAAATATAAATTAAATATAAATATATATATATATATATATATATATATAAATATATATAAATATATATATATATTTTTTTTTTTTTTTTTTTTTTGGGACTAAAGGGGCTAGTGAGGACAATTGGCGGCTAAGCGCTTTCCGTGTGGTGCCTAGAGCGGAGAGACTTGGGGCAATAAATGGGTAATAGGGGGATTGCACAGTTAAGATATATAAGTAGCCCAGGATGTGCTAGGGCAGGGGTCTGCAACCTTTAAGACATAAAGAGCCACTTGGACCCGTTTTCGAAAAGAAAAAAAAACTTGTAGCCGCAAAACCATTATAAAACAAATCTAACACTGCATATATTGTTTCTTATCTTAATGCTACAGGATCACTAAATTGAAAATAAAATCATTTTTCCTACCTTTGCTATTTGGTGATTTCATGAGTCTCTGGTTGCACTTTCTTCTTCTGACTGTGCATCCAATCTTTCTTCCTTTCTTTCAGCCTCCTGTATGTTTCCTCTCCTCCAGACCTCATTCTCTCCCCCAACTTTTTCTTTCTGTCTCCCTGTTCCCCCTTCTTTCTGTCTCTGTCTGCCCCCTTTCTTTCTTTCTCCATGCCCTCCCCCAAGCCACTCGGTTTGCTGCCACCGCCATCGGGGAATAGCCCCCAAGCCACTGCCATCCCAAGCTTTCCCTGCAGAAGCATCGCGCTGACCAGCATTCCGCTCCCTGACGTCAATTCTGACGTAGGAGAGGAAGTTCCGGGCCAACAAGGCATTTCTCCTCATTCCATCCAGCCTGAGCCCCATCTCTCCTTGATCCAGCATTTCCCTTCTGTGTCTGTCAGAATTACCATTCCACCTATTTTCCAGCATCACCCTTCTTTGTGTCCATCTCACCTATATCCCTATCTCACCACTTTTTCAGAATCTTCATTTGTCTCTATCCTTGTCTTTACCCCATGTTCACCATTTGCCCTTTCAATGTCTTTATCCCCCCCCCCCACTTTTTCAGCATTACTTCTATGTCTCTATTTCACCTCCTCTTCATGTCCCCTCTGTATCTCTATCCTTATTCAGTAGGTCCTGCTTACCCTTTCTCTTCTTTGTGTCACTATCTCCATTTTCAGCTTTCCCCCCTTTTCCTTTGTTAATGCACCCTGTAGCCAGAATCTTTCCACCCTCCCTCCACTCCGGCCCAGCCCAGTATGAAATATTTCCTTTTGTTTCCCTCCCCTCTCTCTTTCTCTCTCTCTTCTGCTCCCTCACCCACGAGTCCTGCATCTGGCCCTCTCCCTTCTACCTGCACCTGGCAACACCCCCCTGCTCCGCGGCTCTCTTCAGCAACTCGTCAGCAGCAGTGATCAAGACAAGCTGCCGACATCGAGGCCTTCCCTCTACGAGTCCCGCCTTTGTGGAAAAAGGAAGTTGAAACAAGCGGGACTCGCAGAGGGTAGGCCCCGACGTCAGAAGCTTGTGTCGATCGCTGCTGCTGAGTTGCCGAAGAGAGCCGCGGAGCAGGGGATGTGGCCGGAAGCAGGTAGAAGGGAGAGGGAGATAGGAAGGCTGTAGATCTCCGGAGCATGACACCGACCCCGGCCAGGATGATTTCTTTTTCAGGCGTGCACCTTACAAGTCCAGCGTCGCGGCGGGAAATAGCCATGCTGAGCAGTGAGCTCAGCACTACACAGATGAAAGCCTTGCTTGCTGATTGGTCCGGCGGCACGGCGCCGGACCAATCAGCAAGCAAGGCTTTCATCCGTGTATGTGCTGAGCTCACTGCTCAGCATGGCTATTTCCCGCTGCGACGCCGGACTTGTAAGCTGCATGCCTGCGTGACACACTACCGGAGCCGCAGCAAAGGTGGAAAAGAGCCGCATCCGGCTCTGGAGCCGCAGGATGCCGACCCCCGTGCTAGGGGAACGGGGCAACTGAAGTGAGAGACTGGTAAAAAACCTTTGGCAGAGAGTACAGTATGGTGCAGAAACTGAGCAAAAAAAACAGGTAAAAGTTTGGCATCAAAACAGGAGCAAATACAATAGTAAAATATGGTACAGAAAACAGGGGTATAAACAATGGTAAACTTTGACAACGGGCAGAATCCGGGTTGGGTAAGGGGAGCTGAGAGTCTGGAGGCCTTCAGTGGACCCTGATAGGCCAAGGAGGGGGAGGGCGGTGGGGTGAGGCAGAGAGGAGCCCGAGCGTGCTAGTACAGTCTTGCAGGGGCTTCGGCAGCTCTTGGGTGGGCTGTGGGGCAAAGTTTCTAGTGAAGAGCAGGTCCGCACGCTCCCGCAGGAGTGGCGTCGGGTGGAGGAAGGAGGAACAAGATGGAGGAAGCTTCCTCCTTCCTCTGCCTTGGAGGCGCTGGAGCGGAGAAAAAAAGAAAAGCTTTCGTCGGCCCGCAGTAGGCTGGAGAGAGGCCGGGTCACGCTGGCCTTTAGCAGCCCTCGGATGGGCTGGAGAGAAGCAGGCTCGCAAAGTCTGCAGGGCAGGGCAAATCCCTCCTGCTCGAGTGGCGTTGGGTGGAGGAAGGAGGAACAAGATGGAGGAAGCTTCCTCCTTCCTTTGCCTTGGAGGCGCTGGAGCGGAGAAAAAAGAAAAACTTTCGTCGGCCCGCAGTGGGCTGGAGAGAGGCCGGGTCACGCTGGCCTTTAGCAGCCCTCGGATGGGCTGGAGAGAAGCAGGCTCGCAAAGTCTGCAGGGCAGGGCAAATCCCTCCTGCTCGAGTGGCGTCGGGTGGAGGAAAACACTACCATTCCCACCACTGTGAACAGCAACATCTGCTGGAACATTTAGACCGTATCATCTACTTGAAGGTTATCTTTTAAGAGATGGGTAAAGATGTCAACATAGACCCAAGATCTGTAGACAGGTGCAGGACTAAATCCCGATTGACTCTTATCACAAAGGACTGGGAAGAACTGATTCTTTCCTGAAATTTATATTGACAGTAGGAGGCATTGCCTTACTTGTTTTTGTGCTATACCTAGGTATTCATTGGTTGCTTGAAAGCCAGACTTTTAGCCAGCTGAAATTAATTTGAGTCATGATATCTTGATCAACATTTCTTAGGTTTTCTTTGAGTTAAAAGCAATAGTTGTAGGGAGACATTTGAGATTTTATGATAAGCAGTTAGTCACCCTCTAACTGGTCAATAACTGATAATATCACAGCAGCTACTAATTCTTCTCCCCTAGATCTGCCTTAGCCCTTCAGGATGGAAGGCAAGGCAGACACATTTAAACACCAAAACATTTCTCAATCCTCACCAAATTTGAGGAACTAGACAAGGACCTTAATCTGAGAAATAGCCAACAAAGTTATGACAAAACTCATTCTTTTCAGATTGCCTTATGGGATGAAGAGTTTAAGCGATTGTTATCGAAATCTACTTCTTATCTTCATTACAGAAAACAACTTAAAACTTTTTGGGTTTTGAAGTTTTTCAGCTCTTAAAAACTAATTCATCTGTCATCCTGAATTATGAATTATAGTTAGTTTTTTGTAAACTGCATTGAACTTTATGGTAATTGTGGTCTAGAAATAAATTTTTATGTTATGTTTTGTTTGCAATACAGAGTCCTAGTCTATAAGGTATTAAGAACACAACTACTAGTTTATCATTTTACACTCTAGAAGTTTATAGGACTTTTGCAATGTACTTACATGGCCATGTAGGTCAGTGTTGAGCAGCATTATTGCACAGGTAAGGCAATGCACGTCATCTGAAAAGTTAGGAGATGAGATAAATGCACAGCCTACAGTGAACCCACTTACAACACAAAAAGCCTCCAGTCTAAAGTTTTCTGCTGCTAAAATGTCATATGTACCAGGGGATGGGGGAGAATATGGAAGCAAAATCCATGGCATTAGGAACCTTTTCTTATAAACACTACAGCTGCAAGCTTTACCTCCATGTACCTGATTTCAATGAAAATTAAAAGGCCCAAGATAACAGCAAGCACTTTTTTAAAAAATATTTTATTTATTAATTTTCCATTCTTACAACAATTGAATCACACATAATATAATTAATAAATACATGACAATTGAAACTACAATCAATACATCATATCATAAATGATAAAACCCTCCCCATTTTCACATTTCTTATTTCCAAAAAATTATACATATCCCACCCCCCTCCCTATATACCTACTGCCAATGTGCTAAGAAAACTGATCAAGTAGAATACTTAGTCAATGGTTCCCAAATTTTCTTAAAATTGTGAAGATTCCCTTGTTGTAGCACTAATACTTTTTCCATTTTGTATATATGACAAACAGAGTTCCACCAGAATGTATAATTCAATTTGGTATAATCCTTCCAATTTTGAGTTATTTGTTGCATGGCGACTCCTGTTAATATTAATAGCAGCTTGTTATTATTTGCTGAAATCGGACTCTGAGTTCTCATTGCAGTGCCAAATAGTATGGTATCATATGAGAGTCCTACATGATTTTCTAGTAATTTGTTTATTTGGGGCCAAATTAAATTCCAAAAGGCATTTACACAGGTGAAATCATTTGATAATGTCTACTGGCAAGGATACTGTAGCCATTACAACATGGAATTCAATTTCAAAAAGTTTGAAAGTATGTGTGAATTTTTTTAAAGCAAGAGTTTTTTTATGTTTAAACTATTTTATTAATGATAATTGGAAACATACAACATAGACATTGGTCAACTGAACAATATATAATCAAGCAAGAAACAGATTAACATGCCAGGTGATAAGACAATCATCATCAGTTATTCAAATAAAGGTTACACCAGTACCCACCCATCCTGAATAATTATTGTATGTCAATACTACAAATACACCTGTACCAGGGCCCTGGAGATCAGTGGCTCAAAGCCACCCCCATTCCCCCTTACCTGGAAGACCCCATAGGAAAAACAACAAACATAATTCAAACCTGGGGGGGGGGGGGGGGGATGGCCAGACGATCAGCAGAGGCGACCCTCCTAAATTAGAATCCCCATACCCAATCACCCATTAGGATCTCAGATTTTCAAAGTATTGAGTGTCAGGCTACGAGCTTTAGGAGGCAAAGAATAGACATAAGGTCCCCATACTTGCAGGATGTTAGATGCAAAGCATTGATAAAGACAGCTAAGAAAGAATATGAAAAGAAACTTGCAAAAGAGGCAAAAATTCATAGCAATTTTTTTAGGTACATCAGAAGCAGAAAACCTGTGAGGGAATCTGTGGGACCGTTGGATGATCAAGAAGCAAAAGGGGTACTCAGGGAGGATAAGGCCACAGCGGAAAGACTGAATGAATTATTTGCTTCAGTCTTCATGGAAGAAGATGTAAGAGATCGACCTGAATCGGAAATGGTTTTCAAGGGTGATGATGCGGAGGAACTAAAAGAAATCTCGGTGAAATCTGGAAGATGACTGAGCCAAACTGACAAGTTAAAACGTGATAAATTGCCAGGACCAGATGGTATACATTTCAGGGTACTAAAAGAACTCAATCATGAAATTGCTGATCTGCTGTTAGTGATCTGTAACCTGTCACTAAAATCGTCTGTAGTACATGAAGATTGGAGGGTGGCTAATGTTACGCCGATTTTTATAAAGGGCTTCAGGAGAGATCCGGGAAATTACAGATCTATAAGCCTCACTTCGGTGCTGGGAAAAATGGTAGAAACATTTATAAAAAATAAAATTGTGGAACACGTAGACAAACATGATTTAATGAGACGGAGTCAGCATGGGTTCAGCCGAGGGAGGTCTTGTTTTACAAATTTGCTTGACTTCTTTGAAGGTGTGAATAAACGTGGATAAAGGTGAGCCAGTTGATATACACTTCCCCCTCCATATTCGTGGGGGTTAGGGGCAGAGCCGGCCCGCGAATATTGAATATTCGTGAATAACTTTTGGTCCGGCTCTGACCCACCACCCCCGCCTCCCTCCCGCCATCCCAGACCTTACCTGGTGGTCTAGTGGGCTTTCGGGGCAGGAGCGATCTTCCTACGCTCCTGCCCCGTGCAAATCACTCATAGCAAATGGCTGCCATAAGTTCCCGTAGTCTCTCGAGACTATGACGGGAACTCTCCGCAGCCATTTGCTATGAGTGATCTGCAAGGGGCAGAAAGCCTGCTAAACCACCAGGTAAGATCTGGAATGCCGGGAGGAAGGCGGGAGGGAGGGAGGCGGGGAAGGTCTGGAATGCAGCTTTATTTAAAAAAATAAAAAATTGCGAATAACCGAATCCGCAGATACTGAAACCGTGGTTTCGGAGGGCTCACTGTAGTGTATCTTGATTTTCAGAAAACTATTGATAAAGTTCCTCACGAGAGGCTCCTGAGAAAATTAAAGAGTCATGGGATAGGTGGCAAAATTCAGTTGTGGATTAGGAATTGGTTATCGGATAGAAAACAGAGGGTAGGGTTAAATGGTCATTTTTCTCAATGGAGGAAAATAAACAGTGGAAAAGTTGCTGAAATACATGCGGATTGTGAAAAATTGCAGGCGGACCTTAGGAAATTGGAAGACTGGGCATCCAAGTGGCAGATGAAATTTAATGTGGAGAAATGCAAAGTGATGCACATTGGGAACAATAACCTGAATCACAGTTATCGGTTGCTAGGGTCCACTTTGGGAGTTAGCGCCCAAGAAAAGGATCTGGGTATCACTGTAGACAATACGATGAAACTTTCCGCCCAATGTGTGGCGGTGGCCAAAAAAGCAACAGGATGCTGGGAATTATTAAAAAAGGGATGGTTAACAAGACTAAGAATGTTATAATGCCCATGTATTGCTCCATAGTGCAACCTTATTTGGAGTATTGCGTTCAATTCTGGTCTCCTTATCTCAAGAAAGATATAGGGGTACTAGAAAAGGTTCAAAGAAGAGCGACCAAGATGGTAAAGAAGATGGAACTACTCTTGTATGAGGAAAGACTAAAACGGTTAGGGCTCTTCAGCTTGGAAAAGAGAAGGCTGAGAGGAGATATGATTGAAGTCTATAAAATCCTGAGTGGAGCCACTTACACTAATAGAACTTACAAGTTTTGCACCTTGGCCACCTGGCCATTATTTCACAGTAGCAATTTTCACAGTAGCACTTTTCACAATATACTTCTAGGACCCCTGAGGAAGGCGTGATCGCCAAAACACGGACCATGTTGGTCTGGTAGGACCAACACATGTGGACTATCATATTCATATATGTTTTTATTGTGAAGAGTGACAAATAAATCATCATTCAGAAGAGTTTCATCCACAGTCTTTTTTTGTTTTCATCGCTTAGTAAAATGTACCAACAGATCATCTGCAAAAGCTGATATTTTGAACTCTGTCGTGCTAATGCGAACTCCACTAATATCAGAGGTTTTGCAAAATATCCCATATCAAAGGATCTAAGTGAGGATAAAGAAGAGGCGATAAAGGGCATCCCTGCTGAGTACCCTTCTGGATCTCAAAAGGCTGAGAGAGTAACCCGTTAACCCAGTTAGATGCCAGGGAAGAAGCATAAAGTGCCTGGATGGCTTCCAAATAAAATCCTCCAAATCCATAATGCTGTTAACACTGCAAATAAAAATTTCCAAGAAACCCGTTCAAACACTTTTTCTACGTTGAAACTGACAAGGAGAGATGGTAAACAGTGAGGTGTAACATATTCCAGGAAGGTCAAAATGCAGTGAAGGTTATGAGCCACTTTCCTATCCCTAACAAAGCCTACCTGTGGATCCGCTATGAGGTCAGGAAGGATGCGTGCTATGTGGTTAGCCAGAATTTTTGCGAATAGTTTTACCTTGTTATTGAGAAGCGAGATAGGATAATAGGAGCCTGGCAGGTTTGGATCACAACCTAGTTTCAAAAGTACCACTATATGGGCATCTCGTAATAAAGATGGTAAAGATCCCCTCTGAACATAGATATTGAATGTGGAGGCCAAAATAGGTGTTATCTCAGCATGAAGTAATTTATAAAAATCAGAACAAAATACATCGGTTCTCTGAGCTTTCCTCAGTTTACTAGATTGAATAACCAGAGAAACCTCATCCGTCGAGATGGGGGAACTCAACATCCATCATTGGGAATCCGAAATCTGAGGAACCAGAATATTCTCCAAATAGGTCTCACTCAACTCAGATGTGCTAGGAAGATCATACCATTTTTTATAAAACATCTGGTACACCTCTGCTATCTCTTTGTCCGTATGTACCAAAATGTCATCTTCCGCGAGTACCTGCAGCACCCTTGTTGGCCCCTCCAAATTCCGCACCAAATTAGCTAGAAGCTTCCCGCCCTTGTTACCATGTAAATAGAATTGGTGCTTAAAATACTGAAAAGACCGCGCTGTTCGAGCATGGATTAACTCATTCAAGGATGCCTGCGAAGCTAAGAGAGCTTGCTTCCACCGAGAGGTAGGATGGCAAGCATACCAAATTCTATCCACTCTCACCTGCCTCTCCAACTGAAGGCTTTTGGGGTCACAAGCCTTTTCTGGAAGCTACTATAGGCAATGATTTCCCCTCTTAATACTGCCTTAGCGGCATCCCAGTAAAGTACGGGGTCTGCTAAATAAGTCGCATTATTGGACTGGAAGTCTCACCATTTATCAAGCAAGTGGTCTAAGAAGTCAGAATCTTTATATAGTGCCGGAGGGAATTTCCACCTACGTATCCTGTCTCCCGCCATGCCCACCTCCAACGTACACCAGATGAGAGTGTGATCTGATAATCTATAAGGTCCTATACCTGCCAATCGCGTGTTAGAAAATAGACTCTCAGAGGGTAGCTAATAATCAATTCTAGATTGAGAGCCATGAGCTCTGGAAAGATTGGAGTAATCTCTCTCCCTAGGGTGCGGAGTGCGCCAAACATCTAAAAGGTCAAGAGAAAAGCAAAGACAAGTAATGCCCCTAGTACTATCTATACGATCTGTGGTCGGGGGTTAGACTTATCAATACCTGGATTGTGAACCATATTGAAATCCCCACCCATTGCCAGAGGTACCCCCTAAAATCTGTTTAACGCCTGAAATAAAGCTATATAAAAAGACTTTTCATATATATTCAGGGCATAAATGTTGCAAAGCACCAGATTGTCTATTCAGAACCAGAGGTGCCAAAACAAAGCGCCCTGAAGGACCTACCCAAGCAAGCATCCTTCACTGTCACATCTAAGGTCTTCTGAATTAAGATCAATACTCCAGCCTTCCAATATACCACTTCTGCTCCTATCACCTTTCCTACCCACCAACGCTTAAACTTCTCATGCTCAACAGAGGTCAGGTGCGTATCCTGCAGAAAAGTCAGATCTGCCTTATATCAATTCAGGGTTTACAATATTTTTTGTCTCTTAACTGGAGAGGTTACTCCATTAACATTCCAAGAAATCAATTTAAGCATTAGTCTCCCTCAGTAATATAAATGGATAAAGAGAGGCATAAAGAAATAGGTGAGGCCACCCCAGCCTACAGTCCCACCCAAGTAATAGCCTCTCATGTATACACAGAAGACACAAATCCTCCTGCAGGAGCTGTGAACCTTGAAGTCAGATCCGTCTGCCTCCCCCCAAAAAATAAAGTACAAGAGAAAATAAGAAGAATAAAGAAAAACAAAAAGAACATTCATGCAAATCAAGAAACTAAGCAAAGTGAAAAAGCCTTCCCAAGCCCCCCGTCCAACCACAGGTGGCCCGCCCCTACAACCCCAAAAAGACATGTCCCTGAGGACAACATAGGGTAGTCTAGAGCTATTTGTGTACCCCCCTCTTATCCAAAACAGTTATTTAACTAGTAAACTTTAAAGACACATAATCAACAATAGATCATTCACCCAACATCCCAGTCATGTAACCTCAGTGCCCCACCTGTCAAGAGAGCCACGTATAAATGAGTCAAATGCAAATAAAGTATGTAACCATCTTATTTCAAATACAGTCATCTGCCTTGTAAGATCAAACACGCTATTAACACACTTACTGTCATTCATACTTCTCACACAATCGCCCCGAACCATCCATCTTCCTTCCCCTAAACTACCCCCAACTGTAGGACTCCCTACCCCTCTTGTACAGCACATCACAGACACCAAACCACACTTAGGCATATTAGCAAAAGTCCTGCTTGCTTCTTGTCAAGCAGCTCCAAATCAGGAAGATGAAATCAAAAAAATAGCTGCTTAGAATCAGAAGATCAGAGCTGGAACAAGTCAAAACAAACTAGTGTCATATCCAGGGATCAGAGGTTCATCAAGCTGAAAAAGGTGAAAAATCAGTCGTTCAGGAGGTCCAAATAATAGCCAACATTTGGTGATTTCCAGTGCTCATCACCCAAAAGCAAGAGTTTTTTAAACCATTATATTAAAAAGTCAGAAGATTTGTTTTTTTTTTTTTTACAGCTTACAATCGTTAGGTCAATTTTAGCATCACATGGGTAACAACATTTTTCTGTTTTATTTTCAATATATACCTCTCTGATACTCCTGAGTTCTAATTTTGTACATGAACAATATTGTCTAGAAAATGTTAATGCACATTTTATTAGGAGGGCAGAAAAGTAACAGAAGAATCAAGCTTCACAGGACTCAAAATTACACCAAACACAATAGAAGTAACCATAGAAGACAACAGAACGCCAAATGGAATTGTAATCTCTATAATGTAGTAATGTCATCAGACTCGGTATGGCTATGTTTCGGCCACTAGGCCTGTATCAGGAATTTTTGATGAAAAATGTGTCTATATATAACTGACAATAGAGAGCTCTCAGTCTAACCTTATATATGGTAAGTTTGAATAATAAAATCAAGCTCATTAATGAGTGTCGGAGGCTAGCAGCCATTTTCAGTGGTTACTCAGGTCTATGATGTATGCTTTCTGTGTCGCAGTATACTCAGATTTGCTTTAACATTCCTTTAATACTTAACAAGCTTGAAAGTAATAAAAAAAATATTTTGTTACTCATATACTATTATGTCCAAATTTCCAGTTACTCTTTTTGCTACCTTTTCATTTACATTTCATGACAGTACGTGCATCATTTTCACTCTGTCTTATATTTCTGGCTTGTTCAAAAATTGTGGCCTTTTGCTTCAAAAATGCTGCAGTCTGATGGGTCTGAGTACATAATATGTAAAATGCTCTGAGTATATCCCATAGAAATGTGGGATATCAAAATCCTATTCACTGTCCCTGTATGAATAACATTTTACAAAATTAAAAATGAATAGAAAGTACACTTAAAAAGTTTTTAATGTAAGCTATGAGGCTTTTGTGCAGGTGGATGATTGGCATCAAAATTATCCCTTCCTTTGTATACACACTGCAAAAATTCTTATCCAGTTCTTCCTCAATTATTCTTCACTAAGACTGTTACAGTCAGCTTCACACAGGTCTCCCAGTGAACCACTGAGGAACTCACAAATTTGCAGCAGGAACTCATGGCAGCCATTTCCTTTAGTGGCTCTACATGAGACAGGAGTGTAAGAGGATCGTTCCTGCCCCGGGTCACCACTGGACCACCAGAGCGTGTAAGGTAGGCCTCTGCAGGGTCTGGGAGGCAGAGGGAGGTGAGGTGGTACAGAGCCTGCCAGGACAGGTGTCTCTATAATCCCTCAAATTCATGTTACCAATGAGAAGAATGGCCTATCCCTGTATTTTTTTGAAAATTGCTCAGAAATTTACCCCAGACCACACCTTTCTTTTCAAGTACACTTTCTCCAATTTTCCCTGCTTATAAAACCCCACCATCCAAAATTAAACCTATTCCCTTCAGTCTTTTAAATTGTAGGTCTGTAGACTCAAAAATTGTTGAGCCAGCAAAGAGTCTGAGCAGTGGAAAAGAGTCTATTTGCATGCAAGCAGCTGCAAAGGCACCTGGGAGCTGTTCACTTACCCTGAGTAGAAAAGGATGCTGAAAAGAACAGCTCTTGAGCAGAAAGCTGGGGAAAACAAAAACTCCTTCGGTAGCCAGGCGACTCTCAAAGGGAAGAATGTTGGCTTTGGCCTAACCCTTAGTAAGCCTGATAGACCAGCCTGGCCAGTAGAGCTTGGAGCGTAGAGAGGGCTCAAGCTTGATGACCAGCAGAGGGCCGAGTGGAGAGAAAATGACTGAGTAACTGGGAGAGTCCTCAGGGTGTGTGTCCGGGAAAAGATGACTAAGTGACAGGGAGTGTCCTCCGGGCATATGTCCATGAGAAGACGACTGAGCCACTGGGAGCAGTGGAGTAGCCATAGGGTCTGGTAGAGCTTGGAGTGACCAGAGAATACTCAAGCTTGACAACCAACAGAAGGAATGGTAAAGAGTGTCCAGGACCGGCAGGGAACCAAAAAGCAGGTAATTCAAGTGGCAGGCGGTAGCCCCAAAGTGATGACCAGGTGGAGGGACAGAACTTGGGACTGTCGAGTGACCAGCGGAGGGACCGGCGGGGCCTATAGTAACCAGCGGAGAGACTGGTAATGGTACCAGAAGCTGCCCAAAGACCCAAAAGCAATGAGAGTTGTAGAGGACTTGTTGAAGCGTTGCTTGCTTTGTTGAAGCACTGCTTGCCCTGCATCGGTAGCATGGAATGTTGCTACTCCTTGGGTTTTGGCCAGGTACTAGGGACCGGGATTGGCCATCGTGAGAACAGGCTTCTGGGCTTGATGGACCATTGGTCTAAACTAAACTTTAAGCTTATATACCACATCTTCTCTATAAAGATAGAGCTTGGCACAGTTTACAAGAAATTTAAAGAAAGAAAATATAATGAGAATTAGTGATTATATAGAGAGTAGCAAAATTTACATTTTTGAAAATAGCCAAGTTTTCAGATGTTTTCGAAATAATTGGTAAGAGCCCAAGTTTCGCAGCTGGACAGGAAAATTATTCCAGAGCTCAGTAATTTTAAGGTAAAGAGATTTCACTAGTTTTCCAGTATAGATAACATCTTCTAACGAAGGGAAAGATAATTTAAGCTTTTGGATAGATCTGGTAATATCAGGTCTCGAAAAATTCCAAGATAGAGGAATTAAAGGAAGAAGAGTGCCATGCAAGATCTTGAATGTTAGGCAGGCATATTTAAAGTAAACCCTAGAGATTACTGGGAGCCAATGAAGTTTCAACAAAAGCAGGAAAACATGATCAAATTTGCTTTTTGCGAAGATCAACCTAGCCGCAGTATTCTGGATCTGTTGAAATCTTTGAAGACTTTTCTTGGTTAGACTTAAGTAGACCGAATTACAATAATTCAACTTCGAAAGAATGATTGATTGTACAAGGATAGCAAAATGTTGTTGGTGGAATCAGGATCTCATGTTCCTCAGCATATGGAGACTAAAGAAACAAACAGACAAAGGTACCGTATTTTTCACTCCATAAGACGCAAGGACCATAAGACGCACCCTAGATTTAGAGTAGAAAAATCAGAAAAAAACAAAAAAAATTCTGAACCAAATTGTGTACTAATATATACCAGGCTCTGCACCAAGCCCCCTCACTCCCTGCCAGGCTCTGCACCCAACCCCACACTCCTTGCCAGGCTCTGCACCCTGTCTCCCCTTCCCTGCCAGGCTGTTCCTTTCATTTTTCATATACACACAGCAGATATCAAAACTGACATATTTTGATCACTAAATTGAAAATAAAATCATTTTCCTACCTTTGTTGTCTGGTGATTTCATTAGTCTCCTTTCTTTCTTTCTTTCTTCCTTCCTTTCTTCACTCAGGCACAACAATTGTCCCTTTCTATTCCCTCCCTCTCATGTCCCAAGTTCGTGCCCCCTCCCACTCACTGACTTCCAGCCTTTGTTCTTTGACGTACCTCCCTCCCATGTCCCGAGTTCGTGCCTCCTCACTGCCTTCCAGCCTTTGTCCTTCGTTCTCCCTCCCTCCCATGTCCCAAGTTCGTACCACCTCCCCCTCATTGCCTTCCAACCTGTGTCTTTTGTCCTCCCTGCCGCGCCACAAACTGTCTTCCTCCCTCCCTGCCACGCTGAAGCCTGCCTACCCTCCGCTGATTCCTCCTCCTCTGGCCCAGTCCACCGCAACTCAAGGAAGGGAAGGGCAGCGTGCAGCGACTGCACATCACCAGCCCTCAAGCCTTCTCTCAACATCAGTTCTGAAGTCGGGAGAAAGCTTGTGGGCCGGCGAGATGCAATCGCTGCACACTGGCCCTTCCCTTCCTGGAGTTGCAGTGCAGTGGCTGTCAGCAGGGAGTAGCGGCGGTGAGCATGGAGCAGGAGCAGTGGTGGCAGGCAGGTGGGGAGGGGCAGCAGTTAGCCCGCGTGCCCCCAACGAGTGGGACATTTTAAAAAGGTACAATGGGGTGGGTGGGGGTGTTTAAAAAAAAGTTACCTTCGCTTCATAAGATGCACTGAAATTTCCGCCCAAATTTGGGCAGAAAAAAAGTGCGTCTTATGAAATGAAAAATATGGTAGCTGATCTAATTTTGGGCCAAGTCAAAGTAGTTTTGTTTTGGACTCATTCAGCTTCATTTGTACAGTAAGGGCCCATAATTCAAGTTTCAATATACAAGCTATTCTCAGCGAGGTTTGTGAGATTCGAATCTATCTCAAGAAGGACAAAGATGTCATTTGCATATGTATATAATGTTTCAAAGGGAGATAGATGGAAAAGTTTCAAAGTAGACATATAGATCTTGAAAAGAATAGGGAACAGAGGTGAGCCCTGCGGGACTCCGCATAATGGCTTCTAAGGGGATGACATGGTGCCATTCATATTAACAGTAGTATATGAGCGAGATCATAAGAATTTCGAGAACCAGTCTAAGACTGTAGAATCAATGCCTATCTCAGAAAGTTGGCAAATCAAGATATCATGGTGAATGACGTCAAAGGCTGCAGATAGATCAAATTGTAATAGGATTGCGAACTTATTACGTGAATGTAGTTGCTGAACCTTTGAAATTAGTGAGACCAATAGAGATTCGGTACTGATGTTGGGTCTGAAACCATATTTGCAAGTTAAAAGAATGGAAAATCTCTCTAAGTATGATGAAAGCTGAGCAGATATGATAGACTTTAACATTTTGGTCAGGAGAGGAATATTCGCTATAGGTCGATAACTAGACGGTCGATAACTAGATGGGTCTAGATCAGCTTTTTTCAGTAGTGGGGTCAGAGCAATGTCACCCATCTCTACAGAGAATAGACCCGATAGTAAGGCAGAATTTATAAGTCTGTTCAGAGATGAAATGGCTTGGGTGGGAATTTTCTCATAGAGGTATGAAGGAAACGGATCCAAGACACATTTACAAGATCTTAGTTTGTGACACAATTTTGAAACCTAAGCCTCAGATACATACTCAAAGACTGACCAGGTTCTGTCCACTGGGATAAGATTGGTGTCGCTGATCACCAGAGAACTGTAAGAACTAAGGAAGGAAAAGAATTTTTTATGGCAGTGACTTTGTCATTAAAAAATTTTGCTAGATCATCCATTACTGGAGAGGAAGGATGTATAGATGAATCATTATTAGAAGTTAAAGTGAGCCAGTTGTTAAACAGAGTACTGCTTTGATTATTGGATCTGATAATTTTATCACCGTAAAACTTTTTCCTAGCTTTTTTTAATGCTGTATTATAGAACCTAATACTGTCCCTCCAAGACTGTGTATCCGCGGGAGATTTAGATTTTTTCCATTATACACTCCAATGCTCAGTATTTCTGCTTCAGTTCTCTATGATAAGGGAGATACTAGGGGGCCTTACGGGAGTAGGAAACAATCTTAGTAGATAGAGAAGCAAGAGAGAAATAAGTAGTTTCAGAAAGATCTGACTCAGAAAGGCTATTCTTATGTTCTTAAGAAACCTTGGCACTGACAGTGACTGGTGAGTGACCGGCAGGGCTGATGGTGACCAGCAGAGAGTCTGGCAGTGGTACCAGAAGCTGCTTGAAAACCTATAAGTCCAGGGAGGCGTCAGAGAGGACCCGGTGGTTACCAGAGAGATGTCCGGAGGGGCCTGTTCATGTGTATGTGAGTGAAGCGTGTTTTTAACAATGTCTGGTGCTGTTTTAGCAGAGTCTAATGTTGAAGGAGAAGAAAGAAGACCAGAAGCGCCTGGGGGTGATGACCACTTGGCCCAATCACAAATTCTCTAACAGAAACCTGAATCAAAGAAGAAGAAATTTATTTAACTGCCTTCCTGTAAACCAAAATATTACCACTGTATCTAGATCTTTCAGACGTGGTAGTGGTCTGGCTTTTCTCCACTCTTCTAAATTGCAAGTTGTAGAGCTTTTAATTTTCCATCCCCTTACCCTGAAGTCCTGGCATTCCAAATTTGCACTCTGATGCCACTTATACTGTTACTTTCTACTGTCTGCCATCATTGATGCAAGCACAGTAGGACTCTTGCTTTCAGACAATTATAGATGCAATTATACATTTTCCAATCATTATCATCTTAGGAGATTTAAATATTCAAGTTGATCTTCCATCCCACCCTTGAACTAGAAACTTTTTTTCTCATTACTGTCAAAACTCAATCTTTCTCGATGGATATCCTTCCCAATGCATTGGGCGAGGGGTTCATACTTTGGACTTAATACTTACACAAACAGATATCATCGTCTCCCCATCTGGTTTGTTCTCTATCAAAACCTAATGGTCCGACCATTATATTATCCACTTTACCATATCAATGTCTCTGCCCTCCTTTAATATATCAATTTCCCCAAATTGGACCAGGCAACTCTCTTGAGTAGACCCTACTACAGTCTCCCTTAATTTTCTCTTATCCTTTTCATTTTCTCTTTTAATGCTAAAAAATGCAAGGTCATGCATTTAGGCTGCAAAAACCCGAGGAAACGGTACAGTTTTAGGGTGTGAAGAACTTTTGTGCACAAAAGAGGAACGGACTTGGATGTAATAGTAAGTGATGATCTTAAGGTGGCCAAACAGGTTGAAAAGGTGATGGTGAAAGCTAGAAGGATGCTTGCATGCACAGGGAGCAGAACAGCCAGTAGGAAAAAGAAGGTATTGTTGCCCCTATATAAGACTGGTGAGACCTTATTTAGAATACTGTGTACAATTCTGGAGACCACACCTTTAAAAATATATAAACAAGATGGAGTTGGTCCAGAGGAAGGCTACTAAAATGGTCAGTGGTCTTCGTCAAATTGCAAATGGGGGCAGACTCAAAGATCCTAATATGTATACTGTGGAGGAAAGATGGGAGAGGGGAGATATGATAGAGTTGTTTAAATACCTACATGGCATAAATATGCAGGAGGCCAGTCTCTTTCAATTGAAAGAAAACTTCAGAGTGAGAGGGCATGGGATGAATTTAAGAGGTAATAGGCTCAGGACTAATCTAAGGAAATACTTTTTTATCTAAACGGTGGTAGATGGATGAAATAGTCTCCCAGTAGAGGTGGTGGAGACAAAAACTGTATCTGAATTCAAGAAAGCGTGGGATAGGCATGTGGGATCTTTTAGGGAGAGGAGGAGATAGTGGATGTTGTGAATGGGCCAGACTGGATACTGCCATCTTCAACTCCAACATTGCAGACTCAAACTGCCACTTAAGGACAAAATCTAATCTCTGGTCCTAAATCCACCTTTGGCAGAATAAACAGTGTCTAATGGTTAAAGCTTTATCATGGCCTTAGCCACCCTGAGGGGCCCCTCAGAGATCTCACAATGGTCAGTTAGCATCTTGTTAATGTACGGAAGGGAGAGAAAGCATGCGATCTGAGTCTTAGTGTTGTTCATAAGTGAGTACTGGGCAGTAGAGGTCTGTGAAGGCTCTATCTTTAATTCTTGGAGAGACTCAGTAATAATCTCCAAAAATGCTATGAGCTTAAACAGCCTATGCATAGTCAGGTCCTCTCCGAGATTCAGGGCTGCCACCTAGTCGGGACCTGACCTTTCCAGGCACAATGCAGAATCTCCTAGTACTGAGGACCCAGAATGGGAAAATAAAGGCATAAATACAGAATCCACTTCATCCCAGTCCTCTTCTGACTATACCCCATATCTTGCACACGGCTCTGCTATGGGGAAACTGTGCTCTTAGGTGGAAGAACCCCTGGCACTACCACTGAGGTCACTGGAGAGAGAGAGCCCAGAAAGGCCTCGATGACAAGGGAAGCACAGCACAATGGAGGAGTCGTGAGGATAAGGTGTAAATAATTCAGCCATGGGTGTAAAGTTCTCAGTCCATTGCTCTAACCTCTAATTAACTCCTCTACTTCACAAGCTGACATGCCCTGTTCATTCTAGATCACCAAAACCCGCTGAACATGCTAGTAACTTTTCAGAGCACATTCAGAACAGCTAAAGGTAGGGAAAAGAAAAAAATGTAGACACCCTATGCAAATAAAGCTAAATAAAATATCTCTGAGGGGGTCTGCAGTGATTTACTCTCCTAACCAAAAGATGCTGACAGTAATTCTGTCCAAGAAGAGAAAGATGACTTGGAGGCCAAAACAACCAGTCGTCTGTTCAGCCTATGCCAATAAATAAAGCTGGTCCTCCTTCTCTTTCCACTAATACAATCTTTGTAGGAATAAACACAGAGGTTGAGTAATAGCAGGAAGTGAAATTACCTTGAGATGAAATGGCGAGTGGATTACATTGATAATATCTATTTGAGAAGTGAATTAAGACTCTCTCTCTTTCCTGAGTTTCTCCCATAAGTGAAAAAGCTTTAAAGAAAGTCCTAGGAGAAAATTTCAAAAGAAAAAAACTTTTAGTAAAATTCATCAAAAGCTTGCAAAATAACTAACACTATTAGCTTATTCCACATCTACAATCAACATAAAACACAAACGTTTGTTCTGAAAAACAAACAATTTGGTAGTGAGCTTTTCACAGCACACATACCCCTGTGCCATAAAGCAAAGATACATACCTGTAGTAAGTGTTCTTTGAGGACAACAGGCATATATTTTCACATGTGGGTGACATCATCTATTTGCACTACCAAGCGCACTATCACTTTAATTATTTTAAGCAGTGCCCATACCAAACGCGTTATCTGTGCCCTTCTGCCTGATGGTGACTTGTGGGACCATCAGTTTAATATAAAAAAAAGCCTAAGTAGCCAACTAGGGAAGATGGACAGGTTGAGAGAATATATGTCCTCGGAGAAAACCTGCTATAGGTAAGTATCTTTGCTTTCTCCAAGGACAAGCAAGCATAATATTCTCACATGAGGGACTACCAAGCTGCCAGGATCATGACTAGATGGGGATAAATCACAGTTACTTAAATCGTAAAAGGGGTTATCCGGAGACAGCAGGCAGATATTCTCACATATAGGTGGCATCATCCATGGAAACCGGTATGGACAGTTTGACAAGTGAACTGTCACTTTAAGTTTTTAGAAACTTCACGACTGCCTTCCTGCACACTGAGGCTCAAGGCACCTCAGTTCCATAAGCAAGCTAAGAAGCCAACCATGGGAGGAGGGATGTAAGAATATCTGCCTGCTGTCTCCGGATATGGTAAGTAACTGTGCTTTATCCTAGAACAAGCAGGCAGCATATTCTCACATATGGGACTCCCTAGCTTACTACAATGGGATGGAGGGAGAGTTGGCCATCAAGAAAATTAATTTTGTAAAACTGCTTGGCCGAAATGCCCATTTCATTTGGAATATAATGCCAGACAGTAAAGAGACATGAACGTGTGAACTGAGGACTAAGTAGTTGTTTTGCAGATTTCATCAATGGGAGTGACACGAAAAAAAAAAGCAAATGAAGCTGCCACAGCTCGGACTTTATGTACTGTTACATGACCCCGGGATGCAGCCTAGCCTGAGCATAGCAGAAGGAAATACAAGCTGCAAGCCATGTGGAAATAGTTCTCTTGGTCACCGGACAACCCAATCTGTTGGGATCAAAGGAGATGAACAGTTGAGGAGACATTGTGTGTGTCTTAGGCCTAGATTCTTAAAAAAAATGTTAGCGAATTTAAAAAAGTGAATCATTCTCCAAAAAACACTCATGTAAATGAGGTTGGCGGAGAGTAGCGAAGACTCACTAAATTTGCATGCGTCCATCACTGGTGATAGTAGTGGGAGAGATGCCCACTCTCTCTCACTGCTAAGAGAACCCCCCCCTCCCCAGCAGTGGGAGAGATGCCCATTCTCTCCTGCTACCATATAACACCCCCCTCATAGCAGGAGAGATGCCCACTCTCCCCTTCCCCCAGCAGCATACCTTAAACAACCTGGGCCAATCAGAGCCTCAGGCCCCTCCCTGGTGCATCCTAGGAGAAATCCCATTTTGGAAGAGGCGGGCCAGCTGGCCGGAGGGAGTAGGCATCCCTCTGGTCAGCCATCTAATTAAAGGTACAGGGCAAATCAGTGCCATGGTCAGAAACTGTTTTTATAAAATTTGACTGATCAGATCTCTTCCTAGCTTCCTGGAACCCTCTTCGTTAAATATTCTAATTCACTTGCTAGTTAGCGCTATAATTGATTATTGCAACTCCCTCTATAAAGGAATTACGCAAAAGGAAATCACACGGCTACAACTCATTCAAAACATTGTTATTAAAATTATTAATAATGCAAAAAAATATGACCCTGTCACTCCATTATTTAAAAATGCACACTGGCTTCCCATTCCACATCGTATCATTTTCAAAATCACACTTCTCACTTTCAAATCGCTCAAATCCAGACTACCAGCTTTTATCGATAAGCTAATGATTCCGCACACTCCAGCTAGAATTCCAAGATCCTCTTTTCAGAATCTACTTTTTGTTCCCTCCCTCAAAACTTTTCATGTGCGATGTAAACTAAACTAACTAAACTAAACCTTAGGTTTGTATACCGTGCCATCTCCGCAAGCGTAGAGCTCGGCACGGTTTACAGAGTTAGGATAGAAAGGAACTCCAATGAAGGGTTAAAGGAAAGGAGCTAAGAAGATAGAGAGGGACAAGAGTACCAGAGAGCAGGAGGTGTTAGATTTTTGAAAAGAGCCAGGTTTTCAGGTGTTTGCGGAAGAGTTGGAGGGAGCTTGAATTTCTGAGCGGGGATGTGAGGTTGTTCCAGAGTTCTGTGGTTCTAAAGGGTAGGGATGTTCCTAGTTTTCCTGCGCAGGATATACCTTTTGTAGAGGGGAATGATAGTTTCAGTTTTTAGGAGGATCTGGTGGAGCTGGGGTTTGAGGAGTTCCAAAAGAGTGGAATAACGGGAGGAAGGATGCCGTGTAGGATCTTGAAAGCTAAGCAGGCACATTTAAAGAGGACTATGGAGTGTACTGGAAGCCAGTGAAGCTTGGACAGGAGTGGATGTACCACTTCATTTGCCATTATAGCACCCCCAAATCTGGAACTCCCTGCCCTCTTATCTGAGGGAAAAATCAAACATTGATAAATTTGAAGGGGCATTAAAAAGCTTCCTCTACAGAGATGCGCTTACTCCATAATTCAGGACTCTTTTACAATCTATGAAAAAGCAGCGCTCAACTAACTTTCCTCTACCCCTCTGTGTTATCCTTAACTGTTTTCTTTTCTAAAATATTGTATTTCACCCTCTATCCTCTTGTCTTCCGTTTGTCTGTGGGTCTTGTCTGTGTTTTGGTTCTTGTTAATTGTTTTAATTTTGATCCCCTCAATTTAATTGTATTGTATATCGCCTAGAATGTTAAAAGGCGAGTAATCAAATTTTTAATAAACCTTGGAACCTTGAGAGGGGTCAGAAGCAGGAGGGGTGTTATAATGCTGCAGGGGGGGGATTCGTTTGGCAGCGGGAGAGAGTGGGCATCTCTCCCACTGCTAAGGGGGGGGTCACTTCTCAAAATGGCTTTTTCTAGCAGTCTCCGATACTGCTATGCCGGGATTTTAAACAGTACTGTCACTGTACCGGAACCCCTGAACCAGTCACTGATTTTTGTCGCTAATTTCCGACGCCGCTCTTGGAGAATGGCTCAGCAATTTTAAAGAATCCATTGGAGTGCTCATTTTAATGTTGAAGAGCCCATTTGCATGTTAGTGTCGGAGACTGCTAGAAACCTCGCTAAAAATAGAGATAAGCCATTTCGATAATCCGCCGCTAAAATGCGTGTAGGCTAAACTGTCGGAAAACAGTTTAGCGATGCCATTAAAGTTTTGAGAATCTGGCCCTTAGTCCTTTGTAAGTAATAAGCCAAGGCTCTTTTGCAGTCCAAGGTATGAAGAGCTGTTTCTCCAGGGTGAGAATGAGGCTTTGGAAAGAAAACTGGAAGCACAATTGACTGATTTAGGTGAAATTCCATTACCACTTTTGGCAAGAATTTAGGATGGGTGCAGAGAACCACCTTATCATGGTGGAAAACTGTAAAAGGTGGGTCCAACACCAACGCTTGAAACTCACTCACTCGACGAGCAGAAGTGATGGAGATTAAAAATACTACTTTCCAAGTGAGATATTTAAGATGAGCAGAAGACATTGGTTCAATTGGAGGCTTCATCAGTCTGGCAAGACCAATATTAAGAAGTTTTGAGAGGTGGTTTGATGTTGAAAATTCCTTTCATAAATCTGTAAACAAGAAAATTAACCGCTAAAGATTTATTGTCAACTTGAACATGGAAAGCACTGATAGCACTAAGGTGAACTCTGATTGAAGTGGTTTTAAGACCCAAGTTGGATAAGTGTAGAAGATATTCCAACTCTGAAGGTATGGAGGAGGAGGATGCATTCTGATGATGATCACATCACGCTAAAAACCGTGTCCATTTCTGTTTGTAGCACGGCTGTGTAGAAGGTTTTCTGGATGCTTCTAAAATGACTCTGACCGGATCAGAAAGATTAGCATCTGTTGAGGTTAAGCTAAGAAGTACCGAGCTGTCCGGTGTAACAACTGCAGATTGAGATGAGACCCTTGACTCTGAATGAGAAGAAGTGGAAAGATCTGAAGGGGTATTGGATCTTTGACCTTGAGCTGAAGTAAAAGGGAGAACCATGGCTGTCTGGGCCACCAAGGTGCTATGAGAATCATGGTGGCTTGTGGCACGTCAAACATTGGTGCGCTGCCGGTTCCACTGCTTTCATGCCTTACCAGCATTCTGAGAAGTTTGATCATGTAACACCTTCCTACCAACTTCTGCATTGGCTGTCGATGGAGGCATATGTGAAGTTTAAGTTTGGATGTTTTTGCTTTAAGGTACTATTCGGTTTAGCCCCTAAATATACAACTGACCTTTTCTCTTTCTCAACCAACAGACATAAGAGAAGCTCACACTTGAATTTTGTTTCCCCACCGGTTAGAGGATGTAAATTTAAGAGACATCACCACCATCTTTTCTCACATCAGGCAGCATTATGGGGTAAAGATCTGGAACAATTGCTTATGCCTACTATTAATGGGGAATTTAGGAAACACCTAAAAACATATCTGTTCCTGAAGTATTTAGGCAACTGACCTTTACAATCTTATTCCACAATAACTGATCTCTAGAGCTGTTAATCATTAGCTTTTAACTTTGTTAATTCTACTCAATTTGTAGCATCTTTTAATCATTGTACACCACATAGAACTTCATGGTCCTGCAGTATATAAACAGTTATTATTATAACTGCTCGTGCTCCCGCTGGGGGGGGATGTGGGGGAACCCCCCACTCCACTGAAAACTCCCAAACAGTGAGAGAATGAAGTTTTCAGTTACTGAGGGGTTCCCCTCTCCCAACCCCCCCCCCCAAACGGGAGCACGACAGTTCTAAGTGTACTGCAGGAGTTCCCTCCACCCCCCCCCCCTTCAGAATGCTAATGGTAAGGCGTGAAAGCAGCAGAACCGGCGGCACATATTCATTCTGCATGCAGATGTTGGCACACCTACGTCCTGCGTACTTTCGTCGGTGTATCTGTTGGCTGATTCTTGCTTGAGCTTGACCAGCGTCTTGAGAATTAGAGGAATTGGAGGGAACGCATAAAGGAATTAGTCCTTCCAATCCAAGAGGAAGGCATCTGCCTCCAGATGGTGAGGAGAGTATTGCCTGGAACAGAATAGAGGTAGTTTGTGATTGCTGAGAAAATATCAGATGCAAGACTTTGGAGTGGACGGTCCATTTGTTTGGTCGAAGATATCTGCTGAGTTTGTCAGCAAGTGTATTTTGTGCTCCTTAACATAGACAGCTTTGAGGAATATGTTTCGAGCAATTGCCCTAGTTCAAACCTTCTCAGCTTCCTGGCAGAGAGTCAGAGAACCTGTCCCTCCTTGCTTGTTTATGTAATACATTGCAACTTGACTGTCCGTGCGGCCAGGAGAACATGATTGGATATAATGTGCTGAAATGTCTTTAGCACACTGCGAATTGCTCCGAGTTCTAAGAGGTTTATATGGAGCTTCTGTTCTTGCGCAGACCAATGAATTTGCGTCTGTAGCCCATCCAGGTGAGCTTCCCAAGCATACATGTACGAGTCTGTGGACAGGATCTGGTGATGTGGAAGTGATTGAAACAGCAGCCCTTTGGAAAGATTTGACAAATTCATTTACCACTGAAGAGATTGATGAAGCGATGGGTGACTGTAATTTTCTGTGAAAAAGGATCTAGAGCTTGAGACCACTGAGACGCCAGGAACCACTGAGCTGTTCTGAGATGAAGCTTCGCGAAGGAGTAACATGGACTGTAGATGCCATATGACCTAATAGTCTCATCATTTGCCTGGCCAAAATGGATGGAAGATGGTATACTTGATGGCAAAGTTGAATCAGGTTGTCCTATCTTTGTTGAGGCAGGAACGGCCTGATTTAGATGGTATCGACCAGGGCTCCAATAAACTGTTTGAGAGGGTTGAAGTTGAGATTTTGGAAAGCTGACTTCGAACCCTAAGTGCTGAAGGTACATGATTGATGACTGTGTTGCTGAGCAAAACCCCTATGAGCCAGTCATCAAGATAGGGGAAAACTTGAAACCTCTGATCTCTTAAAGCTGCTGCCACTACTACAATATGTTCTTGTTAGTTTGCTTTGGGGCATAATGCTTAGCCGATCCCAATTATCAATAGTTACAATTCTTCCATTTTACCTCTAGATCACATCAAATACATTTATCAAAGCATTGACTATCCTCTCAAGAGCAGATAGATATTACAAATAGATCACCTAATATACCAAGGATCCTCAGACTGCCACATGAGTAGTGTAACTCAGCATGGCTGCAATCCTCATTGATCCTGGTAATGATTTATAATCTATACTTTTTATCTGAAGGGGTGTCTTATTTCAGAGCATTGTTAGAACACCGCGGCCATTTTCATTTATAGCGGCAGAGTGTAAAGTAGAGAAGCTACGCTATTAGTCAAGGTAAGAGTGTGATATTTAATGATTTTTTTTAAATAGTGAACATTCTGAGATGAAAGACTAAGCTATTTTGTTTTGATTCTAGTATCTTCCCCGACCCTGTAGTAAATGAAATGCATCTTAGGGGAGATGCGTTAACAACAACGTAAGCTAAGTCATTTACAGAAATATAGAAATATGATGGCACAAATAAAAAGTATAGATTATGAAACATTAACAGGATCAATGAGGACTGCAGCCATGCTGAGTTACACTACTCATGTGGCAGTCTGAGGATCCTTGGTATATTAGATGATCTATTTGTAATATCTATCTGCTCTTGAGAGGATATTCAATGTTTTAATAAATGTATTTGATGTGGTCTGGAGGTTAAATAAAGAATTGCCACTACTACAAGGCATTTGGTAAACACTCTTAGGGAGGAAGCCAAGCCGAATGGCAGAACTTTGTATTGAAAGTATTGATGGGCAATTCGAAATTGCAGAAACTTTCTGTGAGCAGGATGAATTGGAATATGGGTATAAGCTTCTTTTACATCTAGAGAGCATAGTAAATCATTTTAATCCAATCATGGGTATAGAGTTCCTAGAGATAGCATTCAAAACTGTTCTTTGACTAGGAACTTGTTGAGGTCTCGGCAGTCGAGAACTGGATGTAGACCTCCCGTCTTCTTCGGAATGAGAAAATACCTGGAACAGAACCCCTGATTTCTCTGAGAGGGGGACATTACCACTATGGCATTTAGCTGAAGCAGAGCCTCTATTTCCTGAAGAAGAAGGGACGTCTGCTATAGGTTGAAAGAGGACTCTTGGATGATTAGGAGATTTGGTGACAAAATAAAGGGAGTAACCTTCCTTGATCAAGTTTCAAGTTTAATAGATTTTGTTTTTTACGCAATATCATATATTTCAATGCATATTACATGTTTCAATACATAAAGAGAGAGCAGGGTGGACAAAATAAAATAAGATAAGACATTACATACAAATCATTTGTTCTATTACAAATTAGTACAAACGGGATTTAGGAGTAATCATTAGTGATGACATGAAAACTGCCAATCAAGTGGAAAAGGCTTCCTCCAAGGCAAGGCAAATGATGGGTTGTATCCGTAGAGGTTTTATCAGCAGGATGCCAGAGGTCATAATGCCATTGTACAGGTCCATGGTGAGACCTCATTTGGAATATTGTGTTCAATTCTGGAGACCACATTACCGGAAAGATGTGCTGAGAATTGAGTCAGTTCAGCGGATGGCCACCAGGATGGTCTCGGGGCTCAAGGATCTTCCGTACGAAGTAAGGCTGAATAAATTGCAGCTGTACTCACTTGAAGAATGAAGAGAGAGAGGGGACATGATTGAGACATTTAAATATATCAAGGGTCGTATCGAGGTGGAAGAGGATATCTTCCGTCTTATGGGACCTTCGTCCACCAGAGGGCGGGATCGCCGGAAGACGAAGCAGCGCAGACGCAGGGCTCACAGAAGGGCCGGGACCACCAAGAGGAAGCAGCAGGACACCGGTAGGAGCTTCTACATGATGAGGGGGGGGGTCGGGAGGCTGTGGGGGTGCGAGCGGTCCTTCAGGGTGGGGGTGCGGGTGGGAGTGCGTGCGAGCCGTCCTTCGGGGTGGGGTGCGAGCGGTCCTGCGAGGGGGTGAATCGGATGTCGGGGGGGGCATCAGGCTTTCAGGGTGGGGACAGGACTTCAAGGGGGAGAGGAGAGTCGGGGCGGGGGAAAGGAGAGTCGGGGTGGCCAGAGGAAAGTCGGGGCGGGCGAAAGGAGAGTCGGGCGGCGATGGGAGATTCGGGGCAGCATGCGCGGTATACTGGTGTGCGCGGTATATAAAATTTTTTTTACATATATGTCGGTTTCCCGCGCGCTATACCCGTGTGCGCGTTTTACACGGGTGCGCGTTATCTACGTGAAAATACGGTAGTTTATGTTTCTTGAGATCTAAGTTCTAGTCCCTGACCCAAAATATCAACAGGCTATGAGCCAGGGCATGTACTAGAAAAATACATAAGATATTTTATTTCTAAACGAGTAGCAGCTAGAATGGTCACAGACGATACAATTGAAATGTGAGACTCATGCACTATATAAGCTAGGATGCAAGGAAATAGACAGTGAACTCTTCCCACCACTGCATAAATCACTTCAGAGTAAACGCTCTACAGACAATCAATTCTGCCTCCTAAATCTTTACCCAAGGTACAACAGAGCTAAATATAACCTATAAGTTCAGAAGAGGTGTTCCAGATGGGAGGAACCCTGAAGTGATGTACATCACAGATAACTAATGGGATGCTGTAATACCAGAGTACAAATTATATTACATTGATAGGCTAAATCAAATTGGAAGAGGCATAGCATTATATGTTAAGGAGGGCCTTGAATCAAATAAACTACAAATTCTAAATATACCTTGGAATCACTATGGGTAGAAATTGCATGTGTAAAGGGGAAAAGGATAATGACAGGAGTGTACTATCATCCACCTGACCAGGACAAACAGATAGATTCTGCAATGTTATCAGAAAGTAGGAAGTCTAATGAACTGGGTAACACAATAATAATGGGTGATTTCAATTACCTTGATATTGATTGATTATTATAACATTGGGCAAACAAGCGATAGAGGAACAAACCTTATATGAACAACATCTTTCCTGTATAACTGTTTGTTTCAAAAAGATTCCAGTACTTTTAAGAAAAATGTGTTGGCAGCACTTTTACAAAAAGAGTACAAATAACTTTCCATTATGCAGTATAAAGTTACCAACAGCTAAACAGCACTGAAATAAATCTGTGCTCTGCACTCTAAGCACCTTTGCAAAAAACCAATACACAAATACAAGATATTATTGCACAACTGCCTTGAGATGCTCCTTATTTCACAATGATGCTTTATGCTTTAATACACTATCTGCATTAAAAGGCCTCAACATCCTCCTATACCACCTTTTATTTTCACCATGCAAATTTATAGACACATTGATGTACAATCTAACACTTTTTCTTCTCTTTCCTGAAAGTGTACAAATTACTCAAATGCTGCTTTTCAAATAGTATTAATAACTAACCCCAGGCTAAAGAGCCAAAAGATTTTCACACACATTGAAAAGAAATAGAGGGGCATAATCGAAAGGGACGTCTAAGTCCGTTTACGTCCATCTCGCAAGTCGTCCAAAGTTAAAAAAAGCCTAAGACACATTTTCGAAAGAGACGTCCAACTTTTTTTTACTTTCGAAAATCGTCTTATTATACGTCCTGCCGATCTGATCGTCCAAGCCGCTAAATCGTCCATCTTTATACCACATTTCCATCCAACTTTTCGTCCAAGTCCAAAACGCCTAGAACAAGCCCTGTTGGACGTGGGAGGGGTCTGCAAAGTGATGGACTGAACACTCAGACATGCTACCTAAATAGTGGGGTACTTTACAGGGCACTGCTGGAGGAGTGTGTGGCGCAGTGGTTGGCGCTACAGCCTCAGCACCCTGGGGTTGTGGGTTCAAACCCCGCGCTGCTCCCCGTGACCCTGGGCAAGTCACTCAGTCCTCCATAGCCCCAGGTACGTTAGACAGACTGTGAGCCCGCCGGGACAGATAAGGAAAATGCTTGAGTACCTGATTGTAAAACCGCTTAGATAACCTTGATAGGCGGTATATAAAACCTAATAAAAACTTAAAAACTTGAACTTCACAAAAAGGGTGCCATGGTTTCTCCTCACTACAGCTCCTTTATAGGTAACGGTGAGCCCCCCAAACCACCTCCAGAATCCCCTAGACCCACTTATCTACCACCCCAATAGCCCTTATGGCTGCAGGAGCCACTTATATGCCAGTCAAAAAGGGTTTTGGGGGTGTATAGGGCAGTGCACATGTTTAAGTATCAATGCAGTGATTACAGGGGCTTATGGGCATGGGTCCTCTTCTCTATGGGTCCCTAACCCACCCCCAAGATGACTTAAGCTGCCTCTGGGCTGGACGACTAGGCTTTCCTATGCCAGGCGATGATGGTCTGGAGGCTGAAATTTAAAGTTAGAAACATAGAAACTGACGGCAGAAAAGGGCCAAGGCCCATCTAGTCTGCCCATACCAATGTCCCACCCCCTAACTCCCTCCCCGAAGAGATCCCACGTGCCAATCTCATTTTTTCTTAAAATCTGACACGCTGCTGGCCTCAATCATCTCCAGTGGAAGACTATTCCAACAATCAACCACTCTTTCGGTGAAGAAATATTTTCTGGTGTCACCATGAAATTTCCCACCCCTGAGTTTCAACGGATGCCCTTTTGTTGCCATGGGACCTTTTAGAAAAAAGATATTTTCCTCCACCTGGATACGGCCCGTGACATATTTGAACGTCTCGATCATGTCCCCCCTCTCTCTGCGCTCCTCGAGTGAATATAGATGCAACTTATCCAGCCGTTCCCCATATGGGAGATCCTTGAGTCCTGAGACCATCCGGGTGGCCATTCTCTGAACCGACTCAACTCTTCGCACATCTTTGTGGTAATGTGGCCTCCAGAATTGTACACAGTATTCCAGATGGGGTCTCACCATGGATCTGTACAAAGGCATTATGACCTCGGGTTTACGGCTGACGAAGCTCCGACGGATACAACCCATGATTTGTCTAGCTTTGGATGAAGCTTTCTCCACTTGATTGGCAGACTTCATGTCTTCACTAATGATCACCCCCAAGTCTCGTTCTGCTACAGTTCTTGCTAGGGTCTCACCATTCAGGGTGTAAGGCGTGCATGGATTTTTGCTGCCAAGGTGCATGACCTTGCATTTTTTGGCATTGAAACTTAGTTGCCAGGTCCTTGACCAATGCTCCAGTAGGAGCAGATCATGGGTCATACTGTCGGATATTGAGCCTTTGTCAGGCACTGTGCTATTGTCTGTTGTGCTCTCGCCCACTATGTTGCATAGTTTGGCGTCATCGGCGAATAACGTAATTTTACCTCGAAGACCCTTAGCCAAGTCACTTACGAAGATGTTGAATAGGATCGGGCTCAAGACCGAGCCCTGCGGCACTCCGATGATCACCTCCGTTGTTTCTGAGGGGGTGCCGTTTGTGAATATAATATTTATGGGGGTGGGGGAGGGGGTTGGTGATCACTAGGGTAGTGTGTGTGGGGGTCTGTGTTATGTGTTTGCAGTGCTTATCTGGTGGGTTTTTGTGACTTAGACCATGTTTTACATGGTCTAAGTCATAAAGTCCAAGTTCCGTTTAGGCTCTGTTGTTAAACTTTCGGTTATACATGCTGTACGACTAAGTCTAAGCCGGAACTCCCACCCTCGACACGCCTCCCAAAACACCCAGTTTAGCTTTGGACGTTGAGCGGCACTATGAAGGCCTAGGTCATTTTTAAATACACCCAAAACCCGGTTTTCTTATCGGCGCTTGAACGTTTTTGAGAAATGTTCGTCCAAGTGCCGACTTAGGCCGGTTTTTGGACGTTTTTCTCTTTCGATTATGAGCCCCATAATGTATTATAGGAAATTTAAAGGGGTTTTGTTTTCATAAGAGATTTGCCACAGATTTCAAATAAGAAAAAAAGCACCCTTTTAACATATGCTTATGCACATTAGAATATTATATGTTAGCACAAGTACACACCTGAGTGACTGATCCAGCGACATTCCCGTGAAATCAAAAAACTTAAGATATTCTTCGGCCACCAGCCTGCTGAACTGATTGCTACAAAAATCACACAATATTTTTTAAAAGTGAAAGAAATGGCTTATAGGTTATTTCACAAAATTCTAGATTTTCTTAGCAGATATCAAGAGAAAAAGGCTGTGACCTACTTTTTGCCCAAGTGCTTGGCCACATCTGAGCGCCTGAACCCTTCCAGCAGGTAGAGGCGTCTGGCCAGTCTCTTAGGTGCTTCAATGTTGCTTTCAGTGCCATTGCTGAGGTTTTCAGTGCTTCCTTTTTCCAACTGCTTTGTGCTCCCTTTCTCCAGCAGCTCACTGTTCCCCATTTGGGAGCTAGGCTCCAAGTGTGTGCTCTTCAGTCCAGCATTGCTATCACAGAAAACAGACAAAGTATGGGTAACATGGGTGGGAAGGGGAAAAAAAGGGTAAAAATTTGTTAAATTTACTAAAAAAAAAATCATCATACCATGAAGTTAATTTTTTGTGTAATATATATTTTGTGATGGTAGAAAAAGTAAAGGACAAAATCTTTCAAACCAGTGAGGAATATAATACCATATTGGATATAGTGGTCAGGAGAATAATATCCCCCTGATATATACTACTGTACTATTAATCATTTCTATAGGGCTACTAGGCATACGTAGTGCTGTACTTCAAAACATAGAAGAGACCGTCCCTGCTCGAAAGAGCTTGCAATCTAGTCAGGACACATAAACTGGACAAGAAAAGTGCATGTATACACAGTGCTCGGGGAGGGGGGGAATTACAGACGGAATGATAAGACAGATATTGCTGCTTAGCAGGTGGGTTGGAGTTTAGAATTGAAAGCAGCTTCAAAGAAGTAGACTTCAAGTCTGGATTTGAATACTGCTAGAGACGGAGCTTGAAGTACAGCAGAATCTCAGGCCCAGATGCACTAAAGCCAGAGATCATCGTTAACCTGTTTTAACAGCTTTAGTGATGATCGCATTTGCCGAGCCGATGCAGAAAACAGCTCACCGCATGGTTTTCTGCATGATTGCTCATTCCCTGATCTGACCATGCAAATAAGCTCATTAATATTAAAATACCATGTTGGCTTTCTGATGCACTAAAACAGGGGTGCCCAAATGGTTGATCGTGATCAACCAGTAGATTGCAAAGGCAACGCTAGTTGATCGCTTTGCCTTTGGGATATTTTTCTTCCTGAGCCGAGCCAGGCTAGGCGGGTACAAGCACCGGACCCACAAGACTTCACCTCCGACGTCAATTCTGACATCAGAGAGGAAGTTCTGGGCTAGCCAATCGCTGCCTGGCTGGCCTGGAATTTCCTCTCCGACGTTTGAATTGACGTCGGCGGTGAAGGCTTGTGGGCCCGGCGCTTATACGCGCCAGGCCTGGCTCGAGGAAGCAGGGAGAAATTGGCATGGTGGCTTGGGGGTGTCAGAAACAGAGAAAGCACCGGTGCGATGGCTTGGGAGGGCAGGGAGAGAGAGAGAGAAAAAAAGACAGAAATAAAGAGGGGGCAGGGGGAGAGAGAAAGAAAGAGATACAGAAAGAAAAGGGGAGGGGATAGAAAGACAGACAGAAAGAAAAAAGAAATATTGGATTTACAGAAGAAGAAAGTGCAACTAGAGACTCATGAAATCACCAGACAAAAAGGTAGAAAAAATTATTTTATTTTCAATTTTATAGCATTGGGAGCTGCGATGGGCATTCAGCGCAGCTCCCTACGCTAAAAATGCTATCACGGTTTAGTAAAAGGGAAGGGTGTATATTTGTCTATTTTTGTATAGTTGTTACTGAGGTGACATTGCATATTTTAAAGTCATCTGCCTTGACCTCTGAAAAAAACCCCAAATACAAATGATAATTAACATTTTCTCTGCGTACAGTGTGCGTCGTGTTTTTTAAAATTTTTTTGTTGGTAGATCATTTTGACTTTGTCATTTTAAAAATAGCTTGCAAGCCAAAAAAGTGTGGGCACCCCTGCACTAAAACAAGTGATTGCTTTTAGCGATCCAAAAAAAAGTGACTGGTTTACCTGTCTAAGCTTTTTTTTAACGAGCACAGATGCTGTGCATGTTATACATGCACAATATCTGTCCTATTAGAAAAAAAAGTTCCCCCCACCACCACCACCACCGATGACAGCCTTCCCCAACGAATCAGCACCAGGAACCAATTCCCCCACACCAGAGAAAATGGCAGGAGAAATGGCCACTTCCTCCTGTCATGCCGACCCCACCTCCCCCGCGTGAGAAATGGCAGAAATGATGCCCATTCTCCTCCTGTCACAGCAACTCCCACCCCCACCCGTAGCAGCGAAACGTCAGGAGGGATGCCCAACTCCCTCCTGCCACCGAAGGCCTACTCCCATGCCCGGTGCCCCCCTCAAACATTCCCTACCCTCTCTCCCTTTCCCCTGAAAAAAAAGGAGGAGAGATGCCCACTCTCTCCTGCCACTGGAGGTCCCCTAAAAACCCCACCCTATCCCCTGATCCCCCCTCCCTTAGCAGAAGGAAGCTCAGTACATCCCACTAATAGGCCTGCCTGTCCAAAATTGTGGGCCTTTCCATTACCGGCATCCCTCCTGCAATTTTGATACCGGGGTGGGGGGGGTGGGGGGGTCAGCATGGCAGTAGAGAGTGGGCATCCTTCCTGCTAATTTTTTTTCTTTTCTTTTATTGAAATTTTTCATCATTTTACATCAACATAAACATGATTAAGATATTGATTAAGCCATTAATACATTATCAACATCAAATAAACCAATATCCATCTAGCCCACAACTTGAAGGAAGACAACTCTATAGTTCAGACAACAGCAGGAAATAAAAAAAATAGGAGTGGAAGGGGGAAAATCTTTCCCCTTTCACATCCTATATACATACATATAGCGCTACTCGAATATAAATCCCCATTGAGAATAGTAATTAAACAAGTCAGGTTTCTTTCCCTTTAAGAAATAATTATAATTGAAGTGGATCCCAAAAAACATAGAGGGGCATAATCGAAAGGGACGTCTAAGTTCGTTTACGTTCATATCGCAAGTTGTCCAAAGTTAAAAAGAGCCTAAGATAACATTTTCGAAAGAGACGTCCAACTTTTTTTTACTTTCGAAAATCGTCTAATTATACGTCCTGCTGATCTGATCGTCCAAGCCACTAAATCGTCTATCTTTATACCAAATTTCTGTCCAACATTCCATCCAAGTCCAAAACGCCTAGAATAAGCCCTGTTGGACGTGGGAGGGATCTGCAAAGTGATGGACTGCACAACCAGACATGCCACCTAAATAGTGGGGTACCTTACAGGGCACCGCTGTAAACTTCACAAAAAGGGTGCCATGGCTTCTCCTCACTACAGCTCCCTTATAGGTGACAGTCAGCCCCCCAAACCACCTCCAGAATCCCCTAGACCCACTTATCTACCACCCCAATAGCCCGTATGGCTGCAGGAGCCACTTATATGACAGTAAAAAAGGGTTTTGGGGGTGTATAGGGCAGTGCACATGTTTAAGTATCAATGCAGTGATTACAGGGGCTTATGGGCATGGGTCCTCTTCTCTATGGGTCCCTAACCCACCCCCAAGACGACTTAAGCTGCCTCTGGGCTGGACGACTAGGCTTTCCTATGCCAGGCAGCCAGGTGATGATGATCTGGAGGCTGAAATTTAAAGTTGTGAATAAAATTTTTATGGGGGGGGTTGGTGATCACTGGGGTAGTTTGTTGGGGTCTGTGTTATGTGTTTGCAGTGCTTATCTGGTGAGTTTAGGTGGGTTTTTGTGACTTAGACCGTCTAGGCTCTGTTGTTAAACTTTCGGTTATACATGCAGACATCAGGGGCAGGATCGCAGCAGAGAGAACGTGCCGCTGAAGACCACAGGCAGCTGCAGGGATCGCTATAACACCAGCGAGCCTGCAAGCTGCCCTATTAGCGTTAAGGAGGTAAGAGCAGGGAAGGTGCAGGCTTGCAGGGGGAGCAGCGTTCGTTCCCAGCAGGGGGGGGAGGAGAAAATGTGCCTTCGCGGCGGGAGGAGCAGGCGTTCATTTGTGGCGGGGAGGGGGGGGATCAGGCCTTCACGGCGGGGAGGAGGGAGGAGCAGGCCTCATGGAGGGAGCAGGCCTTCGTGTGGGGAGGAAGAGAGAAAGTGCCTTCCTGGGGGGAGAAGGCCTTCTTGGGGGGAACAGGTCTTGGTGGCGGGGAGCAGGCCTTTAGGGCAGGGAGGCAGGCCTGTGCAGAGGGAGGAAGAGGAAGAGTTCCTTTGGCGGTGGGGAGGCAGGCCTGTGCAGAGGGAGGAGGAGGAAGGAGTAAGAGAGGGGAGGGGAGATGACAGACCTGGGGTGAAGTGAAGGGAAGAGAGAGACCAAAAAGAGGGGGAGGAAAGCAGAGGAGAGGTGCTGGACTAATGGAAAGAGGGAGAAATGCAAGACCACAAGGGGAAGGGTACAAGAGGGACAGATACTGCTCCAAAGTAGGTGGGCAAAGTGCAGGATGGCAGGAGCGATAGTAGGAGAAAGCCTGTACCTGGGGAAGGGGATACAGGAGGTAAGGAAGAGAGAAAGAAGAAGCTAGATGTGGGTAGAGATAAGATGCTGGGCATGGAGGGAGCATAGGAACAGGGACACAAACGAGAGATTCTGGATGAAAGGGTAGATGAGAAAAGGAGAGATGGTGGATCTGTGGATGGTGGGGTCCATCGCTGTAGCTGCGGGGGGATGGAAATGAAAAAAAGGAAAGATGCCAGACCTCCGGGGGAGGAAAGGGAAACAGAAGGGGAGGATAGAGATGGAAGATGGATGGTTAGCACGGAGAAAGAAGGAGAGCCTGATCAGAAGACAACCAGACCAACATGGGACCAACAAAATTTGAAAAATGACCAGACGATGTTCGGCAGGGCATCCCTCCTGCTGGTGATGTTTGGGGGTGGGGGGTTCTGCCAGGAGGGACTGGGCATCCCTCCTGCCAGCAATGTTCAGGGGGAGAACATAAGAACATAAGAAGCGCCATCTCCGTATCAGACCTTTGGTCCATCTAGTCCAGTGATCCGCACACGCGGAGGCCCTGCCAGGTGTACACCTGGTGTAATTTCTAGTCACCCATATCCTTCTATACCTCTCGTAAGGAGATGTCTATCTAGTTTGCTTTTGAATCCTAGGACGGTCGATTCCACAATAACTTCCTCTGGGAGAGCATTCCAAGTGTCAACCACTCTCTGAGTGAAGCAGAACTTCCTGATATTAGTCCTGAACTTGTCTCCCCTTAGCTTCATTCCGTGTCCTCTTGTCCGTGTCAAATTGGACAATGTAAATAGTTTTTCCTGCTCTATTTTGTCGATTCCTTTCAGTATTTTGAAGGTCTCAATCATATCCCATCGCAGTCTCCTTTTCTTAAGGGAGAACAATCCCAGTCTCTTAAGTTGATCCTCATATTCAAGTTTCTCCATACCTTTTACTAGTTTTGTTGCTCGTCTCTGCACCCTCTCCAACAGTTTCATATCTGAGTCGGTTCAGCGTATGGCCACTAGGATGGTCTTGGGACTCAAGGATCTCACATATGAAGAAAGACTGAATAAACTGCGGCTGTACTCACTTGAGGAACGAAGAGAGAGGGGAGACATGATTGAAACGTTTAAGTATATCACGGGCCGTATCGAGTCGGAAGAAGATATCTTTTACCTCAGGGGACCCTCGACCACCAGGGGGCATCCGCTGAAAATCAGGGGAGGGAAGTTCCATAGCGACTACAGAAAATACTTCTTCACTGAAAGAGTAGTGGATCATTGGAACAAACTCCCACTGCAGGTGATTGAGGCCAACAGCGTGTCAGACTTTAAGAGAAAATGGGATATTCACATGGGACCCCTAAAGGAGTAATTTAAGGGGGGC
The DNA here is from genome assembly GCF_902459505.1 of Geotrypetes seraphini. NCBI lineage: Eukaryota > Metazoa > Chordata > Amphibia > Gymnophiona > Dermophiidae > Geotrypetes > Geotrypetes seraphini. Next base: position 371,991,081 of record NC_047084.1, read on the forward strand.
GGGTATTTGGAATGGACAGACTTGGTGGGCTATAGCCCTTTTCTGCCGTCTTTTTCTATGTTTCTATGTTTCTATCCTTCTTTAGGTTGGGAGACCAATGTTGGACGCAGTATTCCAAGTGGGGTCTGACTTGGAATACTGCATCCAACATTGGTGGAGGAGGAGGAGGGTTCCAGCAGGAGGGACTGGGCATCCCTCCTGCCAGCAATGTTTGGGGGGGGGGGGTTCCAGCAGGAGGGACTGGGCATCCCTCCTGTCGGTAATCTTTGTGGGGATGGGGGATGGGTTTCTGCTAAAGTTATCATGGCAGGAAGATCCCTTGCCGTGATAAGCTCAGCAACAACCTGATTCTCTAACCGGTGCCTGTGACATGGACACTGGTTAGAGAATCTTGATATTAGGCAGACTTAGGTGTCTGTCTGTGAGGACAGATATGATTCTAAATAGGACGCCCGTGTGCGATTCTCAAAAGCTGCTTAGGCAGCTTCTGAGAGTGGGCATTCTATACAGAATCCGGCCCTAAAAGTGCAAGTTCGTGACAGAAATTACCCAATTATATTGGGCATACTTCTTGAAGGTACTGGAGGTCTTCTTGAATAGTTTTGGTTTTTTTTTAAATTCTAGCCAAATTGCATTCCTCAATTTTGAAATTAAAAGGGACACGCTCAAACTGAGGTCAAAGCTCCAGCCAAAACTTGAGTCTACTTAACTAGCAAAAAAGAACCTAAAAGCTAAAAAAAAATTCAAATACAAGGGAAGAACTTTGAAAATAAATATTGAAGAGATGAAAAAACCTCAAACAGGAAGGCACTATGAACATAAAAAAATATTCTGAAAGAGGAGAACACAGAGATGTGTCCTCCCTGCTCTATGGGAAAACTATGCGTCGGGCAGGAAGGCACATATGTGGTGCGGCACTGCTAGAAACTTTTAACAACTTAACTAGCAATCTTCCATGCCAAGCTCTATCAGATGACATCACCCCAGTTGTGAGAATATCAGGGCCTGCTTGACCTCTAAAACAAAAAAATTAAGTTTATTATTTACAGACTGCAAACACACGTTACTCTTGGCGGAATTCTGCGCGACTGCGCAATGCAGAACTGCATAGCTGCGCAGATTTCCTTTTTCCTGTGCAAGTAAAGGAGGTACATTGAAGGTGAAAAGGAATGGAGGGCTGAGGAAGGAATGAAATGGGGGATGGTTGAGAAGATGAAAAATGAAAAAGAGAAGGGTAAGAAAGAGGCAGAAAAGAGCTAAAAGAAATGATCAATGTGTCTGAGACAGATGTAGGAGGTAAAGAATGACACGGGGAAAAAAATCTGTCCCCTTCACTGCCCCGTCCCTTTCACCACCCCGTCCCCTTCACCACCCCGTCCCCACAGCATCCACCCTTCCCTCTAGCCACCTCACCGCCCTTCAGCGGCCCGAGAATCTCCCTCCTTCCCCCTTACCTTTGTAGCGTAAAGAAACCTGAGGGAAGGCGCGAGGTCACCGATCACGCGCGTGGCCCCTTCCCTCTCTCCAGCCAAATCTATCTCCCTCCCTCCCTCCCCCTTACCTTTGCGGTGCTTTAGAAAAGAAACTGATGCCGGCGAAGCCTGCCTATGCTGCCCTGCAGTCGCGCGTGTGTGTGTGGGCGAAAGCTTCTCCTTTGACAATTGTCATTTTATAAACACAAATAAAACAGAGCAAGGTTCAACAAAACCCATTTACCCTCCCTTTCACAAATATCCCCTTCACTATTGTGAAAACTGAACAAACCAAACTACTACAGAATGCTACATAGAAAAATCAAGCTAACAGAATACTTTAGTCACACATGGCAAGAATAATGTTAGGGGAGTGCAACTAGGGCAACTGCCCCCTGGTCAGAGAGAGCTCTAAGCCAGCTGGAAGCTAAAGAAGCACAGCCTGGACTTTGCGGTCCCCAGTTATGTCTAATACCAGCTCTAGCAGGATACATATTTGAAATCTGAAATATTCTAATCACAAAATATAAAATAAATTTACTTTTTTTCTTTTTGTTGTCTGGTAATTTTATTCTTCAAATCACATTGGTCTCAGGCTTTGGTTTTAGGTTCCTTCTGTCTTCATCATGGCATGGCTGGCTTCTGAAGGTAAAATAGGCGCAAGAGGAGCTGGGGAGAAGATGCCGAGTGATACTAAACTAAACTAAACTAAGCCTTAGGTTTATATACCGCATCTTCTCCACTGAAGAGGAGCTCGACACGGTTTACAGAGTTTAAAAAATATGGGAAGAGAGAAGAGAAAGAGTTTACAAAGCATAAAAAGAGGGGATGTAATCAGGACAAGAGATTATTATATGCTAGAGAAGAGCCAGGTTTTCAGTTGTTTTCGGAATGATACGGGTGCAATTTTTATTTTACCACAGAAGTAAGACTTTTCACTGCTCCCACAGGGCGGTAAAAGGTCTTGTCCCCATTCCTGCGGTAAACAAGTTGCAAATGTCTCCATTCCTGTGGATTTACTGCGGTGACCCATGGTTTACCGCGGTAAACGGCCCCCGTGTTATTCTCTAGTAGGAAGGAATAGATAGGAGGGAATAGAAAAGACAAATGGATAGCAGCCACTTGAAGGAGAATTAGCAGACAACAGGAAAGCAAATAAAAGAAACTGGAACCAACATGATAGAAAAATAAAACATTCAGACAACAAAGGTAGAAGAAAAAAATTATTTTAAAAGTTTTAAATGAAATGTGGATAATAATTAGCAAAAATATTGTTTAAATTCTGACAAATAAATAAGAATTTTGTGTACAGAATTTTGAATTTTTCTGTGCAGAATTCCACCAGGAGTAACGTGTGCATACATGCTTTTTATTGGTGTTCTTCCCAGAGTTTTTGCCAGCCAGGTGGCATGGAGTAGCCCAGTTGAGGACAGGAGAGTATTGCATACCATTACAAAATTTTATGTTAAGTTAGCTGGATGGTCAGTAAATTCAGTCGGGTAATGCACCCATTTAAAAGGTCCTAATATATAGTATATAGGTGGTGGTGGTGGGAGGTATATATAAGAAGAAAGAACATGAGTATAATTGGACATAGAAAAAAAATCAAAACCAAACTATTTTATCAGCCGATCAAATATCTTCTTATCAATACTGTAGTACGTATATTTAGAGTATTTCTTTAAATGAATGCATACATTAACCCACACAACTGCATCCAGTTGTGGTGCTATTAGTTAACAGATAGATTTACTAAGCAAATAATCAATTACAGTGGGAAAAAGTGAATCAGCAAGATCTACTAAGGATAATTCATGCAAAAAAAGTCACCAGGCAAAGAAGAGATCCTTCAAGCAGCACATGTTTCCTCTCTCCACTTTACAGCAAGCAGTCTGCAGCCACACACCCTGTACCATGAATGACACCCAACAGACTGGTGATCATGAAAGGTGCACAAGCACTTCCTGTAACACTGTGTACAACCAACCAATCTTCTGAACAATACTGCAGAGTTTCTGATCGGTCCTCTCTGCTTTTGTCCTGATCCAATACAGAAAAAGACATGAGCAAATTAAGATATGAATAAAGTTCTTCTGTCTCTGCTGTGCTTGACAGACATCAACAGCTGAAGCAAAAGAATTCCTTCTGATCTGCTTCCCTCTCACATGTCAAAAATCATTCATGAATTCACTTTGCTCTTAACCAATGAAGTGACATTGCCTGTTAACTGGGATTATAATAGTCAACTTCAGACCACCTACTCAGCGCTAGCATAGTGTTGAAGCATGACAGACAATTTGTGTCTGCTTTTTTTCTCAGACAGAACACAAATGAAATGTTTTGTTATCACCAGAAATGCCAACAAATCCATGTAAACATTTGGAAATTGATCACAGGTCTGGGATTCCAACTAATGATTTCTAATTTCAATTTCTGTAGGAAAAGCAGAATTGCAAATACAAAGATGCACTGGCCTAATATTAGTTCTAATTAATCAATACAGGTTCCACATACAATATACATTTTTCAACCACTTACCGATTTAAAGAGTACGGTGCGATAGACACTGTCATAAAAAATTGTTTCGGTTGGTTGTGAGGGTTTTACGACCAATGATGGTGATTTTGTCCTGCTGAAGAAACCATTGCTTGAATTGCTTATTCGGTGCATGGAGCAGGTTACTGAGGTCTTTCCCTCTTGAACAAGTACAAGCCAATTGTATGTGGAACCTGTATTGATTATTTGGATTTCTAAGAGGTTCTGTTCCATTAGTTTTGGAGTAGTAGTTTACTAATATTAGTTCTACCAAGATTAACTGGTTTAAAAGAAAATATGCAATCCTATTGGTTTCCTTTAAGGGGCACCAATTCTATCAAAAACAAGGGGGAAATCAAGTAAAAGATGACCCAAGAAATTATTTCCAACTTCTCCATATGTGCAGCCAGCTATGTGAATATGTTTAGATGCATGTGTCTCACTTAGAGAAAAAAAGAAGAGGGGGGACGGCTTTTCTCATGTGAGTTAACTGGAAGGTGACAGGGTAGGTGGAGATAATTTATGGGAATGTGTGTGAGAGGTAGTTATGGAGGAGTGGTACTTTTGGGAGGAACAGTTTTGAGGTTTGGAGTAGCTGGAGGGATGGAAGGTAGTTGTGGTGGAAGGGATGAGCAGAGAAGAGGGGAGAGAGAGTTTGAAGGAGAAATTCCCTCTACTCTATTTTGCTGTTTTAAGTTTCTATGCAGCATAAGCTGGAACTGCTTTTCCATAGGCCAGAAGGCAAGGCATAGCATGGAGGGAGGGAGAAAACAACAGTAGGGGGAATGATTTTATTTTTTTATTTAGTGATTGATTTACATCTACTGTCTGTTCAGGAAGAAATGCATTTGTTTCTTTTCCTCTGGGGTTGTACTGCTTGCAGAGTCTTGCATCTTAGGGTTTGTTTGTAAATATTAGTACTTTTAGTTTTTGGTACTGCATTTGCATGGGGTTACCTGTTTTCTGGTAGGAATGACTGTTGAGAAGCACATAGTGTGCTTTGTGTATTTTAATTTTGTAGTTAACCATTACGTGTTGTTTATACGATTATATTGTATATGTGTATATATATGAAAAATGAATGGAAAAAATGGTGTTACATTTAGTAAGATTATGGGGGCGGAGATTGGGTAGAGATGGGCGGAGTCTGGCCCAAGACTTAGCCCAGTGTTCTTCAACTGCCGGTCCGCAAAATAATTATTTTATTACTGCCGGTCCATAGGTATCAAAAGGTTGAAGAACACTGAATTAGATGTGATTTTTTTTTTCACTTCTAAAACTCACACTTCCCCTTATTCAAACCTTTGACTTGCATGCATACACTGGAGACCTCAAACACTTCTGTTATGCCTCTTTCAATTAATAAAAGTCATTTTCTGATAAAATATGTTTTTCTTGCTTTTCTACCTCTTCTTAAATCAGTTTGGTGACTGATCTGAACAGCAATTTTTTTTCTAAAACTTGTCTCATGATCACTAAGGGAAACTGTGAGGTATGAAGGCAAGAGGGATTCTATAAAAGACCTTCACTGAGAAATGGTTAATGTTTTCAGACAGCATCCTTGGAACTGAAACATTAGCAGTATGTATGTACAAAATCATTTCTTACTTTTTAGAAGCTGTGCCTTAACATTTACTTCAAGTATTTTTAGAATACTATACAATATGCATAGGGCACAATGTTCTTTTAAAAGCTATAATTTAAAGCATTTCAACTGATATGTGACCAAGGGGTGTAGCCTTAGTCATACCATAAGGGTATATTGTTCAGTGCAAAAGAAAGTTCTACATAAAGGTGTTATCTGAGGTTAACAGGAGGATAGGACCTGGGAGAAACTTGCTCAGTTTAAGAAACAAGAATAAAGACAGAAGTCAACCAGTCTCTGCATTTCAGGACAGGATTAGGTTTTTGGTGAGCACCACACAAACAAGAACATTAGGGAGCAAATTCTATAAACAGTGTCCCGGTTGTAGGCATCCTATCGCTTTCTAAGCAGCTAATCAGGACGCACTTAATAAAAAATTTAAAATTTAAAATAATTTTCTTAATAAAATTTTTTTTAAAAACCCAAGGCAGGCTGCCTACATTGTAGGCATCTGTCATGGGTACAGGGAGATGTGTAGGGGCACTTAAGCTCACCCAAGGCCCTAAATGTATACCTAGGGCCAGAATAGATGCCTAAAATGTAGTCCAGCAAAATGCTGGCCTAAATTTCAAATAGAAGCAGCCGCTGAGCTGATTGCGGCAAGGAAATCTCCCAGCCACAATCAACTGAGCACCTGCAGCAGGGAATTCCCCCACTGTGAAGTCGGCTGGCAGGAGGGATGCCCACTCTCTCCCGCTGCCACCCTCAACCCCTTGCGAATATCTGCAGCAGGAGGGATGCCCACTCTTTCTTGCCGCCACCCCTAAATCCATCAACAAATCTCCTGGAAGGAAGGATGCCCACTCCCTCCTGCTGCCACCCCCCCCCCAGAACTTCTCCCCCCACCTGGTAACATTCCTCCTCAGAATCCCCCCTACCTGTAGACCCCCAACACTCACCCTAACCAGTAGACCCCACCTAGCACCTCCAGACACACCTGTATCTTTTAAGATGAAAGTCCAGCCAGAGGGATGCATACATCCTCCTGCCGATAGGGCCACCACTCCAAAATGGGGACCTCCCCTTCCTGGTGCATTCTGGGATGTATCAGGGAGGGGCCAAAGGCTCCAACTAGTCCAGGTGCCTAAGGGCCTTAGGCACCTGGGCCAACCAGAATCTTAGGCCTCCTTCCCAGTGCATCCTGGTATGCAGTGGGAGTAGCCTAAGATTCCGATTGTCCAGATACCTAGGCCCCTCCTATGGGAGGGGGCCTTAGGCATATGGGCTAATCAGAGCCCAGAATGCACCAGGAAGTGGAATGCTCACCATTTTGGAATGGCGGGCCTACTGGCTGGAGGGTATATACATCCCTCTGGCTGGACTTTCATCTTAAAAGGTATGGGGAGGTGCCGGGGGGGTGGTGGCTCTGGAGGAGGATGTCACCGGGCTGGGGGGGAAGGTCTGGGGGGTTGGCGGCAGAAGAGAGTGAGTATCCCTCCTGCCAGGGGATTTGTCAGGGGGAGGGGGCATCGGCGGTTCTGGCAGGAGGGAGTGGGCATCTCTCCTGCTGAGGGATTTGTAGGGGGGTTCAGGGGTGATGGCAGGAAGGAGTGGGCATCCTTCCTGCCGACTAACTGCAGGGGGGTGGGGATTCCCTGCCATGACTGCTCAGCTGATTGTTGCAGGGAGATTTCCTTGCCGTGACCAGTTGATGGAAAGGAATCAAGCACGATTCTCTAACCAGCACCGGTTAGAGAATCGGGATGGATAGGTGTGGTTAGGTGTCTGTCCATTAGGGCAGATGTAATTCTGTATAGGATGCCAGTCTGCGATTCTCAGCCGCTTCTTAGGTGGTTGCTGAGACCAGCGTCCTATACAGAATTTCCCTCCTAAGTCCTCACCATAAAGACTTTATAGCCCCTTTCCCACTGGCATTATAATATTGCTCTCCTCATTCCTCAAGCCCTCCATCTTGACAGTAGGCGACAGTTGATGAGCAGTACTTCTTGCTTGCTGCCATTGTTTCCTCTGCTACTTCTTCACACAATTGGAAGGTTTTGTGAGACAATGGGTCCCAAATCGTCCACACTTAGCCTCCTCCAAATTGAATAAAATTGTGTGTGGACATTCACTAGGGTCTCAAACTAAATCATGCAAAATTTTTCGACTGGATCTCTATTGGTTCGAGACTTACAGGCAACTAAATGGAAGTCATCTTCAAAGTGCCATGCTTCACATAACCCAAAATAGCCACTCTGTCCAGACAATGCAGACCAACAAAACATTAGTACAAGGGGGTGCTGAAAAGTTCTCAAAGGAGCCATGAAACTTACAAGTTATTCCACATAGTCACTCCTAACTTCAACAAATTTGGCACATCATGTCTGAAATTTCTGTAGCCCTTCCAAAAAAATACTCCGATGTTTGGTCACTGAAATACTGCTCCGTTTCTGCAATCATTTCCGCATTACTCAAAAAATGTTACCCTTTCAAACTCTTTTTGAGGTCTGGAAACAGAAAATAGTCATCTGGAGCAATATTTGGGGAGTAGGGTGAATGATCTATGCACTGAAACCCCAACTGCATCAAAACATCCATCATTTTGCCAGCCTTGTGAGCAAATGCATTGTCATGCAAAATGATAACTGTTTTCTACAGTTTCCCTCTCCTTTTTTCTTCCACTGCCTCCTTTACATCGGCTCAGCAAGTTACAGTAGTATTCTGCATTAATTATTTGGCCCCCTGGAAGATAGTCAGTCATTACAACACTTTCCTGATCCCAAAACACTGTGGCCATGAACTTTCCTGTTGACTTTTGGGTCTTGAATTTCCTTGGCCTTGGAGAACCTGAGTGTTGCTATTGCATGGACTGTTGTTTTGTCTTAGGATCACAGTAGTGAAACCATGTTTCATCAACAGTAACTTCTTTGAGGGAGTAAAAAGGCAGATAGACAAGGGTGACCCAGTCGACGATGTATATCTGGATTTTCAGTAGGCATTTGACAAGGTTCCGCATGAACAACTACTTTGGAAAATTGCGAGCCATGGAATCGAGGGTGAAATACCCACATGGATTAAAAACTGGCTGGAGCATAGGAAACAGAGAGTGGGGGTAAATGGACAATACTCGGCCTGGAAGAGCATCACCAGTGGGGTGCCGTAGGGCTCGGTGCTTGGACCCGTGCTCTTCAACATCTTTATCTAATATAATAAAATGATAGGCCGCGCATGCGCACTAAAAAAAACGTGTTCCCTGATCCCGTCGCAGAAACACAACTGCGCATGCGCGCCCCTGGCTCTCACTGTGCACTATGCTCAAGCTGCCGCCACGGCTCCTCTCTCGAACCGCAGCGGGATCAAGAGAGGAGCTGCGACAGGGGCTTTCAGGACAGAATATGATTACCATGTTTCTTTAGGCAGCCCCGGTTGTTTACTTGGATTCAATGTCAGCATTAGGGTTCGCCGGCCGCCAGCCGTGAGAGCCAGGTGAGGAAGGCCGCCGCAGCCTCGCGGCTAGGTAGGGGGACAACAATCGCGCTTATGCTCAAGCCGCCGCCATGACTCCTCTCTCGAACCGCACCAGGATCGAGAGAGGAGCTGCGGCGGGGGCTTGAGCATAAGCGCCATTGTTGTCCCCCTACCTAGCCGCGAGGCTGCGGCGGCCTTCCTCACCCTGCTCACATTGAATCCAAGTAAACAACTGGGGCTGCCTAAAGAAACAAAGTTTCACGGTGCTTGGCCCGCCAAACAATTCCTGCCGTTGCCGAAATTTGCCCCACCGTTCCTTCCCTTCCTCCATCAGGTACAGTTCAGCTCCGCCTATGTTAAAAGGAGCTGCTTTGAAATTGGAGCCCTGCCGCCACGTAACACGTTCCCTCTGCCGCGGTCCCATATGTCAGAGAAGGGGCGGGACCAAGGCACAGGGGAAAGTGCTACGCCAGTGGCAGGCCTCAGATTTCAACGCGGCTCCTTTTAACATTGGTGGAGCTGCACTGCACCTGAAGGAGGGAGGGAAGGAAAGGTGGTTGTGCACTGTTGAGCCCCTCTTTGCCCTCAGACCCTCTCCTAACTGCTCCCTCCTGTCTCAGACCACTGGGGGGAGGTGCCTGGCTTCAGCTGCAGGGATGGAGGGAGGGAAGAAGAAAGAAGGGGCCCTGGCAAGCGAGTTATCAAAAGCCAACCATAGCCTGGGACCCCTACATGGTATGACTAATGACCAGACAACAAAAGGTAAGAAAAATAATTTTATTTTCTGTTTTGTGATTACAATATGTCAGATTTGAAATGTGTCTTGAGGGAGGCAGCCGCCGCGGCTTTGGACAGAGGGGTACCATTTTCGTGGGAGCTGGCCTTCGGAGAGGCTTGGGACGCGGGGACGGATGCGGGAGGGGCTGACACTGCGAAGGGCTTTGATGGGGGAGCCAGTCAGACCGCGAGTGTGGGGCCGTTGTAAGCGTGGATTGGTCAAGGAGCCACCGTTGCCGAGGCTTTGAAATTGCTCTCCCACCGTCACTCCCTCCCGCCCCGGCTCTGCCTCTGCCCCTGCCCAGGTTCAAAAGCAGGAGAGGCGGTCATCTAGCACCCGTTAATCTAACGGGCTTAAACACTAATGTTTAAATGTTTTTATTAAGTTTCAGTGCACAGGCAAACAACTGCAGCAAAACAAAGCAATACACTTACAAATTTTGCACAGGTAATATCATAACTCCCCCCCCCCAACTCCCCCCATTCCCCCAAACAGAAACAAAAAAGATCCCGAGGACAGGAAACAAAAGACTACTCATATTATAAGTTCAATAGTCAACTTCTTGCAATAGGTGTAAGACTGCCAAAAGCGCTCCCAAATCAAACAGAATCTGCAGCCAGGGCCAGTGTCCAGGACTGAAAAGTGCCGGCGCTCCATAGAAGCATGTAGGATCATCACTGATCTCCAATGACTGAAAGTTGGGGGTTCACTGGCCAGCCACCGAAACAGAATTGCCTTCTTGCTAAGTAATAGCACTCAAGCCACAAAAGATGAAAATCCTTTGGGTTTGGGAGAAGTAATAGTGCAAAATCCAAATAGTGCTCTGGGAGTCGGAGTCCACCGGTTACTCCAGAGAAAGTAGTGTAGTGACTCAGTCGCTGCCAGAATTGTAGAATACGCGGGCATGACTAAAACATATGTCCCAACGAGGCATGTGCCTGAGTATATTTCGGGCAGTGATGTACCTGGGTGATGCCCATCCGACATGCTCGCGTAGGGGAAATATATAGGTGAAGGATAAACTTAAGCTGCAATTCCCAGTGTAGAATGTTGGAGGATAGTTTCCTCAAAGTTTTCACTACTTGCAGTATCTGGCAGGCTTGAGTGCTATTGAGCTCACAGTGAAGGTCATCTGCCCAAGTCGCTGCCAAGATGGTAAAATTGGGACCTGGTTGACAATCTCTAATGCCCACTTGATGAAAACGGAGAGGAATCTGTTGTTGTGCAGACAGATTAAACATCTCCAAAAGTGCCTCCTGACAAGTGTCCATCAAATGACAGGCTGATAGGGAACAAACATAATGCCTAGCTTGTAAATATGTAAAAACTTCTATGCCTGAAAGTTCAAAGGTACGTTGCAAGGAAGCAAACAAAGCCAGTTGACCCTCTTCAGTGTACATTTGAAAAATGAACCATAAACCAGACGTGGCCCACCTCTGAAAAGCAATAGATTGCATACCCGGTAAAAAATCCCCATTACCCTGAAATGGGAGAAAAGGAGAAACCTTAGGTGACATTTTCGAGCAACTACACACCCAACGCCATGTCCGTCTCGCAGGGGCAAATATAGGATAATATGCCACTACGGAGCAAAGAGCCAGAGCTGAAGTATGTAGAAAATAACTAACATGATATGAGGATAACAAGGACAAATCCAGTTCAGTAACAGAAAAATAAGAAGTACCCTGAAACCAGTCATTTATATGCCGCATTTGGCAGGCCATTGAGTACCAATGAGCTCTTCAACATCTTTATAAATGATCTGGACATAGGTACGACGAGTGAGGTGATTAAATTTGCGGACGATACAAAGTTATTCAGAGTAGTGAAGACACAGAAGGATTGCAAAGACCTGCAACATGACAAACATGCTTGAGAAATGGGCTGCGACATAGCAAACGAGGTTTAACTTGGATAAGTGTAAAGTGATGCATGTCTGTAACAAGAATCTTATACACGAATACAGGATGCAGTACTCAGAGAGACCCCCCAGGAAAGAGACTTGGGAGTACTGGTCGACAAGTTGATGAAGCCGTCCACTCAATGTGCTGTAGCGGCGAAAAGGGCAAACAGAATGCTAGGAATGATAAAGAAGGGAATCACGAACAGATCGAAGAAGATTATCATGCTGCTGTACCAGGCTATGGTGCACCCTCACCTGGAGTACTGCATCCAGCACTGGTCACCGTACATGAAAAAGGACATGGTACTACTCGAAAGGGTCTAGAGAAGAGCGACTAAGATGGTTAAGGGGCTGGAGGAGTTGCCGTACAGTGAAAGACTAGAGAAACTGGGCCTCTTCTCCCTCGAACAGAGGAGATTGAGAGGGGATATGATCGAAACATTCAAGGTACTGAAGGGGACAGACTTAGTAGATAAGGACAGGTTATTTACCCTCTCCAAGGTAGGGAGAACGAGAGGGCACTCTCTAAAATTGAAAGGGGATAGATTCCGTACAAACATAAGGAAGTTCTTTTTCAACCAGAGAGTGGTAGAAAACTGGAAAGCTCTTCCGGAGTCTGTCATAGGGGAAAACACCCTCCAGGGATTCAAGACAAAGTTAGACAAGTTCCTTCTGAACCGAAACATACGCAGGTAGGACTAGTCTCAATTAGGGCACTGTTTTTGACAATAGGGCCGCTGTGTGAGTGGACTGCTGGGCACGATGGACCACTGGTCTGATCCAGCAGCGACAATTGTTATGTTCTTTTTTATTTTTTTTTATATCATTTTTCAATAACATATCAAGTATCCACTTGTACAGAAAGGTAAATTTAGGCAGAAAAATTAAATATAATACAAAATACAGTGGTACCTTGGTTTACGAGCATAATTCGTTCCAAAAGCATGCTCTTAAACCAAAACACTCGTATATCAAAGTAACTTTTCCCATAAGAGTTAGTGTAAACTTGAACAATTTTTTCCACATCCCCAAAAATTTAATTACCATTAGGGACGCCTCCACCACTGCCTCTGCCACAGACCCATCCACGCAGCTCCTCCAATTCTCCTCCTCTGCTGCTGTTCGCTGTCTCTCACTGCGAGTGGTGCTCGCTAAGCAAACGCCGCCGCCGCCACAGAGCCCGACTGGACACTGTTGGCTCTGCCGCTCCCGGACGCTGCACCCCTCCCCCCCCCCCCATGCCACTACCCCCTCTGCTGGGACTCTCAAGTGCTGGCTCACTCCTGCCGGACGCACCCTGACTCCTATGCTCCACCCGAGGCCACCGGCGCTGCTATCACTTCTTCCCCCCCTCCCCGACTGGCCCTGTCCTTACCCCTGCACCGCCGGTGATAAAAGTGCCTGCCACCGGTCTGCTGCTGAGCCTTGAGCATCTGCGCATGCTCAAGGCCTTTTGGATCTCATCCTCACCGAGATCCAGCATCTACCTTCTCTGTGCTTCCATTCAGTGTCTGCCCCCCCTCTTCCATCCAGCATGTGCCTCTCTTTTCTCCCTATTTCCATTAAGCATTTGCTCCCTCTCTTCCCCACATCCATCATCTACCCCTCTCTTTCTTCCCCCACTTACATCTGCCCCTCTCTCTCCTCCCCATGTCCATCTAGCATGTACCCCTCTGTCCTCTACAATTCCATCCAATGTGCCCTCTAACCCTCCCCACTTCCTTCCAGCATGTACCCTTCTTCCCCCCACTTTCTTCAAACATGTGATCCCTCTTCTTCAACCTTTGAACCCTAACATCAGTTAATTTACCACTATACACCATTCCAGCACTGCTTCGTTCCTGCTTCCTGCAGATCCAACTGCATCTCTTCATCATCCTTTCCCCCACCAGTATGCAAACAAACGTGGCAGGTCACCGGCACAAGCAGCACTAAATACAGACTGCTTCCAGGTCAGCCCCCCAGGGCCTTTCCTGTACAACATCCCACCCGTGATGCACTTCCTGTGAGTTGGGCCAGCCTGGAAACAGCCTGTATTTGGTGCTGCTTGTATCGGAGACCTTCCATGCACATTTGCATACTGGTGGCAAAACCGGAAATTACAACAAAAGCAAGGACTCCGGTAGCAGAGGGAAAGCCCAAACGGACCTCTGCATGCAGATCGGCGGCAGAAAGGCTCTCTACTCCATGGCAGGAAGTATTTCTCCTCTCCACCCTGGCCAGGCAAAAGCGGCAGTAGCGAATGCAATTCACTGTCCTGCCACTACTCCATGCATCTTCTCTCCATTCGGCCGCCCAAGCAGAAACAGGAAGTTTTCACCGAGGGCAGGCCGCAGTGGAGAGAAGACGCAAGGAAAGGTGGCAGGAGTGGATCGCTAAATAACTACTGCCACCAGTAACATGTTGTAACGTCAAAATAAAGGTAGATGGGGGGAGAGGGGAGATGGACTTGAGGGAGTTGGTGGACTGGAGGAGAGATGGGGAGAAGATGGGTGGGAGAGATGAACTTGGTGGAGGGGATAAGATGGATGGTGGACGGGGGAGATGGACTTGAGGGAGATCATGGAGGGGAGAAGGGGGAGGGATAGAAGAAATAATAGATCTAAAAACAGGAGAGGGAGAGAGAAGGTGGACTGGGATTTAGGGAGGGAGAGAAGTGGGACACAAGGGATGGTGTGGGGGGGATAGATATACTGGATAGAAGGGTCGTTAGAAAGAGAAAGGGAGAGCTGGTGGGGAAGGAGGGAGAGATGCTGGATGAAAGGGTAGTTGAGAAAATGAGAGATGGTAGATCTGGGGATGGTGGGATCCATCGCTGCAGCTATGGGAATAGAGACAGAAAAAAGGAAAGATACCAGACCTACAGGGGAGGGAAGGGAAATGGAAGGGGAGGATAGAAATGGAAGATGGATGGTTATCACGGAGAAAGAAGAAAAAGACAAATGGGCAAGAGACCCTGGCAAGCAAGTTATCAGAAGACATTTGTTGCAGAGCCTGGGACCAACATGATTTAAAAAATGACCATTGTTTTTTTGCCCCAGCAGTAGGTAAAAAGGCAGGTGTGGCAATCCTGATTAACAAGACTGTCTCTGCTAACTTTGATAACTTTAGAGCTGATCCATTGGGTAGATGGCTCTATGTTAGTATGACTTCAGGAAAAGATACCCTGACTCTTTTTAATATTTACACACCGAATACTAATCAGGCAGATTTCTTTAAAAAAAACCTCCAACAAACAATTCTGTCACTGGCTACGACTAATTTAATTATAGCCGGAGATTTCAATGCTGTCATGGATCCAATTATAGATAAACAACTGAGTAGACAATTAAAATCATTAGGTCTGGACAATTTGGTACATACATGTGGATTAAAGGATATATGGCGGATTTTTCATTTCAATGCTCGCAAATTTTCATTTTGCTCTCAAGTTCATAAATCATTTTGACAAATTGATTATTTTTTTGTTTCGGACCATTTAGTTAATCTGGTAACCAAATCCAGCACAGATCCGATTCTTTTGTCGGATCATGCTGGAATTTGGATAGAATATCGATTTATCGAAGCAGATTCTAATAGACCTGTTTGGAGATTTAATACGTTGCTTGAAGATTCAAACTTTCTTGAAGAAATTCAATTGAAAATGAATGAATATTTTCAATTCAACACCTCAGAGGAAATCTCTTTGGAAACTATTTGGGATGCTTTCAAAGCTACAGTGAAAGGGCAGATAAAGCAATGTTACTTACCGTAACAGTTGTTATCCAGGGACAGCAAGCAGCTATTCTCACTAGTGGGTGACGTCATCCAACGGAGCCCCGATGCGGACATCTCACAAGCATACTTGCTTGTAGAAACTTTTAGAAGTTTTGAGTTGCCCACACCGCGCATGCGCGAGTGCCTTCCCGCCCGATGCACCAGGCGCGTCTCCTCAGTTCTGATAGCTAGCAGAGAAGCCAACCCAGGGGAGGTGGGTGGGATGTGACAATAGCTGCCTGCTGTCCCTGGATAACAACTGTTACGGTAAGTAACATTGCTTCTATGTTTCTATGTTTCTATGCTTTATCCCAGGACAAGCAGGCAGGTATTCTCACTAGTGGGTGACCTCCAAGCTAACCACAATGGGATGGAGGGAGAGTTGGCAACTTAGGAGAATAAATTCTGTAACACTGTTTGGCCAAACTGTCCATCCCGTCTGGAGAAAGTATCCAGACAATAGTGTGAGGTAAAGGTATGAACCGAGGACCAAGTGGCAGCTTTACAAATCTCCTCAATCGGAGTTGATCTGAGGAACGCTACAGAGGCTGCCATTGCTCTGACCTTATGGGCTGTGACTTTACTGTGAAGGGGTAATCCAGCCTGGGCATAGCAGAAAGAGATACAAGCCACCATCCAGTTGGAGATGGTGCGCTTAGAGATAGGGCATCCCAACTTGTTCGGATCAAAGGAGATGAAAAGTTGAGGAGCAGTTCTGTGAGGCTTGGTGCGTTCCAGGTAGAAAGCCAAAGCACGTTTACAGTCCAGAGTGTGAAGAGCTGATTCTCCAGGATGAGAATTAGGCTTTGGAAAAAACACAGGAAGAACAATGGATTGATTCAGATGAAATTCCGAGACCACCTTGGGGAGGAATTTGGGATGAGTGCGAAGGACCACCTTGTCATGATGAAACACTGTAAAGGGCGGATCCGCAACCAAAGCTTGAAGCTCACTCACTCGACGAGCTGAAGTGAGGCCAATGAGAAGCACCACATTCCAAGTGAGAAATTTCAGAGGAGCCTTGTTAAGAGGTTCAAATGGAGGCTTCATAAGTTGAGAAAGAACAACATTGAGGTCCCAAACCACCGGAGGCGGTTTGAGGGGAGGATTGACATGGAAAAGTTCTTTCATAAATCTGGAAACCACAGGATGTGCAGAAAGAGATTTCCCTTGAAGAGGCTGGTGAAAAGCAGCAATTGCAGTTAATATGGACTCTGATCGATGTAGACTTGAGACCAGAACGAGACAGGTGCAAAAGGTAGTCCAAAACAGAGGACAAGGAGGCATGTTGAGGTTCCTTGTGATGAGAAAAACACCAAGTAGAGAATCTAGTCCATTTCTGGGAATAGCATAGACTAGTAGCAGGCTTCCTTGAAGCTTCCAAAACATCCCGCACAGCTGGTGAAAACTGAAGGGAAGTTACGCTGAGAGGAACCAAGCTGTCAGGTGTAACGACTGCAAGTTGGGATGAAGCAGAGATCCCTGATGCTGCGTAAGCAGAGATGGAAACACTGGTAGTAGGAAGGGCTCCCTGTTGCTGAGTTGCAGAAGAAGGGAGTACCAAGGCTGCCTGGGCCACCGAGGAGCAATCAGAATCATGGTGGCCCGGTCGGACTTGAGCTTGACCAGAGTCTTTTGAATGAGAGGAAACAGAGGAAACACATACAGAAAGAGATTCCCCCAGTCCAGAAGAAAAGCATCTGCCTCGAGACGATGAGGAGTGTAGATCCTGGAGCAGAACTGAGGCAGTTTGAAGTTGTGGGGGGCTGCAAAGAGGTCTATTTGATGCGTTCCCCACAGGGAGAAGATTTGATGAAGGGGCGTGGAATAGAGAGTCCACTCGTGAGGCTGTAGAAGACGACTCAAGTTGTCCGCCAAGGCATTGTCCGCCCCCTGAATGTAGACAGCTTTGAGGAAGGCGATGTGGCGATTCGCCCAATCCCAAACTTTCAGAGCTTCCTGACAGAGGGAGGCCGATCCCGTGCCTCCCTGCTTGTTGACATAATACATGGCGACCTGATTGTCCGTACGAATGAGGACCACCATGTCGTAAAGTAGATGCTGAAAAGCAGTGAGAGCGTTGAAAATCGCCCTGAGTTCCAGGAGATTGATATGGCACAGACGATCCACACTCGTCCAAAAGCCCTAGGTGCGGAGCCCGTACAGATGAGCCCCCCAAGCACAGGTCGAGAAGTCGGTCGTGAGGACCTTCTGATGGGTAGGCATGTGAAACAGCAAACCTCTGGAAAGATTGGAAGAGAGCATCCACCAGCGAAGCGACTGCAGCAGAGCAGGAGTGACCTGAATGTGACGAGTCAGAGGGTCGGAGATCTGCGACCATTGAGAAGCTAGGGTCCACTGAGGAATTAGCAGGTGAAGTCTGGCAAAAGGAGTCATGTGAACCAGGAGCACCATCATGTGTCTCGCCGAGATGGACGGGCGAGAAGAGACTGAGTGACAAAAATGAAGAAGAGCCGCCAGGCGCTGAGGAGGAAGGAGCGCTCTGAGTTGAATAGTATCCAGAACAGCTCCGATGAAGGGGAGAGTCTGTGAAGGTTGATCTCGAATCCCAGACTCTGTAGAAACCAGATTGTCCTCTGAGTGGCCCGGACGGCCCCCTGAGACGTGGAATCCTTGATGAGCCAGTCATTGAGGTAGGGAAACACCTGCAGACCATGGTTCCAGAGTGCTGCGGTCACCACAATCAGGCACTTGGTGAAGACTGTGGGAGACCGAAGCTAGGCCGAAAGGAAGCACTCTGTACTGAAGATGAAGATGTCCCACCGGAAATCTGAGGTATTGACGGAAGGCCGGATGGATGGGAATATGAGTGTAGGCCTCCTTGAGATCCAGGGAGCATAACCAGTCATTCTGCTCGAGGTGGGGATAGAGAGAAGCCAGGGTCAACATGCAAAACTTCTCCCTGACCAGGAATTTGTTGAGAACCCTGAAGTCCAAAATAGGACGCAGGTCGCCCGTCTTCTTCGGAACAAGGAAGTACCGGGAGTAAAAACCCCTGTTCCTTTGGTCCACAGGGACTGGCTCAACGGCACGAAGCCAGAGCAAAGCCTGAGCTTCCTGAAGAAGAAGGGCGGTCTGGGTTAAGTTGGAAGGATACTCTCTTGGAGGATGTTCCGGAGGAACATGATGGAACTGAAGAGTATCCCTCTCTTACGATGGAAAGGACCCAGAGATCGGTGGTAATAGTCGTCCATCGATGGTAAAAATGATGGAGACGACCTCCAATGGGCAAAAGTGGGGAGGGCAGAACGATGGAAGTTATGCTCCTTACGAGACAGTCAAAAAGGCTGGGTAGCCTTGGGAACAGCAGAAGGTTGAGGCTTTTGTTGGGGCTTCTGCTGATGCTGCCTCTTCACTAGCGGCCGAATGGCGGGGGCCTGCTTCGGCGGGTAGCGCCGCTGATAAATCATAGGACGAGCCGGACGAGAGATGGCAGGCTTGGGCTACTGGCGGAGGATAGACTGAAAAGACTTTTCATGTTTGGATAACTTCTCCGTAGCCGCCTCGATGGACTCGTCGAACAGGTCCGCCCCCGCAAAGGGAACATTCGCCAGTCTGTCCTGGAGATTCGGGTCCATATCGATGGTGTGAAGCCACGCCAAACACCTCATGGCCACCGAACAGGCCGCCGCTCTGGCCGAGAGCTCGAAAGCGTCGTAAGACAATTGCATCATCTGCAGGCAGAGCTGGGACAATGATGCCAGTACCTCAGAGTACTCAAAGCGAGCCTGAGAATCTAGATAGGGTAAAAACTTTTGCAGGATGGAGAGGAAAAACTCGAAGTAGGTGGCAAAATGAAAGCTGTAATTGAGGACTCGAGAAGCCATCATCGAGTTCTGATAGATGCGCCTGCCAAATCTGTCCATGGTTTTGCCCTCCCGGCCAGGAGGGGTGGAAGCATAGACCTTGAGGAGTAGTGGCTCGTGGCCAGCAGGGGGTGATGGTTATGGGACGGTAATGGGAATGGATGTCAGGACAGGATAAGTACAGTATTTTTTGTGGAGTTTTTCTACAAAAGCGCCTGTTTTTCGTATGATTCTGGGTAATTCTAGTTAGATACAAACATCTGTGTCAGTTAAGGACCACGCCCAAATAGAAGCCTACGGAAAAATGAGTGAATAAAAATCTGAATAATATGTAGCTAAGGCCAGAAAAAAAACACACCACAGATTAATATAAGGGAAAGCATAATAATATCTGTTTATGTACTTTGCTGTTGAGTCAGATCAGAAAGGAAACCAAAGGAATTTATTTTGAGTTCTCTGTCTGTGCTTTATTTTCTGTCTTTTGGAATCCATCTTGGGTTCTTGGAATCCATTTTGTGTGTCCAGGTCTTTGTTCTCAGCATCGTGGTCTTAATTAATACCACATGTGCTGTAGACTGGCTAGGAAGATAACGTGTCCTAAACTAAGATATAAAATGCATTAAGTATGAATGACCGAGTTATGAATGAATGGGGCCCCTGGAGTGATTTGTGTGACTGGAGTGATTTATGTATGACTGTGTATTTAAACAAAAGGATGAATTTTGAAAAAACATATTTATATATCTTTGCAACCTAAAGAAATCCTAAAACAGCATCTGGAAGTAATTAAGTCAGAGACTCTTGCTCTTTGTGTGTGAGACTGTCAGCTCAGGCAGCCCGAGAGTTTTTTCCTTTAAGGCTAAGAACTTGTCAGCATGGAAAGGCTGAGAATTTCTCAGCACCATGTTAATAATTGTAGATTCTCTTGAATGTGTTATAATGTTATAATGTTAATTCAAAACTCAAATGTACTGTTCTAAAACTCTGTCTAACTTTTAAACGTGGAGGAATATTTCCTTTGTCTAAACTTTTAGGACCACCTCTTTGGTGAAATGTTATTGGTTGTCAAACTTGATGATGTCACTGAGCCAAAAGTTATATAATAGAATGAAATGAGATATGAAAACGAGATCATTATGAGAAGGCCAGCATTTGGCAACTCTAACGATCTCCCATTAGCGCAACTGTTAAGCAATTATGCTGACGCTTTTGATCTCATAATGGAAAAATAGAAACAATAATTCAATAAATGTTAATTAATTTTTAAACCTTGCGCTGGTGTCAGTTTGCATGTGTTATTATTTTCAAACCTGAAGCTTTCACAAAGGCGTCGATGTCCCTTGCTCAACCTGGGAGGGGTGAGACCGCTTCAGAGAGGATTCCAATCAAGAGAGACTGGTGGGAGAGCTGTGCCCCATCGAAGCCCTTATGGTGCACCGTGCGGTAGCGAGCATCCAACTTCCCCAGAACCGCCGGGATGGAGTAAGGGGTCTCGAAGCACCTCATGAAAGTCTGGTCCAGAAGCTTGTGCAGAGGCAGGCGCAGAGACTTGGCAGGAAGTTGAGGAAGATGCATCGTCTCCAGATACTCCTTCGAGAACTTGGAATCCGAATCCAAGGGTGATATCTAGATCCACCGCCATCTGCCTCAGGAAGGACGAGAAGGACAACTGGTCCGCCAGAGCCAGGCCACGAGGCGGGCTCAAAGACGATGAGGCGGCCTGGTCCGCCGATGTCGAGGACCGGCACGGAGAGAACTAACCCCCGCAGTCTTCAAGTTCCGGCATGGGAGGAGGGGGCGAGTATTCCGGAGAAAACTCCCGGAAAGTTGCTTCCGACGAGGCAAGGCGTGTCTCGATGAATGCCTCGATGAAAGCCTCGAGGAGTGCCTCGATCGACGACCGGAGCTGTGTCTAGAAGCAGGCCTCGAGCGACGAGGTGAGCGATGCCCAGACGAGGCAGCTACCGAGTAGATGGGACTGGAGGCTGTGGAACGAAGCATCAACGGCTGAGACGAGGTTCCCCGAGGCGCTCCCCAAGGTTCGAGGCCCGGCATCATCGAGGAAGGGTCCGGACCAGGCAAGCCATGGAATGAGGGTATCGGCTCCAAAGGCGGCATGGGCAAAGACTCTGCTCCCTGCGAGACATGCCCCGAAGCCAGACCAGACACTCGCCGAGACTCTGCTCCCAGCAATGAGAGTGTGCGCCGAGGAGGCACCGGAGGCGGCTTGACCTCGCGGGAGGCTTCCGCGTGCCCAGGCTGGATCTGGGAGAGAAGCGTCGGCCCAATTTTGGTAAAGAGATCTGCTCCATCAAGGCATGAAACGACGCCGGCAAAGAGGGATCCACATCAGAAATGGGACCTCCTGCACGGACGTCGGTCAGTCGGCCGCCAGGGAGCTTGGATTTGGAGGCCTTGGGCACCTTAAGCACCACTGGAGGGATAGGAGGCTGCGCTATCTGACCTGAAGAGACATCGGAAGGCACCGCAGCCTGCATCGAGATTGAAGCCGGCACGAACGAGGCAGGCTTGAGCAGACTCGAGGCCGAAGGTTTAGAATCAGAAGTTGAAGGCGTGGCGCCCTGGGAAGAGGGCCGCACCGGGGACGCCTCCATGCCAAACAGTGACTCCCACAAAATACAGCGATGCTTAAACGCACGTGCTGTGAGCATGGAGCAAGGTCGGCACGATTTCGGAAGATGTTGAGGCCCGAGACACTGAAGACAGCGTTGATGCGGGTCCGTCAACGAAATCGCGCGCTGGCACTTGACACTTTTTAAAACCGGTAACAGACCGGGACATAGGCCGAAAATGCTCCGCCGCAAAGTCGAAGCCGCGGAGCCGCTGCCACGCGACCTGCCCGTTCGAACGAAATTTTTTTTTTTGGGAAAAACAACAAAACGCAACATGAGCCAACAGGAATGAGCAAAAGAACCCAAATCCGCGGGCACAGAAGGCACAAAAAAGGAACTTCGCACAGAGAGTTCAAAGGCAAACTTCTCAGCTCCGCGGAAGAGACAGAACTGAGGAGACGTGCCCGGTGCATCGGGTGGGAAGGCACTTGCGCATGCGCGGTGTGGGCAACTCGAAACTTCTAAAAGTTTCTACAAGCAAGTATGCTTGTGAGATGTCCGCATCGGGGCTCCGTTGGATGACGTCACCCACTAGTGAGAATACCTGCCTGCTTGTCCTGGGATAATTTTGTATTCGGCGTATATTAGGAAATCACTAAAATTAGAATTTTCCAATTTGGAACAAATTATTTTAACTTTAGAGTCACAATTGGCCTCGAAATGGGAACAAAATACTTTTCAAGCCTTTTTGAATGCTAAATATAAATATAATGAGATTTCCTCACATTTGGCTAGGAAAGATGTTTTCTCAGCATGCTCTGTATTATGGAAACTCGAATAAAGTGGGAAAATTATTGGCTAATTATCTTAAAACAATAAAAAGAAAAGTAAAGATTGTGGCTATTAAAGATGAAAAAGGTAAAATTCATACCCATTTTGGAGACGTTTTAAGACAATTTTTGGATTATTATAAAGCCATATATTCTTCTGAGCTTTATTCAAATAAAGAAAATGAAGGAAGAGAATTTTTAAACTTATTTAATGGGCCAAAAATTCCTGAGTATGTGAAAGAAAAACTTGAGGGGCCTATATCATGTACAGAACTTCAGTCAGCATTGAAATCTCTCACAGCTGAATCCGCTCCGGGTAGTGATGGTTTCACAGTGGAGTTTATAAAATCTTTTCAAAATTTACTATTACCTCATCTTTTAAATTTATATCAATCACAAATGACTAAGGGCTCTTTTTACAAAGGTGTGTTAGGGCCTTAACGCGCAGAATAGCGTGTGCTAAATTGCCATGCGCACTAGCATTGAGCTGGCATTATTCTAGAAGCGTATAGCGCGGTTTAGCGTACAGTAATTTTGTAAGTGCGCTAAAAACGCTAGCGCACCTTAGTAAAATGAACCCTAAGGGTTGTATTTCAGGTACTATGGCGGAATCATTAATCATTGTTTTGCCAAAGCCAAACCGAGATCCCATGTTGGTTTCAAACAACAGGCCTATTTCTTTAATTAATGTGGATGGGAAAATCCTGGCTAAATTATTAGCTCTAAGATTAGCCAAGGCTCTCCCATATATGAATGGTATGCACCAAACGGGTTTCATTGCTCAAAGACATTCTTCAAATAATACCAGATTGGCATTTCATATGCTAAATTTAGCAAAAACAATGGATGATCTGGCCTTCTCTGTTTCTTTGGATGCAGAGAAGGCCTTTGATCGTGTAGAATGGACTTTCATGTATCAAGCAATGGATTGGTTTGGAATAGGACCTGGATTTATTCAAATGATTCAAACTTTGTATAGTTTCTCTTCTGCCAGATTATATATTTATAATACATTTTCAGAGCATTTTTGTCTGAAGAGGGGAGTTAGACAAGCATGTCCCTTATCTCCTTTGTTTTTTGATATTGTTTTGGAACCCTTGTTGTTGGTCATTCAGCAGGCAAAGGAGATACAGAGAATTCCATATGCAGGTTGAGAATATAAGGTTTCAGCCTATACAGATGATATTTTGCTTCATTTGAAGAATCCTAAATCTACCATCCCACATTTACTGGAATTGATTGATTGATTTGGCAAATTTTCTGGTTACAAAATAAATTGGAGCTAATCAGAGGTTCTTCCATAAAAGGCTTATTTGATCCATTCCTATTCCTTTGGAAGACACAATGACAGTAAATGAAAAATCCTTATTATCGAAAGTCAAAGAAATTTGTGAGCATTGAAACCCATTACATCTTTCTTGGTGTGAGAGAGTCCAAACCATTAAAATGATGATTTTGCATGTAGTTTGCTACCAAAAGAGTATGTTGCCAGTTTATTTTCAAAGGTCCTTTTATAAAAAATTGAATGGGATTCTTACAAAATTTATTTGGATGGGTAAAACTGCTAGAATAGCCTTAGTATCTCTGCAAAAATCACAATCGGCCGGGGTGGAGGGGGAGGGTAAATTTTCCAAATTTTTATAATAATAACAGTTTATATACTGCAGGACCGTGAAGTTCTATGTGGTTTACAATGATTAAAAGGTGCTACAAATTGACAAAGTTAAGAGGAAGAGATTAACAGCTCTAGAGATCAGTTACTGTGGAATAAGATTGTACAGGTCAGTTACCTAAATACTTCAGGAACAGATATGTTTCTAGGTGTTTCCTAAATTCCCCATAAGTAGTAGGCATAAGCAATTGTTCCAGATCTTTACCCCATAATGCTGCCTGATGTGAGAAATGATGTTGATGATGTCTTTTAAATTTGCATCCTCTAACCGGTGGAGAAACAAAATTCAAGTGAGAGCTTCTCTTATGTCTGTTGGTTGAGAAAAAGAAAAGGTCAGTTATATATTTAGGGGCTAAACTGAATAGTACCTTAAAGCAAAAACATCCAAACTTAAACTTCATAAGTGCCTCCATTGGCAGCCAATGCAAAAGTCAGTAGGAAGGTGTTACATGATCGAACTTCTTCAACTCAAAAATCAACCTGACCCCGCATTTTACACCAGTTATAATCGCTGCATATTCTTTTGGGAAATTGCCAAATAGGAGATATTACAGTAATCAAGTTGACTCAGTATAAGGGATTGTACCAGAATTCTAAATGATGAAACATCAAAATATTGCAGCAGGGTATGTATTAGATCCTTCCTGAACTCATGGAGAATCTACCAGACTGGCTGATATTAGAGAGTCATCTCATGTCCCCATTACGTTTGAGCCATATTTTGAGTATCAAGTTGCCTAGAATATATAAGGACAATAGTATTCTTTTTTCCACCTAGAATACATTAAAATTGATTAATAATTTAACACTTACTCCAATACAACAATCCACGTGTCAATCTCTATGGTTAAACTCCAAGATACAAATCGGCGAGTCTAAAATCCTCTGGAAGCATTGGCTGCAGGCAGGCATACGTACTTTAGAAGATGTGATCTCAAATGGGAAAATGCTAAATTTATTACAACTGCAACAATCATTCGGCATTTCAAAGTCTCAAGTTTATAAATGGTTGCAGTTGAAGCAGGCCATTCAGAAGGGGTTCCCTGATTGGCGCAACTTAAAAAATCAGTATAGCTTGCTGGGCCTATGTTTCCAGACAGATTTGCAAGGGCATCAGGCTGCCAAGTAGTACAAACTAACATCTGAATATTTGAATAAAAAACCTCAAACAAGCCTAAAAGACATTTTGAGCATTGAGATAAAGCAGCAGATTTCTGCTACTCAATGGCCACAGATTTGGACTTGGAGGATAAGATGTACAGCGTCAGCATATATGAGACCAACTTGGTTCTTTTTGTTACATAGAATTTTTTGGACCCCAGTTCGTTTGCAAAAGTTAGATAGTTCAAAGTCTAAAAGAGAAAAAGGAAGCCGATATGGTTCTCCAACCTAGTGGCTGAGAAAATAAAGGCGAAAGAATTGGCGTTCGTGAAATATAAAAAAAACCAAGAAGAGGAGAGCAGAAAGGACTACAGGGTGAAACTGAAAGAAGCCAAGAGAGAGATACGTCTGGCGAAAGCACAGGCGGAAGAACAAATGGCTAAAAATGTAAAAAAGGGAGACAAAATTTTTTTCAGATATATTAGTGAAAGGAGGAAGATGAAAAATGGAATTGCTAGGCTAAAAGATGCTGGGAACCAATATGTGGAAAGTGATGAGGAGAAAGCGAATGTGCTAAACAAATACTTCTGTTCTGTGTTCACAGAAGAAAATCCTGGAGAAGGACCGAGATTATCTAGCAAAGTTACATGAGAAAATGGAATAGATTCTGCGCCATTCACGGAGGAGGGTGTTTATGAGCAACTTGAAAAACTGAAGGTGGATAAAGCGATGGGACCAGACGGGATCCATCCCAGGATACTAAGGGAGCTCAGAGAGGTTCTGGCGAGTCCTATTAAAGACTTATTCAACAAATCTCTGGAGACGGGAGTGATTCCTGGGGATTGGAGGAGAGCGGATGTGGTCCCTATTCATAAAAGTGGTCACAGGGATGAAGCAGGAAACTACAGGCCTCACTTCAGTTGTTGGAAAAATAATGGAAGTGTCTACTGTTAAGATAAGTGACGGTTTTCCTATAACTACAGCGCTAATAGAAGTATGAAAACTATTAGGCTCTAGGAGATATTAAAAGTCAATGGATATATCTTTTTTAAAAAAATAACAAACAAATAATAATAAATAAATAAATGAGCCAAAAGGCCAAAAAATAAAGGTGTTTAATAAAATTTGGACTGACGCAGAATGTAGTAACCGGCAGTGTGGTGCCTAGTTACAAACAGAAGGTCCATACAAATGAAGCCTCCCTGTTTGTTGACATAATACATGGCGACTTGGTTGTCCGTGTGAATGAGGACTACTATGTCGTGAAGGAGATGTTGAAAAGCATGGAGAGCTTTGAAGATCGCTCTGAGTTCTAAGTGATTGATATGACACTGACGATCCGTACTGGTCCAGAAGCCTTGAGTACGGCGACCATCAAGATGAGCGCCCCAAGCGTAGGTCGAAGAGTCTGTCGTGAGGACCTTCTGATGAGGGGGCGTTTGAAAAAGCAAGCCTCTGGAAAGATTGGAAGAGAGATCCACCAACGGAGAGACTTCTTCAAAGAAGGAGTTACTATGATGTGAAAGAGGATCGCAAACCTACGTCCATTGAGATGCCAGGGTCCACTGAGGAATTCTGAGGTGAAGTCTGGCAAAAGGAGTCACGTGTACTGTGGAGGCCATGTGACCCAGAAGTACCATCATGTGTCTCGCTGAGAAGGAAGAGTGGGAAGACACTGTGTGACAGAGTTGAAGAAGAGCTTCCAGACGTTGTTGTGGAAGGAATGCTCTGAGTTGGACAGTGTCCAGAACAGCTCCAATGAATTGTAGATTCTGTGAGGGCTGAAGTTGAGATTTGGAAAAGTTGATTTCGAATCCCAAACTTTGTAGAAACCAGGTAGTCCATTGGGTCGCTACAATAACCCCTTGAGCAGTAGAATCTTTGATGAGCCAATCGTCGAGGTAGGGAAATACCTGAAAACCATGATTCCGTAGAGCTGCTGCTACCACTACCAGGCACTTGGTGAACACTCTGGGAGACAAGGCCAGGCCGAAGGGTAGAACTCTGTATTGGTAAAGCAGATTCCCCACCCGAAATCTGAGGTATTGACGGGAGGCCGGATGAATGGGAATATGAGTGTAGGCCTCCTTGAGATCCAGAGACCATAACCAGTCGTTCTGCTCGAGAAGGTGATAAAGAGATGCCAGGGACAACATTCAAAATTTTTTTTTTACTAGAAATTTGTTGAGAGCCCTGAGATCCTGAAAAGGTTGCAGATCGCCCGTCTTCTTAGGAACAAGGAAGTAACGGGAGTAAAACCCCCTGTTCTACTGTTCCAAGGGAACTGGTTCGATAGCATGGAGATGAAGCAGAGCTAGAGCTTCCTGAAGAAGAAGGGCGGTCTGGGATGGATTGGAAGGATACTCTCTTGGACGAAGCTCTGGTGGAACCTGAGTGAAATGAAGAGAGTATCCTTCCCTGATGATTGTAAGCACCCAGAGGTCGGATGTAATTATGGCCCATCGGTTGTAAAAATGATAGATACGACCTCCTATAGGGGGAAAAGGGGACAGAGACAGAACAGTGGAGGTTATGCTGTGTTGTAAACAGTCAAAAAGGCTGAGAAGCTTTAGGTATAGCAGAAGGTTGGGATTTCTGTTGCTTCTGAGGTTGCTGTTTTTTCAAAGGAGGGCGAGTATAAGGAGCCAGCTTTGGAGCAAAACGCCTTTGATAGATAACAGCATGGCGTGCAGGCTTGGCAGGAGCTGGCTTTGGTTTGAGTCTGACGATTGAAGCAAATGATTTCTCATGGTCAGATAATTTCTTGGTGGCTGCCTCGATGGATTCATCAAAGAGGTCATTGCCTTGACAAGGAATGTTAGCCAGGCAGTCTTGAAGGTTAGGGTCCATGCCAATGGTACGAAGCATAGCCACAGAGCAAGCAGCTGCTCAGGCAGATAACTCAAAGGCATCGTAAGATGATTGCAGGAGATGGAGACGTAACTGAGAGAAAGAAGGAATGACTTCTTGAAACTCAAAATGCATGTAGTTATCCATATAAGCCAAAAACTTTGGTAGAAGAGAAAGAAGAAATTCAAAATAAGTGATAAAATAAAAATTATAATTGAGGACTTTAGAGGACATCATAGCATTCTGGTAGATGCGACGTCCAAATTTGTCCATAGCTTTACCCTTCCTTCCAGGAGGGATTGTGGCATAGACCTTGGAAGGATGGGATCTCTTCAAGGAAGTTCAACTAGCAGGGATTGATGAGATAATTGTGAGTTGTCAAATCCCTTGCGATGAACCGTCTTATATCTCGAATCCAATTTTCCTGGAACTGCTGGTATGGAAAAGGGAGTCTCCATGCATCAAGCAAAAGTCTGGTTCAAAAGCTTATGAAGCGGAAGCTTGATACACTCTGCCGGAGGCTGAGGAAGACGCATGACTTCGAGATATTCCTTAGAATATTTAGAGCCAGTATCCAATTGTACATCCAAGTCTACAGCCATCTGTTGCAGGAAAGACGAGAAAGATAGCTGATCTGGCAATGCCTTGTCTCGAGAAGGACTCGAGGACGTCGAGGCAGCATGTGTCGAAGAAGCAGCTTCGGCATGGAAAAAAACCTCATAGGAACCCGGTGACTTGGACGAGGCAATCGAGACCGGAATATCCTCGAGGTCCGGCATCGGAGACCTCGAATGAGGAGTTGGTGGTCTGGTCGAGGTTGGAGTAGAGCGAGGCTTCGAGGAAGATGGTTTAACCTGCGAAGAACGATGCCTGGAACAATGCCTCGATGAAGGCCTCGAACGGTGGTGAGAACTGTGTCTAGAACCAGATCTCGAGGATCGAGATTTCGCCTCGGAGACGGAAGCAGCCGATGCCAATGTATGAATAGGGCTAGAGGCTGTAGATCGAAGCTCCAGAGGTTTGGAGGAGGAACCTCGATGCATTCGCAAAGACTCTGCTCCTTGCTGAGAGTTTGAGGATTCCCATCAATGCACTCGCAAAGAATCTACCCCTTGCTTTTCGTGCTTAGATGGCAGACCAGACACTTGCAGAGACTCTGCTCCCTGCAAAGAGTGTGACTCCGACTGGAACATAGGAAGCGGCTCGACCTCGCGGGAGTCTGCTGAATGAATGGCAGGATAATAGGAAGCAGTTTAGGACCCATAATAGTAAGGTACTGAAGAAACTGCTTCTCTACCCTGTTTCCCCGATGGTAAGACACTGTCTTATTTTTTTTGGAAGGCCAAAATATGCTCTAGGGCTTATTTTCGGGGGGATGCCTTATTTACCCATGAAGAAGACTACAGTACACAGTTATTGTTGAAAAAAAACAGAATTTTATTACGTTCGCGATAGGTACGTTCGTAATGCGTTCGTTGGAGGAAGAAAACGGTCGGCTGAAGAATCGGTCGGCCGAAAAATCGTACCGTGTATGGCCAGCTTTATCCATCATACCATATATTGTACCATTTAATGTCCCCAATGTTCTCCATCAGGGAAACACAGTAAAGAGATTATTCTGTAGTGCAGCATCAGAGGGGACTTGACAATGTGAAACCATTGTTTATATACCGTATGCATTTTAAACAGGCTTTATATACAGTAAGTGGTATTGCTCACAGCAAAAGAAACCTGTCTGCGTGTCTCACTTTTGGATGTTCTGGCCGTGAACAAACTCCTGCAGTCTCCGTTAGGGAGGGATGAGGGAAGCTGCCTGTGTTTCCTTGCGCGGAGTCACGTGCGCGCGCTGCAGTCCTGTCACTTCCTCCTCTTCACTTCATGACGAGGCGCGGCACGCAGCCATGGAGGCAAATACGGTAGACGGAGGGACCACACGGAGTCACCCACCGTACCACCCGATTCGGGTAAGCGCAGGTATCGGTGGGTGGCTTATTTGCGGGGGGGGGGTGCCTTATTTTACATTTTTTTCTAAAAAGGGGGGGCTGTCTTATTTGATGGCCCTGCCTTATCATCGGGGAAACAGGGTAATGTGGTCTGGAAAGAAGCCAACAAGGATGGATCCACGTCTGAAACCGGACCATCTGCCTTGGCTGGAGGTTCCTTCAAGGCAGTGTGAGTGTGTTTCGACTTAGTAATCTTAGACACTTTAATCACCACCGGTGGAACCGACTACTGAGCTATCTGACCTGAGGAAACAGGGGAAGATACAGCAGATGACGTTGAAGCAAGAGCCGCTGCAAACGATGAAGGTTTGATGAGGCTCGAGGTGGAAGCAGGAGGCGCAGAAGGAGCCTCGACAGAAGTCGAGGCCGGAAACGCCTTCGAAGTCGAGGGATCAGTTGAAAACTCCATCACGAAGAGCTTGTCCACCAGAATGCAACGACGCTTAAAAGCACGAGGCTGAAGTGTTTGGCAAGGCAGGCATGACCTGGGATGATGTTTCGGCCCAAGGCACTTGAGACAGCGCCTATGAGGGTCCGTGATAGAGATCGCATGCTGACACTTGCTACACTTAAAGCCTGTAGCAGGACGGGACATAGGCCAAAAAATAGCCGCTGCAAAGTCGAAGCTCGTGGGCTGCGGCCGAGCAGCCTGTCCCGGAGAACGGACGGAAGACAAAAAAAAAAATTATTATTTTTTTTTTTAACTAAACAAAAGAAAACAGCGATTCGTGAAGAAAAATCACCAACCATGGTTATAGAGAAGACAAAAGTGAACAAAATTGAACGCAGAGAGTCAAAGACGGACTTCTCGGCTCCGCGGAAAACTAAGAACTGAGGAGACGTGCCCTGTGCTGGGCGGGAAGGCACTCGCGCATGCGCGGTGTGGGCGACTCGAAACTTCTAGTTTCTTCAAGCAAGTCTGCTTGTGAGGCGTCCGCATCGGGGCTCCGTCAGATGACGTCACCCATATGTGAGAATAGCCTGCCTGCTTGTCCTGGGATAAAGTCTTTTTTGTTTGTTTATTTTGTTTACACCACAGCACAAGTGTGGGCAGGAGAGGGCAAAGGGGGTGAAGAGGCTATACAATAAACACACCAGTATGTTTGGAAAAAAACACCCAATTGGGCAGGAAAATCGAATAAAAAAAATCGATTCAATAGGCTGAATCGAATCAAAATATTTTTTCCTGAATCAGGCAGCACTATCAGATACTACAACCCCCAGATTTCACTCTTGTTCTATGCACAAACCTTCACTCTTATAGTATATGTTTGTGCTGCCCAGATATACAAAGCCACACTTTTAGCATTAAATCTTAGCAGTCGACTATTCTTGAAACCTCAGAGTGAACGCCACGTACCATTAGCTTTTCTTCAATCCGACTCAGTGGCTATTAAAAGATACCTCAACCTTTTAAAAGTGTTAAAATGCCATCTGTTCAGGGCAGCATATGCAATAGTTCTTTGATAAGCTGGCTTCTTTAGACCTCTATCAGAGTTGTTTCTTTGGCTGTATTTTTGAGTTTTAGTTGGATAATGTTTGGTTTATATTCTTGTTTTAAATATGGTTGTTTGTTTTTTTTAAATTACAATCCCATATTGGATAAAGGCAGGATAAAAATAATAAATGTATAAACAGTTGTTTTTGTTTATATGTGCCAAAGAAGTTTAAGTTTATGCACCCCAAAAAATCAGATTACACAAAAGTAAATTAATTAAATAGTGGTATAGAACTTGCTTATAGAAAGACATGTACTTTTCCAACAGTTATGAAAATATTTATTTCTGCAACCAGATGGCTCAGGCCACTTATTGGCTAAGTGTGCAACACTGACTGTATGCATAAAGTGAGTGAAATGTGTTGCATGGAAAAGTAGGAGCAATACGGTGTTTTGGTTTTTGTTTTTATGTACGACTTCATTGGCAGTGAATGACTAATTGTAGTGAATCTGAGGCATGCACTGACTACTAGGTGTGATGTGGAAGTGTGTTTGTAAGGGTAAATAACTGGGTTTGGTATTTCAATGGATTGAGAGGAGGGTTACCAAGGGATTCTGCTTCAGCATTACTTTGGAGTGACAGGGATGTTGCAGGTGGGGGCTCTCAATGCGGGGTGCACCTTTGTAAATAAAATAGTGGTTGGGTGTGCCCTTGTTATACATGTGTTTTTCTGTCAGTGTGTGAATGTATGAATTAGTAACTACAAAGAAATAAACATACCATACACAGTCTTTAGCCATCCTCTTTCTCTTCCCTATACCCTGCTGCCTCCCTCCTCTTCCTACCTCAGAGTACTCTCTACCATAAGGAAACCCTGATCTTCTGCTACCCCCCAATACATTCTTCCCCACCTCCCAACATCAGACAACCATATTCATCATCAGGTGCTCCCTTGCCAACAAACAGCCCTATTCTCCTTCATCTCCCCCTCCCCCCCCTTCTCCATCAAATTCCCCATCCTCTCCCTCATTAGGTGCTCCCTTCTGCAATTAGGGAATCCTTCCTTCAGACCCTGGTCGTTTCTCCCTTCCCCAGGTAAAATTTAATGCTAAGAAATACAAGGTCACGCATTTGGGCTGCAAAAACTCAAGGGAAAGGTACATTTTAGGGGGTGAAGAGCTTATGTGCACGACAGAAGAGCGGGACTTGTGAGTGATTGTATATGATGATCTTAAGGTGGCCAAACAAGTTGAAAAGGTGACAGCGAAAGCTAGAAGGATGCTAGGTTGCATAGGGAGAGGTATGTCCAGTAGGAAAAAGGAGGTATTGATGCCCCTGTATAAGACTTTGCTGAGACCTCATTTAGAATATTGTGTACAATTCTGGAGGCCGCACCTTCAAAAAGATATAAAAAGGATGGAGTCGGTCCAGAGGAAGGCTACTAAAATGGTATGTGTTTATGTTTATATTTTATTAACATATGATATACCGCTTAAGCATATTACAGATCTAAGCGGTTTACAATAAAATACAGGTACTTAGAACTTCCCTATCTATCCAGAAGGCTCACAATCTAGCTAAAGTACCTGAGTAAACAATTATTAAAATAGAAAAGATATAACAAAATTCCAAGAATTGAGAGGGAAAGGTACAATTCAAATAATAAAAAGGCAAATGGCAAAAGACAGATGAAGTTCTGTTAGTGTGAAGATCACTTTATTGTCACATACTACATAGCACCTCCACTCACCGTATGTGACAATAAAGTGATCTACACACTGGAGTTGCCAAAATTTCATCTGTCTTTTTATTATTTGAATTGTACCTTTCCCTCACAATTCTTGCCATTTGTAAGGTGATGCATGTCAGTAACAAGAATCTTATACACGAATACAGGATGTCCGGTGCAGTACTCTGAGAGACACCCCAGTAAAGAGACTTGGGAGTACTGGTCAACAAGTCGATGAGCCATCCGTGCAATGTGCAGCGGTGGCAGCAATAAGGGTGAACAGAATTCTAGGAATGATTAAGAAGGAATCACGAACAGATTAGAGAAGATTATCATGCCGCTATACCTGGCTATGGTATGCCCCCACCTGGAATACTGCGTCCCGCACTGATCGCCGAACTTAAAGAAGGACACGGTGTTTCCATGCGATTAACACAGAACTGTACAATCAGTGACATATACATAAAATATATTAAAAGCTTAATAATAAGATAAAAATGCATGATTATTTGACAAACTTATCAAACAAATAGGTTTTAAAAAACTTTCTAAAAACACAATAAGAATCCATTTAACAGATCAGCAGGCTTGACCAAGAGTTCATTTTCCCTAATTGAAAAGCAAGTGTCCTATTCAAAAATCTCTTGTAACAACAGGCCTTAACTGAAGGGTACATAAACATAAAATTATTACGGATATTTTTAGATGATCTATAAAAATTAAACTGGGAGGTTAGATAGCCTGGAGCTAAACCAAAAAGCACAGTTACTTACCGTAACAGGTGTTATCCAGGGACAGCAGGCAGATATTCTTAACGTATGGGTGACATCACCGACGGAGCCCCGGTACGGACCTTTTTAACTAGAAAGTTCTAGTTGGCCGCACCGCGCATGCGCGGGTGCCTTCCCGCCCGACGGAGGAGTGCGTGGTCTCCAGTTAAGATAAGCCAGCTAAGAAGCCAACCCGGGGAGGTGGGTGGGTCGTAAGAATATCTGCCTGCTGTCCCTGGATAACACCTGTTACGGTAAGTAACTGTGCTTTATCCCAGGACAAGCAGGCAGCATATTCTTAACGTATGGGTGACCTCCAAGCTAACAGAGAGGGAGGGGGGATGGTTGGCCATTAGGAAAATAAATTTTGTAACACAGATTGGCCGAAGTGTCCATCCCGTCTGGAGAAGGTATCCAGACAGTAGTGAGTAGTGAACGTGTGAACTGAAGACCAAGTGGCCGCCTTGCAGATTTCCTCAATAGGCGTGGAACGGAGGAAAGCCACAGAAGCAGCCATAGCTCTGACCCTGTGGGCCGTGACAGCTCCTTCCAGTGACAGGCCGGCCCGAGCATAACAGAACGCAATACAGGCAGCAAGCCAGTTGGAAAGCGTTCGTTTAGAGACAGGATGACCCAGACGGTTGGGATCGAAGGTCAGAAAAAGGTGAGGAGAGGATCGGTGAGCCCTGGTACGGTCAAGGTAGTATGCAAGGGCACGTTTACAATCCAGTGTGTGTAACGCCTGTTCCCCAGGATGAGAATGGGGTTTCGGGAAGAAGACAGGCAATACAATAGATTGGTTGAGGTGAAAAGCCGAAACCACCTTGGGAAGGAATTTAGGATGGGTACGCAGAACCACCTTGTCATGGTGAAAAACAGTGAACGGTGGATCGGCGACCAGTGCATGCAGCTCACTGACCCTCCTGGCAGAGGTGATGGCAATGAGGAAAAGCACCTTCCATGTGAGAAGTTTGAGCGAAGTAGTAGCAAGAGGCTCAAAAGGAGGTTTCATGAGGGCTGACAACACCACATTTAGGTCCCAGACGACAGGAGGAGGCTGTAGAGGTGGTTTGATGTTGAAGAGGCCTCTCATGAAGCGGGAAACCAGAGGGTGAGCCGTGAGAGGTTTTCCGAGGATAGGCTCATGAAACGCAGTGATGGCACTGAGGTGGACTCTGATTGAGGTAGACTTGAGACCAGCCTCGGACAGAGAGAGCAGATAGTCCAGAATGGTCTCTACCGCCAATGAGGTGGGATTGTGATGATGCAGGAGGCACCAAGAGGAAAACCGGGTCCACTTCTGATGGTAACATTGGAGCGTGGAGGGTTTCCTGGAGGCATCCAGAATGCGACGGACAGGCTGAGACAGGGTATCTGGAGAGGTCAGCCCGAGAGAAACCAAGCAGTCAGGTGGAGGGAAGACAGATTGGGGTGCAGTAGAGACTGATGCTGCTGTGTAAGCAGAGTAGGAAACACAGGAAGAGGAATGGGCTCCCTGGAGCTGAGCTGGAGCAGGAGGGAGAACCAGTGCTGTCGGGGCCACCGGGGGGCGATGAGAATCATGGTGGCCCTGTCCTTGCGGAGTTTGAACAAGGTCCGCGACATCAGAGGGAGTGGAGGAAAGGCATAGAGGAACCGATCCGTCCAGTCGAGTAGGAATGCATCTGGGGTCAGACGATGCGGAGAGAAGAGTCTGGAACAGAACTGGGGCAGCTGATGGTTGTGAGGAGCTGCAAATAGGTCCACTTGCGGGGTGCCCCAGCGAGCAAAAATGGAGTGGAGAGTAGGAGGGTCCAGGGTCCACTCGTGAGGTTGCAGGATGCGGCTGAGCTGGTCGGCCAGGGAGTTCTGTTCGCCCTGGATATAGACAGCCCTGAGGGACAGATTGTGGGCTATGGCCCAGGTCCAGATTCGGAGGGCCTCCTGACAAAGGGGGCGAGATCCGGTGCCGCCTTGCTTGTTGATGTAGTACATGGCGACTTGGTTGTCCGTGCACAGGAGAAGAACCTGAGGGTAGAGGAGATGCTGGAAAGCCTTGAGAGCATAAAACATGGCTCTGAGCTCCAGGAAGTTGATGTGATGTTGACGCTCCTGAGGGGTCCAAAGTCCCTGGGTGCGGAGATCGCCCAAGTGGGCCCCCCATGCATAGGGGGAAGCATCCGTGGTTATGACCATGGAATGAGGAGGTGGATGGAAGAGAAGTCCCCTGGAGAGATTTGAGGAGTTCAACCACCATTGAAGAGATTGCTGAAGAGACGATGTCACAGAGATGGGATGAGAAAGAAGATTCGTGGTCTGTGACCATTGGTTGGCAAGGGTCCATTGAGGTATCCTGAGGTGGAGTCGTGCCAGAGGAGTCACATGGACTGTTGAGGCCATGTGGCCTAGAAGGACCATCATCTGGCGAGCAGGGATGGATGGATGAAGGAGCACCTGCCGGCAAAGGTGAAGTAGCGTCCGGTGCCGGTCGGCAGGAAGGAACGCCCTCATCTGATTGGTATCGAGAACTGCTCCGATGAACTGCAGGCGCTGCGTAGGAAGCAGATGTGACTTGGGATAATTGATCTCGAACCCCAAGAGATGGAGGAAAGAGATGGTTTGATGAGTGGCTTGCAGCACAAGCGGAGATGTAGGTGCTTTCACCAACCAATCGTCCAAGTATGGGAACACTTGTAGGTTGTGGGACCTGAGAAAAGC
This sequence comes from Geotrypetes seraphini, assembly GCF_902459505.1. Classification (NCBI taxonomy): domain Eukaryota; kingdom Metazoa; phylum Chordata; class Amphibia; order Gymnophiona; family Dermophiidae; genus Geotrypetes; species Geotrypetes seraphini. Next base: position 372,028,069 of record NC_047084.1, read on the forward strand.
CGCTACCACAATCAGGCACTTGGTGAACACCCTGGGTGATGATGCGAGACCAAAGGGCAGCACCTTGTACTGATAGTGGTGATTTTGTATCTGGAATCGGAGGTAGCGACGCGAAGCCTGATGGATCGGGATGTGAGTGTAGGCCTCCTTGAGGTCCAGGGAACATAGCCAGTCGTGTTGAGATAGAAGAGGATAAAGCGTGGCCAGGGAGAGCATTCTGAACTTTTCTTTGACCAAGCACTTGTTGAGGTTCCTGAGGTCTAAGATGGGACGAAGATCTCCCGTTTTCTTGGGAACCAGGAAGTAGCGGGAGTAAAATCCCTGACCCCTTTGGTCTGGAGGAACTTCTTCGATGGCATTGAGGAGGAGGAGGGATTGGACCTCCCTGAGGAGGAGAGGAGTTTGGGAGGAGTGAGAAGCAGACTCTACGGGAGGATGATCTATGGGAAGAGTCTGGAACCTTAGTGAGTATCCGTGGCGGATGATGTTGAGAACCCACAGGTCTGATGTGATGGCCTCCCAGCGTTGGAGAAAGATGGTGAGGCGGCCTCCGATAGGTTGAGGAAGAGGCATCGAAGGGTGGAGACTGGCTATGCCCTGGAGAAAGGAGTCAAAAGGGCTGAGGAGGTTTAGTCTGAGGGAGAGGCTTGGTCGCCTGGTGAGACTGAAAGCGAGCCTGAGTGTGCTGTTGTTGGCGAGGACGGCGAGATTGCTGCTGAGGAGGATTCAGCGGCCTGGCAGAGAATCGACGTTGATAAGAGGACTGAGGCCTGTATGGTCGTGCCGGTGGAGTTTTCTTTTTGGGTTTAATGAGGGTGTCCCATCTGGTCTCATGAGCCGAAAGTTTTTGGGTTGTGGTATCAAGAGACTCCCCAAACAGTTCGTCACCAAGACAGGGCGCGTTGGCGAGACGGTCCTGGTGGTTTACATCAAGGTCAGACACCCTCAGCCAGGCTAAGCGTCGCATGGCCACAGCCAGTGCGGAGGCTCGTGAAGTAAGCTCGAAGGAGTCGTAAATCGAGCGCACCATAAACTTTCTGAGCTGAAGGAGGTTGGAAATCTGCTGTTGGAAGAGTGGGACCTTACGCTCAGGTATATATTTTTCTAGAGCAGAAAGTTGTTGGACCAGGTGTTTCATATAAAATGAAAAATGAAAGGTGTAATTGTTGGCTCTGTTAGCCAGCATGGCATTCTGGTACAGGCGCTTTCCAAATTTGTCCATTGTCTTTCCCTCTCTGCCAGGAGGGGTGGAGGCATAAACGCTGGAGCCTTGAGATTTTTTGAGAGTGGACTCTACAAGGAGGCTCTCATGGGGCAATTGGGGTTTGTCAAATCCCGGAATAGGGATGACCCGGTATAAGCTGTCCAGTTTTTTAGGGGCACCTGGAACAGTCAATGGAGTCTCCAAATTTTTATAAAATGTTTCCCGGAGGATATCATGTACAGGAAGTTTAAGAAACTCCTTGGGAGGTTGGTCGAAGTCCAAAGCTTCTAAAAAGGCCTGGGACTTCTTAGAGTCGGACTCAAGGGGGATGGAGAGAGCTGCTGACATCTCCCGAAGGAACTTCGTGAAGGAGGATTGCTCAGGCTTAGAAGTGGTTTCAGCCATGGAGGGTTCCTCATCTGTAGAAGAGGCATCCTCCTCGGTACCGAGTGGGGATTGTTCCCATAGGTCTGGGTCCCTGATAGCCGGTTCAGTATGGCGGGTTTTAGAAAGGGACTTGCCAGATCGCATGGATACGGTGCCGGGGGATGAAGACCGGCGTCGATCTCTGTCCCTGGAGGAATGGTGCCGATCCCGATCCCGAGACGACCGGCGTCGATCTGGGGCCTGGGAAGGGTCCTCTGCCGAGCAAGTCTGAAGTGCAGGCTGAGCAGATAAGACCGGCATGGATGTGTTCAACGGTACCGAGGGGGTGGATACCGGTGGAGCGGTGCGAAGCTCGGGTTGGACCGGTACCGGAAGGAGCGGTGCCAGTAAGGTTGGAAGGAGCTGTTGGAGTTGCTTCTGTAGCTGCTCCTGAAGCTTGTCCTGGAGGATGGCCGAGATTCGGTCCTCCAATGGGGGCACCGGTACCGCTTTAGATTTCTTCGGTACCATAGGTGCTGCTCGACGCTCCGGCGATGAGGAGGCCGATGACGAGGCACTCACCATGATCGGAGCGGAGCGTTTACGGGAACGGCGGGACGTCGGAAGAACCGGGGTCACCGCTGTAGCTGGAGGTCGCTCAAGGGAAGTGGAAGGCTTCTTAGCCGGCTTACCTGGCGCTATCGACCCCGAAAGAGGATCAGGCGGTGTCGATGTGGTCGGTGCCGATTTAGGCGGTGCCATCGACGTCGGGGCCTGATCCATGGTAGAACCGGTACCGAAAAGAATATTTTGCTGTATTTGCCGGTTCTTAAGAGTGCGTTTCTTGAGAGTAGCACAGCGGGTGCAGGTGTCAGCCCGATGCTCTGGACCCAAACACTGAAGGCACCAGTTGTGTGGGTCAGTTAAAGAGATCGGGCGTGCACACCGCTGGCACTTCTTGAAGCCCGGTTGAGGGGGCATGAAGGGAAACACGGCCTCCGCGAAATCAAACCCGGAGGCTTGGATGATTACAACAGGCCCCGCCGGGGCCGGCTGCAAAAATAAGGAAAAAGACACGAAAAGAAAATTTTTTTTTTTTTTTTTTGAAGAATGAAGTCGAAAGACAAAAATAGAACCAAAATTGGATCAAAAATCGCGAGCGGGAAGGCAAATTGAGAGTTTTCAACGGCCGTTGAAAAGCACATGCGTCTTCTTCGCTCCGCGGAAACGAAGAAACTGGAGACCACGCACTCCTCTGTCGGGCGGGAAGGCACCCGCGCATGCGCGGTGCGGCCAACTAGAACTTTCTAGTTAAAAAGGTCCATACCGGGGCTCCGTCGGTGACGTCACCCATACGTTAAGAATATGCTGCCTGCTTGTCCTGGGATAAAAAGCTTTAAAGCAAAGACAGCCAAACTACTCGACAGGGTCCAGAAAAGAGCGACTAAAATGGTTAAGGGGCTGGAGGAGTTGCCGTACAGTGAGAGATTAGATACCCTGGGTCTCTTCTCCCTTGAAAAGAGGAGACAGAGGGAACATGATCAAAACATTCAAGATAATGAAAGGAATAGACTTAGTAGATAAAGATTGGTTGGTCACCCTCTCCAAGGTAGAGAGAATGAGAGGGCACTCTCTAAAGTTAAATTAGATTCCGTACAAATGTAAGGAAGTTCTTCTTCACCCAGAGGGTGGTAGAAAACTGGAACGCTCTTCCGGAGGTTGTTATAGGGGAAAATACCCTCCAGGGACTCAAGACAAAGTTAGACAAGTTCCTGATGAACCAGAACATAGCAGGTAAGGCTAGTCTCAGTTAGGGCACTGGTCTTTGACCAAAGGGCCATCGCATGAGCAGACCGCTGGGCACGATGGACCACTGGTCTGACCCAGCAGCGGCAATTCTTATGTTCTTATAGAAATCTGTCCAGCATCGCCCTCAGTTTGTCCATGCTGGATCTGACTAATCTTCTTTCAGTCTTTTGCTATTTGAAGGCCACAGATAGAGAAGCCAACAATTTATGTGACATTCCCTTAATATTTCTCAGATATATTTCATTCAGCATCATCACTTTCTTTACTTTTAATTTGGACAGCTCCTCCAACAGTCTTCTGAAATAATTTGAGGTCCATTTCTGCTTTCTATGGTCCTACCTCCAGCTCTTCTTTAGTAATGTCTTGTTAAACAATTCTGCTTTTACCCCCCATCAGCCTCTATATATTCCTTCCTTTCATCTGAGTATCAAAATACCATAAACTTTACTTTAAAATTTCAAATGAACACTTGACTGTTAATATTTACATATTACTGTATATGGACACTAGAAACTTAAAATTGTATCCTCCACACTGTCATAGGCTTATATTGAAAATGAACAAATAGCACAACTATCTACAAACACCAGAAAAGTGGCAATATTTTGCCAGTTTTTGTTACTGACTCCTACAGAAGAAAGTGAATTATCTATAGACAAATAACTAGACCAGGACGTAAATCTAAAATTCCATATTATCTTATAAACTACTACAAATAAATTACAGCAGGATGGCACTGTTGCATCTCTGGTTCTATGAAACATTACATGCCAACCTATTACCATACATCACATGCGCCTCCCTCCTATAATGTTTTGCGCATCGCATTGCTATAGCAGTCAGTGTATGAATGCTTTCCAGGAATGGCACCAGCTGCCAGGGAGTGTGAGGTGGGGAGCGGGCGATTGTTGTCTGCGCGTATCAGCTACAGCAAGGGACCAGGAAACTTGAAAAGGAACGGGGCTTTCTTTTTTTACCTCCGTCAGGAAACATTCAATCGGGGACTGTACGGGTCTTGTCATCGCTCCAATCCGTCGGCTTCCAGCTCTGTTTCGCAGAAAGCTGTAAGTGGCGGGCGCCGAGGGTGCAGAAGCACCGCCGCTCAGCCCCCGCTGCCTCATTTTCCCAGAATTCCCCTCCTGGCTCAGAACTAAGAATCACACAAGTTGGAGAAAAAAAAAATTGAAGCACTTCCCCCGTACTCGCTCCCGCCCATCCTACAAAGGGTTTGGCCCCGATGATTAGAAAAGCCAGGAGAAAGCTCAACACACATATTCATAGTGACACTAAAACGGGAGGATACCTAAATGGTTCTTCCTGCACGGAGGATGGGTGTTCGAACAAAGAACGAGGTTTCCTTTTATTTTTCTTTACAATTAGCCGGTACCACCTTAAACTATCGTTCTCAGAGCTGTTTTTGTGTTTTGTTTTTTAACTGCTGTACAATCCGCTTTTCCCCATACAACTCTGTCCTCGTCGGCTAAAAGCAGTGAAAACAGATAAAAACATACATTTGTCAAAATTAAACTGCTGCAAAGTACTCTGAATACGTTCAATTGTTTCTGCTTGTAGGTCAGGATTATGAGTTTCTTGGGAGGGTATATTTTTGTTCTGGTAATGGAGGGGGTTCTTTTCAAAAGGAAAAAAACGAACCCAAATATTTGCTTCTCCCCCCCCCCCCCTGATGAAAAAAACAAGTGAGCATACACGGTAGATAGGTAGAGAACCTACAAGGGGGCGCGGCTCAGCAAGGCAAGTTAATGGAGAGGATTTCAGGCACAATCTTGGCAAGAAACATTACAGCAATTTGGAAACTTGAACAACAACAACAAAAAAAACCCAATAATACCGCTTCTGTTATGGATTCAAACGCGTCTCCTCAGCAGGCCTAGTGCCTCTCTGCATTTTTCAAACTACATCAAACAAGAGTACCTACTGTATATGTCTCTCTGTTTCATGCATTCTGCCCTAAGGGTCTATGTTTAAGATTTTTCTTTTTTCCTATTTGATGAGGCAAAGATTATTACCTGAATGAAGACAAATAATTAATTTTGTTGTCAGTTAATTATGTATTTCTTATGGTAGATATAAAGACAAAGAAGATGTATATAGTCTGCCCAATAGAATTTGTCCATTTTGTTGCCATTCCATCTTAAGAGGAAAATAAATTGAAAAACAAACAGGAGAACTGATTGGTAATGTTCTTTTTTCCCCCCCTCTTAAGAATAATATTCATTATGAAAACAGCAAATGCTTCAGTAAATAAGAATTGTTTATCTGTTTTTAAGTATGTTTCACATAAAACAGAAGATTCTCAAAACTTATCATGCTCTTAACGATGGTCACTAAACCTGGTCCCCAGCCAGTTTAGTGTGCATGATTTTAGCGGCCAATTATCAAAACAGCTCACTATGGTCTTTTCCAAACTTTCTAGCAGTCTCAGATTCTTCCATGCAAATATAGTAAATTGGGCTCATCAGTATTCAAAGGAGCACTCCAGGTGATTCTCTATCATTGCTATGTGATTCCCCAAGTGTGGTGCCAGCTTTTTGTGACCAAAAATCACCAACTACTCCAGAGTTGCCAGCGCTGTGAAAATAGCATCTCAGGCATGTATTTCTGGCTATAGCTCATGATATGTTTTAGTTTTAATGTCAAATTTTAACAAGACTCACATAAATTATAGTAGTTTTTTCTTTTTTTTTTCTTTGGGGGGAGGACAAAAGCATGCTTCTTGAGTGCATGTATTATAGGTGTGTCTCATGATAAAATCTGACATTAAAAAAATTAACATAAATCACAAAAATTGTTTGATTGTGGCCACTGAGAGGCACCAATTCAAACCCAGCATGCTCTCAATATACTAGGGAGAAAAAAGCCTCAGAATAAAGTAGCAGTGCATACACCAAAAAGTACAAGATAAACTGCTTTAAATATTGTCATAGGCAAAAAAAACTCCTTCACACAGCTTAGGTTTAGAAAAGGGCACTGTTGCCCAGATGCACGCTCAAGGACTGAGCTGGAAAGGATGACTTGAGCTCCAATGCTATCACGTCTTTTCAAACCTCCCAACAACCAACCTTGTTTCACCAATTCATTGGCTCATCAGGGGATCAGTGAAAAATCCATGAAGTGTACAACCACTTAGCGAATAGCACCAGACTTTATCTTGTACACTTATCCACAAACACATTGATAAAAATTCCCTTCCTAAACTACACAGTTCAAATACATTCTACATTGTACAGATACATTGTTCTTGCACGTTTGTGAACATGCTCCTGTTAGAAAGAAGTTTGAGGGCTCCTGAGGAAGGAATTTGTATCTCCAAAATGGAGCTCTGTTGACCCCAGTGGTAGAGTGTGCTTTAAAGGAGTATTTTCATGCCAGCTAAATCCTTTTTATGTTTTTTGAAAAGTTCTTCTGAATTTATATTGCATTGCATGGGATTCATTTTGTGGATGGACATATGATTTGTATGTGTATGTGTATGTGTATTAGATAGGTAAGTTTTTGATTCACTTTATAGTAGGATTCTGCTAAAAACATTTTTTTTAATACTTTCTGAAATCATTTATATGTTGCATAATAAATGAGAAACCTGTTGATGTAACAGTGACCACAAAACCCATTGGGAGGTCTGTTCTTTAAAGAACCTTGCTTTGGATCACTCCATGCTTGGTCTCTGGTAACAGAGTTTATATTTCCATTCATATTGGATTGTCATATTTTTAGACATATTACATGGTTATAGATCTTACTAGACATACATATTTCTATCCAGGATTTTCTATTTTTTTTTCACAAGAAAGGCAAACTATACTTATCACTAAGATTTTTCCATTCAGGGAATCCTGCCTGAATGGCCTGCTTCAATTGCAACCACTTTATAATTTTGTGATTTATTAAGACCATATTTGTGTTGCAATTGTGAAAAGTCAAGCAGCTTACCATTAGAAATAACATCATCTAAAGTACGTATACCTGCCTTCATCCAATATTTCCAGATGACCTTAAACCCGCCAATTTTAATCTTGGAGTTTAGCCATAGGGTCTTATACGTTGATTTAAGTATTGAAATAGGTGTTAAATCATTAACATATCTTAACGTTTTCCATGTATCTACTAATATTCTATTTTCTTTATATAATCTAGGCATTTTGATACTGAGAACATGGCTTAATCTCAGAGGACAAAAATATTTTAAAATCTCAGCTTTATTAATGTTTCTTCATTAAAAATATAATTCAAAAAACTTGTCTTTTATATATTAGTATTAGTAAAGTGCTCAGTCCATGAAATCAATCATATTTTGAGATAACATGCTACAGTGGTTAATCCGGGGCCATCATAATCTTCTTGGCCCTTTTACCAACCTCCTATCCAATAATATAAACAAACTCATCTACAGGTTGGATTATCTTATTTAGATGTTACATTGATTAAACATCAAGATTGCATCATCACCAGTCTACATAGAAAGACAACAGATAGGAATACGTTACTCCAATATCAAAGTTTTCACCCACGATTGTTGAGAAACAGTATTCCAACGGGTCAATTCTTAAGAATAAGACGTATCTGTTCACAGGAGGAGGATTTTACAAGGCAAGCTAATATCATGTACCATAAATTTTGTGATAGGGGTTATCCTAAAAAAATTGTTAAAAAGGCTTGGAAACGAGCCAGGAGCTGTCATCGACCCTGGCTCCTCCTTCCAGAGGCACATGATCAAGAGTCACAAATAGCTTGCGTTTTACCTTATAATTTAATGAGTAATAAGATCAAAAATATAATACTAAAACATTGGTCAGTGTTACAAGTTTACCCTGAGTTGAAAGACAATCCCAAATTTGCTTTTAGAAGATCTAGTAATTTAGGGGAACAACTTAAATATCGTAAACATAACAACAATAAGTACAAGCATTTACCATCGCATCGTAAATGTGGTCACTGTTGTAACTGCAAATATGTAATGGAGCAAGGTCAGATTGCAGTTCCTCATACTAACGGTAGACAATTTAAGCTTGCATCGGGTACTGATTGCGAGTCGTCAGGTGTGATATATTGTATCAGATGTCCGTGTGACAAATTATATATTGGTCAGACGAGTAGGATGATTAAGACTCGCATCACGGAGCACCTTAGTAATATACGTTGTGCTCGGGTTACCGCCCCCCTGGTGGCCCATTGGTTACAGGAGTCCCACACTGTAGACTCATTACGATACACAGTTTTAATACATATAAAAAACTATCAGGGAGACTTAGGTAAATTATTACATTCTAAGGAACAACGTTTCATATTTAACTGGAAAACATTTACAGCCACAGGGTTGAATATGGAAGTAGAATGAACAGCATTGTAACAGTTTTGGTTCCGGTTCAGAGGGAGTCCTTCTGGTTAGGGTAATTAGATACGATATATAAAGCCTTGGATTGAGTAGAATGAGACGCCGGTTTTGTTCGTTCGCCCCAAATGTGTGAGAGCTGACTAACAGGTATGAAAGTAGATATATGTGATGTAGGACTTATGAAATTTAATGATTTGAGTATTAGTAAGAGATCATTGGTATTCTATTAGAGTAGATAATCTGTGTTTTAACAATTGATAATAATTTAGTTAATTTATTGTTTTTATGCTCCTAGTACCCCTCCTGACGAAGACATTCTCGAAACTCGAGTTGGGGGGTAGAAGAAACCCAAAGGAGTCAAGTTTACAGCACTAGAACACTTTAGCACATTTGCACAAATTCACTAATTTTACAGTGGTTCTGATGGTAATCCAACCTGTAGATGAGTTCGTTTATATTATTGGATAGGAGGTTGGTAAAAGGGCCAAGAAGATTATGATGGCCCCGGATTAACCACAGTAGCATGTTATCTCAAAATATGATTGATTTCATGGACTGAGCACTTTACTAATACTAATATATAAAAGACAAGTTTTTTGAATTATATTTTTAATGAAGAAACATTAATAAAGCTGAGATTTTAAAATATTTTTGTGATTACAACATCCAGCTATATAAAACAATATCTCCCAAGTTTTGTGATTAATCTCAGAGGAAACATGAGTTGCCATTCCAACATCAACCAATCTGGGAATTCTTCCATGAGCTCAGGGAGGATCCAGTACATACCCTGACGCATTATATAGGTTTTATGGTACCTATAAAAATTGGGAAATTTAACCCCCCCCTCCCCTCCCGCAATTGGTTTTTGTAAAGATACCATAGCAATTCTTGCTGATTTCCCAAGCCAAATAAATTTTGTCAGAATACTATTTAATTTCTTATAAAAGGACCCCTGAAAATAAACTGGTAGCATACTCATTTGATAGCAAACCACAGGCAAAATCATCATTTTAACAGTCTGAACTCTCCCCCACCAAGACAGATGCATTGGGTTCCATTGCTCACACATCTCTGTAACCTTTGTCAATAAAGATTTTTCATTTACCTTCATTGTTTCCTCCAATGTGTTTTGAATCCAAACTCCTAAATATTTAATGTCTTCATCTTTCCACATAAAGGAAAATGAATCAAATAATACTTTTTGACAATGACTATTTTTAATGGAAGAATCTCTGATTTATCCCAATTTATCTTATATCCTGATATTTTCCCAAATTTATTTATCAACTCCAATAAGTGCAGAATGGTAGATTCCGGATTCCTCAAATGAAGCAAAATACAGTGGAACCTCGTTTTGCGAGTAACCCGGTTTGCGAGTGTTTTGCAAGACGAGCAAAACACTTAGCAAACTTTTGTCTTGCAAACCGAGCATGTTCCGATACACGAGCACCTCCCCCCGCTCTAACCGGCATCGCACCCTCGAACCGGCATTGCAACCCCCTCCCCCCCGTGAGAACCGCATCGCACCCTCGTGCTGGAAGCGGCATCCGCTCGCCCTCCCTCCCAAACATGCTCCTTACCCCATCTGCTGCTTGTGCGAGTGAAAGAAAGCTCCCACCTCTTGCCTGGGCTGGGCCTTGAGCATCTGCGCATGCTTAAGGCCTTCTGGCTCTCATTCTCTCCGAGATCTCATTCTCTCTGAGGGGGGAGGGGGTGATGGAGCAGCGCCGGTATCCTCGGGGAGGGAGGAGGAGGTAGAACGAATCAAAGCGAGTTTCCATTCATTCCTCTGGGGAAACTCGCTTTGATATACGAGTAACTTGGTTTACGAGCATGCTTCTGGAACAAATTATGCTCGTAAACCAAGGTTCCACTGTATCATCCGCATATGCAGAAACTTTATATTCCCGACCTGAATAAGAAATGCCCTGAATCTCCTTTGATTATTGAATAGCCAATAACAAGGGTTCCAATACAATATCAAACAACAAAGGAGACAACGGACACCCCTGTCTAACTCCCCTCCGCAGACAAAAACTCTGAAAAATTATTATTAATATACATTCTAGCAGTAGGGGAGCTATACAAGGTTTGAATCATTTGTATAAATCCCGAACCAATACCAAACCAATCCATTGCCTGGTACATAAAGGTCCATTCCACACGATCAAAGGCCTTCTCCGCATCAAGGGACACAGAGAAGGCCAGATCTTTCAAGGCTTTTGATAAATTTAACATGTGAAAAGCCAGTCTGGTGTTATTTGAAGAATGCCTATGAGCAACAAACCCTGTCTGGTGCATTCCAATGATATATGGGAGAGCCTTTAGCCAATTTCAAAGCTAAAGTCTTAGCCAATAATTTTCCATCCACATTAATCAATGAAATAGGCCTGTAGTTTGAGACCAAAGTAGGATCTTTATTTGGCTTAGGCAAAACAATAGTTAAAGATTCCGCCATAGTACCTGCAATACAACCATTATTCAGTTGAGCCTGATATAAATTTAGTAATTGAGGTAATAGTGTGGTTTGAAATGATTTATAAAACCACCTGGAGTGGATCCAACTCTAAGGGATTTCAATGCTGTCTGTAATTTCTTCAGTAATAGGCATTTCAAGAGATTCCTTTAAATGCTCAGGAATTTTAGGTCCCTCAATTAATTTAAAAAATTATATTCCATCGGTTTCCTTATTTGAATCAAGCTCGGAAGAATATATGGCTTTATAAAATTTCAAAAATTGTTCCAAAATGCTACTAATTTGAGAATAAGTATCTCCTTTCTCATCTTTTATAGCCACAATTTTTACTTTCTTTTTCTTTGCTTTAAGGTAGTTAGCTAACATTCTTCCTCCTTTATTCGAATTTCCATAATACAATGCCTGCTGAGAAAACAAATCTTTCTTAGCTATTCTAGAGGAAATCTCATTATATTTGTATTTATTTTTTAAATAAATCCTGCAACGTATTTTGTTCCCATTTTAAGGCCATTTTAAATTCTAAATCTTTAATCTTTGTTTCCAAACTAGAGAACTCCAGTTTAAGGTTTTTTTCTTGTATAGGCTGAAAAGGAGATAATGTGCCCTCTCATAGTAGCTTTAAAAGCATCCCATAAAGTTTCTAAAGAGATTTCCTCTGAAGCATTAATTTGAAAATATTCATTCATTTTTAGTTATAATTCTTCAATAAAGTTATCTTCAGCTAGCAGAGCATTATTAAACCTCCAAACAGGTCTACTATAATCCTGATAAGTCATTTGAATTTCAATCCATACTCCACCATGATCTGAAAAAAATAATCGGATCAATGACGGCTCTTGTGACTTGTTGAATTAATGTATCCGACACAAAAAATAATCTATTCTTGAAAATGATTTGTGTACCTGAGAACAAAATGAAATTCCTGAGCATTAAAATGTAATATCCTCCATATATCTTTCAATCCACAAGATTGAACTAGATTATCCAAACCTAATGATTTCATTATTCTACTTGTTTTTTTATCAACCAAAGGATCCATAACTGCATTGAAATCCCTAGCCATAATCAATTTAGATGTAGCCAGTGGTAGAATCAACTGCTGAAGAGATTTTTAAAAACTCCATTTGATTCAAATTAGGTGCTTATACATTAACAAGCGTCAAGGTATCATTCCCTAAGCTCATTCTCACTTGAACCCATCTTCCTAAAATATCTGCAGAAATTAATCTAAAACTTGCAGAACATTTCTTATTTATTAAAATAGCTACCCCTGCTTTTTTACCCATGGCCGGAGCATAAAAACACTGTTTCACCCACCCTCCCTCTAATTTTGTTGATTCAATTGCCGAAAGGTGAGTTTCCTTAATGTAATATATATCAGCTTCTTGTTTCTTTAAGAAACTAAGAGTCTTCTTTCTTTTAATAGGATGATTGAGGCCATTAACGTTTAAAGAAAAAAACTTAATCACTATTAATTTTAATGCATTGATATTCTAAAACATAATCTCAATAATTCCCCTTTTTAGCCAATAAATAGATAACATACCTTCTCCTCACCCAAATGACCCCCGGGTTATTCCATGTCAAGTGATCAAGGGCTCCCTGCATGACCATCACGGATTTTGATAAAACTTTTTGCACAAAGTCCCACATGTATCAAACAAACTTTGGTAAAATTTTAGTTTCGCCTGTGGAATATTCGTGGACATATAGCCATTTGTTTGACCCCCATACTGCAATGACATACAGTACGAGTGACATTCTGACAACTTTGAGACACAATATCTCACGAGCTATGTTTCCAAAAAAACTGAAACTTAGCTACCCTGCACAACTTTTGGAGCTCTATTCAGTGCTACCAATAATAATTTTTGTCGAGCACTGAGTGAATGGCTGAATTACAGTAAACTTGGCCGAAAAAATTAGTGCTCCAAAAAAAGTCAAAGTTTGACATTACTTAGCTCCCACAATAATTGAGCAACCATGATTAAACAACTCCAAACAATCCAAAATACAGCTTTGAGACTCATCTACTCATTGAAAAAACATGACCACATCACTGAAGCCTTCATCAACTCACATTGGCTCCCAATCCAAGAAAGAATCCAATTCAAATTCTACTGCATATTATTTAAAACCCTACACGGAAACAGCCCATCATACTTGAACAATCACCTCATCCAAGCACCCACTACCAGACACAGAAAAACGCACTCCCCATTCATACCCCCCCCCCCAATCAAGGAAGTAAAAAGAACAAAACTACACAACGGCCTCCTAGCCACTCAAGCCGCAAGGCTGGACAACCAGATCTCCAACCTTCTGATGACCACCCCAGACTATAGGACGTTCAGAAAAGAAATAAAAACCACACTTTTCAAGAAATTCCTGAAGCAGCAATAACATCACGACCTCTAAGTAACTCCAAAACTGACATTTGATCTACCCATTACTGCACTAATAATAACAAATGAACCCCACTATGACCACCTATTAACTCTTTTACAAACCACCTCACCCTCAACAACCCGCTAAATGTTTAAATGATCTACAACTTACCTCTCGAGCTAATCATTGTAACTTTATTTCTAAATTAACCTTTTGTAATCCGCCTTGAACCGCAAGGTAATGGTAATTACATTACATTACATTACATTACATGTAATTACATTACATTACATTACATTACATTAGGTAATCCCTAATGTAATGTAATGTAATGTAATGTAAATGTGAAATTTGGCACATAATGTCTCAGTACAACGTTGTTTTCAAAAGTACAATTTCAACCTCCAAGCTCTTTCCATTAGTTTACAAATTAATTGTAAAGTTGCTAATTTGTGTAAAAAGGCCAAAAATAGGGTATTTTCAGCCTGCTTTTACAGAAAAATACCTTTCAGAAACTCCCCCAGGTGGAACCTAAGGCTCCTGGGCCTATTCTGATTGGCCCAGGCGCCTTAGGTCCCACCAGTAGGCGGAGCTTTGGGACGGATGGGCCAATCCGGCCTCATTCCGTCGTTGGCTGCCTGCCGGACAGGCGGGTTTGGTTCCCGTCTGTCCGGCCAACTACAGAAAGGTACGGGGAAGGAGGGTGGGGGTGTCGTGGGGGTCGGCCAGGGGGGTCGCGGGTCGGCTGGGGGGGCGGTCGAAGGTTCTTGGGTGGGGCGGTCGTTGGAGGGAGGGGGGTTTGCGTCGAGGGCAGGAGGGCCTGGGATCCCTCCTGCCCGTAATGTAGTGCGGGATGGGGGTAGGGGGTCGCCGTGGCCAGGAGGGTTTGGGCTCCCTCCTGGCCCGAACAACTAGCGGGGGGGGGGGGAGGGGTCGCCAGGGCCAGGAGGACTTGGGCTCCCTCCTGGCCCGATATTGTCGGGGAGTTGGGGAGTCGGCGGGGCAAGAGGGCTTGGGCTCCCTTTTGCCCCGATAGTGTCGGGGAGTCGGGGGGGCAAGAGGGCTTGGGCTCCCTCTTGCCCCGATCATGTCGGGGGTGCCGCGGTTGGCTGGGGCAAGAGGGCTTGAGCTCCCTCTTGCCCCGATCGTGTCGGGACCGCCAAGAGGAAGCAGCAGGACACTGGTAGGAGTTTCTACATGATGGGGGTGGTCGGGAGGCTGTGGGGGTGCTTGCCAAATAGTGCCTTATTTTCGGGGGGGGGCCTTATATTTCCCAGGTGGGGAAAAAAAGGGGGGTGTCTTACTAAAGGAGGAGGTCCTATAATGGGGGAAACACGGTAATTCAGTTTAAAATGGATACCAACGAATCGATGCCAACAAAGTGGACTTCACTTCGGCTTGGGAACCATATAAGATACCCAATTTAGGCTTGGGAACCTAGGATAAGACACCCTAATCATTGGCTTTGGAACCAGAAAGATACCAACAAAAGGCTTTGGAACCTAGACAAAGAAACCAAATGCGAGGCTTGGGAACCTGGACGAAGTGGCCCACCCGTGGCTGGAATTGCACAGCTATCGGGCGTGACCCCTATGGCGATGGGGTTGCCAGTTCAAACTCTTGAACTGGTAGTGATAATGTCACCATGGACCAATGCAATAGAGTAGTAGTAATACTACGTCAATACAAAACTGTAACTTTAAAAATGACAGAACTATGTTGAAATAGAGGTTGTTGCCGTGGCAACGTCTCCCAACTTTGTCCCCCTTTTTCAGCCATTGTTAACCTGCGTTGAAAAATGAAGTCCACTTTTCTAGGGGGTTTGAAATATGCTCTTTCTAATGAGACTGATTTGAACGAGTTTCTAAAAGGTATTTTTCTGTAAAAGCAGGCTGAAAATACCCTATTTTTGGCCTTTTTACACAAATTAGCAACTTTACACTTAATTTGTAAACTAATGGAAAGAGCTTGGAGGTTGAAATTGTACTTTTGAAAACAACGTTGTACTGAGACATTATGCGCCAAATTTCGCATTTATTACTCAATTATTGTGGGAGCTAAGTAATGTCAAACTTTGACTTTTTTTGGAGCACTAATTTTTTCGGCCAAGTTTACTGTAATTCAGCCATTCACTCAGTGCTCGACAAAAATTATTATTGGTAGCACTGAATAGAGCTCCAAAAGTTGTGCAGGGTAGCTAAGTTTCAGTTTTTTTGGAAACATAGCTCGTGAGATATTGTGTCTCAAAGTTGTCAGAATGTCATCGTCGTACTGTATTTCATTGTGGTATGGGGTCAAACAAATGGCTATATCTCCACAAATATTCCACAGGCAAAACTAAAACTTTACCAAAGTTCGTTTGAGACATGGTGGACTCTGCATATGAAGTTTCATCAAAATCCGTGATGGTCATGCAGGGCACTTTCCAAGAATCTGATCACTTGACATGGAATGACCCCCCCCCACCTTTCCCTTTCCCCCAACCCTCCCATGCAAATCTTGGCCGCTTGGAAGTGTTCATGTGAAACTTATCCCCAAAGCTCCCCTCTAAACCTTATCTAAAATAATTTTCCATATTATAAAATCATATTATTCAAATTCATATTATAAATTGATTACAAATAAATAAGTATATCGATACAACACTTATTTGAACATTTAAAAATAATATAACCCTTAACAGACAGGTTAATTAATCCCCCTAACTCCTATTTCCAAATACTAATTGTTTAAAACATTTACGAGTTAATTATTTCCCTTCCACCCTTATCTAAATTCATTATAATTCCTACCCTTACCCCTATCTATTATATCTTGAAATCTTCATTTCACTTTTAATTTAATTGCAGTAATAGAAAATATTCCAATTAATATTATGAATTTTCCATTTTATAATATCATATTATTCAAATTCATATTATAAACTGATTATGAAGAAATAATATAAGTTTATCGATACAACACTTATTTGAACATATTTAAAAATAATATAACCCTTAACAGACAGGTTAATTAATCCCCCTAACTCCTATTTCCAAATACTAATTGTTTAAAACATTTACGAGTTAATTATTTCCTTCCACCCCTATCTAGATTCATTATAATTCATACCCTTACCCCTATCTATATCTTGAAATCTTCAACTCATTTTAATTAATTGCAGTAATAAAAAATATTCCAATTAATATTATGAATTAAACCAAAAATGTCATCCTTTTCCTGTTCTTTAAAAATGTAAGATATCCTTTTCAACAAATCATACCAAAATACATATCAAATCCCATCATAATAATTAGTTCAACTAACATTATACATACTGTACTCAATTAGCATATATTGTCCTAATTAAAAAACTGAACTGCATCATATACTATATAAATATATTATAAAGTCCATACCCTTTAATTAATAAATTAGTCAAAATCCCATCAATTTAATCCAAAACTTTGTATACATCCATTTCAAATAATTCACCACTATTTAAAATCCTATAGAAAGAAACATTTGAACATTTTGATTCTTATAAAATATCCCAAAGACCCCATACATTAAGTTAAATTTTCAGATGAACTCTCCTTCAATATGTAGTCAAACGACTTAATTGTGCTTCAGTATTTCACTTTTTGAATTTTCTTATTTCCATACTCCTATGTACTTCCGCTTTATAACTAAAGCACATCACATCCAAATAGACTGAAGAATTTGCTTCAGCAAGGAACACTCGTTCAGAAACACCTGGCCCACTGATGATCCTCGTTTTCATTGTATTTTATCAGTAGATCTCCAGTACAAATTCTTCAGCTATCTTCCTCCTTACAGATGACATTTCCTGACAACCATTAAAAGCACTGTTAAAACCATGCTGTTCCTCAGATACCGAAGATAAGACATTTCCAATTAACCCCAGATCCAATATATAGAAGAACTTCTCAACTTAACACCATACGTCTCAAACCAGACTGCTCACATTGTTCACCGATCATTCTCAAACCTGAACTTTCAATTAATACTGTCCATCGATATTTTGGCTTTTTAATAATCTTCTCTCTAACCACCTCATTAGTTTCTTGCCTTCAATAAATGCCTCATATCCATTCTTTATCTGTACAGAAATCTTTTATCATGAACATTTTCACATATTCATTGGTTCTTTTTCTTGGTTCAGGAACTCTATAAGCTCTTCTGGTTCCTCAAATTGGCAACTTTTATTATCCAGCGTAATCCTCATTGCAGGGTACATGAGACCATACCTTGGCTCCTAACTCCTTTAGTTTAGGTCTTAGTTGTAGGAATTTTTTTCATTTCTCTGCCATGGCTTTGGCAAAGTCAGGAATGAAAATTAATTTTGCCCCTTTATATTTTATTTCATTATTGGCTTTAGCCAAATTCAAAATTTCTATTACCTGTTGATATCTCATAACTCTAAATATCAACAGCCTTGGAATCCCTTATGCATTTGATTTTACAGGGATTCTATGAGCCCTCTCGATCTCTAATGGAAATCGAGGGCTTAATGGCATTAATTTAGGTATAATTCCTTCTAAAAAAGTAATTGCATCTTTCCACTCCAAGCCTTCTGGTAAATTTAAAACTCTCAAATTATTACGTCTGGATCTGTTCTCCATATTTTCAATTCTTCTTTCCAGGCTTTGGATTGATTGATGATCATTCTTACATTGCAGCAAAGTTTCCTCAGCTTTTTCAACTCGAGCTTCAAGCTGAACCACCTGAGAATTAGCTATTTCCATTTTCCTTGCTAAGTTGGTCACTTCCTCTTTCACCTCTAGCATTATATTTCTCAGCTCAACTATAATGTCTGCGCTGTCCGTAGCGTCATCCGATGGAAGCGGCACTCTAGAGGGAGTCGGCGGGTCAGCCTTAATCCTTTTCGCATTTCCTCCTGCAAATGCCAAATCGCTCTTTGTTTGACGTGCTGAGGACATTTTGGCAATCTGTACTCCTCAAAATCGATCGATTTAGCAAGAATTTTATACCATATTACATCAAAGACTTTCCGGAGGTACGGAGCTCAGCAATTAAGCTTCCACCGTGTTAGGCTTCCAAGCCACGCCCCCAGAATTTTCTATTTTTAAGTTTATTAATTTTTTCTGGTATTTGGGTTATTGTTTGTATATACAAACTGAGCACCTGCCACACTTATGGTGGCCAGTAGCTGGACTTGTACTTCCTATAGGCCTATCTTCTGGTAATGTAAAACGCACTAATATTTCATTAAGATACCTGCTCCTACAATAGGCCATATAAGATGTTTATTCCTAAAAGTCATGAACCTCTAAAATATAATAGTTTTTCAAACATTTTTAATCTTACAGGCCAAATGAGAAAACGAAAGTGACTATCTGCACCTAATGACTTCTGTAACTCTCCTTAATAAAAGCAAAAGGGTACCCTCTGTTCCTAAAAAAAAGTTATCCATTAAGGCTGCTTGTGATTTAAAATCATGAAGCTCTGTACAGATACATCAGGCCTGGCCAACTCCAGTCGGATTTTCGGGATTTCCCCAATGAATAAGCATTGAAAGCAATGCATGCAAATAGATCTCATGCATATTCATTGGGGAAATCCTGAAAACCTGGCCTGGCGAGGGCAGAAGTTGTGCAGGCCTGAGATACATCTAAGGAATAAAAAATGAAAGATGGGAGATTTCTTTTAAAATTTTTCTGATGAAAACTGCTGTAGTATAAATATGAGGTATTTCTATTTGAAGGCTTTCTGTAAATGGTAGTGGTAAAACTATACTTACTCTAGCCTCACATAGCATCAGTGCAGTTTACATAGTGATAAACAAGTAGGCAGCAAAGAAAGAGAAACGAATACTGAATTATATATGTAGCTAGGATAGGGATCGTAAGGAGTGAGAGATGAAAATAGTCTGTGCTAAAATGCAGCATACTTTCCAGCCTGATCCAGAGCCAGGAAAGAGGAGGAGAAACTTTATTGAACAGTACTGTGAGACAGGAATGTTTTAAGCAGTGTCTTAAGAGGATCCAAGGAGGTATCCATGCGCGGTCCATTAGGGAGGGAATTCCAAACACTGGGATCAACTACTGAAAAGATACTGTTATGGGTCATATCATAAGTGATTTGTCTGAACGAAGGAACAAGGCAGTTTGTTCAAGTAAGCATTAACATATGAGAGGGCAGGTAGAGAAAGCATGATTACTTACCGTAACAGGTGTTATCCAGGGACAGCTGGCAGAAATTCTCACATGTGGGTGATGTCATCCACTGAGCCCGGATACGGACAGCCTCACAAGCAGACTTGCTTGTAAAACTTTAAGAAAGTTTGCAACTGCTGCACCGCGCATGCGCTAGTGCCTTCTCACTCGACGTAGGGCACGCATCTCCACAGCATCTCCTCAGTTCAGATAGCTAGCTAAGAAACCAACCAGGAGAGGTGGGTGGGTTGTGAGAATATCTGCCTGCTGTCCCTGGATAACACCTGTTACGGTAAGTAACTGTGCTTTATCCCAAGTTAACCAGAATGGGATGGTGGGAGTGTTGGCAATTCAGGAGAATAAATTTTGTAAAACTGCCTGGCCAAAATGACCATCCCATCTGGAAAAAGAATCCAGACAATAATGAGAGGTGAAAGTATGAATTGAGGACCAAGTGGTAGCTTTGCAGATTTCCTCAATAGGAGTGGATCTAAGGAAAGCTAATGACGCCGCCATGGTTCTGACTTTGTGGGCTGTGACTTGACCCTGTAGATGCAGTCCAGCCTGAGCATAGCAGAAAGAGATGGAAGCAGCCATCCAGTTGTAGATAGTGCGCTTGGAAATTGGATATCCCAACTTGTTTGGATTGAAGGAGACAAAAGTTGAGGAGCAGATCTTTGTGGCTTAGTACGTTGCAAGTAGAAAGCCAAAGCACGTTTACAGTCCAGAGTATGAAGAGCTGTTTCTCCAGGATGAGAATGAGGCATTGGAAAAAAACACTGGAAGTACAATGAATTGGTTGAGATGAAATTCTGAAACCACTTTAGGTAAGAATTAGGATAAGTACGGAGGACCACTTTGTCATGATGGAATACTGTGAAAGGTGGGTCCGCTACTAAAGCTTGTAGCTCACTGACTCTGCGAGCAGACGTGAAAGCAATGAGAAAAACCACTGTCCAAATGAGACATTTGAGATGAGCCAAAGCCATTGGTTTAAAGGGAGGCTTCATCAATTGAGCAAGAACAACAATGAGATCCCAAACCACTGGAGGCAGTTTGGCTTGACATTGAAAAGTCCTTTCATAAATCTGGAAAACACAGGATGAGCAGAAAGGGGTTTCCCTTCTATAGGCTGATGGAAAGCAGCAATTGCACCGAGATGGACTCGAATGGATGTGGATTTAAGACCTGAATGAGAGAAATGCAAACTGAAGACAAGAAGATGGATTGAGGCTCCTTGTGATGAATGGTGCACCAAGCAGAAAACCTAGTCCAGTTCTGGTTTTAACATTGTCTAGTGGTAGGCTTCTGAGAAACCTCTAAAATGTCCTTGACAGATTGAGAAAACTGTAGAGTGGCAGTTAGGTTGAGAGTTACCAAGTGGCAATTAAGTTCAGAGGTACCAACTGCAAGTTGGGATGAAGTAGAGACCTCTGACTCTGTGTAAGCAGAGAGGGGAAACTGGTAGAAGCAGTGGCTCCCTGCTGCTGAGCTGAAGTAGAAGGGAGAACCATGTTGTCTGGGCCACCAAGGAGCTATAAGAATCATCTATCTATCTATATAATAAAATGCTAAACGCGCATGCGCACTCTTATCCAGTGCTTCCCTGATCCCTGATCTGTCGCGCTGTGCCAGCAAGAGTGCGCATGCGCGCTTACTACGTCATCACATGCGGCGAAGGGAGCAAACTTGGAGTCCTGCCGTCGCCTTCTCGAGCCTCAACTGGAGCCACTGGCGATCACCACAGCTGTAATTCCCCCCTCCCGCCCTCTCTCTGTCTGCCAAAAAGGAGCCCACGAGGTGGTCGTTGGGAAGCAGGCAAGTGCTGACAACGGTCACGTGCGCCAAATTGGCGCTCGGGGGCAGGAAGATGGGAAACGGGCCTTAACGGGCTTTCGCCAGCATGCCGGTTCAGGCGGCTAACCAGCCCCAGCTCATCTGCTGCAGCCAGAAGGGCGAGTATTACCAGGGCTGCCTTAGAGCGGGCGCCAGCGAGGTGTGCTAGATTCTGGCTGGTGAGCTACGAGCCAGCGGGGCTGGGCGCGAACTGCAGGCAGACAGTGTGGTGGGAGCCCAGGCAGCAGCTGTAACTCGAGGGAGAGTGAATCCATTTCTCTCTACTTAAAACTTGCCTGTCCCTCTCTCTCCCCCCTGGGCAGCAACAGTGCAGCGCAGTGCTTTTCTTTGAATTTAAACAGGGCGGGTGGATGCGCAGGTGAGAGGGAGGAATAAATGCCAGCAGGGGTGCGTTACAGAGTGAGAGAAGCGGGGGGAAGGGAGAAATGGAGAGAGGTAGAGAAATTTAGGGAGGGGACAGAAGGGGGAGGGAGCGATATGGACATGAGGTTCATGCTGGTGGGCCAGAAGGGGTGCTGCTGGACAGGGGGAGCAGGAAAGAGGTGCTGCTAGACAGTGGGGAAGGTAAAAGGAAGGGAGAAGGCCTACTTCTGGACAGGAAGAGCAGGGAAGTGGTGCTGCTGGATAGGGGGGAGGTAAAAGGAAGGGAGAAGGCCTACTTCTGGACAGGAGGAGCAGGGAAGTGGTGCTGCTGGATAGGGGGGAGGTAAAAGGAAGGGAGAAGGCCTGCTGCTGGATAGGGGGAGGTAAAATGAAAGGAGAAGGGCTGCTGCTGGACAGGGGGAGCAGGGAAGGGGTGCTGGGGAGGTAAAAGGAAGGGAGAACGGCTGCTACTGGACAGGGGGATCAGGGAAGGGGTGCTGCTGGACAGGGGAGACATAAAACGAAGGGAGAAGGACTGCTGATGGACAGGGAAAGCAGGGAAGGGGTGCTGCTAGACATGGGGGAGGTAAAAGAAAGGGAGAAGGACTACTGCTGGACAGGGGAAAAAGGCAAGGGGTGGTGGTGGACAGCCTATTCTAGCACCCATTAATGTAACGGGCTTAAGGACTAGTAGTGGCATATTCATGTTTGAGTTTGACGAGTGTCTTGAGAATGAGAGAAAATGGAGTAATGCATACAGAAACTGATGTGTCCATTCCAGACGAAAAGCATCTGCCTCGAGGCAATAAGGAGAGTATATCCTGAGGCAGTTTGTTGTTGTGGAGAGACGCAAAGAGATCTGAGAGGTCCTCCACTGAGAAAAAATATGATGGAGAGGCAAGGAATTGAGTGTCCATTCGGGAAGTTGTAAAGACAACTCAATTTGTCTGCCAGACAGCTTTTCTCTCCTTGAATATAGACCGCTTTTAGAAAGGTGTTGTGAAGGATTGCCCAATTCCACACCTTTTGAGCTTCCTGGCAGAGAGGCTTCCTGTGCCTCCCTGCTTGTTGACGTAGTACATGGCAACTTGATTGTCTGTCCGAAAGAGGACTACTTGAATGCTGAAAAGCTTTGAGAGCATTGAAGGTTGCTCTGAGTTTCAACAGATTTAAATGACACTGACGATCTGTGGTGGACTAGTGACCTTGAGTATGGAAACCATCGAAATGAGCCCCCCAAGCATAGGTTGAGGAATCTGTTGTGAGGACCTGCTGATGAGGGGGCATTTGAAATAGGAAACCTCTGGAGAGATTAGAAGAGAGCATCCACCAGTGGAGAGACTGTCTCAACGAAGGAGTCACTGTAATGTGCGGAGAGAGTGGGTCGAAAGCATGCGCCCACTGAGATGCCAGGGTCCACTGAGGAATTCTGAGGTGAAGTCTGGCAAAAGGAGTGAAGTATGACACTTTGTGACAAAGTTGAATGAGAGCATCCTGACATTGTTGAGGAGGGAATGTTCTGAGATGCACAGTGACCAGTACAGCTCCCATGAACTGTAGGATTTTGAGAGGGTTGGATTCTGGAAGGTGATTCTGGAAGGTTGATTTTGAATCCCAATTGTTGGAGAACCAAATCCGTTGGGACGCTACAAGAACCCCCTGTGATGTTGAATTGTTGATGAGCCAGCCGTCCAAGTATGGGAATACCTGGAAACCATGGCTGCACAGAGCTGCTGCCACCACTACCAATCACTTAGTGAAAACTCTGGAAGATGATCTAAGCCAACAAATAGCACTCTGTACTGAAAATGATGATTTCCCACCCAAAATCTGAGGAGCTTGTAAGAGGCTGGACGAATAGAAATGTGTAAGCCTCTGAGATCCAGGGAGCATAACCAATCGGTTTGATCCAGAAGAGGATACAATGATGCTATAAGACAGCATTTGAAATTAATCTCTGACAAGGAATTTGACTAGGATAGGTTGCAGATCCCCCATCTTCTTCGGACAAGGAAGTAACGGGAGAAAAACCCTGTGTTCCGCTGTTCCAGAGGAACCTCCTCGATAACATGGAGACAAAGCGGAGCTTAAGCCTCATGAAGAAGGGTGGTCCTGAAAGATTGAAAGGATACTCTTATGTAATCATTAGGAAGTGCAGAGAGAAGCCTTCCCAGATGAAGTCCCATCCTTGGTAGAATGATGGAAATGACCCCCTATGGAAAATAAAGAGATTAGAGAGGTAGAACGAGTACGGTTATGCTCTCTGTGTGAATTGGTTAAAAAGACTGAGAAAGCATAGGTGCAGCAGGAGTCTGAGGTTTACGCTGCTGCCAATGCGGTTGTTGAGGTTGCCGCTTCTTAAGAGACAGCCTTAAACCAGGTGTTGCCTTCTGAGAGAAACGCCTTTGGGAAGATATAGAACTCTTATATGTGGAAGGGTTCGGGCTGATGATGGAGGCAAATGAATTCTCAGACAAGCGCTTTGTAATTGCCTCAATAGTCATCAAACAACTCATTGCCTTGGCATAGTATGTTGGTCAGTCGATCTTGTAGATTTGGGTCCATATCTATGGTGTGGAGCCAGGCGAGACGGCGCATCACCACCGAGAAAGCAGTGGCCCTGGAGGACATCTCAAAAGCATCATATGCAGACTGGGTCATATGTATGCGAAGTTGTTCCAGAGTGGAATGCATTTGCTGGAACTCTGTCAGGCGATGCTCTGAAAGGCACTTGAAAAAAGTAGGCATAGCATTGATCCAATATTTAAGATATGATGTAAAGACAAAGTTGTAGTTTAAAATTCTGTTTGTCATCATAGAATTTTGATACAGGCGTCGGCCAAATTTATCCATGGCCTTTCCCTGTCAGCCAGGCAGGACTATGGCATTGATGATTGTTTTCAAGGAAGACCCAACAAGAAGAGATTGATGGGATAGTTGAGACTTTTGAAATCCCGTACAGTGAACCATTTGATATCGAGATTCCAGTTTCGCATGCACAGCAGGAACGGAACATGGTGTAGCAAGATTTCTTTTGAAAGTTTGAGTGAGAATGCCATTCATGGGTAATTTTAATGAATCCTTAGGTGGATGTGGTATACCCAGTTCTTCCAAATACTCCTTAGAGTATGTTGAATCAGACTGTAAAGTGATGTTAAGATCTTTACTCATTTGCCATAAAAACTGAGTAAAGGACATCGAAGCAGAAAAGGGGAGATTCCACTGAGTTGAAGGCGACCGGGAACCCCTCGAAGTACATCTCATGGCAGAGAAAGAGAGTGAAGTCGCTGTGGAATATTGATACCTGAGATCTGATTCCATAGGGAAAAAAGAACCAGCTGGTGATGAAAAAACATAGGAGACGGACTCAACTGATGAAAGTGGTTCTGCCTTAGATTTCCTCGAGAAGGAAGGTGGCTGTCTCAAGGATTGTCTATGCCTTGAGAAACAAGGTCTGTCTCGAGAAGAGGATCTGGGTCTTGATGAAGACTTCGACAGATGGTGTGGAGATGAACTGTGCCTCGGAAAACGAGGTAGTGATCTCGAATGCAGTCTCAATGAAGAATGTTGAGGAGTCGTCACCCTGTGCCTCGAAGAAGGCAATGCCTTATGCATAGAGGTAGGGCTGGAAGTTGGAGATCAAAGTCAAGACACTGATAAGTCAAGACACTCGCAAAGACTCAACTCCTTGCATAGTGTGTGTGGATTGATCTCGAAGTACTCTGAAGGACTCAACTCCTTGTATAGAGTGTGTTGGTTTTTCTCGAGGCACTCTCAAGGATTCAACTCCTTGTATTACTGCTGAGTGCTCAGGCTGGCCTGCAGGAAGCAGGGTCGAGGCAGGAGTTAATTTGGCAAGTATGTTACCAAACTCCTGATGCAGAATAACTTCCAACATACTCTGCAAAGCTGGCACCTAGACCACTGGAGCTGGTACAATTGGTGCGACTATAGACTCCGAGGAAGAGTGTTGCCTCGATTTCGAGACATGTGTCCTGGAGATCATCAGACTCACCAGACCCACTAGTTCTAGAGGTGGCATGTCCGTAAGGATTGGCTTAGCAATCGTAGTTGATGGAGACACCAAGGATAATGGCGCCCCAGGGGAAGAGTTAGCTGAGCTCCCCGAAGACTTCCTCATCGAGGAAGGTTTGATCGAGGTCGAGGTTGAAGATTTTGACCCCAAAGAAAACTGTGCTGGAGTTGAGGTCAGGGCATGAATGGGATTCAAGGCCTTAGGCAAAGGCCGATCCATTTCTGGACTCGACAACATCAATTGGGAAGTGTAATACAGCGGGCGCCCAACTTCGTAACCCTGTGACCGGTCGGGACTGGAATGAAACACGGATACGGCAAAATCGAAGCTCACAGGCTGAAGCCATGAGTAGGCCTCACCGTGACATTTAGATAAGAAACTAAATATATATTTTTTATGAAACGCGCAAATAAACACAGCGACCCTATAAAGAAAATATGCAAGCTGCAATGAGAGAAGGCACGAGTAGAACTAAGTCTAGCATAGAGCATCGAAACAAGTGGCTTGTCGGCTCCGCAGAAAACTGAGAACTGAGGAGATACGCGCCCTACGTGGGCGGGAAGGCACTCAAGCTTGCGCATTGTGGCAGTCGCAAACT
The DNA here is from genome assembly GCF_902459505.1 of Geotrypetes seraphini. Taxonomy (NCBI): domain Eukaryota; kingdom Metazoa; phylum Chordata; class Amphibia; order Gymnophiona; family Dermophiidae; genus Geotrypetes; species Geotrypetes seraphini. The sequence goes on from NC_047084.1 coordinate 372,054,701, forward strand.
TTCTTAAAGTTTTACAAGCAATTCTGCTTACAAGGCTTTCCGCATCCGGGCTCTGTGGATGACGTCACCCACATGTGAGAATATACTGCCTCCTTGTCCTTGGATAATGAGATGTTTGTTAGGTATAGTGGTGATTGTGAATGACAAAATTTAAAGACAATAAGATTTTATAAGTAAGATGGTAATAAACTGTAAGCCAATGGACAGACTTCAAGAGAGGGGTTATGTGATCACGTTTTGTCTTTTCGGTAATAAGTTTGATAGCTGCATTTTAAGCTAATTGCAGGCGGATAAGATCTTTGGAGCATGTGCCCTGTTACAGTGAATTACAGTAGTCAATTTGTGAGATTACAAGAACATGGATTAGAATATTAAGTGCTGATGAATTAAGGAGGCAAGAAATAAAACAGATCATGCACAGTTTATAGAAACAGCATTGCACAGTGAAAGAAATTTGAGGTTGATATGTTAATTTAAAATCTTTATGTTTGAAATGCATTTAAAATTGTAAATTGGGATCACAGCTGTTCAACCACCAGTGAAAATCTTCCTACTTTTCACCAGCACTTGCCTGTTTGTCACGAATTGCTAATCTTACTGTTTTTCTACTGTTTTTTACTGTTTTACCTGGACTTATTTTGTTGCTTTATTATTTTCTTTTAGTTTAATTTTCTTCCACCGCCGCCGCATAGCGGCGGCGCGCCGGACCCTCCCTCTTCAGTTTAATTTTCTTCCACTGCCGCCGCGCAGCGGCGGCGCGCCGGACCCTCCCTCTTCAGGTCAGCTGATGTCATTTATAATCGGGCTCCCTGCGGCGCGCGCCGAAGGAGCGCACATAAGGAGCAGGTCCTGCTCCTTGGTGCGCTCCTTCGTGCGCAAACTGAGGGCGCATCTTGTTTCATGAATACAAACCTATTTCATGTTTTTAAGCGCATCATTTCGCTTCAGTATATCATATTTTTAACTTTTTTTAGCCTTTGGTTTTCCTTTGGTTTATCATTTCCTTTTTCTAGTATTGACTCATCTTCTAAAATGTCTGGAACTCTATTTCAATATAGTATTCCTACCATTTGGGGCCATCGTCCTCCTAAATTCAGATCTTCAACTCAACTCCAGCCTTGTCTTTCAGAAATTCCTATTGTATCCACTCTTAATGAATCTCAAAATAATTGCAATTTAAAAATAGGCCTTATCAACGCTCGATCTATCAAGAATAAATATCATCTAATAAAAGATTCTATCACCATTCAACAATTACATATGCTTTTTATTACTGAAACTTGGCTTTCTGACGGGGAGGAAGCTTATTTATCATACTGCTGCCCCCCAAATTATAATTATTTTTATAATCATCGTTCAAACCGTAAAGGAGGTGGCCTTGCCGCAATTTTTCAATCCAATCTAATTAATCTTAAAGATCAATCTAATGGAAATTCTGCTATTGAATATCTTGAGCTTGAACTTAATTCTAACATAAACTTCAACTTTCTGCTGCTATATGTTCCTCCACCTGTATGTCAAAATAAAATCACTTTACTTCAAGAGATCATTTTCGACTTTTGTTCATCCTCAATATTCCCACTAGTTCTAGGTGATTTTAACATTCATTTTGACAATTTCTCAGACAACAATAATCAAGACATATTAAATTTGTTTAGTTCATTAAATTTAGTCCCAAAAATTGAAGGCCCAACGCATTCAGCAAATCATACATTGGATATGATTCTTGCTCCCAATTCTCATTATATTAATTGCTCCACCCCCTTAATTAATCCAGTACCTTGGTCCGACCATTACTTTATTTCTATAAATATAGCTTTTCCAACTCTAAAATCTCATAAAAAGCAAACTGAACCTAAAATAATTTCATTTCGCAATCTCACTAAATTAGATGATATTGACATAGCACCTTTTTTCGACCCATCAACCATAGAAGATATGCCAACCACAATTGACGATCACCTTTCCTTTTGGAATTCTTCCCTTACCTCTTTTCTTGATACTAAGGCTCCAAAAATCTCTAAAATGATCTCAGCACGAAAATTATCTAATCCATGGTTTACACCAGAATTACACCTAATAAAAAAACAACTCAGAGCTTTGGAACGAAAATGGCGTCATTTTAAGACCCAAAAGAATCTTTTAATCTTTAAAGAACAAGCTGCTATATACAAATTCAAAATCAACCAGTCTAAGAAAAAATTTTATACAGACAAAATTAATAAAGCTAAAAATTCTTCAGCTCTATTTAACATTTTAAAATCTATCTCATCCCAAAATACAAAACAATCCATAAAACAGACACCGCTTTTAAAAGCACAAGGTTTAGCAGATGCTTTTAATCAAAAAATTTACAACATCCGAAATACTTTTAATTCTAATATAAGTAATAATAACTTTATAGATCATTCTGAAGATCATCTTTTTTCTGCTAAATGTTCAAATTTCAAACTCCCTTCACTTAATGATATTAAATCTCTCATGTCACAAATAAACTTAAAGAGCTCTGGATCGGAAATTCTACATCCATTTTACTTAAAAAAATTTTTTCATCTTTTAGGTCCATTTATTCACTCCATTATTCTAAAAAGCTTACAATCTGCTACAGTACCTATGATTTGGAAAACCGCTACTATTATTCCTCTACTTAAAGATCACAAAATCAGTATAAATGATCCATTAAACTATCGCCCAATCGCTAATATCGCTTTTTTAGCAAAATTGACAGAAAAATTTATATTCAATCAGATTTCTGATTTCATAGAATCCACTAATGTATTACACCCCAATCAGACAGGTTTCCGCAAGCACCATAACACAGAACATTCCCTTATCGGCTTAATAAATAACATTCACTATTTTCTGGATCATCACAGATCTGTAGTCTTATTTTCTCTGGATATTTCTGCAGCATTTGATACTATAGATCATGACTTACTTCTCAAGAGATTAGAATCAATAGGTTTTCGTGATCAAGTCCTTAATTGGTTTTCTTCTTATCTTACCAATCGAACCTCTCATGTCAAATTCAACAACGAAGAATCAGAAGAATATACAACAACCTTTGGCATCCCTCAAGGTTCAATCCTATCTCCCCTGTTATTCAATATTTATCTTGCACCATTATTGAATCTGTGCCAGTCTATAGGATTCACTGCTTTTTCATACGCAGATGATATACAGTTAATTCACCCATTTAATCCTGAAAATTACGACGACATCAAATCTTTAAATGAAAAACTCAAACAAGTTCATAATTGGCTTAATAATAATAAATTATCATTAAATATAAATAAAACAAAAGCTATGATTTTTAACTGGAAAAGAGATATCGGACTTAATTCTCCTTTCCTCCTTAACAATAAACCCATTGAAATCGTCCCTAAAACGAAAATACTAGGCGTAATAATTGACGATAGTCTGGAATTTAAAGATCACATTAATAATCTTGTTAAAACCTGCTTCTACAAATTGCGCTTAATTCGATCTCTTTCTAAATTTCTCGAACTCAAATCTCGCAATATCTTAATTCATTCTTTGGTTATATCAAAACTGGATTATTGCAACTCTTTGTTGCTCAATATTACCCAAAAGCAAAAACGACAAATGCAAATAGTTCAAAACTCGGCCATAAAACTAATTTATGATGCCAAGAAATTCGATCACGTCACTCCACTCTTTAAAGACGCACATTGGCTTCCAATTTGCCAACGTATACAGTTTAAAGTTTTACTACTTATCTATAAAAACTTGATCTTTAAAGAACCACAATGCATTTCTAAGATGCTAATTCCCTATTGTTCTGCACGCTCTCTCAGATCATCTTCCCAAAACCTATTAGTAATTCCATCTTTGAAAATTATAGGCACCCGTAGATTGGAAATGTTTTCGGTAGTCGGCCCCCAATGGTGGAACTCTTTGCCCCAATATATAAAAAACGAAAAAGATGTTCCTTCTTTTAAGAAATCTCTTAAAACTTATCTTTTTAAAAAAATTTTTAATACATAAAAATAAAAAACAAATTCTCCCATTTTTAAAAAAAAAAAAAAAAAAAATTTTTAATTTTTCGTTTCAAGTATTTTAATACCTCCTTGATGTTCTATCCTTAAATGTATTTCTCTTTTTATGATATGTAACTTTAACCTCCCTTTCCTCCCAATTGTTGTTGGTCCTGTCTAAAATTTAATGTTTATTTATTGTATGTTATTATTACTTTAATGAATTGTATGTTTTTATTATCTTACCAAATTGTATTTTAATGTACATCGCTTTGTATAATGATATAGCGATCCATCAAATATTTAATAAACCTTGAAACCTTGAAACATCATCCCTTCAAAGAAAAAAAAAAAAGACAGCTATATATCATTTTTAAAACTTTACTTGTTGTTTAAAGGGCAATCTTGAAGGTAGACCTTTTCCAAGTGTGCAACATATAAATTTAAAATATCAGGAATTATGGAGGCCTCCATTGCTTTCACTGGAAAAACTTCTGTTGAAATGCAAAATATGTTTTAGTCAGGGCAATAGTAGCTAACGTAAGAATGAAATGGTTAGGAATCCATCAAAGAGAAGTTCTCTTGTTCAAGGTAATTTCTATATTGTCAAGTACTTTGATCTGTGGGATGTTCATATAGAGTGAATCTATATCCAGAGTTACTAAAATGATAACTGAGACCAATGAAATGTGATGAGCTCTAATGTAATTTTATCTCAAGAATATAAGATTTTAAAAAAATAATCAAACTTTTACAAGGGTTCCAAAACCAAGCTGTTTGCTGATATGATTTTACTGGTAGTTTAGTCAGATATCTGCGTATTTTTGGTAGGGTGTAGATTGTCGAATAATAGAATGAGTTAGTCAGAAAATCTCTCTCTTTTATGGCAATATAACCTGCCTTAAAGGCCAAATCCACAATTTCTCTAATCTCCTTATGTAGCTCTATTGTGGAATTCTGATCTAATGAAATGTAGCATTCTGGGTCAAAGAGCTGCCTTTCTGTCTTACTAATGTAGTTTGCCCTTTTCATAACTACAATCCCCCCACCTTTATCAGCTCGTTCAATAACTATATTTGCTTGCTGTTTTATACCCATGAGGATCTTCTTCTCCATGCTTGTTTGAACGAAAATGTTATCACCACCAAAACAGAAAAGTTCTTGAAACTTTTGTACTCCCCATGAGAGGGGCGATTGGAAATTATTTTTCAGGTACAAGCTGGTCTCATGTAACTATTTTTAAAAATTCACCCAAACCAATAGCTCTTGTCTTAAATTAACTCTTGAGACACTTCATTTCTTTTTTTTGTTTTAAATAGATTTTTTATTAACTTTTTCAGAATAACAAAAATAACATATTCAACCGCCCCCTACAGGGCAATATCAACACTATTTCAGATGCACCACACAAAAAAAATCATATACAGATCCAACAAATCCACGCACCCCCCCCACCCCCCGCAAACATATAACCACCTAGGTCCTGATTCTGCAAAACGCATCTAAAGATAGATGTTTAAGATAGGTGTCCTTTGTAGAATGGTGCTCAGCAACGGTCAGCACTGTTTAGACGTCTAAATTTTTAGGCATCCTTTACAGAATCAGGTTTTAGGTGAGAGTTAGACGTCCAAACAATGTCCCTAATATTATATTATTTTATTATTATGACGTTATTAGAATGGCGATTTTATGGTGTTTTTCATTATAATTGTGATACTGGGAGTTGGATCTGTTTAATGCTTTTATTTATTTATTTATTTTCCATCAGAGACAGTGACTGGGTTTCGAACCAGCAACATTAGGATAGAAGGATGTAGGTTTAACCAGTTTGCTACACAGTGAGCTAGCAAGTTGCATAGCAATTGCAAAACTAGATCCTATAGGCATTGTAAAGGAAGTTAGGCACAGTTTGGACGTCCTTAATGCAATCTGCTAAATAGCTCTCTGGTTTTTTTATTTTAGCTTTATTAAGCTCAAAATATATTTAATAAGGCACCACATAAACAGGGCACATCAAAACAGATATATTGCATGCAAAACCTTCTATTTTTGTAGACAAACAGAAATGCTATTTGCTAATTAGAGGAAAAGATCCATTAACTGAAGCACAGCACATGAAAAACACAGCTTTATGTTTCTTGCTAAAAAGCTACCCTTTTCCCCTGATTAAACAGTGCTCCAATCAGCTCATTCTTGAAAGCAAAGAAAGCACATGTAAAAAACATATAGATTTCATACATAACCATTTGCAAAAGGGTAAAAACATAAAAAATAGATACAGACCTTAGCATGGCTTCTACTTCATTGCAAATGGAAGTGTGCAGCTGCACAATACTGACCTCATTGTGAGATCATCAAGGTGCACCTGCAAGTTAGAATGCCACAATTAAAATGTGTGCTGGGATTTGAACCCATGACCTCTGGAAGATAAGCATAGGGCTTTTACCAGGTGATCCACAGCTGCTTCCTTTTGGTTGTGAGGGTTCCTAACAAGAAAGCTTAGTGATCCTAGCCATGTGAAGGTGAAAATACCTGCGAGCATAGTTTAGCAGATCCCTGAGCTATCATATCAGATGTGAGGAAGAACGATATTAGTGTTAACTGCTGCTGCTCAAAGGGTAAAAGCCCTGTTCCCATCTTCCAGAGGTCATAGGTTCAGCAAAAAACTTGCTTCTGCCATAGTGACCATGCTGAGGCAGGTGGGAGTTGAAAGAAGAGGTCTGAAGGTTATGGGGGTTGGGAGCTGGGGAGAGGAAAAAAGGATATAAATAGGAAGACACTACTAATAGGAGTTGTTAATATGCCATATGTTGACTGGGGTACCCCTATTGCGGGATCTCCTAGAAGATCCTGGATTCTCTACAAGAAGAACTGTTCTAGCAGTTGGTAATATAAACCATGCAGTATGGGGCCTTACTGGACTTGGTGCTTACAAACAGGTAAAGTATTTCTCATGTTATAGTGGGTTAAGACAGGTATAGAAAAGACTTATTTGAAAGTGAAGGTTCTAAACTTTGTCCAGATGGGGGATTATGTCAAGGAATTGTTGTCTGGATGGGAACATTTGAAAGAAGTAGGAAAACTGTGAACAAAACTGAAAAGAGCTATTGTAAGGGCAACAAACCATTTTGTAAGAAAAGTAAGAGGAAAAGAAAGCCACTTTGGTTCTCAAAAGTAGTAGCTCAGAAGGTAAGGAAAAAGAGATTAGCTTTCATAAACTACAAAAGATCGAAGAAAGATCAAGACAGACAAACATATCTGGAAAAGTTAAGAGAGGCTGATCAAGTAGTCAGGAAAGCAAAGATGTAAATGGAAGAAAAAAATAGCAGATATGATAAAACAGGACGACAAAGACATTTTTTTCAGTGATAAGAGGAAGTCCAAAATTGGCATTGTGAGACTCAAAGATTAAGGGGAGGAATATGTAGAAGTTGATAAAGATAAGGCTGAATTGCTTAACAAATGTTTCTATTCTGTGTTCACAGCTGAGGTGCCAGGAGCAGGACCACAGAAAACTAAAGCAAATAGGACTGGAGATGTGGTAGACCCTGATCGATTTTCAGAGCACTATGTTTTTATGCAGCTCGCTAAAGGTGGATAAAATGATGGGGCCAGATGAAGTACATCCAAGGATACTGAGAGAACTTAGGGAAGTTCTGGCAGCTCCACTGACTAGAGAAGCATTGAAAAGATAAGAGTCAGGAGTGGTACTGGAGGATTGGAGAAGGGCGGATGTGGCTCCTCTCCATAAAAGTCGAAGTAAGGATTTTTGTGGTAAGTAAATTAATGGAAACACTTTTAAAATATAGAATGGTGACATTTCTGTAATTCAATGGATTACAGGATCCGAGACAACATGGCTTCCCTAGAGGCAGGTCTTGCAAAATAAATCTGATCATTTTAATTGACTGGGTGACAAGAGATTTGTCGCTCTTAAGCCTATCAATCTGCCTGCATACTTCTTCTAGACTGACTTGTCAACATTGTCAGTTTCCTGTCTTCCCCTCCAGTGTATAGCCTCTTTGGTAAATACAGACGCAAAAAATGTGTTCAGTTTATCAGCGATGGCTTTGTCCTCCTTTAGCACTCCCTTTATTCCATTATCATCCAACGGTCCCACTGCTTCCTTTGCGGGTCGTTTCCCCTTAATATATCGAAAGAACGGCTTTAAGATTTTTGCCTCCTTGGCTATTTTTTCCTCATAGCCTCTTTTGGCTCTTTTTACCGCTTTATGACACTTGCGTTGATGCTATTTGTGCTTTTTCCAGATGAATGACCAGAAAAAGAGCTCCTCAAAACCAGGGTTCATATGTTGCCCAACCTGCAAAAAGAATATGAGCACGGCGGATGCCCATGAGGTCTGTGTCCGATGCCGGGAGAAGCACACCTCATGGCAGCCTGCCCACTCTACCTACAGATGTCTCCGAGGGTTCGCAAGCACAGACTGCACGCTCTCAGGGACTTCCTGGAAGACCCCCAGGCAGCACAGGGATCAAGAAAAGCAATGGCCCGTGAGATCAGAGTAGCTCCTAACCTGCCTGCCTCAGGACTCTCCAGACTGCCCACCCTGCACTCGTCGGAAGTTGAGTCCTGCCAATTATCAGCAGCAGGAAAACCCTCCAACACGGCTTGTGCTGCCCCAGCTGAAGTCCGCCAGACGGTAACTGAAAAACAGGCTACCCCAGCTCACCTCGAGGTGCAAGAGCGCTGATCCTAAACCCACGGCTTCTCCTCCTAACCCCACGGCTTCTCCTCCGGCTGCCATGTAAAGCAGCACTCTCCCCACAGCGGCGAAAAGCATCGGGGCCAGCACCAACGCCGCTGGACTCCAACGTCAGACCGGAGCTTCTCCCGGAAGTCCTTCTGCACTGCAATGGAGATCCACCCTGCAAAGGCCTTCCCAGCAACAGCCGATGTCGAGCAGTGCTCCATCGCGCTCAGCGCCAGCCTTGCAGTGACCATGCTGCAAGCCCCACCCACAAATGCTCAAGAGTCTCCTGGCACTGCCCCCCTTAAAGAGACAGCGCACACACAATTTCCTCTGTTCCAGCCCAGACCTCCAGCAGGGAATGGAGCAGAGGAAGAGGTACACAGCCAGGTGAGCCAAGCACAGAAGCAACAGGTCCCCCCTCTTCAGAGTCGTCAAGCCCGCAATCACCGCAAGCGTGACAGATGCAGGAGGCACCACAGATCCTCAAAATCTCTAACCTACCACTAGGACTCCAATCTTCCAAGCGTGTAGGGCACAGCCACAACAAAACATGGCGGACTGCAGAGGATGCCATCACCCCAGCAGCAGCTTCTGGACCTGTTTTCCAGCCTCATCTCCTGACTCTTCACACCTCTGGTAACACCAGCATCCCCTGCAATGACCACTTCACCTATGCGGAAGCCCACTGGGTCGTCAGGCCGAACAAAAACAACCTCCTCACGATCACTCACATCAGAATCCCCAGACTAAGGGAACGTCTACTCGCCCCCAGACATGGATGACCATCAGGAGATGTCACACTCGGGGGTAACGGAAGACAAGGTACCCAAAACCACATCTTTTGAGCAACCCCAGGAAGACCTATCGTACCCCAAGTTCCTCCAAAAAGTGAGCTTGGCATTGGCACTCTCAACCCCGGCGACACTGGAAAGCTCCAACGAAGAAAGAGGCATCCTCAAATGTCTGGACACACCAAAGACCCCCAATGACCATACCTGTTCACAAGATGCTGCTAGACTGCCGATAAGATCTGGCAAACACCCGTCTTGGGCACGGCGGTCTCCAGAAAACTGGACCTAAAGTACCAAGTGCTACTCACACCGGGATTGAACAAACCTCAGCTCCCGCACCACTCTTATCATAGTGAAGTCGCCTCTGAAGAAAGCCAGAAGCTCCAAATCACATGCGAATGAACCACCAGGAAAAGAAAACAGAACCCTGGACACAGTGGGGAAGAAGGTATATCACGGAATCCTTCTGAATACCAAGATAAACGCCCACCTTTTCCAACTAATCTTCTACAACAATGCTCTAGTGAGAAAAATGGAAGAAGCCATCACCTCACTCCCACCCGAATGTGTCTCCACCTTGACATAGTAACATAGTAACATAGTAGATGACGGCAGATAAAGACCCGAATGGTCCATCCAGTCTGCCCAACCTGATTCAATTTAAATTTTTTTTTTTTTTGTAATTTTTCTTCTTAGCTATTTCTGGGCAAGAATCCAAAGCTTTACCCGGTACTGTGCTTGGGTTCCAACTGCCAAAATCTCTGTTAAGACTTACTCCAGCCCATCTATACCCTCCCAGCCATTGAAGCCCTCCCCTGCCCATCCTCCACCAAACGGCCATACACAGACACAGACCGTGCAAGTCTGCCCAGTAACTGGCCTAGTTCAATATTTAATATTATTTTCTGATTCTAAATCTTCTGTGTTCATCCCACGCTTCTTTGAACTCAGTCACAGTTTTACTCTCCACCACCTCTCTTGGGAGCGCATTCTAGGCATCCACTACCCTCTCCGTAAAGTAGAATTTCCTAACATTGCCCCTGAATCTACCACCCCTCAACCTCAAATTATGTCCTCTGGTTTTACCATTTTCCTTTCTCTGGAAAATATTTTGTTCTACGTTAATACCCTTCAAGTATTTGAACGTCTGAATCATATCTCCCCTGTCTCTCCTTTTCTCTAGGGTATACATATTCAGGGCTTCCAGTCTCTCCTCATACGTCTTCTGGCGCAAGCCTCCTATCATTTTCGTCGCCCTCCTCTGGACCGCCTCAAGTCTTCTTACGTCTTTCGCCAGATACAGTCTCCAAAACTGAACACAATACTCCAAGTGGGGCCTCACCAATGACCTGTACAGGGGCATCAACACCTTCTTCCTTCTACTGACTACGCCTCTCTTTATACAGCCCAGCATCCTTCTGGCAGCCGCCACTGCCTTGTCACACTGTTTTTTCGCCTTTAGATCTTCGGACATTATCACCCCAAGGTCCCTCTCCCCGTCCGTGCATATCAGCTTCTCTCCTCCCAGCATATACGGTTCCTTCCTATTATTAATCCCCAAATGCATTACTCTGCATTTCTTTGCATTGAATTTTAGTTGCCAGGCATTAGACCATTCCTCTAACTTTTGCAGATCCTTTTTCATATTTTCCACTCCCTCTTCGGTGTCTACTCTGTTACAAATCTTGGTATCATCTGCAAAAAGGCACACTTTTCCTTCTAACCCTTCAGCAATGTCACTCACAAACATATTGAACAGGATTGGCCCCAGCACCGAACCCTGAGGGACTGCACTAGTCACCTTTCCTTCCTTCGAGCGACTTCCATTAACCACCACCCTCTGGCGTCTGTCTGACAGCCAGTTTCTGACCCAGTTCACCACTTTGGGTCCTCAGCATCATCCAACAGGAGTACCGCATCAGGTTTAAGCTGGCCCCTCCATGCCACCCATCGAAGAGACACAAAAAGCGGGAACCCCTGCCTCATCTCATCCTAGAGGAGGTCCAGTCCCTGATACAAGCAAAAGTCATAGAACCAGTGCCCCCAGCAGAACGTAACCAAGGTTTCTACTCACAATACTTCCTCATCCCAAAGAAGACAGGCGGTTTCAGGCCCATCCTAGATCTGCACTACCTCAACCAGTATGTCAAGGAAAAATTCTGCATGCAATCTCTAGGATCCATCCTTCCCCTAATCCAGAAGGACAACTGGCTGCCATCCCTAAACCTACAGGATGCTTACTCACAAGTCCCCATCCACGAAAAGCACAAGAGGTTCCTGGTCTTCACTGTCCACGACCAGCACTACCAATACTGGGTCCTCCCATTTGGACTCTCATCAGCCCTAAGTCTTCACAAAATGCGAAGCAGTCACAGCAGCACACCTCTGCAAACAAGGTATGCATATTCCCATACCTCGACGACTGGCTTCTAATAGGAACCTCAGCAAACGAAACAGCAGGAGCAGTCAACACCACTATCAGCCTGCTACAATCACTTGGCTTCCTAATCAACCTCCAAAAGTTGCATCTGCAGCCAACACAATCCCTGGAGTTCACTGGGGCAAAGATCTGCACAGCCATCAGCACAACCTTTCTACCTACCCCAAGAGGCCAGACGATCCTCACCCTCACAGAGCACATATCTCCTCCAAGTGAACCACAGCAAGGACTCTGCTGCACTTCCTGGGACACTGTGCAGCCTCCGATTATGTGATTCCCCTCGCCAAGTTACACATGTGACCTCTCTAGTGGCATCTCAAGAAAGGTTGGAACCAACACTGCCAACCCCTGACACACAAGGTAGCCATCAACCAGTTGGCTAGAGTCACCCTGAGCTGGTGGCAGGGGCAACAGAACATCAACAAGGGAAGCCCCCTCCGGCCAGCATTTCACCAGCTCACCCTCATAATGGATGCATCCAAGGCCAGATGGGGAGCACATCTCATGCACTTGCGCACCAAGGGCTGCTGGTCATAGTCCGAGGCGAAGTACCACATCAATCTCCTAGAACTCCAGGCCATCGGGAAGGCGCTGAGAGTCTTTGCCCAGTGGATATCTAACAAGACTGTCCTTATCCAGACGGACAATCAAGTGGCGATGTTTTATATCATCAGGCAGGGGGGCACAGGCTCCCTCCCCCTCTGCGGGGAGGCTTACAGAATTTGAACGTTCGCTCTATCTATCCATCAATTGCAATCTACAGGCAACCTTCCTGCTGGGCATACACAACACCCTGGTGGACAGCCTCAGCTGGACCCACATGAATGGTACCTCCACCCAAGGGTAGCAAATGACCTATTCAAAAGACGGGGCAACCCGGAGCTAGGCCTCTTTGCCAGCGAATCCAATATGAAGTGCCCACGTTTTTGCTCCAAGTGACCATCCCAGTCCAGTCTGTGCTCCGACGCATTCACAATCCACTGGGGATACTAGCTGCTATACGCATATCCCCCCAAGCCTCTTATCTATAAGAGGATAGGAAAAATCATGCAGGATGGGGCATTGATAATCCTCATCACCCTGCACTGGGCCAGACAGTCATAGTTCCCCTTCCTCCATAGCTTGGCAATGCAGCCACTGGTGGGCCTTCCTCACAGACCAGACCTCATCATACAGGACCAGGGAACCACGCTGCACCCAGACCTACAAACACTAGCCCTAATGGCCTAGATGTTGAAAGGATGACCCTAGCCCTACATGACCTGACGCAAGAGGTCGCAGAAGTCCTGCTAGCAGCCAGACGTCCAGCTACCAGAAAGTCCTACATGCTCAAATGTAGGTGCTTCGAAACATGGTGTTCAACAGCACAGCTGAACCCCTTTGCATGCCAAATCCTGTTGATCCTCCAGTACCTATTACACCTCTCAACCAGAGGCCTCAAGTCAAGATCCATCAGAGTACACCTGAGCGGCATCTCCACCTTCCATGACAACATCGACGGAGGGGCCCTGGCAACACATGCCCAGGTTTATGAAGGGACTTTAAAACCTCCATCCTGCTCTGAGACCTCCACCACCTCATGAAATACCCATTTGAATCCGTGGAGGAGACAGACTCCAAACTCATCACCTGGTAAACCATCTTCCTCACAGCCATCACATCAGCCAGGCACATCAGTGAACTGCATATCCTACCTACACGTAGTTCAGCCATGACCACGTCTTACTCAGGACTCACCCCAAGTTCCTTCCTAAAGTGGTCTCCCCCTTCCACCTCAACTAGGCAATCGTGCTTCCTTCTTTTCACCCAGAGCCACATACCAACCAGTTGGAACAGTAACTCCACACCCTTACTGTACCTGAGTGCTGAAAATATACCTGCTGCACACTCAACCTTGGTGCAAGTCCTCACAACTCTTTGTCTCGTGGGACCCCAACAAGAGAGGTGCTCCAGTCAGCAAACACACCCTCTCCAGCTGGATATCGGACTGCATCACATTCTGCTACAAGAAGACCTTAAACTAACAAGCAAGGCCACAGCACACCAGCTCTGAGTTGTATCAACCACAGCGGCCAACCTACACTCCACCTCATTTAAGGACAGCTTATGTTCTTATCTGTAAAGCAGCAATATGGTCCTCCAGACACACCTTCATCAGACACTACTGCCTGGATCGCCCACTACACACCACAAATGACTTTGGGCTAACAGTCCTCCAGACAGCACAATTAACTCCCAACCCCGCTAAAGACAGGAGGTCGACAGCCAAGCCCTCCTCCACAGAGAAGCCTGCCTGAGCAAAGACTACCTCAGTAAGACTGTGCTAAAACTATCACAATAAGGCCGGGCTAAGACCCCGAGAGTAGTCAGTTGACCACTGTTAGCAAGTTTTATTGTAAAAAAAAAAATCAAAACCCATATATAGTAGCCTAAATGCCCTGTTGGCACCGAGGTTTCAAGGTTACATTCCTTAAGTTCTCTTCAGGAAAGAGTTTTGTTGACTAAAATTAAGTTCATATCAACAAACAGAACCTTCTCATTTCTCATCCTTTAAAAATAAATAAATAAACAAATAAAATATAAAGGTATGAGCCAATTAAGAAGTACAGCATCCTCATCCTACCACAGCAGCACAGATCAGGCAAATAAATTAATCACCCTCCTATGCCCCGTAGCTAGGGAGGCACCAAGGGTGGCTGACTCATCCTGCTTGTCCATGGAGAACGTGAAGTTACTTACCTGTAACGGAGGTTCTCCGGGACAGCAGGATTAGTCAGCCACACTATCCCGCCCTCCTCCCCATGCGGATGATGTTGTGATACACTCCACAAGACATAGCTAGAGACAATTGAGGCCACATTGTTGCAGCATGGGTATATAAAGGGGTGCCAGCACATGCTCAGAGGGAGCTACTAAAAGCCTTCCTCTGAGCTCTGGGAGAGCAAATCCACTTTCAGGGCCGTCGAATGACATCACCAAGGATGACTGACTGATCCTGCTGTCCCAGAGAACCTCCGTTATAGGTAACTTCACTTTCTCTGTTAACTAATTAAACTGGAGTCTACTGGTTTCATCTGTTATCATAATTTTCTCAAATATAACCATCTTTCTGACTATAAAAATATGTTTACATCAGAAAGATAAGAATTCAGTCTTAATCAGACAAGTTATAAACCCTATTTTCACCTCAACAAGACTAGATAATTACAGTAATAATGCACATTTTCTCACAAACTATTAACAGATCTAGTCCATTTTCTGTTTTGCATCAGTACTTCTACTAAAAGTACTTAAAATCAGAGCAATTGAAATACACCGTCTCTACCCTCCCGATAATAATTTTCTGCAATAAGCTCTCTTTGCACTGTTCAAGAGGCAAGAACATGCAAGAAGGCCCTGTTTTGCAAATGCCATCATAAACACAATAGCTCCTGGTTTGTGCACCCATCCAGTCATCACTTACTGAGTTGAGCCCTGATGAGAAGGGGAGAAGCACCCAGACACAAAGGAGCCCATAGAAGCAGGCAACATAGAAACCTCTAATCAGTCTTGATAAATTTCACAGCCACATGTCTGGCCTTTACACAGCAGCACTGACCCTTGGAGGCTGAGCTCCTTGAAGACTGTACCACAAGAAGAGAGAGAGATCATGGAAGAGGAGACAGACAGCACACTCATTAAAATATTATGTAATGTTAGCCTAGCCCATTGCTTCTGGAATAATCAACTGCTTTCTGATCAACACTTACCCCCTCTTTTACAAAACTGCAATAGCAGTTTCTAGTGTGGGGAACTATGCTGAATGGCCTGCGCTACTCCTGACACTCATAGGAAAATGAGCATCGGAAGCAGCGTGGGCCATTCAGCATGGCTCCCCATGCTAGAAACTGCTATCGCAGTTTTGTAAAAGGAGGCTTTAGTGACCACATTTAAATTCCTTCAGCAGCTGTAAAAGTAAGGGTTCAATTTTTCCCAAATGCTTTCACGCATCAGAACACCATTTCCTTTAAAATTAAGGAGTAGAAGAGTACTCCCACTAGCAGTGCACAGTGTTCTTCAGCATACCACAATCTCTTTCCAAACTGACAGAACGCAAAATTGTTTTACTCTCCTAGATATAACCTTTCACATATCAGATTTTTTTTTTGTAATATATTTTTATTGAAAGGTGGTAAAGAGAACAAATACATGTACTACATGCCAAGCCATTCACTTTCTTTCTCTGCTGATACCAGGTCAGAGATAGACAGATGAATTCACACCATAAGACATTATTTTTTATTACTCTGTAAAATAAATTCTTAAAAATAACAATATTTAAAAAAATAAGTTAAGACAGAGTGAATATGAATCTTCAATCTCATCTAAAGAAACAACCAAGTTGATTTATTTGTAGATATCTTCTGTTTTTCAAAATTAGCGATGTAAAATATAGTGAAATGTGTTCATTTATATATAATGTTCTCCCTAGGGCCTTTTAGCCAGGCGCTCTGCCAGGCTAATTTAGATGAGAGCCCGGCTGCCATCTATCGTGAATCCTGCCGCTGCTGCTCAACATTTTTTAAAAAAAACAAACAACACACTTCTCACCGGCTTGGAGATTTCCCGCCTTAGCCCATAGCGAACTCATGCTTCGGGGCTCTAAGGTGTGTGTGCCGGCTTCCCTTCGAAACCGGAAGTTACGTCCCGGGGGGAGGAGAAGAGAAGGGAAGCCGGCACATACACATTAGAGCCCCGAAGCATGAGTTCGCTACGGGCTAAGGCAGGAGACAGGTCAACGACATTGGGAAGCTTACAACTTGCTGCTTTTACTTGCTTCGGGCCTTCATTGCTGCCGGGTCCTGCCTTTCTGTTTTCACGAAGGCAGGACCCGGCAACGAGGAAGGCCCGAAGCACGAAAGAGCAGCAAGTTGTAAGCTTCCCAACGTCGCTGACCTATGGAGGGAAGCTTGCGACTCTGCTGATGGGAGGGATGGGAACAGAAATGCTACTGCTGCACCCAAAGGAGGGGAGGGGGAATAGAAATGCTGCTGCACCCATTGGGGGAGGAGAGGGGGAAGAGAAATGTTCTGCTGCTGCACCCATATTTTTTTTTTTTTGGGGGGGGGGAGAAATGCTGCTGCTGCACCCAATATTTTTTTGGGGGGAGGGGGAAGAAAAATGCTGCTGCTGCACCCAATTGGGGAGGGGAAGAGAAGTGCTGCTGCTGCAGCACCCAATTGGGGAGAGAGAGGGGAGATGGAAGACCAGGGAAGGGAGAGGAGAGGAAAGAGATGCCAAGACCATGGGAGTGAAAGAAAGGAGCTACCAGACCATGGAAGGGAGGAGAGATGTCAGGGCATATAGGAGGAGGGGGAGGATGCAGATGCCAGACCAGGTGAAAGTAAGGAGAAGAAATGTCAGATAATGGAGTGGGAGGGGGAGATGGAAGGAGAAGAGAGAGATGCCAGGGCAGTTTGTGGTTCTGGGGAGATGCAAAGAGATCTATCTGAGGAATTCCCCACTGTGAAAAAATGTGACCAAGAGACGAGGAATTGAGTGGGTTGCAGAAGACGACTCAATTTGTTCGCCAAACAGTTTTTCGCCCCTTGGATGTAAACAGCTTTCAGGAAGGTGTTGTGGAGGATTGCCCAGTCCCAAACTTTCAGAGCTTCTTGACAAAGGGAGAGAGATCCCGTTCCTCCCTGCTTGTTGACATAGTGCATGGCGACTTGGTTGTCTGTTCGGATGAGGACTTCCGTGTCGTGAAGATGTTCAAAACCTTTGAGAGCATTGAAGATTGCTCTGAGTTCCAACAGATTGATATGACACTGTTGATCCATGCTGGACCAGTGGCCTTGAGTACAGAGACTGTCGAGGTGAGCACCCCAAGTGTAGGTCAAAGAATCTGTCATGAGGACCTTCTGATGAGGTGGCATCTGAAATAGTAATCCTCTGGAGAGATGGAAGAGAGCAACCACCAGCAGAGAGACTGGCTCAACGAAGGAGTGACTGTAATGTGTCAAGACAGTAGATCGCAAGCCTGCGTCCACCGAGATGCCAAGGTCCACTGAGGAATTCAGAGGTAACGTCTGGCAAAAGGAGTCACGTGTACTGTGGAGGCCATGTGACCTAATAGTACCATCATGTGTCTTGCTGAGAGTGAAGAGCGGGAAGACACTTTGTGACAGAGCTGAAGAAGAGCATCCAGACGTTGTTGAGGAAGGAATGCTCCGAGTTGGATAGTGTCCAGAACAGCTCCGATGAACTGTAGATTCTGAGAGGGCTGAAGTTGGGATTTGGGAAAGTTGATTTCGAATCCCAAGCTTTGTAGGAACCACGTAGTCCATTGGGTTGCTACAATAACCCCCTGAGATGTGGAATCTTTGATAAGCCAGTCGTCTAGGTAGGGAAACACCTGAAGACTATGGTTCCTTAGAGCTGCTGCTATTACTACGAGGCACTTGGTGAACACTTTGGGAGATGATGCCAGGCCAAAGGGTAGCACTCTGTATTTAGAATGCAGATTCCCACCCGAAATCTGAGGTACTGATGGGAGGCCGGGTGAATGGGGATGTGAGTGTAAGCCTGGGGAAAGTGCTTGGGGAAAAGCATGAGATCTTGAGAACATAACCAATCGTTCTGATCTAGAAGGGGATAAAGGGATGCCAGGGACAGCATGCAAAATTTTTCTTTAACTAAAAATTTGTTGAGAGCCCTGAGATCCAGAATGGGTCGCAGATCGCCCGTCTTCTTTGGAACTAGGAAGTAACGGGAGTAAAAACCCCTGCTCTGCTGTTCCAATGGAACTTCCTCGATAGCACGGAGATGAAGCAGAGCTTGAGCTTCCTAAAGAAGAAGGGCGGTCTGGGATGGATTGGAAGGATAGTCTCTTGGAGGAAGCTCTGGTGGAATTTGAGAGAAATGAAGAGAGTATCCTTCCCTAATGACTGACAACAACCAGAGGTCGGAAGTAATGGTCTCCCATCAATGGTAAAAATGATGGAGACGACCTCCTATGGGGGGAAGGGAGGACAGAGTCAGAACGATGGAGGTTATGCTCTGTGTGAGACAGTCAAAAAGGCTGAGCAGCTTTAGGTGCAGAAGGTTGAGGTTTCTGTTGCTTCTGCTGTTGTTTCTTGGCGGGTGCTTGAGTATAAGGAGTCGCCCTTGCAGGATAACTCCTCTAGAAAGTTGGAAAAGGTTGAGAAGGCTTTGCAGGAGCTGGTCTGACAATGGAAGCAAAAGATTCTTCATGCTCAGACAACTTCTTGGTGGCGGCCTCTATGGATTCATCAAAGAGGTCATTGCCTTCACAAGGAATATTAGCCGGACAATCCTGAAGATTAGGGTCCATATCAATAGTGCGAAGCTAGGCAGCGCATCGCTACTGAGAAAGCAGTAGAAGAAAGTTCAAAGGCATCGTAAGATGACTGGAAAAGATGTAGTCAGAGTTGCGCCAAGGTAGCACCGAGTTCCAGAAACTCCACATGTCTATGTTCATCTAAGTTCTTCATAAAACTTGGAAGATGGTCAATCTAAAACTTCAAATAAGTCGTGAAGATGAAATTGTAATTTAGGACTCTAGAGGCCATCATGGAATTCTGGTAAAGGCGACGGCCAAACTTGTCCATGGTCTTGCCCTCTCTTCCAGGAGGTACTGTGGCATATACTCTAGAAGGATGGGTCCTCTTTAATGAAGATTCCACAAGAAGGGATTGGTGAGAAAACTGTGAATTCTCAAATCCCTTGCAATGTAGTGTTCTATACCTCGATTCCAATTGATCTGGAAAAGCAGGTATAGCATAAGGAGTCTCTAGATTTCTTTTGAAAGTTTGAGACATAAGCCTATTAAGAGGAAACTTTAGGAACTCTGCAGGAGGCTGAGGCAGATGCATTTCCTCTAAAATACTCCTTAGAATATTTAGAACCAGCATCCAATTTAATTTCCAGGTCATCAGTCATTTGACGAACAAAGGAGGAAAAAGATAATTGATCTGCTAGAGCCTGGCCTCGAGAAGGACTCGATGGCCTCAAGGCACCTCGAGAGGAGAAGGAAGGCGAAGCCGCTCTAGAGTACTAGTAACCCAAAGAATACACAGACTTGGAGGAGACATTGGAATCAGCTGAGTCCTCGGGGTCTGGAAGTGGAGACCTCAATCGAGGGGTTGGAGGCCTCGAAGAGCTGGAAGGTCTGGATTGAAGCCTGGACGAGGAAGGCTTTTCTGTGGAAGAAGACCTGCGCCTCGATGCATGCCTCGAGCAACCTGCCCCACCAGTCAGTCAACGAAAATAAAAGAAGTATTTTTTTGTTGTTTTTTTTAACAGAAAATAAAGAAATGAACACAGCGATTCGCAAAAGAAGTAATACAAACCGCAGTGAAGAGAAGGCACGATGCAACGAAGTTTCACAAAGAGCTTCAAAGACAGACTTCTCGGCTCCGCGCAAAACTGAGAACTGAGGAGACTCGCCCTGTGCTGGACGGGAAGGTACTCGCGCATGCGCGATGCGGCAGACTCGAAACTTCAACGTTTCTCCATGCAAGTCTGTTTGCGAGGCTGTCCGCATCCGGGCTCCGTGGATGACGTCACCCAAATGTGAGAATAGGTTGCCTGCTTGTCCTGGGATAACAGCAGTATACTGTACTGCAGGGGTGCCCAAATGGTCAATTGCGATCAACCAGTAGATCGCAAAAGCAATGCGAGTTGATCGTATTGCCTTTGCAATCTTTTTCTTCCTGCCTTCCCGAGCTAGGCCAGGCGCGTACAAGCGCCGGACTCACAAGACTTCACCTCTGACATCAATTCTGACGTCGGAGAGGAAGTTCTGGGCCAGGTTGTTTTCATCCACTTCAGGTTTATACAACTCCTCCACAGTAGCAGAGGCACATTTTTCATCTGAACTTTCAGCACATTGTGCTGCATATGTGCAAGGATGAATTGGAACTGGATTCTCTGAGTCATGAGGAATGGGTTTAATTGCTGACGAGCAATCAGGATACACAATTTTTGATTTATTCCTCTTTGTGAATCCAGCAATTTTTGTCATGCAAAAATAACAGTCTGAGTGATGATTTGTTGGTTCATGGCACGCCACACCATGGGTACAGCGAAAGGCATCTTCTTCCATTTCCCATTCAGCCACTGTGTTAATCTGAAATAGCAGACAATGCAGCACACATGAGGTGCCCACACTTTCATCTTAGTCGCCAACTTTACAGCCAAAATAATGCTTGAATGCACGTTGAAGTCTGCTGGACAGATTCTTTTATCTTGTGCGACTGCACGTACGCTCCGGCGACTTTCAACAAGTCTCAAACCTTAAAACGTGCCACGAAGGTAAGGGGGAGGGAGGGAGATAGATAGATTAGGGTAGGTAGGAAAGAGGAAGGGGGCCGCGCGCATTCCCTCCCTTAACTGTGGGGGACAAGGCCATTTACCACTCTACAGGGTGAGCACCTTTCTCCCCCTCCACCGTTTTGGCGAATTACCTGTGGCTACTCGCGGCTAGCCGTGGGTAACATCCACTGTGTCATTCTCTAGTTCAGAGCTGGGTGCAGAACTTGGCAGGGAGGGGGCTGGGTGCAGAACTTGGCAGGGAGGGGGGCTAAGTGCAGAACATAGCAGGGGAGGGAACACTGGGTGCAGATCCTGGCAGGGCATGACACATGAATATTAAGCACCCATCTTATATTCGAGTCAACCATTTTTCCTCCTTTTGGGGGGGGGGGGGAATGGGGGGCTTATATTAGGATCGACTTATATTCGAGTATGTAAACCATTAACTCCATGCAAACTAACAGCTGACCTCCCCATCGACCTGAACAAGTAACCAACTCTAATCTTCATCTTCCCCACTAGTAATCCACTCCCATCCTCTATTTCTTCCCTCTGCCTCCTCTATTTAACGTCCCCCAAATTGTAATCCCTCTGCATCTACTGTGTAAACATCCCCTAAAATTGTAACTCCCCTGCATCTACTGTGTAAGCGTCTCCCAAATTGTATCTTCCTGGAAATGTCCAGCTATCTTATACTGTAATCCGCTTAGAACTGCAAGGTACAGGCGGAATAGAAGTCACTAATGTAATGTAACTTTCACCAATTTTCACTCAATTTTGATATATAAAAATATAAGGATAAATATTTTGAACATCTCCTCAATTAGGGGTCTACCAAAATCTTTTGTTGTTAGGTGTATTCCACAGTAGAAAGAGTCTACTGCTGCTGCCACGTCTGTCCTTCTGTATGCATCTATCAAGGCTCCTTTCAATGATGAAATTTGGAAGAAGTCTTTTCCTGTCTGAAATAAGGATCACCCCTGATACATATGGTAAAATAGCAAAGGAAGAAATAGAACTCATGTTTAACCCATCACATCAATACACTAACAAAAAAAGGAAAGAAGCTTAAGAAATGTACCTACTTTGCATTACACAATGAGAATACAGTTTAACATATTGTGTTCATTAGAGTAGCCAAAGTCAATTTAAAGATAAACCACTTTTTATCCATGTCCCTGAGAAATCAACCTATGGGAAAAATCTTGTCTGCTCCATCCCCTTGCTTCTGAATGGTTCCAGCGACTAAGGTATGGAATAAATTGCCCCTTAATATTTTTTTTTTCATGTGGCTATGAGTAAAACAATGTTTGTTTCTCCCCCTGAAGAAACTTAGATAGGATAAGTAAAACAATAGCATGTTATTACCTTTCTGAGACCACAGTCTCTGCAGCGGAGTTACTAAAAGTGGCTTCTGTGATATCACTCTGCCCATTGATGAGCTCACTACAAGGAACCATTGTTATTCTGCTGCCCACAGCAATTCTCAGGACCTCCTGCTGCTCTGCAGCTGTAGTAGTCGTCTCTAGAAACTGTCCACCTTCTTTGATGCGCTGCTGAATCATCGGGGTGAGGGGCATTTCAAAGGTAAAGGAGCTATCAGGTTCATAGTACAAAGTGTCCAATGACTCTACACTGTAATATAAAGAAGTATTGTCCAGGATGCTTTCAAACTGTGAACTGTAAAGATCTGTAGAATCTTCTGAAAACCTCTGAGGCAGAAGCGCACCATCATTTTCTAATAGGACCACTTCAGCAGTATTCCTAGAAATTCATTTAAAAAAAAAAAAAAAGAGAGAGAATTTTGGTCCAGGTTGGTTCACTATGCGATTTGAATAAACTTGCATATACAGTAAAACCTTGAATTGCAAGTAACTTGATATGCAAGTGTTTTACAAGACAAGCAAAACATTTTATTAAAATTTTAACTTGACATACAAGCAACGTCTTGCAATACGAGTACATACAGTATTTTGTATTAAAGTTTTTGGGTTGTGGAGTTTCCATTATTTCTTATGGGGAAATTCGCTTTGATATACAAGTGTTTTTGGATTACAAGCATGTTTTCGGAAAGAATTATGCTCGCAAACCAAGGTTTTACTGTATTACCAAGTTTATTTTCTATTATTTATTTATTTTGCTAAACACTTAGCACTAGTGTTGCTCTGATCTAAAATGTATTTTTACATATAACCAGTGGCGTAACGAGGGTGAGTAGTGCCTCTCCCCCACCCTTTCCCGACCTCCTCTGCCACGTGTGCGCCCCCCCTTCCCTTCCCCCGTATCTTTTTAATTTTCCAGGCACGACCAAAAGCATGAACTTGCTGCCCGCATCATGTCGATTATTCCTCCAACATCACTTTCTAAAGGTGACACTGATGCAGGCAGCAAGTTTATAATGCTACTCATGCAGGAAAAATTAAAGAGGTACGAGGGGAGAGAAGGGATGTATGCGCACAGCGGAGGAAGAGGACAGGTGCCTACATCCCTTACAAAGACTACACCCAAGGCAGACCGCCCCCCCTTACTAAGCCACTGCATATAACTATTATATTAAGGCTTAATTTTCAATGTTTTTACCTTTAACTTTGTTTAAAAAAAAAAAAAGATTTTAATCCACCATAATTAGATGTATACTTCAGAAAGACTAACAATACTTCAGATGTAGGGAGAATGCTGAAAAACCTATGTACACACAGGATTTTCAAAATGGTATATGCATTGTATGCATGTTGCAAATACATATACTGTACTTTATACTGGAATTTTACAACGCGCAAAGATACATGTTTTAATCACACTGTACCTCTTTAGCACTTGATGGTTTAAAACAGTTTATAAATTTTCAACTTAGAACAAAAAGAGATTATGTACTTACACTGGTAAGCTCTTTTCCAGTAGATAGGCAAGACATTTTAGACAGATGGGTTGTGTTCCCATAGCAACTTGCCATCTGTAGAAGGAATCCTCTCCGGATTTTTTTCTCTGTGCCTCTGCTATACTTCACTGTGCTCTCTAGCTCCACCTACAGTTAGTACCCAAGCACTAAGAGCCACCAAATCAACGTGAAGTAGACCAGTGTTTTTCAACCGCTGTTCCGCGGCACACTAGTGTGCCGCGAGATGTTGCCTGGTGTGCCGTACGGTCAGGGCCGCCATCAGGGCAGTACCACCAGTCTAGGGAGAGGGGCGGTCCGCCCCACGTGGACAGGAGAGAGCTGGACGGGGGACCCGCGGAATTCAATACATCTCGAGCCGCGAGGCTCGTCTTCTGTTCCTGCCTGCCCTGCAGCTAACATATAGCCGATCGCAAGCGTTCCCCGATGTCAGCGCTGACGTCGGAGGGAGGGCTTAAGCAAAGCCTGCCCTCCGACGTCAGCGCTGACGTCGGAGAATACTTCCGTTCGGCTATTTGTGTGCGGCAGCGCAGGCAGGAAGCAGAAGACAAGCCTCGCGGCTTGAGCTTCGTTTTGCTGAGAAAGTTGCAAAGATGGGCTGGGAGGCAAACACGGAACACAAAAGGGGGGAGGGAGTGCGTTTTTGGACACAGAAGGCATGGACTTGGGAGAGAGGAAGGGAGGGAAAGAGATGCTGAGGTGGGGGAGGGAATGCGTTTTTGGACACAGAAGAAATGGACTTGGGAGAGAGGAAGGGAGGGAAAGAGATGCTGAGGTGGGGGAGGGAATGCGTTTTTGGACACAGAAGAAATGGACTTGGGAGAGAGGAAGGGAGGGAAAGAGATGCTGAGGTGGGGGAGGGAATGCGTTTTTGGACACAGAAGAAATGGACTTGGGAGAGAGGAAGGGAGGGAAAGAGATGCTGAGGTGGGGGAGGGAATGCGTTTTTGGACACAGAAGAAATGGACTTGGGAGAGAGGAAGGGAGGGAAAGAGATGCTGAGGTGGGGGAGGGAATGCGTTTTTGGACACAGAAGAAATGGACTTGGGAGAGAGGAAGGGAGGGAAAGAGATGCTGAGGTGGGGGAGGGAATGCGTTTTTGGACACAGAAGAAATGGACTTGGGAGAGAGGAAGGGAGGGAAAGAGATGCTGAGGTGGGGGAGGGAATGCGTTTTTGGACACAGAAGAAATGGACTTGGGAGAGAGGAAGGGAGGGAAAGAGATGCTGAGGTGGGGGAGGGAATGAGTGTTTGGACACAGAAGGCATGGACTTTGGAGAGAGGAAGGGAGGGAAAGAGATGGTTGTGTACACGGGGAATAGAAGAAAGGAGAATTTTTGGTCATAGGGAGGGAGTGAGGTACAGATAGTGGCATACCAGGGTGGGGGGAGGGCGGTCTGCCCCACCCCGGGTTTACGTCCCAAGGGGGTGCACAGCTGGCCACCCTCCAGTGTTGTCCCTAGGCTGGCAAACTGCGGCTCTTTAGCCACTTGAGTGCCACCGCCGCCAACGGTGTTGTTGGCGGTGGCAGCATTGTAAAATACTTTCTTTGTGTTTATTTGATTCCTATTCAAGAGAATTACTTTATATATAGTCAATATAGGCACAGAGTTAAATTTTTTAACATTTTCTAATGGTGGTGTGCCTCGTGATTTTTTTCATGAAACAAGTGTGCCTTTGCCCAAAAAAGGTTGAAAAACACTGAAGTAGACACACAAATGGCAAACAAGTTCAGCAACAACTGTTCTGCTCACAAGAATGAAAATTAGATCATTAACTGCAAACAGCCAACATAGTCTTCAAAGGAGCTCAGAAACTACTCCCACAGAAAAAGTAACATATACAGAACATAAGAATACCTTTACTGGGTCAGACCAATGGTCTATCAAGCCCAGTAGCCCGCTTTCTTGTTCTTCACCATGGCCATGAGGACGAAGCAGGGCTAACCCCAACACCACACTATAGCTTGGAACGCCGCTACAGACAGGGCCCACTAATCAGGATCCAGAGTCTGTCTGCTGAGAAAGTTGGTTTGAACATTGTTGACTCCCACCACATGCACTGCCAATAGCGCCTGAAGGTGACGTTCCACCCATAGAAACAGAAGGCGGGCTTCCTAAGCCAAGGGGATGCTCTTGGTCCAACCCTGGTAACTGACATAGGCTACTGCCATCACATTGTTGGAGAAGACCCTGACTGCTTGGCCCTCCAGAGTCTTCTTAGTGAATGGCTCTCAGCTCCAACTGGTTGATTGACCACCCCTGGATGGCACGATTGCAGTGGGCTCCCCGGTCCCAAAGGCTGGCATCTATCATCACCACGATCCAGGAGGCAATCCACAGCGGGACGCCCCTGCACAGTGAATGCGAGAGAAGCCACCAGTTCATGCTGGTTCGAGCCTCCTGAGTCCAGGGAAGACAGGACTGTAAAGCATCCTTGTGCGGAGCCCAACAAGAGAGTACAGCATGCTGCAGATGACGCACGTGTAATCTTGCCAAGGGCACTACATCTATTAATAGCCACAATGGACTCCAGAACCTGAAGATAGACCCATGCTGAAGGAGCTGGCAGCTCTAGAATGGAAGAAATCTAGGCAAACAGTTTCAGACTGCACGCCTCTGAAAGAAAGACATGGCCTGCAGCCATGTTGAAAAGAACTCCCAGACAATCCAGCAACTCCATGGGTGCCAGACTGCTTGTTCTGTAGTTCACGGTTCAGCCCAGGTCTTCCAGAACCTGGATCACCTGAACCACAATGCACCAACCCTCAGCCAACGAGGGAGCCCTGATTAGCCAGTCATCCAAATAAGGGTGAACCTGCAGACCCATTTTTTGCAAGTAAGCTGCTACGAACATCAGGGCAGAGCTGAGAACTGGTAATGCTGTTCCAGGACATGAAACCGCAAGAATTTGAAGTGGGCTGGAAAAATCAGAATGTACAAGTAGGCTTCAATGAGATCCAGAGAGGCAAGGAACTCTCCCGTGGTCACCGCTGCAATGACCAATAGCACCATCTCCATGCAAAAGCGTGGAACCTGTTGGAAATAGGATACTGGGCTTGATGGACCTTCGGTCTCTCCCAGTATGGCAACGCTTATGGTTTTAAATTTCTAATCATCCCTTGTCATTCTTTAGTGAATATCTCAGAGGTGCCCACACTTTTTTAGCTTGCGAGCTACTTTTAAAATGAGCAAGTCAAAATGATCTACCAACAATACAATTTTAAAAAACACAAAGAACCTTCACATGCTGAAGATCCAGAATAGGCATCCAATCTTCGGAGCCTTTCTCTGGCATGATAAAGTATATAGAGTATGTACCTGGGCTTGATTATCCAGCAAGCTTTGAACAATGGCTTGTACCCTGAGCGCCTTGTCCGACTGCCTCACGGGATAGACCGCAAACCAGTCCATCAGAGGTCAGGCAAATTCCATCTTGTAGCCTGACTGAATAATGTCCAAGACCCAGGCAAACAGGAACACTGAAAATCTGCCTTCTATCTGAAGAGGGGCATCCCTCTGCCTGGCGTCATAGCACCTTTTTGGCAGAGGGTGCAGGACAGGAGGCAGAAGGCTGGGACCACCTGTAGCCCATATAACTGGGCCAGGAGCCCTGGGAAAATCTCTTGACACATGGCGCTCGCATATGGTTGGGATCGCCTGGAGCCATGAAAATTAGTGACCGGAACATCTAGAAGTCTTGAGTCTGCTGTCAGGCAGAGTCTTAGGGCGATGGTCCACCACAGAATTCATGAGGTCATCAAGGCCCTTGCCAAACAATAACTGCCCCTTAAAGGGAAGTCTAGCTAAAGTGGCCATGGAAGTGGAATCACCAGCCCATTGTCTAATCCAGAGCATCCTGTGGACAGAAATGGAGTATGCCGACAATTTTGCCAAAACCCTAATAAGGTCATAGAATGTGTCAGCAACATAATCTGACCCAGCCAAAAGAAGTTGAGGGGAAGGATCCATAGCCTCACTCTCCAGCATGTTGAGGAAGGGGGAGGAGAAAGGCCTGTACAGGTGCATACAGGTGAAGAAGGTAACACCTCAATGAAACTGAAGGTGAAGACAGAGCCCCCCTGAAATCCCCAGAATAGAAAAATGACAACACATTTTACAGGCCTGAAAATACTTTTAAACGTAACAGTTCTCACAATTTATGTCTGTGCTAAAATTAGCAAGTCAAACGGAACCCATCACAATTTATGTCTGTGCTAAAATTAGCAAGTCAAACGGAACCCATCCTTCATACAGTCTCATGCCTCAGAGGGTGATTGAGGCCAGCAGCGTGTTAGATTTCAAGAGAAAATGGGATATTCATGTGGGATCTCTAGGAGAGTAAGAATCGGGGAGTGGGTCATTGGTATGGGCAGACTTGATGGGCTATAGCCCTTTTCTGCCGTCAATTTCTATGTTTCTATGTTTCTATGTTTCTAACTGCTGAAGCATCATAAAAATAGAGAAGTTTACTTGTAAGAATGAAAATTATCAGCATTAGAACAGAAGGGGATTACTACATATCTTAACTAAGAATATAAAATTGACTACTATACAAGATAAGTCCTGAAATTGGCAGGCCTTGCTCGGAAAATTGAAGAACCTTGATATTAAAAAGACATAAAATAGATAAGAACCTTTTGGTAAACAGGATATCACGCGCAATATGACTTAGGAAAGTAAAAATATTGTCCAATTAAAGAAATGATAAGAAAAATGACCATTATCACAAACTGTGTATGTCCAATAATAATCAAACACATAATATGAACCAACGTGGTCTCAGACTGTCAAAAATGTATAAAAGGACAGTCTCTTGATGGCTTAGGTAGGACAGACACCCAGGTATACTCAAGCGCTTGAAGTATATTAATCTGTTGGCTCCATATGCTGAAAGACTTGTTCTTGTAAGCTGTTATTATTAATAAAATATATATTACTTATACCAGCATATTGGGTTGTCGTGAGGTCATTTGGTAAAGGCCATAATAACATGTGGTCTTCAATGTGCAGTCAAGAGAGACAGGCACATGTGACAAAGGAAGTTGTCGAAGCAGCTTTTATGCCTAAAGCAGCTGCATCAAAAAGTCTCCAGAGGACCACATCCACACAGAGGTCCTGCATATCTTTCAGCACCACACCACCTTCACTGAGAATGAAAGGTGTGCTTAGTCACCTGTGTAACCAAACAATCTACCCTAGACTGACCCAGAAGCTGCTGGCACTCCTGTATCAAAAGATACAAGCAAGACATGGCCCTCACTATCTTAAGAGTGCCTTCCGGAGAATCAAATTGCTCTGAAATCAGAATGCTCATATCAGGGTGCCAGGAAAGGTGAAAGACTGCGAGAGCACACCACAAAGCCAGGAAGTAGTGGACGGAGCCAACTGAGTGACTAAATTCAACTCCTTCAAAGACTCTGAAATAAGATCCAGCAAAGCCGCAGACTTAAACAAATCCAGAACCGTGTGATCATCCCCAGGTTCCAAAACCCCAGAGGGATCCACAGATCCAGAACAGTCCCTGATCTCCCATCCCGGGAAGCACTGCACCTGTAAATAGGTCAGCAAGCTGATCATCAGTAGGATCCCCCAGATAAGGATCAGGCAGCACAGAAAACGTGGCTAACTGAGAGGACGACGTGTCTATAGAAACTACACCACTAATAGGTGCATTGGGACTGTGCAGAGGAAGAATGCCAGCTTTGAAACTTATTCTACAAATGTTTAATAAATTCAGGGAAAGCCCCTGGCTCCTAAGACATCGAGTCACCCTTTGGCGACTTAACTTTGCGTTTCTTAGACTGCGGAGAGTCCACAGCCAGGTGCACTGAATTAGTAGCCATGCCACGCCACGCCCCCAAAATAATGAAGGCTACCCCCCCCCCACTAGGCTAGCTGAGCATTTGGTCACCTGTTTCAACAGGGGAGAGGCTAAGCTGGACAATGCCACCTCTCTAAATTGTGCAATCCTGTCAAGAATTCACATCAGGAGAGCCCAAGGACTCCATCCCAATAAGTTTTGAGGCAAAAATTGCAGCTTTGGAGAAGCAGGGAGCTTTTGAAAAAAGACTACTAAAAATCCAAGATAGCTGCCTCTATGAAATTCATGCCAAAAATTGTGATTTTTTTTCAAACTTACTAAATTAAAAAAGTGGCAATTTTAGGATTTTTCAGGTGGGGGAATGTAGGGGGACATGCAGAAACCTTGAAAATCCCACTTTACAGATCTCCTCCGTTCACCTCACAGGCTGAGACAGCCTATACCAGTGGTCTCAAACTCGTGCCAGGCACTATTTTGAGGACCTAGGTATGTTTATCATAATCACAAAAGTAAAATAAAACAGTTTCTTGATTACATGTCTCTTTAGCTATAAATTACATTATTATTATTAAGTCAGCCAAAAGAAAAGATTTATAAACTTTAAAGAGTTTTACCTCTTGCAAAATTGTCATTTCTTTAATAAGACATTAACTATTTTTTCTGAGGCCCTCCAAGTACCTACAAATCCAAAATGTGGCCCTGCAAAAAGGGTTTGAGTTTGAGACCACTGGCCTATCTATACTATGCTCACTGTGACCAGCTTGTAGAACTGTGCTGCAGCCTGCCTCAGCTCTCTTAAAGTAGCTGGATCATAGAATAACTGCCTCAGTGTTGGGAATGCCCCTGCAATGCTGATCATTGGCCTGCCAGTCGGGCATTATACCTGACAGCACCTCTACTCCTGCAGAACGACAGATGCACACTGGAAGCGAGCGGAGGTGAGAAGACACTGCCAAGTCTCTTAAGAGTGCCTAACAGCCTGTGCTTGACCCCCTGCTGAACAGTAGGTGAGATAACTTCCGGGATGGCCCTGAGCTCCAAAGAAAACTAAGCAGGCTGGCGGTATCCCACTGGGATTATGTGGTTGTCCCACAGGTATCCCACTGGGATTGTCTGTGTGTTCTCAATGCAGGCAAAGCTGAAGAAATGCTCCAAGCACAAAAATCCCCCCAAAAGGACTAAAAACACCAAATAAAATAATACACTTCCCCCTCCCCATTCGCAGTTTCTCCATTTGCGGTTTCATATAATCACAATTTTTTTCTGGGGAGGGGGAAAATTAAAAAAGCAGCCTTAATTTTAAAAGAACCCATATTTTTTTCCTCCCTGCCGCCTTCCCGACCTTACCTGGTGGTCTAGAGGGCTTTCGGGGCAGGAGCGATCTTCCTACGCTCCTGACCCTGCAGATCGCCATGAGGAAATGGCTGCTGTGAGTTCTCGTAGTCTCTCGAGACTACGCTGGGAACTCCCTACAGCCATTTCCTCATGGCGATTTGCACGGGGCAGGAGCGTAGGAAGATCGCTCCTGCCCCGAAAGCCCTCTAGACCACCAGGTAAGGCCGTGAAGGCGGCAGGGAGGTGGGGTGGGTCAGAGCCTGATAATCGCGGTTTTTCTCCATTCGCGGTCTGGCTCTGCCCGTATCCCCCGCGAATGATGAGGGAGAAGTGTAAAGAAAAGAGAGCGGAACAATGCACTCCTGCTGGCATGCATGTAGAAGGTGGAGCTAGAGAGCACAGTGAAGTTATAGCAGAGCCACAGAGAAAAAAAATCCGGATTGTATTCCTTCTGTAGATGACACACGGCCATGGGGACACTATTCAACTGTCTAGAATGTCTCACCTATTGCACTGAAAAGAGAATTTATAGCATACAGGGCGGGCCAAAAGCAGGTATAAAGAATGTATTCTTTATTTCTTTTTATTTTACAGGAATCACAAATAACATTCTTGTGTAGGTTTTGTATCAATTACCTTGTTTCACCTTTACTTATCGTTGAGTAGTGTATTATACTTATTCAATACCTGTATAATAAAAAGAAATAATAAATACATACTGTGTACCTACTTTTGACCCACTGTATATGGCACTGAGATTTCAGCACTGAAAATAAAGTGCAGAGTTAAGACATGACTGCATCCTAATTAGCTAACAAGTCATTGGCTAGCAATTAATTAATGGTAACAATTATTGCAGTTACCCTCCCTTTTATTAAACTGTGATGGCGGTTATTAGCACAGGGAGCTGCGCTGAATGCTCCACGCTGCTCCCAACACTCATAGGAATTCTATGAGCATTGGGAGCAGCATGGAGCATTCAGCGCGGCTCCCTGCACTAATAGCCACTATTGTGGTTTAGTAAAAAAGAGTGGGGGGGTTAATTAGCAATTGGGATTTGCATGTGCAAATGCCTGTGCACTTTTATATAACCCCATGCATCTAAATAACCTAGCGTGTAACTCAAAGGAGGTGTCACCAGGGGATGGGCAGAAGGGTTATAAAATAGCTCCATTTCTGCATTTGTTATAGCGGAACTTCATAAACAATATGGCCCTCGAAGAAAGTTATGAAACAGGGCTCCTTGGACAGTATCAGTGACCATCTGCTTTGTGACAAGATAAGATTGTTTTCTATTTAGCACATTTGCATTTATTTCTGGACTGCATGTTAAAGAGAGATTGGGGCAGTTTCAGCATTTTTAATGGATCACAATAAATTTGCAGTGGTGGTGTGCACATTTATCCTAGGGATACAGAGGGAGGAGCCTAAGGCCCTGATGCCTAAGCCCCCCACCCCAGGAGGGGCCTTAGGCATCTGAGCCAATCAAGGCTTTAGGCCCCTCACTGTTCATCTCAAGATGCACCGGGAAGGGGAAAGCCCACCATTTAGCAATGGCAAGCCTGAGAATCAGGAGGGAATGGGCATCCTTCTGCTGTCAACTAATTTAAAGTTACGGGGTGGGGGGGGATTCAGGGTGATGTGTGAGGCTTCGGGGGAGGTTCAGGGGGCATCAAGTGGCAGGAGAGAGTGGACATCCCTCCTGCTGATTTTTTTGTTGCAGGAAGTGGATCAGGGGAAGGAGTGGTCGGTTTGGGGGAGTGGCTCATGGTAGGCAGGAGGGAGTGGGGGGCTCCCTCCTGCCAATTTTGGCTGCTGCGGGGGATTTTGTGGTTCCGGGGGAATCGTTGGGGAGGGCCACCATCAGGGAGGGGTGCACTGCGGTTTTTTATGGACTAGATTGTGTGTGTATGTATGTGTGTCCATAGGAAAAAATGAAAAAACAGGCAAACCAACAGGTCTAGACTAGTGCCGCCCGATTCACTTTGGTAAATCATTTTTAATCGATTAGTTCAGGGGTGTCCAATGTCGGTCCTCGAGGGCCGCAATCAAGTCGGGTTTTCAGGATTTCCCCAATGAATATGCATTGAAAGCAGTGCATGCAAATAGATCTCATGCATATTCATTGGGGAAATCCTGAAAACCCGACTGGATTGCGGCCCTCGAGGACCGACATTGGACACCCCTGGATTAGTTTGTTGAAAAAATTGGACTCACCAATTCAGCGAGTCCTGACAATACCTCCTGGCCTCCTAAAGCGGCAGTAGCAATGATGATGTCCAGCGGACAGAGGCATTGCTCTGGACAGGCTGCTCCTAACCAGATCTCCTGTGGCCTTCCCTCTGCTGTGTCACTGAAGACATCACTGATGATGCAGCAGAGGGAAGCCCTGACAGGCAGGCTGCGAGCAACCTGTTCACCACTGCTGCTGCTGCTGTTGCTTTAGGAGGCCTGAAAGTTGAGGTGAGGGGGGATTGTCAATCAGAACTGCTGCACAGGGGGATGGGAGGGAGGAATGGAAAGCTGCTGCACAGGGGGATAGGAGGGATGGAAAGTTGCTGCACATGGGGGAAGACAGGAGAAAGGAAGAATTGTTAGACATGAGGTGGAGAAGATGAAGGGAGATATGCAACAAAGAGATAGAAAGGGGTGAGAGGGAGAAATCTTGCATATGGTGGGGGAGAGAGATATGCATGGAGAAAACATAAGAACATAAGAACTGCCATCTCCGGATCAGACCTTCGGTCCATCAAGTCCGGCGATCCGCACACGCGGAGGCCCCGCCAGGTGTACACCTGGCGTAATTTATAGTCCACCATATCTTTATATGCCTCTCTTAAGGAGATATGCATCTAGTTTGCTCTTGAAGCCTAGGACGGTCGATTCCGCAATAATCTCCTCTGGGAGGGCATTCCAGGTGTCAACCACTCTCTGAGTGAAGCAGAACTTCCTGACATTAGTCCTGAACCTGTCCCCCCTTAGCTTCATTCCATGTCCTCTAGTCCGTGTCAAATTGGACAGTGTAAATAATCTTCTCTGCTCTATTTTGTCGATTCCTTTCAGTATTTTGAAGGTCTCGATCATATCCCCACACATTCTCCTTTTCTCAAGGGAGAACAATCCTAGTGTTATAAGTCTATCCTCATATTCCAGTCTCTCCATACCCTTCACCAGTTTTGTTGCTCGTCTCTGCACCCTCTCCAGCAGTTTTATATCCTTCTTTAGGTAGGGAGACCAATGTTGGACGCAGTATTCCAAGTGTGGTCTGACCATTGCCCTATAAAGCGGCATTATAACTTTCTCCGATCTACTCGAGATTCCTTTCTTTATCATGCCCAACATTCTATTTGCCTTCTTTGCCGCTGCCGCACATTGTGCCGACGGCTTCAGGGTCCTATCTATCAGTACACCCAGGTCCCTTTCTTGTTCACTCTTCCCCAGAGTTGCACCTGACATTGTATACTCGTATTCCTTATTTTTATTGCCTAAATGCATTACCTTGCATTTCTCCACATTGAACTTCATCTGCCATTTCTCCGCCCATGTTTCTAACCGACACAAGTCGCTCTGGAGTTTCTCTCTATCCTCCTGCGATCTGATTGCCCGGCATAGTTTTGTATCGTCTGCAAACTTGATGATCTCACTGGATGTTCCTTCCTCCAGGTCATTGAGAGAAATGTTGGAGAGAGGGTAAAGAGCAGGGAGAGATGGTGCATGGGAAGAGAAAAAGAAATGTTGCATATGATAATGGAAGGGAGGATCGGAGAGAAGCTGCATGGAGGAGAATAGAGGTCTGACCCAGGGCCCAAGGCAGAGAGAGAGAGAGAGAGAGATGGTAAACGGAGGGAAAGAAACAGAAATGTTGGATATGGCAGTAGAAGGGAAGGTACAGAGATGAAAGATGAATGCTGAACACAGAGAAAGAAGAAAACATGAAATGGGCTGGAGACCCTGCTGAGTGAGTTAACAGAAGACAAACAGAAACCAGAGCCTGGGACCAACATGATTTGAATAATAAAATGATGAGACAACAAAAGATAGAAAAAATAATTTTATTTTCTATTTTGTGATTACAATATGTCAGATTTGAAATATGTATCCTGCCAGAGCTGGTGTTAGACTGCAAGCATGAGCTAGGACCTAGCAGAGAAAGGAAAGGCATTTTTTGTTTTGTTTACACCACAGCACCAGTGTGGGGTTGGAGAGGGCAAAGGAGGGTGGGGTAGGTGAAAAGTTTACAAAAATAAACCCTCAGGCTGTTTGAAAAAAAGCCCAATTGGGCAGGAAAAGTGAATCGAATTTAAAAAAAAAAAAAAATTCAATTCAATAGGTCAAATTGAATCAAAATAAATTTTCCCCGAATCGGGCAGCACTAGTCTAGACCTGTTGGCGATTCTGGAATGCAAGTTAAGGGCATCGTTCAAATGCCTGGTTTTAATATTAATGACCTCATTTGCATGCCAGAATCAAAGAATGTAGGACCGAATGGAAAACTATGTGGTGAGCCTGTTTAGAGCATCGGGTCAGTTAATATGATCAGTCGCTTAACAAGTCAAACCGGTTTGGCAACAATCTGAGGTTTTAATGCATTTAGCCCTCTGTCTGATAGGCTTCCACCTACTAGTCCAAGTTCTCTCTTTCTGCAAGCACTGAAAACATGTTCAATACTCTCAAGCCAATAAATTAACTGGACCGCTAAGAGCGTTACCGGATATTCAGAAGTTCAAAAAAATCCTTAAAACCACACTGTTTTTAGAAGCATTCCAATAAAGTTGAAACGCCGAATGCTGGCTTTTAAGATGAACAGTACTGTGAAGATATATTTAAAATGCAATTATTCATCTGTAAATCAACACGTTTGTAAAAGTCTTGTCATATTCTGTGCATGTTATTGCTGTAATGCCGCTAGATATAGGAGGTTGATAAATTTTTTAAATAAATAACTCTTGATCCCACGCATTGAATGATTATTGCCATCACAAGGAATCAGATTAAAAGCTTTTACTATTTTCAATTTCTTACCCCTGTCACACAGTGTAATCAATGTAGCAATATTTGAAAACCAAACTATTCTAAGGGTGACAACTCTTCAGAAACTAGTACATGTACAACCTATACCTGACCTGTAGATGTAGCTGTTGCACAATGTATAGAGTTTCTTCTCCACAGCATTCTAAGTTTTAGGTCAGTCCAAGGAGAAGTCATAGAAACATGACGTCAAATAAAGGCCAAATGGCCCATCTAGTCTGCCCATCTGCAGTAACCATTATCTCTTGCTCCGAAAGATCCCATGTGCCTATCCCAGGCCCTCTTGAATTCAGACAGTCTCTGTTTCCACCAGCTCTTCCAGGAGACTGTTCCATGCATCTACCACCCTTTCCGTAAAAAAGTATTTCCTCAGATTACTCCGGAGCCTATCTTGATATTGCAGCCTTCATGACCCACCAACCATCCTTAACAGAAATTCATACATCTAACGGAACATGGTCCAGATCCATCTGGTCAGACCACTACACCTACACTTTCAACATCAACTGGACCACAAACAACAAAAAAACTGTAACAAAACTCAATAAAGTAACATACACCTCATGCAAACACATCGAACCCTCCATATTCTGGTCTAAAATAGATGAAACTGTTCTAGAAAACAACCCCGAGGACTTCATCTTACATTGGGAAAGACTTTGCTCCAACACCCTTGATGATTTAGCCCCACTGCAAACCAAATCCAGACCCAGCAGGAGATCAGATAAATGGTTCGACTCCGAACTGCTACAACTCAAAAGACAATGTAGACAACTAGAGAGAAAATGGAGAAAATCGAACTCGGATCATACAAAATCTGCCTGGAAAAAAATCAACAAACAATACAAATCACAATTAAAGAACAAGAGAAAAGCACACTACACCAACCTAATAGGCACTGAAACCCAAAACACCAAAAAACTATTCCAAATTCTAAAAACCCTAACCGACACCAAACCCTACCTGACCACTAACAATACTACCCCCCTCAGCCACTCTATTAGCAGAACACTTCCAAAATAAAATTACCAATGCAAGAGCTACCCTCAATGACACCTCTACCCATCCTAACGAATTCACAATTCTCCCCATAGATAGAGATTCTACTGCAGCAGATAGAATATGGTCTCAATTCCCCAACATACAATGGCCTGAATTCAACAAATACTACAAAAAATACAGCCATGCATCCTGTGACCTCAACAACTGTCCACCATATCTCCTAAAAACATCCAGCCCAAAATTCCGCGCTCTTCTTCTAAACTGGATACAAATCTCGCTAATAAACGGCCAATACCCTACCAACCTCAGCGAAATCATCATCACCCCGATCCTCAAAGACCTCAAAGGACCGATAGACCAAACAGCCAACTACAGACCTATTCCACTATGCCTCTATTCCACTCTACGACAAAATAATAGAAGGACTAGTTGCCAAATTCCTCTCCAATTACCTAGAAAACTATAACATACTCCATCTCACACAATCCAGCTTCAGAAACAACTTCAGCACGGAAACACTACTAGGATCTCTCTTGGACACAGCCAGACAACATCTCAGCACAGGAAAAAAAATGATGCTCATACAACTAGACCTTACCGCTGCATTCGACTTGGTGGACCATAACATTCTACTACAAATCCTGGATACAATAGGTATCACAGATAAAGTATACACATGGTTTGAAGGATTCCTTAAATCAAGAACCTATAGAGTAAAATCAGACAAACAAAAATCTGAACCTTGGTCAAACCCCTGCGGAGTTCCCCAAGGATACCCTCTATCCCCGACTCTCTTCAATCTCTATACAGCCTCCCTCAGCTCTTACCTGGACAAACAAGGCATAACCTCCTACAGCTATGCCGATGACATTACCATTCTCATACCCTTCGATCAACCTGAACTCTCCATGATGAACACAATATACCAAACACTAAAATCAATAGCAACCTGGATGAAAGATCACAAACGGAAATTGAACCCAGATAAAACGAAATTCATCCTCCTAGAAAACAACAAAATACCAACCATAACCAACATTGAAATCAACGCAATCAACTACCCCATACAAACCACCCTAAAACTGCTAAGAATAACTATCGACAGATGCTGCACCATGCAACCGCAAATCAATAAAACAATACAAAAGTCATTCTTAGTCATGAGAAACTTGAGACAAGTTCAGAAATTCTTCGAGAAAACTCAATTCCAGCTCATAGTTCAGTCCTTAATACTAGGCCTACTTGACTATTGTAATATCCTCTACCTCCCATGCCCTACAACCATAACAAAACAACTACAAACTATCCAAAACACAGCACTAAGACTCATCTACTCATTAAAGAAACATGATCACATTACAGAAGCATATCTCCAATCGCACTGGCTTCCGATCCCAGCCAGAATACAATTTAAATTCTACTGCCTACTATTTAAGACTTTGTACGGAGACAGTCCAAACTACCTGAATAACCGCCTCATCCACAACACCGCAACCAGACATAGGAAAACTCACACCCCATTCTCATACCCCCCAATTAAGGAGGTCAAACGAAAAAAACTATATGATGGCCTCCTGGCCACTCAAGCAGCCAAACTAGACAATCAAATCGCCAATCTACTGACGGCATCCCTCGACTATAAGACTTTTAGAAAAGAAATAAAGACCATACTCTTCAAGAAAACTCTGAAAAAAGAAATACCGCAAGTCTCAAACTCCACCTCTCACTAAAGCCAACTACCCCAAACAAATAACCTTACCCATTTCTTACTCTTTTTGAAAATGACCAATATTTTTTTTTTTTTGTAAGTTCTTGTTGTAATACAACTTGGATAATTCTTTTGTAATCCGCCTTGAACTGCAAGGTAATGGCGGAATAGAAATCCCTAATGTAATGTAATGTAATGTAACTTCATCCTATGCCCTCTCATTGCAGAGTTTCTTTTCAAATGAAAGAGACTCGACTCATGCACATTTATATTACGTAGGTATTTAAATGACTATCATGTCTCCCCTCTCCCGCCTTTCCTCCAAAGTATACAGATTGAGATCTTTAAGTCTGTCCCCAAATGCCTTATCATGAAGACCACACACCATTTTAGTAGCCTTCCTCTGGACAGACTCCATCTTTTCTGAAGGTGCAGCCTCCACATTGTACAGAATATTCTAAATGAGGCTTCACCAGAGTCTTATACAAAGCATCAATACCTCCTTTTTTCTACTGGCCATACCTCTCCCTATGCAACCTAGCATCCTTCTAGCTTTCGCCGTCACCTTTTCAACCTGAATGGCTGAATACAGGTCTCATAATTTGGAAGTGGACATTATTGTCGTTAAGCGATCAGTCTATTTTGTCCATATTTTTTTCTAAGGCAAAGCAGGGTACAGATCGTCCAACAACAAAACTTTACCAGGTCCATTACTGTTGTGCTCAGCCATCAGCTCCATAGGTGCAAAAGCACCCCCCAATATTCTTTCCAGCACATCACAGCTGAAACCTTCAGGATGTAGAGAATGACACAGGGAATGGTACCTGTGGTTAACTGTAGGGCGAAGACAGAGACAAAGCCCACAGGAATGGGGACGGGGACAGAGCCTGCAAGGAAAGGGACAAACTTTGTTCCCATATCATTCTCTCAAAACTTAAGATTAGTATCAATATGTAAAAAAAGACAATTGGCAACTGAATTCAATAATTTAAAAAAAAAAAAAAAAAACCCCAACTGCAGAAGCAGAACATAAGAACATAAGAAATTGCCTCCACTGGGGCAGACCAGAGGTCCATCCTGCCCAGTGGTCCGCTCTCGCGGCGGCCCATCAGGCTTAATTGCCTGAACAGTGTCCCTGACTAATTTTATAACTGCCTCTAATCCTATCCCTAATACCTACCTCTACTTCTATCTGTACCCCTCAATCCCTTTGTCCTCCAGGTACCTGTCCAGACCCTCTTTGAAGCCCTGTATTGTGCTCCTGCTTATCACATCTTCCGGTAGCGCGTTCCATGTATCCATCACCCTCTGAGTGAAGAAGAACTTCCTGGCGTTTGTTCTAAACCTTTCCCCTTTCAATTTCTCTGAGTGCCCCCTTGTACTTGTGGTTCCCCGTAATTTGAAAAATCTGTCTCTGTCTACTCTTTCTATGCCCTTCATGATCTTGAAGGTTTCTATCATGTCTCCTCTAAGTCTCCGCTTTTCCAGGGAGAAAAGCCCCAGCTTCTTCAGTCTGTCATTATATGAGAGGTCTTCCATATCCTTTATTAGCTTAGTTGCTCTTCTCTGGACTCTCTCAAGTACCGCCATGTCTTTCTTGAGATACGGCGACCAGTACTGGACACAGTACTCCAGGTGCGGGCGCACCATTGCACGATACAGTGGCAGGATGACTTCTTTCGTCCTGGTCGTGATACCCTTCTTAATGATGCCCAACATTCTGTTTGCCTTCCTTGAGGCTGTGGCGCACTGCGCTGACGCCTTCAATGATGTGTCTACCATCACTCCCAGGTCTCTTTCAAGGTTACTCTCCATTTTGTAAGTGAACATCGGGTTCTTTTTCCCTACATGCATGACCTTGCATTTCCCTATGTTGAAGCTCATTTGCCACTTTTTGGCCCACTCTTCCAGCGCTGTCAGATCTTTTTGGAAATTTTTGCAGTCCTCCTTGCTTTCAACCCTGCTGTATAATTTGGTGTCATCCGCAAATTTAATAACCTCACATTTTGTTCCTGCTTCCAGGTCGTTACTGAATATATTGAACAGGAGCGGTCCCAGCACTGACCCCTGCGGAACTCCGCTCGTGACCTATTGCCAGTCTGAGTAATGGCCCTTTATTCCAACCCTCTGTTTCCTGTCCGCCAGCCAGTTTTTGATCCATCGGTGGACCTCCCCTTGCACCCCATGGTTCCATAGCTTCCTTAGTAGTCTTTCATGTGGTACCTTGTCGAAGGCTTTTTGGAAGTCAAGGTAAATGATGTCTATAGATTCCCCTTTATCCACATGGCTGTTTACCCCCTCAAAGAAGTATAATAAGTTAGTGAGGCATGACCTGCCCTTGCAGAAGCCATGTTGGCTTGGCTTTAGCTGCCCAGTGTTTTCGATGTGCTCCCAGATGCAGTCTTTAATCAGCGCTTCCATCATCTTTCCCGGGACCGAGGTCAAACTCACCGGCCTGTAGTTTCCTGGGTCTCCCCTTGAGCCTTTCTTGAAGATGGGCGTGTCATTTGCTATTTTCCAGTCTTCCGGAATCTCTCCAGTTTTTAAGGATAGGTTGCATATTTGTCTAAGTGGCTCAGCTATTTCATTCCTTAGTTCCTTGAGTACCCTTGGGTGAATGCCGTCTGGACCTGGCGATTTGTCGCTCTTTAGCCTGTCTATCTGCCTGAGGACATCCACTTTGCTTACCTCTAGTTGGACCAGATTTTCATCCTGATCTCCTTTTACGATCTCCTCGGGTTCCGGAATGTTGGTTGTGTTCTCCCAAGAACTCATTTAGCCTGTCAGCTATCACCTTCTCCTCTTTTACCACTCCCTTTCTGTCTCCATCATCCAAGGGTCCCACTTCCTCCCTTGCTGGTTGCTTCCCCTTGACGTACCTGAAGAATGATTTGAAGTTTGTTGTTTCCCCCGCCAGTCTCTCTTCATATTCTCTTTTTGCTTTCCTAACCACTCGGTGACACTCCTTTTGGTGCTTTTTGTGCTCCTTTTGGTTGTCCTCTGATTTGTCCTTTTTCCATTTTTTGAATGATGCCTTCTTGTCCCTTATCGCCCTTTTCACTGCATTTGTTATCCACACTGGGTTTTTTGTTCTATTTTTTTGCACCCTTTCCTGAACTTGGGGACGCACAGGTTTTGTGCTTCGTGCACCATGCCCTTGAATAAGGTCCAGGCTTTTTCTACGGACTCCATCTTCCTTACGGTGTCATTGAGTTTCTTTCCCACCATTTTCCTCATGGCATCATAATTCCCTTTTTTGAAGTTCAGTGCTGTCGTTGTAGTTCTTTTCACCTTTGATGATCCAATTTCTAGCCTGTACTGGATTGTGTTGTGATCGCTGTTTCCTAGTGGGGTAGTACCACCACCTCTTTAGCGGGTCCCCCATGTCCGGTGAAGATTAGGTCAAGAGTGACATCTCCCCGCGTTGGTTCCGTGACGAGTTGTTCAATGAAACAGTCCCTCGTGACCTCCAGAAATTTGGTCTCCCTCATGCAGTTTGAGTGCCCTATACTCCAATCTATTCCCAGTTGAAGTCCCCCATCACCACCACACTTCCGCTTTTGCATACCTGCCCCAGTTCAGCCTCCAGATCCTGGTCGATTTCTTCCGTTTGTCCCGGTGGGCGATAGTACAGACCCAATTTTATGTCTGCGCCAGTTCCTCCGGATAGCTTAACCCATAGTGATTCCAAGTCATCCGCCCTTGCTGTTGTTTCCATCCTGGTTGAATGTATGGAATCCTTTATATATAGCGCTATTCCTCCACCTTTTTTGTGTGGCCTATCTCTCCTGTAGAGTTTGAACCCTGGTAAAGCCACATCCCATTTATTGTCATCAGCCCACCACGTTTCTGTGACTCCGATTATGTCAAGGCCCTTTTTGTTGGCTAAGACTTCCAACTCTCCCATTTTAGCCCTTAGGCTCCTAGCATTTGTGTATAGGCAATGTAAGTCCCGGTTGTTTGCCACTCTTGCTGGTTTTCCTCGTAGTTTGGCGCCCATTTTTGGTTGTCCTTTTGGATTCCGTTGTTCTCGGTTAGTCCTGTTTGCCAATTTCATTTGTGCAAATTGTCCTTTGGTCCTTCTTCAAAAAATTCCCACTCAGTCCTGAACCCTCCTTTACAGTGTCTTTGTTCAATGTCCTTGGTCCTGGGCATTTGCATTGTGTCCTTAGGTCCTTGTCCCAAAATTTCCCACTCAGTCCTGATCCCTTTTTTACAATGTCCTTGCTCAATGTCCTTGGCCCTGGGCCCCTGTATTGCATCCTTAGGTCCTTTTTCCAAAAATTCCCACCCAGCTTTTGGATTTAAATGAACTACTGTTAGATGACATCATTTGAGTTTTGTCTGCCTTTGATGTGGCAACAAGAGTCTTGTCTGATGGTCAGAATCCTACCCTCTGCAACATCCTTCTATCATGTGCCCAGCTGCTCAAGGACCGTACTCTTACTGCAACAGATTCATCCATTGTTGCTGGCATCAAGGAGCATTTTCAACATTTAATAAGACACATTTTTGTGTTTATGCACTACACAGTATCGGTTCTCTTCTATACCCATGTCTGAAAGACAATCCAATTTACCTTCTCAGATAATGTAAAAACATAAGCAACTGAATCTTTGGGAAGGTTGAACCAAAACCAGATCAAAATGGAAAATGCTATTTGTGATTTATATGTTATGTTACATCAGATTTCTAGACTGCATAACCATAAGTTCGATGTGGTTTACAAAAAAGATTACAGTATATAAAAGTGTGACAAAATCTAGTTTGACAAAAAATTTGAAAAAAGAAAAAGTTTTCAAACCGTTTTCTGAAGTGTTCATAAGAATAGGACGTAAGCAGCAATAATCTAAAATCAGTTGTACAGAATATTGTCCCTTTTTATAGTTTAATCAAAAGATTTAAATATAAAATCATTAGTGTTCGAGGCTTGTGCAAATGAGGAAAATGCCCTGGGGGACAGGGACAGAGCCTGTGGGGATAGGGCGGGGATGGGGGACAAACTTTGTCCCCGTGTCATTCTCTA
Organism: Geotrypetes seraphini; assembly: GCF_902459505.1. Lineage (NCBI taxonomy): Eukaryota > Metazoa > Chordata > Amphibia > Gymnophiona > Dermophiidae > Geotrypetes > Geotrypetes seraphini. The sequence continues at coordinate 372,098,777 of NC_047084.1, forward strand.
AGAGCTGCAAGGGAAAGCAGGATGGAAAGCTGTCTCCCCTCAGCTACTACTCCCGCCTCCTCCTAGGCTGGCTAAGGAATGTCTGACCAATGAGCTTCAGGGGAAAAACAGGACAGATGGTTGCTGTCTCCTAAGATATGGGTCCTGCCTCTCCTGCAGCTTATTGGCTGGCTAAGGAATATCTGACCAATGGACTAATAGAAGGGAACACAGAAGAGCAGCAGTGTATGTCAGATAGGCTTCTTGTCTTTGGTCTACCATAGAGGGTGAGAAGTGCTGTTGGAAGTACTGGGAAAGTAAAGAGCAGACACAGGCACTGAGAGTTGGAAGATATGGATTATAAAAGGAAGAGAGGCCGAGGAAAGAGATATGGGATGTAAAAGGTAGAACAGAGCTGTGGGGGAGGGGGGAGAATGGGCTGTGATACAAAGATAAGTGGGTGAAGAATGGGTTGAAGAAAGAGATGAGGACAGGGAGAGGAACTATGTGGGATTCAAATAGCAGGGAGGCTGATAGGAGAAACAGGCTAAGAAAAGGGTTCCGAGAAGAGAGAGAGGATCACATTGGGGGGGATGGCACTCTCTAGCTTAACTAAAGGGGATGGAGGGAGAGTTGGCCTCCAAAAAATCATAAATGATTAGTGCCATGCAACAAAATCAGATATATTGTCTGATACAAGATGGCAGAGTAGGGGAAGAAAATGAAGAGAGGACTAATATATGGTATACAACCGTCCTCACCAAGAGTGAAAGGGAAGAAATCAAGAAACAAATACATATAGAGGCTCTGAATAGTAGCCGACCTCATAGCGGCAGGCAAATCTGAGCGAAAAGGGTGAACAGGATGCTAGGAATGATTAAGAAGGGTATCATGAACACATCGAAGAAGGTTATCATGCTGCTGTACCAGGCCATGGTACGCCCCCCACCTGGAATACTACATCTAGCACTGGTCACTGTACATGAGGACGGACACGGTACTACTCGAAAGGGTCCAAAATAGAGCAACTAAAATGGTTAAGGGGCTGGAGTTGTCGTACAGTGAGAGATTAGAGAAACAGGGCCTCTTCTCCCTTGAAAAGATTAGACTGAGAAGGCTCATGATTGAAACATTCAAGATAATGAAGGGATGTCCGGGGTGGTACTTGGATAGACTCCCCAGGAAAGAGACTTGGGAGTACTGGTTAACAAGTCGATTAAGCCATCTGCGCAATGCGCAGCGGCAGCAAAAAGGGCAAACAGAATGCTAGGAATGATTAAGAAGGGGATCACAAACAGATCAGAGAAGGTTATTATGCCGCTGTACTGGGCCATGGTGCGCACTCACCTGGAGTACTGTGTCCAGCACTGGTCGCCTTACATGAGAAAGGACACGGTACTACTCGAAAGGGTCCAGAGAAGAGCGACTAAAATGGTTAAGGGGCTGGAGGAGTTGTCGTACAGTGAGAGATTAGAGAAACAGGGCTTCTTCTCCCTTGAAAAGATTAGACTGAGAGGGGACATGATTGAAACATTCAAGATAATGAAGGAATAGACTTGGTAGATAAAGAAAGGTTGTTCACCCTCTCCAAGGTAGGGAGAACGAGAGGGCACTCTCTAAAGTTAAAAGGAGATAAATTCCGTAAAACATAAGGAAGTCCCTTCTTCACCCAGAGAGTGGTGGGAAACTGGAACGCTCTTCCGGAGGCTGTTATAGGGGAAACACCCTCCAGGGATTCAAGACAAAGTTAAACAAGTTCCTGCTGAACCAGAACGTACGAATGTAAGGCTAGACTCAGTTAGGGCACTGGTCTTTGACCTAAGGGCCGCCGCGGGAGCGGACTGCTGGGCACAAAGGACCTCTTGTCTGATCCAGCAGCGGCAATTCTTATGTTCTTATGATGGTATAGTGGAAGACATTCTGCAGATGAAGAACCTGATTGATTCTGGGAAGAATGTGGGTGAACTTGCCAAGGGAAAAACAAGTAGCATGTATGTGGAGCCATGGCAATTTCACAAAGCAATCGTGGACATTAATGTCAAGGTCACAGGTAGATGAGGAGATGGATTTCTGAAGAATCCAGAAGATAAGACTTTAGACTCAGGGGCGTTCATATTGAGTAATATGCACCCCCCCCCCCCCCTCATCTCCCTTCCTTCTGGAAATGTGCACTGTTCTCCATGGTGCTCGGAGGAGCCATGGTGTCGTCCCTAGCCATAGAGATGATCTGGAAGAGTGTAGAACAGCAGAAGTAAAGTCAATCAACTTTAAAAGCTCTAAACCAGGGCTGCCCAAGTCCAGTCCTCGATATCTACTGGCAGGCCAGGTTTTCTGGATATCTGCAATGAATATGCATGAGAGAGATTTGCCTGCACTGCCTTCTGGGTATGCAAATCTCTCTCATGCATGTTCATTGTGAAAACCTGGCCTGCCAGTAGATCTCGAGAACCGGACTTGGGCAGCCCTGCTCTACACCCATAGTGGATCCCTTTTTTAAGTTCAATCATCTTTATTGAAGTTTACATGTTTATAATAAACAACAGCAATTGACCCATAAGCTAGCAATGAAATTTCTAGAAATAATACACAAGTCAATTACTGCACATTAATAGAACTGAAGTAGGAATCATCCTACAACAAAGGTTAACAAATGAAGAACTGGCCAGATGTGTAATATACATGGAATGAAAAGATGAAAATATTGTTGATATGTTACATCAACCTGTCCAAGTACCTTAGAGACTGGCAAAATTGTGTAAGATAATGTCATGAGACTATGTATTGATGTAACACAGTATATCAAGCTAGTCGGACCCACAGGAACCCGCAGAGGCATATATCAATTTAGTATAGGATAATAATGGAGCCCATAGTTGTTCAAATCTGGTAAGTGAACCTTTTCGTTCTGCTGCAATTCTTTCATATTTAGCATAAAAGCAGACTGTATTCCACCATTCCATATGGGATACATTAGTAAAATCTTTCCAATTAGCAAAAATGATACACATTGCCACTAATAGTAATAGTTGAATCAGAGGTATTTTCTCCAGAGATATAGTCGTGTGCATTGATGTTAGACTAACAAGTAATAATGAGTAAGATAATGGAGCTGAAATATTTAGTAGAGCTTGTTATGTGTATCCATATGCTCTTCCAGTAATCTTGTAATAAGGCAGTGGCGTACCAAGGGGTGGGGGGGGGGCGGTTCGCCCCGGGTGCACAGCTTGGGGGGGGTGCACAGCCAGCCAGGACCTCCTGCCCTTCCTTTCCCCCAGCCCCGCAGCTACAATCCTACTTCCCCTGCCGACAAGAAGTCAATTCTGACGTCAGAGAGGATGTTCTGAGCCAGCCAGGCAGTGATTGGCTGGCCCGGAACGTCCTCTCTGATGTCGGAATTGACGTCGGAAAGACTTCTTGTCGGCGGGTGGAGGTAAGATTGCAGGCGCAGACCAAGAGAAAGTAAGGGGAGAGGCGCTTTTTTTTTCCCCCGTGGTAGGTAGTGCAGGATGTAGGCAGGCAAGCTGGCTGGCTTTAGCGCAGCAGAAAGAGAGGGAAATAGGTAGGCAGACAGGCAGGTTGGCTTTGGGGGGGTGGAGAAAATCTGGAAAGCAGTGGGGGGGGAACATAAGGAGGCACCGGGGGCACTAAGGACACGGGAAAGAGGCACTGGGGCACCATGGACACGGGAAGGAGGCACTGGGAGCACCATGGACACGGGAAGGAGGCACTGGGGGCACCATGGACACGGGAAGGAGGCACTGGGGGCACTAAGGACACAGGACAGGGTACTGGGGGCACTATGGACACAGGACAGGGTACTGGGGGCACTATGGACACAGGAAGGAGGCACTGGGGGCACTAAGGACACAGGACGGGGCAACGGGGGGCACTATGGACATGGGAAGGAGGCACTGGGGGCACTATGGACACGGGAAGGAGGCAGTGGGGGCACTAAGGACACAAGACGGGGCACTGGGGGCACTATGGACACGGGAAGGAGGCATTGGGGGCACTAAGGACACAGGACGGGGCACTATGGACACAGGAAGGAGGCACTGGGGGCACTAAGGACACAGGAAGGGGCACTGGGGGCACTATGGTCACAGGAAGGAGGCACTATGGACATGGGAAGGAGGCACTGGGGGCACTATGGACACGGGAAGGAGGCACTGGGGGCACTAAGGACACAGGACGGGGCACTGGGGGCACTATGGACACAGGAAGGAGGCACCGGGGGCACTAAGGACACAAGACGGGGCACTGGGGGACTATGGACACAGGAAAGAGGCACTGGGGGCACTAAGGACACAGGATGGGGCACTGGGGTCACTATGGACACAGGATGGGGCACTGGGGTCACTATGGACACAGGATGGAGGCACTGGGGGCTCTAAGGACACGGGAAGGAGACACTAGGGGCACCATGGACACAGGAAGGAGGCACTGGGGGCACTATGGACACAGGAAGGAGGCACTGGGGGCACTAAGGACATGGGAAGGAGGCACTGGGGGCACTAAGGACATGGGAAGGAAGGAAGGAGGGAATAGAAAGGGACAATAGTTGGGTCTGAGTGCAGAAAGAAAGAAATGAAAGAAAGATACACAGTCAATTAATAGATGTCCCCTTTTGATGAAAAAAATAAATGGTCACGTTACCTCTGATTTACTTTTTCTGCAGCAGAGTTGGCAGCTGCGCTGAGGTGCAGGAAGGTCCATGATGACTCATCTTCCGGCTCTGCTCCGGAAGAAGCTATATCACGTCGGAAGGGGTGGACCCAGCAGACTCAGTCATTACGGGACTTTGCCACAACTCCCTACGTCTGTCGGGTCCACCCCCTCCGATGTAACTTACTTCTTCCGGAGCAGAGCCAGTAGATGAGTCAGCATGTCAGCAGTGGACTCAGCATGCGGCTGCTGAGTCCACTCCAGAGCAAGTACGTCGTAGTGGGATGGACTGGCAGCCGGCAGCTTCAGTCATTGTGGGACCTTGCTAAATGAAGGGAGAGAAAGAAGCAAGATTGCTGGAATGGAAGAGTGGTGGAGGGAAAGAAAGGGGTATGGAAGGGTGGTGCTGATAGAATTGATGTACAGAGAAAGGAGAGAGACATAAGGGGGAAGGATATTGGAGGGAAAGAAAGGAGGCAGATGCTGATTGAAGAGGGGTGGATGGTGAGAGAAAGGGCAGGCATTGGATGGTAGTGGGGAGCCTATGCTGGATGGAAGTGCAGATGGGAGAGATAAAGGAGCAAATGCAGGAAGGAAATGGGAGGAGAGAAAGAGGGGAGCAGACGCTGGATGGAAGTGGACAGAGAGAGAAGGTACTAGATGGAAGGGTTAGAGAAAGAGGGTACATGATGGAAGGAGGGGATAAATAAAAGCACATGATGGGGAGAAAAGGATTGAGTTAGGGAAACACTGGAGGGGTGAGGGAAAGAGGTGGCAAGCTTTAGGTAGACAGTAAAAAAGGACATTAATGAGAAGGTAGTAAGAACGTAATCTAGACAGATGCAGAAAATAAATTGAAAAGGAAAATGAGGGGGAAAAAGGGAAAGGGATTGCAGAGGAGAGGTGTGGGAGAGGGAAGGAGAGGAGAGGAGAGAGATGCCAGACCAATGGGGGTGAAAGGAGAGATGGAAGGGGGAGGCATACAGTTTCTGGAAGGGGCATAGAAGGAGAGAAGATGCCATATAGGGAAAGAGAGACGGTAGACAGTGGATGGAAGGAAGAGAGTTACAAGAAGATGAGGAAAGCAGAAACCACAGAAGACAAAGGTAGAAAAAAATATTCTATTTATTTATTGCTTTAGGAGACATGTGTCACTGTTTCTGCGGTGCACTGTATGCAGAGTCCAGCTTCTTACTGGTTCAATTTAACCTTTGTCTATGTATTTCTATTTTATCCCCCCCCCCCCCCTTTTACAAAACTGTGGGGCGTTTTTTAGCGCCAGCTATGGTGGTAGCAGCTCTGATGCTCAGAATTCTATGAGCATCAGAGCTGTTACCACTGTGACTAAAATCCACACTACAGTTTTGTAAAAGAGGGAGGGGTTAGTTTGTGATTATATATTCCATACTAGGCGAAGGTGTTTTCTGTGTTCTGTGTGTTCGAAAGACATGGTTTTTTGTTAGGATTGACTGCAGGATTGATCTGTACTAGTCTGGCTTGTTTAGTTTTACAATGGGTGTATTGATGTTGTACTGCTCACTGCAGCATGTGAGATGTTGCCTTTTCCTAGGTACTCATGTGTGACATGTGGCTTGTTACTAAAAAAATCATGTTTTTTGTACAGATGGGGGGGGGGGAGTCAAAAAATGATGGGCCCCGGGTGTCACATATGCTAGATACGCCACTGTAATAAGGGACAGTTATATATCATGTGTTTCAATGTGCCTTGTGACAATTTACAGATCAGCATAAATCATTCGAATGATCCTTCTGTATTTTAGAGAGTTTACTAGGGGTCCAGTAAATCCTATGCAGCAAAAAGAAAAAAGATTGATATAATGCAGCAGAGCTAGTGATTTTGTATATTGATGTCCACATATATCTCCACGAAGCAATATCTATTAGAACACCCAATTCTTCTTGCCACTTATTCATCAAGTTAGATGAAGAAGAATTTTTTAGAGATTGAAATGTTTTATACCAATTGGAAGCTTCTTTTTTGTTATATGCAAACGTGCGGCATAAACTTAACAAATCATAGTGGATCCCTTTGCTTAAAAATATTTTTGCTGCACAAGTCGAAGGCGAATGTCCCACAAGATTATGAAAAGTAAATGAGGCGATCCAAACTTAATAGGTTCTACACCCAGAGTAAATCCCTGCTCTTCTCTTTATGCATTAGTTTGCTATTGTGGTAAGTAAAGTTGTTGATGATGGGTAGAAGAAGTGATCCATATTTAACAGGTTCTACACCCATGATGGATTCCTCTATGAAACAGCTCTGGCAGTAAGAATAAAAGAGGTGTTTCATCTTTAATAGGCTCTACACCCATGATGAAACCCACTGATTTGCAGGTCCATGTATGATAAGCAGGTGACATCCAACCTTAAAAAGGCTGTATAGCTCTAGTAGAGCAGTCTAATTCTTTGCAATAGTGCTCTCAATGTGAGTTTGCACAGCAGAGAACAACCAGAACTCTTTGGGTGGCATCCTCAACCGTGTTCCAAAAGAGCTCTTTAAGAAGTCAGGAAACATTTGGTAAACAATCCTAAACATGAATGTCCATGTCAGAGACTCACAGCCATGGAAGACGTCCCATAGCAAAAAGACATAGTCGATGCTCTGGATGACACACAAATGTATCAAAAGCTGATTTTGCCATAACTGTCTGGTTTGGAGAAGGCTATGAGTAGTCTTCTGAAAATTCTAGAACTCACTTCAGTTATTCTCTCTAGAAGCATGTAAAAAAAAAAAAATAAACAAAAACTGAGGTTTTTTTTTTGTTTTTTTAAAGAACTGAAGTCTGAGGCTTCTGAAGTTTCTTTGTGGACCCAATGTTTACAGAAGGAGATCATTAAAGCCATATACATCAAGGATTTTCAGTACAGGAAAGATGAATGTTGTCTGCTAGTAGTGGTCTGTCGGTACCGGTAGGTATATCAATGACTGGTGATGTACTATGCTGAGGATAGGCTGGTACCGAGGGAGACAGTGGAGGCTCCGATGCCATTCGATGTAGTTGAGTCACAGAAATAGCAACTGTACCAAGGTAAAAATTAGAATCGGTACTGAGCATCAATGGAATTCAAAAGCACAGAGCGAGGATAAGATGGTACTGTAAGGCCTCTGAAGCTATTTAAGCTGGGCTGGTACTGAGTAGAAAGAGAGGGCTTCGAGGCCAACTCTGTTGCAATCACATGGCCAGCCCTATAGCAATGGTACAGAGGTAAAAATCTGAATCGGTACCAAGCATCAATGGAGTTCAAAGAGCGAGGATAGAATGGTACCGTAATACCTCTGACACTATTTAAGCTGGGCCAGTATCGAGTAGAGAGAGGGCATCAAGGCCAACTTCGTTGCAATCGCATGGCCAGCCCTACACTTTACAGTTCCGACTGCATACCATGAGATGAATACACTGGTACTGTGTGCCATGCACGCAGTACCATAGGTGCAGCAGGATATTGAAGCGTTGGTAACCCCAAGAGGCAGTACACTTCAAAAATGACAGCCTGTGTCAATGAATGATGGTGTCGATGAGAGGCATGCATCAAGTGACTCAATGCTGGTAATGCTTAGGACACTGTGATGATATTGACGATGATGTCAATGTCCACCAGTACCAATAGGGATCGGTACCGCATAGAAGTCCAAGTTGCTGGGTTGTAGGGGTGATTCCTTCCTCATACCTGGAGGTTAGTCTCACTGACGTCAAAGCATGAACTATTGTCTGCAAGAAATCTTTCCAGCATGAACCATGCAAGAAGAGAAAAAGAAGAAATCATCTTTGCTGCCTGTCAGATGCATTCTGGGTATGTTCACCAGAACTGTGTGTTTCTCTAGTCAAGGACATCTGACTATGCCTACATGTTCAGCCATGTGAAGCTGTGGGAGTCATCTACTTCTATGCTGTTCTTATGTACGAAGGCGCCTCTTTCCATGGCCTGTATGAGACGTAAACAGAAAGGCTATTCATCCAAGTTTGTTTCTGGATTGGTTCTGAGAGGTCATCTGATGAGAACAAAGGAGAAGGTGCATAATTAATTTCTATTCTGTGTTGAGGTGTAAGGAAGCTTGCATCTTAACATTGGATTCTCTGCATCTTCTATAATAATTAAGACCTGAAAAGTTACCTCTCGTGATTATCTCTCTCCTCCAGGGAGAGAAGGAACAGGACTTTTATCCAGACCTGGTGTTCATATCACTTAAGGAACTATTGCTGACAGACTTTTACAGCTCACTTCAGTAAATAACGAAAGAAATCCTGACCGGAAGAAATTCTACATCGTGCCACGCCAAGAAAGGACTGATTCTATGTCCCTGGGGCTTGACCTGCAGAATGGTGAGCTAGGAATCATATTTTCCTTATCAGCTGGGCTAGGTAGATCTCTGATTGATTAATCAGGAAAGGAGTCGTTAATTACTCTGGGTGATAAACTGTAATAGACTGCTGCTAATCAGAAATTATTATTATAAGGAATTATCTAGTGTGTAAGAATTAGTTACGCATTTGTTTAGCAAGTATTGTGTGATATTATGTAATGAGATATATGTATGTACAGAGACACTGTGAACAACAATTGGTTATTATTTACTGCTGGCTTGTGAATTATATTTTTCTATTTCTATAATAAAATATTTCATATAGCCCTGGTCTCTATTCTTAGTATAAACTGGCAAAATAACAGAATCCGTGGAAAGGTATTTATAGTTTCCCTAGCAACTAAGATACACGTGACTTGTTTATGTTAAGCTAATTACCCATAAATCTACCTACAGGGTACCCAACACCAGACCTAACATCTTTTCAAAAAATAAATATGAAGGAACAAAACCATTTTGTTGATTGTTGGAGTAAGGTTTTGTTGGGATAGTTTTTTGTTGGGTTTTTTTTTTTGGGGGGGAGGGGAGGTTTTAGCCCTGGAAGATCAGGAACAGTTCTAGCCAGAAAGGAAAAAAGTACAGAGTACCATGGGTCGAGCAAAAAGTAAGCTAGTAAGTTAGTAGGGGCAAAGACTTTAAAATTGCCTACAGGCACCAATGATGAACAAACAGAAATTTTTGTTTGGAAATAAAGGTTTAAAAGAAAAATTAACTAAGATGATGAAAATATTGAAAATGAAGCAGGAAGGCAAACTTGACTGGACAAAGTCCAGATACATCTTCTTCTGTGGAAAATGAAAAACTGAAGACCTTGTGAGCTGGCGTTGGGTGAACATAAGAATTGTAACTGCTAGGTCGGACCAGTGGTCCAAAGTTCCCAGCAGTCCACTCATGCGGCGGCCCTTAGGTCAAAGACCAGTGCCCTGAGACTAGCCTTACCTGCGTACGTTCTGGTTCAGCAGGAACTTGTCTAATTTTGACCTTGAATCCCTGGAGGGTTTTTCCCCTGGAGGGTGGGAAGGCACTTACACAGTGTGGGCAATCTCAAAGCTTTCTAAAGCTTAAAGTGAAAGTACACTTTAGCACTGTCCATACTGGGCTCCGTGGATGATGTCACCCACCTGTGAGAATATGCTGCCTGCTTGTCCAAGGATAAAAGGTATTTCATTAGAGAAGGATAGAGAAAGGGAAAGAGTTGTTGAAGCATAGAATACCATGAACTGAAATCTCCCTTTTAAAATGTACTTTCTCTTAGCAACTCTAATATTGAGAGATTGAACAGAGAGAGATAGGAGAGTAGCACTCTTCCCATTCCTCACAAAAATTAAAAATATTATTTTCCCATTACATCTCACACAGGTAAAAATAGTGGGGGGTAGTAGGTTATGTGAACCTAAAGAAGTAGCACAACAGTGGCAGGAAGTGGCAGGAGACCACTGGCAGTGTTGGGGCTGTCTCACAAATTCTTGTGTGTTTCCTGGTTTGGCTCCCTAGCTGTCTTCCTGTTTATTTGCTGAATCTTTGCTTCCCTATTTGCTCTTAGTAAAATTCTGCAACCACTTTCCAGAACTCAACTCGGCTCCTTGAACTGGATGCTTATTTCTTTGCCACTAGAGCAATATCCTGCAGGCAGCCCAGAACACAGTGGCTTAGTATAAGTGCATGCTCCTATGCCCTGGGTTGCTAAAACATGTTCTCCCACTCAGCATGTAATCTTTGAGGTTTCAAACTGTGATCTTTGCTGGGATTCCAGAGCTCAAGATGAGCATGTGGCAAAGAATCTGATGAGGACTCTGCAAGCAGAGTGGTCACTGGCCTGGAATCTGTGAGTGCCAGGGGAAGTGTTGCAGTGCAAAAGTGGATGGGAAACCAGACCTAGAAAAAAGGAATGTGCCTAGAGTCAGGGACAGCAGAGCAGGGAAACGATCTAAGCCTCTGGTCTATGGAGGATCACAAACTGAAGATGAGGGAGAGTGTGGCGCGGTGGTTAAAGCTACAGCCTCAGCACCCTGAGGTAGTGGGTTCAAACCCACGTTGCACCTTGTGACCCTGGGCAAGTCACTTAATCCCCCCATTGCCCCAGGTACATTAGATAAATTGTGAGCCCACCGGGACAGAGAGGGAAAAACTGCTTGAGTACCTGAATAAATGCATGTAAACCGTTCTGAACCCTGGGAGAACGGTATAGAAAATTGAATAAATAAATAAATGAACGAAAGAGAAATTCATCTATAGAGAAGAGTGAGAAGTAGTTAAGCAGTAAAATAATGGGTGAGCCAAACTTGCATGTAACGGCAACTGGCACTGGAGCTTGCTGGGGAGCAGAGAGAAATATAAAGCTGGGTCAAGAGAAAATGAGAAGCAGTACAGTCTAAAAAGATTTAGGGAGTGGAGCAGGCAAAGAACTATTAAACTCCCTGCCTCTAAATATAAAACATCAAATTATGCCTATGCAGGATGAGAAAATTTTTTTAAAAAAGTGTAGAGGGGTAAAGGAAAGAGGACAAAGAGTGAAGGGGAAGAAGAAATTAGAGGAAAATGAAAAAAAACCCAAGGGAACAGATTGTGGTGCCGGCCATCAACCTGGTTGGAGAAAAGTATTATGGATGGCCTGAATGGAAACAGAGAGAGAGAGAATTTATGATGCTGACAAGCTGCGAGGGGGAGAAGAGTAGCAAGACCCTAGCTTTTGATTTGTCCACATTACCTGCCCTGATCTCGACATTTATATACAAGCTGATCATTCACTACCAGATATTTTTTTCCTTTTTTGCTGGGTGAGGAGAAATTTGTTTTTAGTCATGAGTTCAGCATCCTTAATCATTTTCAAAAGTTGGTTTCTATGCTGATATGAATTCTGAATCAAAGATATAAAGCTTTTGCCATCATTCCCATGAACCACCACTATTACAAGTTCACTTTTGTTAGCCATCTCAATCCACTTCTGAGAGGAATCCACTCCACCTTCTCCTAATATTAGCTGAACCTGTGTCTCAGAACCAGCTGTGCAAAAAAATGTTGAGTTGGAGGGAACACTTAAAATAGAAACAAACTGGTGATTTTTAGTCATTCAAAATTCCCTTCACTTTTTAATAACTGTTAAACCAAAAAATTAAATCTGTAAATGACTATATTAAAAGCACAGAACCTCAAGCGCTGCAGTACAGAAATAAATTTTACAATACCTTTCCTCCTCTTCACCAAGTGCACGCTGTTCCTTGGCATCACTTTCGGTGTCTTCTTTCTCAAAGACTTCATTTTTCCCACCTCCAGTTGGTAAAAGTAGAGAAAATGTTTCTGAGTTAATTGTGGATTTCTCTGTTGAATCACTCTGTGCTTCACCCCGGACATTTTCAGTCTGTTTTGCTATTTCCAGGGAACCGATGTCTGGGGTGCTAGGACTTCCTGCTGATGAAGCCACCTCAATGGCTGAAGCAGTCCTTCCCACTAGGCCATCAACCTCTGAAGAAGTGCTGCATACCTCTGCTTTCTTCTGTACTGACTGCATCTGCACAGTCTCTACCAATTGAATTTCTGCATAACGGTTCACAGCCATTTGGGTTTGTAAGTCATCTACCTTGTACACCAAATACGATTTTTGAACATGTGTCAATGCATCATCCTTAGCACCAGTTACACTAGTAATGCCATCTACCTGAGCAGCTTGATCCTGCAAAAACAGGGATAGCAAAGAACAGCTATTCTCACACACTTTTAGATCCTCTTCAATTTCACTCTCAATAACCTGTGACTGGGAAGATTCTGACTGTGTCTCTTCTTCTGAGATGGCAGCCAAATCCCTTTCTATGTACAAATATGATTTCTTTGATGCTGTTGTTTCAGCTGGAATAAGTATTTGTGATAGTTTTTCTTGGCCTGTGAGATCCAGTTCTCTGGCTTCCTGTCCTTCTGTATTTGTAATATTGGATTCTTTTTCCACTTGCAGTGCTGAGCAGACAGAAAGTGTATCTTCTCCTGGTACCGTCTCAGTCCGTATTGGTGATGCTACAACACCTTCTGAATTGTTTAGAGCCTTGAAGTCTGAGACTATGAGCTGTAAACTTTCTTTCTTGAGATGTGCTTGTGAACCCAAGCATAATCTTTGCTTGTCTGAAATACTATCATTACACAGAAGGGGCCCATCAATCTGCAACTGCTCACACTTCTGTTCATCTGTACTCCATTGAGAATGCTCAGCTATAAAGTTGGGTGAGGTCCTCAGGAAGTCATTTTCTCCATTATGTTCTAGGGTTCCATACTCTGGGAACTCATTGGTGATGCTGGCTGTCTCTGGGAGAAGGCTGCTACTTCCAAGATCATCTAGTCAACAAAGAGAAAAGGGAAATTCAGAGACACAATCAGATAAATTTCTCCTCAGAACCAAATAGAACTGCCTATATGTGATACTTGTACACTCCTCATTAATCTGGATGTTATTTAATATTAATACTTCCAGGGCATCAAGCAAAAGCTAAATATATAGTATAAAAGTACACAAATATACAATTTGAATCTTAGCAGGGAAAAACCAAAAATCATCTTATATAAAGTTTTTTAAAATTGCTTAAATAAATGTATTTTGAACTTGGAAGCAAAGGAAAAAAACCACCAAACAAGTACAAGGTGCAGTGTTCTCCCTAGGGCCTTTCAGCTTGGCGGTCCGCCCGGGTAATTTAGATGACCGCCCAGCTAAATTCTGCTGCCTCCGCTGCTGCTCAACATAAAAAAAAAAAAAAAGCCGGCTTGATGATTTCACTTTAGCCGGTAGCGAACTTATGCTCCGGGGCTTTAATGTGTGTGTGCCGGCTTCCCTTCTCTTCCCTCCGAAACCGGAAGTTATGTTGGGGGGGGGAGGGAGGGATGAGAAGGGAAGCCGGCACGCACATGTTAGATCCCCGAAGCATAAATTCGCTACGGGCTAATGCGGGAGACAGGTCAGTGAAGCTTTCCATTTGCTGTTCTTGCTGCCGGGTCCTGCTTACTTTCAGTTTCCGCGAAGGCAGGACCCGACAGCATTTCCCCCAATCGATTGTGATCTTGGGCCGATCAGCCTTCTTCTCCGACGGCAGAATTGACATCGGGGAGAATGCTGGTCGGCCCGAAGTAGGGAGAGCTTGGGGGGGGGGGGCGGCGGCCAGTGGCTTTGGAGCCTGTTCCCCGATGGCAGTGACATTGGCAGTGGCTTGGAGGAGGGCAAGGAGAAAGAAAGTAAGAGGGCAGGAAGAGAAACATAAAAAAAGAAAGGGGGCATGAAGAGAGAAAGAAAGAAAGGGCAGGAAGAGAAGAAGAAAAAGTTGGGGGGGAGGGGAATAAGGTCAGGAGGCATACAGGCTGAAAGAGAAGGAAGAAAGATTGGATGCACAGTCAGAAGAAGAAAGTGCAACCAGAGACTCATGAAATCACCAGACAATAAGGTAGGAAAAATGATTTTATTTTAAATTTACTGATCAAAATGTGTCTGTATTTATATCTGCTGTCTATATTTTACACTATGGTCCCCTTTTACTAAACCACAATAGCATTTTTTAGCGCAGGGAGCCTATGAGCGTCAAAAGCAGCGCTGGGCATTCAGCGCAGCTCCCTGCGCTAAAAACTGCTATCGTGGTTTAGTAAAAAGGGAGGGGGTATATTTGTCTATTTTTGTATGGTTGTTAGTGAGGTGACAGTGCATAGAATCATCTGCTTTGACCTCTTTTTTTTTTTTTTTTTTAACTTTTTATTTATAGAATTTTCATTCTTTCAATACATGAATCACATATTATAAAATGTATAATAAAATATATATGTATGTACAAATTCATATCATAGATATTCATCCCTTCCCCTATTAATTGTTTTTCCATTTTTCTTTCATATTAATATCTATATTTCCCACCCTAACCCTATATTACTATTATCAATGTGTTAAGATATCTGATCTCTAGAATAATTAGTCAATGGATCCCATATTTTCTTAAAATTTTTAATATTTCCTTGTTGTAAAGCCAAAATTTTCTCCATTTTGTAAATGTGACATACCGAGTTCCACCAGAATGTATAATTTAGTTTGGTAAAATCTTTCCAATTTTGTGTGATTTGCTGCATGGCAACTCCTGTCAATATTAAAAGTAATTTATTATTATTTGCTGATATTGGACTCTGTGTTCTCATTGCAGTACCGAATAATATGGTATCATATGAGAGTCCTACGTGATTTTCTAGTAATATATTTATTTGGGGCCAAATTAAATTCCAAAAAGCTTTTATACAGGGACAAAAAAAAATTAAATGATCCAATGTCCCTACTTCTATTTTACAATGCCAACATCTATTAGATCTAGTATTATCTATCTTTTGCAAGCGCGTCGGGGTCCATAACACTCTATGTAATAAAAATAACCATGTTTGACTCATAGATGCTGACTTTGTTAATCTTAATCTCCAGGACCAGAATTTTGGCCATTGAGATGCAGAAATTGTCTGTCCAATCTCAATGCTCCAAATATCCCTAAGTCCAGTTTTCTTTTTTTTATTTAGAAATCCATTTATTAATTTATACCATTTTGCGGCTTGGTGACCCAAGAAATCCGTCTGGAAACATAAAACTTGCAAACTATATTGAGTATTGAGAATTTTCCATTCAGGGAACCCTACCTGAATGGCTTGCTTCAATTGCATCCATTTAAAAAATTGTGTTTTATTTAGTCTAAATTTATTTTGCAATTGTGAAAAACTAAGCAAGGAACCTTCTGATATGACGTCATTTAATGTTCTTATTCCTGCAGTTATCCATTGTTTCCAGACGATTTTAAATCCGCCAATTCTGATCCTGGAGTTTACCCATATTGATTGATTTAGGGATTTAGCAATTGGTTCTGGTGTCAGATTATTTATGTATCTTAATGTTTTCCAAGTATCTAATAAGATTCTGTGTTCTTTGTATCTTATAGGCATTGATATAGAAATTAAATGTTCTGGATTTAAAGGGAACAGGAGCCGCCATTCTAAATACAGCCAATCTGGTACATTTTCTAAGAGATCTGGGAGGATCCAATACATACCCTGTCTTAAAATATAGGCTTGATGATACCTATAAAAATTTGGAAAATTTACCCCCCCTTCCATAATTGGTCTTTGTAATGATACTAAAGCGATTCTTGGTCTTTTCCCACACCAAACAAATTTTGTAAGAATATTGTTAAGTTTTTTATAAAATGACCCCTGAAAAAATATTGGAATCATACTCATTTGGTAACAAACCACAGGCAA
This sequence comes from Geotrypetes seraphini, assembly GCF_902459505.1. NCBI lineage: Eukaryota > Metazoa > Chordata > Amphibia > Gymnophiona > Dermophiidae > Geotrypetes > Geotrypetes seraphini. Next base: position 372,115,053 of record NC_047084.1, read on the forward strand.
TATCATCATTTTAATTGTTTGAATTCTTCCCCACCAAGAAAGATGTAATGGATTCCATTGCTCACACATTTCTGTTATTTTTTTCAATAAAAGTTTTTCATTCTCTTTGACTGTGTCTTCAATTGTATTTTTGATCATAATTCCTAAGTATTTTATTCCATCCTCTTTCCAAATAAATGAATATGGATCAAATAATCCTTTGGTACAATGAACATTAATTGGGAGGATTTCAGATTTATTCCAATTAATTTTATATCCAGAAAATGTACCGTATTTTTCTATTAAATTAAGCATACATGGAATAGTAATTTCCGGTTCTCTTAAATATAATAATATATCATCTGCATATGCAGATAATTTAAATTCAAAACTGGTAAATGAGATTCCCTTTATTTCCCTAGTTTTTTTTATTGCAATTAATAAAGGTTCTAGGACAACATCAAAAAGTAATGGAGACAAAGGGCATCCTTGTCTAACTCCCCTATGCAAGTTGAATTTAGTTGATAAATTATTGTTAATATATAATCTTGCTCCAGGAGAGCTATACAATGTCTGAATCATTTTAATAAAACCGGATCCTATACCAAACCAATGTAAAGCTTGATATATAAAATTCCATTCCACTCTATCAAAAGCTTTTTCTGCATCTAAAGAAATTTAAAAAACTGGATCATTTATATTTTTTGCTAAATTTAATGAGTGGAATGCTTTGACCTCTTTGAGAAAACCCCGGAATAGGAATGATTATTAACATTTTCTCTGCGTACAGTGTGCTTTGTGGTTTTTTAAAAAAATTTTTATTATTGGTAGATCATTTTGACTTGGTCATTTTAAAAGTAGCTCGCAAGCCCAAAAAATAGCCAATGGTAGACTTCAGAGGGTGGTGGTTAACGGTACCCTCTCTAAAACGTCAGAAGTGACAAGTGGAGTATCGCAGGGCTCAGTCTTGGGCCCGCTCCTTTTCAACTTATTCATAGGGGACCTGACTCAGGGGCTTCAAGGTAAAATAACACTATTCGCTGACAACGCCAAACTATGTAACATAGTGAGCGGCTCTGATTTACACGATAGTATGACGCAGGACCTGTTTTTGTTGGAACGTTGGTCATCTACCTGGCAGCTGGGCTTCAACGCCAAGAAATGCAAGGTATCCATATTCAAGTTTCATCATGGTGCTCTGGTTTTGGCTCCAGTATTTGTCACTTCCGTTCACCAGGTCTGGCTATCCGTTACCATCTCATATTTTAAAGACTCACTCGTTATAATTAGTGGTGATCCACATGTCTCTTCGTAATGGACATATCCGATTTTAGCATTTGGATCTTAGTACTATGGGTTTGGTCTTTTCTGGTTTCCTTTCTATAGTATGCTTTTCGTCTGAAATCTTTTGAGTTTAGAATTACATTTTATGATGTATTTTTGTGGTTATAATTGTATGACATGTCTAAAATCGGTCAAGTTATCCATTCTTTCTATTATTTTTTGTCTCCTCATACAGTGGCAGACCGCCCCGGGTGCCAGCCCTAGGGGGGTACACAGCCAGCTGGATCCAGAACCTTCCAAGCTGCTCTAAATGGCACCTGCACCTCAGCACGGCTGCTGTACTTATTCTGAAGCAGAGTCGGCAGCCGCACTGAAGTGCAGGAAGGTCCCACGATGACTGCATTTGCTGCCTCTGCCTCCGGAAGACGTAAGTGACGTCGGAAGGGGAGGACCAGCAGCTGCAGTCATTGCTGAACCTTGCTGCAATTCCCTGTGTCTGCTGGCCCACCCCCTCCAATGTCACTTACATCTTACAGAGGCAGCGGCAACAGAAGCAGTCATCATGGGACCTTGCTGGTTTGGAGGGAGAGAGGAGTATAGAAGGGTGGTGGAGGGAGAAAAAGGAGGTCAGGGTGGTATGGAAGGGTGGTGGAGGGAGAGAAAGGGGGCAGATGCTGATGGAATTGGTGTGCACGGAAAGGAGAGAGAGACATAAGGGGGAAGGATACTGGATGGAATTGGGTTGGAGGGAAAGAAAGGGGGCAGATGCTGATGGAAGTGGGGGGAAGGGAGAGGAGATTGAAATGCCAGACCATGGGGGTGTGGGAGAGGGAAGGGAAGAAGAGGAGAGAGATGCCAGACCATTGAAGGAGGGAAGGGAAGAAGATGGATGCCAGAATAATAGGGGTGAAGGGAGAGATGGAAGGAGAGAAGAAGCCATATAGAAGGGGCAGAGAGAGGGTAGACAGTGGATGAAAGGAAGAGAGTGTCAAGACTATGAGGAAAGCAGAAACCAGAGAAGACAATGTAGGAAAAAATTATATTTATTTATTTTTTTTTGCTTTAGGGAAGATGCATCGCTGCAGAGTCCAGCTTCTTGGTAGTTCAATTTAACCTTTGTCTACATTTTTCTATTTTATCCCCCCTTTTACAAAACTGTAGAGCTTTTTTTTTTTTAGCACTGGCCATGATGCTAATTTCTCAGAATTCTATGAGAGTCTGAACTGTTACCAGCATGGCTAAAAACCACATTACAGATTTGTAAAAGGGAGAGGGGTTAGTTTGTGATTACATATTCCATACTAGGCGAAGATGTGTTCGAAAGACATGGTTTTCAGTTAGGATTGACTGTGCAGGATTGATCTGTACTAGTCTGGCTTGTTTAGTTTTACAATGGATGTATTGATATACTGTTCACTGCAATATGCAAGATGCTGCCTTTTCCTAGGTACACTCTTGTGTGATGTGTGGATTGTTACTAAAAATCATGTTTTTCATACAGATGGGGGGGGTGTCAAAAAATGATGGGCCTCGGGTGTCACATATGCTAGGTACACCACTGCCTTCATAGTTTATATCTAATCCACAAGCCTGCTTTTAGGACCTACAGGGTATGTATCCCTTTGATTCATGACAATTTCACTTCTCATGTTATCTTATCCATTCTTTTTATTATACAACTGCCCAGATAAGCATCATTCTTTGATGTGATTGGACCTTGAAAACTAAGGGCATCAGTACTCTCCCCAGAAATTTTTTCCAGCCATGAAAAACATTTGCTGCATTTAGTGTGCCACAAAAAACATTTGCTCCGTTTAGTGTGCCAGAGTTAAAAAAGTTTGAGAGACGCTGCTCTATACCATTTGAAAGAGGGCAAATATCTAATTATTCCCTTCTAGAATTGGATACTTCTTAAATTTAATATATATATTATGGAACAAGTGTCAAACCTTAAGAAAGGCAGTCATATTGAGCATTGGAAAATAACTAATAATAATTAACTAATACAAATAGTACACATTTAGGGCTCCTTTTACTAAGCTGCGATAGCGGTTTTACCGCACGCTTAGCTCGCGCAGAATTGCCGCACATGCTAGACACTAACACCAATATTGAGCTGGCGTTAATTCTAGCCGTGTAGCGAGGCAATTCTGCACGCGCTAAAAATGCTATTGCAGCTTAGTAAAAGGAGTCCTTAATTTTCCCCATCACCAAATTTCCCTGTCCCGCCCCACCCGGCTACTTTTTCATGCCACCCGGCTGGAAAAAATTTCTTGGGAGAACACTGAAGGTGGATTTAATTATTTAAAAAGTTTATATTCCACATTATCTAAAATCAATACTTAAAATCAAATAATAAATATCAGAGGGTATTAATCTATCAAATCTTGCCCACACAGAATTTCATCTGCCATTTGGATGCCCATTCTCTCAGTCTTGGAATTTGTACAGAATTCCTCACCCACTCAGATACATAGACTTCTGCACATGCTCATAAGGTATAAGATATACCACAAAGAATAAGGGTAACAACTATCATGGGAAACATAAGAACATAAAAACATGAATATTATATAAACATATGTTCTACAGTTAAAAGCACAAATCTTTATTTTATTAAACTCAATAAAAACGATGATATGATGTTTCCAATGATATACTATGATAAAAGAATATACTATAGTGAAAGAACTATTAAATAATGTCTTAAATTATATATATAATGTATAAAAGATGTGTTTAAAAATAAATATATAAAAAAGCATGTTAAAAAGGGATTAGAATAACCAAAAAAGGGGGATATAAAAATGATGTAACCTAAATCATTATGATATTCAGTTTATGAATCATAATGATTTAGGTTACATTATTTTTATATCCCCCTTTTTTGGTTATTCTTCTCCCCTTTTAACATGCTTTTTTATATATTTATTTTTAAACACATCTTTTATACATTATATATATAATTTAAGACATTATTTAATAGTTCTTTCACTATAGTATATTCTTTTATCATAGTATATCATTGGAAACATCATATCATTTTTATTGAGTTTATTTTATTACAGATTTGTGCTTTTAACTGTAGAACATATATATTCATGTTTTTATGTTTCCCATGATAGTTGTTACCCTTATTCTTTGTGGTATATCTTATACCTTATTTACCATGGTAGGTGTTTTTTATTATAATTTGATAATGATAGGCGTTTGATTAGGGGATAACAGGGTACAGATAAAGGTTTACCTTACAGGACATTGAGCGAATAGGGTATGGACATTTTAGGTTAATTAGGGAACACTTCCAGGTCATGGACCTGGGGGGCCGCTGCGGGAGCTGACTGCCGGGCACGATGGATCCCTGGTCTGACCCGGCAGAGACAGTGCTTATGTTCTTATGTTCTTAATTTGCACTTTTTCATATGAAGATTCATTTATTGTCCCTGTGTCATTCACTCTTCATTTTTTCTATATCCTCTTTAGCTCATTATTTGTTGTTTTCCATTTATATTCTTTAAGTTGTTTTTTGCACACTTTCATTCACTTTTTTTGCATGTTTCTTTTCTACTGTCAGTATATATATATATATATATACATATATACATATACATATATATATATATATCTAATATAATAAAACGCTAGGCCGCGCATGCGCACTTCCTATGTGTGCGCCGGTTTTCCGTGAGCTGTAGCGACACATAGGAAGTGCGCATGCGCGGCTTACGCTCTGTCCTGCTCCCTGTTGAAAGACGCAGCGTCTCACTTACACTAACTTTGCCGTCGCCATCTCTCCACTCTCTCTCTTCCTCCCCTCCCCCCCCAGAGGCGGATGTCGACCGCGGCGGCCTGAGTCGGATGTCTCAAATCAAATCAGAGGATGTGGGTAGCTGACAAGTGCTGTGTCCATCCATGGCCAGCGGCTTACGCACATGCGCTGGCTTGGCGCACCAGAGGGCAAGATGAAGGGGGTGCGGAGCAGCTCTGGCGGCGGCAGTGTCCGGTAGGGAACACATCCACGAGTCTCCCCTCCCGCATCAACTGTTGCTGCTCCTGTTTGAAGCGGCCTGCTGAGGTTTGCGGCCGGCTGTAGCGAACCTCGCAGGCCGCTCTCCACATGGAGAACGTTGCGTCAGAGGGAACATGCTACCATATGGAGAGCGGCCTGCGAGGTTCACTACAGCCGTTTGTGAACCTAAGCAGGCCGCTTTGAACAGGAGCGGCAGCGGCGGAAGCAACCATAGGTGGATGGAGGGAGGGGAAGAACGGGAGGGGAAGCGAAAAAGAAGGGCTATGGAGCAGGCAGGAAAGAGGGCTGCTTTGGGGGGAGGGGTGTGTTGGGGCCAGACAGCAATTGGGGAGGAACAGATGGGGGGCCATGAAGCAGGCAGGCATTGCACAACAGGGGGAAAGGGGGCTGCTTTAGGAGGAGAGTTGTGCTGGGGGCAGACAGCAATCGGGGGAGGGAGGAACAGAAGGGGGGCCACAAAGCAGGCAGGCATTGCACAACAGGGGGAGAGGTGAAAGGGGGCTGGTTTGGCAAGCAGGGGGGGCCAGGGAGACAGACAGAAAGAAAGACGCACAGACAGGGGACCTGGGAGACACACAGACACAAAGAATGACAGACAGAGTCCAGGGAGAGAGACAAATAAAAAAAACAACAACACACCATACATACAGACATCTACTCTAGCACCCGTTTGTTAACAATCTGGCTTTAATACATACCTTTTATTTTCCCACCTCACATTATCACATCCTGTGGTGGTAAGGTATGGCAACACCACTCTGTTATTTCAGATAACAATTTTAAATATTGTTTATATTATTTCAGTATTGTATTTATATTTATTAGGACCCCTGACGAAGGTGTACTGTCTGAAACACGGACCGTGTCGGGTCCCTTGGTTGGTAAAAAGGTTTTTATATTACTGCATTTTAATTTGGTACAATAAATCTTGCCTGCATCTTGTACATTGCCTGCAGTTTCTGTTGGTTTTTCCGTTTTGGTGATTTTTTTACTGCAGCTTCAGTTGGATTTTTCTGTTGTTGCTCTTTGGCATTCTAATAAAAACTGGACAGAAACACTGCTTAGCAGTATTTGAAAAGGCAGATATTGGCGAATCAACATGTATAGGGTGGGTTCCCGGAATCACGTGTGGATTTACAAGAAAGCACAGTTACTTACCGTAACAGGTGTTATCCAGGGACAGCAGGCAGATATTCTTGACTGATGGGTGACGGCACCGACGGAGCCCCGGTACGGACAATTTTAGAGTGATTGCACTCTAAGAACTTAGAAAGTTCTGGCAGGCCGCACCGCGCACGCGCGAGTGCCTTCCCGCCCGACAGAGGCGCGCGGTCCCCAGTTATGATAAGCCAGCTAAGAAGCCAACCCGGGGAGGAGGGAGGGACGCAAGAATATCTGCCTGCTGTCCCTGGATAACACCTGTTACGGTAAGTAACTGTGCTTTATCCCAGGACAAGCAGGCAGCTATTCTTGACTGATGGGTGACCTCCAAGCTAATAAAAGAGGGATGGAGGGAAGGTTGGCCATTAGGAAAACAAATTTTGCAAAACAGATTGGCCGAAGTGTCCATCCCGTCTGGAAAATGTGTCCAGACAATAATGAGATGTAAAAGTATGAACTGAGGACCAAGTGGCAGCTTTGCAGATTTCCTCAATGGGCGTGGATCGGAGGAAAGCTACAGATGCTGCCATAGCTCGGACTTTATGGGCTGTGACGGAACCTTCCAGTGTCAGTCCGGTCTGAGCATAACAGAATGAAATGCACGCTGCCAGCCAATTAGACAACGTACGTTTAGAAACAGGACGTCCCAATTTATTTGGATCAAAGGACAGAAAGAGTTGAGGGAATGATCTGTGAGGCTTAGTACGGTCTAAATAGTAAGCCAGAGCCCTCTTACAGTCCAAAGTATGTAAAGCCTGTTCACCAGAATGAGAGTGAGGTTTTGGAAAAAAGACAGGCAGAACAATGGATTGGTTGAGATGGAATTCAGAGACAACCTTCGGGAGAAACTTTGGATGAGTACGCAGAACCACCTTGTCATGATGAAAGACTGTAAAAGGTGGATCCGACACTAGTGCATGGAGCTCACTGACCCTCCTGGCAGAGGTAAGAGCAATAAGAAAGAGCACCTTCCAAGTGAGAAACTTGAAAGAAGCAGTAGCCAAGGGTTCAAATGGAGGCTTCATTAAAGCGGAAAGAACTACATTAAGATCCCAGATAACAGGAGGGGCTTTAAGAGGTGGTTTCACATTAAAAAGACCCCGCATGAACCTGGACACTAAGGGATGAGCTGAGAGGAGTTTTCCATGGATTGGCTCATGAAAAGCTGCTATAGCACTAAGATGGACTCTGATTGAAGTGGACTTGAGGCCAGAGTCTGACAAAGAAAGGAGATAATCCAACAATGTCTCCACTGCAAGGGAAGTGGGATCATAATGATGGAGAAAACACCATGAAGAAAACCGTGTCCACTTCTGATGGTAACATTGAAGAGTGGCCGGTTTCCTGGAGGCATCCAGAATTGAACGAACAGGCTGAGACAAGAGTGTATCATGAGAAGTCAGCCCGAGAGATACCAAGCTGTCAGGTGCAGAGACTGTAGGTTGGGGTGTAGGAGAGTTTCCTGATGCTGAGTAAGCAGAGAAGGATACAGAGGCAGAAGAAAAGGTTCCCTGGAACTGAGTTGAAGTAGAAGGGAGAACCAATGTTGCCTGGGCCACCTCGGAGCAATCAGAATCATGGTTGCTTGATCCCTCTTGAGCTTGAATAAGGTTCTCAACATGAGAGGCAGAGGAGGGAAAGCGTACAGGAACAGATTGGACCAATCGAGGAGAAAAGCATCCGCTGCCAGACGTTGAGTAGAGTCTGGAGCAGAATAGGGGCAGCTGATGATTGTGCGGAGCTGCAAAGAGGTCTATCTGAGGGGTGCCCCATTGAGCGAAGATGGATTGTAGAGTTACCGGATCGATTGTCCATTCGTGAGGTTGGAGAACTCTGCTGAGCTTGTCCGCTAAGGAATTCTCCTCTCCCTGAATGTAAATAGCTTTCAGGAATAGATGGTGATTTATGGCCCAAGTCCAGATCTTTTGGGCTTCCTGGCATAAGAGGCGAGAGCCCGTCCCACCCTGTTTGTTGATGTAGTACATCGCAACTTGATTGTCTGTGCACAACAGGACAACTTGAGGAAAAAGAAGATGTTGGAAGGCCTTGAGGGCATAAAACATCGCTCTGAGTTCCAGGAAATTGATGTGACGCTTCTTTTCCTGGGCAGTCCAAAGACCTTGAGTTTGGAACTCGTTCAAATGAGCTCCCCATGCATAAGGGGAGGCATCGGTAGTGATGACTAGTTGATGAGGAGGTTGATGGAACAGAAGACCTCTGGACAGATTTGAGGATACCAACCACCATTGTAGAGACTGACGAAGAGATGATGTCACAGATATGTGACGTGAGCAAGGATCCGTCGCTTGGGACCACTGGGTAGCTAGTGTCCATTGAGGAGTGCGCAGGTGAAGACGTGCAAGAGGCGTGACATGAACTGTGGAGGCCATGTGACCCAAGAGAATCATCATTTGCTTTGCTGTGATGGAACGCTGTGGAAGCACCTGCTGACATAGAGAGTGAAGCGTTTGAAGACGATTGGACGGCAGAAACGCTCTCATGAGGATTGTGTCCAAGACCGCTCCTATGAATTGAAGTCTCTGAGTGGGGATGAGATGAGATTTGGGTAGATTGATCTCGAACCCCAGAAGTTGAAGAAACCTGATGGTTTGGTTGGTGGCCAGGAGAACAGTCTGAGATGAATTGGCCTTTATCAACCAATCGTCCAGGTAAGGAAAGACCTGAAGGTGGTGAGATCGCAGGAAGGCAGCCACCACAATCAGACATTTGGTGAACACTCTCGGAGAGGAGGCAAGACCGAAGGGTAGTACCTTGTATTGGTAATGACAACGATTGATCATGAAGCGTAGGTATTGTCTGGAGGCCAGATTGACCGGTATATGAGTGTATGCTACTTTGAGATCGAGAGAACATAGCCAGTCGCCTTGATTTAGAAGAGGATAAAGAGTGGCTAGAGAGAGCATTTTGAACTTTTCTTTGACCAAACATTTGTTGAGATCGCGGAGATCTAGAATTGGTCTGAGATCTCCTGTTTTTTTGGGGACTAAAAAGTAACGGGAGTAGAATCCCTGTCCCTTTTGATCTAGAGGAACCTCCTCTATGGCGTTCAAAAGGAGAAGGGATTGAACCTCCTGGAGAAGAAGGAAAGACTGAGTGTGCGAAGCAGACTCTTTTGGTTGACTTGGAGGAGGTAGAGTTTGAAAGTTGAGAGAGTAGCCGTGGTGGATGATGTTCAGAACCCACTGATCTGACGTGATAAGTTCCCAACGGCTTATGAAATAAGAAAGACGTCCTCCTATAGGCTGTGGAAGTTGAGTAGGAGGGAGAAGACTGGCTATGTTCTGGAGAACCAAGTCAAAAGGGTTGAGTAGACTTTTGTGCAGGAGTAGATTTTACCTGCTGTTGTTGCTGAGGTTGTCTAGCAGCTGGACGCTGTTGCCTCTGACGCCTAGGTTGTTGAGCAGTTTGAGGCAGAGGACGAGCCACAAATCTACGTTGGTAGGTTGATTGTGGACGAAAGGGCCTAGTTGGTGGAGGCTTCTTAGGTTTAAGAAGCGTGTCCCATCTGGTCTCATGAGCCGATAATTTCTGGGTAGTGGAGTCCATGGAATCTCCAAACAGCTCATCCCCTAAGCAAGGTGTATTGGCTAGCCTATCCTGGTGATTAACGTCCAGTTCTGAAACACGAAGCCAGGCTAGCCTTCGCATGGCCACTGAGATGGCCGTGGCTCTGGAGGTCAGCTCGAAAGTATCATAGATAGATCTTACCATGAATTTTCGAAGCTGTAAAAGAGATGAACAAGTGTGGTGAAAAGCAGACTTTTTCCTATCAGGAAGATATTTCTCAAAAGCAGTGATATTTTGTATTAAGTGCTTAAGATAAAAAGAGAAATGGAATGCATAATTTCCTGATCGATTTGCTAACATAGCATTTTGGTATAGCCTTTTACCAAACTTGTCCATAGATTTGCCCTCTCTGCCAGGAGGGACTGAGGCATATACACTAGCCCCTTTGGACTTTTTCAAAGTGGACTCAACTAAAAGGGACTCATGAGCTAATTGGGGCTTGTCAAACCCAGGAATAGGAATGACTTTATACAAGGAATCCAACTTTCTAGGCGCTCCAGGAATAGTTAAAGGAGATTCCAGATTTTTATAAAACGTCTCTCTCAATATATCATGGAGAGGTAGTTTAAGGTATTCCTTTGGAGGCTGGTCAAAGTCCAAGGCATCAAGGAAAGCCTTGGATTTCTTTGACTCAGCCTCCAAAGGAATGGAGAGAGAATCACACATTTCCTTCAAAAATGAAGAAAAGGAAGATACTTCTGGTTTAGAGGAGGCTTCTAAAAGAGACGGGTCCTCATCACCAGAAGAGCATTCTCCCTCCGAAAGAAGAGGATCCTCCGAGTCACCCCATAAGTCAGGGTCTCGAACCTGAGAACTCCGGTCTCGAGACTCTGGAGTGGAAGGCTCTAAATGCCGGGACTTGTGAAGAGACTTCCCCGACCTGCCCGATTCGGTACCGGGAGATGCTACAGTACGCACCGGAGCCGAAGTTTGTACAGCTTGATGGTGAGCTCTCGGCTCCAGCGCCAGAATCGGCATGGAGACCGAGGAAACCGACTGTACCGGTACCGATAGAGTGGACGTCGATAAAATAGGACGGTCCACTATCGGTACCGGTGGCTCAGACCGGACTGGTACCGGCAAATTCGATGCCAGGGCTGGAGGTAGGAGGTGCTGTAGCTGTTCTTTAAGTTGTTCCTTCAGAACAGCAGCTATACGCTCCTCAAGGGAAGGCACCGGTACCGTCTTTTTCTTTAATGGTACCTGCGGTGCCGCTCTACGCTCCGAGGATGAGGACCCCGATGTCGAGGGGCTCACCTCTATTGGAGCGGAGCGCTTCCGTGGGCGCCTCGAGGTCGGCAGAATTGGACTCGCTGCCATCGAGACCGGAGGACGCTCCAACGGGGAAGGCTTCTTAGCCGGCTTACCTGGAGTCGACACCGCCGCGGTATCGCGTGGTGTCGATGATGTGGGTGCCGACTGCGCCGGTGCCGATGTCGGTGCCGGTGTAGAATCAGACATCTCGGCACCAAAGAGTAATTTTTGTTGAATCTCTCGATTTTTAAGAGTTCTCTTTTTTAAAGTTGCACAGCGGGTGCAGGTTGACGCTTGATGGTCGGGACCAAGACACTGAAGACACCAATTATGAGGATCAGTTAGTGAAATTGGTCGTGCACACCGCTGGCACTTTTTGAAGCCGGGTTGGGGGGGCATGAATGTAAAAACGGCTTCAGCCAAATCGAAGGCCGAGGCCTCGATGGTGGCTAAAGGCCCCGCCGGGGCAAGGCCGAAAAACAGGCAAAAAAACAAAATGTTTTTTTTTTTTTTTTTTTTTTTAAGAAAGAAAATAAAGAAAAAGGAAAGGAAATAATATTCCTCAAAAAGTTTACGCGAGCGGGAAGTTCACAAAAAATCCTCTCACAACAGCCGTTGAGAGAGACGCGTCTTCTTAGCTCCGCGGAAACTAAGAAACTGGGGACCGCGCGCCTCTGTCGGGCGGGAAGGCACTCGCGCGTGCGCGGTGCGGCCTGCCAGAACTTTCTAAGTTCTTAGAGTGCAATCACTCTAAAATTGTCCGTACCGGGGCTCCGTCGGTGCCGTCACCCATCAGTCAAGAATAGCTGCCTGCTTGTCCTGGGATAAAGAAGATTAGCAGAGGTAAGAACCTAATCTTTCATTCTTATACAATTTCACTTTATTTCAGGACCAGTGGGACGTAACAGAGCAGTCCCGAAAATTCAGGATAGGACTGATGATCCTGCTGCTAACACAGAGGCACCAAAAACAGCATTCTGCTGGGCCACCACATAGATCCTGTAAAACTTGGTGAATGTATGAAAAGAGGACCAGGTAGCGGCCCTACAAATCTCATCCAGAGAAACAACTGACGACTCTGCCCAAAACCCCTCTGGTTCAAGGAGCCTGGACCCCAAGGGGGGGGCCTCTTTCCGACCACCACATAAGCTGTGGAAATGGCCATGTGAATCCACCTGGAAATGGTAGCTGTAGAAGCTGGCTTCCCTCTGCCAAGGCAAACGTGGTCAGAGAGGTGAAACTCAATGGTGACCTCCAGATACCGCAATAAACTTCTGCGCACGTCTAAGGACCCCAAAGCACAGTTACTTAACGTAACAGGTGTTATCCAGGAACAGCAGGCAGCTATTCTCACATATGGGTGACGTCATCCAACGGAGCCCCGATGTGGACGCCTCACAAGCAGACTTGCTTGAAGAAACTAGAAGTTTCGAGTTGCCCGCAACCGCACATGTGTGAGTGCCTTCCCGCCCAGCACAGGGCGCGTCTCCTCAGTTCAGATAGCTAGCAGAGAAGCCAACCAGGGGAGGTTGGTGGGTTGTGAGAATAGCTGCCTGCTGTCCCTGGATAACACCTGTTACGGTAAGTAACTGTGCTTTATCCCAGGACAAGCAGGCAGGTATTCTCATATATGGGTGACCTCCAAGCTAACCAGAATGGGATGGTGGGAGTGTTGGCAATTTAGGAGAATAAATTTTGTAATACTGTTTGGCCAAACTGTCCAACCCGTCTGGAGAAAGTATCCAGACAATAGTGAGAAGTGAAGGTATGAACCGAGGACCAAGTAGCAGCCTTGCAAATTTCCTCAATAGGCAAAAGTGAACAAAGTTGAATGCAGAGAGTCAAAGAAGGACTTCTTGGCTCCGCGGAAAACTAAGAACTGAGGAGACGCGCCCTGTGCTGGGCAGGAAGGCACTCGCGCATGCGCGGTGCAGGCGACTTGAAACTTCTAGTTTCTTCAAGCAAGTCTGCTTGTGAGGCGTCTGCATCGGGGCTCCATCAGATGACGTCATCCATATGTGAGAATACCTGCCTGCTTGTCCTGGAATAACACCCGGTCCTGCTCCCGCAAGCCAGAAGAAGCAAAAGTAGGAAACCAGACTTCCTGAATCACATGGAAAGCAGAAACCACTTTCAGAAGGAAGGAACAGTACGCGGCATCACTGCAGAAGCTGGAATCCGCAGAAAAGGAACCCTGCAGGAGAGGGCCTGCAACTCCCTGCAGGCTAAGAAAACAGCCACCAGGAAGACCGTCTTGAATGTGAGATCCATCAGAGACACCTGCTCTAGATGTACATACCGAGGGCAAGCAAGAGAGCAAAGAATCAGATTAAGGTTCCAGGTTGGACAGGGAAAGCGCAAGGGAGGCCTGAGCTGCAACATTCCCCAAAGAAAACGAACCACATCTAGATGGACTACCCCTCTGGGAAGGATGGTCCATACCCAAAAGCCCAGCAATCTGTCCCGGAGCAAAGCTACTTCTAGACCTTTTTTCAGGTCATTTTGCAGAAACTGCAAGACCCGAGGAATCGATGGAAAAGAAGGGTCCACTGGCCTCAGGGCGCACCAGGCCTGGTAACATCTCCAAGTCTTCACATAGGCTGCCACTGTGGATGTCTGCTTGCTATGAAGCAACATGGCGGTCACTGATGAAAAACAGCCCCGGCTAGTCAAGGCAGCACACTCAAGACCAAAGCAGTCCGTATCTTGCATCGCAATTGGACCCTGTGTGAGGCGAGAATGACAAGGTAGCCTGAGCCCCCAAACCTGCTGGAGCCAAACCAAGTTGGCATGCAATGGCCACCTCAGCTAACTGGGTGCCACCAGAATCATCGTGGGCCACTGTGCACCTCAACAGATGCCCTATCATGGGCCATGGAGGGAAGACTTAAAAAAGACCCTAATGGGGCCAGGGCTGAACCAGAGCTTCCAGGCCTTTGCTTCCAGCGTCTCACCGACAACTGAAGAAATGATCGGCTTACTTGTTGACCGCTGTCATCATGATGTTGAACAAGGGACATCCCTATGATCCACTATGCAAACAAATTCTCTTCTTTGCAAAACGCAAGTCTGACCATGCCTCCCCACTCCTAGCCAAACTTCACTGTCTCCCAGTGATTTCCAGAATCCATTTCAAATGCTCCTGCCTGGCTTTTAAAATCATTCACAAAATCCTTCCTCCCTTAATCCCACTATCTTATAACTCCTCGAGTCCTGACTCTACCAGACCCGCCCAAAGGTATAAACTATCCTTCCCCCTCTCTACACAGTATTCGCTATGCAGGCAAACTGGGAAAATCCCTTCTCTTCAGAACCACAGGTCTTTGGAACGACCTTACTATCCCGCTGCATGTTGCATAAACTGTGCTCTTGCTGGACGTGAAGGACTGCCACCCAGAGCTCTGGACTGACTCAACTAAATTGAGAGGGGCAGTGTATTTTGGGAAAGCAGCGGATTTTTGTGAGGGGAGATCTGAGAGGAAAATGGACCCCTAATAATGTGTAAATAAAAGCTTATTCTCCTACCTCCCCAGACTATTTGTTAGCCTTTGTGTGACTTTTGTTTGGTTAGGCTACGGCTGTTATAGGGCCATTTTGCTAAAGCTTAGCACATGCTAATGGGCATTAGTGTGAGCTAAATGCAACATGACCCAAAGATATACCCATAAAATTGCTAGCATTTAGCATGTGCTAATGTCAATTAGTGCACACTAAGATTTAGTAAAAAGATCTCTTAAGTATTTTCCTGCCCTGGTTTGTATCTGAGACAATGAAGGATTAAGTGTAGGGTTACAAGATTTTAATATTGTAAAAACTGGACCCATGGCCCTGCCTCTAGGACCACCCAATTCCACCCAGCCCTGCCCCATTCGGCTCTAGCCCTGCCCCACTCAGATCTCCCCTCACAGAAATCCGCTGCTTTCCCAAAATACATTGCCCCTCTCAATTTAGTTTAGTCAGTCCAGAGCTCTGGGTGGCAGTCCTTCACATCCAGCAAGAGCACAGTTCATACAACCCTGCCTCAGAGAGTTTTAAGATGCAGCCTTTTTACTTATTCCTGTGTAATCAAAATCTTCAGTTCAGCGGGTTCCTACCTCAGTTGGATATAAGTTATAGTTCTCTCCTGATCCTCCACATCCTTCCTTCACTCTGGGACCTCTGGTTCTGATCCTGGCTCTTCCTTTTAAACTCTCCTCCTCTACTTCCTGGCTTAGCACTTTCCTCCCCTCCCCCTATCCTGAAGCTGTTTCCCTTTCTGAGATGTCCTTGCCTTTCTTCCAGCTGGTCAGGAGGGAGAGTGCTGGATGTTCCTCCAGGAGACCTTCTGTCCGAGGAGCTGAACTAACCCGAGAAAGGGGCAAGGTTTCATACCCTCTGTCACAGGCCCTATAGTGTACATGTAGTTCATCTTGAGCTACTACTAAAGCCGCAAGCTAAATCTAAATCAAACATCTAATATTAGGCAAACTGAATTAATACAAAACCTTCAAAAATTCACTCAGGCCCTATAAAGCAAATCTACTTTCCATAATTGCACTAACTTCTAGGAGTTACACAACAAGAGCTTACTTATTAAAAGACAGTACGATAAACATTGCAGGAGGCAACAGAATATCAATACACCAACTGGGAAAATTGAACAAGCCAGATTAATATAGCTCACTCATATACAGACATTCAGTGCTAACACTATACCTGGCTTATTTAAAAATACAAATGTAAAAAGATCCTCAGCAAGTAAAGAATAAGTAGCCACAAATGAAAAATAGAAATATGTAGACCAGGGGAGCCCAAAAGATCAATCGCGATCAACCAATAGATCACAAAGGCAACGTGAGTTGATCGCGGAGCCCATCCCGGGCTCCACAATCAACTCAACTTGCCTTTGAGTTCTGTTCTCCCTACTTCCCCGACACCAGACCAGGAGTGTACAAGCGTCGGGCCCACAGCCTTCCCCCCCCCCCTCCCGACGTCAATTCTGACATCAGAGAGGAAGTTCTGGGCCAGCCAATCGCTGCCTGGCTGGCCCGGAACTTCCTCTCCGACATCAGAATTGATGTCGGGGAGGGGGGGGGGGAAGGCTGTGCGCCCGGAGACATGGAAGCAGGGAGAAATTGGCGGCAGTGGCTTGGGGGGACAGGGAGAAAGACAGATAGAAAGAAAGAAAAGGGGGACAGGGAGAAAAAAAAAAGAAAGAGAGGGAAGGAGGAAGGGGAGAAATTTTGAGTTGGATAGTATTGCCTTATATTGAAGAGTACTATTATGACTGTTTATGTTTTGGGGTGGGGATTTGGTTATCTGGTGTATTTACCATTGTGAAAATTCAATAGAACTTGTTAAATAAAAATAAAAAAGAAAGGGGAGGAGAAGGGAGAGAGGAAGAAAAAGTTGGACTCATGGAGGGACAGAGAGAAATGTTGGTTGAGGAATGGAATGAGGTCTGGAGGCAGAAATAAATAAATATAGGATTTACAGTCAGAAGAAGGAAGTGCAACCAGAGACTCATGAAATCACCAGACAGCAAAGGTAGGAAAAAGATTTTATTTTAAATTTAGTGATCAAAATGTGTCTGAATTTATATCTGAGGTTTATATTTTGCACTATGGCCCCCTTTTACTAAACCACGATAGCAGTTTTTAGCACAGGGAGCCTATGAGCGTCAGGAGCGCGCAGGGCATTCAGCGTAGCTCCCTATGTTAAAAAATGCTATTGCGGTTTAGTAAAAGGGAAGGGGGTATATTTGTTCATTTTTGTATAGTTGTTACTGAGGTGACATTGCATAATGTAGTCATCTGCCTTGACCACTTTGAAAAAAAACTGAATATAAATGATAATTAACATTTTCTCTGCGTACAGTGTGCTTTGTGTCTTTTAAAATTTTATTGTTGATAGATCATTTTGACTTGGTCATTTTAAAAGTAGCTCGCAAGCCAAGAAAGTGTGGGCACCCCTGATGTAGCCAAAAGTTTAGCTGAAACCCCAAGATACCAGACTTTGCAAACAGTAAAGTTTCTCTGCACTTTGCAAACTATAAAGATATCAGATGTAAATTTCAAAACTTGACACATTCTGCTCATTAAATTAAAAATTAATAAATGAGATTACATCCCTCCTTTACAAAGCCGCGCTGGCTGTGGCTTTGGCTGTGGAACCAGCTACCCACACAGATAAGACTCATTAACGTCCTTCTGAAGAGCAATAAAGACCTTCCTCTTCCAACAATAGGGCCTCAATTGAACAGCTTCCTTTTAGGATCAAAAGGAGATGGCACAAAAAGTTCTGTGGAGAATGTTTCTTAGAGGTCAGGTGTAGGGAAAACAGTAAATAAATGCCTTGTGGAAGGTACTACCATAAACATTGATAGTACAGTGGAAGGCATGTTGGGAGAGAAAAACTGGTTGATCCTGCTTTTAAATGAAAACAGTGCAAAGATCTGATATGGCGGGAATCTTAACTTACAGGCTCTACAGCCTTGTTAGATTCTGTCAATGTCCTTAAAGCAAAGTATCCAAGCAACAGGAAAAAATCATCGTACAGGTTTTATACCCATAGTGGAATCCTGAAGCAGTTACAGCCTGAGCGATGCATGCTGAAATAGATTTGGAGAAATCCAACTTTACAGATTCTACTGCATCCCTGTTAGATTCCCCTCTTAGTGGAATGGACTAAGGCAATAGGATAAAGTGGCAATAGGATAAAAAAAACACCTTACAGGCTCTATATCCATGGTGGATATTCCACAATGCAAGCCTGCTTAGTGAAGTTTATAGGAAACATGAAGTAGAAAAACTGCTGAAGTCCATGTCACAGACAACTGAGGTTTGTTTGTTTTTTTAATGCAGGAATGCTAAAAAGATAAATCTTCCCTAAGGAATATGAGAAGTCACAGGTCAGCTGATATGAGAGACCAACGTTGAAGATATACTCTCAAGAAGCTCCGATTGAGCTAGAAGAATTGGACAGAGTCGGATAACTTCTGTTGAATTGCCTCTGAATTAGTTGAAAAAGGCCGTCAATTTTGCTGCTATTGCTGTGGCTACCCAGAAACCAAAGGAGTATGCCTCCGATGTGAATGTGGTTGTTTAGTAGATCTCCTTGAAAAAAAAACCCACTAAGATTGTGCTCTATTTAAGCTCATGTTTAGCTAATTTTTGTGCAGCAACCTTGATGGAGTTGCCAAAAGCTCCTTCCCTAGGAATGGAATATTGGCCAATCTATTTTGAAGATTGAGGTCTATAACAGAAAGTCTGAGCCAAGCTAGGCGTCTCATAGCTACTGACATAGTAGACGCTCTGGAAGACAGTTGAAAAACATCCGAGAGTGATCGTGGAAGATAAGTCACAGTCTGTGACAGAGTATGAAGAGTCCACTGCAATTCCAGAAGATGCTCTGAAGGAATGTATTGTTAAAAATTGGTCAACCATTGAACATGTTGTTGAAGATACAAAGACATGTAGATAGTGTAATTAAGGATTCTGCTCAACAGCATAGTTTTGATAAAGGCGACGGCCAAACTTGTCCATAATATATGGCCTTCGAGTCCCAGAGGCAAGAGGCATGAACTCTAGTAGGAAAATATTATTTAAGGGTTGATTCCATTAATAATGAATGATGAGGAAGTTGTGGACTATCAAATCCTGGAATAGAGAAAATTCTATAAAGCAAATTCATCTTCCCTGGAGCAGCCTTGATAGTTAAAGGCATCTACCAATTTCTGAAAAAGGATATTTTTAAACTGTTCATGCAATGGCAATTTGAACAGATCTTTGAAAAGTCCATGAAAGTTCAATATATTTTGGAATTCAGCATTAAATGAGGCATCAGCCTCCACTGAAAGAGACAAATCTTTGCATAATTGGTTAATATAAGTGGCAACAGAGAATTCTTCAGCAGAAGATCTTCTTTTGGGGATAGCTGCACCAACAGACTCAGGTTCAGAGAGGGAAAACCCACACTCCAAGTCAGACTTTGAATCCAAGAACACTGTTCGAAAAAAATGTCTAGAAGTAGTCCTGCAACGTTTTTGGCACTGGTCCGATGAAGAGGCAGAAGTGGAGCAATGAAGTTCCTGATGCCTCTTCGAAAGAGATACAGTAAAAGAGGAACTCTGATGTCTTGGTCTGGAATGCCTCACAGAAGAGGCCTAAAGTAGCAGCTCTAAGTCTTGAAGGGGAGCATTGAGAAGAAGCAGAACTTCGATGTGAAGAAACATGCCTGGAGGAAGATCGGCACCGAGAATAGAACCACGATGTCTCATAGAAGATCCCAGAGCAATATTTCGATGCACCAATGGATCAGTGGTATCAGTACCTTGATGCCTTGCAGTGGTATGATCAGGTTGGGCCTGTACCAAGGGAGTTGAGTGTAGATGATGCATGCAATGCGACCTAAACAGTGGCAGTCTCTCGAAAAGAGTGCACCAGTAGCAACTGCTAAATAGCCAGTACTGTCTGTGCAGCAGGTTATTTCAGTATGGGTGACCTGGCAGAAGAGCACCCCATATTGGAGAAACAACCTGCAGCTCAGCATAACGATGATGACGATGCATCAAGAGATTCTATGCCATTAAGGCCTGTGACGCAAGCTGAGCAGCATGTACCAATACTGATGGCTCACCAGCCGGTACTTATCGGTGCAGCAGGTTATCTCAGAGAGGGTGACCTCGATGAGGATGCATACCTAGGAGGAAAGACAACCTGCAGATCCTTAGAATGATGGTGTTGATGCGTGGTCTGCATCAAGACACTCGATGCTGTAGAGACCTGCGACGCTTGCTGGGAAGAAAATGATTCAGAGACTGGCTTCCCTGATGTCAATGCTGATGTGGGAGTTTTTAAAGGCAACGGCTCCGAAGTTCTTCTGATGTCCATAGCAGAGCCAAACAGCTTCTCCTGTTGAATACGACGAGCTTTAATGGAACACTTTTGCAAGGTGGAACACTTAACACATGATTCAATTTGATGATCAGTGCCCAAATATTGAAGACATCAATTATGTGGGTCGATTATGGAAATAGGCCTCTGGCACTTGCAGCACTTTTTAAACCGCGTCATAGGTTTCAACATGGAAACAATCTCATCGGCGAGATTTAACTCAATGGTTGAATGAAGTCTTGCTAGGGAAAGAACTTCAAGGCCAAAGCCATGGTTTAACAAAAGAAAAATAAATATATTTAATTATTTATTTTAACTATACATGCAAAAGTAAAACTAGATTAAAACTAGGATAAAAGAAACTCGAAGCAGGAAGGCAAGGTCTGCTGAACAGAATTCAGCCAAAACAGACTTTTTCGCTCCGTGGAAAATGAAGAACTGAGGTACCAAGACCAGGCATCAGGCGAGAAGGCACTCGCTCATGCGCAGTGTGGGCAGTTGCAAAGTTTTTTAAATCTTAAAGTGACAGTACACTTTTCATGCTGTCCTTACCAGGCTCCATGGATGACACCACCCATATGTGAGAATATGCTGCCTGCTTGTCCTAGGATAAAGGTTTGAACAGCTTCTGAGAGATTAGGATCTGCTGAAGTCAAGCCGAAAAGTTACCAAGCTGTAAGGTGTAGTGATTTCAGATTGGGATGTAAAAGAGATCCTTGACTCCGAGATTGAAAAATTTGTAAGGAAATTGGATCCTTGGTACTCAGCTGAAGTAGAAGGGAGTACCATGGTTGTCTGGGCCACCGAGGAGCTATGAAGATCATGGTAGTTGACTCTGTCTTGAATTTGACTAACGTCTTGAGAATGAGAGGAATTGGAGGAAATGAGTATAGGAACTTGTCTGTCCAAACCAGAAGAAAATAATCCACTTCCAGATGTTGAGGAAAATATTGCCTGCAACAGTATTGAGGTAACTTGTGATCGTGGGGAGAGGCAAATAGATCTATCTGAGGAGTTCCCCATTCAGCCAAAACAGACTTTTTCGCTCCACGGAAAATGAAGAACTGAGGTACCAAGACCAGGCATCAGGCGAGAAGGCACTCGCTCATGCGCAGTGCGGGCAGTTGCAAAGTTTTTTAAATCTTAAAGTGACAGTACACTTTTCATGCTGTCCTTACCAGGCTCCATGGATGACACCACCCATATGTGAGAATATGCTGCCTGCTTGTCCTAGGATAAAGGTTTGAACAGCTTCTGAGAGATTAGGATCTGCTGAAGTCAAGCCGAAAAGGTACCAAGCTGTGAGGTGTAGTGATTTCAGATTGGGATGTAAAAGAGATCCTTGACTCCAAGATTGAAAAATTTGTAAGGAAATTGGATCCTTGGTACTCAGCTGAAGTAGAAGGGAGTACCATGGTTGTCTGGGCCACCAAGGAGCTATGAAGATCATGGTAGTTGACTCTGTCTTGAATTTGACTAACGTCTTGAGAATGAGAGGAATTGGAGGAAATGAGTATAGGAACTTGTCTGTCCAAACCAGAAGAAAATAATCCACTTCCAGATGTTGAGGAAAATATTGCCTGCAACAGTATTGAGGTAATTTGTGATCATGGGGAGAGGCAAACAGATCTATCTGAGGAGTTCCCCATAGTGAAAAAACGTGGCACAATACTTTGGAGTTGAGAGTTCACTTATGTGGTCAAAGAAATTTGCTGAGTTTGTCTGCTAGGGTGTTCTGAGATCCTTGCACGTACACAGCTTTGAGAAATATGTTGCAAGCAATTGCCCAGTTCCAAATGTACCATTCCCTCCTGCTTGTTGATATAATATATCACTACTTGATTGAATAGGCTGTTCTGGAAGGTTTGAAGAGCATACCAAATTGCTCTGAGTTCCAACAGGTTGATGTGGAATGTTTTTTTCTTGAACAGACCAATGACCTTACGTGTGAAGACCGTCCAGGTAAGCAGTGAAAAGGATTTAGGTCCCAATTCCTGCCCCATACTTTCTCTGTCTCTGTCATTTGGAAGTCAGGTACCTGGGGACATATCTTAAAGACCAGAAATCATCTTCCAAAACATGTCCAAATTTTATTATGAGTTTCACATCTTTTATATGAATCAGGTTTGTCAGCATGTGTCAGCATGTGACATAAACACAAACCATATATGGACACAGGTCACATGAAACTTTAAAGACATCAGCATTTTTTCTATCTGGAGACTGAAGTCCACAGAGGGTCAGAAAAAGCCTTAACCAGCAGAGCCCCTAATCTAAATCTGTCTGTAAATACGGCTTAACAAAACAATTGAATTCACTTCACAACATCTCTGTTCAAACATACATGTCCTTGTAGTATTTTCAAAGAAAGAAAGACAAACAGGGTCTGGCTTTTACAGCTTGAAAACAAGGCCTAAGGACTTGATACGTATCCCTTCAATCCCCTCTTACGTCATGAAAATGACGTCATAAATACACAGCATGAGCTGGAAGGGAGTGATACTCTAGATATGTCTCTCAAGGAGGGGTTTTTTAGGAGCTGTAATACGAATAACACACTACATGAGCAGTCAAGACAAGAGTGCAAATAATAAGAGATTAAAACAATAAAAAGGTCTTTTACCCAACCCTGCATTCAACTAAAGTGCTGATCCCAAGAATTAGATAAATCAGAGTTACATTTGAGCTCAGCAAAGAGGTCTGCTAATTTCTGAATGTCCATAGGAGGACCTATATTGTCAGACAGAAAAGTACAACAGCTTAAAGTACTGAGGAGAATTTAACAGAATTCTCAGCTAGAATCATATCTAGGGCCATATGATTTTGAGAACCATCTGAGAAGTGGAGCCTAATTGATCAGTAATACCTTGCAAGGCGTCCCTAGAATAGTTCACAAAGCGTTGCTGATTATAATAATTTTAACTAATCCGATCAACATTCTTATTAATAGTAATAAAGGGAATAAGGAACTCAAACCCAGCCTTAACCTGAGCTCGGGCCTTAAATTCATCTGGGACCCCTCTTGGGACCCCTATAGCATCTATGTATACATGTGATCAGATTTATATCAAGACAGAAAAGAGGAAAAACCATGTGAATAGGAAGGATGCCTTTCAGAAAGAATATGCAGAAGCATAGTAACCTTAACTAAAGTGCACTGGCCTATCCACTGGCTGGGTAGCTTAACACGGAGCCAAAAGTCTCCTTAAAGCCAGTAAATATCAAATCTGATGCAGCAACAATGGGGCATACCTATGAGCCAAGACAGAACAATAACCTGGGGGTAAATTACCTACAAAACTACTCTGTGTCAGATTAGAAACATGACATGTGTAATTGCCCTTATAGATGGTAACGGCAATATCAAGCTTTTGCTGTCCTGGCAACAAAAGGTATTTAGAACACTGCAGTGCACAAAGGGGATAGGTAAAATTAGAGGAGATATTGGTAAATAACCCAAAAAAGCATGGTTGGATACCAGGAGGGAGGTCCTGAGGTACGGTTCCTAGATGGGGTCTAGCTTGAGCACATATGTAACAATTACTCTTATTATGTTGAGCAGCAGTGAATTTCATCCATTCTAACCAAAGGTTATGTTCTGAAAACCCTACCTCAACAGCCACAATATGAAAGGAACTGAAACAGAAGAGACAGCGGTGATAATCCACGTTGGAACAAACGACATCAACAGCAGAAATTACAGCAGGACTACACTAACTGAACATTTCAAGATCCTGGGGAAGAAACTGAAGCTGAGGACGAACAGGATAGCATTCTCAGAGATCCTGCCAGTACCGAGGGCAGAAGTGAAGAGGCAGACTGAGCTACAAGCAATGAACGCATGGCTGAGGAGATGGTGTGAAGAGGAAGGCTTCCACTTTGTGAGGAACTGGACGACTTTTTGGGGGAAGAACAAGCTCTACAGGAAGGACAGACTACACCTGAGCACGGCGGGAACAAGACTGCTGGCAAACAACATCAAGAAAGAAATAGAGATGGCTTTAAACTGAGAAAAAGGGGAAAGCCGAACATCGACCTGACGTCGACATTTCGGAAAACAGTATCAAATGAAGATGCTGAGTGGGAACAATGCTGGGAAGAAACAAATGGCACACCACAGGGGTCCAAAGGCCAAGCGGAACCAGAGAACAAAACGAAGAGCATACAGCAGGAGTTAGGGGAACAGGTGAATTTGAGGAAACAGGCTGAGGACGGGAAAGACAAGACATTGAGAGAAGAAGAACAAAATGGAATTCAGGGGCTGGAAGCCCGCAAGGTGGACAGCAAGAGGAAAAATTCACAAGGCAGAACGAGAATGGGAAAAAACCAGGACTTAAACTGTTTATATGCTAATGCAAGGAGTCTAAGGGCCAAAATGGGAGAACTGGAAGTCACAGCTAAAAATGAGGACCTGGACATTATTGGAATTACAGAAACATGGTGGACTGAGGAGAACAAATGGGACATAGTATTACCCGGGTACAATCTCTATAGGAGAGACAGGACCCACAAGAAGGGCGGAGGAATAGCACTATATATAAAGGACACCATTCACTCGACCAGATTAGATACGGCAGCAAGGGTGGAAGAACTGGAATCATTATGGGTTAAATTACCAGGAAGAAATGGAGCTGACATAAAATTGGGACTGTACTATCGCCCGCCTGGGCAAACGGAAGCAAACGACAAAGAACTGGAAGCAGAATTGAGGAGAGAATGCAAAAGCGGAAGTGTACTGGTGATGGGGGATTTCAACTACCCCGGGATAGACTGGAGCATTGGGAACTCAAGCTGTGCGAGGGAAACAGAATTCCTGGAGGCTGTGGGAGACTGCTTCATGGAACAGCTTGTTAAAGAATCAACGCGAGGAAATGCCACTCTCGACCTAATCCTAAATGGACTAGGAGGACCTGCAAAGGAAGTGGCAGTTGTAGGACCACTAGGAAATAGTGATCACAACATGATCCGGTACAAACTAGAGGTAGGAGCATCCAAAGTGAAAAGAACTGCAGCGACGACGCTCAACTTCAGGAAAGGGGACTATGAAGCTATGAGAGCAGTGGTGAAAAAGAAACTCAAAAATCGCTCAAAATGGATGGAAACCGTAGAGAAAGCATGGTCCATATTCAAGGACACGGTGCTGGAAGCACAAAACCTGTACATTCCCAGGTTTAGGAAAGGGTGCAAAAAAAATCGAACAAAAGACCCGGTATGGATAACGACAGAAGTAAAGAGGGCGATAGGAGATAAAAGAAAATCGTTCCGAAAATGGAAAAAGGACCAAACCGAGGAAAACCGGAAAGAACACAAAAATTACCAGAAAGAATGTCACCGAGTGGTTAGGAAAGCAAAGAGAGAATACGAGGAGAAGCTGGCTGAGAAATCCAGAGACTTCAAATCGTTCTTCAGATACGTCAAGGGGAAACAACCGGCGAGGGAGGAAGTTGGACCGTTGGATGATGGAGACAGAAAGGGGGTGGTAAAAGAGGAAAAAGAGGTAGCCGACAGGTTAAACAAGTTCTTCTCGTCGGTCTTCACGAGCGAGGACACATCGAATGTACCAGAACCAGAAGAGATCATAAGTGGAGATCAAGAGGAAAAACTGGTGCATATAGAGCAGGAGGTTCTCAAACAGATAGACAGACTAAAAAGCGACAAATCACCGGGCCCGGACGGAATCCACCCAAGGGTTCTAAAAGAGCTAAGGAACGAAATAGCGGAAACTCTCCGACAAATTTGCAACTTGTCCTTGAAAACTGGAGAGATCCCGGAAGACTGGAAAATAGCAAATATCACACCTATCTTTAAAAAGGGATCGAGGGGTGACCCGGGAAACTACAGGCCAGTAAGCTTGACTTCAGTCCCAGGCAAGATGATGGAGGCACTAATAAAGGACACCATCTGCGAACACATAGAAAAAAATGGACAACTAAAAGTGAGCCAGCACGGCTTCTGCAAGGGAAGATCGTGCCAAACGAACCTACTGCACTTTTTTGAAGGGATAAACAGCCAGATGGACAAAGGAGAACCCATAGACATCATCTATCTCGACTTCCAAAAGGCCTTTGACACGGTGCCCCATGAACGGAAGCTGTGGAGCCACGGGGTGGAAGGGGACGTACACAGATGGATTAAACACTGGTTGGCAGACAGAAAGCAACGGGTCGGAGTGAAGGGACACTACTCGGACTGGCGGAAGGTCACGAGCGGTGTTCCCCAGGGGTCGGTGCTCGGACCGCTGTTGTTTAATGTATTCATAAACGACCTAGAAGCAGGGACGAAGTGTGAAGTTATAAAATTTGCGGATGACACCAAACTCTGCAGCAGGGTTAGAACCACGGAAGAATGTGAAGACCTACAAAGGGACCTAAACAAACTGGAGGAGTGGGCAAGCAAATGGCAAATGCGTTTTAATATAGAGAAATGCAAGGTCATGCATTTAGGAAAAAAAAACCTGATGTTCAGCTACAAAATGGGGGGGGTCAGTGCTAGGGGATAGTAATCTTGAAAAAGACTTGGGTGTACTGGTAGATACTACAATGAAACCAACGGCACAATGTGCAGCGGCCTCCAAGAAAGCAAACAGAATGTTGGGTATTATTAAGAAGGGCATTACGACCAGGAAGAAGGAAGTCATCATGCCACTGTATCGTGCGATGGTTCGTCCGCATCTGGAGTACTGTGTCCAGTACTGGTCACCGTACCTCAAGAAGGACATGGCGATACTTGAAAGGGTCCAGAGAAGAGCGACGAAAATGATAACAGGTATGGAAAACCTTTCATACACAGACAGGTTGGGAAGGCTGGGGCTCTTCTCCCTTGAAAAGAGGAGACTCAGAGGAGACATGATAGAGACTTTCAAGATCATGAAGGGCATAGAGAGGGTGGAAAGGGACAGATTCTTCAGATTATTGGGAACCACAAGCACCAGGGGGCACTCAGAGAAGCTGAAAGGGGACAATTTTAGAACCAATGCTAGGAAGTTCTTCTTTACACAGAGGGTGGTGGACACCTGGAATACGCTTCCGGAGGTTGTGATAGGACAGAGTACACTTCAGGAGTTCAAGGAAGGTTTGGATAAATTCCTGAACGATAGGGGGATTGAAGGATACAAATAGGGGTAAAGATAGGTTTTAGACAGAGTATAGATAGAAGGATAAAAGGGATCAGAGAAGGATCACATTACAGGTCATGGGCCTGATGGGCCGCCGCAGGTGCGGACTGCTGGGCACGATGGACCTCGTGTCTGACCCAGCGGAGGCAACTTCTTATGTTCTTATGTTCAATAGCTATCATGTCAGTAAGTTTATTGAATGTAGGGGCCAGTGGGTTAGTATTTTTTGGGGCCCCCACAAAATGGCGGGAGAGGATGAGTGGAGGTAGATAGATCCCGTAAGAAAACTGATGGGTCGGATAGCTAGACCCACCCTTAAACCACATGTCCATAATGTACATACCTTCATCAGTAGGTCTAGGGTTGTCAATAGTAAGAGAAAGCTTAATAATTTGTGCAGGAACACTTTTCCTATAACAGTTTCCAACCTTATAAAAGGTCATACAAGTAAGCAGTGATTTACCATTTTGGTCCACTGTTTTTCAGAGTATTTTGTAATGTAATTTATTTCTTATATACCGCTACATCCGTTAGGTTCTAAGCGGTTTACAGAAAATATACATTAAGATTAGAAATAAGAAAGGTACTTGAAAAATTCCCTTACTGTCCCGAAGGCTCACAATCTAACTAAAGTACCTGGAGGGTAATAGAGAAGTGAAAAGTAGAGTTAGAGGAAAAATAAAAATAAAATAAACATTTTAACAAGACAGCATTGATCTAAATACTTTGGAAGGTAGAAGAGAGGAGAGAAAGGAATAGAAGCAGAAGGGGGAGCCGTTGAACAGTAGAATTCTGGAGAAATTTAAATGATAGAAATAGAACAAAACAAAGACAAAAGGCAAAACAATAGATAAGATTAAAGATAAGTCATAAGCTGGAAAGAAAAATAAAATAAAACTTTGTCTTCAATCCACGGTTTCAGCGTCAGTGATGAAGTGGAGCAAGTAAGTTTAGGAGGAGCGATTGACGTTTCCAGAAAGGGCTTCTTCAGGGAAGAGACTTGGCAGACAGTCCCAGGATGCCTATGTCTCCTCCCCTGCGATGTTCTCCCATCCATGCATTCCCTCCCAGACACACTGCCCGTGCCCCAGCCGCTCCAAGGAGGCTGCCCCAGATGAGGCCCACGGTGAATGCAGGATTCTCTCCTCTGCGGGAAAGCCGCCCGGAGCCGACAGTCGATCTTCTTAGCGGATTGCATGGGGGGAAGAGTTCACACTCTTGGTAGGATCGGGTCTGTGTGCTCTCGGTGGTTGTGGCTGGTCTCGTTGCTGCTTAGGTGTAAAAGCAGTTGATCTCCACTGCTGCTGATATTTAAAAGCAGGCAGATTGATCTCTCCAATGGACTGCAGGGGGAGGAGTTCACACTCCTGGCAGGATCGGGTCTGTGGGCTCTTGGTGGTTGCGGTAGGTCTCGCTGCTGCTTGTATGTAAAAGCAGTTGTTTTTCTACTGCTGCTGATATTTAAAGCAGGTAGATTGATCTCTTAAACGGGATATAGGGGGAGGAGCTCACATGCCTGGTTGGATCTGGGCAAGGGCTCCTATTATAGGCAGCTGGAATTGCTGCTACTTAGGTGTTAAAGCAGTTGATCTTCCTAGCGGACTGCAGGAGGTGTGGAGCTCACACTCCTGTCATGATCTGGTCTATGGGCTCTTGGTAGTTGCGGTTGGTCCCAATGCTGCTTAGGTGTAAAAGCAGTTGTTCTCTCACTGCTGCTGATATTTAAAAGCAGGTAGATTGATCTATCCAATGGAATGCTGGGGGAAGATCTTATATGTCTGGCTGGATCGTGGCAAAGGGTTCCCGGTAGTGGCGGCTGGTCCTATTGCTGCTTAGGTGTAAAAACAGTTGATCTTCTTATCGAATTGTAGGGGGGGGCGGATCTCACATTCCTGGCAGGTTCGGGTCTGTGGGTTCTTGGTGGTTGCGGATGGACCCGCTGCTGCTTAGGTGTAAAAGCAGTTGTTTTCCCAATGCTGCTGATATTTAAAAGCAGGCAGATTGATCTCTCCAACAAATTGTATGGTGAAGAGCATACACGTCTGGCTGGATTGGGACAAAAGCTCTCGATAGTGGCGGCTGGTCTTGGTGCTGCTTAGGTGTAAAAGCAGTTGATCTCCTACTTCTGATAATATTTAAAAGCAAGCATATTGATTTTTCCTACGGAATGCTGGGGGAAGAGCTTACTTGTTTGGCTGGATCAGGGCAAAGGGCTCTCGGTAGTGGTGGCTGGTCCTGTTGCTGCTTAGGTGTAAAAAACAGTTGATCTTCCTAGTGGACTGCAGGGGGAGGTGGAGCTCACACTCTTGGTTGGATCGGGTCTGTGTGCTCTTGGTAGTTGCGGATAGTTCCGCTGCTGCTGAGGTGTAAAAGCAGTTGATTTCCCACTGTTGCTGATATTTAAAAGCAGGTAGATTGATCTCTCCAATGGACTGCAGAGGGAGGAGCTCACATGCCTGGCTGGATCGGGGCAAAGGGCTCTTGGTAGTGGTGGCTGGTCCTGCTGCTGCTTAGGTGTAAAAGCAGTTGATTTTCCTAGCGAACTGCAGGGAGGGTGGAGCTCATATTTTTGCAGGACCGGGACTGTGGGTTTTTGGTGGGTTGGTCCCGTTGCTGCTTAGGTGTAAAAGCAATTGATCTCCCACTGCTGCTGATATTTAAAAGCAGGCAGATTGTCCAGGGAGAGGAGCTCTGCACTCAAACTGCCATCCTCCTCGCCTCCAAGTTCCGGAATGGTTTTCTAGTTTATAAGCCCAGTCAGTATCAATATTCCACCCTACCACTCCCCAGAATGCACACTTATCCCCCCAACGTGAGTCAGTAACATATATATATATATATGTCTTTAGTTTTAGGAATCTCTGAGGACCAATGGCACAGCCTTGGGATATCAATTAATGAACAGTCCACAATGTCAAAGGAGAAGGTGGCAACTTGCACACTGCTGGAATTATACCAAAGGGTAGCATACTGTCGGTCTTTTCTGGATTCCAATTGAAGGACAGCCTTTGCGAGGGAGTAGTCCAGCTTAACGTGTGTTCGCAAAGAGGTGCCGGGGGTGCTGTTTACAGCAGGAGTGTCATTTACAGATGGTATGGGCAGAAAGTGTCGTGGACCCAGAACACATCATCCCTGTAGACCCAGTTAGAAATGATCCATACAGGGAGAAAAACTAGCAGCAGCGTTGCCAGTAAGAGAATGATAAAGTTGGTAGAATGCTGCAATGAGATCATCATGTTGTTCCACTGGAGGAGGTGAAATCTGCGCAGGGAAGACTTGCTTCTGGGGTTTTAGGTTAACCCTCTTCAAACGACTTGCGTGGATCCAAACAGGAAACTCCTCAGTGAGTGCAGCGGGCCTGGTCACAGCGATCACAGTAGTGGGAAGGCCAAAGGGGAAATCCGTCTGCTTCCGATCCTTGGAAAGCTTCTGGACAATCACCAGGCTGGAAAAAATGGGTAGTAATCTGTGGAGAGAAAGGAGAAGTGCAAGACACGTTTCTTTGAACAAGCCCTAATATTTCAATTAGCTTTTGGACGTATTCCTCCTGTTTCAAGGGAAAATCACTACTCAACTATTGAGGGTTTGTCCACCCATGGGGCGGGGAAAGGTCATCCCGTGAGAATCTCAAAGGGAGAGCAGCCAGATGTCTGTGCATACAGAAAGAGATACTTGAAAACGAGATGCTTGAAAAGCATTCCAAATATCATTCAGCAGCTGTACTCCAATGTGATCCAAATAAGAGATAGAAAACAAGAGAAACCATGTTGCCTGTACTGAATGTGGCAACATGTAACAATACCAATTCATTTACTTGATATAGCTATGGCAAAAGAGAAACAATACTCAGTTACTTAAGGTTCTTAATTGAACAATCCAAAAGGATATGTTTTTATCGTGCTGCATATAACTTATTATGCACTTCAGAGAGACCATACTGATGTACTGAATGTATTCAGAAATGTATATTGAATGGATCATATGTAGGGAACACCACGAAATAAACGCTGTATAAAGTAAAACTTTTTCTTAAACATGTAACCCTTCTATATTCAGAATATAAAAGCTATAAGTAAAAGAACATTGCGCAGTTAGGCTAGTAAGAAGTGGAAAAAGAGCTCTAGAAGTGGCCAATATTATGTATCCTGGGGTACCCACTAAACTAAAACAAGTAGACATGACACAGACAAAACATAAAGTTTTAAGCGTGGAGCTATTACTCCATCTGTCAAGTGTGCAGGGCTGAATTTAACTCTGCAAATAAACACATTGATATTAAAAAACCAAAACTACAATAATGTATATCATAACCATCTCATATTTGGAAAAAGGCATAAAGCTAATGTCTCTTTGGAGCATCTCTATCTCTGCAGTGATAAAGAAGACCCGTGGAAAACATTAGAAATATCTGTGCCAAAACTGATCTGGGATGGCTATGTATAAATCCGGAAAAAACATTTTAAATTAGCAACATCCTAATTTCAGCTAAAACAATAGAAAGGAATTGTATTTTCCAATTTATTTTCAATTCACAACCATGCCAGCTGTAATTATCGAACTATATATCTCTGTATCAAGGAGCAAAAGGTCAAGAATGAAAATATCACTAGCAAGAAGTTAAAATGTCGAGCGAGCACTACGATAACCAATACCATGATATTGGGCAATGAATAAGGGAGAGCTATCAGCTGGTATCCAGGGTTTCCCCTCTTTGCACCAAAGTCTGTCCAAAAGGGCGGCTTTGGGCACCTGCCAAACGCCAGGCATCAAATTCAGAGGGGGGGGTAACAAAGAACTGAAGCTGTGAAAAAAGAGAGGAAGAGAATCCTGTTAACCCGTGAGACCCAAAAGCCCATTTAAAAGAAGGGCTTGTACATTGTGAAGAGTGTGAAGGGTAGTGGGGTGACCAAGGGTCAGAGGAGTAACCATCTCTACCACCATAGCACATGCAGCCAGGGAACTTGAACAGGAGTGACTATAAAAAAAAGGCAACAGAGCGTAACTTACCGCCATGTTCTCCCTTCATGGTGTTACAATAGTCCCAAACAAAGAGATAAAACATGTGGGCATAAGCAGGAAAACCCAGACTTGAGCTAGAAACCAAAGCACATCTTAAATGTCCAACATTTCATAAGTCCTTCTGATAAGAGCAGTCATTTCAGAAACCAGGGTCTGTCTCAGAATCTGGTCATAGAAGGAACAAGCAGAGATCCATTGGCGGCAGTGACCAATCATAGCAAGGAAAGTAAGCATGTCTTTCTTGGTAGCTGGGCGGGGCAGACCCAGAACAGCAGCAGTGCGGAAAGTGCAGATTTGCCTCTGACCATGAGACAGGACAAAACCCAGGTATTTCACTTCAGATTTACAGACACCCATTATAAAAGGTGCAAACTATCAGCCTGACAGGTCTCCTGAATTATGGAACACAAAAAGATGTACAAAATAAGGATAGGACCATGAGGGGCAGTGCATGACTGTAGAATAGCCCGAAGGACAATGAAGTCAACATAGCCCTGGGGCATTCCACACTAGGTATACTGTTGCTTAAAGGTGAAGGCAAAAAAGAGCTGAAAAGCCTCACCAACAGGGACAAAAATAAAACATTCCTTAGGACAATGACAGAAAAAAAAACATTGGCTGCCGGTGGAATGGGGGAGAGGAAGAAACATAAGAAAACAGCCCTAAAATCTAGGACGAAACGGGGAATGCCATCAGCTTTGACAACAAGAGCGATGGGCGTATTATAAGAAGAGATGGTGGTTTTGATAATGCCGGAGAAAAGTCAAGAGACAAGCAGTGGAATCGCACCATACTGCTTGATAAAACCAAGAATGAGTAACTTCAAAGAAACACTATAGGGGGTCAGTGGAAGCCCAAACTGAGAAGTCTAGGGGGAGGGGCAAAAGCATTCATACACGGACCCCGATAATGAAAGCAAAGAACAGAACGTGCAAATCTGTCTTTGGCAGACAGCCAGATGGTCAGTGAAAAAAACATTAGCACAAGAAAGAAAGCCTCTAAAACTGAAGTTTTCTTTTTTTTTTTTTTTATGATCCAGCACAGAACACAAAGGAAGCAGCCGTAGAAGAAACGCACAAAATTAGGATCAAAAGGAAGACAAGAAATAGTGCTTGTGTACAAACTACAAGGGAAAGATCTTAGACTGATTCAAACAGTGCTTTCAATTCATTCCACATAACAGCATGTCCTACCTCAGTGTTAAACATTGGTGGAGCTGAAGAAAAAATGTCATACATACACAGCCGTACAAGTCTCATTTTTCTAGGAGTATCCTAAGTACCTTTATGACTCATTATAAAACCAATATAACAATGCAAAAATATTCGCTTATCTTACCTTATAAGCGAGGTACAGTAATAAGAGACAATAAAATCTTATACTCTATAAAAGTTTTAACCTTACAAATGACAGAGTGGGCAGGGGGGTTCTATAAATAATTTCATTCTTCCCGAAAGAATGGCAGCTGCTTATATTCACGAGGGGCACTTATCGAAAGTACCCCGAGATTTTTCCCCAAAAAACTCCATAATAGAACCCAAAGCTTGAACTTAAAATAAAGGGTGGATACAGGTCACCACTACCTAGTGAGTATTAAAGAACAGAAAAAAATTCAGAAATACTCACAAAATACTGGTGATATCATCTGCCCGTCCCGGACGAGCCCCCAACTGAAAAGGATTTAGGTCCCAATTCCTGCCCCATACTTTCTCTGTCTCTGTCATTTGGAAGTCAGGTACCTGGGAACATATCTTAAAGACCAGAAATCATCTTCCAAAACATGTCCAAATTTTATTATGAGTTTCACATCTTTTATATGAATCAGGTTTGTCAGCATATGTCAGCATGTGACATAAACACAAACCATATATGGACACAGGTCACATGAAACTTTAAAGACATCAGCATTTTTTCTATCTGGAGACTGAAGTCCACAGAGGGTCAGAAAAAGCCTTAACCAGCAGAGCCCCTAATCTAAATCTGTCTGTAAATACAGCTTAACAAAACAATTGAATTCACTTCACAACATCTCTGTTCAAACATACATATCCTTGTAGTATTTTCAAAGAAAGAAAGACAAACAGGGTCTGGCTTTTACAGCTTGAAAACAAGGCCTAAGGACTTGATACGTGTCCCTTCAAGCAGTTTCTGATGTGGAGGGATGTGAAATAGTAGACCTCTGGAGAAATAAAAATAAAACCTTTTTTTTTTTTTTTTTTAAGAAGTAAACAAACTGGTAAAGTAAAAAAAACCAATGGCTATAAGCCAAAAAATACAACTAATAACAGTGGGTCAAAGGCACATGAAAAGATGAAGTCCAGAACACAACTTCTTTGCTCCAAGGAGAATGAAGAACTGAGCTACCATGAGCCTAATCGGGCAGGATGGCACTCGTGCATATGCGGTGTAGGCAGTCATGAAATTTCTTAAAATGTAAAGTGACAGCTCACTTTTTATACTGTTTGTACTGGGCTCCGTGAATGATATCACCCACATATGAGAATATGCTGCCTGCTTGTCCTAGGGCAGTGTTTCTCAATCTTTTCAAGCCAAGTGCTCCTTAAGCCTATCAAATACCAACCGAGTACCCCTGCCCAAGCTCCGCCCCTGACTCCACCTCCATAATAATAGTACTAACTGTAATTCAATTTCTTCCATCCATTTTTCATATACACACAATATAATCTTATTAATACATAATGGTAACCACAAAATTGAAAAACACAAAGCACACTGCACGCAGAGAAAATGTTAATTATTTATATTCAGGGTTTTTTCAAAAAGGTCAAGGCAGATGACTTTAAAATATGCAATGTCACTTCAGTAACAACTATAGAAAACTAGACAAATATAGTGCAAAATATAGACAGCAGATATAAATTCTCAAAACTGACACATTTTGATCACTAAATTGAAAATAAAATCATTTTTCTTACCTTTGTTGTCTGGTGATTTCTTGAGTCTCTGGTTGCACTTCCTTCAGACTGTGCATCCAATATTTATTTATTTATTTCTGCCTCCTGAATGCTTCCTCTCCTCCAGACCTCATTACATTCCACAAACATCTCTCTGTCCCTCCATGAGTTTTAACTTTTCCTTCCTCTCTCCCTGCTTGCCTCCCCCCCTCCCACTGACGCCACCGCCACAAATTTCTTCCTGCTTCCTCGCCCATACTCCATTCCCCACCCTCACCGCAGCAGCAATAGGGACAGGCCAGGCGAGTGCAAGCAGCCAACCCACAAGCCTTCCCCCATGTCAATTCTGATGTCAGAGAGAAGGTTCTGGGCCTGCCAGACAGAGATTGGCTGTCCCAGAACCTTCTCTCCATCAGAATTGACGTCAGGGGAAGACTTGTGGGCTGGCCACTTGCAGTCATTGCATACGCCTGGCCCATCCCTGCTGCTGCTGCTGCTGCGGCGGGAAGTGGGTGTGGGGGTGTGGGTGGGAATAGAGCGTGTCGGGTGGCAGGGTCAGCATCAGGAGTTGAGCAGGGAGGAAGCGGTGGCTTCAGAGGGGGGAGACAGGCAGGAAGAGATCCCAGGTGGAAGCCAGCCAGCAGACCCCCAACAGGCAGTGCGTGTACTTCACCGCAGGTTGAGAAACTGTCCTAGGGTAATAGATATTCTACCAACTGCCTTCCCACACGACGTTCATTTACTAAAGCGCATTAACAAACACTGTTAGAAATTTGGTCCCAAGTCCTGGCCAGCAGTAAAACGACATTAATGAGTACTACTGCACGTGTTCAATGCAGGAAGCAGGTGAAATCTTGGCTCTTCTCCCAAGCCTTTAAAGGAAACAGCAATCAACAGAAGGAATAACACCACCTGCACATACTGTAGCAGGACTTGCTTATTCACTCCCACCCTGAGATTATATTAATGCACCTGTCTGACTTCATATGCAACTCTCTTTAAATCAGACCCTTTATTTTCTAACTTCTGTTACTATATATACTTGAATATAAACCAAGGTTTCTGGGCCAAAAACTTTGGGCTAAAAATGGAGTCTCAGTTTATATTTGGGTCCACCTTAATTCCTGGTGGTCCAGTAGTGTGGTAAGCCAAGCTACCTCCTGAGGTGAGGTGTCAGGTTCTGACCCTATCAGCCAGCTGTAGAATCACAGTGCATGTGTCCCTTCCCTCCCTCCCTGCTGTAGAATCAATGCACATCCCTTCCCTCCCTGCTGAAGAATTATCATAAGCCCTCTTCCTTATCTTAATCATTGGTGGTCCATCAGGGTGCGTTGGGGCTCCTGTCTGTGCACTCTTGCTTAATAAATGGCTGCCGTGAGTTCTTGTGGCAATTCATGGCAGCCATTTTTTCAATGAGGCTGTGGGGGCAGGAGCATAAGAGGATCATTCCTGCCCAGACTCACCGTGCTGGACCACCAGTGATTAAAGTAGGTTCAGGGGGGAGGCCTGTGCTGCTACTCTGAGGGAAGGAGGGATGAATGGAAGGAAGGAAGGGGTGTGCAGTGATTCTACAGTCACCTGAAAGTTGGGACAGGACCCAACACCTCACCTCAGGGGAGGCTCCCATGCTGGTTTGGCTCACCACACCATTGGACCACAAGGATTTAAGGTGGACCAGGGGAGAGGCCAAATGCTAGGTTCAGTAGGGGCAAGTGGGCATACAGCTGGACAGCACTTGAATATAAACTGTCGGTTTATATTCGAGTTAACATTTTTCCCCTAAGAAAGGGGTGGGGGAGAATGTTATCTTAGTTTATATTTGGACTGGTTTGTATTTGAGTATATACGGTACTCTATCTTGTCTATATGCTCCACCTTCACTTATATCCTATGCTATTAAGATGTTTTATTGTATTGACAATTTAAATAGCATACTATGCCATACAAGTACTGATATCTGAATATTTTTACTGCTGTAATTATCTCTTGCCCATATTCAGCTTATTCTTGCTGTGCACCATCTTGGGTGAATCTTTTCAACAATGTGGTAACTAAAGGTTGCAAAACAGGTAGAGAAAGCATCATCCAAGGCAAGACAAATGATGGGATGTATCAATAGAAGTTTCGTAAGCAGGAAACCTGAGGTCATAATGCCACTGTACAGAACCATGGTGAGACCTCATCTGGAGTACTGTATGCAGTTCTGGAGGCCACATTACCGCAAAGATGTGCTTAGAGTCGAGTCGGTTCAGCGGATGGCCACTAGGAATATCTCGGGGCTCAGGGGGTCTTTCGTACGAGGAGAGACTGAACAAGTTGCAGCTCTACACTCTGGAGGAACGCAGGGAGAGGGGGGACATGATTGAGACGTTTAAATACATCGCAGGTCGTGTCGAGGTGGAAGATGACATCTTCCTACTCAAGGGACCCTCGGCCACAAGAGGGCATCCGCTCAAACTCAGAGGAGGGAAATTTAAGGGTGACACCAGGAAGTATTTCTTCATGGAAAGAGTGGTGGGTCACTGGAACAAGCTTCCGGAGCAGGTGGCCAAGGCCACCAGCGTGCTTGACTTTAAGAATAAATGGGACATCTACGTGGGATCCCTACAGAGGCCTAGTAAGGCACTCAGACTTGATGGGGCGGGTCAGTAGAGTGGGCAGACTTGGTGGGCTATAGCCCTTTTCTGCTGTCATCTTTCTATGTTTCTAAATCCAAGTCAAACACAAAACTGCACATTCCTGGCTCTGGTCATTCTCTCTGATTACCTAGCACCATCGAGTAACTCTATACTCTGAAGTATCAACGTCACCATAATCTGTAACTCAGTCTACAATGATGTATGCATTTAAAGGACAGTTGTATTCTTTTATTACTAAACCAGTGTTAAATTACATACGTGAAATCAAATCAGTTTTTTTTTCCATTTTTAAAATGTATGCATTTTATCATCCTATTTCAAAGATATGAAATTATGCTCCCTAGCAACACTTCCAGCAACACAGCGTATATATTTTGCTGAGAAGCAGGACATAATTAGGCATACAAATTGGTGAGATTATCACATACCACCAGAATGGATCAGCTTTCATAAATCCAGGTGCCACAGCTGAAGGTGCCACTGGCAGATACCAGTGTAAGTAAAAACAGACAGAGCCCTTTAAGAGAAACTCCTCCTCCACTTACACAGCAAAACCTAGAGACGCATTCTGCTTACTTTTTCTCTGAATAAAATGCACAACAAAGAGGGTGAAAAAGGAAAGGCAGAGTTCTGAGCTCTGGCAAAAGCTGGCAAAGGAGGAAGAATGACTAGAAGCCCTGCTTCAGGTAGGACCAAAAGATGGCTTTTCAGGCAAAGGCCGATCTTTTCAATGCAGCAGAAATTTGGCTCTGCATAGAAAAGGCTGATTTTAACACATTTCCATGTTGCAGGGACAGTGAACTGAAGCATGCTATCAGCTGAGGGATTACTCCCTTAAGGGATTTACAGAAATATTTAATGATACAGTAAAATGTTTCCATGCAGTATTAGTCTCTTAATTCAACATTTGAAATTTTACAAACATAAATTATGCTGTACAGTGATTTGAAGCAGATCTGGTCATCAAAAACATGGGAAATGCAGTGCATGGAAACTGTGTCCCTCTCCTCCTGGAAAATAGACATTGTTTGTATTAATACAGTACTCACATTGGTAGTGACAACTGCAGCAGGTACCCATTGGTCACAGAAAGTGCAAAACCAGTCTATTGCTCTTGTAAAGTTATCTAAGGAGAAGCAGTCAAATGCAATCCGTTGGAAGCACACTAGTTTGCATGTCCTGGCAGCCCATCTTGCCCTGCACTGCACACGTAAGGTAAACGGCAGCATTTGGAAACTGCTGAGGGAGATGTTGTGTATCTTCCTCACAGAACTTAAAGAAGCCTCTTCCTCCTAAGACTGTGGAAATGCAAGACACGTTTTTCCCCACCAAAGGATTATAAAAATATTTTCAAAAGTATTATTAATGACTGCTGCTTTTTTTTTTTTTTTTTTTAAAGAACTGATGGAACTATCAAAACAGAATACTGTATGGCAAGGGTATGACCTACTTGTGTTTCTACTGTATAATGTATTTTATTTATTTGCATTCACCTCATATTTTTTCAGTAGTAGCTCTAAGGGCCCCTTTTGCAAAGCCTATAGGAATGCACCAAAGCCCAAGGGGATTGAATAGACTTGGGTGCATTTATAGGGCAGCATTGCTATCACAGCTTTGTAAAGCAGGCCCAAAATGAGTTACATTCTGGTGAAGTAGGTATTTTCCTGTACCAAGAAGACTCGCAATCTAATTTTTGTAACTGAGGCAATTGAAGGTTAAGTGATTTGCCCAAGGGGATTGAATAGACTTGGGTGCATTTATAGTGGCAGCATTGCTATCACAGCTTTGTAAAGCGGGCCCAAAATGAGTTACATTCTGGTGAAGTAGGTATTTTCCTGTACCAAGAGGACTCACAATCTAATTTTTGTACCTGAGGCAATTGAAGGTTAAGTGATTTGCCCAAGCTCACAAGGAGCATCAGTGGGATTTGAACCAGGATTCCCTGATTTTCAGCCTAGTGACTAACCACTAGACTACTTCTCCACTCATATATGTCAAAGATCCATTTCATTGTATTTATTTCCCAGGTTCTTTGATGGTTAAAAAAGCATGTGTGTATACAGTTAGAGGCAAGCTAAAATATAAGTAGAGTCTCTGTATGTAAATAGTATTTACAGTCATCATTACATAAAGCCTCTTTAGGATTTTAATAGCTGCTTTTGAATTGGAATGCAAAGATCAAAATATCAATGGCCTACAGTTGGTTTGTTGTCTTGATGTTGTGAAATAAAAATAAATTAAAGCACACATACACATATATACAGCAAACTCTCAGCTATCTGGCACCCATGGGGATTGGTGGATACCAGATAACTGTAGTTTCTGGTTGCTTGAGAGTCACTGTAAAAATTGTTCTGTCTTCCTTCCCACCTCACTCTATCATATCAGCATCTGTTCTTCCGGGGTCACTTTCTAACCCCACCTCTCCCCCCCCCCAATTCTCCCTCCATCCCTTACCTAAAGTAGTAGAGCCAGTCCTGTCAACCCCCTCCCTCTCTCCCTCCATTCCCGAAGCATACAACCGGTCTCGACAAACCCCTCCCTCCTTCCGTTCACAAAGCAGTAGAGCGATGCCTGACAACCCCCTCCCTCCCTCCATTCCCGAAGCAGCAGAGCCAGTCCTAACATCCCACCCTCCCTCACTCATTCACCTAAAGCAATAGCGGCAGCCAGCGAGGCAGCATCGGTAAACAGGCAGCTTCTGGCCAGCCCCGGCAGGACCTTTCCTCTGCTGCTGATGCCTTTGGGGCTGGAGGAAGGGGGGCGGGGTGTTGGGTCAGGAGCACGACTTTGGACGTTGTCTGAGAAGCACGGGAGAATTTTTTTTGCCAACAATTTTTTTACTGGTTGGTTGAGAGTGCTGGTTAACTGCGAGTCAACTGTACTCTAAAACTGCTATGTGAGTTAATTTGAATAATGTATTGTTATTCCCATCTAAGAGTTAATATTGTTTCTATAACAAAGCAAACAAGATGTTGGGAATTATTAAAAAGGGATGGTTAACAAGACTAAGAATGTTAAAATGCTTTTGTATCACTCCATGGAATATCATTCAGTTCTGGTCTCCTTATCTCAAGACAGATATAGCAGCACTAGAAAAGGTTCAAAGAAGAGCAACCAAGATGATAAAAGGGATGGAACTCCTTTCATCGTTGTAGTTCTCCCCTTCTTTTCCACTCGTACCCGTTAGTCCAGTTGTGTATGTCATTGTTTTTATCTAATCGTGTATGTTTATTTTGTTAAAATTATGTTAAATTATATTATCTGTTTCTGCCCTATTTTAAAATGTATAACCAGGGGGGCGTGGCCACAAGAACGGATTGGATATGGCCACAAAGGGTGGAAAAAGGACGGGACCCGCGGTAAGGCTGAGGCGTCTGCGGATGGGAAAATGGCCGGCCCTACCGAGGATCCAGATGCAGTCAGCGACACGTTGGTAGTAAAGATTACAGAGGCCGTGGTACTGGCGTTGGGCTCGCGGCTGGATAAGATGAATGAGTCACTAAATACTTTATCTACCACGGTGACTGAATTTGCCTCCCGGGTAGCCAAAATGGAACATCGGGTGAGCTCCGCAGAAGACTCTCTGACTAATGTGGTGGTGCCGGATGCTACCCTGGCTGCTGTCCTGGAAAATGGCTCTCGGCTGTGCTCCTTGATACCTCCACCCTGGGCCCCTTGTGGATCGAGCAGGCTCATCGGTTGGGTAGGAAGCAGGACGGAGCTGCTTGACCACAAATTGTGATCCTGTGCCTTCTTAATTTTGCTATCAAGGATCATATCATGAAAACGTACCATCAGCGGAAGAACTTAACAAGAACTTAACTTTCCAAAACCAGATGATTCTCATTTTCCAGGACTATTCAGTGCAGGTGGCCTCTCTCCAACGGAGATTTCACCGATTTGCAAGAAGCTCGTGGAAAAGAATCTGCGTTTCACTGTGCAGTTCCCGGCTAAGCTGAGGGTACTTTACAACGGCCAACATAGTAGTAACATAGTAGATGACAGCAGATAAAGACCCGAATAGTCCATCCAGTCTGCCCAACCTGATTCAATTTAAATTTTTTAATTTTTTCTTCTTAGCTATTTCTGGGCAAGAATCCAAAGCTTTACCCAGTACTGTGCTTGGGTTCCAACTGCCGAAATCTCTATTAAGACTTACTCCAGCCCATCTACACCCTCCCAGCCATTGAAGCCCTCCCCAGCCCATCCTCCACCAAATGGCCATATACAGACACAGACTGTGCAAGTCTGCCCAGTACTGGCCTTAGTTCAATATTTAATATTATTTTCTGATTCTAAATCCTCTGTGTTCATCCCATGCTTCTTTGAACTCAGTCACAGTTTTACTCTCCACCACCTCTCTCTGGGAGCGCATCCCAGGCATCCACTACCCTCTCCGTAAAGTAGAATTTCTTAACATTGCCCCTGAATCTACCACCCCTCAACCTCAAATTATGTCCTCTGGTTTTACCATTTTCCTTTCTTTGGAAAAGATTTTGTTCTACGTTAATACCCTTCAAGTATTTGAACGTCTGAATCATATCTCCCCTGTCTCTCCTTTCCTCTAGGGCAGTGGTTCCCAAACCCTGTCCTGGGGGACCCCCAGCAAGTTGGGTTTTCAAGATATCCCTAATGAATATGCATGAGAGAGATTTGAAATAATGGAAGTGACAGGTATGCAAATCTCTCTCATGCATATTCATTAGGGATATCTTGAAAACCCGACTGGCTGGGGGTCCCCCAGGACAGGGTTTGGGAACCACTGCTCTAGGGTATACATATTCAGGGCTTCAAGTCTCTCCTCATACATCTTCTGGCGCAAGCCTCCTATCATTTTCGTCGTCCTCCTCTGTCTTTTGTGTTTAATACGAGTGATGAGGCTCAAGCTCAACTACGTCAGTGGTTTCCGGCTCCGGAGGTGCCTGCCTGACCTGTCTTTCGCAGTGGTGATTCTTTTGTTGCTGGTTGGAGGTCCCTTGATTGTCTCCTGCTTTTGACTTATAACCTGCAGGGGAATACTCCAGTGTAGTTGGAGCCTGTCCTGGGTTTGTTCTGGGTTGAGCCTTTCTTTTGGCACTACGAGCGAGACTCCATATTATGAGGCAATGGACTTA
Organism: Geotrypetes seraphini; assembly: GCF_902459505.1. Classification (NCBI taxonomy): domain Eukaryota; kingdom Metazoa; phylum Chordata; class Amphibia; order Gymnophiona; family Dermophiidae; genus Geotrypetes; species Geotrypetes seraphini. The sequence continues at coordinate 372,158,026 of NC_047084.1, forward strand.
CTGCAATGACTTCTGTTCTTCCTTTGTTGATACTTTCTGGGTACTGTTGTTTTTTTATTTTTTTCCTTCTTGGATCTGGTTCTTCTGGGCAGGGGGAGGGGGGTTACTGGCATGTGGGTACCCCCGGTTGGTATGGTTTGTGGAGAATACGAGGGGTGGGGGGTTGAGAGGGGGAGGGGTCTGGAGGGGACGGGGTGGGTGGATTGTGTGGTTGGGAGTGGATATGTTGGTGCTTTGTGTGAGTGTGTGTGGGTTGAATTTCTGTCAGGGTGAGGGCTGGGCACCCTGGCAGTGGATTTTGACTGTTCTGCATGTAATCTCCTTGTGCTGGGTCCCTGGTCCTTAAGAGAGAACTTCGAGGTGTCTCCTGGAATGTCTCGGGGATTAACTCTCCGATTAAGTGAACTAAGATCCTTCAATGTTTGGCCCGTCATAGAGCCGACATTGTGGGATTGCAGGAGACTAAACTTTCTGCACTTGAACATTCCAAGCTAAAGCGTTCTTCGGTAGGGCAATGTTATTTCGCCTCTTCGTCTAGAGCTAAGGCAGGAGTGGCCCTATTGGTCCATAAATCTATCCCGTTTCATATGACTAAGGTTATCTCTGACACTGAAGGGCGAATGTAATAGTACAGGGCACATTATACCAGAAGGTGCTTTTGGCCTCTATCTATGCCCCTAACACTGCACAGCGTTCCTTTCTGAAGCGGTTCTTGGGTATTCTCCTTCCCCTACAGGGTGTCTCTCTGGACCATATGATTCTTATGGGGGATTTTAATTCAGTTATGCTTCCTAGTCTGGATAGCTCTGGAGGGTATCCTCGCATCTCCCCTCAGTCTGACAATGGTTTGCCTGCATTTCTGCAAGCCCTTGACCTGGTGGATGTGTGGCGTACTTTGCACCCTGGAGACCGAGATTATACTCGTACTTCAAGGGTACATCTTACCTCCTCAAGGATTGATTATAGTTTTCTCTCTTGCTCCTCCTTTCAACATATTTATGGGGCGACCATTGGTGCCTTAGCTATATCTGACCACGCGCCCATATGGTTAGATTTAGCTGTGAGGAGTGGGGCTTCTGGTGGTGGAAGGAGATGGAGGTTTCCTGTAGCTCTTTATCATGACCCTGAATTTGCCACATTTCTGGTGCAACAATGGCAAGAGTATGTTTCTTTTAACCAGGGGCATGTGGGGGAGGGTGAGCTTTTCTGGAGCTCAGTAAAGCTGTGTTGCGGGGTGCTATTATTGCTTATAACTCTCGGAAACATAAGATTTTAGCTCGCAAGGTATTGGAGCTAGAGAAGAAGGTGAAACTTTGTCATGGGTTGTTCCTTCGATCTCCCACATTGCAGCACAAACATGATTTCTACACTGCCCAGACAGCTTATAATACCCTTTTGCATGAACATGCACGTTGTTCCTTTTTTTATTATAAGTATAAATTCCACTGATTTGGTAATAGGCCTGGCAGACTGCTGATGAGCTTGACTAAAACCTGGAGGGGCCCTTCTTCTATTTCTTCCCTGCGTACTTCAGAGGAGAAGATAGTTACTCAACAGGAGCATATAGAGAATCTATTTGTGCAATACTACCGACGCCTGTACACAGCTGAGGTGGTGAATAGCGAAAGCCTCATTGAGGGCTTTCTTGCTTCTTTAGATTTGCCTCGGTTGGCCGATGCTGATATTGCCTCCTTGAGCCTTCCTGTCTCCCGAGACAAGGTTCAACGGGTCATTAAAAGGCTACCCCTTGGAAAATCGCCGGGCCCTGATGGGTTTAGTGGTGAATTCTTTCAGCTTCTCTGTAGCTATGTGGCTGATCCACTATGTCATTATTTTCATCAGGCCATAGAGAGGGAACAGTTTCCAGCAGTGGCTAATCAGCCTTTAATCACTGTCTTGCCAAAGCCAGGCAAAGATCATAGTTTGGTTGAATCATACCGTCCTATTTCCTTAATAAATGTTGATTTAAAAATTCTGGCTAAATTAATGGCGGATCGCTTGGCACCTCTCATTCCTGTTCTGGTGAAAGAGGATCAAGTTGGTTTTGCGCAGGGTCGGCAGGTAGGTCACAATGTGCGCAAGTTGTTATTGGCCATGGCTCATTGTGAGTCCTATCGTATCCCTTCCCTAGTCATTAGTTTTGACTCGGAGAAAGCGTTTGATCGGGTCGAGTGGCTTTCCTTTTTCCTTTGTTAGAACGGTTTGGAATTTCGAGGTTTTTTTCTACGAACGATTCAGACGCTGTATTGTAATCCAGCCACAGCAGCTCTGGTCAATGGTCATGCTTCTCTGGTGTTTCCTTTGGGGCGAGGGACACGGCAGGGTTGCCTGCTTTCCCCGCTCTGTACATTTTGTTTTTGGAACCCTTATTGATACAGTTTCAACAACACCCGGACCTGTCGGGGGTGGATGTGGGCGGCTCGTCACTCCATTGATTGGCCTTTGCGGATGATATCATGGTGCTGCTCACTAAACCGGAGAGCGCCCTGTCATCTTTATTGGATCAGTTTTGTAACTTTGGAGCTCTCTCTGGCTTGAAACTTAACGTTTCTAAATCGGAGGCTCTGGCATTACACATAGATCTCTCTTCAGTGTGGCCTATTTTTTCTTTGAAAGAGGTCCCTGTTCAGGGGGTTTATGTTCCTTTGACCTTGAGTAAGTGGTACGAGGCTAATGTTGGGCCCATACTTAAGAAATCTGTAGAGCTTCTGCGGCAATGGGGCGCTCTTCCTATTTCACTGGCAGGGTGTATTTTTCTCTATAATATGATGTTGGTCCCCCAATGGCTATATCTTCTGCAGACTTTGCCTATTTGGTTGAAGCACCGGGACCTGGATTTCTTATAAAAGGAGCTTCGTGTGTTTCTTGGGGGGAGGGGGGGGTAAGTGGCCTCGACTGTCTTTACAGGTGTTGATCCTGCCTGTGTCTAAAGGGGGTTCGGCCTGTTAGATCTTCAGATTTATAATCTAGCTTGTGGGTTGCGGGTGTTGCGAGACTGGTGCCTTGAATCCTCTGTAGCTCTAAATTAGCGCCGCTGACGGGGTTGTATGTCCTTCACGCTCCCTCCCTCGCTTACCTGCCCTTTTGAGAGCTCATGTTGTCTGGGCTTATATGCGGTGGGGTTGGAAACTCCTGTGTAAGAAGCTCGCAGTGAATTTTAGTATGACCCCTTTCTTACCCCTTGTGGGGAATTTGGATTTTGCCCCATGGAGCGAGACACGTACTTTTCAGGCCTGGCATGCGCAGGGAATCAAACGGGTAGGCGATATCCTGCATGAGCAGGGTCGTATTCTTACTCCTTTGGAACTTATGTCTCTGTATGATCTTGACTCAGTGGACATGTTTGGGTACCTGCAGATACAACACTATGTGTCAGGGTTGGATGCCTCTGTCTTGAGGGCTGATATTTCTGAGCGGTTAGGTTTATGTCTGGCTCTGTGGGAACCGGTGGCTCCTCAGTTGGGGTATTATACTTCTATTCAACTGTGTGGCCATGCTGGTGCTACCTTGGGGCATATGTTTTGAGTGTGCCCTTCTATACAACTCTTTCGGACGAGGGCATGCACTTATCTTAGCTCCTTTGTGCCTGTTTTATCTGCTTGCTCCCCGCAGTTAGCTCTTTTTTATGTTGCCACTGATTTGGGGAGTCTCCCTGGAGGCCATCGTCTTTTTGTGTTTAAGGCTTTACTGTTAGCTAAGCGGGTGATTTTGGTATACTGGTGGGTGTTAGCCTCTCCATCGGTGGGTCAATGGAAACAGTTTCTTTTTTAATTGGCTTTATTGGAGCATAGAGCGGTATCAGGTAGGGCGCTGCGTGGCTGGGATAGGTTCCAGGATATTTGGGAGGTGTACTGGGCCTCCTTGACCCATAGGTCGAGGAATTTGTTACTTAACTCATAGTCTGGGCCTGGGTAGCTCCCTTTAGCTGTCTTTTCTTCTTTTTGCCCTCTATTGATCTTTTTTTTTTTTCTTCCTCCTTCCTTCCTTCTTTTCTTCTTTCTTTTAATTTCTCTTTTTTCTCTACCATTTGATTCTAGAGTAGTCCACGCACGCTCACCTTTCCTGTGCACAATAGTTTCTCTGTTGCGTGTTATCCACTCGGGGGAGGGGGGCTGGACTGGGATGGGGAGGGGTGGTGGGTGGTAATAAAAATTGACAAAATTTGTTGCTGGGTAATTGGTATTTGCATTAGGTTCCAGTTTTGCACTCGTTTTTGCCTGTTTTATTTTTGTGGGGTTCTGAAGTTTGCTGTTTTCTCTTGTACCAGAGTGCTATTTTGTATAATGTTCACTTTTTGCTCAATAAAGAGAATATATAAAATGTATAACCACCTTAAAATAAATGATAAGGTGGTATATCAAAATTTTATTAAACTTGAAACTTGTATGAGGAAAAAGGTTAGGGGGCTCTTCAGCTTGGAACAGAGACGTGTGAGGGGAGATATGATTGAAGTCTACAAAATCCTGAGTGGAGTAGAATGGGTACAAGTGGATCAATTTTTCACTCTGTAAAAAATTACACAGACTAAGGGACACTTGATGAAGTTACAGAGAAGTACTTTTAAAACTAATAGGAGGAAATATTTTTTCACACATCTTTGGGTTTTGGTCAGGTACTAGTGACCTGGATTGGCCACCCTGAGAACGGACTACTGGGCTTGATGGACCATTGGTCTGATCCAGTGAGGCTATTCTTATGTCCTTATGGCAGTCTATATTTGCTTGATGTTACTCTTAAAAATATTTTTTTTCCAATGTTTTTATTAATTTTATAAGATAAATGTACAAATAAAACAAGAAACAAATCATATGTACAAAATACAAATATAGATAATAAATAAGACAAAAAATAGATCAAATGTACAAATCATTATGTATATATGTATCTATATAATTACATAAAATTTATATATCAGATGAATAAGGAGGACCAGCACATATATTGTCGGCATATGATACACAGCAATCATATTAAAATATGGAACTTTCAAGAGGCATCATCAGCTATATAAATTAAGATTAGCAATATATTATGAAACTCTGTTTGTCAATGGTCTAAAGCGCAATAAGTTTGAACAGGGCTCCATATTTTGAGGAATGTGCTAGTGGAACGATGTTTTCCTGCAATTACACTTTCATATTTGATAGTATTACATACAGTGTTCCACCATACCATGAACCCTAACTTGGATAGATTCTTCCAACAGTGCAAAAAGCACAGTTACTTACCGTAACAGGTGTTATCCAGGGACAGCAGGCAGATATTCTCTACATGTGGGTGACATCACCGACGGAGCCCCCTAGCGGACGTTTTCGCAAGCAGACTTGCTCGAAGACCTTCAGGCTTGCGATTGGCCCGCGCGTGCCCCTCCTGCCCTGCCTAGGGCATGCATCTCCTCAGCGTGTCCTCAGTTCAGATAGCAAGCAAAGAAGCCAACCACGGGGAGGTGGGTGGGTTGCGAGAATATCTGCCTGCTGTCCCTGGATAACATCTGTTACGGTAAGTAACTGTGCTTTATCCCAGGACAAGCAGGCAGCATATTCTCTACATGTGGGTGACCTCCAAGCTAACTTGAAAGGGATGGAGGGAGAGTTGTCAATTTAGGAGAATAGATGTTGCAAAACTGACTAGTCAAAGTGGCCGTCACGCCTGGAGAAAACATCCAGACAGTAGTGAGAGGTGAACGTATGAACCGAGGACCAAGTGGCAGCCTTACAGATTTCCTCAATGGGAGTAGAGTTGAGGAAAGCAACAGACGCCGCCATAGCTCTGACCTTGTGGCCTGTAACTCGACCCGGCAGGGAGAGACCAGCCTGAGCATAACAGAAAGAAATACAAGCGGCCAACCAGTTAGAAATGGTCCGCTTAGAGACTGAGCGACCCAAGCAATTAGGATCAAAAGAGAGGAACAGCTGGGGAGCCAAACAGTAAGGAGCGGTGCGCTTCAAGTAGAAGGCCAGCACACGCTTACAATCAAGATAATATAGCACTACTTCCCCAGGGTGAGAATGGGGCTTCGGAAAAAACACAGGAAGAACAATAGATTGGTTGATGTGAAAATCAGGAACAATCTTAGGCAAGAACTTAGGATGGATACGGAGAACCACCTTATCATGATGGAAGACAGCGAAAGGTGGGTCCGCTACCAAGGCTTGAAGCTCACTGACCCGACGGGCAGAAGTGAGAGCAATAAGTAACACAACTTTCCAAGTAAGATACTTTAAGTGAGCCCGCCCTAGCAGCTCGTGCAGGGGGTTCATCAAATGAGCAAGGTCCACATTAAGATCCCAAACCACCAGAGGAGGTTTAAGGGGCGGATGAACATGGAAAAGTCCTTTCACGAAGCGGGAAACCACAGGATGAACAGAGATAGGCTTTCCGTCAATCGGCTGATGAAAAGCAGCAATGGCACTAAGGTGGACTCGAACCGAAAAGGACTTGAGCCCAGCGCCAGACAAGTGCAACAGATAATCCAGGACATCTGACAAGGAGGCAGACAGCGGCTCCAGCTGTCTAGTAGCACACCAGGAAGAAAAGCGGGTCCACTTCTGATGGTAACATTGGCAAGTGGACTCCTTTCGGGACGCTTCCAGGACATCCAGCACAGGCTGGGAGAACTGTAACGAGGGCATTAAGTCTCGAGGAACCAAGCTGTTAAGTGCAGAGACTGAAGGTTGGGATGGAGCAGAGAACCCTGACCCTGCGTAAGCAGAGAAGGAAAAACAGGCAGAGGAAGAGGCTCCCTGGAACTGAGTTGCAACAGAAGGGAGAACCACGGCTGTCGGGGCCACAGAGGAGCAATCAGAATCATGGTGGCACGAGAAGACTTGAGCTTGACGAGAGTCTTCAGAATCAGAGGGAATGGAGGGAACGCATACAGGAACTCGTTCGTCCGATCCAGAAGAAAGGCATCCACCTCGATCCTGAGAGGGGTGTAAACCCTGGAGCAGAAGCAGGGCAACTTGTAATTGAGGGGGGACGTGAACAGATTGACATCCGGAGTCCCCCAACGAGCAAACACCTGACGCAGGGTTACGGAGTGGAGGGACCACTCGTGAGGCTGCAGCAGACGACTCAACTAGTCTGCCAGACAGTTCCACTGGTCCTGCATGTAGACAGCTAGAATGAATATGTTGCGGCGGTTGGCCCAATCCCAGAGCCACATCGCCTCCTGGCACAGGGACCTGGACCCCGTGGCCCCCTGTTTGTTGATATAATACATGGCAACCTGGTTGTCCGTGTGAACTAGCACCACTCGGTCGCAAAGTAGGTGACAAAAGGCTTTCAGAACGAGGAAAATCGCTCGAAGCTCCAGAAGATTGATGTGACAAAGGTGGTCAACAAGGGACCAAAGACCCTGAGTGCGCAGATCGTCTAGATGAGCCCCCCAAGCATAGGTCAACGAGTCTGTCGTGAGGATCTTTTGCGGAGGAGGAGCATGGAACAGAAAACTCTGGAAAGATTGGAAGAGAGCATCCACCAACGGAGAGACCTCCTTAACAAAGGAGTCACAATGCGGCGAGAGAGAGAAAACCTGATCCTGGGTCCATTGGGACGCCAGAGTCCATTGAGGAATACGGAGGGGAAGTCTGGCAAAAGGAGTCACGTGAACCGTGGAGGTCATCATGAGCCGAGCCGGCGCCGAGTGCAGATGGGTCACCATTCGGCACAAACAGATAAGGGCCTCCTGACGAGGCCGAGGCAAGAAGAAGCGGAGACAAACTCGAGAGACTGGGACGGGCAGAGGTGAGACTTGGGAAAGTTCACCTCGAAGCCGAGACTCTGAAGGAGCAAGATGGTCTGTCTCATCGCTCGCAGGACTTTGGAGTGAGAGGACGCTTTGATTAACCATTTGTCGAGGTAGGGAAACACCTGCAGACCACGGAGGGGCAGGGCCGCAGCTACCACAACCAGACATTTCGTGAAAACCCTCAGAGAGGCTGCCAGGCCGAAGGGAAGAACATGATACTGGAGATGGAGATCCCCAATCCGGAATCTCAAATACCGGCGAGAGGCCGGGTGTATCGGAATGTGCGGGTATGCCTCGAGGTCCAGTGAGCACAGCCAGTCTCCTTCATCCAAGAGGGGATACAATGTGGGAAGGGTGAGCATTCTGAATCGTTCCCGGAACAGAAACTTGTTCAGAGCACGGAGGTCCAGGATCGGACGCAGATCCCCCGTCTTCTTGGGTACCAGAAAGTACCGGGAATAAAATCTGGAGTTCCACTGTTCTGTGGGAACCTCCTCAACCGCCCGAAGGCGAAGAAGGGCCCGAGCTTCCTGCAGAAGGAGAGGAAGTCGAGACTGAGCAGAAGGAAACTCTTGCAGGCAGGTCCGGGGGTACATGACTGAAGTGGAGGGAGTACCCCTCCTGGATGATAGACAGTATCCAACTGTCGGTGGTAAGACTTTCCCTCTGGGTATAGAAATGATGGAGACGACCCCCGATGGGGAAGGGGGAAGGCTCCATGAGGAAGGGAGCCCGAAGGCTCAGACTGGAATTGTCAAAAGGACGGCCCGGGCTTCGCTGGGGCCTGCGGCTGGGTCTTAGGTTGACGTTGCAGCTGCTGCAGAGGTCGTTTCGAAGGAGGCCTAGAGAAAGCAGGAGTGGATTTTTGTGGATACCTCCGGGGAGGAATATTATATTGTCCAGCCGGAGGAGCCTTAGGTTTAAGTTTCACCAGAGACACAAAGGACTGCTCGTGGTCCAAGAGGCGCTTCGTGGCCGCCTCGATGGAATCATCGAAGAGTTCATGACCCACACACGGGAGATTGGCAAGTCGATCCTGTAGATTTGGATCCATATCCACAATCCGGAGCCAAGCGAAGCGATGCATGGCGATCGCAAAGGCTGTAATTCTCGAGGACAATTCAAAGGCGTCGTAAGAGGCCTGAAACATATACAGGTAGAGTTGGGAGAGGGTCTCCTTGAGGAGACGAAACTCCTGACGCCGAGTCTCAGGTACGACCTCCCGGAACGAGCAGATGGCATCTATACAGAACCGGATGAAGGACGTGAAGATGAAATTGTAGTTAAGGACACGGTTCGCCATCATCGAATTCTGATAAAGGTGGCGACCAAATTTGTCCATCGTACGTCCCTCCCTGCCCGGGGGGACGGCAGCGTAAACCTTCGAGGAGTTAGACTTCTTCAAGGAAGACTCAACCACCAAGGATTGGTGGGAAAGCTGAGCACTCTCAAACCCTTTTACTGGGATAGTCCGGTAACGGGACTCCAACTTGGAGGGAATAGCCGTGACCGCATAAGGTGTCGCCAGGTTCCGGAGAAACGTCTGCCGGAGAAGCTGATGCATTGTCAACTCCCATTTCCGCCAGGTATTCCTGGGTAAAGCGGGAGTCGGACTGAAGATCCAAGTGCAGAGCTCTGCCCATGTCAGAGATGAAACGAGAAAAGGAGGAAGTCCGAGAAGAAGAATCATCCTCCGGGGAAGACTCCGATCGAGATCGGGATGCGGCCGAGAAAGAGGGAGAAACTTCCTTGGAGTAGTAAGCCGGAGCCGCAGAGACCCGTGAACGGGAGACCGATGAGCTTCGACTAAGGCATGTAGGGGGCGTCGACGAACGGCCCCGTGCCAGATGGACCAGGGAAGACCCCGGGGTCTGAGGAAACCACTGTGGAAGCCTCGGAGAAGACAGGGTATAGGAAAAATCCCCAACTGGCTTCGAAGCAGGCCCTTTAGAAGCCCGCAATCGCCTCAATGGGAAACATACACTAGAGTCCAATTCGAGGACAAGCATGTGTCAGGATGGTCTCAACGTCGGAGACCTGCCCCGACAGGGCGGGGAAGACCGGGGCCTTTTAGAAGAGGCGAGCCTCACCGCAGTAGCGGGGGAAAAACATGTCCCCGGCCTGGACCCCCGAAAAGTCATCGGCGACTCAGGGGAGGAAGACTCGCTCGAGGGAATCCGATGAGTCTTTCGGGTGAGGCCTCAAGAGACGAGGGAACGCTCAGGCTGGTCAGACACGACTGGGTCAAGACCGAGGTCAAAGGCATCGAAGTCGGGACTAGTTGGCTTACCACCGAGGAAAACTGAGTGGTAATAATAGCCTTAAGCATGTCCTCGAACATAGGCACCGAGACCAAAGGTAGGTGGGTCGGAGGTGCAGTAGTGCGCTCCCTCGGGGGCGACCTCAAGGAAGAGTATTCCCTACGTGAGGAGGCACGCTTAGACTGATGTCTCAAAGATGCCGACGAGGCGCCGCCGACATGAGACTCCGAGATAGGCTTCTTCGCTGGCATACATGAAGAGGAGACTTACCCAAGGCCGGAGTAGCAGAAGGGGCCGAGGTCGGAGCCTTCGAGGCCAACAGGGACTTCAAGGTCAAGGACTTCGAGGCCGAGGTGCCCAACGAGGGCGTCGAGGCCGAGCTCCAGGCCAGTCCCGCAGGATCCATGGGGCCAAAGAGTTGGAGAATCTTGGCCACCCGTCGACGAAGAGCCCGCGGTTGTAAAGTCGCACAACGGGGACACGACTCAGCGCGGTGCTCTGCACCCAGGCACTCCATACACCAACAATGAGGATAGGTGATGGAGATAACCCGGTTGCACTTAGTACAGTTTTTAAATCTGGAACGAGGCCAGGACATAAGAAAAAGGAGGACTGTGGCCCTGCGAGGCCAGGCGGCCAGAGGAAGACCGGGAACCCGGTCAAAAATATACAAACTGAAAAAAATGAAAATAAAGAAAATTAAAGACGCGAGCACAGCAACTCAACAGAAACTAACCAAATAAGCTGTGGTGCAAGAGGGACGAGATCGCACAAAGCAAGGGAGCAGTGCTTCTGGCTCCATGGAAAACAGAGAATTGAGGAGACGCTGAGGAGACGCATGCCCTAGACAGGGCGGGAGGGGCCCGCGCGCATGCGCGGGCCAATCGCAAGCCTTAAGGTCTTCGAACAAGTCTGCTTGCGAAAACGTCCGCTAGGGAGCTCCGTCGGTGACATCACCCACATGTAGAGAATATGCTGCCTGCTTGTCCTGGGATAATGTTTACACTGGCCAAGAACAATAGTATATTAAGTAAGAGAGCATTGGGCTCAGAAAGGGGTTGCGTGAGGCCCTGAGGTCCTAAAAGCACAGTTACTTACCGTAACAGGTGATATCCAGGGACAGCAGGTAGATTATCTCTACATGTGGGTGACGTCATCTACGGAGCCCCGATCGGACACTCTCGCAAGCAAACTTGCTTGAAGATCTTCAAGCTTGCGAGTGTACCGCGCATGCGCCTTCCCGCCCAAGTCAGGGCGCACGTCTCCTCAGTGTGGCCTCAGTTTAGATAGCTAGCAAAGAAGCCAACCCGGGGAGGTGGGTGGGTTGCGAGAATATCTGCCTGGATAACACCTGTTACGGTAAATAACTGCTTTATCCCAAGACAAGCAGGCATCATATTCCCTACATGTGGGTGACCTCCAAGCTAACCAAAAAGGGATGGAGGGAGAGTTGGCAATTTAGGGGAACAGATTACGCAAAACAGACTGGCAAACTGGCCGTCTCGTTTGGAAAAGGTATCCAGACAGTAGTGAGAGGTGAAAGTATGAACCGAGGACCAAGTGGCAGCCTTGCAGATCTCCTCAATAAGCGTGGACCTGAGGAAAGCAACAGATGCCGCCATCGCTCTGACTTTATGCCCCGTGACCCAACCCTGCAGAGGGTGACCAGCCTGAGCGTAGCAGAAAGAAATACAAGCTGCCAACCAGTTGGATAAGGTGTGCTTGGACACGGGACGCCCCAACCAATTCGGATCAAAAAATATGAAAAGCTGAGGAGCCGTCCGATAAGCCTGAGTGCGTTGCAGGTAGAAAGCCAACGCCCTCTTACAGTCAAGAGTATGGAGCGCCACTTCTCCAGGATGAGAATGGGGCTTAGGAAAAAAAAATCACAGGAAGAACAATGGAGGTTGAAGTGAAAATCTGAAACCACCTTAGGCAAGAATTTAGGATGGGTGCGGAGAACCACTTTATCATGATGAAAAACGGTGAAAGGTGGATCCGCAACCAAAGCTTGCAGCTCACTGACCCTATGGGCAGATGTGAGAGCAATAAGAAACACCACTTTCCAAGTGAGATACCTCAGATGAGCCCGATCGATAGGTTCAAAGGGAGGCTTCATCAACTGGGCAAGGACAACATTAAGATCCCAAACCACCGGAGGAGGTTTTAGAGGAGGATGAACATTGAAAAGTCCCTTCATAAACCGGGAAACCATCGGATGAACAGAGAGCGGTTTCCCTTCAAGCAGCTGGTGAAAAGCAGCAATGGCACTGAGGTGGACTCGAACAGAAATCGATTTGAGACCAGACATGTTTTAACTATATCCTTTTTGTATTTGCCCTTAATGTTTCTTCTTTACTTTAAAATTATATTTCATCCCTCCTTTCCTAGTGTTTAACATTGTTTAAATTTAGAATATTTTAGCCATTATTTAAATTGTATGTATTATTATGTATTGCATTGTTATTGTTCTTTGATTTTACATTGTAAATTTTAAATGTAAATCGCTTAGAATATCCGATTAAGCGATTTATCAAGTCCCATAATAAACTTGAAACTTGATAGTCCAGCACGGAAGACAAGGAGGCAGAATGCAGCTCCAGGCACAGAGCCTAACACCAAGAGGAAAATCTGGTCCACTTCTGAGAATAACACGCGTGAGCGGACTGCTGGGCACGATGGACCTCAGGTCTGACCCAGCGGAGGCATTGCTTATGTTCCTTATGAGTGGACCGCTTTCTGGATGCCTCGAGAACATCCCGAACCGATTGAGAGAACTGGAACGAGGCAGTCAGGCGCTGAGATACAAAGCTGTCAAATGCAGGGACTGCAAGTTGGGATGAAGAAGAGGTCCTTGACTCTGAGAAAGCAGAGAAGGAAAAACTGGAAGAAGAAGAGGCTCCCTGGCACTGAGTTGAAGAAGCAGGGAGAACCAGGGTTATCTGGGCCACCGAGGAGCTATTAGAATCATGGTGGCGTGAATAGACTTGAGCGTGACTAGAGTCTTCAGTATCAGAGGAAATGGAGGGAATGCATAGAGAAACAGATCCGTCCAGTCCAGGAGGAATGCATCCGCCTCGAGTCGGTGTGGAGAATACATCTGGGAGCAGAATCAGGGCAGCTTGTGGTTCAGGGGGGAAGCAAACAGATCTACATGTGGGGTCCTCAACCGAGCGAACACCTGACGTAGAGTCAACGAACGGAGAGACCATTTGTGAGGTTGTAGAAGGCGACTGAGATTGTCCGCCAGGCAGTTCTGCTGGCCCTGAATGTAGACCGCTCTGAGAAAGATGTTGTGATGGATTGCCCAATCCCAAATCCTCAGAGCTTCTTGGCAAAGAGACAGGGAATCGGTATCCCCCTGCTTGTTCACATAATACATGGCCACCTGGTTGTCCGTCTGCACGAGGATCACCCGGTCGCGAAGCAGATGAAAGAAAGCCTGGAGAGCGTTGAAGATCGCTCGAAGCTCCAACAGATTGATGTGACAGCGTCGCTCCTCGCTAGACCAAGGGCCTTGCATCCGGAGGCTATCAAGGTGAGCCCCCCAAGCATAGGCCGGAGTCCGTTGTCAGGACCTTCTGCGCAGGGGGTGCGTGAAACAGAAAACCTCTTGAAAGTTTGGAACAGCGCATCCACCAGCGGAGAGATTGTTTCAAGGAAGGAGTCACCGTAATCCGGCAAGAGACTGGATCATGGTCCTGATGCCACTGCGAGGCCAGGGTCCACTGCGGAATGCAAAGGTGAAGTCTGGCAAAAGGCGTCACATGAACGGTGGAGGCCATGTGTCCTAACAGGATCATCATCTTCTTAGCCGAAATGGTTGAAAGAAGAGATATCTTCCGACAAAGGCGGGTGAGAGTCTCCTGACGAGGTTGGGGTAGGAACGAGCAGAGACGAAGCGTATCCAATACCGTTCCGATGAACTGGAGAGATTGGGACGGACATAGCTGGGATTTGGGGAAGTTGATCTCAAAACCCAGATGTTGAAGGAACAGAATAGTCTGTCGGGTCGCTGAGATAACCTCCGAGCGAGACGACGCTTTGATGAGCCAGTCGTCGAGGTATGGGAAGACCTGAAAACCCTGTGTCCGCAGGGCTGCGGCAACCACCACCAGACACTTCGTGAACACCCTCGGGGAAGACGCAAGGCCGAAGGGGAGAACACGGTACTGTAGATGGAGATTCCCCACCCGAAATCTCAAGTACTGGCGAGAGGCCGGATGAATCGGATGTGCGTGTAGGCCTCTTTCAGATCCAGGGAGCATTACCAGTCCCCTTCGTCCATAAGGGGGTACAAAGTCGGAAGAGAAAGCATGCAAAACTTTTCCTTGACCAGGCATTTGTTGAGAGCCCTCAGATCGAGAATGGGATGCAAGTCCCTGGTTTTCTTGTGGACCAGGAAAAACCAGGAGTAGAACCCTGAGTTCTGCTGGCACACCGGGACCTCCTCGATCACCCGGAGACGGAGGAGAGCCTGGGCCTTCTGAAGCAGGAGGGGAAGCTGCAACCTGTCAGAAGGAAATTCCCGTAGGGGCTGCACCGGAGGCACATGCCGAAAGTGAAGAGAGTACCCTTCCCGAATAATGTTGAGAACCCAGGAGTCGGTTGTTATCAACTCCCACTGATGAGAAAAATGATGGAGCTGATCCCCGATGGGCAGGGGGGGGAAGGCTGATGGACGAAGGACACTGGCATGCCCTGACCGGAATTGTCAAAAGGACGGCGCTGGCTTTACCGCCGCAGGTGTCCGAGGTTTAGAAGGACGCTGCTGAGGCAGCCGAGGAGGCGGACGAGAGACAGCCGGGGTGGACTTCTGCGGATAGCGCCGTGGAGGAAGCTTATACTGCTTAGCTGGGGGGGCTTTCACCTTAGGGTGCACCACGGAGGCAAAGGATCGCTCGTGCTCCGAAATGCGTTTCGTAGCCGCCTCGATCGAGTCATCAAAGAGCTCATTCCCCACACAAGGATGTTTGCCAGGCGATCCTGCAAATTGGGGTCCATGTCCACGATGCGCAGCCAGGCTAAGCGACGCATCGCCACCGCAAAGGCCGTGACCCGGGACAACAGCTCAAAGGCAGCGTACGCGGCCTGGAGCATGTATAGACAGATTTGGGACAGCATCTCCAGAAAGTGACGGAACGCCGGCTGACAGCGGGAGGGCAAATCAGAAAGGAAAGACTGTAGAACCTTCAGGCAGTGCTTGAGATAGGAGGTGAAGGTAAAATTATAGTTAAGGACATGGTTTGCCATCATCGAGTTCTGGTAGAGCCGGCGACTGAACTTGTCCATCGTCCAACCCTCCCTGCCCAGGGGGACGTCAGCGTAAACCCTGGCGGGGTTAGACTTTTTCAGTGATGACTCCACCACCAGGGACTGATGGGAAAGCTGTGCCTTTAAGAAACCCTTACACGGAACCGTGCGGTATTGAGATTCCATTTTGGAAGGGATGGCAGGAATGGCATAAGGGGTTTCCAGGTTCCGGAAGAAGGTCGGTTTCAGGACCTGATTTAGAGGAAGCAGCAATGACTCCCTAGGAGGATGGGGGAACTCTAACTCATCCAGATATTCCTGGGTGTACCGGGATTCAGACTGGAGGTCCAGCTGAAGAGACTTACCCATGTCCGAGACAAACCTCGCAAAGGAGGAGGTCCGAGAGGAAAAAATGAATTCGTGAAGGAAAGAAGACTCGGAACGTCTAGCCGCCGAAAAGGACGGGGACACTTCCCTAGAATAGAGAGCAGGCATGTCCGAATCTCAAGAAAAAGACAGAGGACGTCCTACTCTGAAGCCCCGGGGAGGTAGAAGAGCGTCCATGCTGCATCCTACCAGGGGAAGAGCCTGGAGTACGAGGAATGGGAGAGGAGACCAACTTCCCCAATGGCTTCGAGTGGTAGGTCATCGACCTCAAACCACCCTGACCCGGGGAGACCGACAGGGCGAGCCACCTTCGAGAGTGAGAGGTGTGTCTCAACCGCACCAAAGCCTCGAAGGGCCTTGAGGTCCGCGGGACAGGGGATCTACCCCGGTGAGGCAAGTCCCTCGGCCGCTTTGAGGGCAGAAGCCTCAAAGAAGAAGCGGTTTCGGAGAGATGCTTCGACCAAGGCGCGTAGCACAGCACGGGCAGGATTCAGTCAGATGATCGGCTCCGAGGCACTCAATGCACCAATGGTGCGGGTCAGTAATAGAAATCACCTGACCGCACTGAGGGCACTTTTTAAATCCAGTGAAAGGCCAGGACATAGTTTCGGAGCGTCGCCGCAGCCGTGTGAGGCTAATCGGCCTAGTTGGACCCGGAGCCCCAGGTCAACGACAAACATGGTAAAGTCTTTTTTTTTTTTAATTGAAACGCGCCGCATAGCAACTCACCCGATAACAAAAAATCGAAGCAAGCCGCGGTGCAAGAAGCACTCCGATCTCGCAGAGCAGAGGAACAGGGCTTCTGGTTCTGCGGAAAATGAAGAACTGAGGCCACGCTGAGGAGACACGCGCCCTGACTCGGGCGGAAGGCACACGCGCATGAAGATCTTCAAGCAAGTTTGCTTACGAGAGTGTCCGATCGGGGCTCCGTAGATGATGTCACCCACATGTAGAGAATATGCTGCCTGCTTGTCCTAGGATAACAATAATTTTAAGATTCAGCAGCTCTTGGATCATTAATATCAAGGAAATGGTATTTCAAACTTTTTCCCAATAAATCTTGAGTTGAGAACATTGAAATATCATATGAGGCAATGTACCCACATATTTCTCACATGTCCAACATAAATTAGAAACTTTATGTGAGAATTTAGTAATCCGCTGTGGAGTCCAGTGAGCCCAATGTAAAAAAAACATATGTTGATTGAAGTACTGAAGCAGAACGAATTGATTTAAATAATCTTGTCAACACCACTTGCCATACTTCATCATTTGTGGATATATCTAAATCAGATTGCCAGGAACCCATCAGCATTGATACAGATACTGGTAGAGCTCGACACAGTAATCCATCCCATTTGGAGGCAATGCCCTTAAGAGGAGTGATAGTAATACTTTGGTGTAGAAGGTCAGGCATAGACTTTAATTTATTCAAATCTGGAAATGCTGCACTAACACATTGCTTTAGTTGCATCCATTTAGTATACTGGTTGGGTGGTAGACTATATTTATTACAAATTTCTTCAAAGGACATCCAGTTGTTGTTAGAAAGAAGATCTTATAGAGTGTAGATCTCATGCTTCTGCCATATAGACCAGTTTAAGGTGATATTTTGGATTTTAAAGATGTCATTGTTCCATAGTGAGATCAATGAGGTGTCCATCCATTTAGTTTCCATCACACTGTTATATTACCCTTTTAGTTGAGCGAATGATGTAATTTAACTGTTTTGATTGGTTTAGCGATAAGGGTATTGACAGAGTAAGTGCGAGCATGTTGGTACCTAGTAAACTTTTCTCCAAAAGAAGCCATGATGGGGGATTAGGTATGGTTTTATTTTAAAAAAGAAGTCCCATACCATCATCAAGCTACTGACTGGACAACTACTAATTTCTAAACTATTAACAGGCCACCAGTTTAGAATCATATTGCTTTGATATGTTCATGTTCTAATGGTCTAGTGGAAATTTAACTATTGTTTAGTCAATGTTGCGAAATGAACTACTACTGTCCAATAGTAATTCACAAATCAGGCACTATTCAACATAATATCACATCTCCTATTACAGCTTTCTTTTTGAAAAACAGCATAAAACAAATAAAACAGATAAAAATATTAATCCTTTGAAAAGCCAATTGATATCTTTGTAACAACAACTAAAACATGGCATCTGCTATCACTCATGATTAGTCTATCCCTTTAAATAAATGGAAGGGTAAGGGACGGTTGCTGAAAATAATGCTTGGAGAAAGAATTCATTTGGGACTGGATAGTATTGTCTGTCTAGGGGAAAAATAATTCTCAGAAAATTAAACTTGGTGTGTTTGTGTGTGTGTGTGGGGGGGGGGGTGAACAAATGGAAAAAAAGCATCAAGGTTTAAAAAAAGGAAGGGAGTTAATATTGTACATGGGAGTCAAGAGAAATAAAAGCTTACACAAAAACGGCCCAATACATTTTTATAGGACAAGCAATTCCAACTTCTGCAGCAAAGAAGTGTTGGTATGCTGAAGCACAGCAGTTAAGAACACTAACAAAGGGATTGGAAGTAATTTCAAGAGACATCCTCTACATTCTCCTTTTCAAGAGACATCTCAACATTCTCCCTTTCCCCTTCCTCCTATCACAGAACTCTCATGTTATCTCTGATGGACTGTCTCTTAGTGATTCAGATGTGAATTTCACTATTAGTTATGCTAAGACGGAAGACAGAACATACCATTTTCCTTTTTATCGTTTCTATAAAATAGGCCAATACTATTGGACCATGCTTTTGAGTTCATTTTATTTTATTTTGTATATATTTTTTTACTTTCATTTCCATTTCTATTTTAATACCACTTCCCAATACCTCCCCGATCCCCCAAAGCAACCTCATCTACTCTTTATCTCCTCTAGAAATTACCATATAACCCCGCGCTGCTCCTTGTGACCCTGGGCAAGTCACTTAATCCTCCATAGCCCCAGGTACGTTAGATAGATTGTGAGCCCACCGGGACAGAGAGGGAAAATGCTTGAGTACCTGATTGTAAAAACCGCTTAGATAACCTTGATAGGCGGTATATAAAATCCTAATAAACTTGAAACTTGAAACTCTTGTAATACGTTTTTTTGTAATTTTTTGTAATCTACCTTGAACCGCAAGGCAATGGCAGAATAGAAATCTCTAATGTAATGTAATTTCTACCCTAAATCCCCAATTGGTACGTTCATTATTTTGAATTACAGACCACCCTATCTGAATGGTTTTCCCTGTCATCTCACAACCAATAGATCGTTTCCACGCAACACAATCAGGTATTTAGTTCCGGTTTTTTTGCATTATTATTGCTTGTCGACAGTGATCTTCACTACATGGTAAGCTCTTTTTTTCTTCATGATACCGCTTTAGCATACCACACACGCATTAATTACAGATTGTTTTCATGTTATATATTTACCATCTAGTCCTGTGGCCAGCACGGCGGCTTTATTATACTCTTTTCCAGCTCTTCAGTGAGCCTCTTTGCCGTCTCAAGTTTTTAAATTTATGTTTTTAAATTTACGCTTATAAAGTCACTCGAGCCATCTTTTTCTAACATAGCAATGGCTTTTACCATTTTAGCTATCTTGGTATTATATTCAAGGACAGACATGTTTTATCATGTGACCAATTTCCCATTGCCGTTCTGCCCAAAAGTTGTGTGGGGTTCTTTTATTTTCTTACTTTAACAATTCCCCCTTTTTCTGCTAAGCAGAGTTCTATTTTTGCGGCATTTACCTTCCAAGGACTGCTATACCGCATTCAAATCACTGGTGTTTAGTGAATCATGAACATCATTTGTTCTTTAAAGTTTTTAAAGTTCATTAGCCATTACTGTATAAAGATTCATTCTATCATTATTTTCAACTTGTTTTTATTATCTTGCGTTTCCTCTTTGTTCTTATTATATTTCTTCTATGTTACATTACGCTTTTGATAAATGTGTGCGCTATGAGGATTGTTAGGTGTTTTTAGCCTCTATTGACCCTATTATGATATTAATATTTAGGAACGTGACAAATTGGAATGCATATGTTGCACTTATATCATTTAAGTGAATGTTCATTCATTCTGGTCTCCTATTTACTGGCCAACAAGCATAATTTATCTCATTCACCTCATGGGTGTTTTATACATTTTATCAGTATTTTTCTTTGTTATATCTTGGTTTCAATGTCTCATGATTAAGTTGTATTTATATCTGCTATCATTAACTTTTCATTAAAAAGCATTATTTAGTATGTTTTTATGAAATGTTCTCCCCTGTGATTAGGTTTTATATATCAACTTTATTGGTATTTATCATTGTCATGTCTTGGTTTTTAATGTTTCATGATTAAGTTGTATTAATATCTGCTATTATCAACTTTTATTATATAGCATTACACAATGGGCTCCTTTTACAAAGGTGCGCTAGCATTTTTAACACGCACTGTATTAGCGCGCGCTAGCCGAAAATCTACCGCCAGCTCAAAATGAGCAGGTAGCGGCTAGCGCATGCGGCAATTTAGCGCAAGCTATTCCACGCGTTAAGGCCCTAGCGCGCCTTTGTAAAAGGAGCCCAATATGTTCTTATGAAATGTTCTGGCCAGTGATTAGATAGCTTTCTGTCTAGTCTTTTTATACATAATTCATTCCTTCTTTTAATATCTAAGTTATTCTGTTCCGTCATTCCAATTGTGTTATTTTAAGCATTTAAGTTTCATTATAGGTTCTTTATGTTTTCATACGATGTATTTTTTTTATATAATTTAAAGACAATTAGACTGTTTTCAGTCCATTTCTTTATTTGTGCAACTGAGATCCATTGGTATGTATATTGCCTTTCAACCATTAAGCACAGTTACTTACCGTAGCAATTGTTATCCAGAGACAGCAGGCAGCTATTCTCACATATGGGTGATGTCATCCACAGAGCCCGGATGTGGACAGCCTCGCAAGCAGACTTGCTTGTAGAAACTTAGAAGTTTCGAGTCAGCCGCACCACGCATGCGCGAGTGCCTTCCCGCCCAGCGCAGGGCTAGTCTCCTCAATTCAGATAGCTAGCAGAGAAAGCCAACCAGGGGAGGTGGGTGGGATGTGAGAATAGCTGCCTGCTGTTCCTGGATGACAACTGTTACGGTAAGTAACTGTGCTTTATCCCAGAATAAGCAGGTAGCCTATTCTCACATATGGGTGACCTCCAAGCTAACCAGAATGGGATGGTGGGAGCGTTGGCAACTTAGGAGAATAAATTTTGTAATACTCTCTGGCCAAAATGGCCATCCTGTCTGGAGAAAACATCCAAACAATAGTGAGAGGTGAAAGTATGAACCAAGGACCCAGGAGCAGCTTTGCAAATTTCCTCAATAGGTGTGGATCTGAGGAAAGCAACTGAAGCTGCCACTGCTCTGACTTATGGGCTGTGACACGAGTCTGTAGTTGTTATCCAGCCTGGGCATAGCAGAAAGAGATACAAGCAGCCATCCAGTTGGAGATGGTACACTTAGAGATTGGATGTCCCAACTTGTTTGGATCGAAGGAGACTAAAAGTTGAGGAGCAGTTCTGTGGTTTAGTGCGTTCCAAATAGCAGGCCAAAGCACGTTTACAGTCCAGAGTATGAAGAGCTGATTCTCCAGAGAGAATGAGGCTTTGGGAAAAACACTGGAAGAACAATGGATTGGTTGAGATGAAATTCTGAAACCACTTTAGGTAGGAATTTAGGATGAGTACGAAGGACCACCTTCTCATGATGGAACACAGTGAAAGGTGGATCAGCAACTAAAGTTTGTAGCTCACTGACTCTTCGAGCAGATGTGAGGGCAAAGAGAAACACCACTTTCCAAGTGAGATACTTCAGATGAGCCATAGACATTGGTTCAAATGCAGGCTTCATCAATTGAGCAAGAACAACATTGAGATCCCAAACCACAGGAGACAGTTTGAGAGGAGGTATGACACTGAAAAGTCCTTTCATGAATCTGGAAACCACCGGATGAGCAGAGAGGGGTTTCCCTTCAATAGGCTGATGGAAAGCATCAACTGCACTGAGATGGACTCGAATCGATGTAGACTTGAGGCCAGAGGTGGATAAGTGCAAAAGATACTCTAGCACAGAAAATAAGGAGGAATGTTGAGGCTCCTTATCACGAGAGATGCACCACGTAGAAAACCTAGTCCATTTTTGGTGGTAGCATTGGCTGGAGGTAGGCTTCCTAGAAGCCTCTAAAATGTCTCGTACAGGTTGAGAAAACTGAAGAGGATTTATGCTGAGAGGTACCAAGCTGTCAGATGTAGAGACTGCAGGTTGGGATGAAGCAGAGATCCCTGATTCTGTGGGAGCAGAGACAGAAAAACTGGTAGAAGATATGGCTTCCTGCTGCTGAGTTGAAGTAGAAGGGAGTACCGAGGTTGTCTCGGCCACCGAGGAGCTATCAGAATCATGGTGGCATGATCGTTCTTCAACTTGACAAGTCTTGAGAATGAGAGGGAACGGAGGGAATGCATACAGGAAGAGATTCATCCATTCCAGTAGGAAAGCATCTTCCTTGAGCAGAACTGATACAGTTTGTGGTTGTTGGGAGCTGTAAAGAGATCTTTCTGAGGCGTTTCCCACTGTGAAAAAATGTGATGTAGAGGCGAGGAATGGAGTATCCATTTGTGAGGTTGCAGAAGACGACTCAAGTTGTCCGCTAAGCAATTTTTCGCCCCTTGGATGTAGACAGGATTTAGGAAGGTGTTGTGGTGGATTACCCAGTCCCAAACCTTCAGATCTTCTTGAAAAAGAGAGGAAGATCCCGTCCCTCTGTTTGTTGACATAGTACATGGAAATTGGTTATCCGTCTGAATGAGGACGACCTGGTTGTGAAGAAGATGTTGAAAAGCTTTGAGAGCATTGAAAATCACTCTGAGTTCCACCAGATTGATGTGACACCGGCGATCCGCACTGGTCCAGTGGCCTTGAGTACGGAGACCATCGAGATGAGCGCCCCAAGCGTAGGTAGAGGAATCTGTTGTGAGGACCTTCTGATGGGGGGGCTTTGAAACAGTAAGCCTCTGGAGAGATTGGAAGAGAGCATCCACCAGTGGAGAGGCTGTCTCAACGAAGGAGTGACTGCAATGTGTCGAGAAAGTGGGTCGCAAGCCTGCGTCCACTGAGAAATTCCGAGGTGAAGGCTGGCAAAAGAAGTTACGTGTACCGTGGAGGCCATGTGACCTAGTAGTACCATCATGTGTCTCGCTGAGATTGAAGAGCGGGAAGACACTGTATGACAGAGTTGAAGGAGAGCTTCCAGATGTTTTTGCAGAAGGAATGCTCAGAATTGGATAGTGTCCAGAACACCTCCGATGAACTGTAGATTCTGAGAGGACTGAAGTTGGGATTTAGGAAAGTTGATTTCGAATCCCAAACCTTGTAGGGACCACATAATCCGTTGGGTCGCTACAATAACCCCCTAAAATGTTGAATCTTTGAGGAGCTAGTCGTCTAGGTAGGGAAACACCTGGAGACTATGGTTCCTTAGAGCTGCTGCTACCACCACCAGGCACCTGGTGAATACTCTGGGAGATGAATCCAGGCCAAAGGGTAGCACTCTGTATTGATAATGCAGATTCCCCACCCGAAATCTGAGATACTGACAGGAGGATCGCAGCAAGCAGGAGAGCGTGAGGATCAGTGAGGGAGAGGAGAGGAGGTGGTGAAAGCGGCGTGAGGCAGAGCAAGGCGCTAGCAGCGCCAGAAATCTAAGGAGGCTTGTGGGGTCGCGGCGAAAGTAAGCTCCGTCCACCCCACCTCGTCAGCAGTCAGCGACCAGGCTCCTCCATTAGAGGAGGCGAGCCAACGGGCGCTGCACTGATCGCGGCAAGCAGGAGAGCGTGAGGATCAGCGAGGGAGAGGAGAGGAGGTGGTGAAAGCGGCGGGAGGCAGAGCAAGGCGCTAGCAGCGCCAGAAACCTAAGGAGGCTTGTGGGGTCGCAGCGAGAGTAAGCTCCGCCCACCCCACCGCGTCAGCGACCGGGCTCCTCCATTAAAGGAGGCGAGCCAACGGGCGCTGCACTGATTGCGGCAAGCAGAAGAGCGTGAGGATCAGCGAGGGAGAGGAGAGGAGGAGGTGAAAGCGGCGGGAGGCAGAGCAAGGCGCTAGCAGCGCCAGAAATCTAAGGAGGCTTGTGGGGTCGTGGCGAGAGTAAGCTCCGCCCACCCCACCGCGTCAGCAGTCAGCAACTGGGCTCCTCCATTAAAGGAGGTGAGCCAACGGGTGCTGCACTGATCGCGGCAAGCAGGAGAGCATGAGGATCAGCAAGGGAGAGGAGAGGAGGTGATGAAAGCAGCGGGAGGCAGAGCAAGGCGCTAGCAGCGCCAGAAACCTAAGGAGGCTTGTGGGGTCGTGGCGAGAGTAAGCTCCACCCACCCCACCGTGTCAGCAGTCAGCGACCGGGCTCCTCCATTAAAGGAGGCGAGCCAACGGGTGCTGCACTGATCGCGGCAAGCAGGAGAGCGTGAGGATCAGCGAGGGAGAGGAGAGGAGGTGGTGAAAGCGGCGGGAGGCAGAGAAAGGCGCTAGCAGCGCCAGAAACCTAAGGAGGCTTGTGGGGTCGCGGCGAGAGTAAGCTCCGCCCACCCCACCGCGTCAGCAGTCAGCGACTGGGCTCCTCCATTAAAGGAGGCGAGCCAACGGCGCGCAGTAAAGGCGCTCGCCTTAGCGAGAGCGCCTTTGCGAAGAGCCTTAAAGAAGAGCCAAATCTAGGACAACAGGACACAGTGGGGCAACTAGCGGTCCTCCAGGCACCTTAATCTCAATCTCAATCTTATATCCTATAGGCACCATAATCTTACATCACACATCTTTCACCCTCTAATCGTTCCTCCAAATCATTCACTCTAAGCACCCTACTGCTTAGATCTCTCTGACATCCTAACTTTCAACTCTATCCTTCCGACGCCCTACCTTTACATACTCTCATACTATCTCTCTCTCTCATTTACTCTCTCTCATTTACTCTCTCTCATTTACTCTCTCTCATTTAATCTCTCTCATTTACTCGTTAACAGGCAGACCTCATACAGTACCTGAGTATGGCAGGGCAAACAAGAAGTGTGAAGTCTACAAACAAGATTGGCATTCCCTAAACGGAGGTGATCCGGGAGGTGACCTCAGCCTACGCACAGACGGAGGAGAACACAACACCAGGGAAGGAGGTCTCTGTGCAGACCGAGGCTATCCCGCAGCAGTACAATACGGCCTCTACACAGACAGAGGAGGTCGTCCAGCAGGACGACGACATCATGCAGGAACTAAGGAGCCTCAGGGAGGAGGTGAAACGCCTGAGAGGCATTAGAGAGGATGAGGCCTATATCGATGGACTAGTGCAGGAGCTGTCCCAAATCACTGAACAGGCCCGTGACAGGTCCCTCATTGAGAAACCAGGGCCGTCGACGCTGAAACCAACTGTTGGAGTCCAGGAGATGGCTGGAGACACTGACTCCTGGCAGTTAGTGACCTCCTCCACAGGTAAATGTAGGAGACTCCCCCTACCCCCCCCCCCCCATTTACAATCTCTTCACCTTCTTATTCTTTCTCTTACCAGGGCAGCTCCACATCGACTCCACAACTTAACCTAAGGAACAGATTCCAGGTCTTGCAGGAATAGACTACCGACGTGAAGCAAGAAGAGACTACCGACGTGAAGCAGGACCAGGTTCAACACACGTCTCCATCTCCAGGCACAACGGATCGACCCCCCAAAAAAAAGCGCAGAGTAATAGTCATTGGGGACTCCATGCTGAGAGACAACGAGGGACCAATATGCAGACCGGATATGGAGTCGAGAGAGATCTGCTGTCTGCCGGGAGCCAGAATACGAGATGTGACCGCCTGTCTTGATAGACTTCTCAAGCCCCAGGACCACTTTCCCATGCTGCTCATCCACATCGGAACAAATGACACTGCCAAGAACGCCCCGGAGGACATAGCTAGAGACTTCGGAGCTCTTGGGGAAAAGCTGAAGCGGACAGGAGCACAGGTTGTATTCTATTCTTCCTGTTAGGGGCAAGGGAAGGGATAGAGACAAACGTATCCTGAAGACAAACGAATGGCTACAACGATGGTGCCGGGAATTGAACTTCGGATTCCTGAATCATGGAGAGGCACTACAGGAACTCCAGGGACCAGACGGACTTCACCTGACCAGCAGAGGTAAGTACGTCTTCGGACACCAATTAGCCCGCCTGCTTCGAAGGGCTTTAAACTAGGTAAGTTGGGGGAGGGTACCCAATTATATACCAGTGCAGTAAGTAACAATCCTGATGTGGTGATCCAAAACTCCGCTTCTAAGTCCGAGGTAAGTACCCTCACTGCAGAAGATTCGCTAGGAGACACTGTCTCAGATGGGAAACTCTCTACAGGGGTTTAACAAGCACAAAGAGTGGAGAGCTATGTATGTTAACGCACATAGTTTAGGGAACAAATTTCTAGAACTGGAAACAGAAATAGTGAATGCCGACCTAGACGTGGTGGCAATATCCGAAACATGGTTCACAGACTCTCATGGATGGGATATAACTATACTTCGTCAAGACAGGAAGGGTAAGTTAGGAAGAGGGGTAGCACTTTACATCAAAGAGAACATCAAAATAGCCAGGATCACAGATGTCAAGTACACCGGGGAATCCATCTGGGTAAACCTGGCCAGAGGCGGAGAAAAATGCCTGTACCTTGGTGTAGTATACAGACCTCCAAGACAAACGGAGGACAAGGACACAGAATTAATTGAAGACATTGAGAATATCACTCTACGGGGGGACGCTGTTCTGCTAGGGGACTTCAACATGCCTGATGTAGACTGGAACACACTCTCAGTGACAACTTGTGGTAGCAGGAAGATATTAACGTCCATGAAGGGAGTACAGCTCAAACAAATGGTACTAGAGTCCACTAAGGCCAAGGCCATCCTAGACCTCGTACTTACAAATGGGGAGAGCGTCTCGGAGGTCTCGGTGGGAGAAACGCTAGCCACAAGTGACCATAACATGGTATGGTTCAACCTTAGGAAAGGCTTCCCTAAATCACAAACAAAAAATGAGTATACTCAATATCCGGGGCACTGACTTCGCACGCATGGGAGATTTCGTCCATCAGACGCTGCAGGATCAAGAAGCAACTGATAATGTGGAAGCAATGTGGCCAACCCTGAAATTGACCCTACACGAGGCAACTATCCACTACATAAAATCGGTTAATAAACAACAAAGAAACAAAAAACCCCAAAGGTTCACTGATGAGGTTTCGTACCTCGTCAAGGAAAAAAAAAAAAGAGCATTTCTTTCATACAAACGTACGGGGAAAGGAGAAGCTAACATTGAATACAGAACCAGGTCTGCAGCAGTCAAAACAGCAGTCAGAGAGGCCAAACTTGCAGTGGAAGAAACTCTAGCAAAGAACATTAAGAAAGGGGACAAATCCTTCTTCAGGTATATTAGTGACAGGAAAAAAAACACAAACGGGATAGTACGCCTTAGAACACCGGACGGGAACTACGTGGAAACAGATTCCGATAAAGCCAAACTACTGAATGAATACTTCTGCTCGGTCTTTACCTGCGAGGCACTAGGGCACGGGCCACATCTGGAAGCAATGTCAAGCGCGGAAGACCCATTTCAGAATTTTGAGTTCACACCAGCTGATGTTTACAGCGAACTGTCAAGACTCAAGGTGTGCAAAGCCATGGGTCCAGACGAATTGCACCCGAGAGTGCTCAGAGAGCTGTGCAATGTCCTGGCAGAACCATTAGCCATGCTCTTCAATCTTTCCCTAAATACGGGGAGAGTCCCCCTGGACTGGAAAAAAGCTAACGGCATTCCTCTGCACAAAAAGGGTTGCAGAGCAGAGGCTGCGAACTACAGACCAGTGAGTCTCACATCGATAGTGTGTAAACTCATGGAAACACTAATTAAACGTAAATTAGACACGCTCTTGGATGAAAGGAATCTAAGGGATCCTAATCAGCATGGATTCCCTAAGGGTAGGTCATGCCAATCCAATCTCATCAGCTTCTTTGATTGGGTAACAGGAAAGCTAGACTCGGAAGAGTCTCTGGACATAGTGTACTTGGATTTCAGCAAGGCTATTGACAGCGTCCCACACCGCAGGCTTCTAAACAAGATGAAATCGATGGGGTTGGGCGATACAATAACTGCATGGGTCAATGATTGGCTTAGTGGTAGACATCAGAGGGTGGTGGTCAACGGCACCCTCTCTGAAACATCGAAAGTAACCAGCGGAGTGCTGCAGGGCTCAGTCCTGGGTACACTCCTTTTTAACATATTGATAAGGGACTTGACACGAGGGCTGCAGGGTAAGAACATTATTCGCCGATGACGCCAAACTATGCAACATAGTAAGTGAAGGCTATTTGCAAGATAATATGACACAGGACCTTCTTGCGTTGGAAAACTGGTCCTCAACATGGCAGCTGGGCTTCAATGCTAAGAAATGTAAGGTCATGCTCCTCGGTAGCGGAAATCCATGCAGAACTTACACCTTAAATGGAGAAACATTGGCTAAGACCTCAGTAGAACGAGATTTGGGAGTAATCATCAGTGCAGACATGAAGACTGCCAAACAAGTAGAAAAGGCCTCATCCAAGGCAAGACAAATGATGGGATGTATCAATAGAAGTTTCGTCAGCCGGAAACCAGAAGTCATAATGCACTGTACAGGACCATGGTGAGACCTCATCTGGAGTACTGTGTGCAATTCTGGAGGCCACATTACCGTAAAGACGTGCTTAGAGTCGAGTCGGTTCAGCGGATGGCCACTAGGATGATCTCGGGGCTCAAGGGTCTCTCGTACGAAGAGAGACTGAACAGATTGCAGCTCTACATTCTAGAAGAATGCAGGAAGAGGGGGGACATGATTGAGACATTTAAATACATCACAGGACGTGTCGAGGTGGAAGATGACATCCTTTTTCTCAAAGGACCCTCGGCCACAAGAGGGCATCCGCTTAAACTTAGAGGGGGGAAATTTAGTAGTGACACCAGGAAGTATTTCTTCACGGAAAGAGTGGTAGATCACCGGAACAAGCTTCCGGTGCAGGTGGTCGAGGCCACCAGCGTGCTTGACTTCAAGAATAAATGGGACATCCCTACGAAGGTCGAGTTAAGGAACTGGGTCAGTAGAATGGGCAGACTTGATGGGCTATAGCCCTTTTCTGCCATCATCTTTCTATGTTTCTATGAGGTCATATGGAAGGGGATGCGAGTAGAAACCTCCTTGAGATATAGAGAACATAACCAATCGTTCTGACCCATGGCTAGCCCAAATGATACTGGAGGCCCCCACTTACCTCGGCTTTAGAAAACTACTCAAAACCCACCTATTCAGCAAACAAGACCCCTAACCGCCCCCTCCCGGTAATCGCCTGACCTTTGCCCAGCTCAGCTCCTCCTTCTTGATCACTTCTTTCACCCCCTCTCTTCTACCATCCTCCTTCTTCATCTGCCAAACTCGGCTAATTATGTTGTAAACCTGATATATTGTTGTAAATCTGTATGTTAATGCGGATCCTAACCTAATTGATGTAAACCGCCTAGAACTCGTTGGGTATGGCGGTATATAAGAATAAAATTATTATTATTATTATTATATTTAAAATGGGTCTCATATCACCTGTCTTCTTCAGAACTAAAAAGTAACGGGAGTAAAACCCCCTGCTCTGCTGTTCCAGGGGAACTTCCTCGATGGCACGGAGACAAAGCAGAGCTTGAGGTTCCTGAAGAAGAAGATCGGTCTGGGATGGATTGGAAGGATACTCTCTTGGAGAAAGCTCTGATGGAACCTGAGTGAAATGAAGAGTTTCCATCCCTGATTATTGTGGGATGGAAGGACAGAGGCAGAAGGATGGAGGTTATGCTCTGTTAGACAGTAAAAACAGCTGCAAAGCCTTAGGTGCAGCAGAAGGCTGAGGTTTCTGTTGCTTCTGTTGCTGCGGTTCCTTGGAAGGGGCTCGAGTGTAAGGAGCTGCTTTGGAGCATAACGCCTCTGAAAAACCATAGTAGGGTGTGAAGATTTTGTAGGAGCTGACCTTGGCTTTGGTCTGACAATGGAAGCAAAAGATTTTTCATGATCTGACAACTTCTTAGTTGTAGCCTCTATGGATTCATCAAAGAGGCCATTGCCCTGACAAGGAATGTTAGCCAGATGGTCCTGAAGATTTGGATCCATGGCAATGGTGCGAAGTAAGGGCAAGCGGCGCAGTGCTACAGAAAAAACAGTGGCCCTAGCCAACAGTTCAAAGGCATCATAAGATGACTGGATAAGATGCAATCCGAGTTGTGACAGAGTAGTAGTGATGTCTTAGAACTCGAAATGTCAAAGTAAATCCAGGTTCTTCAGAAAACCTAGAAGAAGATCAATAAGGTACTTGATATAGATGGCAGCCAAACTTGTACATAGTCTTATCCTCCTTTCCAGAAGGAACAGTAGCATGGAATGATGGGTTCTTTACAAAAAGGACTCCAGAAGGAGGGAGTGGGGAGATAATTGTGAATTCTCAAACCCTTTGCAGTGTAGAGATCTATACCTTGAGACCAATTTGCCTGGAAGAGCAGGTATAGCATAAGGAGTCTCCAAAAAATGTTTGCAAGCTTGAGATAAAAGCTTGTTAAGAGGAAGCTTAAGTGACTCTGCAGGAGGTTGAGGGATATGCATGACCTCGAAATACTCCTTAGAGAATTTAGAACCAGCATTGAACTGAATTTCCAGATCATCAGCTGATCCGCCAAGGCCTTGCCTTGAGAAGGGCTCAATGGCCTCGAGCAGGGAACAAAGGTGAAGCCTCTCTGGAGAAATGACAATCCAAAGAATATGGAGACTTGGAGGAGGTAATGAAAGTAGCTGACTCCTCAGGGTCCGGAAGCGGTGACCTGGAGCGAGGAGTTGGGGCCTTGAAGAACTGGAAGGTCTGGAATGAGGCACAGATGAAGAAGGCTGTTCTTTAGAAGATCTGCGCCTCGATGGATGTCTCGATGAAGGCCTCGATCGACAACGAGAGTGGTGCTTGGAAGCAGGTCTCAAGGAAATAGGAAACTTCGCCCTATGTATGGAAACAGGCAACGCTGCTGGTGAATGGATAGGGCTCGAAGCTGTAGATCGAAACTCGGTGGTTTGGATCGAGAAATCTTGAAGCACTCCCAAAGACTCTGCTCCTTGTTTGGAGTGTGCAGATTCCTGTCGAGACACTCGCAAAGAATCTACTCCTTGCATAGAGTGGGAAGGTTTCAATCGAGACACTCGCAAAGAGTGGGAAGGTTTCAATCGAGACACTCGCAAAGAGTGGGAAGGTTTCAATCGAGACACTCGCAAAGAATCTACTCTTTGCATAGAGTGTGAAGGTTCCAATCGAGACACTCACAAAGAATCTACTCCTTGCATCGAGTGTGTAGTAGTGCTGCCCGATTCAAATCGATTCACTGATTCAAATCAGGTGAATCGATTCGAATCGATTCAATTTGAAAAAATATTGGCCTCCCGATTCAATAATGGCCGACCTTTCCCCCGTGCCTTCCTAAAGCAGGAGCTGCAGGTGGACTAATGGAGAGAGGGAGAGAGAAATGCAAGACCACAATGGGAAGGGTACAAGAGAGACAGATACTGCTCCAAAGTAGGTGGGCAAAGTGCAGGATGGCAGGAGCGATAGTAGGAGAAAGCCTGTACCTGGGGAAGGGGATACAGGAAGTAAGGAAGAGAGAAAGAAGAAGAAGCTGGATATGGGGAGAGATAAGATGCTGGGCATGGAGGGAGCATAGGAACAGGGACCCAGACGAGAGATGCTGGATGAAAGGGTAGATGAGAAAAGGAGAGATGGTGGATCTGTGGATGGTGGGGTTCATCGCTACAGCTGCGGGGGGATGGAAATGAAAAAAGGAAAGATACCAGACCTCCGGAGGAGGAAAGGGAAACAGAAGGGGAGGACAGAGATGGAAGATGGATGGTTAGCATGGAGAAAGAAGAAAGAAGGAGAGCCTGATCAGAAGACAACCAGACCAACATGGGACCAACAAGATTTGAAAAATGACCAGACAACAAAAGGTAGGAAAAATAATTTGTGTATCCTTCCAGAGCTGGTGTTGGACCGCAAACATAAGCTAGGATTTAATAGAGAGGAAAAGTATTTTTTGTTTATTTTGTTTACACCACAGGACCAGTGTGGGTAGGAGAGGGCAAAGAGGGTGAAGAGGCTATAAAATAAACCCTCCAGGATGTTTGTAAAAACCACCCAATTGGGCAGGAAAATCGAATCGAATAATCGATTCAATAGGCTGAATCGAATCAAATCAAAAATTTTTTTCCTGAATAGGGCAGCACTAATGTGTAGATGCCAGACCAGACACTCGCAAAGAATCTGCTCCTTGTATAGAGTATGAAGCTTCAGCTCGAGACACAAGCAGGGACTCGACCTCGTGGGAGATTGATTGCCCAGGCTGGATTACAGGAGGCATTGTCGAGGGAGAACCATATTTGCTCAATAACTGAACAAATTGCTGCTCCAACATGGTCTGGAGAGAAGCCTGCAAAGGTGGATCCACGTCTGAAACAGGACCACTTGCTGAGGCTAAAGGCTCCAAGGTGGCAGTGGTGAGGACCAGCGCAGGAACCTTCTGCTGAGGTATCTGACCTGAGGGGAGCTCAGGGGAAGATAAAGCAGGTGTACTCGAGGCAAAAAACAATCCAAACGAGGATGGTCTGATGAGGCTCGAGGTCGGTGAAAGCAGGAGGACCCTCGCTGGAAGGCGGGACCGAGGTAGCACTCGAGGTCAAGGGTGTCACCGAGGACTTCATGCTGAAGAATTTCTCTAAGAAAACTCGATGACGTTTAACGGCTCGAGGTTGAAGGGTAACCCAGCGCTCGCATGACTTTGGATTATAGGCAGGCCCTATTCGTAAAAGAAATCGCACGCTGGCAGTGGTTACACTTCTTGAAGCCCGTGACCAGCCGGGACATAGGAGGGAAGAGAGCCGCTGTGAAGTTGAAGCCTGCAGGCTGCGGTCGAGCGGCCTAGCCCGCCAGTCAGTCACTGAAGAAAAAATTAGTCTTCTTTTATTTTTTTAAAACTGTAAAGAAAGAAAGTAACACAGCAATTCGCGAAGAAAATAAACACAAATCGCGGTGAGAGAAGGCACAAAGAAACATAGTTAAACGCAGAGAGTCAAAGACGGACTTCTCGGCTCCGCGGAAAACTGAGAACTGAGGAGACTCGCTCTGCGCTGGACGGGAAGGCACTTGCACATGCGCAGTGCGGCTGACTCGAAACTTCTAAGTTTCTACAAGCAAGTCTGCTTGCGAGGCTGTCCACATCCGGGCTCCGTGGATGACATGTGAGAATAGCTGCCTGCTTGTCCTGGGATAATTTAAAAGCACACTTCTGCTTGCTCTTAAATTTGAATATGCATTTTGCCACTATTTATCAATTAACTTTTTAGCAATTTCATTTCTCTAATATGCATGCTCTTAGGTTGGCACTACAGTCACTTTTATTCTTTTTCTGTTTACTATTATTCATATCACTCTTTCCTCAAATCCTTCTAGGACCCTGAAACACGCCGAAACACGGACCGTGTAGGGTCCGGTTGGACTATTATATTTGTATTTTTATGGTTTTAAGTGTAAGAATGTACAATAAATTTGGCTCAGAACATCAGTATCCACAGCTTTTTGTTTTCATAGGGGGTTAATATTGTACATGGGACGCCAGAGAAATAAAAGCTTACACAAAAACGGCTCAATTCATTTTTATAGGACAAGAAGTTCCAACTTCTGCAGCAAAGAAGTGCTGGTATGCTGAAGCACAGCATTTAAGAACACTAACAAAGGGATTGGAATTAAGTTCAAGAGACATGCTCTACATTCTCCCTTTCAAGAGACATCTCAACATTTTCCCTTTATTTATTTAGATTTCTATCCCATCCTCCCAGTAGCTCAGAACGGGTTACAAGCCAATTCACAATGGAAATCATTTTGGACAGTACAAGACTATACAGCAACTTAAGTATATTTTGGACAGTTCAAAGACTATACAGCAACTTGTTGGACTGTCTCTTAGTGATTCAGATGTGAATTTCATTTTCTTTGTTGTAAGTCCTACTATGAAACCTACTGACTGAATCATGTATGTATACTGCCAATTGTTTTATTTTAGTCACACCATCAGAAGAGAAAGATCATTGGAGAATACTTCAAAGGAACTAGGTGAAGAAGGCGACCTGCAAACAGATGACTGAACACATTAAAAACAATCATGCTGGATGACCTTACCGGACTAGCACAAAATCAATTTCTTTTTAGATCTGTAATTCATCAAGTCGATGGTACTCACAAATACTGCTAACTAAGGCCTAAAAGCACAAAAGTCAGTAAGTATTACCGACCGGATCGCTGTTGACCGATTCGCTGATCAATTTCCCAACAGCAATCCATGTAAAAACAAGTTTGCATGCAAATGATTTGCACGAGGAGCAAAACCCAAAAGCAGTAACAGGAAAGAAGCCTCCTGTCATTACTGTTAGGGGTGGGCTTCTAGTTTGTTTTTTAATGGCATAGATGTTGTGCTGTGTTAAGCACAACCTGTCTCTTTTTTTTTTTTTTAAAGCCCCCCATTCCATGCCCTCCTACCCTGCGCCGGCACTCCAAGCCACCGTCCACCCCCCCCCCCCCCCCCCCCCCCGGTGGCAAAATGGCAGGAGAGATGCCTACTCCCTCCTGCCACAAAGGAACTCACTCCCTCCCACCACCCCCACCCCCCAAAAAAAGGCAGGAGGGATGCCCACTCCTTCCTGCCATGAACACCCTCCCCTCCCCGGCCTAAAGAAAAAGGCAGGAGTGATGCTCACTTCCTCCTGCCATGAAGGCGCCCTCTCCCCTTCCAGCTCCCCTGCCCCATACCTTAAAAGTTGGGAGCAGGAGGTACCGAAAAAACCTCCTGCTCCTCCTCCCTCAATGACAACAGTGGGCCTTAGGCCCCTCCCCGGTGCATCACAGGATGCAGAGTTCTTTTTAGTTTGTTTTTATATTTAATCCACAAGCTTGTTTTTAGGACCTATAGGGACCCCTGAAGAAGACAATAATGTCAAAACATGGACCATGTTGGGTCCATATGTTTCCAGTGGTTCAGACCCTAGACATTTTTTGTGGATTATTTATTTGTTTTAATAAAGCCTTCATCTTGGACTTCAACTCTCTGCAAGTTTTTTGTTTCGGTTGGTTTTCTTTTGTGGAGGAATCAGGGTCAATTCTCTTGTCTGGGGCATGGATAGGACACACATTTGTGTGCATACATCATAGAATACTATAATTTACATATTTTGGGCGATCTAGGAGCCAGCATTTACACCAGCTCCATGGTTGGCATAACTGGTTGCACCTAAAATACATATGTATTTGTCCTTTTATAATAGTATTCCATTAAAAAGTAGTCATCTACTTTTCCTTACAGAATAGTTCCAAACAGGTGCTTTCCTGGTGCCTAAAAACAGGTACCCCTTAACAGAATTACCCTTTAACCTGTTTTTGCCCAAATTTTTTCAGAGAGTAATTTTGACCTTTTGTTACAAAAAGTGCTTAAAATGTTTGTTCTAAAATTGGAACAATGAGCACGAATGGGTACATGAATTTGGAATATAAAGAAAACTTTAGGCAGAAGGTGTAATGTATATTTCTTAAATTTATTTCATGTGAAAGTCTCTGAAACATGCTTCATGCAGGTTAACCCTGCACTTGACACATTTTTGTTGTTTTCTTACAGGCTGCACACCTATTTTGCTCTACCTATTATCCAATGCTCTACATGTCCCCTGTATCCTCATCATGCTATGCCTCTCATTTTACAGCCAGTCAGTTCCTGCTACCCAGTAGGAAGCCTACCGTCTATCATTTACCACCACGCCACCCCCATACCCCTACTACCTTCCCCAATTACCTACAAGCCATCTCAACTTGAGCGACCAACTCGGGCCATCCCACCCATTGTTATAGTCACCCATCAAGACCAACTCCCAGGCTCTTTTCTAGTCTCTTGCCTGGAGGAATCTCTAACAGAAAGAAATGCCATTAACTCATTTAGCTTTTTCAGGAAACATGCCATTTAATATTTTTAAAACAAAACAAGCCATTTTAAAGGCAGCCTGTGCTTGAACAGGGAGCCAATAAAGAACAGTCAACAAAGGTGAAACAATCAAATTTTTTCTTCCTAAAATTAATCTTGCTGCAGTGTTTTGCAATTGTTGATGTTTTTTCATAAGAGAATCCAAGACCCCACTAAACATAAAGTAGCTATAATCGACCTGTGATAAAACCATAGCATGAACTAGCACAAGGAATTATGTTGTTTGGGGGGGGTTTGTTAATAAAATAGGGCGACAGATGGACAAAGAACCCACATCTTCAGCTTGTTAAAACACTTTGTTTTATGTGTCCTTGCTCCAAAGACAAGGCTCTTTCTCTCTCTAATTAAAGGCTAACAAAAATTAGATGCATACTCTTAGATCCAGACACAATCAATGCCAATTCTCTACATTTCTTAGCTGCTTACAGGGGGGACTTGCTCTGCCCTTCTAGTCAGATCAAATTTCAGAGACATATTTCCCCCCTCCCCACCTGGTTTCTTTTTGTTTATGTAACCAATCTCCTTTCTCTCCATGTGCTTCAGTCTCCTCCTTCAGTTCTCTGATTCATGAGAGGAAGGACTCAGTATATGTGAAGGTGTGAAACCTCCAACTGCCTGTCTCAGGCCTGTGAAACTGCATCTCTGTTATAGACAAGGGCAAAGTTATAACTAATGAGAAACAAATAGATAAGAATGTAAAATAAGAACAAATCAGGCTCCGAATAGAGGTAGGCCTTCATTTCATTCAGTGAATACCTAGATTTTCCCCTGATGTATATAACTTGCTAACAAGCTCTGGCAAAATAGTGAAAAACATAACTTTAAGGTGACAAAAATCCATTCCCTGCCAGAGGACAGAAGGGATTCAAGACAAGGTTAGACGAATTCCTGCTGAACCAGAATGAACGCAGGTAGGGCTGGTCTCGGTTAGGGCACTGGTCTTTGACCTGGGGGCCGCCACATGAGCGGACTGCTGGGCGCGATGGACCACTGGTCTGACCCAGCAGTGGCAATTCTTATGTTCTTATGTCTTGAGGTTTTTTTTCTAATATAATATACAACTTGATAATTTCACTTGTGTTCATGGCTAGGGTGTACGCCATTGCTTACCTGGCCACAAACGTACAAGTTGTAAAAGGACTTCACAACCATGGCTAAAGAAATAATCTTGTTTACTTTTAAGTAACACAGATTCCACTCCCCCCCCAAAAAAAAAAAAATAAAATCACCAAGGCGTGGAAGCTTGCTATATAAATGGATGTCATTATAGTCAGTCATTTGTGATCTCAAGTTGACAGCAGAACAAAAGGCCATCTCTTCCATTCATTAAGCTGTCAGCTGCAGAAAGTAAACAAGCAAGAGAAGCATGAAGAGGCACAGCTTCTGGAATGCTTTCCTACATAGAGATATAGAAAGGGTAGGGAAGTTCTTATGCATTAGTATTATAGTTTTGTTATATAACATGCTGAAACCTTTATGCCGTGACTACAAAACTAATTTTGCTGAGTTACAGAAGACAGGTTGCATCTCTTGTTGTATTTGTGTCTTGTCTCTGTGTTTTGGTGGATGGCCTTAGAGAAGACAGAGCCAGTGTTAAGGAAGTTACTAAACCAAAAGAACACCACCCAGGGTCCTGATGGTGCCAATAGTTGAGCTTAGGAGAAGAGTGTCATGCTGGGACATCATGGATACAGACCAGTTTGGTTTTCAAGAAGAAATCCCTAATGAATATGCATAGGGTTACCAGACGTCCGGATTTTGAAAAGCTTCCAGCTCAGAACTGTGTCGGGAGGGCATCTGCGCATGCTTGGACGCAACATGGTGATGTCACACGCACGCAGCTCCAAGCATGAGAAGAGGTTTGGGGGTGGGACCATGGGTCTGGATTTTACAATCATAAAATCTGGTAACCTTAAATATGCGCAATATATTTGCTTGCACTGCCTCAATTGTATATCAATATAATCAAATACAGTAGACTCTCTGTTAACCGGAACTCAAGCAACCAGCCCCCCCCCCAAAAAAAAAAAAATTCAAAGAAATACTGTAATATTTTAAATAAAAATTAATTTTTTTAGTTTATTGCAATTTATCATAATTTACAAGAGTACTCTTGCTCAAGAAATACAGAAAGAAAATCCAAAGAAAAAAGGCAAACTGTCAGTTAAACACAATATATACTATCTTCCTTAGACCACAATAATAAGAAGGGGGCTCTAGTAAAGGAAGGTGAACCTAATTTTGTATTAAGTAATAATAAAGAATAGATCTAAAGGTTTTGGTCCCACTTTATCTTTAACAGCAGTTCAAAAAAAAGAATATCTAATCGATTCAAGTCATCAATTTTTTCAGATCCAAAAAAGTTCAATTGCTCAGGTAAATAAAAAACATATTTCACTCCTAAGTATTTGATCTGGTAGAAATTTAAGTGTAAACTTGGCATGCCACACCTGAGTATGCCCATGCTATGCCTACCACATGCCCAAGTAGTTTGTTTGGAACAGTTTATGGTATACAAAATTCTCAAAAGAGGAATGGAAGAAAAAGTTATAACTTAATAAATGCACAAATTCACTCCATTAATAGAATAAAAATCAATTGAGGAGGGTGGGTTAAATTTTCCAAATTTTTATAGGTATCATCAAGCCTATATTTTACGCCAGGGTATGTATTGGGTCCTCCCAGAACTCATAGACAATGCTCCGGATTGGTTATATTTGGAGTGGCGGCTCTTGTTTCCTTTAAATTTGTCTCATGTGCTAAGTATCAAAATGCCTAGGAAATATAAAGAGAATAGAATTTTGATTGACACATCGAAAACATTGAGATTCATTAGTAATTTAACACCTATTCCAATAAATAAGTCAACGAATCAATCTTTATGGATAAACTCCAAGATTCAAATTGGCGGATCTCAAATCTTATGGAAGCATTGGATTATTGCAGGTATTCGAACTCTGAATGATGTTATTTCAGATGGTAAACTGCTTGATTTTTCACAGCTACAACATAGATTTGGTCTCAATAAATCACAAAGTTTTAAATGGTTGCAGCTGAAGCAGGCTATTCAGGTAGGGCTCCCTGAATGGAAAACTCTTAATCAATTTAGTTTGGAGTTCCTATGCTTCCAAGCAGACTTCCTGGGACACCAAGCCACATTGTGGTATAAATTAATATCTGGATATATGAATAAAAAGCCAAAAAATGGTCTTAGAGACATTTGGAGCATTGAGATTAAGCAGCAAATTTCTGCATCTCAATGGCCACGAATTTGGTCTTGGAGAATGAGATGTACAGTGTCTGCATCTATGAGACAAACTTGGTTTTTTCTGTTTCATAGAGTTTTTTGGACCCCTGTTCGTTTGCAAAAGTTAGATAGCTCTAAATCTAATAGAGCACTGTAATCTGGAAGCAGGGACACTTGATCATTTACTTTTTTATTGCCCTTGTATTATGATTTTCTGGAATTCAAATTGGTCTCAAGTAAATTCTCTATTAGAAAACCATGTTGCTTTATCGTATGATACGGTTTTGTTTGGTATGGCTATGAGAAAAAAAAGTCAAATATCATCAAATAATAATAAACTTATTGATCATGACAGGGGTCACCATTCAGCATATTACCAACAATTGGAAGAATCACACTAATCTTACAAGTTTATTAGGATTTTATATACCGCCTATCAAGGTTATCTAAGCGGTTTTTACAATCAGGTACTCAAGCATTTTTTCCTCTCTGTCCCGGTGGGTTCACAATCTATCTAACGTATCTTAATTATACTTTCTAGTGGAATTCATTATGCCATACTTATAAGATGGAAAGAGCAATTGCTTTGCAGAAAGGGT
Source organism: Geotrypetes seraphini (assembly GCF_902459505.1). NCBI lineage: Eukaryota > Metazoa > Chordata > Amphibia > Gymnophiona > Dermophiidae > Geotrypetes > Geotrypetes seraphini. Next base: position 372,197,684 of record NC_047084.1, read on the forward strand.
CTTACAATAAATTTTTGAAGATCTGAGGGCCGTTGGAAAATTATTGTAATAGGTAGACATAATTTTCCTTAGATAATATGTGTATAATTAGGGGGGTGGGGAGCTGTTTTGGAATTTTTATTAAATGCTTACTTCATTATATTCTTTTAGATATGTTTAATTGAATTAATTGAAGTAGGGTGAGTGGGAATGGGTAAAAATTCAAGTATGTATGATATTATTAGAAAGATTTTCAAGTGTTCTAATTTGTTATAATGATATACAGTGGTACCTTGGATTACGAGCATAATCCGTTCCAGGAGCATGCTCGTAATCCAAAATGCTCGTTTATCAAAGCGAGTTTCCCCATAGAAAATAATGGAAACTCGCTTTGATGCGTTCCCCCCCCCCTGCTTGCAAAGGTCCCCACTCTCCAACCGGCACCCCCCCGCCCGAACAACTTAAACTTACCTCCCCCCCATCTGGCACCGGCACGCAAGCACGGTACCTAGAAGATCTTCCGGCTTCTGCCTGCCTTGAGCATGCATTTGCGCATGCTCAAGGACTTCTAATTCTCCCTCTCGCCAAAAAGTATTGATGCCTTTGTATAAGACTCTAGTGAGAACTCATTTAGAATATTGTGTACAACTCTGGAGACCACACCTTCAAAAAGATATGAATAGGATGGAATCAGTTCAGAGGAAGGCTACTAAAATGGTTGGTGATCTTTGTCATAAGGTGTATGGGGACAGACTTAAATATCTCAGTAAGTATACTTTGGAAGAAAGGTGGAAGAGGAGAGATATGATATAGACGTTTAATATATACATGGCATAAATGTGCATGAGGCAAATCTCTCATCTGAAAGGTAGCTCTGGAATGAGAGGGCATAAAGCACATTTACTTACCAAAACAGGTGTTATCCAGGGACAGCAGGCAGCTATTCTCACATATGGGTGACATCATCCACGGAGCTCCGATCCGGACATCTCACAAGCAGACTTGCTTGAAGAAACTCGAAGTTTCGAGTCGCCCACACCGCGCATGCGTGAGTGCCTTCCCGCCCAGCACAGGGCGCGTCTCCTCAGTTAAGAGAGCTACCAAAGAAGCCAACCAGGGGAGGTGGGTGGGTTGTGAGAATAGCTGCCTGCTGTCCCTGGATAACATCTGTTACGGTAAGTAACTGTGCTTTATCCCAGGACAAGCAGACAGGTATTATCACATATGGGTGACTTCCAAGCTAACCAGAATGGGAAGGTGGGAGTGTTGGCAACTTAGGAGAATAAATTTTGTAATACTGTTTGGCCAAACTGTCCATCCCGTCTGGAGAAAGTATCCAGACAATAGTGAGAAGTGAAGGTATGAACCGAGGACCAAGTAGCAGCTCTACAAATTTCCTCAATAGGTGTAGATCTGAGGAAAGCTACTGAAGCTGCCATTGCTCTGACTTTATGGGCTGTGACTTTATACTGTGAAGGGGTAATCCAGCCTGGGCATAGCAGAAAGAGATACAAGCCGCCATCCAGTTGGAGATGGTACGCTTAGAAATAGGATGGCCCAACTTATTTGGATCGAAGGAAACAAAAAGTTGAGGAGCAGTTCTGTGTGGTTTGGTGCGTTCCAAGTAGAAGGTCAAAGCCAGAGTATGAAGTCCAGAGTATGAAGAGCTGATTCTCCAGGATGAGAATGAGGCTTTGGAAAAAACACTGGAAGTACGATGGATTGGTTGAGATGAAATTCTGAGACCACTTTAGGTAGGAATTTTGGATGAGTACGAAGAACTACTTTGTCATGATGAAACATGACAAAGTGAATGGTGGGTCAGTAACTAAAGCTTGCAGCTCACTGACTCGTCGAGCAGAAGTGAGGGCAATGAGAAACACCACTTTCCAAGTGAGATACTTCAGATGAGTCTTATCGATTGGTTCAAATGGAGGCTTCATGAGTTGAGCAATGACAACATTGAGGTCCCAAACCACAGGAGGAGGTTTAACATTGAAAAGTCCTTTCATTAATCTTGAAACCACCGGATGAACAGAGAGGGGTTTCCCTTCAATAGGCTGATGGAAAGCCGCAATTGCACTAAGATGGACTCGCACAGATGTAGACTTGAGGCCATAATTGGATAAGTGTAAAAGATAGTCCAAAACAGAAGATAAAGAGGAACGCTGAGGCTCCTTATGATGAGAAAAACACCATGTAGAAAATCTAGTCCATTTTGGTGATAGCATTGTCTAGTGGTAAGCTTTCTAGAAGCTTGTAAAACGTCTCTTACAGATTGAGAAAACTGAAGAGGGGTTATGTTGAGAGGTACCAGGCTGTCAGGTTTAGAGACTGCAGGCTATGATGAAGCAGAGATCCCCGACTCTGTGTAAGCAGAGAAGGAAAAACTGGTAGAAGGTATGGCTCCCTGCTGCTGAGTTGAAGTAGAAGGGAGTACCAGGGTTGTCTCGGCCACCGAGGAACAATTAGAATCATGGTGGCATGATCGTTCTTCAACTTGACCAGAGTCTTGAGAATGAGAGGGAATGGAGGAAATGCATAGAGGAAAAGATTCATCCATTCCAGAAGAAAAGCATCTGCCTCGAGGCGGTGAGTAGAGTATATCCTGGAGCAGAACTGAGGCAGTTTGGAGTTGTGGGGAGCTGCAAAGAGGTCTATCTGTAGCGTTCCCCACTGTGAAAAAATGTGATGAAGAGGCGAGGAATGGAGAGTCCATTCGTGAGGTTGCAGGAGACGACTCAAGTTGTCTACCAAGCAATTCTTTGCCCCATGAATGTAGACAGCTTTGAGGAAGGTGTTGTGGCAGATTGCCCAGTCCCAAACCTCCAGAGCTTCTTGACAAAGGGAGGCAGACCCTGTCCCTCCCTGTTTGTTGACATAATACATGGCGACTTGGTTGTATGTGCGAACGAGAACTACTGTGTCGTGAAGTAGGTGTTGAAAATCATGGAGAGCTCTGAGGATCGCTCTGAGTTCCAACTGATTGATATGACACTGACGATCCGTACTGGTCCAGAGGCCTTGAGTACAGAGATGAGCGCCCCAAGCGTAGGTCAAAGAGTCTTGTCGTGAGGATCTTCTGATGAGGGGGCGTTTGAAAAAGCAAGCCTCTGGAAAGATTGGAAGAGAGCATCCACCAACAGAGAGACTGCTTAAAAGAAGGAGTTACTGTGATGTGTCGAGAAAGAGGATCGGAAACCTGCGTCCATTGAGATGCCAGGGTCCATTGAAGAATTCTGAGGTGAAATTTGGCAAAAGGAGTCACGTGTACTGTGGAGGCCATGTGAACCAGAAGAACCATCATGTGTCTGGCTGAGATGGAAGAGCGGGAAGACACTGTGTGACTGAGTTGAAGAAGAGCTTTCAGACGTTGTTGTGGAAGGAATGCTCTGAGTTGGACAGTATCCAGAACAGCTCCAATGAATTATAGATTCTGTGAGAGCTGAAGTTGAGATTTGGGAAAGTTGATTTCGAATCCCAAACTTTGGAGGAACCAGGTAGTCCGCTGGGTTGCTACAATAACCCCTTGAGATGTGGAATCTTTGATGAGCCAGTCGTCGAGGTAAGGAAATACCTGAAGACCATGATTCCTTAGAGCTGCTGCTACCACTACCAGGCACTTGGTGAACACTCTGGGAGACGAGGCCAGGCCGAAGGGTAGTACTCTATATTGATAATGCAGATTCCAAACCCGAAATCTGAGGTATTAACGGGAGGCCGGATGAATGGGAATATGAGTGTAGGCCTCCTTGAAATCCAGAGAGCATAACCAGTCGTTCTGCTCGAGAAGGGGATAAAGGGATGCCAGGGACAACATGCAAAACTTTTCTTTGACTAGAAATTTGTTGAGAGCCCTGATATCCAGAATGGGTCGCAGATCGCCCGTCTTCTTCGGAACAAGGAAGTAACGGGAGTAAAACCCCCTGTTGTGCTGCTCCAAGGGAACTGGCTCGATGACTTGGAGACGAAGCAGAGCTTGAGTTTCCTGAAGAAGGGGAGCGGTCTGGGATAGATTGGAAGGATACTCTCTTGGAGGAAGCTCTGGTGGAACCTGAGTGAAATGAAGAGAGTATCCTTCCCTGATGATGGTAAGCACCCAGAGGTCGGAGGTAATTGACGTCCATCGGTCGTAAAAATGAGACAGAGTCGGAACGGTGGAGGTTATGCTCTGTTGTAAACAATCAAAAAGGCTGAGAAGCCTTAGATGCAGCAGAAGGTTGAGGTTTTTGTTGCTTCTGAAGTTGCTGTTTCTTAAGAGGAGGGCGAGTGTAAGGAGCTGGCTTTGGAGCATAACGCCGTTCATAGATAAGAGCAGGGCATGCAGGCTTGGTAGGAGCTGGCTTTAGTTTAGGTCTGACAATCGAAGCAAAAGATTTTTCATGGTCAGACAATTTCTTGGTGGTTGCCTCGATATATTCATCAAAGAGGTCATTGCCCTCACAATGCTCCTTGTGAGCATTTCCAGCAACATCACCAGCATAAGCAGAACTGCTCCCTGGAACAACTCAGTATGCATGTGCCCAAGTAGCAGAACGTTCCTTTCAGTGGCATAGCCAGACAGCCAATTTTGGGTGGGCCTGAGCCCAAGGTGGGTGGACACAAAATTTTCTGCTATGCCCTACCTCTAGCTCAGAATTTAAATACTTTAGCTAATAAGGATCCCCAGGCTCTGTCAGCTGAAGACTTTCTGTAAAGGTAATGGGGGTAATGGTGGACATGACAATGAAACCGACGGCGCAGTGTGCAGTGGCCGCTAAGAGAGCTAATAGAATGCTAGGTATAATCAAGAAGGGTATTACTACCAGAACGAAAGAAGTTATCCTGCCGTTGTATCGGGCGATGGTGCATCCGCATCTGGAGTACTGCATCCAATATTGGTCGCCGTACCTTAAGAAAGATATGACGTTACTCGAGAGGGTTCAGAGGAGAGCGACCCGTCTGATAAAAGGTATGGAAAACCTTTGATATGCTGAGAGATTGGAAAAACTGGGACTCTTTTCCCTTGAGAAGAGGAGACTTAGAGGGGATATGATAGAGACTTACAAGATTATGAAGGGCATAGAGAGAGTAGAGAGGGACAGATTCTTCAAACTTTCGAAAAAGAAAAGAACAAGAGGGCATTCGGAAAAGTTGAAAGGGGACAGATTCAAAACGAATGCTAGGAAGTTCTTCTTTACCCAACGTGTGGAGGACACCTGGAATGCACTTCCAGAAGACGTAATAGGGCAGAGTACAGTACTGGGGTTCAAGAAAGGATTGGACAATTTCCTGCTGGAAAAGGGGATAGAGGGGTATAGATAGAGGATTACTGTACAGGTCCTGGACCTGTTGGGCCGCCGCGTGTGTGGACTGCTGGGCATGATGGACCTCAGGTCTGATCCAGTGGAGGCACTGCTTATGTTCTTATATAGCCAGAACTCCCTTTTACCAAGCTTGGTAGGCAGCAGCAAAATCTCTAAGCCATTGATGCCAGCACCATGCTTAGTAGTTGGTAGCTCAAGGATGCTGTCACCGAGTGCCGAGCTTGATAGAAGGGAGTTCTGGCCATCTTTGGAGGTGGTCCTCAGCTGGGGATGCTTGGGGAACACCACTAGCTATACAGCAAATGTCAGACTAGTATTAGACATGCTAGGGCCCAGATCAAAAATAAAAGAGTGTCCCCTCCCCTCTTCTCCTTGCCTTCCCTCCAGTTTCCCCACATGCCATTATAATTATAATCACACTAACAGACCTTCACCAAATACAGAACATGGAATCACAAATTAGAAATAAAAATATTTAGACAAAAAATGAACTGGAAACCCCAAGAAGTTAAACTTAGCGTGTACTGCAATACTGAAGAAATAAAACCAAACACATTTCCTTTTCTGCTGAACACAACACAGACATTTGTTATACTGGACTTAGTGCTTACAAATGGGGAAAGTGTTTCTGATTTTATAGTGGATGATCATCTGGCATCCAGTGATCACTGCATGGTATGGTTTAATATTATTAAAATGGGTATAGAGAGGGCTCATTCAAAAGCAAAGGTTCTAGACTTTTAAAAAACTAACTTTGTTCGGATGGGGTTTTATGTCTCTACAGGGGAATCTATTCCAGGAATTGGTAATGGAGCCTATGTACGATCAGACCATACTGGGACCTGGTGCTTACTAATGTGGAGCGTGTTTCTGATACTATAGTGGGTGACTATCTGGCATCTACTGATCACTGGATGATGTGATTCAAAACTAAGATGTGTGCTGATGATTCATTCAAATGGTAGGATCCTAGACTTTAGGAAAATTAACTGTGAAGGGGAATACTTGAAGAAGCCATAAGCTGGAAGGCAACATCTAGAAGAAATAGAAAAATAAATAGGCAAAACTTAAATGAAATATTTTAAGGCAATACACTTTTTTGTCTGGAAAGTAAGTAAAAGTAATAAGCCGTTTTATTCTCAAAACAAGTAGCTGAAAAAGCTAAGAAAAAAAAAAAAAAAAAGAGGTTAGCCTTTGGTATCTCAAGATTAAAAAGTCTATGGAGAAATAGATACAATTTCAAAGTAAAGCTAAGAAAGGGTTAACTAGGAAGAGGAATACCGAGGAGTATAAATGTTAAATTGCCTTTGTTTAAATCTATTATCAACTATTTTTTTGTAAATTGTTTCACTGAAACAAATGCCCAAGTTAATTGACTGTCTAAAGTAAGTAATCCCCCTACCCTTGGTTTGGAACTGTTAATCAGGAATGGTCTACTTTACTGAATAAATGAAGCAGGTGAAATTAGTGGATTGCAGGCCAGCTGGTCTTCTAGCCTCACTAGCCCTAGCTCTGCCCTCACCCAGTTCAAGGACAAATACATTTGTGTAGCCCACCGATATTCCACCCAACAAAAATGATGTACCTGATTAAGGTGGTGGAAATAAATACATACATTATTAAATTTTGCACAATAAGATAAGGACTCTTAAGCCCAAGCAAAGGATATTAAAAAGTTCTGTCTACTAAGACAAAAGCCATGGCCTTTCAATTCAAGTTTTGTTCAGCATTTCCTACAGTATGTAGTCCAGTCATACTCACTTCTAACATAAGACAAATACGGCATGGATACTGCAGGAATGAGCGTAAGCCACCATAGCTCCCTTCCCTCAGTTGAATGCACTTACCAATGTCTGCAGCTTGGTTATTTTCTGACCTGCCCAATATAACATCACATTTGTCCTGTGCAACATTTTGCAATTGAGATGATGAACTGCTGACCCAGAGAAATGTTTCCGCCTGCAAAACATGAAAGGGAAAAGCTATAATGCTTTTAACAAAAAGCCAACTAGTTCCCTACTCCACCCAGACCTTCAAGCTTGCAATATCCAATAATATTACAAAGTAAAAAAAACAGATATTTCATTTCTAAGTCAGAATTCACTTGTTCTCATGATCTGTTATAGGAGAAAACACCCTCCTGTGATTCAAGACAAAGTTGGACAAGTTCCTGCTAAACTGGAACATACGCAGGTGAGGCTGGACTCATTTAGAGCACTGGTCTTTGACCTGGGGGCTGCCGCGTGAGTGGACTGCTGGGCACGATGGACCACTGGTCTGACCCAGCAGCAGCAATTCTTATGTTCTTATGTAACCCTAAAGTAGGGATTCTCAAATCTGCTCTAGGAATCCCACAACCAATCAGATTTCAGGATATCCTCAGTGAATACGCATGGCATTTTGACTTATTATTCCATCCTTCACTCATATGGCATTGTAGCAGAATAACACAGGTACTTACCATAACAAGTGTTATCCGGGGACAGCAGACAGATATTCTCACATGTGGGTGACTTCATCCACAGAGCCCAGCATAGACAGTGGTAAAAGTAAATTGCCACTAAGTTTTTAGAAACTTTGCGACTGCCTGTACTGCACATAGGCAAGTGCCTTCCTGCCCGACGCCAGCTTATGATACCTCAGTTCCGTAAGCAAGCTAAGAAGTCAACCAAGGGAGATGGAAGGGATGTGAGAATACCTGCCTGCTGTCCCCGGATAACACCTATTACGGTAAATAACTGTGCTTTATCCTTGGAGAAGCAGGCAGCATATTCTCACATGTTGGTCTCCTTAGCTTACTGAAATGGGATGGAGGGAGAGTTGAGCATTAAGAAGAAAATAAATTCTGTAATACTGCTTGACAGAAATAACCGTCTCATCAGGAATAGGCTTCTAGACAATAGCGAGATGTGAATGTGTGAATTGAGGACCAAGTAGCTGCTTTGCAAATTTCATCAAAGAGAGTGAACCATAAGAAAGCTACTGATGCTGCCATAGCTCGGACCCTGTGTGCTTTAACACAGTGATTCCCAACCCTGTCCTGGAGGACCACCAGGCCAATCGGGTTTTCAGGCTAGCCCTAATGAATATGCATGAGATTTGCATATGATGGAAGTGATAGGCATGCAAATTTGCTTCATGCATATTCATTAGGGCTAGCCTGAAAACCCAATTGGCCTGGTGGTCCTCCAGGACAGGGTTGGGAACCACTGCTGTAACACATCCCTCGAGCTGCAGCCCAGCCTAGAGCATAGCAGAAGGAAATACAGGCCACTAACCATGTGTAAATAGTTCTCTTGGTTACAGGCCGGTCCAATCTGTTGGGATCAAAAGAGATGAACAGTTGAGATGTGTGGCCTTTTGTATGTAGTAAGCCAAGGCACGCAAACTGTCCAAAGTATGTACAGCTGTTTCTCCAGGATGAGGCTTTGGGAAAAAAATGGAAGCACAATGGATTGATAATCAATATAAGGCAGAACAAAATATTTCCTGTTACAGCTCCCCAGCAATGGAATCATTTACCTACTTATCTTCGGGAAGACATAAGTTTAGAGCGATTTAAAAGCTCACTGAAGAGCTTCCTTTTCATAAATGCTTTCGGTAATTAGCAGAGGATAATCCTTGATCTTCTTTATCCATTATCAATGATGTAACTCTTTAAAGAATAGGTAAGCACAGGGTCCACCTTCCTCCGTGTTCTTTCCAAAACTGTAGTTCAACACTTTTTCCTTTTATTTCCAGGTACTGTTAGTCCACTGTAAGTCCTAATTATGTATAACCTTATTATTTGTATGTACATCGCTTTGAAATATTTATAAAAGCGTTTTTATCAAATTTTTAATAAACCTGAAACCCTGGATGAATTTAGGATGGATCTTGAGAATCACCTCATCATGATGAAATACCAATGTTTGAAGTTTGTTTATTTATTTAAAATATTTGTAGCCCGCATATCCACCAATTCTAAGTGGGTAACAACATAACATACATAATGAAATAACAAATTTAAAAAAACATACAGTTAAATATATAACACAAAAACAAATTGCATACCATCATCAAAATATAAAAACTAATACCATATGTCCGGATTAAAGCACACAAAACAAAAACAGACAGCTCAATAATACTTCTATGTAAAATCAAAAAGAGCCAACAGCAACTGTTCCCCACCATCTCTACTCAATTAACAAAACAACGTTCAAATAAAACTGTTTTCAGCCCTTTTCTAAACTGCAAGAAGGTAGAAGTCTGTCTTGGTTCCAAGGGGAGGGCATTCCAAGACACAGGGACCAGTACAGATAGAATCGCTTTATGACTCACTGAGAGCCTCACAACGCTCATAGATGACACTTCTAAACACATCCTGTCCATGGATCGCAATGCACGTGCTGGCTGATAAATCTACAATGCAGAATGTAAAACAGATGGACAATTGTCCCGCAACAGTGAACTGTTTTCTGATATGCTGTAACTTTGCTGTAAATGTACAGTCTCTTAACCTGTAAACCGCTCTGAACTGTTTTGTGGTATTGCGGTATACAAAAATAAAGTTATTATTATTATTATTATAAAGATCAAGAAGACCACTTTCCAAGTGAGAAACTTAAGATGAGTAGATGCCAGTGGTTCAAATAGTGGCTTCATCAGACTATCTAGGAATACATTAAGATCCCAGACTACTGGAGGCAGCTTGGGCAGAGGTTTGGAGTTGAAAAATCCTTGGCCAGGAGCAGGGAGACATGGTCAAATTTATTTTTAGCGAAGATGAGCTTGGCCGCGGTATTCTGAATCCGTTGGAGTCTGTGGAGGTTCTTCTTAGTTAGGCTTAAGTAGATAGAGTTGCAATAGTCCAATCGGGAGAGGATGATGGATTGGACAAGGAGGGTAAAATGTTTTTGATGGAAGCAGGATCTAACTTTCCTCAGCATGTGAAGGCTGAAAAAGCATTTTTTTACCAAGGATTGGAGGTGGTCATTGAAGGACAATGTGGAATCAATGATGATGCCCCAGGAGAGAGTGAACCAAGATGGCGTCAGGGATAGACGTGTCGTGAGAGGCTCCCCTTCCAGCGGCGTTCTAAGCTTTTTTCCCCGAGATTGACTTACCGTTTTTGCTTGAAGGAATGCCGAAGCGCAGGGGGAAACAGAGGAGCAATCTCCCGGCATCCTCGGCCTCATCGGTGACACGCCAGACAGCAATAACAGCTTTTGCTGTTCCCTTTGGTTTGGGCGAATCTGTGCTCCGAGGGGGGCAGACCTCGGAACTGGACAGTGACTTCTCGCTGAGCCCGCTGGGTCCTGCGATCCCTCCCCGTCCCGGGACGATGTCGGGCAGTCCCGCGGATCAACGGGAGACGTCGGGGAGTGAATCCCCGCTGGAACCGATGATGCTGCCTTTGACCCCGGAGGTAATTCAGGCTGTGCCGGGTCACCAGCAAATGGCAGAGGGAGGAGGAGGCGTTCAGGGAGCAACGAGTGTGGGAAATGGAGTCCCTTCTCCACTTCAACCTCTGAAACCCCTGATTAAGCCTAAAGTGGTGGATATGGAGGCGTTGTGGGGAGCCATGGAGAGCCTTCACCAGGTATGCTCCCAATTTATTTCCTCAACTCAACAAACTGCAATTCAAATTAAAAATTGTGAAGGGAAAATTCAACAACAAGCAACTAGAATGGATAATATTGAAAAGACAGTCTCTGAAATAAAACTTGTATCAAATTCTCAAATGAAAGAAAAAAACTTAATGATCAGGAAAATTGAAAACTTAGAAAATGCAAATAGAAATTTAAACCTGAGACTTTTAAATTTTCCTGTATCTAGAATATTATCACCGAGAGAACTTTTTCATTCTTTTTTGACTTCAGTTTTAAAATTTCCAGAGACAAATATGCCACCATTGCAAAAACTATATTATCTAAATATAGTTGAAGAGGATAAGGACAAGTCAATTGTTCATCCTGGAGAATTAGACCTCACTGGGATGTTAGAATCTTCACGGATTGAGATTTCAGCGAGAGCCACTTTGTTAGTAACTTTTGTTTTCTTACAAGATAAAGAAGCTCTTCTCCGCCTCTATTATAGAACTGAAAATGTTGAATTTTACAATCACAAAATTGCAATTTTTCCTGATGTTTCAAAGTGGACGCAGCTTAGACAGAAAAAATTTCTGACATTCCGTCAGTCAGTTTTGGCTTTGGGAGCTACCTTTCAACTTAGGTTTCTTTGTAAATGTTGTATTTCCTATCAAACAAATAAGTATATTTTTTATGATCCAGAACAGCTACAATTTTTTTTGGAAGGTAAGGCTGCTATTAAGGCTCCTGACCCCCTCTGTAATTTCAACCACTTAGGACCTAATGTAATTAACCAAAGAACCCTGTACATTTGTGGCATATGCAAATATGACCGAGTTTAGTTTTCTTTAATTCAACTACCCTTGATTGTGTATGGTTTCACTCTCCTTCAATGTGGACTATAATCATTGTACTGGAATTTATGATTTGATAATAATTTCTTGAATGTATTTAGTTATATGTATCAAAGTGTTCTTTGTGATCTTTGATGTGAAAATGAATAAAATAGATTTAAACAGAATGATGATGCCCAAGACCCTGCTTGAGAACTCAAGCTGCAGAGAGGAGCCAGAGGGTAGTGGGATGGAGGTGGGTAGATGATCTAGTTTTGGACCGAGCCAAAGAAGTCTTGTTTTGGACTCATTCAATTTCATTTGCACAGTGTGGGCCCAGGATTGTAGGTTCATTATACAAGAGGATATGTTCTTAGACAGGTCAGTGAGGTTCGAATCGGTCTCGAGGAGGACGAGGATGTCATCTTTAAGGGTAAATTGTTTCAAGGGAGGATAGGTTGGAGGAGTTTTAGGGAGGACATATAGATGTTGAAACATATAGATGTTATGTACAGGAAACCCATTTTGTGAAAGCGGGGAGAAACTTATTCAATTCCAGGAGTTCCCGTTTAGGGTTTGGGCGTCTAATAAATTGGAGAAGAAAAAGGCTGGGGTCCCGGGGATCCTTTTCTCTAAAAATTTGAAGGTGGTGCCTCAAGGGGAATGGAGGGATGACGGGGGTGGTGGATTATTTGGACAGGGTCGGTGAATGGGGAACTGGTGACGTTGATCAATTTATATGTCAAGCAGTGAGTGTCAAGCAGTGACAGTTTTTTGAAAAGATATTGCCCAAAATATTATCGGTAAAGGTGGGACACTTGGTAATTGGGGAAGACTTTAATTTGGTGCTTAACCCAAAGTGGGACTCTACGGGCATGGGAGGGGTTCGTCTAAGTCTGATAGGAAGACTTTGAAATGCTTTTTGGAAGTACTTAATGTGGTAGATGGATGGACAGAGCAACATTGGATGGGACGAGACTATACCTTTTACTTACCTGAACATGAAGTATATACTCGTATAGACTTGCTGTGTATGGATAAGGGGTGGGGAGGGAAGTTAGTGGGCACATTGGATGAGTAAAATTGGGGGTGTTACCCGGGGGGTGGGGGGATGGAGGATAATCAAGACAAACTGGCTCGCCTGGCATTCACGGCAACCAGGTTGGTGTTGGCCTCCCATTGGAAAAGTCCTCAGGTACCTACCTTGATGCTGATGAGAAAAAATTGGGGTGGGTATGTGAGAAATATAGACTCTCTGTTCTATTGACACGCTGTTGGCAGCAATTTGAGGATATATGGAGTACATTTCTAGTGGTGGAGGGTAGTGAACCGTTGGGTCAGGCAGCATGAAGTTGATTTTTGGGGGTCCTTTTGTTATACTGGGGCTTTTGTCCTTGTATTGCTCTACTTTGTAATGTCATGTTACTGTACAGGGCTAGTAGTTATAAGGGTGGGGGCTCTGTCAGCTGTCTTGCGGTGGGGGGGGTGTTGGGGAAGGGAAGGGAAGAGAGGAGAGGGGGGAGTTTCATTGTGGAATTTGGAAATTGGTAAACCTGTCACTGAGTTTTTAGTGCTGTTATTGTATAGGAGCTGTTTCTGATGACTGCACTATTTTGTTGTATGCTCTTTGGGTTGTATTTGCGGTGTTTTAAATAAAGAATTACAAATATATATATATTTGAGAATAATAGAGACCATGTTCTACTACCCCTGTGGATGAGTAGTAATCCATAAAGAAGCAGAGAGTCCCCACCAGTCAGACTGACCAGACAGAGATGGGGGAGAGTGCATATAGAAACTATTTATTAAAGATGTAACAAGATTTTAAGCAGCCTTTTTTCAGTATATCCAGGGAGCACCGATGTTTTAAGCTGTTATAAAAACTCTTAACAATCTGCAATAAATCAACCAACCACCTACAGTTCATAACAGAGTGCATCGTCTGTTCCCAGATCTACAAGCACGGGAAGCCTTTCCTGACAAGTTAATTTGAGATGTGCAAGAATAATTGTATCACAGACAAAAAGCTGGCCCAGGATAATGAATGCACATTAATAAGGGGGCTCTGCCAACCACCCACAAAAGACAAATATACACACAATATAAATTAAACAAGATCTCTCATCAAGTTTGGTCACAAGAAAAATGAATAGATGTTGCACAAATAGTAATTACTGCCATGGCACTATGGCAGCTCTATAATTGAACAATAAAAACAGCACATTCAGAAGTCACAAGATGGTTTCAGATGTACAAGATTGTGTCATCTAGAACTACATTTGTGCCAGTTTGCAAACATAGAAGAGTAGCCTGAGAACATGGGGAACTGTGTTCAATTCCCACTGCTGCTCTTTTTGACTCTAGGCAAGTCACTTAACCATCCACTGTCCCAAATACATAATAAGTACCTGTATATAATATGTAAACTGCTTTCATTGTAATCACAGAAAAGCAGCATACATATGAAGTCCCATCCCTTTCCCTTTAACATATTATGAAACTTGCTACAATGAGAGCCTTTCATCAGATCCCAAATTTCAATTTGTCATGCAGAAATAAACAGGAAATGATAGTAAGCTCTTCTGAGCAGGGGTCGTCTATTACATTTTAAATGCATATGTACAGCACTGAATATGCTTTTTAGAACTTTAAAAATGATAAACAGTAGTATTACCATGTTTAGCTAAAAATAAGACACCATCTTATATTAATTTTGGGCCCAAAGAAGGCACTAGGTCTTATTTTAGGGGTAGGTCTTAATTTTTTTCATGTACAATTATCATCTCTCCCTTCCTCTCCTCCACCCCAATTCTTCTTATTACCTTTCTCTCCTCCCATGTGGCAGTATCTTTCTTATCCCTCCCTCCCATCCCTTGTGCAGCAGAACCCTTGAAGCTTCTATCCCTCCCTTCCTCCCATCCCCCCATGCAGCATCTTTCTATCCCTCCCAGCCACCCCCCTCACTGACCCTTTCATCTCTCCCTTCTGGTAACAAACAGCAGTGTAAGCAGCACAGGGTGAATCACAGCCTTCTCACGCCCTGGTGTTCCTCTGCCGCGTTGCTGATGACATCATCAGTGATGCAGAAGAGGAGCACCAAAGTGTGAGAAGGCCATGATGCAGCCAGTGCTGCTGACACTGCCATTTGTTAACAAGTATTTCGGTCTCACGGTCAGGGTTCAGATGGGAGGGAGAGATGGAAGGGGAGGCGGTGGGCAGGGGAAGGAAGTTGAAGATGAGGACTCAGATGACAGTGTTTTCAGAGATCCTACCAGTACCGAGGGCAGATGTGAAGAGGCAGACGGAACTACAATCAATAAATGCATGGATGAGGAGATGGTGTGAGGAAGAGGGGTTCCACTTCGTGAGAAACTGGACAACGTTTTGGGGCAAGAACAAGCTTTTCAGGAGGAATGGACTATACCTGAGCAAGGCAAGAACTAGACTTCTAGCAAACAACATCAGTAGAGGAATAGAGCTGGCTTTAAACTAAGAAGAAGGGGAAAGCCAACAGTCGACCAGGTGTCGATGATTCAGAAGAAGGTATCCCGAGAAGATACTGACTGGGAAAAATGATGGGAAGGCTCAACGGGCGGACAAGAGTTGACGGAACAGGAAGATGAGAGGAAGAACATGGCACAGGGGGAAGACAAAATGGGCAAAAACCAAGAGTTGACAGGACAAGAAGAGGATGATAATAAGAACGTGGCACAGGAAAAGAAAATGAAGACAAGAAATTGCATGTATACTAATGCAAGGAGCCTAAGGAACAAAATGGGAGAATTAGAAGTCATGGCCAAAAAAGAGAACCTGGACATCAATGGGGTCTCTGAAACATGGTGGAGTGAAGAAAACAAATGGGACACAGTATTACCAGGGTACAAACTCTATTGCAAAGACAGATCAGATCAAAAAGGATAACATACACTCAACCAGAGTGGACACAGCGGCAGCGACCGGTAATTTGGAATCACTATGGGTCAAAATACCAGGAAGAAATAGGCCCGAGATAAAGAGGGGCCTGTACTATCGTCCACCTGCGCAAACCGAAGTAAACGATGAAGAAATGGAAGCCGAGATGAGGCGGGAATGTAAAAATGGTAACACCATTGTTATGGGAGACTTCAACTATCCAGGGATAGACTGGAGTCTTAGAAACTCAAAATGCGCTAGGGAAATCGGATTCCTGGAGGCTATACAGGACTACTTCATAGAGCAGCTTGTCAGAGAACCGACGACAGGAAATGCCACTCTGGACCTAATCCTCAATGGGCTCAGAGGACCTGCAAAGGAAGTGGAAGTAGTGGGACCCTTAGGAAATAGCGATCACAATATGATCCAGTTCAAAGTCGAAGTAGAAATACCAAAGGGGAATAAAACCACAGCGACAACTTTTAACTTCAAGAAAGGAAACTATGGGGGGGGCGCTAGAGAGCCCAATGGAATAGGACGCTAACGGCATGAGCTCCGGTGTACTGAATCTATTATAACTCGGGAAAACATCACTAACATCAATTATTGAGGTGTGCCTGTCTTTTGCGCTTCAGGGACTATGGCTTAGAGCATATCGAGCAAGAGAAAAAGCGCTGAGCCTTCGACACCAACTAAAAACGGCTCTCCTAAGCTCGATGATTCTGCCTCAGCCACCATCTTGGATGAACTCCGCTCGATCAAGGAGCTGCTTTTAGATACAAAGCAGAACATAAATGATATGAAATCAGACACTGCCATCCTGAAAGAAGAATTTGAAACAGCACAAATCAGAACTGATACTATTGATTCCAGGATTACAGTGGCCGAAAAATCCATTAAACAAATATTCAAACATACTGCACGAATCATGCTACTGGAGCTTGAAGATTCGGATAACCGCGCGAGACGGAATGGATTTCGTCTCCTAAGTTTACTGGAGGGTCGTGAAGCCTGTGATCTGGTTGACTTCTTAGCGGCTCTACTCTCTCAAATTTTGAAAATGAACGACGATATAAAACTTGAATTCGACAGCGCTTACAGACTCCCACAACCGAATACCTATCACAAGAAGTTTTCCAGGCCTATCTTGGTCATGATGCTGAGACACCAGCAAGTCATGAGGATTATGCAGCAAGCCAAGATGCACGCTCTGATCACATTTGAGGGCAGCAAACTACTCATTTTACCGGATCTCACTAAAGAAACGGCAAAACAACGGAAGCTCCTGTTATCCTATCGACTCCAGCTTAAAAACTTAGGGGCATGTTTTGACATGAGGGTTACGTACAATAATGTTACTAAAGATTATTATAATCCTGTTGAACTTGCTGACTTTATAGAGTGTTAAACACACCTCCATTGACAAAACCTGAATACTCTAAATGCTCTTGTACTGGTTATGAGTCGTGAGTATTGTGCACACTTTGTACTACTGTATCCTGTTTTCTTATTTTATTATATGTACAATATGGTTCTCTGATGTTTTCTCACTGTCCTCTTTACACACTGGAGACGAGCCGACCAGGTTTCTTTTTCCTGTCAGCCTTTGGACCCATAGGGTTACTAATTTGTTTACTGTTGTTGTTTGTGTTATTGCAGTTTATGCTTAAATTTCTGTTCTTGCTGGCTCATATACTTCCATGTGAGAGACTATCAGTCATCATATCTCTACACCTTGCTAGTTTATTAAGCACCTGGCTGTTATAACTTTTAACTTTATTTTTTTGTATCCCGCCATACCCGGAAGAGTTCTAGGTGGTTCACATCAATTAAACAAGGTTACAAGTGGTTTACATCAGTTGAGCGGGGTTACAAGCGGTTCAATAGTTCAATTAGTTATATTGAATGTCCATAGCTTGTATGTCACTGAATGTGAAGGGATTCAATAATCCAGTGAAAAGACGTAAAATTATAAAACATACTGAACAATATAACCCAGACAGTGTTCTACCAAGAAACTCATCTCAAGGCGTTGGAGGCGCTTAAAATTGCACCCTCATGGGCTTTTCCACCCTTGTATTCTCCATCGCTAGGAAAGAAGAATGGCGTAATTACTTTAATCAGAAGGAGATCAGATATCAATATTGTTTCCTCTTCCACCGATACTGAGGGACGATGGATCAAGGTATCACTAACTATTGCAAAGACACCGATTAATCTTTACAATATTTATGCTCCTAACCAGGATTGTCCATCCTTTTTTGAATCCTTGGCGGAGGAGATCATATGATCGGGAGATCAACCCTGTATTATTGGAGGGGACTTTAACCTAATACTATGTCCGGAAACTGACAGGAAATCGAGGGTTCCATACAAAAAAATCTAAATCATGGTTCTCACTCCAAGACTTGATGTGCCAACTTAAACTTCTAGACTCTTGGAGATTGACACATCTTGATGAGTTGTCTTTTACCTTCTTTTCGCCGCCTCATTCATCATACTCTCGGATTGACTTCTTTTTAATAAGTCATTCTTTGATGGACAAATTGGAATCAACTGAGATTCATCAAATTTTAGTGTCTGACCATGCCTCGATTACATTATCCTTAAAAGACATCTCTAAATCGAATACTAAATGCATCTAGCGTTTTAACTCGTCTTTGCTGTCTGATCCTTCATTCCACGATTATGTACATACTCATATTCAGGAATTCTTCGAATTCAATCAGATTGGTATGACCTCCTGGCAAAATACCTGGGATGCGTTTAAATCTTATATGAGAGGTATGATCATCTCTTATGCCTCCAGGAAACGAAAAAAGGATAGAGTGCTACTCCAGTCTCTACAAGACCAGATCTCTGCTCTCGAAGCAAATCATCTTCTGGATCTTTCTAATTTCTCAATACAAGAATCTCTGCGGAAATTGTGTTATGAATACAACTTAAGACTTAGTACAGTTGCGGCCTCAGAAGTTTTTCTACAAGCTGCGCATTACTACGCCACTTCGAATAAAGCTGGACACCAACTGGCTGACTATTTGAAAATAAAGGCTGAGAAAACATCTATACCAGCTATCCGCTCAACATCTGGCGAGACATTGTTGAATACTTCCGATATCTGCAACATTAGGGCATAGACAGGGGGTGGGTAAGCAGAGTGGGCAGACTTGATGGGCTGTAGCCCTTTTCTGCCGTCATCTTCTATGTTTCTATGTAACTTTCAGTCGTTTTACACGGATCTCTATTCAACCGAATCACCTGATGAGGTTTTAATAAATGATTATTTGCATGGCTTAGAGCAGGGGTGCCCACACTTTTTGGGCTTGCGAGCTACTTTTAAAATAACCAAGTCAAAATGATCTACCAACAATAAAAATGCTAAACATATATATATTTATTTATATATATATATATATATATATATATATATATACACACACCGAGTGTACTTTGTATTTATGTTCAAATATTTTTTTATTATACAGCCCCCCTCCCCCGAAGGCCTGACCCCCCCTGAAGGTCTGCACATTCCCCCTCAAAGGTTGACTCCCCCCCTGAAGGCCTGCACTACCCCTTGAAGGACTGCACTCCCCCCCAAGACCTCCCCTCCCCACATCCATTTACCTAATTCCAGCAGGGAGCAGTCTGCAGAGAGGATCGCTGGTACTTTAGCGATCCTTGCAGGTTGCCATAGGCCTCAGGAGCCGTCTTCCCTCTGCCCCAAGCCTGTCTCTGACTTAGAGGAGGGGCAGGACCACGGCAGAGGGAAGATAGCTCCTGAGGCCTATGGCAACCTGTAAGAATTGCTAAAGTACCACCTGCCACCGGCCGTCTCCCATTCGTCCCCTTTGGAGATCCCCACAGGAATAAGGAAGTTAAATTAATAGAATACTTAGGCACAGAAAAACAAAGAAATACTTCGGCACAGAAAAACAAAGAAATACTTCCAAGAACTGCCCCATAAGAACTGCCTGTCACAATGCTCATTAGTGGA
The DNA here is from genome assembly GCF_902459505.1 of Geotrypetes seraphini. Classification (NCBI taxonomy): domain Eukaryota; kingdom Metazoa; phylum Chordata; class Amphibia; order Gymnophiona; family Dermophiidae; genus Geotrypetes; species Geotrypetes seraphini. The sequence goes on from NC_047084.1 coordinate 372,217,281, forward strand.
ACTGAATAAAAGACAAGTACAATGGATTTAGAAGGGGGACGATCCGCCCGGGTGCACGGCTTGGAGGGGTGCACAGCCGGCCAGGTCCGGGTCATCCTGCCTTTCTTTTCCCCCAGTCCGCGCTCGGGGCTCTCGCCTGCCTGGTCCTGCGCCGATGCTCGAATGGTGCCGTCAACTCCCGCGAGTCTCGCGATAACCAACAGCACCATTTGGGCGGCGGGTGTGAGCCCCGTGCGCAGACCGGTGGAAAGGAAGGGCAGGAGGACCCGGACGGCTGTGCATCCCTCCAAGCCGTGCACCCAGGGCGGGGGCGGACCGCCCCACCTCGGTACGCCACTGATTGGGAGGCCGATTTTGGGGGTTTTAAAATTGTATATCGGGCAGCATTAGGCCTCGCTCTTACCTCAATCATTACAGGTGCTTCTATTTCTTGTGATACGCTGAGATCCGTCCCCCATCGACCTTCACCCCGCCCTTCCAGCACTCTGATTGGCCAGCGTTCTTTAAGAGGCGGGCCAGTCAGGAGGGGAAAAAAAGAGAAGGGAAGAAGGGAACCTGCTGTGCGATCGACTGGGGTCGCCTGAGCGAACGACCTGTCGATCGCGATCGACGCATTGGGCACCCCTGGCTTAGAGGGACCTACCGTATTTTCTCACATATAACACGCGCGTTATACGTGGTTTTTACGTACCGCGCATACCCTTGCACGTTATACGCGTGAGCGCCTTGTACAAAAATATTTTTACATAGTTCCCCCCCCGACGTCCGATTCCCCCCCCCCCCCGGCAGGACCACTCGCACCCCACCCCGAAGGACCCGCTCGCACGCACCCGCACCCCCACCCCGAAGGACCGCTCGCACACACTCCCACACGCACCCCCACCCTATAGGACCGCTCACACCCCCACAGCCTCCCGACCCCCCCCCCCCATCATGTAGAAGCTCCTACCGGTGTCCTGCTGCTTCCTCTTGGCGGTCCCGACACCCGACACAATTGGGGCAAGAGGGAGCTCAAGCCCTCTTGCCCCAGCCAACCGCGGCACCCCCGACACGATCGGGGCAAGAGAGAGCTCAAGCCCTCTTGCCCCAGCCAACCACGGCACCCCCGACACGATCGGGGCAAGAGGGAGCTCAAGCCCTCTTGCCCCCCCCCGACTCCCCGACACGATCGTGGCAAAAGGGAGCCCAAGCCCTCTTGCCCCGCCGACTTCCCAACTCCCCGACAATATCAGCCAGGAGGGAGCCCAAGTCCTCCTGGCCCTGGCGACCCCCCCCTAGTTGTTCGGGCCAGGAGGGAGCCCAAACCCTCCTGGCCACGGCGACCCCCTACCCCCACCCCACACTACCCCTCGACGCAAACCCCCCTCCCCCCAACGACCGCCCCCCCCAAGAACCTCCGACCGCCCCCCCAGCCGACCCGCGACCCCCCTGGCCGACCCCCACGACACCCCCCCACCCCCCTTCCCCATACCTTTGTGTAGTTGGCCGGACAGACGGGAGTTAAACTCGCCTGTCCGGCAGGCAGCCAACGACGGAATGAGGCCGGATTGGCCCATCCGTCCCAAAGCTCCGCCTACTGGTGGGGCCTAAGGCGCCTGGGCCAATCAGAATAGGCCCGGGAGCCTTAGGTCCCACCTGGGGGCGGGGCCTGAGGCACATGGGCCCAACCCGACGCAATGTTCCACCCCTGCCATTCGTGTGTTAAAATCAGACACAGTGGCAGAAAGCATCTCCAGCGATGCAGTAATTTTATTGAGCCGGGTACCCAGGGCCAAAACCACCGCTTCTGTGAGCCGCGAAATCACGTCTTCAAATGTGGGGTCAGTTACCTCCGCCTGACCCGCCATCTTGCCGTCGGGCCCGGGCCCCGATTTCAGCCGGTCCCGCTCCTTTTTGCTGCTTTTCGTCGCCATCTCGGTGCTACTTTTGTGCACAAATTTGTCCATAGACTCTAGGGCAGCAGCGGTCAAGCGCGTGGGAGAACCCGAACAAAGAATATAGTTCAAAGAGGCCGATTCAGAGGGAGAACTTCGGAGCTCAGAGAAAATACATCTTCTCTGCTCTCTGCACGGCCACACCCCCATCATGCCCATCTTTAAAAAAGGATCGAGAGGTGACCCAGGGAACTACAGACCGGTAAGTCTAACTTCGGTTCCGGAGAAGATGGCAGAAGTGCTGATAAAAGATAGCATCGAAGAGCATCTAGAAAGAAATAAACTGATGAAAACGAGCCAACACGGCTTCTGCAAGGGAAGATCATGCCTAACGAACTTACTGCACTTCTTTGAAGGTTTTAATAAACAAATGGACGAAGGGGCCCCCATAGACATTGTATACTTGGATTTCCAAAAAGCCTTTGATAAGGTACCCCATGAACGCCTACTACGGAAACTGAAGAACCATGGGGTGGAAGGGGATGTACACTGTTGGATCAAAAATTGGTTGGTGGGTAGGAAGCAAAGGGTAGGAGTAAAGGGACACTACTTGGAATGGAGATGGGTCACGAGTGGTGTTCCACAGGGGTCGGTACTCAAACCGCTGTTGCTCAATGTATTTATCAATGACCTAGAAACAGGGACGAAGTGCGAAGTTATAAAATTCGCAGATGACACAAAACTTTTTAGTGGGGTTAGGACTAAAGACGACTGTGAAGATTTACAAAGGGACCTGAACAAACTGGGAGAATGGGCGAATAAATGGCAGATGAACTTTAATGTAGAGAAATGTAAAGTCCTGCATGTAGGAAACAGAAAGCACAGTTACTTACCGTAACAGGTGTTATCCAGGGACAGCAGGCATATATTCTCACATGTGGGTGACGTCATCTACGGAGCCCCAGCGCGGACAGCTTTTCAAGCAAACTTGATTGAAGTTTCAAGTTTGCACACTGCACCACGCATGTGCTAGCCTTCTTGCCCACTAGAGGGCGCATCCCCACCTCGTGGTCCTCAGTTCAATTTCATCCGCGGAGCCAGAAGCCCTGTGGAAAAAATTGTGCTCTTGTGCCTTCTGTCGCCGCGGCTGTGTAGGGTATTTCGCGCGGTCGCTGCGTTTTTTTGTCTTGTTTATTCTTTTTTTGCCTTTCTTTTCAAAAAAAAAAAAAAAAAAAAACTTTCGAATTTCGTCGCTACCGGGGGCTCCCGGTAGCCGTGGCCGGGGAACCTCGCTTGTTCCCGGCCTCTCTTGGGCCCATGTCCCGGCCCGTAACGGGCTTTAAAAAGTGCGGGCGCTGTGAACGGCTGCTATCGATCACTGATCCACACAGGTGCTGTTTGAGGTGCTTGGAGCCCCAACACCCGACAGCATCCTGCGAGAAGTGTGCCACCTTCCAGAAGCGGGCACTCAAACGCCGCAAAGCCCGCATGGCAGAACTTTTCTCGGTCGAGTCCCCGCCCGGGAAGGCCTCGAGTTCGGCCTCGGCTTCGGCCCCGGCCTTGACCTCGGCCTCGACATCGGCCTCGACCTCAGCTTCGGGACCATCGGCTTCGCCTCGGGCCTCGTTGCCATCGAAGCAGCCGGCCTCATCCAAGGCCTCGGGTAAGTCTCCACTTCCCTCCTCAGCTCCATCGTCCAAAAAGCCATCCTCGGGCTCTTCGGCGGGAGGGTCCACCTCTGTTAAACCCAAGATGCCCGCGTCCGCCGCCCCGAGGGAATACTCGAGACCGAGGTCGCCCTCTGAGGAGCAGCGGCAGGTCTTGCCACAGGGAATGTCAATCCCCGTGTTCCAAGACTTGCTCCGGGCGTTAATCGCCTCGGAGCTCACCGGGGCCATTGAACATCTGCAGCAGGCTTCGGCCTCGGCTGCTCCGGCCTCGGTGACCCCGCAGTTGACGACCTCGGCCTCGGGTACCGGGGCTTCGGCTCCCGAGGCGCCCACGGCCTCGACCTCGGCAGTACCCTCGGACCCGGCTTCGCGGGATCCGCCGGAGCGTAGCGTGCGCCCAAAAGACAAGGTGCGCCGGGTGCGGAGGATCTCGTCTTCGTCCTCGGAGTCCTCGCAGGGTTCATCGCCCTCGGGCAGGTCTCGGGCGAGGCGCCGGCCGAGGAAGGCCAAGCGGTCTCGGGCCTCGCCTCGGCGGCGCGGTCGCTCGTCGCCGGCCGGGGCCGAGGCCTTGCAGGTGAGGGACCTGCGGGTAGATAATCCCGTCTTGTTCCGGTCTCCGGCCAGGGAGAGCTCCCGGGCCTCCTCGCCGGGACCGAAGGGTCGGGCTTCGGTGCCTCGGACCCCGGGGGGATCCCCGAGGGGTTCCTTTAGACGCACCCGGTCTCCGACTCCGTCGAGGTCGCAGGACTGTGCCTCGTTGGGGTCGGGGTCCGGTAGGGAGCCCAGATATTCTCACGAGGCCTCTCCCTTCGGCTCCGCCGGGAAGTCTCGGTCTCCCTCTCCTCCTGCTAAACCTTCCTCTTTTACGAGGTTCGTGCAGGATATGGCGGCGGCTTTGGGTGTAGACTTGTCTGAAGGGTCCACTTACACCAAGGAGTTTTTAGAGGAGCAGGATCTTCCTGCCCCACCTCGGGAATCCCCGCGCCTTCCGGTTAACAAGGTCCTCTGCCAGACCTTCCTGAGGAATCTTGAGGCTCCCTTGACGGTCGCTGTGGTCCCCTCAAAAATGGAGTTGAAGTATCGCACCCTCCCCATCAAGGGGTTCGAGAAGGGCCAACTTTCTCACAATTCGCTCCTAGTGGAATCGGCGGTTAAGAAATCGCAGCCCTCCAGGGTCTCAGCCGCGGTCCCGCCGAGTAGGGAGGGCCGGACCTTAGACAAATTCGGGCGTCGTCTCTATGCGAACTCTCTCATGGCAACGAGGGTCCTGAACTACGCCTTTTCGTACTCGTCTTTCCTACGTACGATGGTGAAGGACCTCCCCTCTTTTCGTGAGGTGATACCAGAGTCGCATAGGGACAGGTTTGCCACCTTCAGCTCTAATCTGGCCCAGCTGCGCCTATATTTGTTCCACGCAGTTTACGATGCGTTTGAACTTGCCTCGAGGGTATCGGCCTGTGCGGTGGCCATGCGCCGGCTGGCGTGGCTCCGTACCCTCGAGATGGAGTCGCATTTGCAGGAACGCCTGGCTAACTTGCCTTGCGTTGGGTCGGAATTGTTCGACGAATCTTTGGATGCGGCGACCAAGCGGCTTTCCGAACAGGAGCGCTCTTTGGCATCTCTGGTGCGCCCGAAGCCTAAGGCCCCTACCCAGCGTCCCTTCCGGCAGCCCCCGAGAAGGTACCCTCAGAAGTCTACGCCGGCCTTTTCCAGACCGCCGCCACGGCGTCCACCACAACAGACTAGAGGTGGCCCCTCTAAGCCCGTTGCGCAGGGGGCGGCCAAGGCCGCGCCGTCCTTTTGACGGGGTGGGCGGTCGGGGGCGGGCCCCCACCGCGACATCGTGCCACCCCCTCCCCATCGGGGGTCGGCTGACGGCTTTTGCCGGGGCCTGGTCTGCGATTACGTCAGACGCATGGGTGCTCCGGACAATCTCAGAGGGCTATTCGCTCAACTTCTCCAGTCCGCCTCCGGACTTGCCTCCCGGAGCTTGCCCTCCCAATCGGAACCAGTTGGCCCTTCTCATGGAGGAAGCCAGGGCCCTGTTGAGCCTCCGGGCGGTCGAGGTGGTACCTCGCGAGCAGATGGGCCAGGGGTTTTACTCCCGTTACTTTTTAGTCCCAAAAAAGACCGGGGACTTGCGTCCCATTTTGGACCTCCGGAAGCTCAACAAGTTCCTGGTCCGGGAGAAGTTCCGTATGTTATCGCTTCCGGTTCTCTATCCGCTGTTGGAGGAGGGGGATTGGATGTGCTCCCTGGACTTGAAGGAAGCGTACACCCATGTTCCGGTGCATCCCGCTTGCCGCAGGTTCTTGCGTTTTCAAGTCGGGGATTTGCACCTGCAGTATCGGGTTCTTCCCTTCGGTTTGGCGTCGTCCCCTCGGGTATTCACCAAGTGTATGGTGGTGGTTGCGGCGGCCCTGCGCTCGCGGGGTCTACAGGTCTTTCCCTACCTGGACGATTGGCTGATCAAGGCCTCGTCCAGGGAGGGGGTTATCTTAGCGACCCAACAGACTATCAGTCTTCTGCAGGACCTGGGGTTCGAAGTGAACTTTCCCAAGTCTCAATTGTGCCCGGCGCAGTCTCTCCAATTCATTGGAGCCGTGCTGGACACGGTTCGCCTCCGCGCTTTTCTCCCCCCGCTTCGGCGGGAGGCTCTGCTTCGGTGGAGCCGCCACTGTCAAGGGCAGTCGGAGGTGTCGGCCCAGAACATGATGATTTTGCTGGGTCACATGGCGTCGACGGTTCACGTCACGCCTTTCGCTCGCTTGCACCTGCGGCTCGCGCAGTGGACTCTGGCGTCGCAGTGGCGGCAGGATCGCGATCCGGTGTCTTCCCGGATATCAGTGACTCCTTGTTTACGTCGATCGCTCCGTTGGTGGACCGGCTCTTCCAATCTGTCCGGGGGTTTGCTGTTTCTCGTTCCACCTCACAGCAAGGTCCTGACCACGGACTCCTCCGAGTACGCGTGGGGAGCTCATCTGGACGGCCTGAGGACGCAGGGTCTGTGGTCGGCAGAGGACCGTCGATGTCACATCAATGTGCTGGAGCTTCGCGCCATTTTTCTGGCCGCACGAGCTTTTGTCCACCTGCTGCACGATCAGGTGGTACTCGTGCGGACCGACAACCAAGTGGCGATGTACTATGTCAACAAACAAGGGGGTACGGGCTCTTGGCCTCTGTGTCACGAGTCTCTTCGCCTTTGGGAATGGGCGATCTCCCAGAACATATTCCTGCGGGCGGTTTACATTCAGGGAGAGCAGAACCAGCTGGCAGACAAACTCAGTCGTCTTCTCCAGCCGCACGAATGGTCTCTGAACTCCCGAGTACTTCGCGAGGTCTTCGACCGCTGGGGAACTCCTCAGGTGGATCTGTTTGCCTCTCCGGAGACTCGCAAACTGCCCCTCTATTGCTCTCGGATTTACTCTCAGGATCGTCTCGAGGCGGATGCCTTCCTCCTCGAATGGGAGGGGAGGTTCCTTTATGCGTTCCCGCCGTTTCCTCTGATTTTAAGAACGCTGGTTCATCTCTGATCGACCGGAGCCTCCATGATCCTCATTGCGCCTCGTTGGCCCAGGCAGCCCTGGTTCTCCCTGCTTCTTCAACTCAGTGCCAGGGAACCTCTGCTTCTGCCGGTGTTTCCCTCTCTGCTGTCTCAGAGTCGGGGTTCGCTGTTACATCCCAATCTTCAGTCTTTACATCTGACTGCTTGGTTTCTCTCCCCCTGACTTCGATTCCGGTGTCTCGGGCCGTGAGGGACATTTTGGAGGCCTCGCGCAAGGTCTCGACTCGGCTTTGTTATGCCCAGAAGTGGACCAGGTTTACATCCTGGTGTTCTTTGAATCGTCTGGAACCGAGTTCGGTGCCTGTGGCTTCGGTTCTGGATTATCTATTGCATTTATCTGAATCTGGTCTGAAGACGACTTCTATTCGGGTACATCTCAGTGCCATTGCTGCATTCCATTGGCACCTTGAGGGTCGTTCTCTCTCTCTTCATCCTCTGGTGACTCGTTTCATGAAGGGTTTAGTGAATGTCCATCCTCCTCTGAAACCTCCTCCGGTGGTGTGGGATCTTAATGTGGTCTTGGCTCAGCTGATGAAGCCTCCCTTTGAGCCCATCGACAAGTCGCATCTTAAGTTTCTCACCTGGAAAGTGGTATTTTTGATTGCGCTCACGTCTGCTCGTCGGATTAGTGAACTGCAGTCCTTGGTGGCGGATCCTCCTTTCACGGTGTTTCATCATGATAAGGTGGTTCTTCGCACCCATCCAAAATTTTTACCTAAAGTTGTGTCTGATTTCCACCTCAATCAGTCTATTGTCCTTCCGGTGTTTTTTCCGAAGCCCCATTCTCATCCTGGTGAGGCGGCGCTTCATACGCTTGACTGTAAGAGGGCGTTGGCTTTTTATCTTCAACGCTCCAAGTCTTATCGGAAGGTTCCTCAATTGTTTTTGTCCTTTGATCCTAATCGTTTAGGACACCCGGTTTCGAAGCGCACCTTGTCAAACTGGTTAGCTGCTTGTATTTCCTTTTGCTACGCTCAGGCTGATCTCCCGCTTTCGGGTCGAGTTACGGGTCATAAAGTCCGAGCGATGGCAGCTTCCGTGGCTTTCCTCCGATCCACGCCTATGGAGGACATTTGTAAAGCTGCCACTTGGTCTTCGGTTCATACGTTCACCTCCCACTACTGTCTAGACACTTTGTCCAGAAGCGACGGCCGGTTTGGCCAGTCGGTGTTACGTAACCTGTTTTCATAATCTGCCATCCTCCCACCTACCCTTTTTTGGTTGGCTTGGAGGTCACCCACATGTGAGAATATCATGCCTGCTTGTCCTGGGATAAAGCACAGTTACTTACCGTAACAGGTGTTATCCAGGGACAGCAGGCATATATTCTCACAACCCGCCCACCTCCCCGGGGATGGCTTCTTTGCTATGATATGGAACTGAGGACCACGAGGTGGGGATGCGCCCTCTAGTGGGCAAGAAGGCTAGCACATGCGTGGTGCAGTGTGCAAACTTGAAACTTCAATCAAGTTTGCTTGAAAAGCTGTCCGCGCTGGGGCTCCGTAGATGACGTCACCCACATGTGAGAATATATGCCTGCTGTCCCTGGATAACACCTGTTACGGTAAGTAACTGTGCTTTATCCCAGGACAAGCAGGCATGATATTCTCACATGTGGGTGACGTCATCTACGGAGCCCCAGCGCGAACAGCTTTTCAAGCAAACTTGATTGAAGTTTCAAGTTTGCACACTGCACCACGCATGTGCTAGCCTTCTTGCCCACTAGAGGGCGCATCCCCACCTCGTGGTCCTCAGTTCAATTTCATCCGCGGAGCCAGAAGCCCTGTGGAAAAAATTGTGCTCTTGTGCCTTCTGTCGCCGCGGCTGTGTAGGGTATTTCGCGCGGTCGCTGCGTTTTTTTGTCTTGTTTATTCTTTTTTTGCCTTTCTTTTCAAAAAAAAAAAAAAAAAACTTTCGAATTTCGTCGCTACCGGGGGCTCCCGGTAGCCGTGGCCGGGGAACCTCGCTTGTTCCCGGCCTCTCTTGGGCCCATGTCCCGGCCCGTAACGGGCTTTAAAAAGTGCGGGCGCTGTGAACGGCTGCTATCGATCACTGATCCACACAGGTGCTGTTTGAGGTGCTTGGGGCCCCAACACCCGACAGCGTCCTGCGAGAAGTGTGCCACCTTCCAGAAGCGGGCACTCAAACGCCGCAAAGCCCGCATGGCAGAACTTTTCTCGGTCGAGTCCCCGCCCGGGAAGGCCTCGAGTTCGGCCTCGGCTTCGGCCCCGGCCTTGACCTCGGCCTCGACATCGGCCTCGACCTCAGCTTCGGGACCATCGGCTTCGCCTCGGGCCTCGTTGCCATCGAAGCAGCCGGCCTCATCCAAGGCCTCGGGTAAGTCTCCACTTCCCTCCTCAGCTCCATCGTCCAAAAAGCCATCCTCGGGCTCTTCGGCGGGAGGGTCCACCTCTGTTAAACCCAAGATGCCCGCGTCCGCCGCCCCGAGGGAATCCTCGAGCTCCTGAGGCCTATGGCAACCTGTAAGAATTGCTAAAGTACCACCTGCCACCGGCCGTCTCCCATTCGTCCCCTTTGGAGATCCCCACAGGAATAAGGAAGTTAAATTAATAGAATACTTAGGCACAGAAAAACAAAGAAATACTTCGGCACAGAAAAACAAAGAAATACTTCCAAGAACTGCCCCATAAGAACTGCCTGTCACAATGCTCATTAGTGGAACTGAATAAAAGACAAGTACAATGGATTTAGAAGGGGGACGATCCGCCCGGGTGCACGGCTTGGAGGGGTGCACAGCCGGCCAGGTCCGGGTCATCCTGCCTTTCTTTTCCCCCAGTCCGCGCTCGGGGCTCTCGCCTGCCTGGTCCTGCGCCGACGCTCGAATGGTGCCGTCAACTCCCGCGATAACCAACAGCACCATTTGGGCGGCGGGTGTGAGCCCCGTGCGCAGACCGGTGGAAAGGAAGGGCAGGAGGACCCGGACGGCTGTGCATCCCTCCAAGCCGTGCACCCAGGGCGGGGGCGGACCGCCCCACCTCGGTACGCCACTGATTGGGAGGCCGATTTTGGGGGTTTTAAAATTGTATATCGGGCAGCATTAGGCCTCGCTCTTACCTCAATCATTACAGGTGCTTCTATTTCTTGTGATACGCTGAGATCCGTCCCCCATCGACCTTCACCCCACCCTTCCAGCACTCTGATTGGCCAGCGTTCTTTAAGAGGCGGGCCAGTCAGGAGGGGAAAAAAAGAGAAGGGAAGAAGGGAACCTGCTGTGCGATCGACTGGGGTCGCCTGAGCGAACGACCTGTCGATCGCGATCGACGCATTGGGCACCCCTGGCTTAGAGGGACCTACCGTATTTTCTCGCATATAACACGCGCGTTATATGTGGTTTTTACGTACCGCGCATACCCTTGCACGTTATACGCGTGAGCGCCTTGTACAAAAATATTTTTACATAGTTCCCCCCCCCGACGTCCGATTCCCCCCCCCGAAGGACCGCTCGCACGCACCCGCACCCCCACCCCGAAGGACCGCTCGCACACACTCCCACACGCACCCCCACCCTATAGGACCGCTCACACCCCCACAGCCTCCCGACCCCCCCCCCCCCATCATGTAGAAGCTCCTACCGGTGTCCTGCTGCTTCCTCTTGGCGGTCCCGACACCCGACACAATTGGGGCAAGAGGGAGCTCAAGCCCTCTTGCCCCAGCCAACCGCGGCACCCCCGACACGATCGGGGCAAGAGAGAGCTCAAGCCCTCTTGCCCCAGCCAACCACGGCACCCCCGACACGATCGGGGCAAGAGGGAGCTCAAGCCCTCTTGCCCCCCCCCCGACTCCCCGACACGATCGTGGCAAAAGGGAGCCCAAGCCCTCTTGCCCCGCCGACTTCCCAACTCCCCGACAATATCAGCCAGGAGGGAGCCCAAGTCCTCCTGGCCCTGGCGACCCCCCCCCTAGTTGTTCGGGCCAGGAGGGAGCCCAAACCCTCCTGGCCACGGCGACCCCCTACCCCCACCCCACACTACCCCTCGACGCAAACCCCCCTCCCCCCAACGACCGCCCCCCCCAAGAACCTCCGACCGCCCCCCCCAGCCGACCCGCGACCCCCCTGGCCGACCCCCAAGACACCCCCCCACCCCCCTTCCCCATACCTTTGTGTAGTTGGCCGGACAGACGGGAGTTAAACTCGCCTGTCCGGCAGGCAGCCAACGACGGAATGAGGCCGGATTGGCCCATCCGTCCCAAAGCTCCGCCTACTGGTGGGGCCTAAGGCGCCTGGGCCAATCAGAATAGGCCCGGGAGCCTTAGGTCCCACCTGGGGGCGGGGCCTGAGGCACATGGGCCCAACCCGACGCAATGTTCCACCCCTGCCACTCGTGTGTTAAAATCAGACACAGTGGCAGAAAGCATCTCCAGCGATGCAGTAATTTTATTGAGCCGGGTACCCAGGGCCAAAACACCACACCCCCATCATGCCCATCTTTAAAAAAGGATCGAGAGGTGACCCAGGGAACTACAGACCGGTAAGTCTAACTTCGGTTCCGGAGAAGATGGCAGAAGTGCTGATAAAAGATAGCATCGAAGAGCATCTAGAAAGAAATAAACTGATGAAAACGAGCCAACACGGCTTCTGCAAGGGAAGATCATGCCTAACGAACTTACTGCACTTCTTTGAAGGTTTTAATAAACAAATGGACGAAGGGGCCCCCATAGACATTGTATACTTGGATTTCCAAAAAGCCTTTGATAAGGTACCCCATGAACGCCTACTACGGAAACTGAAGAACCATGGGGTGGAAGGGGATGCACACTGTTGGATCAAAAATTGGTTGGTGGGTAGGAAGCAAAGGGTAGGAGTAAAGGGACACTACTTGGAATGGAGATGGGTCACGAGTGGTGTTCCACAGGGGTCGGTACTCAAACCGCTGTTGCTCAATGTATTTATCAATGACCTAGAAACAGGGACGAAGTGCGAAGTTATAAAATTCGCAGATGACACAAAACTTTTTAGTGGGGTTAGGACTAAAGACGACTGTGAAGATTTACAAAGGGACCTGAACAAACTGGGAGAATGGGCGAATAAATGGCAGATGAACTTTAATGTAGAGAAATGTAAAGTCCTGCATGTAGGAAACAGAAACCCGATATACAGCTATACGATGGAAGGGCTGGTAATGGGTGAAAGTAGCCTAGTGAAGGACTTAGGGATACTGGTTGATAAAATGATGAAGCCATCGGCACAGTGCGCAGCAGCCTCAAAGAAGGCGAACAGAATGCTAGGTATTATCAAGAAAGGTATTACAACCACAACGAAAGATGTTATCCTGCCGTTGTATCGGGCGATGGTGCGCTCGTATCTGGAGTACTGCGTCCAATACTGGTCGCCGTACCTCAAGAAGGATATGGCGATACTCGAGAGGGTTCAGAAAGCAATGTTACTTACCGTAACAGTTGTTATCCAGGGACAGCAGGCAGCTATTCTCACTAGTGGGTGATGTCATCCGACAGAGCCCCGATACGGACGTCTCACAAGCATACTTGCTTGCAGAAACTTCAGAAGTTTTGAGATGCCCACACCGCGCATGCGCCAGTACCTTCCACCCTGATGGTCCGGGCGTGTCTCCTCAGTTCAGGTAGCTAGCAGAGAAGCCAACCCAGGGGAGGTGGGTGGGACGTGAGAATAGCTGCCTGCTGTCCCTGGATAACAACTGTTACGGTAAGTAACATTGCTTTATCCCAGGACAAGCAGGCAGGTATTCTCACTAGTGGGTGACCTCCAAGCTAACCTCAATGGGATGGTGGGAGAGTTGGCAACTTAAGAGAATAAATTTTGTAATACTGTTTGGCCAAACTGTCCATCCCGTCTGGAGAAAGTATCCAGACAATAATGAGAGGTGAAGGTATGAACCGAGGACCAAGTGGCAGCCTTACAAATCTCCTCAATCGGTGTCGATCTGAGGAAGGCTAAAGAGGCCGCCATCGCTCTGACCTTATGGGCTGTGACCTTACAGGGAAGGGGTAGTCCAGCCTGGGCATAGCAGAAAGAGATGCAAGCCGCCATCCAGTTGGAGATGGTACACTTCGATACAGGTCGTCCCAACTTGTTCGGATCAAAGGAGACGAAAAGTTGAGGAGCAGTTCTGTGTGGTTTGGTGCGATCCAGGTAGAAAGCCAAAGCACGTTTACAGTCCAGAGTGTGAAGAGCTGATTCTCCAGGATGAGAATGAGGCTTTGGAAAAAACACAGGAAGAACAATGGATTGGTTGAGATGAAATTCAGTGACCACTTTAGGCAGGAATTTCGGATGAGTGCGAAGGACCACCTTGTCATGATGGAATACTGTGAAAGGTAGATCCGCCACTAAGGCCTGAAGCTCACTGACCCTGCGAGCAGAAGTGAGAGCAACGAGAAAAACCACTTTCCAAGTGAGAAACTTCAGCGGAGCCTTGTTGAGAGGCTCAAAAGGAGGTTTCATAAGTTGAGAAAGGACTACGTTGAGATCCCAAACCACTGGAGGAGGTTTGAGAGGAGGATTGACATGGAAAAGTCTTTTCATAAATCTGGAAACCACAGGATGAGCAGAGAGAGGTTTCCCTTGTAGAGGCTGATGGAAAGCTGCAATGGCACTCAGGTGGACTCGTATGGATGTAGATTTGAGGCCAAACTGAGACAGGTGTAGAAGATAGTCCAATACAGAAGACAGGGAGGCTCGTTGAGGCTCCTTACAATTAGAAATACACCAGGAAGAAAATCTAGTCCACTTTTGGGAGTAGCATTGTCTAGTAGCAGGCTTCTGGGAAGCCTCCAATACATCCCTCACCGCTCAGGAAAACTGGAGAGGGGTTACGTTGAGAGGAACCAAGCTGTCAGGTGGAGAGACTGCAGGTTGGGATGGAGTAGAGATCCCTGTTGCTGAGTAAGCAGTGAAGGAAACACTGGAAGAAGGAATGGCTCCCTGCTGCTGAGTTGAAGTAGAAGGGAGTACCAAGGTTGTCTGGGCCACCGAGGAGCTATCAGAATCATGGTGGCATGGTCGGATTTCAATTTGACCAGAGTCTTTTGAATGAGGGGAAATGGAGGAAACGCATAGAGAAAAGCATCTGCCTCGAGGCGATGAGGAGTGTAGATCCTGGAGCAGAACTGAGGCAGTTTGAAGTTGTGGGGAGCCGCAAAGAGGTCTATCTGAGGCGTCCCCCACTGATAGAAGATCTGATGAAGGGGCCTGGAATGGAGGGTCCATTCGTGAGGCTGGAGGAGACGACTTAAGTTGTCCGCCAAGGCATTGTCCTTCCCTTGAATGTAGACAGCTTTGAGGAAGGTGTTGTGGCGAATCGCCCAATCCCAGACTCTGATAGCTTCCTGGCAGAGGGAGGCCGAGCCCGTGCCCCCCTGCTTGTTGAAATAATACATGGCGACTTGATTGTCCGTGCGAATGAGGACCACCACGTGAAGTTGATGTTGAAACGCTTGAAGAGCATTGAAGATCGCTCTGAGCTCCAGAAGATTGATATGACATAGCCGGTCCGCACTGGTCCAGAATCCCTGAGTGCGAAGACCGTCCAGATGAGCTCCCCATGCATAGGTCGACGAATCTGTCGTGAGAACCTTTTGGTGGGGAGGAGTGTGAAACAGCAAACCTCTGGATAGATTTGAAGAGGTCATCCACCAAAGTAGAGACTGCTGAAGAGCAGGAGTGACTATGATGTGACGAGTCAAAGGATCTGACACTTGAGTCCATTGAGAAGCCAGGGTCCACTGAGGAATTCTGAGGTGAAGTCTGGCAAAAGGCGTCACATGAACTGTAGAGGCCATGTGGCCCAGGAGAACCATCATGTGTCTCGCTGAGATGGACGGGCGAGAAGACACAGACTGGCAGAGATGAAGAAGAGCATCCAGGCGCTGAGGAGGAAGGAATGCTCTGAGTTGAATGGTATCCAGAACCGCCCCGATGAAGGGAAGAGACTGGGTAGGCTGTAGATGAGATTTGGGGAAGTTGATCTCGAAGCCCAAACTCTGCAGGAACTAAATAGTGGTTAGGGTCACCGAGATGACCCCTGGAGCCGAGGCGGCCTTGATGAGCCAGTCGTCGAGGTAGGGGAATACCTGAAGACCCTGGTTCCGGAGTGCAGCAGCAACTACCACCAGGCACTTCGTGAAGACTCTGGGAGACGAGGACAGGCCAAATGGAAGCACTCGATACTGCAGATGTAGATGTCCCACCCAAAATCTGAGGAACTTGCGAGAGGCCGGATGAATGAGAATGTGAGTATAGGCCTCCTTGAGATCCAGAGAGCATAACCAGTCGTTCTGCTCGAGGAGGGGGTAGAGAGAAGCAAGGGTTAGCATGCGAAATCTCTCCTTGACCAGGAACTTGTTGAGGACCCTAAGGTCCAGAATAGGGCGCAGATCGCCTGTCTTCTTCGAAACGAGGAAGTACCGGGAGTAAAATCCCCGATTGTGTTGGTCCACAGGGACCGGCTCGACGGCTCGAAGCCGGAGCAAAGCCTGAGCTTCCTGAAGAAGAAGGGCGGTCTGGGTCAAGTTGGAAGGATACTCTCTTGGAGGGTGGTCCGGGGGGACCCGATGAAACTGAAGAGAGTACCCTTCCCTGATGATGGTAAGGACCCAGAGGTCGGTGGTAATAGCCGTCCATCGATGGTAAAAATGATGGAGGCGACCCCCAATGGGAAAAACAGGGAATGGCAGAACGGGATTGGTTATGCTCCCTAAGAGAGAGTCAAAAAGGCTGAGGAGCCTTAGGGACAGCAGAAGGCTGAGGTTTTTGCTGAGCCTTCTGTGGAGGCTGTCTCTTCGCAGGTTGCCTCGCAGCAGGAGCTTGCCTAGGTGCATAGTGCCTCTGATAGATCAAGGGCAGTCGAGAAGGTCGAGACTGCGCAGGCTTAGGCTTGGGACGAAGAATGGATTGGAAGGATTTTTCATGGTCCGACAGTTTCTTCGTCACGGTCTCAATGGATTCGTCAAACAAATCTGCACCCGCACAGGAGACGTTGGCAAGCCTGTCTTGGAGGTTCGGGTCCATGTCAATGGTCCGAAGCCATGCCAAGCGACGCATGGCCACGGAACAGGCGGCAGCCCGTGCCGAGAGCTCGAAGGCATCGTAGGAGGATTGCATTAGTTGAAGGCGCAGCTGGGACAGCGAGGCGACCACCTCCTCAAATTCAAAACGAGCTTGAGACTCGATGTAAGGTGTAAACTTCCGAAGCACAGGCAGGAAGAATTCCAAATAAGTCACAAAATGAAAAGTGTAATTGAGAACCCTGGATGCCATCATCGAGTTCTGGTATATGCGCCTCCCGAACTTATCCATGGTCCGGCCCTCTCGGCCCGGAGGCACCGAGGCATACACCTGGGACGGATGAGACCGTTTGAGGGAGGACTCAACCAATAGGGATTGATGAGAGAGTTGAGAGCCCTCGAACCCCTTGTGATGCACTGTTCGGTACCTGGCATCCAACTTGCCAGGAACAGCTGGAATAGAGTACGGTGTTTCAAAACACCTCATGAAAGTTTGGTCGAGGAATTTGTGCAGAGGCAGACGAAGAGACTCGGCAGGAGGATGAGGCAAATGCATGGTATCGAGGTATTCCTTGGAGTATCGGGAACCGGAGTCCAAGATGATGTCAAGGTCATCCGCCATCTGCCTGAGAAAGGAGGAAAAGGACAATTGGTCTGCCAACACAGGCAGGACGAAGTCGAAGCCTCGGGATCCAGGGAGACCTGTGATCGACAGGGCGAGAACGAGCCATAGGGATCCTCGTACTCCGGACCCGGAGGAGGAGAGACATCTGAAGAAGAATACCCCACACGAGGAAGCTTCTTTTGAGGCGAGACCGTAGAATGCCTGGAGGACTGCCTCGAAGAGTGCCTGGACCGATGCCCCTCCCAATGTCTCGAAGGGGATCTGGAACGGCGGTGCCTAGAATTGTCCCCAGAAGCCTCCAAGGAGTAGATTGGACTCGAGGCAGTAGAACGAAGAGGCGGAAGATTCAACGCCTCTCGAGACGCATTCCAGGCCTGATAAGGAGTGCGGAAGAACTCTTCCTGTTTGCGATGACCATGACTTCGACTACCCGAAGGAAGATTCCAAACATCCTCGTCCGGAGAAGTAATGGGCTCTAAAGGAGGCATGTCGCTAAACGAGGCTCGCCTCGAGGGAGCAGCCACCGCGCGTCGCTCCTCCTCTCCGAGCAGCGAGAGCGAACGGCGAGGGGGAGGAGGAGGGGGCGGCTCGCCCCCTCGAGGGGGAACCGGTTGGTCACCTTGAATCGTGGACAGCCACTTGAGTCCCATGGTGGTCATAATGTCGATAAATTGAGCCTCCATAATTGACCGTAACGAAGCCGACAAGGAGGGAGCCGCACCCAAAGTGGGACCTCCTGAACGGTCTTCGCAGTCCCGCGTGGTCGAGTGCTTTGGCTTTGAAGCCTTCGGCACTTTGATAACCACCGGTGGAATAGTGGGAGGAAGGCACCGGAGCAGGAGTCGGGGTCGAAGCCGGAATGAAGGAGGCCGGCTTCAGGAGACTCGACGCAGCCGGAGCAGTGGGAGGCTTCGCGGGTGCAGGCGAAGCGCTGGTCGAAGTCGAAGCCGAAGGTTCTTTAGCAGCTTCCATCTTGAACATCGATTCCCACAAAAAACAGCGACGTTTGAACGCACGTGCTGTGAGAGTGGAACAAGGCCGGCACGATTTCGGAATATGTTCTGGACCAAGACACTGCAGGCAGCGTCGATGCGGGTCCGTCAATGAAATCGCGCGCTGGCACTTGCTGCACTTTTTAAAACCGGTAATTGGCCGGGACATAGGCCAAAAAATCTCCGCCGCAAGATCGAAGGAGCAGGGCCTGAGCCACGCGGCCGACCCGGTCGAGTCACCGGAAGAAATTTTTTTTTTTTTTTTTTTTTTGAAAATAAGAAACCGAAGAAAGAAAACACACGATAAAGAGCAAAATAACTCAAAACCGCAGCGATTAGAAGGCAAAAAACACAGGTTCAATTAGCGCAGAATTGAAGTAAAACTTCTCAGCTCCGCGGAAAGAAAAGAACTGAGGAGACACGCCTGGACCATCGGGCGGGAAGGCACTGGCGCATGCGCGGTGCGGGCATCTCGAAATTTCTGAAGTTTCTGCAAGCAAGTATGCTTGTGAGACGTCCGTATCGGGGCTCTGTCGGATGACATCATCCACTAGTGAGAATATCTGCCTGCTTGTCCTGGGATAAAATGGCGACACGACTGATAAAGGGTATGGAAAACCATTCATATACTGATAGATTAGAGAAACTGGGGCTCTTTTTCCTAGAAAAGCAGAGACTTAGAGGGGATATGATAGAGACTTACAAGATCATGAAGGGCATAGAAAAAGTGGAGAGGGACAGATTCTTCAAACTTTCAAAAACTTCAAGAACGAGAGGACATTCAGAAAAATTGTGAGGGGACAGTTTCAGAACCAATACTAGGAAGTTCTTCTTCACCCAAAGGGTGGTGGACACCTGGAATGCGCTTCCAGAGGGTGTGATAGGACAAAGTACGGTATTGGGGTTCAAGAAGGGGTTGGATGATTTCCTGAAGGAAAAGGGGATAGAAGGGTATAGATAGAGGATTACTATACAGGTCCTCGACCTGATGGGCCGCCGCGTGAGCGGACTGCTGGGCACGATGGACCTCTGGTCTGACCCAGCAGAGGCGTTGCTTATGTTCTTATGCTGCCAGCGACTAGCGCTTATTTTCGGGGAAACACGGTAGTAAACATGCCCCCAGTGTTTACACTGTCAGTTTCATGCTGAGGACTTACGAGTAGCATATTAACATCCTGAAATGTTGCCAAGATTGAAAGCATAGTAGGGTTGTGCAAAGATTGGACACAGCAATATCCAACTTCAAAACAATGACAATTTTCACTCCTCAAAATTATTTCATTCGTTAAGAGAAAAATTCTATAAAACGGTGCCTAAACTTATGCGCCGGTAGATGCCTTACCAGCATCTAAAAGTTAATTGGGAAACGCCGATTGAAATGGCAAGCAATGTTAAATTTAAAGCACCTAGCGGTGCCAAAATCACATCTCCAGAGGTGCCTACCAGGGCCTAACACCACTATAGGCGTGGTTAACGCCAGAAGTGGCATTAGGTGTCATAAAGCACCCAAGTAAGCACAATTCACAGCAAAGATAGGCGCTGAAAATGTAGCCCTTGAAAAACCTGACCTACATTTCCAGTGCCTATTTTTCCCGGAGGCACGATTCTCTAAATGGCTCCATCGTGTGATTGACTCACGAACACCCTTTCAAAAATACGGGCCTTCGGGCGTAACACAGGCTAAAAATATGCCAGTTTCCTCTGTGGTGGTGGACAAGGTTGAGGGTGCCATGGAAAGATTTTGGGGAAACTATACTATTCAATATACAGATATAAAAATAGAAATTTGACTTTAGACTTTCTAATACTTAGAAAAATCTGTCCAAACTGAGAATCATTCAAAATATGGCTGTTAGACTTATTTTTGGTTTGAAAAGGTTTGATTATCTAATCTAATCTTCCATTTGTGAGTCGCACAAACCTATACAAAGGTTGCCAGTTGAGGCGCAGGTTATTTTCAAACTAGGTTGCATCTACTATCGAATAGTAGTGGGTGAAGCCCCATTTTATATGACTGATTTATTTTGTTTCTCCATTCAAAAACACTCTCAAAGCTCTAAAGCCTTTTTGACTTTTCCAACAGTTAAAGGCTATAAACTCAAAAGGTATCATGATAGCATGCTTTCCTATCAAGCTACAGTGTGGGATAAGATTTCAAATCTTTATTTTCTTCATTTCTTTCATTTTAGAAAACAACTGAAAACTTATCTATTTGCAATATTTTGGGGCTCTTCATTTTCTTTATTCATCTCTCATTGTATTTTTAGTTAATTTTTTGTAAACTGCATAAAGCTGAAAGGTAATGCGGTTAAGAAATTGATTTATGATTGAAATATTTAATCACTCTTTATTCTTACTGCATTTCAAACAATAATGCAAACCATAGGAAAGGAAATGTGTCCAAACTGGGGAAAAAAACCCCACAAAAAGTTCAGAGAAGTATAACAATCATCCATACTTAAACTGGAGTTTCAAAAGATCTCTTTAGGAACTGTTTTTCTAATAACATGAATGGAAAAACTAGCTAGAATGCTGAAGCCATTAAAAAAAAAACCACCTAACACACACACACTCATCTTTCACTCAAAATCAACAGCTATACAGAACTTGTGCTTTAAGAGAACTCTAACCTTTTGTTTTCCAGGTTTTGGGAATTCAGACAGAAATTTTCTAACAGGAAGAAAACAGAATTAACTTATATGAGAACAAATCAAAACGTGAAGACAATTATTAAATTACACAAAAAACGGAATAGAGCTAGCGAAATGCAACATATGTACTCGTACATTGCCTGTTGGATAGTTTATCCACGCACAGTGCAGCACTCAGCTTTTAGTCATGTGGCAGCCACAAGGTCAGAAACATGGACACTCCACTGCAAGATTGCACCATCAAAGAACATGCAGTACTGCACTTTCTTTGGGCAGAAGAAGTGAAACCTGTGGAAATTTACTATCGGACATTAGCTCAGTATGGACTTAGCACCATGAATCAATGAAAGGTTTATGAGTGGGTAAAAGGTTTAAAGCAGAAGAACAGATGTAACTGACAAAGGTCATTCTGGTCGCCCATCAATATTGCACACATAAGAGCATATTGACAGGGCGGATGCCTTGATTAGAGAAGACTGATGGATGTCGTCTCAGTTGGCTGCAGATTTGAATATATGGATATTTGAATACATGGATCTGCATTTGCCATAATGCAGGATGACTTGGGATACAGGAAAGTCTGTGCATAATGGGTTCCCAAAGAGCTTACTGATCTGCATAATTTGTGACCCAGTTCCTGAGATGGTATGAAGAAGATCCAAGTATTCTGGAGAGAATTGACACTGGCGACGAGACATGGGTGCATCACTGCGACCCAGAGAGCAAAAGACAAAGCATGAAGAAAAGGAAGCGGTGCTCATCTGGCTTTGAGAGCAGCTGAAAAACTTCTTCTCTGCAGGAATGCAGAAGTTAGTAAGCCAGGGGTGTCCAATGTCGATCCTCGAGGGCCGCAGTCCAGTCGGGTTTTCAGGATTTCCCCAATGAATATGCATTGAAAGCAGTGCATGCAAATAGATCTCATGCATATTCATTGGGGAAATCCTGAAAACCCGACTGGACTCCGGCCCTCGAGGACCGACATTGGACACCCCTGTAGTAAGCGATATAAAAAAATGCATCGTCTTGCATAAGGACTATGTGGAAAAGTGATATGTTCAATTGCTCACAATTACTTCTATTAAAGCTATTGAATGTATTTTGCCTTTACTTTATTATTTACCCTTATATTTGCAGGTACCTGTCTATTTCATGCTTGCAGGTACCTGTCTATTTCATGCTTGCAGATTGGTAAGGACAGCAGAAATGAATTGCCTGAAAAATTCCACATGCAACAAGAGCAGATGTACAACCTCCTAGTGGTAATGTGATGCAATTATATTACAATTTAATTAATAATAATAATAATAATAACAGCTTATATACCGCAATACCGTGAAGTTCTATGCGGTTTACAAAGATTAAGCGAAGGTACAAATTGATTGACTTTAAGAGGGGAGGAAGAAAGAGGGTTAATAGGACAGGAAATCCATTTTTATTATATTATTATTATAATTAAATATATGAGATCTTATAATCATGGTCAGATATTTAAATAGATTTCCCCTTCAATTTACACCAACATAGAGGTTAAACATTTAGATATTTGTTATTTATTTCGTGCAACTAAAAAAAAAAAACAGAGGGTGAATCAAAATTGTTATCAGATGTTGTTTAAAACAAAGGTAAATTTAATTGTAATATAAATGAATAGCAAAGCTAATTTATCATTCACATGTGATCAAATTTACATCAATTACACCATTGTGGTTAGTGATAATATTCAAACCTCAAAAAAATGTGTCATGCCTTTCAACTTAATACCAACTTTGTTCCAGGAAATCCAGAACCACAGGTAAGTGTTTGACTAGGTGATTCTTAAAACCAGAGTATGTATCTCATTCCCAAAAGTCAATAAAATACTAAAATTATAAGTGTGCACACAAAAATAAAGTATTTTTTTTAAAACTGTTTTCACTGGTATTACCACTTTCTTGCGTTGGGTACTACTGAGTTGTTGTCCTGCCACCTGTCTGAACTAGCAGCTCCTCTGAAGATACAGATGTTTACTACTATACTATCTGTAACAAATGAAAGGAAGCAAAACCCTATCCTCCCTAAATCAGTGTTCTTCAACCCTTTTACACCTATGGACCGGCGGAAATAAAATAATTATTTTATGGAATGGCAAACTACTAAGACTGAAATTTTAAAAACACATTTCCGCCTCGTCTCCACGAGCTCGGTCCCCGCAAACCATCTGATCCCATCTGCACAAGCCTCAGTTATGATTTTATATTGAACGTATTTTATTAAAGTATAAAAAGAAACAATATTTTGTACAATTGTCATTTTATAAATACAAATAAAACAGAGCAAGGATCAACAAAACCCCTGTCTCGTCTCCCCTTCACATATATCCACAGATATGATAGAGACCTTCAAGATCATGAGGGGCATAGAGAGGGTGGATAGGGACAGATTCTTCAGACTGAAGGGGACAACAAGTACGAGGGGGCATTCGGAGAAACTGAAGGGAGATAGGTTCAAAACAAATGCAAGGAAGTTTTTTTTCACCCAAAGGGTCATGGACACTTGGAATGCGCTACCGGAGGAAGTGATCAGGCAGAGTACGGTACAGGGATTCAAACAGGGATTGGACGGATTCCTGAGGGATAAAGGGATCGTGGGATACTGAGGGAGGAGCTGGGATGTAACACAAGTATAGAAAGCTAACCAGGTAATAAGTATAGAAACCCAACAGGTCGTGCATGTGCAAGACTGGAGGGTTAGGACTTCGATGGGAAGATAGGACTTCAATGAGAAACCAAGGTGGCAAGGGAGCCCCTTCTGGTGATTCAGACAGGTCGTGACCTGTTTGGGCAGCCGCGGGAGCGGACTGCCGGGCAGGATGGACCTATGCTCTGACCCGGCGGAGGCACTGCTTATGTTCTCTCTACTATCAAGAAAACTGAATAAGCCAAATTACAGAATGCTACACAGAAATATCATGCTAACAGAATACCGCAGTCACACATGACAGGAATAGTGTTAGGGGAGTGCAATTAGGGCAACTGCTCCCTGGTCAGAGAGAGAAGCTAAAAAAGCACTGCCTGGGTTTTGCAGACCCCCAGTTATGTCTAACACCAGCTCTAGCATGATATATATTTCAAATCTGATATATTCTAATGACAAAATAGAAATAAAATTATTTTTTTCTACCTTTTGTTGTCTCTGGTTTCCGCTTTCATCTTCTTTTCACTCTTCCAGCGTCTGCTCTGCCTCTTCAATCCAGCAACTGCCCCTTCCATCCACTGTCTTCCCTCTCCCCCTTCCATATGATCTGCCTTCTTTCTATGCTCCTCTCCCCTTTCCATCCAGCCTGTGCCCCCTCTCTCCTTTTTACATGATTCATTCCAGCTTTACTGCTCTCTTCATTTTTATCTCTTCTACACCAGATCTAGCATCTTTGTCCCTCTCTCCTTATTTCTCTGCTGATCCCCTTCCCAGCAATCTCTCTCTACTTTCTCATTTCGCTGTCTCTCCCTTTCCCTCATCTGATCTCTCCATTCCACCCTGACCCCTTCCTCTCCTCTAATCTCCCTGCCAGCTGTTTCTTTCCTTTTTTCCTTCTTTCTTCCTTCCCTCCTCCTCCTATCCAACAGTAACTCTCTTCCCATCCCTTTATCTCCTCCCCCCCCAACAGCTCTCAGTACTTGCCTGCAACAGCGATTCACTTATGCAGACTTGGGTCCTTTGATGGGAGATGCCGCCTCTGAGAAAAGAGGAAGTTGCCAAAGTGAATCACTGCGCTGGCAAGTACGAGCTGCTGGGAGGGGAGAAAGCCACTGTCAGAGGCTCCCCATGATCTCACTCACCCCTGCTCCCAAACTCCCGCACGCGCCACACACATTCGCAGCCCCCCAAACAAGCCAGCGCAAACAGCGTTGCACCGCAGGCCTTGTTGCCCAAGACGAGCCGGAGGCTCCTACCCACCGCCCTGCATTGAGTCACCACCAGTGAGCGGCCCACCAACAGGAAAGCTCAGGGCCAGCACCGCTCGCTCACCCGCGGACACTATCAACATCCCAGCGGCGGCCAGCGAATACGGCACAACCCCAGTCGCATGGGCTCAACTTGCTGCACCCGGAGGCACCCTCTTAACCGTCTGGTGCCTGCATACATTCCGCACGTGGGCGGAAGCTCGCTGCACAAGCGAGCCATCGTGGAGGGAACGCCCGGACGCTGCCGAAGGCCCCAATCCACAAGCTGACCCCGCACACCGCCTAGCGCCAACACCACTGTAGTCAGGGAGCCCAAGACTGGTAACGCATCTGGCAGGAAATTTCAGCACGTCGATCTCAACTGCCCAGCGAGGACCGGTAAGAATTTTCTAAGGACCGGCACCGGTCCTTGGATCGGCGGTTGAAGAACACTGCCCTAGATGAATGCAGGCTAAAGTCAATGTCTTTTTAGGCTATAGTCATACATTTCTAACTACATGTGCAAAAGAACAGATAATTATTTTTTCCCTAAGCTGACCCTCCCAGGATCCCCCCTTTAAAAAAAAAATTGCTTCTGATATAAAAGCACCTCACATAGTTTCAACACATAAATTCACACAATATCTGAGCCACTTCAGCTTTATCTGAATATCACAGAGGTATATGATTATCAGAGGCTGCTACAAACCACAGAAAAGGCCGAAATTAGTTATTTTGGGCATCAATAGCAGAAATAATTTGACGCTAAACCAGTTAAAACTAGTTTAGCATCAATCATCAAACGCACTGAGTTTTGAACATATGGGCCAAAGCAGGGTGATGCAACTGCATGAGTGGTCTCTCGACATGGACATTGCCCAAAAGATCTTCTGAGAGTGGGACACCCCTTTGATGGATCTTTGCCACTTACAAATTTATTAAAAACTAGTGTTTAAGCCTGTTACATTAACGGGTACTAGAGTAGATGTCAGTCTGGATTTTTTTCTTTGTGTCTCTCTCTCTCCTTGTATGTTGGATGCGGAGAAAGAGGTACATTTTATCATATGTGGTGGGAATGCCAAAAGGTCCAGGAGTTTTGGGAGCAAGTTTTTGAGTATATAAGCAAACTAATTCAGACTCCACTTAAGCCTAATCCCGAAAGGGCACTATTAGGAGTAAGAAGAGGTTTAACATCCTCTCAATCTAAACTTTTGGACTCGACATTTATAGCTGCCAGATTAACATTAGCTCAGCAATGGCGTATGCTAAATGTACCTACCTTGAGAGATATAAGGGAACGCTTAGGAATAGTATGTGAAAAATATAGACTTTCCGCTACTTTAACTAATCAATGGGCAAAATGTAATGATATTTGGGGGAGTTATATTGAACTGGAGAAAGAAATGTTTGAAGGACTCATTTGATCATTTTGGGTTTTGGAATTAAGATTTCGGGGGAGGGGGGATGGGAATGTTCAAAATGTGTAATGACAAGTTGTTTTATTTTTATTAGTTCAACAACATTATGAGACACATTTATTTAATTGTGTTTTACACTGAATTCATTGTATTAGATAAGAGGGAGAAATATTGTGGTGGAAAGGGAACAGTGGGACAGATTGAAATGGATGCAAGAGGGAGGAATGTTGGACATAGTGGTGAAGGGAATGGAGGAAGAGATGTGGCATGGTGCTGGAGAGGGGTGATAGAAGGAGAAATGTTGGGCATGGGGCTGGTGGGCAAGCACGAAAGATGAGAAAGGGATAAATGCTGGACTATGGTAGGAGGAACCAATGGACAGCAACAGAAGAATTTACAGAAGATGGGAAAGTGGAAAAAAGAAACTGGGACCAACTTGATGGAAAAATAAGTCTCCAGACAACAAAGGTAAAAAACGGAATTTATTGACTAAAATATGTTAACTTTGGGAAATGTATATAGCAGATGTCTTTGTATTGTGTTCAGAAGAAAAGGAAATGCATTTCTGGTTTTATTTCTACAGTGTTGAAGTACTTGCTGACACTTGCTGTGACTGGTGGGGATCCCCAAGCACCGCCAGCAGAGGACCTCCTCTAGAGACAGCCAGAACTCCCGTCAACCAAGCACAGCAGTCACTGGCAGCATCCATGAGCCACTGAGGTGCCAGCATCTGTGATTCAGGGATGCTACTGCTGCCTGCCAAGCTTGGCAAAAGGGACCCCCGGCCAACTGCAAAGAAAGTCCTCAACTGACAGCTTGGGGGTTCTCATCAGCTGAATATTTATATTTACATTAGAGGCTCTGGTAGAAACCCGTTTACAAAGTATGTATTCTTCCCAATTAATATTTCCAAATTAATAAAGTCTCTTTGCTTATTTGTAAATGGGTCTCTACCAGAGCCTTTAATTCAGAAGCATAATTAAATGAAATAACTATTTCTGAAGTTTAATGGGACGGGCAGGGACGGAAGGGATTCCTCATTGGAACGGGTGAGGACGGAGGGATTCCTCGTGGGATTCCTTGCGGGGACAGGTGAGATTTTGGCGGAGACGGATGGGGGACGGGTGGGATTTCTGTCCCTGCGCAACTCTCTAGGAGGAATGCACTGAGCGTCTGAAGCATGGTGCTCTGAGGTCCTGAGGGGCACAGACTGCCGAAAAGCCTGCGAAATCTCCAGAGGAGAGCTTTCCTGGTAGCTGGTTTCCATGCTATCTGGATACGAGTTGCTGGATTATTTTTAGGAGCCAAGTGTAGGGAGAGCGGAGCCTATCTTGAATTACCAGAAGCTGGGATATAAGAGGCAAGAGCCTTCGGCAGTAATAGACGACTTCTGACCCAGATAAGTGGTTTTGTATTTTTCCTTCATTTACTGAGAACTAGGCTAGATTGAAGGCTATTAACAGACTAAGAGAGGCAGTATTGCTGGTGAATGAAAAAAAAGACAAGTTTAAAGATTTCCTGAAGGATTTCGGATAGTGTTTTCTGAGACTATATATTATTGGCACATAATTTGTGGGATTATAGCTAACAAAAAAACTAAAATTGACCTGAAAATGTTTGCTTATCGAACAGAAGAGGCAACCGAGGTGATACTTGTTGATAAAAATTTAACACATGAAGAAGAGGAGATAAATATACTGACAAAAGACCTCCTAGAGCCATTAGAATCTCCCTCACCAGATTCAGCATTGGCTAGCAAGGGGAACTTACAAAAATAGATGGCTGACATGAAACTCTCATTAGCAGTCTTCACCTCTGATATTAAAATAAATATTGATGGCCTTCATAAAAAACTGGACGATATGAGTCAGAGCCTTCAAGAATTTGAAGAACGGGTTATCTCACATGAACAAGAGATAACAGAAATTCAACATCATTGCAAACAATTAGATCTTTCAGTAGAAGAGCTACTTCTAAAAGTAGAAGATGGAGAAAATAGATCTATGCGAAACAATTTAAATTCCGAGGAATTCCTGAATCGGAAGATCTTAAAGATCCTTCAACTTTTATACAATCTTTATGCCATAAATTTCTACAAGCTCCCAGCCATAGAATTTGAAAGAATACAATGAGCTCTGGGCCCACGTAAATCCGAAAAGCCAAGGGACATAATAGTTTGCTTTCTAAGATATCCACAGAAGGAGAGAATTCTACAAGCAGGCCGCAAAATGGGCCACTTGATGTGGAATAATGCAAAAGTGGAATTGTTTGCGGACATCTCTTCTACAACTTTGAAACGAAGACAAGATTGTCGAGAAATAACTAGATGCTTGCAATTGAACAATATTCGCTATAAATGGCACTACCCATTTGGGATCTCCTTTATGATAGATAGCAACTTACATAAAGTTACATCAGCTACAGAAGACTATCAACTACTTATATAGGCTAAACTTTGGACTACCGAAGGAGAAAAACATCAAAAGGATCCAGTACAACCTCCATCCAGGGAATTGTCAACTCAGAAATGGCACAGAGTAGAACAAAAGAAGAGATTACAGAGACAAAGAAGATAAATCCTGATATTAATACTTTTATTTTTTGAGTTAAATAGATAAACATAAGAGATTTTAAGGGAGGAGATTTTGTGAAAGATTAAGGAGAACCAGGTCAAGGTTAACTTTCTTCGACTCTGATCTCTGGAATTAGATCCGACATTCGGCCATATCGACTGATATCGGGATCTAGAACCACGGACAGAAGACAAGAGAGACATGGAGGGGTTAAGGGATGGGGGGAGAAGAGGGAGGGGGTAGAGGGAATATTAGTTGTTCTTTTAGGATTCAATGAAGGGGGAGGGGGTAAGGGGGAGAATGTGGATAAGATGACATGGGGAGAAAACCATATGATCTATAAACTTAGGGAAGCTACAAAAAGATTGAAATGGAATTTGTAACTATGTATGGAAATAAGGTAAGATTAGGATTAGGAACTAATGTGAAAGGACTCAATATACCTCGAAAACATCAGTTGCTTTTAAAAGAAATGAGAAGGCTGAAATTAGATATTTGTTATGTACAAGAAACACACAAAAAATGGGAAAAAAGATGATTCATTTTAAAGATTATCCAGTAAGAGTTCGGGCCTCTAATAAAAAGCAAAAAAAAGAAAACAGGGGTGGGAATATTATTTGAGAAAAAATTGAAAATAGTATCAAAGGAAGAATGGAGAGATGATGGAGGCAGATGGATCATCTGGGTGGGGGAAATAAAGAAAGTTGACATTGCTGAATCTTTATGCACCCAATAATCATCAAGGGAAATTTTTAGAAATCCTTACGAACACAATTTTTGAAAAACAGGAAGGATTATTGTTGGTAGGAAGGGATTTCAATTTGGTTCTGGATCCTCGCTGGGATTCTACGAGTACTAAAAGTGATAGAACTAAAAAAGATAGGAAATTATTAAAAAGATCTTTGGAACTATTAAATTTATCAGATGGATAGAGAAGTATACATATGCTAGAAAGAGATTAAACCTATTACTCCACCACACAAAGTGTACTCTCGAATTGATATGATTTGGATTGATAAATCCCTAGGAGGTAGGATAATAAATGCAAAAATAGAAGAAACTAGCTGAACAGACTATTCCTCAGTCTGGATGGATATAATGTGGGGATACTCTAACACAGGGACTCGATATTGGAAATTAAATGACATGCTATTAAAAGATCCCAAGGTAGTACAGAAAATAGAACAATCTATCAGAAATTTTTTAGAGAATAATAGTATTGACTACTATTCACCTATCACAATCTGGGAATCTTTAAAAACTGTCCTAATGGGAGAACTGATTTCTATAGCTTCATATAAGAAAAAGACCAGGGAAAAGGAAGAAAAAAGATCAAGAGAAAAGTTAATGGGATTAGTAACACAACATAAAAAAGGAATCAATAGGGAACAGATTATGGACCAAATAAGAGACTCGTACGACTTTAGGAAAAATGGAGGATGAAGCCATTCAATTCAATATAAACCGCCTCAGACTTAAAACATTATGAATCTGGGAATCGGGCAGGAAAAATTTTAGGACACTGTATCAAAGTTCAACATCAACAAAGTAATATTATGAGGATACGATCTGAACATGGCGACCTTTTAACAGAAGAGAAGGAGATCCAGGATAGATTTATGGCATTTTATAAGAAATTATATACATCAGAGTATCAAGGACAGGAAAAGCACAGTTACTTACCGTAACAGGTGTTATCCAGGGACAGCAGGCATATATTCTCACATGTGGGGTGACGTCATCTACGGAGCCCCGATGCGGAAGCATTTTCAAGCAAACTTGATTGAAGATTTAAGTTTGCTCTGCTGCTCCACGCATGCGTGCCTTCCTGCTCCACTAGGTGGTCTCCAGTTCACTTAACTAGCAAAGAAGCCAACCTCGGGGAGGTGGGCGGGTTGTGAGAATATATGCCTGCTGTCCCTGGATAACACCTGTTACAGTAAGTAACTGTGCTTTATCCCAGGACAAGCAGGCATGATATTCTCACATGTGGGTGACCTCCAAGCTAACTGAAAAGGGATGGAGGGAAGTTGGCAATTTAAGCAAATAGATTTCGCAATACCGATTGGCCGAACCGGCCATCGCTTCTGGACAGTGAGTCCAGACAGTAGTGGGAGGTGAAAGTATGAACCGAAGACCACGTGGCAGCCTTGCAGATTTCCTCAATAGGTGTGGACCTGAGGAACGCTATGGAGGCTGCCATCGCTTGGACCTTGTGTCCCGTTACTCGACCATGCAGCGCGAGACCAGCCTGAGCGTAGCAAAAGGTGATGCAATCGGCCAACCAGTTGGACAAGGTGCGCTTGGAAACTGGGTGGCCTAACTGGTTTGGGTCGAAGGACAAAAACAATTGTGGGACTTTCCGGTGTGGTTGAGTGCGTTGGAGGTAAAAGGCCAATGCTCTCTTACAGTCAAGAGTGTGAAGCGCCACCTCTCCGGGGTGAGAGTGGGGCTTGGGAAAAAACACGGGCAAGACGATGGACTGATTGAGGTGAAAATCAGACACTACTTTAGGCAAGAACTTTGGATGTGTGCGGAGTACCACCTTGTCATGGTGGAAAACAGTGAAGGGTGGGTCCGCTACCAGAGCCTGTAGCTCACTAACTCGCCGGGCGGAAGCGAGTGCAAGCAGGAAAATCACCTTCCACGTGAGGAATTTTGGATGGCATTTGTCTAGGGGCTCAAATGGAGGTTTCATTAGTTGAGCCAGAACCATGTTAAGGTCCCAAACCTCCAGAGGGGGTTTGAGAGGAGGGTGGACATTCAGAAGACCCTTCATGAAGCGAGAGACTAAGGGGTGGAGCGAGAGGGCTTTCCCTTCCAGGGGCTGATGAAAGGCCGCAATCGCACTGAGATGTACTCGAATGGAGTTGGTCTTTAGGCCGGAGTGAAATAATTGAAGTAAATAGTCAAGGACCAGAGGGACGGGGACCGATACCGGGTCCTGGCTGTGAGAGGAGCACCAGGCTGAGAATCTGGTTCACTTTTGAGAATAGCAGGTTCTCGTCGAGGTCTTTCTAGAGGCCTCCAATATCTCCTTGACTGATTGAGACACGGGGAGAGAAGTCAGGGGGAAAGAAACCAAGCATTCAGATGAAGAGATTGAAGATTGGGATGTTACATTGAACCCTGACTCTGTGATAGTAGAGAGGGAAACCGAGGCAGAGGCAGTGGATCTCTGACACTGAGTTGAAGTAGAAGGGAAAACCAAGGCTGGCGTGGCCAGCGAGGAGCAATCAGGATCAGGGTGGCTTTCACCGTTTTCAGGTGGACCAGCGTCCGCAGGATCAGGGGAAACGGCGGAAACGCGTACAGAAACCTTCCCTCCCAGTCGAGGAGGAAGGCGTCGGCCTTGAGTCGGTCCGGGGAGTGTATCCGGGAGCAGAAGAGGGGCAGTTTGTGATTGTGGGGGGATGCGAACAGGTCTATTTGAGGCGTCCCCCACTTTTCGAACACCTGTCGTAGGGTCTGAGAGTGCAGTGACCACTCGTGTGGCTGGAGGAGGCGGCTGAGTCTGTCCGCCAGACAGTTTTGTTCTCCTTGTATGTACACCGCTCGAAGGAAGGTGTTGTTGGAGATTGCCCATTTCCAGAGGCGCATGGCTTCCCGAAAGAGGGACCAAGATCCTGACCCCCCTTGTTTGTTTACGTAGTACATTGCTACCTGGTTGTCGGTTCGGATGAGGACCACCCGGTCGTGAAGCAGATGTTGAAAAGCTACAGCTGCAAGATAGATTGCCCGGAGCTCTAGCACGTTGATGTGACAGCGGCGGTCTTCTGCTGACCACATCCCCTGAGTGCGGAGGCCGTCCAGGAGGGCTCCCCAAGCGTACTCCGACGAGTCCGTGGTGAGTACCTTGCTGTGATGAGGGCGAGGAAGAGCAAACCTTTGGAAAGATTTGAAGAGTCGGCCCACCAGCGGAGCGATCGTTGCAAGGAAGGAGTCACTGTCACGGGACGATCGATCGGGTCCCGGTCTTGACGCCATTGAGAGGCCAGGGTCCATTGAGGGATTCTCAGATGGAGACGGGCGAAGGGTGTGACATGGACGGTGGAGGCCATGTGGCCCAGGAGAGTCATCATCTGTCGAGCTGATACCGAGGTCAGCAGTGAGATCCTTCGGCTCAGACTTACTAACGCCTCTAGATGCGGAGGGGGGGAGGAAGGAACGGAGGCGAACCGTGTCCAGCGTGGCCCCGATGAATTGTAGGGACTGCGAGGGGCGTAGTTGGGATTTTGGGAAGTTTATCTCGAACCCCAGACTCTGTAGGTAGATAATAGTCTGTTGGGTCGCTGAGATAACCCCTTCCCTGGACGGGGCTTTGATCAGCCAGTCGTCCAGGTAGGGGAATACCTGAAGACCTTGGGAGCGTAGGGTAGCTGCGACCACCACGAGGCACTTGGTGAAGACCCGAGGTGACGATGCTAGGCCGAAGGGGAGGACTCGGTATTGCAGGTGCAGGTCTCCCACCTAAAAACACAAGAACTTGCGGTGAGCGGGGTGCACTGGAACATGTGTGTACGCCTCCTTCAGATCAAGGGAGCAGAGCCAGTCGCCCTCGTCGATCAGGGGGTAGAGGGTCGGTAGGGAAAGCATCCAAAATTTTTCCCATACCAGAAATTTGTTGAGGCGTCTCAAGTCTAGTATTGGGCGAAAGTCTCCCGTTTTTTTCGGTACCAGGAAGTAACGGGAGTAGAAGCCCTTCCCCCGTTGGCCAGGGGGAACCTCCTCCACTGCTCTCAGGTGAAGCAGATCTCGAGCTTCGGAGAGGAGTAGGGGTAGCTGCGTCCGGTTGGGAGGGCAATTCCTTAGGGGGTTATCTGGAGGAATGGCCCGAAAGTTGAGAGAGTATCCTGATGAGATCACGCCAAGGACCCATGCGTCCGACGTGACTTGTTCCCAGCGAGGGTAAAAGACTTTGAGGCGACCCCCGATGGGAAGGAGGCCTGGGACTATGGCGGAGGGGGCCCGCCCCCTTCCGCGTATCCCGTCAAAAGGACGGGGATGGTTTGGTAGTCGCAGGCGGTTGGGACTTGGGCAGAGCCCGATGGTGGGCTTGCGGACGCCTGGGTGGAGGCCGCGAGAAGGCAGGAGTGGATTTTTGTGGGTGTCGGCGCGGAGGGGCCCTGAACGGCCTGGACGCGGGCGGTTTAGGCTTTTGCCGCTCGAGGGAGGCAAACGAGCGTTCGTGTTCGGAGAGGCGTTTTGTAGCCGCCTCGATAGTGTCATCGAACAGTTCTTTACCCACGCAGGGGAGGTTAGCCAACCGGTCTTGTAAGTTGGGGTCCATGTCGACCAGTCGCAGCCAAGCTAGTCGGCGCAAGGCGATAGCAAAGGCTGCCTCTCTGGAGGAAAGTTCGAAACCATCGTAGGCCGCGTGGAATAGATGGAGGCGTAGGTTGGAGAGGGACTCTGAAAGCAGGCTAAACGCTCCTTGGCGGGAGGCCGGTAAGTCGGTCTCAAAGGCTCTCAGTAGTCCAATGAGGTGTTTGAGGTAAGATGTGAAGGTGAAAGTGTAGCTTTACACCCTAGAGGCCATCATCACATTTTGATAGTCTCCTGCCGAACTTGTCTAGGGTTCGGCCTTCTCGGCCTGGGGGGACCGCCGCTGAGACCCTGGAGGGGTGAGCCTTTTTCAAGGAGGATTCTACTAACAGCGACTGGTGGGAGAGCTGCGGTTGTTCGAATCCCGGGAAGGGTACTGTACGGTACTTAGCCTCCATTTTGGAGGGTACTGCTGTGACCATATAGGGGGTCTCCAGGTTCCTGAAGAAAGCCTGTTGGAGTACCGGGTTAGGCGGTAAGCGAAGGGACTCTCTGGGCAGTGATGGCATATCCAGCTCCGCTAGGTACTCCTTAGAGTATCTGGAGTCGGACTGGAGGTCCAAGTCCAAAGCGTGGCCCATGTCCTGGATGAAGCGAGAGAAGGATGGGCGGGATGTTCCCGATGCCCTGTGCGGGGTCGGTGAACGAGACCTCCGTCGGGTGGAGAAGGATGGGGAGGCTTCCCTCGAGTATCGAGGCTCATGCTCCAATCCACGCTCCGAGACCGGGGAAGCACTGTGAAAGTGTTCCGGGGTCGTGGATCTCTGACGTCTCGAGGAGCCCCTCGGAGACGATGCCAGGGTTCGGGGTACCGATCGATGTCGAATCGGTGACCTCGACCCGGACTCCTTCGGTGAAAGCCTGAAACCTCGGATCAGAGCCCCGGTCCGAGGGGGAGTTCGGAGGATGCGCGGGTTGGAGAGTGATAGCTCCGTCACCCTCAGCGGTCCCGTACGAGGTGTAGGTGAACGGCCTCGTAGAGTGGGGGAACCCCGGGCTTTCTTGGAGGTACGGTGGTTCGAGGCTTCTGTCGTTTTAGCACGACGTTTTGCCTCGCGGCAGTCTGTGGAGGGGGAGCGCCTCGGGTGTCTCGGCGAGGAGTCCGAGGAGGATGGGATGCGGCGGAGCTTGTGCGCTTTTCCCCGAGGTGGCTCGACGTGAGGCTCAGGCTGGTCTGGCACATGCGGGGTCGAGGTCGAGGCCGGTTGTAGATGGGCCATTGCAGCGGACAGCTCCGATGAGATCATCGCTCGGAGTAGGTCCTGGAAAACGGGCACGGACAGCATCGAGGGCATGTCCACTGCTTCGGTGCGCTCCACCGGGGGCGACCTCGTATCAGAGTATTCCCGTGTGGTGGAGGCACGGCCCGAAGGCTTGGAGGGCTTCGCCGGGGCTGTGAGCATGGGACTTCCGCCATGCGTCGCCGGTGTCCCCGAGGCTGGCTTCTTCGCTGTTACGGAACCTGAAAAGGGAAGAGGGGACTTACCCGGAGCCGAGGCTTTCTGCTGTCCCGAGGACTTCGGATTCGAGTCTCGAGGCGATGCCGAGGTATTCGGGGCCGAGGTCAAGGCCGGGGCTGACCTCGAGGCCGAGGTAGAGGGTTGGTCGGCGGCGAAGAGATCCGCCATGCGGGCTTTTCTTCAGCGGAGGGCCCGGTTCTGGAAAGTAGCACACTGGGGGCAGGAGTCGGTTGGATGAGCGGCCCCCAGGCAAGCAAGCAGGTAGAAACTCACTAACAGCAAGCAGACCAGCAGATACCCAGCTAGCAGGCAAACCAACACACAGGCAAACCAACACACAGGCAGACCAACACACACTCAGATACCCAGCTAGCAGGCAAACCAACACACAGGCAAACCAAAACACAGGCAGATAAGCAGCTAGCAGGCAAACCAACACTCACATAACTAGTCAGCAGACAAACCAACCAACACAACTTCCTAGCGGAAGGATGGCAGGGAAGACTAGAAGCGCCAAGACTTCAATCAAAACCAGCGCCCCGGCAGCAGAAGAGATCCAGACGAAGACCACAGTTTCAGTTTAGACTGAAGAGGACTCCACCCGTAGGATGAAGGAGGTCTCGGTGCAGACTGAAGCTGTGCCCCAGCTGAAGACTTCGGTCTCTGTGCAGACAGAAGAAGGCTTCCAGCAACCCCATAACGAAGACATCATGCAAGAACTGACGAGTTTGAGGGAAGAAGTGCGACGGCTAAGGAGAATCCGGGAGAACGAGGCATTCATCGACAAAGTCCTTCAGGAACTGTCTCAAGTCTCCGAGCAAGTGCACGAAAACAGGTCCATCCTAGAGCAAGTGCACGAAGACAGGTCCATCCTAGAGACACCAGAACAGACCAGACATGCAACATTAGAAGAGATGACTGGGATACAAGAAGAGACTCGAGACGATGACACCTGGCAAATAGTCACCTCGCCAAGCAAACGCAGAAGGCTGTCCTCCTCTTGGTTCTCTACAAGCAAGTACAGCAACATCACATCGACACCACAGATCGCACTGAGCAATAGATTTCAGCCACTACAGGAAAGAGCCACCAACGGAACTGAGGAGGATATACAGGAGAACCGGCAGACGACCCCAACCCAAGAAACAACAAATCAGCACCCTCCCAAGAAGCGCAGAGTGGTTGTCATTAGGGACTCTATGCTACTGGAAACCGAAGGACCAGTATGCAGACCAGATCTACAATCAAGGGAGGTTTGCTGTCTACCAGGAGCCAGGATCCGAGATGTGACTACCTGCATAGGAAAAATAATCGAGTCCCAAGACCACCACCCGATGCTCCTCATCCACATTGGGACAAACGACACGGCCAGGAACACACCGGAGAAGATAACAGAAGACTTCAGAGCCCTCGGAGAGAAGCTGAAGTAGATGGTCTTCTCCTCCATTCTACCAGTAAGAGACAAGGGAAGAACAAGAGAAGAACGGATCCAGAGGACTAATGAATGGCTAAGAGGATGGTGCAAAGAAATGAACTTCGGCTTCCTGGACCACGGGAGAAGCACTTCAGGGAATGCAGGGACCAGATTGCTTACACCCAACCAGAAGAGGAAAGCATGTCCTGGGCCGACGCCTGACATACTTGCTCCGGAAGGTGAGCTGGGGGAGGGGACCCACTCTCACACTAGTAGGGTAAGTAACTCCATCTTGAAACCAAAGGCAAGTAGGGTAAGTAAATCCATCTTGGAACCAGAGGTAAGTAAACGCGCGTATACCAAAGGAGGAATAAACAATACCGGAAGGGACAAAGGCACAACCAAGGAAAGCAAATTACCTCACATCAATACAAAGGGAGACAAAGCAGGAGACAGGAACATAAGATATCATGAGGGCAACAAGGACAAGATTAATGAAGACAAACTGTCTTGGTCAGAAAGCGGTACACACAAACAAGCAGAATGGAAAGCCATGCATGCTAATGCCCATAGCTTAGGCAATAAAACCCTAGAACTGGAAACAGAAATGAGAAACGCAGACCTTGATGTGGTGGCGATATCAGACACATGGTTCTCAGAAACCCACAGATGGGACATGGTTATACCAGGATACAACTTACTCCGTCACAACAGGGAAGGCAAATCAGGAGGAGGAGTAGCTCTATACATCAGGGAAGACATTAAGGTTACTAAAATCACAGACATCAACTATAAAGGGGAATCCCTCTGGGTGAACCTTGCCAGGGGCACTAATAAATGCCTGTATCTTGGTGTTGTTTATAGGCCACCAAGGCAAGGGGACGATGTGGACAACGGACTAATCGAAGACATTAAGAACATCACACTGCGTGGGGACACAGTGCTGGTGAGAGACTTCAATATGCCCGATGTGGACTGGGACAAACTTACTGCTACAAACAGTGGCAGCAAGAGGCTACTAGACTCCATGCGAGGAGCAAGCCTCAAGCAGTTGGTACTAGAATCCACCAGGGATCGGGCAATCCTGGACCTGTTACTCACCAACAGAGACAGCGTCACAGAAGTAGCGGTGAGAGAAACCTTGGGCTCCAGCACCACAACATGGTGTGGTTCCATCTGAAGAAAGGAGCCACTAGATCAAATACATCAACTAAGGTCCTTAACTTTAAAAGAACCGATTTTCAAAGCATGGGAGACTATGTCCACAAAAAACTGCAAGGGCAAAACACATCAGACAGTGTTGAGGTACTATGGTCAGCCCTGAAATCAACCCTACAAGAAGCAACCAACATATATATACAGTGGTGCCTCGCATAACGAACGCCTCGCACAGCGAACGCTGCGCACAACGAACTTCATGTCTTGCTTCCTACAACGAACTTCGTTTCACACAACGAAGTCGCCCGAGCTGCATCCTTCCGCGCAGGCACTGCGCTTAACTGCCCTCTCTCCGCCTGGCTCCCTGTGCAGTGGCGGACCGTCGGCTCGCAGGGGCCCGGCGCCTACTGCTGATGCGTTGGGGGGGGGCGGAGCTACTCTCGCCGCTTCCCCGATGCTAGAAAAAAAAAAAAAAATGAACAGTTAAGTCCCAGTTTTTGCCACTGAGACTCTGCCCTCTCTCACTGTAAAATTAGACTCTACTTAGTCTGTCTTTAAATTTAAAAAATGTGTGTTGTTTTAAAAAACAATTATGTTTTTAGATGTATCTAAATAAAAATAATAACAAAAAATTTATCTTTTTTTATGTCATCTTAGCATATTTTATGCTACAGAACGAATTATTTTTTTTAACATGTATTGTTATGGGAAAACGCGTTTCACATAACGAACTTTTCGCATAACAAACTTGCTCCTGGAACCAATTAAGTTCGTTGTGTGAGGCACCACTGTATATATAAAAACCGTGAGCAAGCGGCGCAGAATAATTAAACCACAGTGGTTCTCCGAGGAGATTTCAGAACTAGTAAAACAAAAGAAAAAAAGCTTTCATGACCTACAAACAGTCACAACTACCGGAAGCAAAAGAAACCTATATGTTGAAATCTAGGAAAGTTAAAACGTCATGTCAGAGAGGCCAAACTCCGGATGGAAGAAAATATAGCTAGGCAGGTTAAAAAGGGAGATAAATCCTTTTTCAAGTACGTCAGCGACAGGAAGAAGAACACAAGTGGCATCGGGCGCATAAAAAAACCCGACGGTAACTTTGCAGACTCGGATGCAGACAAAGCAGAACTGCTAAATAACTACTTCTGCTCAGTATTCACTTGTGAAGCACCGGGATCTGGACCTCAGCTACAGACAATGGGGAGCTTGAAGGATCCATTCTGGGATTTTGAATTTACCTCGGGCAGTGTCTACCAAGAACTGACAAAATTAAAGATCAATAAAGCTTTGGGTCCGGATAATTTACACCCCAGAGTGCTTCGAGAATTGAGAGATGTCCTGGCGGAGCCGTTAGCCGAGATTTTCAATTTATCCCTTAGCAAGGGAAGAGTTCCCTTGGACTGGAAAATCGCCAACGTTATTCCTCTTCACAAAAAGGGATGCAGGTCAGAGGCTGAGAATTACAGACCGATAAGTCTCACTTCAATAGTGTGTAAACTAACGGAGACAATGATCAAAAACAGATTAGACACGTTTCTGGACGAGGAAAACTTAAGGGACCCCCACCAACATGGTTTTACGAAGGGAAGGTCTTGCCAATCCAACCTGATAAGCTTTTTTGACTGGGGGTAACAAAAAAGCTGGACGGTGGGGTGTCCCTTGACATCGTGTACTTGGACTTTAGTAAAGCTTTTGATAGTATTCCACACCACAGGTTATTGAACAAGATGAACGCGATGGGACTAGGAAGAATGCTGACTGCATGGGTAGAAGACTGGCTTAGTGACAGACTTTAAAGGGTGATGGTAAACGATACTCTCTCAAAATAGTCAAAAGTGACCAGTGGAGTGCCGCAGGGCTCGGTCTTGGGCCCAATGCTATTTAATATCTTTGTAAGGGATCTGACTCAAGAACTTCAAGGCAAAATTGCGTTATTTGACGACGATGCTAAACTATGCAACGTTGTGGGCAGGGCAACTGAACCTAACAGTGCAACCGCGCAAAACACTATGGAACAAGACCTACTTTTGCTAGAACAATGGTCCAGTACTTGGCAACTAAACTTTAATGCCAAAAAATGTAAGGTGATGCATCTTGGCAGCAGGAATCCTTGCACTACATACACCCTAAATGGAGAAAACTTAACAAAGACTAAAGTAGAAAGGGGCTTGGGAGTAATCATCCGTAAAGACATAAAGGCTGCAAATCAGGTGGAGAAAGCATCAACAAAGGCTAGACAAATGCTTGGCTGCATCAGAAGAAGCTTTATCAGCCGAAAACCCGAAGTTATATTGCCATTATACAGATCCATGGTGAGACCGCACCTGGAGTACTGTGTCTAGTTTTGGAGGCCACATTACCAAAAGGATGTGAAGAGAATTGAGTCAGTTCAGAAAATGGCCACAAGGATGGTCTCAGGACTTAAAGATCTTTCATATGAAGATCATTTGAGCAGTCTGCGTTTATACTCGCTCGAGGAGCGCCGAGAAAGGGGGGACATGATAGAAACTTTCAAGTACATAACAGGCCGCATCAAGGAGGAGGAGGAAATCTTCACTCTTACGGGTCCCACGGTGACAAGAGGACATCCACTAAAACTTAGGGGAGGAAGATTTCATGGGGACACCAGGAAATACTTCTTTACCGAGAGGGTGATTGATATATGGAATGGTCTTCCACATCAGGTAGTCGAGGCTAGTAGCACGCTCGATTTCAAGAGACGATGGGACAAACATGTGGGGTCGCTACAAAGGTATGGTAGAGGATAGTTTCTCAAGGGTGGAAGAGATCATGATTGGGCAGACTTGTTGGGCCGTCGGCCCTTTTTTTCCGTCATATTCTATGTTTCTATGAGTTGAAACAGAAGGGAGAACCATGGGTGTCGGGGCCACCGAGAAGCTATCAGAATCATGGTGGTATGCGTGGACTTGAGCCTGACGAGAGTTTTCAGAATCAGAGGGAATGGAGGGAACGCATACAAAAAAAGGTTCGTCCAATCCAGCAGAAAAGCATCCGCCTCAAGCCTGAGAGGGGTGTAAACCCTGGAGCAGAAGCGGGGCAACTTGTGATTGAGAGGGGATGCGAACAGATCGACATTCGGAGTCCCCCAACAAGCAAACACCTGACGTAGGGTCAAGGAATGGATGGACCACTCGTGAGGCTGCAGAAGACGACTCAACTTGTCCGCCAGACAACTGTGCTGGCCCTGAATGTAGACCGCTTGAAGAAATATGTTGCGGTGGATGGCCCAATCCCAGAGCCGCATCGCCTCCTGGCAAAGGGACAGGGACCCCA
Organism: Geotrypetes seraphini; assembly: GCF_902459505.1. Classification (NCBI taxonomy): domain Eukaryota; kingdom Metazoa; phylum Chordata; class Amphibia; order Gymnophiona; family Dermophiidae; genus Geotrypetes; species Geotrypetes seraphini. The sequence goes on from NC_047084.1 coordinate 372,258,229, forward strand.
TTCCCACTGTTTGTTGATATAATACATGGCGACCTGGTTGTCCATGCGGACCAGCACCACTCAGTCGCGATGCAGGTGACAAAAAGCTTTCAGGGCAAGGAAAATCGCTTAAAGCTCCAGAAGATTGATGTGAAAAAGGCGGTCGGCACTGGATCAAAGACCCTGAGTGCGAAGACCGTCCAGATGAGCACCCCAAGCATAGGCTGACGAGTCCGTCATCAGGACCTTCTGCGGAGGAGGAGCATGAAATAGAAAACCTCTAGAAAGATTGGAAGAGAGCATCCACTAACGGAGAGACTGCTTCAACAAAGGAGTCATGACAATGAGTCGAGACAGGGTCCCGATCCTGGTTCCATTGGGACGCTAGAGTTCATTGAGGAATACGGAGGTGAAGTCTGGCAAAAGGAGTCACGTGAACCGTGGAGGGCAAGTGCCCTAGAAGGACCATCAGGAGCCGAGCTGAGGCCGAAGACAGATGGACCACCCTCTGGCATAAACAAACAAGGGCCTCCTGACAAGGCCGAGGCAAGAAGGAGTGGAGACGAACCGTGTCCAGGACCGCTCTGATGAATTCCAGAGACTGAGATGGACAGAGGTGGGACTTGGGGAAGTTCACCTCGAAGCCGAGACTCTGAAGGAGCAAGATGGTCCGATTCGTCGCTCGCAGAACTTCGTGGCGCGAGGACGCTTTGATCAGTCGTTGAGGTAGGGAAACACCTGCAGGCCGCGGAGACGCAGGGCCGCAGCTACCACAACTAGACACTTCGTGAAAACCCTCGGAGAGGCCGCCAGGCTGAAGGGAAGAACACGGTATTGGAGGTGGAGATCCCCCATCCGGAATCTCAGATACCGGCGAAAGGCCGGGTGTATTGGAATGTGCGTGTACGCCTCCTTGAGGTCCAGTGAGCACAGCCAGTCCCCCTCGTCCAAGACGGAGTACATAGTAGGAAGGGTGAGCATTCTGAACCGTTCCCTGACCAGAAACTTGTTCAGAGCACAGAGGTCCAGGATCGGATGCAAATCCCCCGTCTTCTTGGGTACCAGAAAGTACCGGGAATAAAATCCAGTGTTCCACCAGAAAGAACAGGGAACCACCTCAACCGAAGGCAAAGAAGGGCCTGAGCTTCCTGCAGAAGGAGAGGCAGCTGAGACCGAGCAGAAGGAAACTCTCTTGGAGGCAGGTCCAGGGGTACGTGACTGAAGTGAAGGGAGTACCCCTACCGAATGATAGAAAGCACCCAACTGTCGGTGGTAAGACTTTCCCACTGGGCATAGAAATGATGGAGATGACCCCCGATGGGGAGGGGGGAAGGCTCCAGGAGGAAGGGAGCCCGAAGGCTCGGACCAGAATTGTCAAAAGGACGGCCCAGTTTTCGCCGGAGCTGGCGACTGGGTCTTAGTTTGATGTTGCTGCTGCTGCTGCGGCCGCTTCGGAGGACGTCGAAAGAAGGCAGGCGTAGATTTCTATGGGTACCTCCGGGGATGAATTTTGTATTGCCGAGCCGGAGGGGCCTTCAGCTTAAGTGTCACCAAAGAGGCGAAGGACCGTTCATGGTCCGACAGGCGCTTGGTGGCCTCTTCGATGGAATCATCGAAGAGCTCATGACCCACACAAGGGATATTGGCAAGACGATCCTGTAGATTCGGATCCATATCCACAATGTGGAGCCAAGTGAGGCGACGCATGGTGATCGCAAAGGCCGTGACCCTCGAGGACAACTCGAAGGCGTCGTAGGCCGCCTGAAACATATAGAGGTGGAGCTGGGAAAGGGTCTCCTCGAGGAGACAAAACTCCTGATGCCGAGAATCCGGTAAGTCCTCCCAGAACGAGCGGAGGGCGTCCACACAGAACCGGAGGTAGGACATGAAGATAAAGTTATAGTTAGAAACACAGAAGATGACGGCAGTTAAGGGCCATAGCCCATCAGGTCTGCCCACTCTACTGACCCACTCCCAAGTCTACTATCCTAGGGATCCCACTCCTGGTGACAGGTTCCCTTGGCTTAACCCTATAAGGGATCCCACATGGGCATCCCATTTGCTCTTAAATTTTTGGTGAGCCAACTTCGACACCTCTGACCTTGGTCTCAACCCAGTCTCAGTCTGACCAGCCTGAGCGTCCCCTCGTATCTCGAGGCCATATGCCACCTGTGACTTTTCGGGGATCCAGACCAGGGGGACGTTTTTCCTCCGCTACTATGTCGAGGTTTGTCCCTCCTAAAAAGCCATCATTGAGTTTTGGTAAAGACGGCGACCAAACTTGTCCATCATACGGCCCTCCCGGCCTGGAGGGATGGCAGCGTAAACCTTAGAGGGGTTGGACTTCTTCAAGGAAGCCTCAACCACCAAGGATTGATGAGAAAGCTGAGAACTTTCAAACCCCTTTACCGGGATCGTCCAGTAAAGGAACTCCAACTTAGAGGGAATGGCCGTGACCGCATAAGGGGTCTCCAGGTTCCAGAGAAAAGTTTTCCGGAGAACCTGGTGCAATGGCAAGCGCAGTGCCTGACGGGGCGGATAAGCAAAACCCATTTCTGCCAGATATTCCTGGGTATAACGGGACTCAGACTGGAGGTCCAGTTTCAAGGCCCTACCCATGTCAGAGATGAAACGAGCAAAGGAGGAGTTTCGAGAAGAATACTCATCCTCCTGCGGGGATCCCGAATGAGATCTGGGGGCAGCCGAGAAAGAGGGAGTCCCATGAATGGGAGACCGAAGAGGCCCAACTAAAGTGTCTGGTGAGCCGAGGAAGACCCCAGGATCCAAGAAAGTAGTTGGCGAAGCCTCGGAGAAGACAGGGCAAAGGAAAATTCCTCCACCAGCTTCGAAGACCCCTTAGAGGCTGGTAGCTGCCTCGATGGGGAACACATACTAGAGTCCAACTCAAGGACAAGCGTGTGCCTGGAAGGCTTCGCGGTCAGAGACCTGCCCCGAAGGGGCGGAGAAGACTGGGGCTTTTTAGGAGGGACAAACCTTGACATAGTAGCGGGGGAAATACGTCCTCCTGGTCTGGATCCCCGAAAAGTCACAGGTGACTCGGGGGATGAAGAATCGCTCGAGGGAACCCGGTGAGTCTTGCGGGCATGGCCTCGAGATACGAGGGGACGCTCAGGCTGATCAGAACGAGACTGGGTCGAGACCGAGGTCAGAGGCGTCAAAGTTGGCTCACCACCGAGGAAAGCTGCGTAGTAAATATAGCCTTAAGCATGTCCTCGAACACAGGCACCGAGACCAAAGGTGGTTGGGTCTTAGGTGTAGCAGTGCGCTCTTTTGGGGGCGACCTCGAGGAAGAGTATTCCCTACGTGAGGAGGCACGCTTAGAGTGATGTCTCGAAGACGCTGACGAGGCGGCACTGACATGAGATTTCTTTGCCGGCACACCTGAGGAGGAAAGAGGAGACTTACCCGAGGCCGGAGTAACAGGAGGGGCCGAGGCCGGAGCCTACGAGGCCGACGAGGACATCGAGGCCGAGGCACCCAATGAGGGCGCCGAGGCCGAGCTAGAGGCCTGTCCCGCATGATCCATGGGGCCAAAGAGTTGGAGAATCTTGGCCACCCACCTACGAAGAGCCCACAGTTGCAAAGTCGCACAACTCTGCACCCAGGCACTCCACACACTAATGATGAGGGTCGGTGATGGAGATAACCCGGTTGCACTTAGTACAGTTTTTAAAGCCGGAACGAGGCCAGGACATAAGAAAAAATACGGCCGCGGCCCCACGAGGCCAGGCGGCCAAAGTAAGACCGGGTAACCCGGTCAAAAATATACGAACTGGAAAAATCGAAAAAGAAAGGAAAACAAAGACGCTGGCACAGCGACTCAACCTAAACTAACCAAAAAAGCCATGGTGCAAGAGGGACAACGAGATCACGCAAAGAGAGGGAGCAGTGCTTCTGGCTCCGCAGGAAACAGAGAACTGAGGCCACGCTGAGGAGACGCATGCCCTAAGTCTGGGGGGAGGGCATGCACATATGCGCGGGCCAATCGCAAGCTTGAAGGTGTTCAAGCAAGTCTGCTTGCGAAAACGTCCGCTAGGGGGCTCCGTCGGTGACGTCACCCACATGTTGAGAATATGCTGCCTGCTTGTCCTGGGATAATGATGGAAATGATTTGTCAATTGAAAGCCTTATGTGTAATTATGCATGTTTGTTAAATGGAAACTGCTGAGATAGGCAGTATATAATTTTTTTAAAATAAATTTAAATAAAGTTGAGTGGAATGCTTTCTAAAGAGAACTCAAACCTACTGAATAAACATTGGAACTTCAGTTTGCCTAGCAGCTATGTCATCTAAATTCTTTGAGCTATACTAGCTTAACTGGTTTTTCAGAGGATTGAAGTTATTTTAGACTTTTAATCATGACTTGGTCTGTAGTGGAATAGCAGATTTCTTTTATGCCTACTTTCTAAAGAAAAAGAAGGTCTGCAAGTCGTTTGTGTTCCATGGTTTGTTTGGGGTTTGTTTGGGGGAGAGGGTTTGGGAGGAGGGGTTGATGTCTTAGGGACTGAATCTTCAGGTGTAAATTAGGTATACAGTACATGAGCTCATTTTTGGGCTCAGTCTGTTGGAGTGTTTACATTTCACCTCCAGGTGTTCAGCTCCTTCAAACACAGATGTTCCAGATGTCCCTCAGGAACTACAGTAGTATTGAATAAAATGCAAGACTCATTTCCTTTTAGCAAGCCTTTTCATAATACCTCAAGAATGAATCCTTACATAAGTGATGTAAACCCTGTACTGTATTTACTAGTGCAAATTCCATTAAAAACAAATTGTGTACAATATACTAATTAGCACTTCATTAAGACCCTTCTTTCTGACTCATTTCCTTTTAATTCTTGATGCAATGTTTGTGGTTTCTGAAAGCTCCCCTTCCTCCTCATTAACCACTCACTATTTTGCATAGGCTGCTGTACTGATTCTCATCAGATTCCCAACCAGGCAGCTAAAAATGGGAAATGAGTTTTTTTAAATCATACAGCCATAACAAATACAAAATATGTTAGGAGAAAGAAGAGCAACAGAACCAAGTTAAAAAGTAAATTGATGTTCAGATGAATCACAGGAACTGCTGCTGTTAAGGACCATGAGTTGCTCTTATCTAGAGTTTCTAATTCAGATCTAGCCCCACGGAATGGCTCTGTAACTGTGCGAGGATGACACTATTTTGGTACTATAGTTTCATAATTTATATGAATTTTGATTAAAACACTGTCTCTAACCTCACTTGCAAATTTTATTTTAAATTTAAACAACTGTTTTATTTTCAGCTGATCTGTTTTGAAATCTTGATTTCTATTAAACTAAATTCCCTTTTTTGCAATACACTTGTGCCAAAAAGGAACTCTGGAGTGGTTCAAACGTTAAGAAGCACCCAAGAAAGGAAAAACCTCCAAAAGGAAGCAGAAGCCACAGGAGAAGATGTCCGTAGCACCTGGATAAGAGAAGAAACAACCTGCTTCGCATAACCCTTACACGTCAGCCAAGATTTTTCAAAAAACTAGGTCGTAATACTAAAGTAGTACAAATATCCATGTTGATCGGACACTAGGTGAGCAAAGCCGGAGATACCAGGAAACTTCTTAGTCCGGCTGTCGAAAGACTCATCAAATCCGCATAGTAAGGATGGCACCGCCAATCCAGAGATTCTACAAATACTGTACCCGGAAAGCGAGCTTGAGATGGCAAATCCAAGCCATCATCAGCCAGCGGAAAACACTGAAAAAGAGAAGGCAGAGGCGAGAAAGGAGCCATGCAGCTACCCCCTCTAACTCCCACTCCCTGGGCCCGCCGAAGAAGCTAGGAAGCTTAGAATTGAGAGACGAGGCCATGAGGTCTAGGTCAAGGAGATCTCACGTCCATAAAAGGAGCTAGAACGCCTGAGCCACAAATCTCAATATCCAGGATGCAGAAGATTACACTATTACTAACATGCACACTTTCAAGAGCGTACACAGCGCTGTACACTGTAACATACAAGAAATGGGCCATGCTCAGATTCCGCGGAGAGAAAGTCTATCCAAACTCTTATCCTGATCCATAAAAGGATCTGCCAACAGAAGACGAAGATGAGAGTCCACCCATTGAAGCAGACCAACTTCACCTGCCAACTGAGTACAACACCTATTGCCCAAGCTGTAAAGAAATACCCCCATCCTAATACTGACCAAAAGGACCCTGAGCGGCAATCCGGAAGAATGATCTGAAGCTCCAGAAAGGTAGCCTGACCCTGCTCAAGAGTAGAAGAATGAACAAGTACTGAGTCGCCTCTGAAGACCAGACTCCTGGAGCTGAGGATGGAAGCCACCGAGCCCCCCAACCCGACAGCCCGGGATGGTTGGTGGTCATGAGCTAGTCCAGCAAAGACCGAGGCATGCCTTGAAAAGAGAAATCGCGCTGAGCCACCAAATCATACAGAGCGATGCAGGAGGAGCATACCAAATAATTGGAGCCCTGAGATACCGGGAACCACCGGAACAAAAGCGACTGCTGTAGCGTAAGAAGGGGAAAGCAAGCCGAAGTTCCCAGTGGAGTCAGCAATATGGATCCCAGAAACTGTACAGAATCCCATACTCTTAGTCATGGTAAGCGAAGAAGAATACCAATCCGAGACCGACACCCCACGCCCAAGTCTCCGGAAAGAAACACATGCCTCTCCTATATGAATAAAAACATTACCCCAATATACCTATAAATAGTACAGAAGAAAAGAGCGCTGTGCAAATTCGAAGATGCACGTGTAAAGAACTGAGGAAAAGATACCACCCTTTTCGTGTCAGTCAAATGGCCCGACTGGAAATCGTCCGAATCAAGCAGGCAGTCAAGAAGAAATTAGATGAATCGCCTGGTAGCGCCAAAACGGTACCACCGCCCACATCACCTAAAACGTTCGTGAAGCCTTGGGTAGGCGAAATGTGCCAAAACCGAAAGCGCTGCTCCAAGAGAGGCAGGCAAACCAAGTGCCGATTCGGAGTCCATAGAGAAAATGTAAATCTACTCCCAGGTTGTCTGCAGAAATGTGTAACCCCGAGAAACTAATTCAGCAGAATGGGATCCAGCCTGCCCAATGCCCCCGTCTCGGGCACCATGCAGTAAGTGGAACAACGTCCCTTAGTTCCCGAAGAATTACAAGAACTGTCCTGAGGACCAGTAACACTGAAAAGGGAAACACAAAACATAGAGACTCCAAGAACGAACTGGAAACCTGAGGAGGATGCAAAGATGCAAGAATCCTGAAAAATTTTCACAGCCCCCTGACCTGACATGAGAAAGCCTTAAGAGTCATTGGAAGAAGTCAAGATCCCCTCAGAATGAAGTGCAGAAGGTCAGGGAATGGCAGGATGAGACTATAGGATCTGTAAGAGATTCTCCTAGGAAAAATCAAGTTTCACAATGTAAAGAGGAATATACTGGAACCATGAAAACAGTACTAACCCCATGCAACATGAGCGAAATACGTATGCCCTTAAAAGTGAATACGTACTAGACTCAATCAAGATGCTGCATCTACCGCCCCGTGGAAAACAACAGCATCCTTACAGGTATCAGACAAAGCTCACATTGCTAAAGCACAGTTACTTACCGTAACAGGTGTTATCCAGGGACAGCAGGCATATATTCTCACATGTGGGTGACGTCATCTACGGAGCCCCGACGCAGACAGCTTTTCAAGCAAACTTGATTGAAGATTCAAGTTTGCTGAGCTGCACCACGCATGTGTGCCTTCCTGCTCCATTAGAGGGCGCATCCTCTCCTCATGGTCTCCAGTTCCTATAACCAGCAAAGAAGCCAACCTTGGGGAGGAGGGCGGGTTGTGAGAATATATGCCTGCTGTCCCTGGATAACACCTGTTACAGTAAGTAACTGTGCTTTATCCCAGAACAAGCAGGCATGATATTCTCACATGTGGGTGACCTCCAAGCCAATGAAAAAGGGATGGAGGGAAGTTGGCAATTTAAGAAAACAGATTACGCAAAACCGATTGACCAAAACGGCCATCGCTCCTGTACAGAGTATCCAGACAGTAGTGGGAGGTGAAAGTATGAACCGAAGACCACGTGGCAGCCTTGCAAATATTCTCAATAGGCGTGGACCTGAGGAAAGCTACAGAAGCTGCCATCGCTCGGACCCTATGTCCCGTTACTCGACCATGCAGCGCGAGACCAGCCTGAGCGTAGCAAAAAGAAATACAAGCAGCCAACCAGTTGGACAAGGTGCGCTTGGAAACTGGGCGTCCCAACTGATTATGGTCAAAGGACAAAAACAATTGAGGAACCGTCCGAAGAGACTGAGTGTGTTGAAGATAAAAAGCCAACGCTCTCTTACAGTCAAGAGTGTGAAGCGCCACCTCCCCAGGATGAGAGTGGGGCTTGGGAAAAAACACTGGCAAAACAATGGACTGATTGAGGTGAAAATCAGACACCACTTTAGGCAAAAACTTAGGATGAGTGCGGAGAACCACCTTATCATGATGAAATACAGTAAAAGGCGGATCCGCCACCAAGGCCTGCAGCTCACTAACCCGTCGAGCAGAAGCGAGTGCAAGCAGAAAAATCACCTTCCAAGTGAGAAACTTGAGATGAGACTTATCCATAGGCTCAAAAGGAGGTTTCATAAGTTGAGCCAGAACCACATTAAGATCCCAAACCACAGGAGGAGACTTAAGAGGAGGATGGACGTTCAAGAGACCTCTCATGAAACGAGAAACCAAAGGATGAAGGGAGAGGGACTTTCCCTCCAGGTGCCGATGGAAAGCAACAATCGCACTAAGATGCACCCGAATAGAAGTTGTCTTCAGACCGGACTGAGACAAATGAAGCAAATACTCCAGAACCGAAGACATAGGAACCGACACCAGATCCAGATGATGAGAGGAACACCATGAGGAGAATCTGGTCAACTTCTGAGAGTAGCAGAGTCTAGTCGAGACTTTATGAGAAGCCTCCAAGACCTCCTGAACTGATTGAGATAAAGGAGGAGAAGTCAGGTGGAAAGGAACCAAGCAGTCAGATGTAGAGACTGAAGATTGGGATGCAAAAGTGAACTCCGACTCTGAGACAGCAGAGAGGGAAAAACAAGTAGAAGCAGAGGCTCCCTGGCACTGAGTTGAAGAAGCAGGGAAAACCAGGGCTGGCGAGGCCATCGAGGAGCAATCAGAATCAGGGTGGCCCGCACCGACTTGAGGTGTACCAGCGTCCGCAGGATCAGAGGAAACGGCGGAAACGCGTAGAGGAACCCCCCTTCCCAATCGAGGAGAAAGGCGTCGGCCTCGAGACGATCCGGGGAGTACATCCGGGAGCAAAAGCGAGGCAATTTGTGATTGACGGGGGAGGCGAACAGATCTATCTGAGGAGTCCCCCAGCGCTCGAACACCTGTTGCAAGACCCGAGAATGAAGCGACCACTCGTGCGGCTGGAGGAGGCGGCTGAGCTTGTCCGCCAGACAGTTCCGCTCCCCCTGAATGTAAACCGCTCGAAGGAAGATGTTTTGGGATATCACTCACTCCCAGAGACGAAGAGCTTCCTGACACAGGGACCAGGACCCCGTCCCCCTTGTTTGTTTACATAATACATCGCCACCTGATTGTCCGTACGGACGAGAACCACCCGGTCGTGAAGCAAGTGCCGGAAGGCCACAGCGGCTAGATAAATGGCTCGAAGTTCCAACACGTTGATGTGACAGTGACGATCCTCCGCCGACTACATCCCCTGAGTGCGCAGCCCATCCAGATGTGCCCCCCCCCAAGCGTACTCCGAAGAGTCCGTAGTCAGGACCTTGTGGTGCGAAGGGGCGAGAAAAAGCAAACCCCTGGCAAGATTGGAAGAGTTGGCCCACCAACGGAGCGATCGTCTCAAAGAAGGAGTCACCATCACGGGACGGGATATCGGGTCCCGGTCCTGACGCCACTGAGAGGCCAACGTCCACTGAGGTATCCGCAGATGCAGTCGAGCGAACGGTGTGACATGGACCGTAGAAGCCATATGACCGAGTAGAGTCATCATGCGTTTCGCTGAGACCGAGGCCCGCAGCGAAACCTGCTGACTCAGACTGACCAGCGCCTCTAATCGAGGAGGAGGAAGGAAGGAATGGAGGCGAACCGTGTCCAGCACGGCCCCGATGAACTGCAAGGACTGAGAGGGGCACAGCTGGGATTTTGGAAAGTTTATCTCGAACCCCAAACCCTGAAGGAAGATAATAGTCTGTCATGTCGCTGAGATAACCCCCTCCCTGGACGGCGCTTTGATCAACCAGTCGTCCAGGTAGGGAAATACCTGAAGACCCCGGCTCCGCAAGGCCGCTGCGACCATCACGAGGCACTTCGTGAAGACTCGAGGGGACGAGGCCAGACCAAAGGGGAGGAACCGATACTGTAGATGGTACTCTCCCACCTGGAAGCGCAGAAACCGGCGATACGCAGGTAGGTCTCCTTCAGATCGAGGGAGCAGAGCCAATCCCCCTCGTCCATCAAGGGATAAAGAATCGGAAGGGAAAGCATCAGAAACTTTTCCCTCACCAGGAATTTGTTGAGGCGTCTCAAGTCCAGAATCGGGCGCAGGTCCCCCGTCTTCTTCGGTACCAAGAAGTAACGGAAGTAAAACCCCCGCCCCCGTTGACTAGGGGGGACCACTTCCACCGTCCGCAGGCGAAGAAGGTCTCGAGCCTCCGAGAGAAGGAGGGACAACTGCGCCCGATTGGGAGGACACGCGCTCGGAGGGCTGTCGGGAGGAAGCTCCCGAAAGTTGAGCGAGTAACCTGATGATATCACACCCAGGACCCATGCGTCCGACGTGATGGCTTCCCAATGGGGATAAAAGGCTCTGAGACGGCCCCCGATGGGAAGAAGGCCTGGCGGCTGTGCGGAGGGGGCCCGCCCCCATCCGCTCATCCCGTCAAAAAGACGGAGACGGCTTGGCCGCAGCAGCCGGTTGGGACTTGGGCAGAGCCCTAGGGTGTGCCTGCTGACGCCGAGGCGGAGGTCGGGAAAAGGCCGGCGTAGACTTTTGAGGATAGCGGCGCGGAGGAGTCCGGAATGGTCTCTAAGTGGACAGCTTCAGCTTCGGCCTGACCAGTGCAGCAAACGACCTCTCGTATTCCGAAAGGCGTTTTGTAGCCGCCTCAATGGTGTCATCGAACAACTTCTTACCGACACAGGGGAGGTTCGCCAATCAATCTTACAGATTCGGGTCCATGTCGACCAGGCACAGCCAAGCGAGCCGTCGCATGGCCACGGCAAAGGCGGAGACCCTGAAGGACAGCTCAAAGCCATCATATGCTGCATGGAAGAGATGGAGCCTCAGGTTGGAAAAATCTTCCAGGAGCAGGCCAAACGCCCCACGGCGGGAAGCCTGCAAGTCCGCCTGATAAGCCGCCAACAGACCAATCAGGTGTTTCAGATAAGATGTAAAGATAAACGCATAATTGAGGACCCCAGAGGCCATCATAGATATTTGATAAAGCCTGTGGCTGAACTTATCAAGGGTCCGCCCCTCACGCCCCGGAGGGACCGCCGCTGAGACCCGGGAGGGGGTGAGATTTTTTCAAGGAAGATTCCACCAGCAACAACTGATGGGACAACTGCGGGTGCTCAAACCCAGGACAAGGAACCGTTTGATACTTCGACTCCATCTTAGAGGGGACAGCCGTCACCATATAGGGAGTCTCCAGGTTTCTAATAAAGGTCTGCCGGAGCACAGGGTTCAACGGCAGCCTGAGGGACTCTCTAGGCGGAGACAGCATATCCAGCTCCGCCAGATACTCTTTGGAATAACGAGAAACCGATTGGAGGTCGAGGTCAAGCGCCCGGCCCATGTCCTGGATGAACCTGGTAAATGACGGCAGACACGAACCCCGAGCCTCGAGTGGCGACCCCGAGTGAGACCACCTCGGTGCAGAGAAGGAAGGGGAAGCCTCCCTAGAGTAATGAGGCTCCCGGTCCGTAACCCGCTCAGACCCTCCAGATGCACACAAAGAACGCTCCGGGGTCGAGGACCTCCGTCGCCTCGAGGAGCCCCTCAGAGACGACCCTGGGGTACTCGGCACCGACCGATGACGGGTGGGAGACCGATCCCCAAACTCCCTCGGCGAAAGCCTCGAACCTCGGACCGGAGCCCCGGACCGAGGGGGAGTAAGTAATAGCCAAGGATTAGTCAGAGATAACTCTGAAACCCTCAGCGGTCCTCCAGCACGTGAAGTCGGGAAGCGACCCCGCTTCGGAGGAGAACTACGGGCCTTCTTAGACCTGCCCGAGGTCTCGGCGTGCCTCGAGCGGCGCTTCGCCCCGCGGAGCCCCGTCAGGGAAGACCGCCTCGAGGCCCGGGGTGAAGAGTCCGAGGACAAAGAAAGACGCCGAGACCGGCGCACCTTGCACCCAGGCACCTCAATGCGAGGCTCAGGCTGGTCCGGCGCACGCGAGGTCGAGGTCGGTTGCAGATGGGCCAGCGCAGCGGACAGCTCTGACGAGATCATCGCCCGGAGCATGTCTTGGAAGACCGGCACGGACAGCATCAACGACATGTCCGAGGCCGAAGTGCACTCCACCGAGGGCGACCTCGATTTAGAGTATTCCCTTGTGGTGGAAGTCCCGAGGACTTGGAGGACTTCGCCAGGGCCACAGGCAGAGAACTCTCACCATGCCCGGCCGGTGTCCCCAAGGCTGGCTTCTTGACCGGCGCAGGACTTGCAGGAGGAAGAGGGGACTTACCCGGAGCCGAGGACTTCTGCAAACCCGAGGTCTTCGGGGTCGAGTCTCGAGGCGGGACCGAGGTACCCGAGGCCGAGGTCAAGGCCGTGGCCGAAGCCGACCTTGAGGCCGAGGTCAAGGGCTGGTCGGCGGCAAACAGATCCGCCATGCGGGATTTTCGTCGAAGGAGGGCCCTGTGTTGAAATGTAGCACACCGGGGGCAGGAATCGGTGGGATGATCGGCCCCCAAGCAACGAATGCACCAACGATGCAGGTCTGTTAATTAAACGAGACGCTCGCACCGGGTGCACTTCTTAAATCCGGTCAAAGGCCTGGACATATAGCAACGAACAGGCCGCGGCCAATCAAGGCAGCGCGGCCGCGACAACCCCCGGCCCCCGGGCGGTCAAAAACTCGCAAAGCAGGAGAAAAAGAAAATAATAAACTACTCGCGCACAGCGACTCTCTGCTCAAAAAACAAGAAAGCCGCGGTGCTAGAAGGCACTTTGGGCAGAGACAAAAAGTATAGGACTTCGTGGCTCTGCGGAAGAAAACGAACTGGAGACCACGAGGAGGGGATGCGCCCTCTAGTGGAGCAGGAAGGCACACATGCGTGGTGCAGCTCAGCAAACTTGAATCTTCAATCAAGTTTGCTTGAAAAGCTGTTCGCGTCGGGGCTCCGTAGATGACGTCACCCACATGTGAGAATATCATGCCTGCTTGTCCTGGGATAATGAGAGCTTCAGGGATGAGGCTAACAGCCACATAGCGCATGATCCTCCGCGGGTTTGATAGAATAGGTAACTGGCTCCTGGTTAAAAGGAGCTGTACAGCCCTTCCTGTCTGGTCGGGGGGCCCGTCTAGCATGTGCCATGAGAAAATGGTGACAGGAGAAACCAGCGTGATAAGCATGGAAATCTGAAGTCCAGGCCCCCTCAGAAATAGAGAAAGAGAGTCCTGGCCGCAGGAAGATGCGCAGTGTCATTATGCCCATAGAGACAGCCCGAACTTGGAAACTGTTTGTACTACCTTTAGGCATATATATCCTGTGCCACTACTAGACACATGCAGCTCAGCACAGAGGCCCAAATAAGGACAGTTACCAACAGACAAAGGCTCAATCTGCAGGGACCCCAAGAGACAATGAGATACCTGTGTGAAATACAGGGCACTATCTTACTGCTGATCTCACTGTGCCGTGAGTTGCCGTATGTCGCCCTAGTCCGGAGACAAACCGAGACTGGGTGACCTAGCACAGGTCAGAGTCTCTCTGGTAAACCCCTTGAGTGCTAACCCCAGAGTCCGATTAAACAAGCAGCTTCCTTCAAGGGAGTACAGCAGGAACACAGACATAGACATATAAATCTGCCCAAGCTTGTCCCAAAGCTGGTGAAACACATACAACTTGTCTGAACCGGAAAGGAGAGGCCCGGGCATACCCTGACCAAAGTCAGCTGGAAACAAACTACCGGAACGCTGCAGCTCTCCCGCCATCGCCGAAGACCCAAGCGCATGCCTGATTCTTGCTGACACGTGGCCGCTGCATCAACGCTCCTAGAAACATAGTCGGATTCGAGCCCCGCAAAATTTACCCTGCCGCGGCTTGCATAGAAAGAAAATCAGACTCGGGTAATAACCAGAAGAACGGCCCACAGCGCCGGAAAAAACATGTCCCATCTCATGCGTGCTGCTATAAACCGGCACCTGCACAATCAGCTGCACACCGATGAAAGAGAGCCTCAGAATAAACAGGACTACTGCCAGCCCCCATCCGCGCAGCCCGTCAAAAAGACGGCGCGGGCTTAGACACCGCACGGGTCTGAGGCTTGGGAGGAGCCCGCTGCTGCTGCTGGCGGCGAGGAGGCAGGCGTAGACTTCTGCAGTTACCGCCGGGGCGGCAGCCGTAAGCCTTAGGAGGAGTGGGCTTCGGCTTGGGCCGCACCAAAGAAGCGAAGGATCGCTCGTGCTCCGAGAGGCGCTTGGTGGCCGACTCGATCGAGTCGTCGAAAAGTTCATTTCCCAAACAGGGAAGATTGGCCAGACGATCCTGGAGGTTAGGGTCCATGTCCACAATGCGGAGCCATGCCAAACGGCGCATGGCTACCGCAAAGGCGGAGACCCGGGAGGACAGTTCAAAAGCATCATAAGCCGCATGGAACAGGTGCATACGAAGCTGCGAAAGGGAATCCACCAGGCGCCCAAAATCCGCCTGACGAGAGGCGGGCAAGTTACCCTGAAAGGCGGGCAAGGACTTGATCAGAACCTTAAGGTACGAGGTAAAGGTGAAGTTATAGTTCAAGACCCGATTGGCCATCATAGAATTTTGGTAGAGATGCCTGCCAAATTTGTCCATTGTCCTCCCCTCCCGGCCAGGCGGGACCGCCGCAGAGACCCTGGAGGGGTGAGACTTCTTCAGGGAAGACTCCACCAGCAAGGACTGGTGGGAAAGCAAGTGCCTTCTCAAACCCCGGGCAAGGGACGGTCCTGTACTTCAACTCCATTTTGGATAGAATGGCCGGGAACGCATAGGGGGTTTCCAAATTCTGGATGAAAGCTTGGTGCAGCACCGGATTCAAAGGGAGCCGCAGGGACTCCCGAGGAGGAGAAGGCTGGTCCAACTCCTCCAAGAACTCCTTTGTGTATTTGGAGTCCGACTGAAGGGCGAGGTGGAGCACCCTCCCCATGTCCTGCACGAACCTCCTGAAAGAGGATGGACGACTATCCGACCGACCCTCACGGGGGGTGGTCGAACAAGATCAAGGCGCCGCCAGGAAGGAAGGAGAAGCCTCCCTAGAGTAATGAGGAGGCAGATCAGTGTCCCCCTGCCCCGAGCCCCAGGACGCTCCACTACAGGAACGGGCGGGGTCGAGGACCGCCGGCACCTCGAGGACACCCGAGGCTAGGACCCCGGGGTCCGAGGCACCGAGGCCCCCTGGCGCCGAGGAAAGACACCTTGGGAAAGGGAAACCGGGGCCTCCTGGAGCGGCAACTTGAACAACCGAGGGTTGGACAAGGATAACTCTGAGGCCCGGAGAACCTTGGTAGCGCAAACACCCGGGGACCGGCCCCGCCTCAGAGGGGAATCCTGGGGCCGCTTCGCCGAGTGGTGAGATGGGGACGAGGCACGCTCCGACCGGCACTTCGACTTTGGGCGGCCCGAAGGCGAGAAACGCCTCGAGGTCCAAGGCAAAGAATCTGAAGATGAAAGACGCCTTGACCGGCGCACCTTGCCCCGAGGGGCCTCGACGCGACGCTCAGGCTGGTCCATCGCTCACAAGGTCAAGGCTGGAGTCAAGTGGGCCAAAGCCGAGGAAAGTTCCGAGGATATCAAGGCCCGAAGCATATCCTAGAACCCCAGCGCCGAAACCACAGCGGGCAAGTCAGGCGCAGCAGTGCATTCCACCGAGGGCGACCTCGAGGATGAGTATTCCCTTGAGGTGAAAGCACGCTTGGAGGGCTTAGACTGTTTCGACGAGGCCGGAGGAAGAGAACTCCCACCATGGACGGCCGGAGACTCGAGGTTGGCTTCCTCGCCGGCGTAGACCCTGAAGAAAGAAGAGGGGACTTACCCGAACCCAACGCCCTCGAGGTCAAAGCGGAGCTCTTCAAGGCCGAGGCCTGCTTAGTCGGGGCCGACGTCGAGGCCGGTACCGGGGCCAAAACCAGGGCCTGCTCCACAGCAAACAACTCAGCCATGTGGGCCATTGACGACGCAGGGCGCGTTTCTGGAAAGTGGCACACCGGGGGCAAGAATCGGTAGGATGGTCCGCCCCTAGGCACAAAATGCACCAAAGATGCGGATCGGTAATAGACAGAAGCCGACCGCACTGGGTGCACTTCTTAAACCTAGTAAGGAGCCGGGACATAGAGAAAACGGCCGCAGCCAATCGAGGCCGAGCGGCCACAGCAAACCGGGAGCCCCCGGATGCCGAACTACGATCAGTAAAAGCAACAAAACAACAAAAACAAAGAAGAAAAACCGCATAGCGACTCCCGAGAAGAAAACCAAAGAAGCCGCGGTGCTAGAAAGGCACTGAACACGGAGAGAAAAAACAACAGGGCTTTCTGGCTCCGCAGAAAACTAAGAACTGAAGACCACGAGGAGGGGATGCGCCCTCTAGTGGAGCGGGAAGGCACACACATGCGTGGTGCAGCAACAGCAAACTTGAAATCTTCAATCAAGTTTGCTTGAAAAGCTGTCATGTAGAGAATATGCTGCCTGCTTGTCCTGGGATAAAGTAATATATAAAACGTATTTCCAGTAAAATGTGCTCATCATACCAGCTACTAAACTTTTCCCCAGGTAATGCAGTAATTGTGCTAGTATTTTCTTAAAATCCAGTATTCCTGATTTAACATCACCTAGATTTTTTTTATCAACCGTATACAGTTATGGATCCTGTTTCTGGACTTTGACATCTAGATTAACAAGCTTGTTATGAGCCATTTGGCAAGCTGAAAGATTAATGCTTAATACTACAAGAGCTCATAGAAACTTAATACTGACCGCTGTAGAGGTGGAGTGAAGAGAAGAACAGGGAAGAATGGAGGAATTCTTTCAGGAATGTTTTTGCATTTTGTTTGAAATTATTTGCATTCAATCACAATTATTTTCAAAAAAACATAAACATCAGAAAAAAAGTAGCAAGCAAGTTTGATTGGATTTGCTGACATCATGAAACATCATATTACTGTATTACTGCCTTTATGCATCTCTATCACTGAAAGAATCACATTCTACCCATTAAACCAGGGGTGTCCAATGTCGGTCCTCGAGGGCCGCAGTCCAGTCGGATTTTCAGGATTTCCCCAATGAATATACATGAGGTCTATTTGCATGCACTGCTTTCATTGTATGCTAATAGATCTCATGCATATTCATTGGGGAAATCCTGAAAACCCGAATGGATTGCGGCCCTCGAGGACCGACATTGGACACCCCTGCCTTAAACCATCTGAAGTAATAAAAAAATATTTTAAAAATCCACCAAAAACAAAAATCAATTATTCTCTTATCAGATTATTTGACACCTCAGGCTCACTTTGAAGTTGGCTCACAAAAACATAACTATTTAGCTTTAACCAAATTTTACACTAATAGAACACAGTTTGTTCTATCGGTATATATCTGACGCATCAGCTAGGTACAGGAAAACACTGCTTATAATTAAGACTTAACCAATAAACATTAGAATAAGAACAAAGTGTTTTCACATATGAGGCCAACCACTGACAGGGAATTGAAAGCCAAAGACAAAATGTAGTAAACGGAGAATACACATGCTGTAAAGTAAAAAGCCACAAGAAATTGAGATTGGATATGTAAAGAAACCAAGAAGGCTGTACTGACGCAGAACACTGCCGCCTAACCAGCCCTTTTCACCTACTTCTGCTTGTTGTGTAACATTACTTACAGTTTCAGCACGTGGACAGTGGAAACCTCTTACGAGTCTCTAACTTGAATAGCGTTACAGCATAAACCGGGGAAATAGAGAGGAAAAAGCAGAGCCCTTCACTTATTCGGCATTTAAAATACAGTTCCATTGAAATGTGGCTAGAAATAGTTTCTAACCCTTCTGTCAGTGGAAATTGCACACCACCTTAGGGACACCAGGTAACTAAGGGGAAGTCACTTTCTTTCATTACTCCAAGTAGTGTGACAGAGCCAGAATTAAAAAAAAAAAAAAAAAACAATACGCGTTCGCTACTCCAAGTCTTCAGACACACCAAGGCACACGCATTCGACTGACCTCGCACGCCTCCCCTCCGCGATCCACCATCTCTCCCGCACTCCCTCCACGTCGACGCTCCTGCGCCCTTCCTCCAGTGAGCTCCCAACACGGACGAAAACCGCCCCAGGACATCAAGAAGCAAAGCGAAAAAAGCAGGCATTCAACAACCCCACTACCCCCCTGGGCGGCACGTTATCTCTCCTTCCCGTACCAAAAATCCCGACCACGGCCCGGCATCTCTCTCAAATGCAAGTCCCCCAGCCCTGATCCCGCATCTCCCTCATCCTCCAACTCCCCCCACCCCTGCGTCCTACCTTCAGGCTTCTTTCGCAGGTCGCCGGCAACCGGCCCCCGAGTTCTCTTTCTCTGGCGGCCCGCCTCCTCTGATGCTGCGTTCTTCCCTCGGGGCTGCGGCCCGCCTCCTCTGACGCCACTTCCTGTTTCCCCAACCGGGCGGGAAATTGGAACCTCGCTAGTACGAGAGCTCCAGTCCTACAACGCCCATGAGCGCAACTTGAGCTTTACCTCGTGCGTGTCCACTATAAAAAAAAAAAAAAAAGGGCAGCGAGAGCCTGCGAAGCGCGTCACGCACCGAGCTCACGTTTACCACGCAGGACCGGTTTTGTCAACGGCCAAAAGCAGTAACTGCACAGGGCCTCTGCGTAAAGAGGACGGTTTCCCACTAGTTTCGTTTAGTCTGGAGTTTGCTACCCAAATTCCAGCATTACCACCCCTCGCACGCGTCTCTCGCCATGCGGTCCTGCAGTCTGTCAGCCTTTCTTCCAGGGAGGTCCCACCTATGCGGAAACGGGAAGTTGTGTCAGAGTAGATGGAGCGGGCTTGAGAAAAGGCCCCGATGCGGGAAGAAGGCGGGTTGCCTACCTAGGTGTTGCTACCTGTAAGCCCTAGTTGGATCGATTCCCGAAGCCGTTCCGACACTCCCCGATCCCCTCCCCTCCTATCCCTTACACAGCATCTTCCCATCCCACCCAGCAGAACCCTGCCGACCCTCCTACTGCAAGGCCTACATATCTCCGTTCCAAGCAGCAGTACTGAACAGGCTGCTTTGCGAACTTCCCATCTCTGCATCACTGATGATGTCATCAGTGACGTGGCACAGGGAAGGCAGCTACTGCTGTTTAGAAAGGAGGTATGCTTAGACAGCAGATGTAAATTCTCAAAAGCAACATACCAATACTGAAAGTTAATAAAAATAAAAAAAAATCCCCAAATATAAATCGAGAATAGTGGGTAGCACTGCAAACTGTCTACAATACCCAACAAGTGAGGGAAATAATAATATACTACTGTATATAAATATGTATATGTAGCCTCAGTGCAATAGTTAAAGCTAGGTGCTCTGGAATACCAGTGCTCCAGGTTTAACAAGTTGTAGCCGGGCTTTTTTTCAAGCCCTGCTATGCACCATCATAGGCCTACATATGTGCACAAATGATAATAATACAGTGATACAAATCAATTAAATTTCACTAAGTACACGTGAGAATGCAGTGCTATCAACGTTTCAAGATTAAGGGCTCCTTTTATCAAGCCGCGCTAGCGGTTTAACGCTAGCCGCTACCGCCTCCTCTTGAGCAGGCGGTAGTTTTTGGCCAGCGCGGGGGTTAGCTCGTGATGAAACGTCGCGCGCGTTAACCCCGCTAGCACGGCTTGATAAAAGGAGCCCTAAGACTCAAAACTAGCGAGGTACATAGAACTTATCTGCAGTAACTGTCTGAAAAGTTCATATTCAGCATTCTTCGGGGTGTCCCCTCAATTTCCGAATGAGGCATAAACAAATAGCCAAGTTCTCAACTCAACCGGCCCAGTTTCAGGTAAAATACCCTTCAGGAGCTTAGAAAAGGAAAACCTTTTAGCTGTGAAAGGACAAACCGCGGGTTTAAAGGATGCCCTTTAAAAGGGGGCCATAGTGCAAAATATAGATAGCAGATATAAATTCTCAAAAAGGACACATTTTGATCACTAAATTGAAAATAAAATCATTTTTCCTACCTTTGTTGTCTGTGCATCCAATATTTTTTCCCTTCTTTCAGCCTCCTGTAAGCTTCCTCTCCTCCAGACCTCATTCCCTTCCCCAACTTTTTCTTCCTCTCCCTGCCCCCTCCCCTTTCTTTCTTTCTTTCTTTCTCCCTGTCCCCCTTCTTTCTGTCTCCCTGCCCCCCTTTCTTTCTGTCTTTCTCTTTCCATGCCCCCTTTCTTTCTTTCTGTCTCCCTGTCTCTCTCCCTGTCTCTCTCCCTTCTTTCTTTCTTTCTGTCTCTTTCTTTCTGTCTCCCTGTCTCACCTTTCTTTCTGTCTCCCTGCCTGCCAACTTTCTTTCTTTGTCTTTCTTTCTCTCTGCCCTCCCCAAAGCCACCGCCGCCACAATCAGGGATCAGGCCCCCAAGCCATCACCGCCGAGTTCTGAGCTCTCCCTGCTTCCTGACACCGTAAACAGGATGCAGAAGCGCCGGACTGACCAGCCTTCCGCCCCCTCCCTCACCCCCCATCCCCCCCGACATCAGAATTGACGTTCCAGGCCATTTGGCTGGCCTGGAAATTCCTCTCCAACGTCAGAATTGATGTCAGTGGGGGGGGGGAAGGCTGGTCAGCCCGGCGCTTCTGCATCCTGTTTACGGCATCAGGAAGCAGATAGAACGTGAAGGCAACGTGAGTCTATCGCGGAGCCCAGGATGGGCTCCGCGATCGGCTCGCATTGCCTTCGCGATCGACCTTTTGGGGACCCCTGCTTTAAAGAATGGAAAAAGGATCCCAATGAAGAAAATAAGAAGAGACATAAGCACTGGCAAGTTAGATGCAAAACATTGATAAAGAAAGCTAAAAAATAATATGAAGAACAACTTGCCAAAGAGGCAATAACTCATAGTAACAATTTTTTTTTTGGTATATGTAAAGCAGAAAACCTGTGAGGGAATACATGAGACTGTTTGATGATCAAGGAGTAAAAAGATGCGCTCAGTGAAGATAAGGCCATTTCAGAGAGACTGAATGAATTATTTGCTTTGGTCTTTAAGGAAGACAATGTAAGAAATCTTCAAGAACCGGAAATGGTTTTCAAGGTTGATGAGGTGGAGAAATTGAAAGAAATCTCAGTGAACCTGAAAGATGTACTAAGCCAAATCGACAAGTTAAAGAGTGATAAGTCTGGACTGGATGGTTACATCCCAGGATACTGAAAGAACTCAAACATGAAATTGCTGATCTGTTATTAGGTTGAAGGGTGGTCAATGTTATGCCGATTTTTAAAAAGGGTATTAGGGGAGATCTCAAAAATTACAGAATGGTATACCTGACCTCAGTGCTGGGCAAGATAGTGGAAACAATTATAAAAAACAAAATTGTGGCAGGCAGTGGCGTACCTAGCATATGCAATAACCAACACAGATATATTGAAAACCAATGTATATGGATAAAACTCTTTCAATTGGAGACTGTTATAGTAGAAAGATGTTACAGTTGTACAATTATGCAGAGAATGTGAAGCCAGTGGAGCTCAATGTTTGCTCAACCTAGCATATGCGACACCCGAGGCCCATCATTTTTTGACACCTCCCCATCTGTACAAAAAACATGATTTTTAGTAACAAGCCACATGTCAAACATGACAGCATCTTACATACTGCAGTGAGCAGTACAACATCAATACACCCATTGTAAAACTAAACAAGCCAGACTAGTACAGATCAATCCTGCAGTCAAGCCTAACAAAAAACCATGTCTTTCGAACACAAGAACACAGAAAACACCTTTGCCTAGTTTGGAATATGTAATCACAAACTAACCCCTCCCTCTTTTACAAAACTGTAGTGTGGATTTTAGCCACGGTGGTAACAGCTCTGACGCTCATAGAATTCTGAGTATCAGAGCTGCTACCACCACGGCTGGCGCTTAAAAACGCTCCACAGTTTTGTAAAAGGGGGATAAAATAGAAATAGACAAAGGTTAAATTGAACCAGTAAGAAGCTGGACTCTACATACAGTGCACCACAGAAACAGTGACACATGTCTCCTAAAGCAATAAATAAATAGAAAATTTTTTTCTACCTTTGTCTTCTGTGGTTTCTGCTTTCCTCATCTTCTTGTAACTCTTCCTTCCATCCACTGTCTGCCGTCTCTCTTCCCCTATATGGCATCTTCTTTCCTTCTATGCCCCTTCCAGAAACTATATGCCTCCCCCTTCTATCTCTCCTTTCACCCCCATTGGTCTGGCATCTCTCTCCTCTCCTTCCCTCTCCCACACCTTTCCTCTGCAATCCCTTTCCCTTTTTTCCCCTCATTTTCCTTTTCAATTTATTTTCTGCATCTGTCTAGATTACGTTCTTACTACCCTCTCATCAATGTTCTTTTTTTACTGTCTACCTAAAGCTTGCCACCTCTTTCCCTCACCCCTCCAGTGTTTCCCTAACTCAATCCTTTTTCCCCATCATATGCCCTCCTTTTATTTATCCCCTCCTTCCATCATGTACCCTCTTTCTCCAACCCCTCCATCTAGTACCTTCTCCTCTCTCTGTCCACTTCCATCCAGCGTCTGCTCCCCTCTTTCTCTCCCCTTCCTGCATTTGCTCCCTTATCTGTACCATATGCACTTCCATACAGCATAGGCTCCCCACTACCATCCAATGTCTGCCCTTTCTCTCACCATCCACCCCTCTTCAATCAGCATCTGCCCCCTTTCTTTCCCTCCAATATCCTTCCCCCTTATGTCTCTCCCCTTTCTCTGTACCTCAATTCTATAAGCACCACCCTTCCATACCACCCTGCCCCCTTTCTTTCCTTCCACCACTCTTCCATTCCAGCAATCCTGCTCCTTTCTATCCCTTCATGCAGCAAGGTCCAACGATGACTGTAGCTGCCGGCTGCCAGTCCACCCTACTCCGACGTACTTGCTCTGGAGCAGACTCAGCAACCGCATGCTGGAAGGTCCCGCGATGACTCGTATGCTGGTTCTGCTCCGGCAGACGCAGGGAGTTGTAGCAAAGTCTCGCAATGACTGCATCTGCAGGGTCCACCCTCTCCGACGTAACTTACTTCTTCCGGAGCAGAGCCAGCAGACGAGTCATCACGGGACATTCCTACACCTCAGCGCGGTTGCCGACTCTGCTGCAGAGAAAGTAAGTCAGAGGTAATGTGACCATTTATTTTTTTTCATCAAAAGGGGACATCTATTAATTGACTATGTATCCTTTCTTTCTGCACTCAGACCCAACAATTGTCCCTTTCTATTACCTCCCTCCTTCCTTCTCGTGTCCATGGTGCTCCCAGTGCCTCCTTCCTGTATCCATGGTGCCCCCAGTGCCTCCTTCCCGTGTCCTCAGTGTCCCCAGTGCCTCCTTATGTCCCCCCCACAGATTTTGTCCACCTCCAAAGCCAGCCTGCCTCTCTGCCTACCTATCTCCCTTCCTCCCTGCTGCGCTAAAGCCAGCCAGCTTGCCTGCCTACATCCTGCCCTCCCTGCTGCGGAAAAAAGAAAAAAAAAGCACCTCTCCCCTTCCTTTCCTCCGGCCCGCGCCTGCAATCTTACCTCCCCTCGCCAACAAGAAGTCTTTCCGACGTCAATTCTGAAGTCGGAGAAGACGTTCCGGGCAAGCCAATCACTGCCTGGCTGGCCCGAAACGTCCTCTCCGACGTCAGAATTGACGTCGGAAAGACTTCTTGTCGGTGGGGGGAAGTAAGATTGCAGCGGCACAGGCCAGGGGATAGGAAGGGCAGGAGGACCCGGACCTGGACGGTTGTACACCTCCCCAAGCCGTGCACCTGGGGTGGACCGCCCCCCCCCCCCCCTCTGGTACGCCACTGACCACAGGTGTGAAACTCAAGGCCCGTGGGCCAAATCCAGCCCGCCTGGTCATTTTATGCGGCCCGCAGTCCAATGCCCCCAGTGTTACCTTGTGGCCTGCTCCTTCCTCCTCACAACCATAGTGTGAATGGAGCCGCTTGCAGCGGCTCCTCGCACGTCCCACACCTCATCCAGAAGCATTCCCTCTGTCATTGTGACGTCAGAGAAAAGGCTTCCAGTTCAGGTGCAGGACGCACAAGGAACCGCTGCATGTGGCTCCATGCAGACTACAGCTGTGATGAGGGAGCCAGCCACATGGTAACACTGGGGGCATCGGATCGCGGGTCGCATAAAACGGCCAGGTTGGAGCCGGCCAGGTTAGACACCCGCCAGAGAGAGGCACACATACCCATTCTTAATGATTAATATCCCTCAAGGGAGTCATACAGTAAAAACATACTAACTATATGCTCACCCTTAATTTTATTATTACCAGGCCATCCCGATATCTGCTACTTTTGTGATCTGTCAAAGATGGCCGCGGCGTCTTTTTTCTCCATTTAAATACCACCCCCATTCGGTGATCTCATCTCTCAACTAGCGAATCAGGGCCGTCCCATTAGATTAACGAAGTCCACTCAATTTCTTGGTTTAAACCCCCCGGCATCACCGTATTTAATTTGAAAATCCATTTTTGTTCTAACCAATTTAGCCTGCGCTTGTAGTTTCCACCCTCCCACCCTTCTTTTATATGAGTAATTATGCGCCATTTTATGTCCATACTCTCATGTCCCAGGGACTCCCAATGTTCAACTAGAGGGGCTTCCATTATTTTATTCATGATCCTGGATTTATGCTCATTGAGTCTGATGTTCATCTGGCGACTTGTTCTACCGACATACATCAACTTACAGGGGCATATTATGACGTAAACTACATTATGCGTCTTACATGTAGTCGTCGTGTTAGCTGTAATGTTAATCTCTCTACCAGGGGGTTGCCATTCAATTCCTTCAATTGTGCTACTGCACCATTGGCACCTCTGGCATTTCTGATGCCCAAGTATAGGCTGTACTTCATGCTCCTCTATATTGTAGCGGTATCTTGCTAAATGTTCTCCTATATTTTTACCCCGTTGGTAAGTGATGGTAGGAAATTGCTAAATGTTCTCCTATATAGGAGAAACAGCCTCCTGTCACTGCTGTCAGGGCTTCTGCCGGCTTTTTAAATTTTTAAAACCCTCCTCCCAACAAGTGCCCCGAACCCCACAAAAAATTTGCCCCGCAGCCTGCTCTCTGCTGCCCCGAAGCTGTGCCCCGAATCTGCCTGCCGCGACTCTCCCACTCTTGCCCCGAATCTCTCCTGCCACCCACTCTTGCCCCGAATCTCTCCTGCCCTTCCCGCACTGGGAGCCCGTGGTTTTAACCTGCGGGTTAAAGCGGGTCAAAACCACGGGCTCCCTGGCCTACAAAAAGTTTTAAAAAGTTTTTTAAAAAGTCGTGATGCCCCCCCCCGCGCCGATGCCTCACAAAAGGTAGGAGGGATGCCAACTCCCTCCTGCTATGTTAAACCCCTCCTGGCCCTAAGAAAGTCCCTGATTGGCTCAGGTGCCATAGGCCCCTCCCAAGAGAGGAGGAGTCTGAGGCGCCTGAGCCAATCAGGACCTTAGGCTCCTACTTGTGTATCACATGACGCACTGGGACAGGGCCTAAGGCCCACATTCACGGTGCATCATCCAGGAGAGGAGGAGACAAAGGAGCAGGAGGACTTTGCAGTTCCTCCTGCTCTGGAAGACAGCGCTGGAGAGAGGCCTAAGGAACAGGAGGGACTGAGCACCCCTCCTGCTTCCAACTTTTAGTTACAGGGAAGATGTTGGGCTGGGTCGGGCTAGGCCCGACCAGGAGTGGGCCAGGCCGGTCGGGGGTGCGGTGGGTTGGGCTGGGGGGGTGAGTCGCATGCCATATTCACGCGGGTGGGGAGGGCAGCATCGGGTGGTTGCAGGAGGGAGTGGGTCGCTAGGGGGAGAGGGCCAAAATCACATTCCCACACAGGTGAAGCAGATATGCTCTTGCAAACTATCTAGACCAGATTAAACCTCTTAGAGATTCCTCTCAGCTTTTCCTAGCTTTTCATCCTAACAGACTTGGAGTTTCAGTTACCAAAAGAACCATCTCTACTTGGTTATTGGACTGTATCTACTTCATGTATACTCAAACTGAGCTGATGCTGCAGGGCCACGTAGGAAATTGGAAGACTGGGCGTCCAAATGGCAGATGAAATTTAATGTGGACAAATGCAAAGTGATAGACATTGGGAAGAATAACCTGAATCACAGTTACCGGATGCTAGGGTCCACCTTGGGGATTAGCGCCCAAGAAAAGGATCTGGGTATCATCGTATTCAATAAGATGAAACCTTCCACCCAATGTGCGGCGGTGGCCAAAAAAGCAACCAGGATGCTAGGAATTATTAAAAAAGGGATGTTTTTTGGGGCAGATGTTTTGCGTGTGTAACACATGCAAAATATCTGTGCCATGGAAAAAAAAATGAATAAAAACGATAGGCAGGCCTGTCAAAAAACCTGCAGACTTGTCAGTAACTCAGTTACTGACAGGTCTGCAGCAGTCGGGTTTACCAATAGTAAAACCCAATTAGAAATAGCCAAGCAATTGTTAGTGAATCAATCGCTTGGCTATTTTGCATGGAGTTTTGCTAATTTGTATGGGATGGTCGGAATCGGATCGCTACAGGCTTTAGTGAATGGGGTTGGAGGGAAATTTGGTCGCAAAGGGCTCGCAAACCGATCGGTACACGATCGGTTTGCTTAGTGAATCTAGCTCTTAGTTAGTAACTTATTTTATTTAATCTATTCTTATTCAAACGTATGCTATTTAGAGCCCTAAGCTCTGTGATTTGCACCCATAAGCCCAATAGCTCAATTGAAATAGCATTCTGATTTGAAAGTAACAAAATTAAGTTTAGTTAATGAGTTTCAGTTCTATTTATTTCTCAATAAAAATTTTTTTGCCCTTTTTGGGAGGAGGGAGAGAGGGAAGAAAGGTCGCCTCCCATTTCTTCCACTTTTTGCCTCATTCCTAGTAATTAATTGAAGGTGTGTTGTGCTTCAATTACCCTTCTTATTTTTGAAAGTTTCTTCATCAAGGTCATTCTTCATCTGTTTAAATTGGATTCAGTATTATGAGAATATATATTATTAGAGCAGTGTTAGTGTGGCAGGTTATCTTGCCTTTTCTCAGGCTGGTTGAAACTGGACATGATTACAGATGTGTGCTTTCTCCAATACACTGTACTATTTAGGATTTCTGGTATAACAACTGTGGGTAACATGGCATCAGCAAAGTGATGGTATTTCTTAGAAACTATGTTTTAGTCTCAAACAATAGCATTTGTTAGGGAGGCTCCATCTATCCAGGGGTGGGGGGGCAGTCCACCCTGGCTACAGGGAGCTCATAGGTGTTGGAGTGGTCATGGAACTACAGTCCGCTTGCATGTAGTCGTTGGCTCTGCTGGCCCCTGCCATCTCTGACATCAACTTCCTGTTCCAGGGCAGGGGACCAGCAGAGCCAAAGGCTATGCATAGGCAGCTTGAAACCCCATGACCTGGAAGAAGGGGTGCTCCATCCCAGGTTCCTGCCCTACCAGGTACGCCACTGCATTCGTCTGTCGTATTCTTAGGCATACAGACACAAATATTACATTACATTAAATTAGTGATTTTTATTCCGCCATTACCTTGCGATTCAAGGCGGATTACAGAAAAGGATTTCTGGACATGTCCAGAGGTGTTACAGAGTAGAGCGGGTTGCTTCAGAGGATTATATCTCTTACAGATTTACTATATTTTTTTCACACTCAGAGCAGATACTCAGAAGCATACTGTTTGAGTAAGACTGGTTATAGCCATTCTTGCTTTTGAGTAACTCCACCCTCTAATCCTCAAAAGGGTTCTTGGTGGCTTTTACTGATAGTGGTAGCAGCCATCAAGAATCCTATGCTAATGCATTACAAGGAACTCAGTAGTAAAATGAGTACTGTGTGTAATGCACAGCAAAGAGCGCTTATCTTTAGCATGCAAAATTTAACATCAGGTCTGAGCTCTCGTAGCCTTATTTTCCTGTCAGTGCCTGAGCACTGATTGGCTCAAGTATTGTCAGGAAAGCAAGACTAGAGCACAAACCTGAAATCCCTGCTGAGCTCCCTCCTGCTGCTGCCAAGCCCTCCAATCCCTCTTCCTGCCACCGCAGCTGGAGAGCCCTCCAATCCCTCCTCCTGCTACCACCATAGAAGTCCTCTCTCCTGCTGAGCCCTGAAAGCCTGGTGGTCTAGTGGGCTGGGTCGAGCCAGGTCCCTCCAGCTCAATGATCCAACCCCGGCCCCTCAGCTCTAGGACCCACCCATCCCCCACCTGGCTGTAGAGGTTGGGACCCCTGACACACACACACACCCCTGGTACCTTCTATACAAGAATAGTAGTAGGGATGCCCACTCCCTCCTGCCTCAGGGCCTGCCTCTTTAAAATGGTGCCACTCCCCTCCCAGTGCATTCCAAGTACTTGGATAGAAGGTACGGTCAGGGAGTTGGCGGGGGTTGGGGGGAGGTTCCTAGCTTGAACAGCCATGTGGGGTTGGATGAACCCGAGCTAGGGGGCCTAGCCCAGCCTGGCCCACTAGACCACCAGGCTTTCATTGGTTTTCAGGGTTTGGCGAGAGGAGGAAGCTTGGCTTTGGCAATGGCGGGAAGAGGAGATCAGTGGTGGCAGCTCGGGTCCTTCCTCAAGGGCAGCAGGGGTTGGGTTTTCCTGGACATGTACTCAAGAGTTGTGCCTATCATAAAGCTCTAGTGGGCATGTCCTAGGAAATTCAGACCCTTTAGCAACAGATGCTCAAAACCATCAGCATTCATATAATTTGCATGCTGTTAGTGTTGAGCATCTGTCACTAAAATCAGGCTAGTGTTTTGAACATCTCCATGAATTTGCACATGGAGGAAGGGGAAGTGCATCATTTTGTCATAGTATAAGTGTGCAGTTAATATTTTTTCAAGTAAAAAAAAGTAGAATGTTCGCTTAAAGCAAATCAGTGTCCAATTCAAAATAAGAATAAATCACATAGGAGTCTTAATTCTCAGGTTGTAAAATTGATTCCACAGACAGATCTGATTGAGTAATTAGTAATAATAACCATTTCAAGTCACCCCAACCGTTTTTCACCCTTGGCTAATTTACACCCTCCCTCCTTTTTACAAAGCTCTATCACCACAACTGGCGATAAACAAACAAACAAAAAAAAGCCTAACGCAGCTTCGTAAAATGGGGGGGGGGGGGGTGTAATTTAGCACTTACATCTCACTTAACCAAATTTAGTTCAAGGTGAGTTGTAGCATAACACTTATAATCAAATAACATAGGGGCTCATTTTCAAAGCACTTAGACACACAAAGCACCGTTGGTTTCTATGGTGCTTTGTGTGTATAAGTGCTTTGAAAATGAGCCCCATAAGGCATACTTGAAAAAAAAAACCATCACACTAACAACAAAAAATAAGTTGATATTTAACCATAGCAGTCTGCATTTAGGTATAAAACCTCAGTCACCATGTTTAAAGTCAAACCAGATATTCAGTGCCAATACTTAGATATGGACCAGCTCTGCATATCTACTTAGCAGCCATATTAAGTCCACTAAACTGATAAAGTTAGGATAGCTTTTTGCTCTTCCTACAGACTACCACAGCACTGTTTGAATAGTGCAGAAGTACCGTAATCAAAGGAAACATTCAGTGGCATTTTCTACCTACTGCCGCTGAATAGCCACCTCATCAGCACTTATCTGATTGGCAGCATCTGCTAACCAGATAATTGTCTTTGAAAATCTACCTCGAAAGCTTTAGCTGCTTCTCTAAAAAGCACAAATATGTAGAATATAAAGCTGCTCATAAAACCAGGATTTCATCTTTTTAGGAGATCACAGCTATGATAATTCCAAACCCATAACCACATATAATCTATTCCAGCACGGTGGGGGCCTGACCTTTCAATGCTCTCTCTCTCTCTTGTAAATGTAATTTTGCAATTGCATTTGGTTGGGAGCTTCAGCCTTCATTCCCCCCAGGGACTGCAGACAGCAGGTTGGACAATGAACTTCAATTATCTCATCCGGAGAGAGTGGAGCTGTTCAATATATTATCTCAAGACAATGTTAACATAGTTAGAGATGGTTCATGCTTTTTTCATAATGGATTCTACTTACTGAGCCTATCAAGTGATTGGTGTAAAAGAAGTTATTTCAGCCACAGCCTCCAGAGAACCTCAGACATGTCTTTTGTGAGGGATGCCTTTAATTTGGTAGCTTTGCCTTTCTCTGGCTATGGTTTACCAAGGTGTTTTTCCCATGGACCTAAATGGGTGAAAACTTTTAGTAAATCAAACCTTATGCCAGCTATCAGACTTCAGTAACTTATATTGTCTCAAACAGAAAGGAGTATCACTACTAAGGGCTCCTTTTACTAAGGTACGCTAGCGTTTTTAGCGCACGCAGGATATTACCACGCACTACGCGGCTAGAACTAACGCCAGTTATTACTTGGACGCATGTCATATTAGGATTTGGGATATATTGTTTGTCTACCAGAAGCATGATTGTGTTTATCAGAAGGAAAACCAAAATGTAATAATTCTGGATTGCCCATTAGGATCTCCTACCAGTAGTATATCAGTACGAGGGGTAGCTGAATAGTTCTCAGCCCAACCAAGAAGAGAATGATGTGGAGCCATGAAACTTTCAAGTTATTCCACACTTTTTGTTTCATTTCATATCATTTAAATGAAAAGTGGCAAGAAAAGTGTGGAATAACTTGTAAGTTTCATGGCTCCACATCACTCTTTGAAAATGACCAAATCTCTTTTTGGTAAGATCTTTTTGTAATACTTCCTTGATAATTCTTTTGTAATCTGCCTTGAACCACAAGGTAATGGCGGAATAGAAATCCCTAATATAATGTAATATTCTCCTTGGTTGGGCTGAGAACTTTTCGGTGGTCCCTCGTAAGTAGGTAGAGACATTTTGAGTTATGATACTTTTGCAGTTTTTGGAAAAGATAGATAAAAAGAAACATTAAAAGAACCACCATCAGTTATTAATTTCTATAGTGTGTGCAGGATGCCCACAGAGCTGTACAGACTTGGGTAACAGACACCTTGCCCATGGAACATATAACCAAGACTGGCATACAAGGCACTCAATAGAAAGAGGTTGGGATATGACTGAGGATGGAAAAAAATTAATAGAAAGTTGGGCTGAAAATGTTTTTGGTAACATCAAATATCATTAATTAGCTTTTTTGATACTGTTCATATAAATATGTATGTTTCTATGTACTAGACTGAAAGTTTTTCATTGGCAATAGAATAATATATTTGATTGTATGACAGATGTGAGATTTGATGAAACCACAGTAAAATTTGCAGTGAGCACAACTTAGCACAAGACAAAACCATGCAATAGCTGGAAATTTATTGCAGCACCTGTTGAGGGCATTCCCTGTATATTCCATTGTAGGTTGTGCATTAAAGTTCACATTTAGCACATGTGCGAAGGCACTTAGCACCTTCTATTTTGGAGGCAGTAGGTGGACCCTCTATAACTGCATTCTCCGAGGACAAGCGGGTATTGTTTATTGGAAGCTTCTATACCACTACCACTACAAATGACTGTGGAGTCAATTCTGAGCAGTTTGCATGAGCTTCAGTTAAGGTGTTAAAATACCTGAGCTCCAGTAGTGGTGTACATGAGCTAAATGTATGTGAATCTTACCTATTTATACCATCTATATACATATACAGTACTATAATTATTGTTTCTGTACTATCATATGCTCATCTTTCTTTGTATTATTTGTGAGTTCACCCTTTCGTATTCCAAGTGGGCGCCATCATCCACAGAACCCGGTATGGACACTACCAAGTGCATTGTCACTTTAAATCTGTAGACAGTGCACATACTGTGTGCATGCTGGTGCCTTCCCACCTGACGTAAGCTATAGGACTGTCAGTTCATTGTTTTCCATGGAGCTATCCAGCTGTGTCTTCAGTGTTCTCAGCACATCAAACGTTTTGGTTTTTAGGTGCCTTCCTGTAATAATTTTTCTAATTTGTAGTCATAATTTTTCTTTTTCTTCATGTTTCTTCACTTTTACCAAGTTTGACTCATTTTTCACATTTTTGGCTTTGAGCCACTCTGAGCTCATTTTTCCTCCTGGAAGCATTGATAATTTTCAGATTTAATTTTACTCGAGCTGCCCGAGCCATTGCCCCTTTGACTTTACGTCAGCCATATTCCCCTACATGTCAAAATTGGTGCCAAGTGGCTTCAAAAATTTTCTTGATGCAATAGGACCATTTCAGGCACTGATCTACATAACTAGTGCATCCAGGGCCTCCAACCTAAGCATCAGGATATTTCCTGTGTTCTCTATCGATGTATGTAAAAGAGGTCATTTCAGCCCAGATTCTCTAAAGAGCACCTAACTTAATTGGCAAAATCTCAGACCCATTCACTCACCCCCCAATCAAAGGCACACAGCGCAAGAAGATGTACGACAGCCTACTAGCAATGCAAGCAGCAAAACTAGATCACCACCTCTCCAAAATACTGATAACAACTGATTACAAAACATTCCGAAAGGAAATTAAAACTCTGCTATTCAGAAAATGTATTAAGACAAACTAATACCTCACCTTAACTATTCCCAATCTTGTAAATTTCCCAGCTAAGACTAAATCTTGTAATTAGTACCCTATCCTGTAATTCTGGAAATGTCCAGTCCTCCTCTTTTGTAATACGCCTAGAATTGCAAGGTATTGGCGGAATAGAAGTCACTAATGTATTAGCGTCAATAATTGAAAATAATGTATTAGCGTCAATAATTGAAAAAAAAAAATTAATGAGACGATAGGCACCTACTCGAATCTATAAAAGGTAGATGCCTATCACATGGTACTTAGTGGTACCTAACGCCTAAGTGGGCGTTTTCATGGATGGAGCATGACTTAGGCACTGCTAAGCGTAATTCTCCAAAACTTAGGTGCCTGTAATATAGGCCTCTAAAACCCTAACCTACATTTTCGGCGCCTAAGTCTTTACATAATTGCCACTAGGTACGATTCTGTAATTGGCAACTAAGCGTGATTGACATACAGCTGGCACCATTTTTCTAGATACTGACCAATTTAGGCACTGTTTACAGAATCCGGGCCCTCAAGCCCACAAACTTAAATTCAATAAACATTTTGGTACTGCATTGAGGTTAAGCATGGCTGGGGACTCTGATCCCAATACTCAAACACCTGTTTCACCAGCATCAACCTCAGTGCCACCTGCATCGACACCATGTCGAGAGCATTGGGCTCCACTTAGCGCCAAGACTCTACTTCCTCTTCATTGATGCCTTGAGCATCAGAGGACAGATCATATAAAAAAGCTAAGAAGCATATGATTTCTTCCCCTTTTAGCCACACCACTGGATCCTCCCAAGCATCGACTTCATCGATGCCCAGAGAACTGTTCTCCATCTCTTCAGCTAATATCACCACAAAGGCATACCTCGACAAGATCTCCTACACCACGTCAACTGGTACAGGAGACTGCTTCCATGCTATTGTCTTTTTCAGTACTGGCACTAACTGTCCAGGAGGAGATCCGGGCTACACTTCACCAGGAACTGTCGGGGCTACTGCACGCACAGTTTTTGTAGGCTGTACAGACTATCATGCCTGCCTCATCCTAGCCTGAGGATGTATCAAGGCATCGCTCCAGAGCAAGATCACACACCAAGTTTATTAAAAATTTGTTTTACCGCTAAATCAAAACTTCTTAGCGTTATACAAAACATTAAAAGAGGATAACATAATGTGAGTAACAAGGCTAAAAACATAAAGTAAAGCCAGCAAACTCGTAACAAAACAAAATTGCTAAACAAAACAATAACAAAAGGAATTATGGTAGAACTACATTATTGATAGGAAAGAAAGGACAAGAAAAGGGAAAACACAATTGGTAGGGGAGACATAAATTCTTTCAGAAAAGAAAAGAATCAGAATCTTTGTTGAATGGGAAAAGGGAGAAATCATCCTTACGAGGATGGTTAGAGTCCAAAGGCATCTTTAAACAGGAATGCTATTAAGTTATCAGCGTCGAGCATAAGAGTCATCATGGGCCCACTCAACACATGCATCATCATTAAAAATACCGTCGTGGAAGCCCAGACCTGATGCATTCCACATATCAGCAAAGGTGGAAAGAAGAGGAAACGAGAGCCGGCATGGTTAAAAAGTGAAGTGAAAGAGGCTATTAGAACAAAAAAACATAATTTAAAGAATGGAAAAAAGATCTGAATGAAGAAAACAGGAAGAAACACAAGCACTGGCAAGTTAATAATAATACTGTCATT
This sequence comes from Geotrypetes seraphini, assembly GCF_902459505.1. Classification (NCBI taxonomy): domain Eukaryota; kingdom Metazoa; phylum Chordata; class Amphibia; order Gymnophiona; family Dermophiidae; genus Geotrypetes; species Geotrypetes seraphini. Next base: position 372,292,902 of record NC_047084.1, read on the forward strand.
TATTTTTGTATACCGTTATACCAAAAGTTCGAAGCGGTTCACAACAAAGGAAACAATACATACAGTCAGTACAAATAGTATATATATTAAAAACAATCAATAAAATTGGAATACATCAGTTAAAAAGCAAGGAGAAGTTAAACAGTACCACAACTAAGATGGAAACATGTCAAACAGGCATTTCTTTAGTGATTTTCTAAAATCAGAATAAGCATTGATAAAGACAGCTAAGAAAGAATATGAAGAGAATCTTGCAAAAGAGTCAAACACTCAAAGCAATATTTTTAGGTACATCAGAAGCAGAAAACCTGTGAGGGAATCTGTGGGACCGCTGGATGATCAAGAAGTGAAAGGAGCACTCAGGGAGAATAAGGCCATAGCGGAAAGACTGAATTAATTCTTTGCTTCGGTCTTTATGGAAGAAGATGTAAGAAATCTACCTAAACCAGAAATGGTTTTCAAGGGTGATAATGTGGAGGAACTGAAAGAAATCTTGGTGAATCTGGAAGATATCTAAGCCAAATCAACAAGTTAAAAAGTGATAAATTGCCAGGACCAGATGGTATACTGTACATCCCAGGGTATTAAAAGAACTCAAAAATGAAATTGCTGACCTGCTGTTAGTGATCTGTAACCTGTCGCTAAAATTGTCTGTAGTACCTGAAGATTGGAGGGTGGCCAATGTTACACCAATTTTTAAAAAGGGCTCCAGAGGAGATCCGGGAAATTACAGACCAGTAAGCCTCAATTCAGTGCCAGGCAAAATGGTAGAAACGATTATAAAAAAATAAAATTGTGGAACACGTAGACAAATATGATTTAACTAGTCTTATAGCCCGTTATATTAACGGGTGCTAGAATATATGTGTGTGTGTCTGTCTTTATTTCTTTCTCTCTCTCTCCTTAGCCGCTTTCTTTCTTTCTGTCTTTCTTTTTCCTTGGCTGTCCATCACCACCCCTTTCCTGCTCCCCCTGTCCATTCTCCCTTCCTTTTACCTCCCCTATGTCCACCACCACCCCTTCACTGCTCTCCTTAAGCTGCAGCAGCCCTTCTCCCTTTGTTTTACCTCCCCCCTGTCCATCAGCACCTCTTTCCTTCTCCCCCTGTCCAGCAGTAGGCGACCCTTCCTTTTTCTCCCCCCTCCTTCTTATCCCTATGATACACTTACCTTGCTCTGCCCCTGATCAGAGGTTCCTGATAGCCGCCCAGTTGCACCCATTGGAAAAGTTCCCTCTGCTGCATCCCACACCCCTCCTGACGCGACTCCCGCTGTCTTTCTTTCTGTCTGTCTCTGTCCCTGGTCCCCTTTGTCTTTCTGTATATCTCCCTGCCCCTGTGTCTTTCTTCTTTTCTTTCTATCTCCCTTCCTCCCTCTGTCTGTCTGTCCGAAGCAGCATTCCCTCCCCCTCCATTTCCCTCCCCCCACACCAGTTCCCTGTGCACCTGCCCCTGTGTCTTTCTTCTTTTCTTTATGTCTCCCTTCCTCCCTCTGTCTGTCTGTCCAAAGCAGCATTCCCTCCCCCTCCATTTCCCACCCCCCACACCAGTTCCCTGTACAGCAGCATTAGCGTTTCCTCTACCCCCCTTTCCCTTCCCACGGGCCCGACTATACATGGCGATTCAAGCAGCGTGTGCAGCAGTCTTCACACGCTGCTTCGGGTCCTTCTACTGCCCTGATTTACTCTGGCACGTCCCTGATGACATCATCAGAGATGCGGCAGAGCAAATCAGGGCAGTAGAAGACCCTGAAGCAGCGTGTGAAGACTGCTGCACACGCTGCTTGAACTGCCGGGTAGGTAGTCGGGCCCGCGGGAAGGGAAGGGGGGGCGGCAAAGGACTCGGGTCAGTTTAAGAGCCAGGGCGGAAAGTTGCTGGGCTCCTCGGTGGGGGCGCTGAGCGGCGGTGATCCCTCTCCTCCGAGACACCCCCCTCCCGCCTGCCCGCCCGCTTGCTCGCCCGCCCGCCCGCTGGAGGAACAGAGATCGGCAGCTGGCTGCGGTCCCGGCTTGTGGAGGCATCGGCGGCTGGTGACGTAAGTGCACATGCACACTCCTACCTGCGGGTCGCTACCTCTCACGGAAAACGGACGCACGCAGATGGGAGTGCGCATGCGCGACCTAGCATTTTATTATATTAGATGAGACGGAGGCAGCATGGATTCAGCTGATGGAGATTTTCCCTCACAAATTTGCTTAACTTCTTTGAAGGTGTGAATAAACATGTGGATAAAGGTGAACCGGTTGATATAGTGTATCTATATTTTCAGAAAGCTTTTGATAAAGTTCCTCATGAGAGGCTCGTGAGAAAATTAAAGAGTCATGGGTTAGGTGGCAAAGTTCACTTGTAGATTAGGAATTGGTTATCGGATAGAAAACAGAGGGTAGAGTTAAATGGTCATTTTTCTCAATGGAAGAGAGTATACAGTGGAGTGCCACAGGGGTCTGTACTAGGACCGGTGCTATTTAACTTATTTATAAATGATCTGGAAATTGGAATGACGAGTGAGGTGATTAAATTTGCAGATGACACTAAACTGTTCTAAGTTGTTAAAACGCATGCGGATTGTGAAAAATTGGAAGACTGGGCATCCAAATGGCAGATGAAATTTAATACAAAGTGATGCACCTTGGGAAGAATAACCTGAATCACAGTTACTGGATGCTAGGGTCCAGCTTGGGGATTAGTGCCATAGAAAAGGATCTGGGTGTCATCGTAGACAATACGATGAAATCTTCTACCCAATGTGCGGCGGTGGCCAAGAAAGCAAATAGGAAGCCAGGAATTATTAAAAAAGGGATGGTTAACAAGACTAAGAATGTTATAATGCCCCTGTATCGCTCCATGGTGCGACCTCATTTGGAATATTGCATTCAATTCTGGTCTGCTTATCTCAAAAAAGATATAGTGGCGCAGGAAAAGGTTCAAAGAAGAGCGACCAAGATGGTAAATGGGATGGAACTCCTCTCGTATGAGGAAAGACTAAACAGGTTAGGGCTCGTCAGCTTGGAAAAGAGACGGCTGAGGGGAGATATGATTTAAGTCTACAAAATCCTTAGTGGAGTAGAACGGATACAAGTGGATCAATTTTTCACTCTGTCAAAAATTACAAAGACTAGGGGACATACGATGAAATTACAGGGAAATACTTTTAAAACCAATTGGAGGAAATTTTTTTTCACTCAGAGAATAGTTAAGCTCTGGAACGCATTGCCAGAGGATGTGGTAAGAGCGGAAAAGTCCATAGTCTGTTATTGAGAAAGACACAGGGGAAGCCACTGCTTGCCCTGGATTGGTAGCATGGAATATTGCTACACCTTGGGTTTTGGCCAGGTACTAGTGACCTGGATTGGCCACCGTGAGAACGGGCTACTTGGCTTGATGGACCATTGGTCTGACCCAGTAAGGCAATTCTTATGTTCTTATGATAGAGAAGTTATCCCCTGTTTTACCTCAGTGCACAGTCAATGCTCATCTCATCACACACTACCAGATTCACCTAGATGACAATACTTTGAAGAACTGGACTCTGACATCTTCATTTGCTCATTGGAGGACTTATCTGAATTTTCAAGAGATGAATCTTATACCCTCAGATCCTTTACCTCCTCTACTGAATTAATCTGGCAAATGGAACATGCTCTTCCTATCAAGATGAAAACAGAGGAAGAACCTCATTCTAAACTGTTTGAACTTCTGGACTTTGAAACTTTACACAAAATCATGAAAGACACTTTATTTAAGAACTGGAAGACTCCTCTATCAGTACAAGTGGCTCCCAGAAAAATAGACACAATATACAGAATACAAGCATGCCCAGGATTTGATAGAATTCAACTACAATACCATTCACTAATTGTTGAGCCTACCCTTATGCAGCTCACAATCTTACTCTTCTGCTTCTTCAGGAAGAGAGGCTGGTATGCTAGACTCTTTTGGCAAGCGCATATTTCAGTCTACTATCGTTCTTAACAGGATCATGGACTAAGAATTGTATATGTCCATTTATTTTAAATTTTTGCTTAAACAGTATTTGGATTTTGAGCAATATCTTTCTCCAGAGCAGTTAAAAGAGTTTCAGCAAATTACAAAGAAATACATATTTACAACTAGAAAGTTCATGGCTTGAGCTGCTTTTAATGCATTCAGTGTCTCTTCAAAAATATTTGCAGTAGCCATATGAGTGAAATATACAGGTTGGCCTGGCTGTCAGTCTCAGATCTTGAAACTTCAGTACAGGAACGACTTTCCAATGTCTCATGCAAAGGTGATTATCTTTTTTGGAGAGAAAATTGAGGAAGCAGTAAATAAAATCAAGAAACATAGAGATATTATGACAACTTGATCTAAAGCACAGACTTCTTAACCATCTTCATTATCCAGGAGATATTTCTCTAATTCTAGATGTTCTTAATTATTATAACACTAAACATCGCTTTAATCAACCTTTTTCCTCTGTATCTAGACCTTCCAATCAATAGTCCCGCTGAAGACAATAGACACCACAAAAATCTCAACTTCAGACCCAACACAAGCAGCAGCAGTCCTTTTGAGTCATATCTAGAGGGCATTGCCAGCATGCTTCTGCCTCAAAATCTTTCCATAGAAGGCAGACAACTTCACTTTCAACAGCATTGGATTCTCATTACATCAGACCAATGTTTTTGTCAGGTAGTAGCTCAAGGCTACGCTCTGTGCTTACTAAGAACACTTCCAAACAACCCACCAAAAGAGTCACTCTTCAACTCCCTCTAGAAGACCCTCCTTCTCCAAGAACTCTTGGACCTTCTCCAGCTAAATGTAATAGAACCTGTTCCTCTGCAGGAGAAAGACAGGGGGTTCTACTCCAAATATTTCCTAATACCAAAGAAGACAGGAGGCTTCCATCCAATTATAAACTCCAGGGCCTCAACAAATACTTGATGAAAAAGAAGTTTTGCATGGTCTCTCTGGGAAACCTCCAATCTCCCTTAAATAACGACAACTGGCTTTGTTCTCTAGATCTCAAAAGGGTATATACTCACATATCCATCCTACCTGTCCAAAGAAAATATCTTCGAGTCACATTTGTTCTTGACTGTTTCAGTACAAAGTCCTACCATTCAGACTGGCTTCAGCTCCTTGAGTCTATTTGGAATGTGTTGCCAGAGGATGTGGTAAGAGCGGATAGCATAGCTGGTTTTAAGAAAGGTTTGGACAAGTTCCTGGAGGAAAAGTCTATAGTCTGTTATTGAGAAAGACACGGGGAAGCTACTGTATGTCCTGGATCGGTAACATGGATGTTGCTACTCCTTGGGTTCTGCCAGGTTCTAGTGACCTGGATTGGCCACCGTGAGAATGGGCTACTGGGCTTGATGGACCATTGGTCTGACCCAGTAAGGCTATTCTTATGTTCTACCTGTGTTCTTCCCAAAATCACATTTCCACCCAGGTGAAGCAGATATGCTCTTGCAAACTATCTTGACCAGATTAAACCTCTTAGAGATTCCTCCCAGCTTTTCATCCTAACAGACCTGGAGTTCCATTTACCAAAAGAACCATCTCTACTTGGTTGGTGGACTGTATCTACTTCATGTATACTCAAACTGAGCTGATGCTGCAGGGCCACGTAATAGCTCACAATGTTCATACTATGCCTGCCTCAGTAGCTCATTTCCACTATAAAGCCATTGAAGACATCTGCAAGGCAGCCATTTGGTCCTCAGTCCATACCTTCACCTTCCACTACTGTTTAGAGCAAAACTCCAGAAAAGACAGTCAGTTTGCGCAAGCAAATCTACAAAATCTATTTATTACCTAGACACCAACTTTCTTTTCAACCCTTTAGGGTTTCGTCAGGCTCATGTTATATATATAAAATTATTCCTCCCCAGACTCATGATCATGGCAGCTTGGGAGTCCCACATGTGAGAATATTACACCTGCTTGTCCTCAGAGAAAGCAAAGTGTAGCAGGTGCTCTCTGGGGAAAGCAGGTATATATTCTCACATCCCACTCCCCTCCCCTAATTGGCTTCTTAGCTTTCTTGCTGAACTGATGGTCCCATGAGCTGATGTTGGGCAGGAAGGCACTGGCACATGCGCAGTATGGGCACTGTCTGAAGATTTAAAATAAAAGCGCACTTGGCAGTGTCCGTACCAGGTTCCATAGATGATGTTACCCACATGTGAGAATATATATATACCTACTGTCCTTAGCTACAGATAAGTAACTTTCCTTTAGTTAATGTGGTAAGTATAATTTGTTAACTGCCAAATATCTTACAAAGTCATTCTCTGCCCATGCCATGACCCCACCATAAAAAGCACTTAATATGCATTTACTGTATGGTAATTACTATCAGAGCCACTTTAAGGAACTTTGCAGTAATTTAGGAGGAGTGTGTGGTGCAGTGGTTGGATCTACAGCCTCAGCACCCTGGGGTTGTGGGTTCAAACCCCGCGCTGCTCCTTGTGACCCTGGGCAAGTCACTTAATCCTCCATAGCCCCAGGTACGTTAGATAGATTGTGAGCCCACCGGGACAGAGAGGGAAAAATGCTTGAGTACCTGATTGTAAAAACCGCTTAGATAACCTTGATAGGCGGTATATAAAATCCTAATAAACTTGAAACTTGAAACTATAGTTTAATATTTAAGGTTTGATTTTTAAAATAATATATGCAGTAAAAAAAAAATTTTAAATTGCCCTTTATTCCCTTCACACAAAAGATTTTGCATGATAAAAAAAAACCCCACACAAAACAAAACAAAGGGGGTGCAACTCTAGAATGAAAGGTGTTTTCAACTGTAGCTACACAATAGCTTCCTTATCTCTAATAGTTATAGTAAAGAAATATTTTTATGTTCAATAAATGCAGGAAAAAATGCAATGAGAATAAAAAAGACATTAGAATGTCATCTGCCCTCCACAGCGACACTTTCAATCATCGGTCCTACAAAAAATGCCTCATATAAATGTACATAATAATATGTTCAATTCAAAATGTGTAAAAAATACATTTTCAGAATACTCACTGGTCCTGGAATAAAGTGTGGATTTACAAGAAAGAAGATTAGCAAAGATAAGAACCTAATCTTTCGTTTGCAATGCTTTTTAAGCAAATAAGTATACCACTTTGTACGATAGTGTTAAAGTGGTTTACAAAGAAACAACAAACTGGTTACAGATACAACAAGAAAAAAACCATGTTAAACACTGTTGAAATAGCCAAGTTTTTAAAGGGTTGCAAAAACGAACCCCTCCCCCCCCACACACTTTTATGAAGCTATGTTAAGGGGTTTTTTTTATCACCAGCCACAGCGGTAAAAGTTCCAATGCTCATAGGAATTCTATGAGCGTCAGAACTGCATATTATTCAAAACATTAAACGGAACGGCACCCTCCCACCTAAACAACCGCCTAATCAGGAACCTCTCTTCCAGACAGAGGAGAACCCAGTCCTATTTCTCCTACCCCCCTTTTAAAGGAACTAAACGCAAAAAGATGTACGACAACTTACTTGCAACACATGCAGCTAAATTGGACCCCTCCATCACCAACCTACTGACAACTTCAACTGACCTCAAAGCTTTTCGAAAAGAAATCAAAACCATACTATTCAAGAAATTCATCCTAATTTCCTAACCCCCTCTCTTTTCCCCACTCTCCCCCTCTTATATCCTCCCCTTCAAACATGTTTTAGACCTAACGCCTCTAATTGTATTCCTCTTCCAGCTATTGTTTTGATGTATTAGGCCCAACGTCTTTAATTGTATTCCTCTTCCTGGAAATGACCAGTTATCTTTTTGATGTAATCCGCTCAGAACTGCAAGGTACGAGCGGAATAGAAGTCATTAATGTAATGTAACTTTTATCACTACAGATGACGATAAAAAAAATCCCTTAATGTGGCTTCTTAAAAGGGGGTGGGAGACGGTAAATTAGAAAGCAGCATTATTAAGTTCATCTGGTAAGGAATTCCAAAATAAAGGTTCAGCATACAAAAACACTGGGAGCTGAAAAATGCTTAAAATGGTTAATTGGTTAAAATGAACTAGTGACCTCATTGCGGATATAATCTTTGAAAATCTACTCCTTACTGCTAACAATTTAAGCCTTTCTTACTGGAATCAATTAAACTGTCAACATTAGCTAAAAAGAAAAGGCAATTCTCGGACATCGATTCTGTCAGTGATGCCAGAGAAATGCTGGACCAAAAGCACTGTCATTTCCATCTGCATATCATGTTTAATAATCTCCAGTTGTGCCTTTGACTGTCTTGACTTGACAGAAGAAAGGAAGAGAGAGATAGAGAAAAATTACTGTGTCAGAATAATATGTTGTGTTTATTTTCTTTATTTTTATTTAAATTGATCTCCTTCCACTATTTGACATACTCATAATCCCACACCCCCTTATTCTCAGTACTGTTACCACTTCAAATGTACCAGATTTTCTGCCTGGTATGCCCTATATATTCTTGAACCTGTCACATATCCACTCCCATCCATCCTAGACGACCTTCACCTTCACCAACAAAATTTAAGTACATCTCAGTGCTATCAGTGCTTGGATAAGAGCCCTCTCTATCTGTTCATTCCTTAGTATTCATGTTCATGAAAGGACTTTACCACACTAATCCACCTATCAGGCCTCAACCTGTTGCCTGGGATATTAATGTACAGTACTCCCCAAAAATTTGTGGGGGTTCTGTTCCAGGAACCCCCATGAATTTTGAAAAACCGCATTTGCAGTTTTTTGCCTATCAAAAGACAGGGGAGGCAGGAGAGGGCACATGGAGAGGGCAGCTGGAGCGCCGGCGGGTGAAGAAAATCACTCACAGTCTGCTTCGACTGCCTCTTCCTGTAGTAAAGTCGGGCTTTACCAATCAGGAGCTGCTTTGACATGCATCTCCTGATTGCTGTAGCCCGACTTTACTACAGGAAGAGGAGGTCAGAGCAAACCGCGAATGAGCGAGTCCGCAAACCGCAAATTCGTGGGGGAGCATTATAGTTCTATCTATTCTTATGAAGTCTCCCTTTGAGCTGCTTACAACTTGCTCTCTCAAACTTCAAGCACTTATGTCTGATCTCTATACAAGATTCTACTATGACAGAGTAGTGTTCCAAACTCATCCAAAATTTCTGACCAAAGTTGTCTCAAAATTCTACCTCAACTAGTCCATAGTTCTGCCTTTATTCTTTTCAAAGCCACATTTGTATTCTGGAGAAGCAGCTATTCGCACATTGAGCTGAAAGTGTGCTCTAGCACACTACCAGGACCGGACTAAACCTCACTGAATATCCTTCCAACTCTTTGTGGCTTACAATCCTAACAGAATTGATGTTCCTGTTTTGAAGAGAACCAGCACCACTTGGCTGGTGGACTGTATCTCTTTTGCATATACTCAGGCCGGGCTGACACTGCAGGGCCCACAATGTCTGGGTAATGGCTGCCTTTGTAGTTCATTTCTGCTCTACATCTATTGAGGATATCTGCAAAGTGGTTACTTGTTCCTCAGTCCATACCTTTACTTTTCACTGCTATTCAGAACAAAACTCCAGAAGAGATAGTCAGTTTGGACAAGCAGTTCTGCAAAATATTTTTACTTCCTGTGCGCCACTTTCTCTCCAACCCTATATGGTTTTGCCAGGCACCTGTATATTCAGTATTGAACCTCTTTCAGAGACATGATCCTGAGAGCTTAGGAGCCCAACATGTGAGAATATTATGCCTGCTTGTCCTCGGAGAAAGCAAACATACCAGTAGCAGGTGTTCTCTGGGGACAGCAGGCATATATTCTCACAACCTGTTCACCTCCCTTAGTTGGCTTCTTAGCTTTGTTACTGAACTACAGGAAGGCAATGGCACAGGCACTGTTTTAAAAAAATTTAAAGTGACAGTGCACTTAGTGTCCATACCTGGTTCCATGGATGATGTCACCCATGTGAGAATATATGCCTGCTGTCCTTGGAGAATACCTGCTAAGGTATGTATCTTTGCTATTTCTAAATAGCATGTAGAGGGCAATTCTATAACATTTCACCCATATTTAGGCTCTTATATAAGAGAAAGAAGTTGCTTACTCCTTTATAGAATACAAGTAAAATATGTGGTTATAATTTAGCCACAAGCTCTTACACAAACCACAGAGCTAGTATAAATGCCTGTGCCTAAATTCCTAAATTTACATAAATTATAAATACATAAATTATAGCATTCTATCATTTGCATGCATAACTGGGCACACTGCCCATGTGAATGTCCACCTTCAGTATGTCATCGCTTTTAGGTTCCATGTTATAGAATATTGCATAAGTATTGGCATGAGCTGGAGTAAGCTTTGACGAAGACTCCAGTAGATGCACAATACTGGGCAGAGCTCTGAGTTTCTGGCCCAGACATATCTAAGAAAAAACAATTTAAATTAAATCATTAAATTACAGAAAGTGTATGTTTGGGCAGACTGGATGGACCATTCAGGTCTTTATCTGCTGTCATTTACTATGTTACTTTGGGTTTTTTATGCACCTATGTTCACACATCAGCACATGTATGGCTGTATTCTATTCATTTACATGTTTGTATGATACCTAAATATGGGTTTCACCTTATAAAATTACCCCCTTGGTGACTTTTTTTTTGCCAGGATACTGTTCTCTTCTTTACAGATACAAGGCAAAAGAAGAAGCAACATCTACTGATTAGTGAAATAAAGCTAATGAAATCATGGAAAGATGAACTGGGGAACTGAGATTTCGAGAACTATTTCCAGTAGAACAGCACTGTTGCTTTAATATGTACGAGTATGGTGTTTGATGTTTTTATGCCAGGAGCTCAGTGACTATCACAGAGAAATCTAAATACACTTCTCCCTCCGTATTTGCAGTTTCGATTATTCACCGTTTTGTAGCTTGCTGGCTCCTCCCCCAAATTACATCAGCTTGCATAGAGAAATCGCTGATTCCAAGCGTTTACAGAGAAAATTGCTAATTCCCAGCACTTGTTCACCATGTTTTGCCTCTCCTTCAGAAACAGGCCAGGTCTCCCACCATGTTATTTGCGGTTTCACCATATTCATGACGGTTTTTAATAGAAAACAGCAAATAACATATTAAAAAAGTTATTTGCGGTTTTTCAGTATTTGTGATTCTGTTAATCCCCTATCACAGCGAATACAGAGGGAGAAGTGTAGGATGAACTGTTCACTGAACTCCCTGGGCTTCTATTTCCTTGTTTTTAGAACATTGCATAGGGTTTTGGAATTGTGATGAAATAAGGCAGTAGATCATCCTTAGCAACCAGATGTGACTGATCTCACAGTCAGCTGCTCTTGCAGTTGGTAATGAGATCACCATATAGGAATTTCTGACAGTTATACCAAAACCAAAGAATTCTATCTGGAGTTGATTCAACATCTTTTTAAAGAAATTGCCATTTTCAGGCAGTTCAAAATACAGCTGTTCATCTTCATTTCTAGCTGCCTTGTCACTGTCATCACCTCTTTGCTACCCTCCACCAGCTCCCCAGTCAAATATTGTTGAAGCTCTAATACAGTGCTTCTCAATCCAGTCCTCAAGCCATACCAAGTCCCATCAGAACTTCAGGATATCCACAATGAATATGCATGAGATAGATTTGCAAGCACTACTTCCTTGGTATGTAAATTTATCTCATGTATATTCATTGTGAATATCCTGAAAACCTGATGGGACTGGGTTGAAAGCACCACAAAAAAATAGCCCGCCCTAGAACAATGAATAGTGATTGTGGAAGGCTATAGACGTGAACGGGGACCAGTTTCACCAACTGTTGTAACTTGTGGGTAAGTGAATAAAAACAATCCACTTGCTCATTCATCTTGTCATACTATCGCCGAAGGCGGGTTACTTTTCCGTGGCCCACCCTGTATTTATATTTCCCTACTATTACTTTAAAAGATTTTTCCTCCTGTTTGCCTGTCTGCCACCATCTTCCTTGTCTCAAACAAGTTTCCTTCTATTACATTGCCTTTTCCATCTTCACTGGTGTTCTGGAATCAAATTCTGATTGATATACAAAAATTCACTAACTGTTATCAGCCTTGCTTTCAGCTAATCTCTTATAATACTTGTTGATATCTGTCTGGGAAACATTGACACTTTGTAACCGCAGCTGGTACTTCATCCTCTAATGAACTACGAATGTTGACAGTGGCATAGCGAGGGTGGGAGGTGCCCTGGGCGGTGGCACCCCCCCCTGCCATTTTCTCTGCCTGCCCACTCCTCCCCTTCCCCCGTACCTCCTAAACTTCCCCAGCGCAAGCAGCATCTCCAACTTCCTACTCGTGCCATTCTGAGCTCTCCCTCTGACATCATTTCCTGGTCCTGCGACCAGGAAGTGATGTCGGAGGGAGAGCTAAGGCCAATGCAAGCAGCAGGTTGGAACTGCTGCTCATGACAGGTGAAGAGGTAGAGTTATGAGGGGCAGGAAGGGAAGGCGCATGCATGGCGAGGGAGGGGTGGGAAGGAGCAGGGAGGAGAGGTACTGGTGCCCCCACCAAGACAGTGCCCGGGATGGTCCGCCCCCCACCCTGCCTCTTACTATGCCAATGCATATGACCAGTGCTGCTACTTTTAGAGAAATTAATATCTTTATTGTAGTAATACTTCTGTAAATAAAGCTATGTTTTCCCCTCAAAACAGCTGTAAGTGCTTCCCAAATTGAGGATGGGGAAGTCTCCCCATTAGCATTATGCTTCAGATAATCCTGCAGCTCCCAACCAATCTGTTGCACGTTCTATGGGTCTAATAAAAGGTTATCATCTAGCCGCCAGTACCTGACACCCCGTTCCTGAGGTAACAAATGAATAGTAAAAGAGCATGGTCTGACTAGATTTGAGCTGCAATATCTGTTTTTTTCCACCCCAGGAAGTACATCCTTTCCCAGCAGCTACATATCAAATCTTGAAAAAGTAGAATGAGGCTCAGAGTAATAGATATAATCCTTATCAAATGGGTGTTGAAATCTCCAAACATCAACCAAGTCCCAAGCCTCTAAAAATTGAAAGAGTTGCTTCCTGTGTCCCTTCCCATATGCGACTGAATGGGAGGAATTGTCGAAATCCGTATTAAGGGTTACATTGAAGTCTCCATCCCAGTGTTATACCTAGCATATGTGACACCCGGGGCCCATCATTTTTTGTCACCCTCCCCCCCAACTGTATGAAAAACATGATTTTTAGTAACAATCCACACGTCACACGAGTACCTAGGAAAAGGCAGCATCTTACATACTGCAGTGAGCAGTACATCAATACACCCATTGTAAAATTAAACAAACCAGACTAGTACAGATCAATCCTGCAGTCAATCCTAACAGAAAACAATGTCTTTCGAACACAAAGAACACAGAAAACACCTTCGCCTAGTATGGAATATGTCATCACAAACTAACCCCTCCCCCTTTTACAAAACTGTAGTGTGGATTTTAGCCATGATGGTAACAGCTCTGACGCTCATAGAATTCTGAGCATCAGAGCTGCTACCACCACGGCTGGCGCTAAAAAACACTCCACAGTTTTGTAAAAGGGGGGATAAAATTGAAATACATAGACAAAGGTTAAATTGAACCAGCAAGAAGCTGGACTCTGCATACAATGCAACACCACAGAAACAGTGACACGTCTCTTAAAGCAATACATAAATAAATAGAAATTTTTTTTCTACCTTTTGTCTTCCCTGGTTTCTGCTTTCCTCATCTTCTTGTTACCCTCTTAAGAACATAAGAAGTTGCCTCCGCTGAGGCAGACCAGAGGTCCATCTCGCCCAGCGGTCCGCTCCCGCGGCGGCCCATCAGGCCCATTGCCTGAGCAATGGTCCCAGACTATCCCTATAACCTACCGCTATTCTTATCTGTACCCTTCAATTCCTTTATCCTCTAGGAACCTATCCAAACCTTCTTTGAAGCCTTGTAACGTGCTCCGGCCTATCACAGCCTCCGGGAGCGCGTTCCATGTGTCCACCACCCTCTGGGTGAAAAAGAACTTTCTGGCATTTGTTTTAAACCTGTCTCCTTTTAATTTTTCCGAGTGCCCCCTTGTACTTGTGGTTCCCCGTAATCTGAAAAATCTGTCCCTGTCTACTTTTTCTATACCCTTCAGGATCTTGAAGGTTTCTATCATGTCTCCTCTAAGTCTCCGCTTTTCCAGGGAGAACAGCCCCAGCTTTTTCAGTCTGTCAGTATATGAGAGGTTTTCCATACCTCTTATCAGTTTAGTTGCTCTTCTCTGGACTCCCTCAAGTACCGCCATGTCTTTTTTGAGGTACGGCGACCAATATTGGACACAGTACTCCAGATGCGGTCGCACCATTGCACGATACAGTGGCAGGATGACCTCCTTTGTCCTGGTCGTGATACCCTTCTTAATGATACCCAACATTTTGTTTGCTTTTCTTGAGGCTGTGGCGCACTGTGCCGACGCCTTCAAAGACGTGTCCACCATCACTCCCAGGTCTCTTTCAAGGTTACTTACCCCTAGCAGTGATCCCCCCATTGTGTAGCTGAACATCGGGTTCTTTTTCCCTACATGCATGACCTTGCATTACCCTACGTTAAAGCTCATTTGCCACTTTTTGGCCCATTCTTCTAGCGTCGTTAGGTCCCTTTGCAGATCTTCGCAGTCTTCCATGGTTTCAACCCTGCGGTAGAGTTTGGTGTCATCCGCAAATTTAATAACTTCGCAATTTGTTCCCGCCTCCAGGTCATTAATAAATATATTGAACAGGAGCGGTCCCAGCACCGACCCCTGCGGAACTCCGCTCGTGACCCCATGCCAGTCTGAGTAATGGCCCTTCACTCCAACCCTCTGTTTCCTGTCTGCCAGCCAGTTTTTGATCCATCGGTGGACCTCCCCTTGCACCCCGTGTCTCCACAGTTTTTTAAGCAATCTTTCGTGCGGTACCTTGTCAAAGGCTTTTTGAAAGTCAAGGTAAATGATGTCAATGGATTCTCCTTTATCCACATGTCTATTTACTCCCTCAAAGAAGTACAATAAGTTTGTGAGGCATGACCTACCCTTGCAGAAGCCGTGCTGGCTCGTCTTTAGCTGTCCATTGTTTTCTATGTGTTCACAGATACTGTCCTTAATCAGTGCTTCCATCATTTTTCCCGGGACCGAGGTCAAGCTCACCGGCCTGTAGTTCCCTGGGTCCCCCCTTGAACCCTTCTTGAAGATGGGCGTGACATTTGCAATTTTCCAATCCTCCGGGATCTCTCCAGTCTTTAAGGATAGGTTACATATTTGGCGAAGTGGCTCTGCTATTACGTTCCTTAGTTCCTTTAGTACCCTTGGGTGAATGCCGTCCGGACCTGGCGATTTGTCGCTCTTTAGTCTGTCTATCTGCCTGAGGACATCCTCTTGGCTTACCTCTAGTTGGACCAGCTTTTCATCCCGATCCCCATTTACGATGTCCTCCGGTTCCGGAATATTGGATGTATCCTCCCTCGTGAAGACTGACGTGAAGAACTTATTTAACCTGTCTGCTATCTCTTTTTCCTCTTTTACCACTCCTTTTTTGTCTCCATCATCCAATGGCCCCACTTCTTCCCTTGCCGGTTGCTTCCCCTTCACATATCTGAAGAACGATTTGAAGTTTGTTGCTTCCCCCGCCAGTCTCTCCTCATATTCCCTTTTAGCTTTTTTAACCACACGGTGACACTTCCTTTGGTGTTCTTTGTGTTCCATTTGGTTGTCCTTTGTTTGGTCCTTTTTCCATTTTTTGAACGATGTTTTCTTGTCACTTATCGCCTTTTTCACTGCAGTTGTTATCCACGCTGGGTTTTTTTGTTCGGTTTTTTTTTGCACCCCTTCCTGAATCTGGGGATGTACAGGTTCTGTGCCTCTTGCACCGTGCCCTTGAGTAGGGACCAGGCTTTTTCTACAGACTCCATCTTCCTTTCGCTACCATTGAGTTTCTTTCCCACCAGTTTCCTCATGCCATCATAATTCCCTTTTTTGAAGTTGAGTGCTGTCGCTGTGGATCTTTTCACCTTTGATGGTCCAATTTCCAGCTTGCACTGGATCATGTTGTGATCGCTGTTTCCTAGGGGTTCTAGCACCGCCACCTCCTTTGCAAGTCCCCCTAGCCCATTGAGGATTAGGTCGAGAGTTGCATCCCCCCGTGTTGGTTCCGTGACCAGCTGTTCCATGAAACAGTCCCTCGTGGTTTCCAGGAATTTGGTCTCCCTTGTGCAGTTTGAGTGTCCAATACTCCAGTCTATCCCAGGGTAGTTGAAGTCTCCCATCACCATCACGCTTCCGCTTTTGCATATCTGCCTCAGCTCAGCCTCCAGGTCCTGGTCGAGTGCTTCCGTTTGTCCAGGTGGGCGATAGTACAGGCCCAATTTTATGTCTGCTCCAGCTCCTCCAGGTAGCTTAATCCATAGTGATTCCAAGTCGTCCGCCCTTACTGTTGTTTCTATCCTGGTTGAAGGTATGGAGTCCTTTATATAAAGCGCTATTCCTCCACCCTTCTTGTGTGTCCTGTCCCTCCTGTAGAGTTTGTACCCTGGTATGGCCACATCCCATTTGTTGTCGTCAGTCCACCACGTTTCTGTGACTCCTATTATGTCCAGGTCCTTTGTATTGGCTATGACTTCTAGTTCTCCCATTTTGGCTCTTAGGCTCCTAGCATTAGTGTATAGGCAATTTAAGTCCTGGTTGTTTGCCTTTTCCGCTGGTTTTCCTCGTGGTTTGGCGCCCCTGCCAACCTCCTCATGGGTTGCCAGCCCCGGAGCTTTGTTGTGTTCATCCCCATCTTGCGGTGTGTATATGTTGTCCTCAGCCTGCTCCCCCATGTTTGGATGACCCTCTGGCTCCTGTTGCTCTCTCTTAATTCTGCTTGCTAGGTTCGTTTGTGCATTGGCTCCCTGCATTGCATCCATGTATCCTTTTCCCAAAAGTTCCCTCTCAGTCCCGAGCCCTCTTTTACAAATTTCTGGTTCAGTATCCTTGTTTGATACTTTGGTCCGATCTGCCGTCTCTTTACCCCTATATGGCATCTTCTCTCCTTCTATGCCCCTTCCAGAAACTGTATGCCTCTTCCTACCATCTCCCCTTTCACCACCATTGGTCTGGCATCTCTCTCCTCTCCTTCCCTCTCCCACACCTCTCCTCTGCAATCCCTTTCCCCTTTTTCCCCTCATTTTCCTTTTCAATTTATTTTCTGCATCTGCCTAGATTACGTTCTTACTACCCTCTCATCAATTTCCTTTTTTACTGTCTACCTACAGCTTGCCACCTCTTTCCCTCACCCCCTCTAGTATTTCACTAACTCAATCCTTTTCCCCCCACCATGTGCCCTTCTTTTATTTATCCCCTCATTCCATCATGTGCCCTCTTTCTCTACCCCTTCCATCTAGTACCTTCTCCTCTCTCTGTCCACTTCCATCCAACGTCTGCTTCTCTCTTTTTCTCCTCCCCATTTCCTTCCTGCATCTGCTCCCTTATCTCTCCCACCCGCACTTCCATCCAGTATAGGCTCCCTTTCTACCCTCCCCACTACCATCCAATGTCTGCCTTTTCTCTCTCCATCCACCCCTCTTCAATTAGCATCTACCCCTTGTCTCTCCATTCCCCCCACTTCCATCAGCATCTGCCCCCTTTTTTTCCCTCCAATCCAATTTCATCCATTATCTTCCCCCTTATGTCTCTCTCCCCTTTTCCTGCACACCAATTCCATCAGTACCACTCTTCCATACCATCCTGCCGCCTTTCTCTCCTTCTACTACTCTTCCATACCAGCAGTCCTGCTCCCTTCTCTCCCTTCATGCAGCAAGGTCCGGCAATGACTTTAGCTGTCGATCCACCCCACTCCGACGCACTTGCTCTGGAGCATAGTCAGCAGCTGTGTGAGGTGAAGAAAGGTCCCGCGATGACTACGTCTGCCGGCTCTGCTCCAGAAGAAGTAAGTTACGTTGGAGGGGGTGGATCCGGCAGATGCAGTCATTGCTGGACCTTGCCGCAACTCCCTGCGTCTGCCGGATCCACCCCCTCCAACGTAACTTACTTCTTCCGGAGCAGAGCCGGCAGACGTAGTCATCGCAGGACCCTTCTTCACCTCACGCAGCTGCCGACTCTGCTCCAGAGCAATTACGTTGGAGGGGGGTGCACCGGCAGCCGCACTGAGGTGCAGGTCCTGTTTCACAGTAGGGCAGGATGTTCTGGACCCAGACAACTGTGCACCCCCCCCCCTAGGACGTGCACCCGGGGCAGTCACCCTCCCCTCCCCCCCATGTCCCCTTGGTACGCCACTGCTCCATCCACAATCAGTTTACCCTCTGCCTTATTCTTCAATAGGATGGTCAGTCGTTGGGAAAAAAGCTCCCTGATTGGTATTCAGAGCATAAATGTTTACAGAATATACACTTGGCTGCCATTTCACCTTTAAAAGAAGGTAACACCCCTCTTTATCCCGAACCATCTCCCACACCTCAGGGGACAGAATGTTTGCAAAGATAATGGCCACCCTATTAGTTTTAAATTTTACCCGATTGGATGCAAAATAACAGGTAGAGTATTTCTTATGAGTGAAATATTTTTCCCCTGAGGAAGGAGATGTGTTTCTTGAACAAAGCCTATAGCCATCTTAGCTCTCTCTGCCTCTTTAAAATAAAGGCTACATTTTCTAGAAGTATTCAGACCTCTTACATTTAGTGAGAGACAAGTTTGGCACTTAGGTGACATATGTATAAGTAGACTACACTATATACTAGGGAGATTCAAATTACCCAATGGTGATAAACTAACAGCTCTATCACTGATCACCTTAAATAAATAATAATAAATATAATATATATAATAAAAGTGCTTCAAAAAGTGCTATTAAGTGAACGCTCAGACCCACAACCTGAACTCTAGTGATTTTTCACAGAGCCAGTTGCAAATGAGACCATCATAGCATGTTCACTGTCTCTGCCACCTGCTTCCCATTACACCTAAAAACTCTACATAGATAAGAAGATTGTTACTTATCTGTATTGCATGGTGGCAAAAATTCAGCTCTGCAACTGCTCCGGGTACATTCTTAAATTCTAAACTGCTGTCATACTGTCTCTGAACATGCTATAATGGTCTCATTTGCAACTGGCTCCGTGAAAAATCACTAGAGTTCAGGTTGTGGGTCTGAGCGTTAACTTAATAGCCAGTTTGATAGTGTAATTTTATTATATATATTATTATTTATTTAAGGTGATCAGTGATAGAAATATGTATAAGTAGAACATAAGAATTGTCGCAGCTGGGTCAGGCCAATGGTCCATCGTGCCCAGCAGTCCACTCATGCGGCGGCACTTAGGTCAAAGACCAGTGCCCTATTTGATTGTAGCCTTTACCTGTGTACATGGCTCAAGTATCAGTTCTAGATCACACACATACTGACTACAATCACACCCACCACCCAGACATATCACCTCCCCTTCCACCTCACAAATGCCTTCCCTCCAAATTCCCCAACATCCCCCCCCCCCCCCCGATTCTCCCCCAATAGAAAACAAGGCCACAAACTGCCAGGGCAGAACTTCAGATAACGTTTATCGCAGACATGTCCGGACAGCTCCCGCTACATATCAAATAGAAGAAACTCATAGGCCACCACTTCAGTGAAAAAAGGAAAAAGTCCACATAGTGCTGAACTTGTTTGTCCATTCAGGCTACACCCTCCAGAGTATCTGATTGTTCATCCTGCTGCTCCACATGGCACTGTAGGTGACATTTCTGATCAACTTGGTGGTCCCACGAAAACTGACGGCAGCCATTCAGGGAGCAGCACGGGGTCAGGCAGGAGCGCAAAAAGCTCACGCCTGCCTTGTGCGCTGCTCTGCTGCAACAGATGAGGACTCAGAGGCAGCCGTCCGGCGAGGGAGGGGCAGAAACGCGGAAAGCTCCTGCACTGTCCTGTCCAGCACTGGACAGCCAAAATAAAAAAAAGGTACCAGGGGAGGGGGGGTGAGTTATATTCGCTCCATAAGACGCACCTACATTTCCACCCACTTTTTGGGGGTAGATAAAGTGCATCTTATGGAGCGAAAAATACGGTACATAGATGGTCATAATCAAAAGAAATGTCTAAGTCCCCTTTTGGCCTATGTCCCTAGGCGCCGAAAGTAGGCAGCAGGGAAATGTCCATGCTACAAAAAAAAATGTCCAAAATGAGGGTTTTTTTGAGAATGGCCTAACTCTATGTTCAATGAACAAAAGTAAAAGCTACACTGTGTTCAAAACCCTATGATATATCAAAATAAACACAGAACTGAAAAGTCAAAAATGTTTTCTAAACAGGGGGAAAGACCTCAAATGTCCCCATGCCCAAAGCTCATTGCTTAGTTCAAGGGCACAATGGGGGCAAGAAGTATTATCATTGGTCTAAAAACCCCATTACATTACGTGCAAAAAAGCAAAAAAAAATTATTTATCTAATATAATGAAATGCTAGGCCGCGAATGCGCACTCCCATCTGCGTGCGTCCGTTTTCCATGAGATGTAGGGCACCTTAGGTAGGAGTGCGCATGCACGCTTACGTCACCAGCCGCCGATGCCTCCACAAGCCGGGACCGCAGCCAGCCGCCGATCTCTGTTCCTCCAGGAGCAGGCTAGACCGAAGCTCCAAATTTCTCCCCGATGTCTCTCCCGGATGCTGGCTTCAGGTGGTAAGAGATTGGGAAGCTGCGCTTTGGTGGGGGAAGTGGCGGGTGATCCCTCCCCCCATCTATAGCAAAGAGGAGGAAACAAAATGGCTGACAGAGAAGAGGCAGATGGCGTAGGCGTAGGTGGATAAAGGGGAATCCATTGACATCATTTACCTTGACTTTCAAAAAGCCTTTGACAAGGTACCGCACGAAAGACTGCTTAAAAAGCTGTGGAGACACGGGGTGCAAGGGGAGGTCCACCGATGGATCAAAAACTGGCTGGCGGACAGGAAACAGAGGGTTGGAGTGAAGGGCCATTACTCGGACTGGCATGGGGTCACGAGCGGAGTTCCGCAGGGGTCGGTGCTGGGACCGCTCCTGTTCAATATATTTATTAATGACCTGGAGGCAGGAACAAATTGCAAAGTTATTAAATTTGCGGATGACACCAAACTCTACCGCAGGGTTGATACCATGGAAGACTGCGAAGATCTGCAAAGGGACCTAACGACGCTAGAAGAATGGGCCAAAAAATGGCAAATGAACCTTAATGTAGGGAAATGCAAGGTCATGCATGTAGGGAAAAAGAACCCGATGTTCAGCTACAAAATGGGAGGATCACTGCTAGGGGTAAGTAACCTTGAAAGAGACCTGGGAGTGATGGTGGACACGTCTTTGAAGGCGTCGGCACAGTGCGCCACAGCCTCAAGAAAAGCAAACAAAATGTTGGGTATCATTAAGAAGGGTATCACGACCAGGACAAAGGAGGTCATCCTGCCACTGTATCGTGCAATGGTGCGACCGCATCTGGAGTACTGTGTCCAATATTGGTCGCCGTACCTCAAAAAGGACATGGCGGTACTTGAGGGAGTCCAGAGAAGAGCAACTAAACTGATAAGAGGTATGGAAAACCTCTCATATACTGACAGACTGAAAAAGCTGGGGCTGTTCTCCCTGGAAAAGCGGAGACTTAGAGGAGACATGATAGAAACCTTCAAGATCCTGAAGGGTATAGAAAAAGTAGACAGGGACAGATTTTTCAGATTACGGGGAACCACAAGTACAAGGGGGCACTCGGAAAAATTAAAAGGAGACAGGTTTAAAACAAATGCCAGAAAGTTCTTTTTCACCCAGAGGGTGGTGGACACATGGAACGCGCTTCCGGAGGCTGTGATAGGCCGGAGCACGTTACAAGGCTTCAAAGAAGGTTTGGATAGGTTCCTAGAGGATAAAGGAATTGAGGGGTACAGATAAGAGTAGCGGTAGGTTATAGGGATAGTCTGGGACCATTGCTCAGGCAATGGGCCTGATGGGCCACCGCGGGAGCGGACCGCTGGGCGAGATGGACCTCTGGTCTGCCTCAGCGGAGGCAACTTCTTATGTTCTTATGTTCTTATTTACTGCTTGCAATTGGGACGGCGAGGATGTCAACAAGAATGGTTTTTTTTAACATTCAAAGGCAGTGTGTACTGAATTGGCACCGCCGCAGTAGACCATCCAGAGGGTTAGCGAGGAGATAGATCGGCATCTGCCAAATGGACAAATGCCGGGACAGAAAGTACGGAGACCCGCACCTGTTGCGACAGATCCTGCACGTAGTGAGGCAGAGAGGTGATTTACGTGGCCACTGAAGCCAAGAGAAACGGCGGAGGGTATACTGTATTTCGGAACCCAGGAAATATCTGTATTAAATGAAACCTAAAACAACACATATACTAAATGCAAACCACTTTGATTGAACTTTTTTTTTTTTAAGCTTTTTTCTTTAGTGCCCTCTTTATCCCAACTTTCACCCCGTTTGCAGCCACCCTTCTAGGACCAGCCTAAAGGTATCTGATCTCATAAGCGAACTTTCAGCCATAGGCCCACACCCAGGGATAGCGCTAGCCTCTTCCTTTCCTTATTCTCTCCTTCAAGCTCAACCATCAACCACTATCTTACCCCCCCCCCCCCCCACACACGTATCAAGCATATCTCCTTCTTCACCCTTTTCATCGTGGCATGATTTGGGATACAGCACTGGCATGGCAGAACACCATCTCTAAACAAAACTCAACATAGCTGGCATGGTATCTTGCACATGTTCAAAGCTGGTAGCATCCCATCCTTTCCAAACTTCCTGTTGGAGGGAGGGCACCAACTTGAGCTATGCAGGTAATCAAAGGAGTCATGCTGACCATGCTAAGTTGTTTAGACTTTAGAGCTGATGGCTGCCCCACCAGTGCCAAAATTGATGGACACGTGGTCAACCTGATGGTAGGGCTAGCTCTGCACCACTATTGCCCTTACACAGCCTTACCCCCTTATATTGTAGAAAGCTCAGTACATGGTTCCTTAACACTCATAAAACAATTTTGTGTCTGGTGCAGTAACTAAATAGTATGTGAAAAAAGTACATACAAAAATATGCCTTAAGATGGAAGAGCATGGCAAAACTATATTTTGTGCAAATAAATGCATCAGCACTCAGTTGCATGTACATAAATATATGCTTGAGCTAGAATAGAGGTCTCAAAGTCCCTCCTTGAGGGCCGCAATCCAGTTTGGTTTTCAGGATTTCCCCAATGAATATGCATGAGATCTTTGTGCATGCTATGCTTTCAATGCATATTCATTGCGGAAATCCTGAAAACCCAACTGGAAGACAGACACACACATATATATTCTAGCACCCGTTAATGTAACGGGCTATAAGACTAGTTTAATAATATTTGACTAGTGCACTTGATTATAAAACTGACTGAGACGTTTAAATACCTATGTAATGTAAATGCGAATGAGTCAATTCTCTTTCATTTGAAAGGAAACTGCAATGAGAGGGCATAGGATGAAGTTAAGAGGTGATAGGCTCCGGAGTAATCTAAGGAAATACTTTTTTTACAGAAAGAATGGTAGATGCATGGAACAGTCTCCCAGAAGAGGTAGTAGAGACAAAGACTGTGTCTGAATTCAAAAGGGCCTAGGATAGGCACATGGGATCTCTTGGAGAGAGAAAGAGATAATGGTTACTGTGGATGGGCAGACTAGATGGGCCATTTGGCCTTTATGCAACACAAATTTGAAGGACTGGTCTTAAAGTTGTCCACAGAGCAACAAAAACTCCAACAAGAACAGTAAATCGTTGTTCATGTCCCAAGCTACAATGCTTGTACCAGCAAGAGTCCAATATGCAAAATTTGAACGCTAACCAACAAAAGTAGATATAAAGGCACTTATTTTAAATCCCAATGGCTGCCTTGACCGTTTCATCATTCAGAGGAAGGCGAGCCTGCCGGACAGATGGAGGGAGGACATGGCCAGCCGACCATCTTTAAGGTTAAAAGGGGAGGTCTGGGGGGATTGGGTGCACGGTTGGGGAGGAAAAGGGGGTCCAGGGGTGGGGTTGTCCAGCAGGAGGGCTTGGGCTCCCTCATGCCGATAATCGGTCTGGGGGGTTCTTTGGCAGGAGGACTTGGGCTCCCTCCTGCTGATGATCGGGGGGGGGGGTATTCTTCAGCAGATTCTCCTGCTGATGATTAATGGGGGGGGTTGTTCAGCAGGAGAGATTGGGTATAATAATAATAATAACAATTTATATACCGCAATACCTTGAAGTTCTCTGCGGTTTACAGAAGATTAAGCAAAGGTAACAAATTGAATTGACTTTAAGAGGGGAGGAAGAAAGAGAATTAATAGGACAGGAAATTCATTGTTGAGGAGAAAGTGATCAAAAGGACAAGTTAATCGCTATAGAGGGGAGAGAGAAGATAGGATCAGTTGTCTAGATGCTTTAGGAACAAGTGTGTTTTTAGACGTTTCCTAAATTCCCCATAAGTAGTGGGCGAAAGCAATTGTTCTAGGTCTCTACCCCACGATGCTGCCTGGTGTGAGAGAAGGTGTTCATGGTGTTTTTTCAGTTTACAACCTCTCACTGGGGGGGGAAACAAAATTGGAATGTGAACTTCTCTTGTGTCTGTTGGCTGAGAAGAAGAAAAGGTCAGTTATGTATTTAGGGGCAAGTCCGTGTAGTGCTTTAAAGCAGAAGCAGGCCAATTTAAACTTTACGCGCGCCACCATTGGCAGCCAATGCAGCTGCCGGTAGTAGGGTGTCACGTGGTCAAACTTCCTCAGCCCAAAGATCAGTCTGACTGCTGCATTTTGCATCAATTGTAAACGTTGCATATTCTTTTGGGAAATTGCTAAATAAGCGATGTTACAGTAGTCAAGTAGACTTAGTACGAGGGATTGGACTAGGGTTCTGAATGCCGATGTATCGAAGTAAGCTTTAATGGTTTCCAGAGAGTAAAGATTCCCTTTCTGATTAAGGAGTCTTACCTGGTCTTTCATGGTTAGGCATTGATCCAAAGTTACACCTAGTATCTTAATGGTGGGCTGGATAGGGTAACTAAGTTTATTGATACATAGTGGTGATTTGGTGTCAAGCGGATGTGGCGAAGCAACGAAAAAAGTTGTTTTTTTCTGAATTAAGTTTGAGCCTAAAGTTTGTCATCCAGTGCTCCATCATGTTTATGGCTTCTGAAGCTTTGGGAATAGTTTCAGAGACAGAATTAGCGAATGGGATGATAATCGTAAAGTCATCTGCATAACTAAATAGTTTTATTCCCAGCTGGGTTAGCTGCATGCCCAGTGAGGACATATAGATGTTGAAGAGCAATGGAGATAGTGGAGACCCTTGTGGCACACCGGATGGATTGCTCCAGGTGTTTGAAAGCTCATAATTAAAACGTACCTGATAAGTGCGGGATATAAGGAAGCCACGGAAACAGTTCAGCACCTCATCCCTGATACCAATGGCATATAGGCATTGCAGCAGTTTCTCGTAGTCTACTAGATCAAAGGCAGAACTCATATCGAATTACATAACCAGGGCATTAAGGCCCTTATTAAACAGTAGGCGCAGATTGTCTAAGATAGCCGCAATTACTGTCTCAGTACTGAATAATGGTCTAAAACCGGATGAGTTTCATGTAGGAGAAAGAACTGATCAAGATAATCCATCAGATGGATGTGTACCAATCCCTCCATTATTTTTACAATAAACGGAATGGATGTTACCGGTCTGTAGATGGATATTAGGGCTGAATCGTTACTGGTGTGAGGGAACGGGTTGCGATCAGCTCAGCAGCCCGATTCAGAACTTATACCTGTTTTGACCTGGTCTAATTCAAAATGTATAAGTTCTGTCTGGCAACCTGTCAAATCATTTTGGTTATGGCTGCCAGACGACTAAGTCTAGGTCGGCCCACCTCCCACCCTATCCACTCCTCCAAAAACGCCCCTTTTCACTCTGGGCATACAGATGCAGTGGAAAGGCCTAAGATGGTTTTAGATATGTCTAAAACCAGTTTTGATTATCGGTACTTGGACGATCTGTCTTTTTGATCGTCCAAGTACCAACTTAGGCCATTTTTTGTATGTTTTGGGTTTTTTATTACGAGCCCATTAGCTGTTGGGGATCCCATGCTGAAGACAGCAGTCTGCTAACCTCCTTCAGAAAACTATGGGCCCTATATTTCTGTTACTGATGAGTCCTATATCTTTGTTATTTGCTTGGCCTAATATAACCCTTTGTACAAATGCCTCTGTACAGTCAACTTGAGCGTGCTGTGATCTTAAAGACATTCATGCTTGACAAGTATAATTATTTCCTTCCCATAAGAATATGAGCTGAGAAAAAGTCAGTCCCACAAGAAATAGTCATTTTGTACAGATTTATATCATATATTCTCTAGGCTGAACCTAAGCACGGTAGTCTGGCAAATCAGAAAATTGCACCCTGTTAGAAAGAATATTTTTAAAAAATATATAAAGCATTTAAAAACAATTTGCCCCCCCCAAAAAAATCCCCCCAAACTTGATATTTTACAAGGACAAATGTAGGGAGGTTATTGAAAAATTATACCTATAGAAAGGATATAAATCTTCAGACCCTTCTACATATATAGATCAGAAGTGATCAAGATTTAGCAAAAATGGAAAATAAATTATTATACTAAAACAAATTTCTGGCAGAAGAATCCAGAACATAGTTCTGCTGCATTTTTTCCCAGGTCCTGAAAAAGCATAGCAGAGCCAGCAGTTTAAATTAGCTGTGAATGTCCACAGAAAGGCAAGTCAGTTGTGTATGGTAAGCACAGATCATTTTTGTCCCTTAGCCCTTGGATGAAGCAGAGCAGAGAAGATTGAATGGACCATACTGGTCTTTATCTGCTGTCATGTACTGTGTTACTATGGAGATCATCTTCAAAAAAGAAAAATGTCCAAAAAGTGGCATAAAGGGGCAGATGGATGTTTTTCTTGACAAACAATTCCAATTCTTGAAACCTGTATTCTAGGATATTTATGCTGTTGATCAGTAGTTTGTCTAAATCTCAAGGGGTGTGTTAGAGGCATGGTATGGATGGGACAAGGGTGGACTTATGACTTGGATATTTTTCTGCCGTAATCAAACGTTTAAGAACTCATCCAGGACACAATTTGGACGTCTGGGGCTAGAGCTTCTTAACTTTGAAACTAAGCTCCTGGCAAAAGTGTTGGCAAATAGATTGGTGAGAGTGTTGCCTGCTTTGATGCACGACTCACAGGTTGGTTTTGTCAAAGGCAGATACATTGTTTGTAACACGCAACAAATAATTGTGGCAATGGAGACAGCGGCTCAGGATCGGAGGCCTTCTCTGGTGGTCAGTTGTGATGCAGAGAAGGCCTTCAATCGTGTCCGTTGGAAATTTCTTTATGCCATCCTTGATGCCTATGGATTTTGGGGTAATTTCATGCAGAGCATTCAAACTCTCTATCAGAACACTTGTGCTCATCTTTGGATTAATGGCCACCTTTCTGATTAATTCCCAATTTGTATGGGCACTAGGCAAGGTTGCCTCCTTTTGCCAATGCCCTTTATACTCGCGCTTGACTCTCTTATTTAAGATATTAATGTGAATCAAGAAATACTGGGTGTGCGGTTAGGAGATCATTAATTTAAAGTGGCAGCTTTTACAGATGACTTGAAGTTGCATTTGCTAGAGCCCCAGAGGTCTTTGCCCATCCTCTTGGAACTAATTCATGAATATGGAGACGTCTCAGGTTTTAAGTTAAACTTAGATAAATTAGAAACCATGTCTCCCTTGGGGGATTTGAGTAGAGAGTGGGGCCCCAATTTTCCTCTCAAGTGGGCG
Organism: Geotrypetes seraphini; assembly: GCF_902459505.1. Lineage (NCBI taxonomy): Eukaryota > Metazoa > Chordata > Amphibia > Gymnophiona > Dermophiidae > Geotrypetes > Geotrypetes seraphini. The sequence goes on from NC_047084.1 coordinate 372,320,717, forward strand.
CAGGACTCTTTTAGATATTTGGGAATTGTGCTCCCCAGCCGGATTGAGGATTTATATGCTTATTACTAAAAAAAAACAGCTGGAGGCTTGGTTGTCTTTCCCCCTTTCTTTAGTGGGGCATATTAGTCTTTACATTATGTCTCTTTTCCCTAAATGGCTGTTTCTTCTCAAGATGCTCCCTTTGCGGATCCGGGAGAAAGATATCCGGTTCTTGCATAAATTGCTCCATAAATTCTGTTGGGCAGGGAAAAAATGCTAGGCTATTTTTATCTAGACTTTTTGGAGACTGGAAGGTGGGTGGCCTAGGCCTACCGGATCTCAAGACTTACAATGATGCCTGTCTTTTGTGACATCTATGTGACTGGTTATGGGACAGTCAAGATTATGGCCACATGCATTATGAATAAGCGTTTTTGGAACCCTATCACTTCACCTCTTTATTACATGCCCCATTATGTCTTCTCCCTACTCTTTATAGATGCAGCTGGCTGGTGTGGCCCTAGAGGGATGTGTGGAGGATGTTGGTTCTGCGCATGGGTGGTAATCTATGAGTTTCTGATCACAGAGTCAAACCCTCTTTCCTTAGGTCAGTAAAGTATATTACTGTTACAGTATCCTGTCTGACCTGAGGAAGGAGAATTTGGTCTCTGATTATTTTCTGAAAGTTAGTCAAAAATGTATTAAAATGAGTCCAATAAAATGATCACCTTATTTCCATTTTCCATTTCTAAACATTTATCAACACAGCTATAATAGTACTTTATGCTAAAGCAAAAAAATAGAATTTTTTCTACCTTTGTCATGTGGTTTCTGCTTTCCTCATCTTCTTGTCATTCTCTTTCTTCTATCCACTGTTGGCCCCTTCCAGAAACTGTCTGTCTCCCTCTGCCATATGTCCTCTTGACACCCCCCCTTTGGTCTGGCATCCATCATCTTCTCTCTGTTCCCTCAAGGTCTGGCATCTCTCTCCTTTCATCTCTCTTTCCCTCCCCCTGTGGTTTTTAGCATCTCTCTTTTCTCATTTCCTCCGCTCAGATCTGATATCTCCGTCTCCTTCCCCCGCTCTCTGGCATCTCTCTCTCCTCTCTCTTCCCTTTCCTTCTCTGGTCTTCCTTCTTTATTTTCTGCCTCCATCTAAATTAAATTCTTTCTTACTATGCAGTCCTCAGTTTCCCTCTTTTCACTGTGTCTACCCACAGCATGCCACCCCTTTCCTTCACCCCTCCACTATCTCACTAACTCTATCTTCTTCCCCCATCCAGCATATGTCCTTTTTCTTTATCCCTCCTTCCATCCAGTATGTGTTCTTTCTCCACTTCCATTCAGCATTTGCTCTCCCTTCTCCCCGCTTCCATCATCTGCCCTCTTCTCTTTCCCCCCACTTCCATCATATGCCCCTTTTCTCTCTTCCCCCCCCCCACTTCTATCATCTGCCCTCTTCTCTCTTTCCCCCCACTTCCATCATCTGCCCTCTTCTCTCTTCCCCCCCACTTCCATCATCTGCCCTCTTCTCTCTTCCCCCCCACTTCCATCATCTGCCCCCTTTTCTCAATATCTCCATCCACCACAGGCCCATCTCTCTCCCTTCCTCTCGCCTTTCTTTCCAATTTTGGCAAAAATGGGCCCCCCCGACACTCAAGATCGGCAAAGGGCCTCTTCCTCCCTGGTATTAACAGCACTTCAGATCGTCAACGCGGTGCTCAGCCCAAAGCTTCCCCTCTGACTCGAACTGCCTGGACAGAAACAGAAAGCTGCATCAGAGCTGGCATTAGACCGCGAACATGAGCTAGGATTTAACAGAGAGAAGAAAAGTCTTTTTTGTTTACACCACAGCACTAGTGTGGGTAGGAGAGGGCAAAGGGGGTGAAGAGGCTATAAAATAAACTCACCAGGATGTTTGGAAAAAAACACCCAATTGTGCAGGAAAATCGAATTGAATTGAATCGAAAAATCGATTCAATAAGCTGAATCGAATCGAAATATTTTTTCCTGAATCGGGCAGCACTACTATATATGCTGCTTGGGTAGGGAATTACAAAGGGAATAATGAGGTATATAGGGTAGGGGACTATAGAGGGAGTGACAAACAGGTATGGGTCCTTTATAAGTGGGCTGGGGTTAAGACTTAAAAGCAGCTTCAATGACATGGGCTTTCAGCCTGGATTTAAATATTGCCAGAGACAGAGCCTGACATACCAAGCCTGGCAGTTTGTTCCAGGCATAGGGCGCAGCAAAGTAGAAGGGACGGAGCTGTGAGCTGGCATAGAGGAGAAGGGTTCAGACAAGAGGGTCTTAACTGATGAACGGAGTTCTTACAGCAGAGTATAGGGAAAGATAACAGAAGAGAGGTACTGAGGAGCTGCAGAGGATTTTGAACTGTATGTGTGGAAATGGACAGGGAGCCAGTGAAGCGATTTGAGGAGAGGGGTAATGTGAGCATAAGGACACTGGTGGAATACAAGGTGTGCAGCAGCATTCTGAACACCCGTGAGAAGCAAGTTGCAGTAGCCCAGGCCAGAGGTGATGAAATCAAATAAATCCAATTCAGAAGGACTGTTTGCACATGAATGGGAGAGGTAGGATACTCCGGGTCTGACCTGATGTCTTCAACTGGGGTGGCAAGCCATTGTTTTGGGGGTGACACTTGTCATCCCATAGCAAAGTCTATGGTGTCATAGAATATACTATGCAGGCTGGTTGGGTCTTCCAGCCATTATTAGCTGCTGCAGTCTAGGTTTCAGAGCTCATCTTGTGTTCACTTTAACTCATTAAGGGGCTGATGCTGCTTTTAACTCCTAACTCCATCCCACTTGTAATGTACCCATGTGTATTTTGTCACTCCCTCTGTAATTCATTACCCCCAATTGCCCTCTTTGTTTGATTAGATTGTAAACTCTGTTGAGCAGGGATGGTCTCTAAGGGCTAGATTCACAAAGCAAACTATCAAATTTTCATCCGGCCTGATTCACTTACCTCTCCTGCGATCTGCTTCGAATCCGTACATGCAAATGAGGTGAAACACATTTAAATTGGACAGCGACCTGATTCACTACACCAAATTTCTGATCCGATTGGACTGGCCGATCACCTGAAGAAGCAACTGCTGGGGACCCTGCTTTCTGCCCTGCAATCTTTCTTGCCTGCTCGCCCTGAATGCTGCCCTGCTTCTTATTTCCTGCTGCTCGTCTTTCCGATGCTCTACTCCTGCCTGGCCAAACTGTTGCTTGCCCCCAACTGCCATGATTTCCTGCCTTCCTGGACTCTCCCCACAGTGCATGCCTGTGGTTTTAACCCACTTAGAGCCCGTTTTAACCCACTTAGGGCTCCATTTATCTTTTTATTATTAGTGAGGGCATCAACTGGCAAGAGCGGGACCAGCTTTCTGGGAGCCACGCAGGTTGGGGTGAGTGGAGGTGGCAACGTTTGGTTCAGTCTCCCCGAAGTCCTGCCACCCAAAGTACAAAAAAGTTAAAAAATTTTAAAAAAGATCGCTGCTCCTATGGTCTACGCGTGTGCGCGGATCGCACATGCGCAATCCATGCAGGCAGATGGGGGAATTCCTCTGATCGCCCCCATCTGCATATTTTTGTTTTCTGAATTGGTCGGACATGCCAGGATCGGGCCTGGATTGGGCCCTCCCTCCCCTGTCAGGCTCTTCACCCAGCCCCCTCCCTCCCAGGCTCTGCAGTGCACCCTGCTCCATCCTCCTACTTCAGGGGTGTCCAATGTCGGTCCTCGAGGGCCGCAGTCCAGTCGGGTTTTCAGGATTTCCCCAATGAATATGCATGAGATCTATTTGCATGCACTGCTTTCAATGCATATTCATTGGGGAAATCCTGAAAACCCGACTGGATTGCGGCCCTCAAGGACCGACATTGGACACCCCTGTCCTATTTCCTCCCGGTCGGTGGCAGCTGATTTATTCTGATGCTGAGCGTGCTTTGATGCTGCTTGCTCAGCGCTCAGCGACTTCTTTGACTGGCTCCCGCAAATTCTTGCAATTCACGAGAATTTGTGGGAGCCAGTCAAAGAAGCCGCTGAGTGCTGAGCAGGCAGTGGCAAAGCACATTCCTGTTGGTTGCTGCTCAGCGGCAGAAGAAATAAGCTGCCACTGACTGGGTTAGCAGCGGGCAGGAGCGCAGAAAGCTCACTCCTGCCCGCTGCTCCTCTGGACCACTAGGGATCAAATTTTTGGGGAGGCCATGGCCTGTGTCCCCTCTCCCCCCCGTTCCGGTGCCTATGTCTCAGCATATCATGGGATTATGTGGTGCAGTGATTAGAGCTATAACCTTGGCACTCTGAGGTTGTGGGTTTGAATCCCAAACTGCTCCTTGTGACCCTGGGCAAGTCACTTAATTCCCATTGCCCCAGGTACATTAGTAGTGTGGGAGCCCATCAGGACAGTTAGGGAAAAATACTTGAGTACCTGAATAATTTGTAATTCGCATAGAATTGTAGGATATGTGGAATATAAATTATTAACATAAAAAAATCTATCCTACACCATGTGAAATATCTAAAATTTGTCATTTATCTGCTCTAAATAAATCAAAAGCAAAGTCATTTTAGAAATCAACTCAGACCAAACCTTGGAAATTAACAACTTAAAACTATTTCCAGTTTCTTAATACTGATTTTGATGCCAGAAAAAAAAGAGACACACTAGAAGTAATTTTAGTATAAATCATGTTTTATTGGCACACCATCAGTAAATACACAATACAGCACGACAATACAACACGGTCGCGAACACCAAACGTACCATCAAACACATTTTCACCCCAACCAAAGAATCCCCCCAATCCCCACCCACTCCAAAACCCAAAACCCCACCCCATCCCAAACCCACACCATGAGACCCAATCCATACCCAAAAACCCCCAGCAAGAAAGGAGTATGCTGAGCAAGCTGTTAGCTTATGCCGCTCAGCACATATCAAACAAAATAACCAAATCCCATCCTCCCACCCACAAAATGTAGTCCCCCCCTACCCACCGAACTCCACATACTTCCAACCACTCATACCCACCATTCACACTCACCCAACCATCCACCCACCAACCCGGGGAAAACATCTGAGAGCATAAGGTATCAGCAACAGAATGAGTTTAAGACCAGACTCCTGGCCCTAAGGGAAAGCGAGGAAATGTAGGGGTCCCAGGTCTGCAGGAAAATTTTCGACCGCCTGACAGATAATCGAGCATGGCGCTGCTCCAAGAGCATCAAATTATGAAAACGATTCCTCCAAGCCCAGTAAGCAGGCGCTATGTCTTGCGTCCAAACGCTAAGAATGACCTTCTTTCCTATAACAGCACCTTTCCGGATCAGCAACCGATGTCTCCGAGCAGGCACTCGCAAAGATTCATATCTATCCAAAAGCAAGCCTACCGGAGACATCGGAATAGCGTGACCAACAAGCCGCTCCAAGAAGCGGAGTACGGCTCTCCAAAAGACTTTCACTCGAGGGCATCCCCAAAATGCATGAAAAAAGGAGTTGCACCCCAGTGTACACTTAGGGCAGATTGGAGAAGAAATGCCCCCAACCTTGTGGACCTGCTCTTGGGAAAAATACGCTCGATAAACCACTCGAAATTGGCATTCCCTCAGTTCTGCACTAATAGAAATAGAAGAGATACGACTAATAAGGGAAGGAAAGTTCAAGGACTCACCAGGTATGCCCAGGTCTCTACCCCAGCGGCACTCCAAAGCCGTATAAGACTTCTGAGGAGTAAGCCGCCGCAAAGCCCCATGCAACGCAGACACCGTCAAACCACAAGCATAAAATTGGGCAAAAAATAGACGAAATTGGTTACCCAATCGAAACCGTAAGCCCGGACGCACCAAGGACCTCACATAATGATGAATTTGCCGATACGCAAACAGACCTCCCACACCCAAGGAATGAAGCATGGGAAAATCTCCCCAAGGTCTTATCGCCCCCTCCTCATCCAATAAATGCTCAAGAAGAAGAAAACCCTCTCCAGTCCATCGCACAAAGACCGAGTTATCACAGCCAGGCAGAAACTGCGGATTCCCCCGTATAGACAACTGATCCGAAACTTGATGGTCCCCCCCCAGCAGCCCGACCAATGCTTTCCAAGAAAAACGCCACGACCGAAGGATGAAACTAGATCGGAACGCGGGGGGCAGGAGGCGAACAGGCAACTGAGACAACGAAAACAAGTGCCAAGGAGAGAAAAGAGCATGTTCAAAGTCCCGAAAAAGATAGTCATCACTCCGTAAGCACCAGTCTCCCAAAAATCGCAGCAAGCAAACCAGATTATAAAGGCCGATATCCGGGAGTCCCACACCACCGATCCTTCCCGAGCCGAACAGATAAGAGATCGATATCTGAGACTTCTTGCCTTGCCAGAGGAATCGGGTCAGCTGCCTATGAAGCCGTTGAAGATCGCTACGACGAAGACAAAGAGGCAGCAACTGGAGTACATACAACCAGCGGGGAAAAATAACCATCTTATACAAGTGAACCCTACCGTAAAAAGAGAGAGGCAGAGACATCCACTGTGCAAAACAACCCTCCGTAGCGGCCAACAAAGCATCTACATTAGCACGATATAACCGTCCCACACAGCTCGTGAGTTGCACTTCCAAATATTTGAATACACCATCCGCCCACCGTAAAGGAAACTGCCCCGGCCACTCCAAGCGCACCGCCTCGGCAGTAGCTAATGCCAAAGATTTATCATAATTCAATTGAAAGCCCGAGAAATCACCATACTCCGTAAAAAGCGACATAAGAGCAGGAAAGGATTCCCACGGGGAGGTCAAATGAACCAACAAATCGTCTGCAAATGCCAAAATCTTAAACTCTCGGCCGCCGAGAGAAACACCTCGAACCGCCGGATTAGCAGAAATTTCGCGAATTAAGGGATCCAAGGTGAGCACGAAAAGAAGAGGAGACAAGGGGCAACCTTGTCTAGTACCCCGCTGAATTGGAAACACCGCCGAAGAAACTCCATTAACCAGCACCCTGGCCTGCGGATCATGATACAACGCAGCCACCGCATCACTAAAGAAACCTCCCATACCATAATGTTGAAGAGTACAAAACAAATAGAAGTAATTTTAAAGGGTTGGGCATTATTTACGCAGGTAAAAGGTTGATTTATATGTGTAAAGGGCTAAATACATGAAAAGCTGCTACTTAGATGTAAATACCCAATGCATACACAGATTTAAAGAGGGTTATCTTGAAATTGTTAGGCTAAGGCCCAGATTCAATAAAGATAGCGACTCAATCGCTGTTGGCCAATTTTTAAACAGCGATTGATTCACTTATCTTTTTTGCTTGCAAATGGTTTGCATGGAGGTGCAAATCATTTGCATGCAAACTCCCTGACTCAATCGCTCAGTGAGCGATTGAGTCGGGGCAGAGCCCTGACAGTAGTGACAGGAAAAGCAGCCTCCTGTCACTGTTGTCAGTGGCTTCTTTTCTCATTTTTTAAAAATAGGTCAGATATTTTGCGTGTATTATACACACAAAATATCTGGCCAATAAAAAAAAATGAAAAAGAAAACCTCCCCCCCTGACAAAGCACTCCCTCCCTTCCCCCCTCCCTGAACCCCCAAAAATGGCGGGAGGGTTGCTGACTCCCTCCTGCCATCGGCGCCCCCCCACCTTTCCTTCCTCACCCCTAAAACAAACGGCAGGAGAGATGCCCACTCCCTCCTGCCACCAGACAGACTCCCACTCCCTGTCCCCCTCCCCGTACCTCTAAAAGTTGGAAGCAGGAGGGGTGCTCAGTCCCTCCTGCTCCGTAGACCTCCAGGACACGACTGGGCCTCAGGCCCTGCCCCAGTACATCATGTGATGCACGGGGAAGGGCCTAAAGCGATGATTGGCTCAGGCACCTCGGGCTCCTCCCTTGGGAGGGGTCTGAGGCACCTGAGCCAATCAGGGACTTTGTCCGCCCATATTTTGCCCCCTGACAGATCAAATTCTGTTTAACACCCAGAAACAGACAAAATGCTGCATAACCCCTTAATGAGATTGTGAAGTAGCCTGTTTCCATTCGTTAACCACATTCTGCAAATGGCGCTCAAATTTAGGTGCTGGGAAAAACCTCCAATAAGTGCTATTCCATAAAGTGTGATCTGGGCTGAGCACCCTTTATAGAATAGTACTTAGTGTAGATTCCTGCACCCAGCTTTAGGTGTGAAAATTTACTCCTGCCGAAACCTGGTATAAATGTGGCACATAAGTTGGGTGCATAAGTCCAGGATTCTACAGCACCGTGCCACTGCTCCCTCTAAGCTGAGCAGGAGTCCTCCAACTACAATGCTATCACTGGAGGGTGGTGCTTCAATATTTGAGTCCTGTAGACCTTGCCTATCCCTCCCTATTAGAAATATGATAGTGAAACAGTGCCTCCCACTGGCAGATCTGTAGCTGGAAGACTCTCAGCTTAGAGGCAACAGTGCACCGTGCCTACATTTTTGTAATGTGCCTAGGCCCCCCCATGCCCCTCTTATGGCCACACCCCCTTTTGGGCTGCACAGAAGTAAAATTAGGCACACAGCTTTATAGAATAGCATGTAAATCCAAATTATTGGCAATTAGTATCAATAATTGACACCTCATTAACTCATTAATATCCATGTGCTTCTGTCCTGCATGCACAAATCTGAGTGCACAACATTGACTGATCTATACAGAATCCAGGAGTAGGTGCTTAACACCCTTTAGTAAAAAGGCCCCTAAGTGTGATAATATGTCATTAGATCTCTAGTATACCAAGGGCGGGGTGGTGGGGGCGGTTTGCCTTGGGCGCAGGGAATTGAGGGGAGGGGTGCGTGGAGCAATCGCAGGGCCATAGTCTACTAGTATGTGGCCATCGGCTCCATTGGCCCTGCCTACTTTTTGTTTTGGAGACAGGGGACTGACAGAGCTGATGGCCATGTACAGGCGGACCACAGCCCTGCGATTGCTCCATGTACTCTCTCACTGCCCGGAATAGGAGAGTGCTCCGGCCAGAGGAGAGGCTGCTCTGCCCCAGGTGACGGCCAAGATAGGTATGCCACTACATTAGAAGCCACTGTTAATACATTTCAGCTAATGGATTTTATAGTTTAACCACAAGGTGCTGCAGCTACAACAGTAGGTATTGCCTTGCTTTTCCACCACAAGTTGGCACTACACATTGCAACTGGTAGCAAACAACAGGGTTTTCAGCCTCTAGATAGCACAGTATAATTTACAAAAAACTTAAATGAACACATCTTAATAACTACGAGCCACTCCAGTAGGGATAGGGAAATGGCAGAGATTGAAAGGGGGGCGTGGTAGAGTAAGCATGTGGAGCACGCCTTATGGAATTATTTCCACCTCTCTCTCGCTCACTCTGTGTCTCTGTTTTGTTTCCGCGTGTCTCTGTTTTGTGTGCCTTTGCTCCTGCTTTTCTGCACATGCTATGTACAGCTCTATTACAGTCATACCGAGTTGGCTGCAGCAGAGAAACTTGAGTCTCCAGATATGTCTCCTTTCATCACTGGAACTATGTCAAAACGTTTTTTAGAGGTCAGGCATTAAAAATAACAAACTCATCTTTACATTCAATGGCAACCATTTCTTCCAACTAGGCTACAAACTGGCTGTTATTAGCCTGTCCTCGGAAATTATTGTATAAGTCAGGCCTGTAATTGCAATGTCACAAAAACCACCCCACATTTTTAAAGCCATAGCTATCTAGCACAATAGCTATCTACTTAAAAAAAAAAAAAAAAAAATCTACCTACAGACTTATCAGATTACAATTGATTTTAGGAAGCAGTACACTGCATCACTTGTTGAACAGGTATTATGAATTGTTCTGGCATGATTTGGCAGGGAGAGAAGATTGTAAAAGAAGTTTGGGAAATAATTAATTGCCTTTTAATAGGTGTAAAAACCTTAAGTGGCGGCTCATTTTTCTGACTACAGGTTTATACAGAAAGCAATTTATTTATTTTTTTATTAAAATTTCAATTACTTCACAAGAATCCTCTTGTTCAAGAAAAACAGAACGTATAAAAGAAATTACACCACTAATGTTAATTAAAATATTAATTAACAAACAAAATATATTCAATTTTTCTCAGACCACAACTTGGAGGGGGAGAATTCCATAGAGTAGAGAGACTCAAAAAGGAAAAAACAAATCAATAATCTGGGAATAGGCTGAACAGTTACAGAAAGCAATTTCTATGACATCCTATTGGCAAAACAAATGCTGAATAAATTAAGAGAAGTAAGTATATATACTAATTATTAACTGCTACAAAAACAACAAGAAGACTCCACACATCAAAATCGGCGCAAGAAAAGAAAGGTTTGACGGAAAGTGTGATGGACCTTGATCAAAACCAAAAGAAAGTCTCAGCCCCAATGAAGTGATTGATTCTATGCCCCAAAAAGATAAACAAAAATGGGGACCCGCAATGTACACACACTGTATCAAAGTGGAAAACTAGCACACACGATACCAGAATTTGACAACTAGCTACTAGAGATTCTGGGCATCATTGAAATGAAAGGGAGAGGGAAAGGAGCTAAACGACCAAGCTGCAGTAAAAACTGGCCTTAACACACCCTTGTATATATTCCTTTATGCACTGTGTTTAGATTGAAAAATTAATAAAGATATATTTTTTTTTTAAAACCACACACACCCTTATACCAGATTTCCCTGGGTGCTAAGGCCATTTCTACAGTAACTCAAATGGCCAATTTTCTATATATATTTTTTTAATGAATAGCCATGGACTAATGTTACCATTAGCGCATGCCCATTAAAAAAAAAATTTACTGCACGAGTACTTACTGCCGCCTATTTTGTAGATGGTAGGAGCCTGATTCTTAAAACAGCGTCCTGATTATAGGTGGTGGTAGACATTCTACTGCCCTCTAACAGACCAATTGGGCCTCATTTTTTTTTTTTTTTAAAGATCGATGCGGTGAACGACGCCTACAATGTAGGCATCTGACTCGCACCTACTGAAGAGCCTAAGCACGCCTACAGAAACCTAAGGCTAGAGTAGATGTGGCTTACGCCGGGTGTGACCTTGGGCATCCATAGGCGCTTCTGTAGGTGTGAGTCACACATTTTAAATGCAGGCTTGTAAAATGCATTTAAGACATCTGTACAAAAAAAAAAATAGACACGATTCTGGATTTGGCGCCTACAGGTGATTGAAATGCACTAGGCTCTCATTTTGCATAGCAGGTGCCATTTCCAGAATCGGGCTCTAAGGGTTAATATGGTAATCCTGTGCTAACCAGGTAGTGCACGCTAATGTGGATGCACCATTTAATGCAGCGCTGCTCACCCAGATTAGCGCACACTAATTTGGCACCTACCACAGGATGTCCAAGTGTGTCCCATGGTATGCCATTGTAAGCTGCATTAGCCACACATTAGCATCTAATGCAGTTTAATAAAAGGGCCCCTGAGAGGGAGTGAGAGTAGATATACTACTTTATTTTCATTTTATTTTTGATATATCGTCTATCAAAACAAATGTCTAGATGGTGTACAATATAAAAAGATTGTAAGAAACAATTAAAATAGGTAAATAAAAGCAATATTTTATCAAATATTAAAAATACTGGACAAATTCAGATTAACGTACATGAAACGGAAGTAAAGTAGGAGAGGGAAAGATTGTTTAAAATGTTTCTTCCCTTTTCATTAGATTTCTTTAAACATCCAGGGAGGGTGGGTGGGTGGGGGAAGGGAAATGTACGTTGAGGAGTTAAATTATTTAATTACAACATTGAAATCACATCATATGTATTATTGTATTAATAATTAAGATGAGGATGGGAGTAAATGATTGTTTAATGTAATAATTGTATAGTTAGTAGTGCGTTTTATGCAGTATTTATGATTTACCAATTGTATTGCATTATCAAAGTTTGAAAATCAATAAAGATTTAAACAAAACAAAACAAAAAAATATTAAAGGGCTGTGCATTGATCTGGGCTACTTTTTGTCCCTAGTTTTGCCCATAAAAGTGCACACAGTGCAGAAAACAAAAAGTGGTTGAGTGAACTAGTTCCCAACCCTGTCCTGGAGGACCACCAGGCCAGTCGGGTTTTCAGGATAGCCCTAATGAATATACATGGAGCAGATTTGCATTCCTAGCATCTCCATTATATGCAGATCTCTCTCATGCATATTCATTAGGGCTATCCTGAAAACCCGACTGGCCTGGTAGTCCTCCAGGAGAGGGTTGGGAACCACTGAACTAGTGCAAATGTATTAAGATCACCATCCAGGCATGGTCTGAATCCTTTGTGACTGTTTCTAGTTCCAAGGTTTAAACATGTGCTAATTCAAACACTTGTGAGCTTGTTTGTGTGAACTTGACAGTTTTGTTAGTGGATGTGTCCACTTTTATATAGTATTCTATATTTAACAACTGTGGTAAGTGTGCAGCTGGTTTCATTGCTCATGGTTATTAGCGGTATATAAGAATTAAATTAAATTAAAAATTAAATTTTTCTGATAAAAAAACATGGAAAATTGAATAAAATAATGCAGTGTACAAACGAATCTTGATATTAGATCCTGGTTTATATCATTCAATATTTTTGAACTTGCCACAGCTGTACACAGAAGATGAACATTTCAGCATTCAGTAATTCCACTATATACATTTTATCTATTTTACCCACATAGCTTTAGTTGGGCAAAAGAAAATATAATAACCCATCTGCTCCACCTTGCACCATAATTACAAGCGTGCTGATGGTAAAAATCGAGTTCCTTCTAGACAGGGGTGTCAAAGTCCCACCCGCAATCCAGTCGGGTTTTCAGGATTTCCCCAATGAATATGCATGAGATCTATTAGCATACCATGAAAGCACTGCATGCAAAACAGATCTCGTGCATATTCATTGGGGAAATCCTGAAAACCCGACTGGATTGCGGCCCTCGAGGAGGGACTCTGACACCCCTGTTCTACGAGGAAACCACGGCTGAGCTGGAGCTAGTTGTGAAAAGTTCTCCTCTTATCTGTGCCTTCACTTGTGTTTCTCAATGAACAACCACGACACCGTCCCCCCATAAGCAGTTTGAGCTCTGAGGCATTCTTGGTTCTCTGTTTCTGAAACCGGTCCGCCTCCTGCCACAAGTCTCAGCTCTCTTACCTTGAGCAGTGGTGCGGGGTTGGTAGCCGCAGTTGCCCCCTCTCCCCCCACCGGTGGCACGGTGGGCTTGCAGATCTCCACTTTCCACCAGACTTGGGGCTGCTCGAGGCCGGAAGCTGCCCCGGGCTTCCATTGGCTTGATACATAACTGCGGTAGGCTGGGCGCGCGGAGTCGAGCGGCGCGTGCTCCCCGTCGCTCTTTGCGGGCTCCCTCGGCGGCCATGATGGCAGCTCGGCCGGAGGCGGGGAGGGCGAGACCTCGGGGGCGATCTGGCTCCCTGCCGAGCACGTTTCCTCTCGGCTCCCGGACGGCCGCAGCTGAACGAAGAGGAAAGAAGATTTGGTTTGCTCTTGCTCGGCCATTTCCTGCCGTCAGGACATCCTACCTCGAGGCAGCACAGGGTCTCCCTGGGGATATCATCTTCTGCCTGGCTGGCCGCCTGCAAGAAGAGACAGCGTTAGAAAAGCCCTTTCGCTACTGATCTTTGGGATTCAGAGAGAGCGAGTTATAGGAAGCCTTCGTCTCTGAGCTCTCTTGGTTTTCATTAGTGGTTTAAAAGTATTGGCAGCGGTGGGACTCTGCAGAAATCCTCAGGCGCCTAAGAATCAGAGAATCGTCCCAAAATAAATACATGCTAAGCAGGAGTGAATGAAATGCTCCAAATGTAAAATGGCCATAAACTATAGCCATATGACACAATGATGTAAGTACTTTTTCTGGGTTCCCTATATCTTGATGCCATTGGACGCCCCCCCCCAAAAAAAAAAAAATTAAAAAAAGAGAGAGAGAGAGAAACAGAAAAACAAAACAGATCACCTACTGCAAAATATCAGAGAGAAAGGAGACATTTTCCAGCTGTTAAACCTAGCTTTGACAATGAGGACTTTGTGGCCATGAGCAGCACTCTGACACCTTTGAAAATGTGGAGTTAAGAGTCAGATTCTTAACTCCACATTTTCAAAGGTGTCAGAGTGCTGCTGTTTACTGTCATGTCTCCATCTGAACTTACCATTACCACCATGCATTGCTCATGGTGCTGAACGGCAGGGCAGGATTAATTCGTCGAGGGCCCCTAGGCACACAAGTACACTGGGCCCTCCTGCCCCGCCCCACCCCACCATGCGCCCAGGCGGAAACAAGAAGCTGTGTCAGAGGGAAGCTTTGGGCAAGCAGCACCGCTTGCACAATTACAGTTCTCATTGCCTTTCTTACCCGCGTTGCTTGTTGTTTTACTTTCCGTCGATGGGGGGGGGCCCGCTTTGCCGAACTGGGGGCCCCACATTGCCAATCAATGCTGGAGGGGCCCATCGCCATTTGGAAAAATCAATGTTGATGCCCTCCTTCATCCCTGACCATTTCGGGCCCTTGGCACGTGCCTACTGGGCCTTTTGGTTAATCCTGCCCTGCTGAACGGCACCGGCCCAGAGCCCTTGCAAAGGTGGTGGGTGATTCTAGCGAACCTTCAGCCTTACACGCCACCCCACCCCAATTAACTTTCAGGTCCCCAGCTTACAGCCCCCCCTCCCAAGATTTTGATACTTAAACTCAACAACCTTTACCACACAAACATCCAATAACATTGCTGATGTTTTTTCAGTGTGTGCGGCTATCAGGAGTTGTTTGACTGGAGCTACTCTTTGTTGGCTCAAAGAAGCTGTTGCCTTGTATTGTCTTATGATCACTGAACCAACCATGCACAGAGCAAGGACTCCAACCATAAAATTCAGTGCGGAACCCTGGAATCTCTTACATGCTGACAGGTGCTTTAGTGCCCCCGTGCTCCGCCCCTCACAAGGTTTCCATGGTAACAGAACTCCTGCAGGAGATGGAGGCAGAACCACCTGTCAGCACAGAAGGGTTCACAGATTCCCTTTCTAATTTTAGAGTTGGAGTTGCAGCTGCTGTGAGGGTGGTACCAGTGTATCATTTAGTATGACAAGGAAAAATGCTTGAATACCTGAATAAATAATGGATCTCAAAGTCCCTCCTTGAGGGCCGCAATCCAGTTGGGTTTTCAGGATTTCCCCAATGAATATGCATTGAAAGCAGTGCATGCACATAGATCTCTTGCATATTCATTGGGGAAATCCTGAAAACCCAACTGGATTGCGGCCCTCAAGGAGGGACTTTGAGACTCATTGTAAACAGTTCTGAGCTCCCCTGGGAGAATGGTTTAGAAAATTGAATGAATGAATAAATAAATAAACAAATGGTGCAGTAGCCATCACTTGGAGGTCAGAGGCATAGGAGGATCTGGCTTGGAGACAGACCTCTCACACATCTGCTTATTGTTTCTTGGGGACCCCCTTGCTTATAGGAACTAATTTAAATCTGAGATGAGTCAACTTCATTCAGGGTTGCTAAACTCAATATAAATTACCCTCTCTTGGATGCCAGGACACAGTGATGGAATTTGTTTAATAATACAAGTACCAAACACTCACTGCACCTGCAGAGCACCTATGAATCCATTAAGAGCTGTGGGCCAGATGAACTTAGGAGCAACATTTCTGGGAGTGAGCATCAAAGGAATGGCTCCTCTTTGCATATGCTGGGTATTATCAAGTGATCTAGACTGGCCTTTGTTAAAAAGACAGAATATCGAGCTTGAAGGATCATTGGTTTGACGCAGCTTGGCTTGTCAGGATGAGGCTGAAAGAGGGTACAGTCAGGAGTAATCTAAAGAAATATTTCTTTACGAAAAGGGTGGTAGACGTGTGGAGGTGGAGAAGATGAGGACTGTATCTGAATTCAAGAAAAGATGTAACAAGGACAGGGGATGGAAGGCAGGCTGGATATGACAGACAAAGCACGGGCCCAAGTATTCTACAGAGAGAGAAGGGAAGTCCAAACACCAAAGACGAAAAGATTGTGGAATGCAATGATCTTGACAAGGCGTTTATTTGAGACAAATCGAATTAAAAATAATAAAAAATAATTTTTTAATTAGTTCAGCAACTCAACGGACAAAGTTTTATCCATATTTGTCATCCTTCTTTTACCATTGAGTGAATACTGACCTTGACCCCTGAAAAAGGCTTTTTGCCAAAACACAGACATCATATGTCAGTTTTTCATGAAGTGGAAATTCTTTTTTATTCGATTTGTCTCAATTAAACTCCTTGTCAAGATCATTGCATACCACAGTCTTTTCTTCTTTTGTGTTCAGACTGGATATGACTACATATATCTATTGATACTTAAAAGGTTTAAAGTAATACTGTTGTGCTTAAATGAAGGAAAAAGGATCTCAGAAATCCAAGCCAAAGATCATTAAAATTTCAATTGTCCGACTTGTGGATAAGGGTTGCTTTCATGAATCCAAAAAACCTTCAAATTAAATAAATTGCACCCACAAACTTTAAATCTTATTCCATACAGCTATAATATTTTTCTTGTTTACTTTTGTACTTTATTTTAAATCATTTTTTATAAATTAATTTGATTAAATACATTGGTAACCAGAGGTTTTTACTCATCCGCTGAAACCATGCACTCTATACAAGATATGTGACTTGTTTAGCGTCAGATGTCACACCCAGCATTTTAGTTGTTCCTGTGTGTTGATCATAAATGACTTCAGCGGATGGGTAAAATCCTCCTCTTGTCACTTTTTTCGAGTGCCAGTCTTTCATTCCCACTTCCTTTTGACTAGTTGGCTACTTACTGTGGACAATCTAGATCATCTTTGGTTTTGTGTCATACTTTCGCTAACCATTCTTCCACCATGGGGCAGGGCATCTGTTACCAAGCTGCAAAACTTCTGGCCATCAACACAATAGGCACTACATCGATTTAGGAATGTAATTTTTTGAAACTCATATGTTCTCTGTTGTCTGTGGTGTCTCTCACTCACAACCAAGTTACTTATTTCTGGGCATGACCACCACATAAGCTTGAAATCCACCTCCTGACTACATCGGGGCCGATATTCAGACTGTTGAAGTTAGCTGGGCTGACTCCTGTGGTCTGCCTTGAGCTCAGATATTCAATACCAGGTCATTTCTAATGACCAGCATTGAATATTTTTGGCCCTGAAAAACTTAGCTGACCATGTCGATATTCAGAGCTGGCCAACTAAGTTTATAGCAACCAAAGGTAGACCAGCTATGTAAGTGGCCCAATTTGGCTGCTTGACCTAGCTGGCCAATGGTCCGAATATTATTTATTTAAAAAAAATTCTCAGGCTTTCTCCACAGCCACCCACTATCTCTCATTAGAGGTCTCTGATGATTCAACAAGGAAAGGAAAGATGTTGGAGACCTGAGCACGAGAAAGGACCACCAGTTTGAGCAATGTTGGACTCCTTTCTGCATGACACTGACCCCATTCATTCGGAACAAGCTTGGTGTTTGAGCAGTTTGTTACCCACCCAGGGGCCTGGAACGGTCACCTGGGAGGCATTTCACTACCGTTATGTTTTTCTGCTTCTCTGCTACTATGTACCTTGAAGGGGAGACCCCTGTACAGGTACTCGCTGCTGCTGCTGCTCCCGGGGTGGAAGGGAGGGAGGGAGGTGGTGGATTTGGTTGCTGTCAAGTTGTAACAGTTGATTGTCTTTGTAAAAGCACATATTGTATCTGTTTGCTGTTAAATTTATGTAAATTTTGCTGTTAAATTTATGTAAATTTTGAACCTTTAATAAAAAAAAGATTTAAACATAAAAAAATTTCTATTCCACCTATCAACTAGGCGGATTACAAGTTGAACATACATAAATGACACATAACAAAAAATACATAGATAAAAACAGTACTAAAATACAAACCTGATAACAGTCATTAAAGCCCTAGGAGATGAATACATCATGCAGTGGTTCTTATCAACAGAAGGCTTTAACAAATAAGTAAGTTTTCAGTAGCTATTTGAATGATCCAAAATTGGCCAGATCCTTGCTCTTCCCTCTGTTGCATTCTGCCTCCTCTGATTCAATCTGTGGGTGGGCCACAGCAGAGGGAAGACCCAGGAGCTGGCCAAAGGTAGCCTGTCATGCTGCTGATGCTGCCGACAACCAACGGAAACTTTACATATGAACATATAGAATAGTCAGACTTCCCAGGAATTGCTTGTATGTGAACATCATAGAACGCTGCTGTCAGCCACCTGACACGGCCAGCATTTTACGGCACAGAAAGTCACTGTGTCAGATATTCTTATTCAGCAGCCCTTTATACTTCAATAACTAATCGATTTATCATTGTGATATTCACTGTTGGCTAAATTAGTACTAGTAAATGAATGTGTCCTTTTGAATACCTAAATTATGAACTATCAAGTGATATATTCTTTCAACTAAATAAGAGTTCAATTGAAATTTGAATATGAATTAACAAGTAGGGAGAGGTGTTTTGTTGCCTATGATTAAAGAGGGGATGAGGCATGAGTGAGCAAGAGTGCTGTATCAGGCTGACAGGAACTGAATGCAGGGAACTGCTGCAGGTTCTCCAGAGCATTATGAACCTTTGGATATTTGCCCTAAATCTTCTTTTCCTCCAACTCAATTCTGTGTTCCCGACTTTGCTCATCTTTAGCCTTCTTCAGTCGCAGGTGTCTTCTCAATGTCACCTGTAAACATGGCCAGGGTCTGCTTGGAGATGAATGGTGGCAACAGTTTACACAAGTTAGGTAGTTCCAAGTCTAATGGCATTGTCATCTTGAAGCTGGGACTTTGGATCATTTACTTTACTATTGTCCCTTGATACTGCAGTTTTGGAGGTCTATTTGGGACCAAGTAAATAATATGTTAGAGAATCCAGTGGCTTTATCTTATGATACTATTTTATTTGGTACACTTATAAGATCTAAAAGTCAATTATCTGTGAGAAATAACAAACTACTTTTTGTAATCACAGGGGCTGCTTATTTTAAGAAATTGGAAAAACTGGGATAGGTTGAACCACACATTCTGGTGGGAATCCCTGTGTTATACTTATAAAATGGAGCATTGTATGGCCGTACAACAGGGACGATTTAAGAATTTTATGGATGTTTGGGAGCCATTGGCTAAATACTATAAAGAGGAATAATTAATTTTATTTTATAGACAAGTAAACATGCACATCTGGGGAGGGGAAGGGAATGGAATTGATCCAGGGAGTTTAAGAATAGTTTCATGAAGGTTTTGATATATTTGTTTATTAGCTGGGGAGGGGGGGGGAATTTCTTTGTGCAGTTATATTTGTAAGTTTTGTTGCGCTTATTATATAATGTATAAATATGTGAATCATTTATTGCGCATTTGTAGTTTGAAACTCAATAAAGAATTTTTTATTTTTTATTTTTTTAAAGAGGGGAAGCTACTTTAATACCTGTTGAAAGTTGTAATTCTTCAAGTCTGAGGTTGAATAACGTGTGGTTTTCATATTTTGTATGTTTTTCAGACCACAATAATTTTTTGATAAACATTAGTGCATAGCCATTAATTAAAAAAAAAAAAAAAAGGAAAATCAGCCATTTTAGGGCTCCTTTTATCAAGGTACGCTACGGGGGTTAGCGCGTCGGACATTTCATCACACGCTAACCCCCCACGGCACACCACAAAACTAACGCCTCATCAATGGAGGCGTTAGCGACTAGCGCGGCAGGCGGTTGAACGCGCGGTATTTTGCACGTAACCACCTACCCCAGCTTGATAAAAGGAGCCCTTATTGTTGCAATAAAAATAGTTTAGTGTGCAAGAAAACCCAGCATAAAGGTGCACTAAGGCCACTTTTTACCACAGCTTAGTTAAAGGACTCCTTTCTGAGTATGAAAAATTCCACAAAGCTTTTAAATCCAGACAAGCAAAATTTATGCCAGCAGCCTTTGAGAGAAGACATGTGAAAATGTAAGCAAAAGTACCATCCTAGAGTACAGGGATACAGAATGTGTGAATTTAGTAATCTCTTTATACCAGCCACAGTTAGGGTAGAAGTGTGATCCTGCTGGGTATGTAATAATGGTGATCACACCTTCTGCTTTTTTTATTCCGTTTTTGTAAATGCATTTTTCACAACATATTTCCCTTGAGAAGTTTTCCAGTATAGCATTTTTAAAATTTATGTTATCATCAATGGCCCTTGTGAGTCCTTTTATTCATTTCAAAAATTTATTTCATTGAGTACAAAACACAGAAAAATATAAAACTATATTGCAAAGTATTTGATAACACGTGAAACGGTCATTCTGTATTCTTTGTTATTATCAACACACGTGACGAGGCATAGTCAAAAGAATGTCTAAGTCAGAATTGGGATGTCCTGCTCATAGCATCCATCTCATAACCATTTTCAAACAGGAAAACTGTCGAGATTTCCTGTTCAAAAATACATGAGAACATTAAAATGAAACATCCAAAATATGAATGCCAAAAATCAGGCACAAAAAAAGTCTGTCTGGCATCATTTGTACAAAAATGTCCACAAAGACATCCCAAATAAATGGCTTCAATTTATATCATTTATGAGTGAAGACAATAATTCATAGTCAACTTAATTCGTGCCACACTCTGCTGTGCTTAGATATTACCAGTATCACTTGTTGTTTTACATAAATTTCATAGATATTTATTCATCTCATATATATTATTTCATCTCTTCCTGGATCACTGTAGAAATATTTCATCAGACTTTCTATGGCCTCAGCGGCTACACTCGGGCGCCCTATTTCATGTAACACTCGAACCTATCAGTAGCCAGCCTCCTCTATAGAACAATTTTCTCAACTTTTGCATATAATTTAAATAAATATATAGATTAAATTTAATGAAAGACATCTCATCTTAGGAAGATACACTGAATGGGGCTCCGATTTGAATTCAGCGTTTCGCTTTATGTGCTGTTTCAAGAATAGTTCCCCATTTAAGAAAGTACACCACTATCACTTTCTAAATTATATGCAAAAGTTGAGAAAATTGTTCTATAGGCCAATGAGGAGGCTGGCTACTGATAGACTTGAGTGTTACATGAAATAGGGCGCCCGAGTGTAGCCGCTGAGGCCATAGAAAGTCTGATGAAATATTTCTACAGTGATCCAGGAAGAGATGAAATAATATATATATGATGACTAAATATCTATGAAATTTCTGTAAGCAACAAGTGATATTGATAATATCTAAGCACAGCAGTGTGGCACGAATAAGTTGACTATTGACTACACAAAGACATCCCTGCAGAGCAGAGGGGCAGCCTTGTAGTCAGTGCAGTGGACTTTATACAACGGGAAGCAGGTACAAATCCCACTTTATATCTTATTGTGAGCTATCCAGAAACAGATAAACACCTACTGTACCTAAAGGTACATCATTACAATAGCTTTCACACTTGCAGGTCTCTTATAAATTCCAAAACAGTAGGTATTCCTGTGGTCTAGGAGGGCTCACAATTATGGTCAGTGCAGTAGATTTTGAACAATGGGACCCAGGTGTAACTCTCACTTTAACTCCTACACTCGGGTCCCGTTGTTCAAAATCCACTGCACTGACCACTTGGCCACTCCTTACACTTGCTTGCTGCTCTGTTAGGAATAGCCATAATACCTGAAGCTGTCATAAAGCCTGGTATCCACTGTCACTTTCACTTTTTAGGGAAGTAGGACGGAATCAGCAACCACTGGGAGATGAAGGAGGGGTCATGCTTTTATCCCTTCAGTAGTCAGCTGTTCAATCAGGGCACTTTTTTGTACTCGGGACATGATTGAAACAGGTCTAGATAAAAATGTCTTTCTTTTTTGCCTTGGATGTTTCTTCCTGTTCTATCATCGCTGAAAGATGTACTAATTCTCTTTAACATCTGATACTCAACTTTTTATATCATCTACAATTATGCTGGCTGAGCAATGGGCTAAAGAATTTAGATTAAAATTTAGTTCTGACAAAACCAAAATTTTTTTTTGGCAAGTCCAACTAATAAAATTAAAGAGACTTCTTTAATGCTGAATGGAATTATTTATCTTATCTGTTCAGTTATTAAAATTCTAGGAGTTTATCTAAATCGGAATTTGTCATTCGATGCTCAACTTGATACTTTAGTTAAAAAAAAGTTTTCCTGCACTAAATCCGTACTATACCATCTTATTTTCACATTTCTTCTTTCAGATTGATTGTGCGGTCTTTGGTTCCGAGCACTCTAACATCATTTACCTAGGATCTTACCCAAAAATTATTAAGAGGATGTGAATCATTCAAAATAAGGCAGTGCATTTAATTTTCAATCTAAAAAAATCATAACATGGGACACCTTATTACCAAAAGTTACATTGGCTTTCGGTTGAGGCGAGAATAATTTTCAAATTTGCCTGCATCTGTTATAAAACATTATTTGGTCTTATTGCAAGTTACCTCATATCACTTTGATTTGGTAGAAAATAGTCATTCTTAGGGTAGTATCACTTTATTTCCTTCCCTTCAATAAGAGGTTGCATATATAAAAGATTTCTTGATAGGACTTTATCTTTTCAGGCAGGGAAATGGAATAAAAGTTTTAGTGGATTTTACAAGCCAGAGGTTTTTTTTATTATATTGTTTGATTAAACGCTTTTAAAATTTCAAAGCGTTTTACATAAATAAAATAGAGTAGACTTACTTATACAATTACTATTCATATAAACATACTGGGAAACAAATTTAGACAAGAAGACAGCTGATAACATTAGGAAGGTGGGGAGGAAATACAATATTTATTTAAAGATTACATAAAAGGAAAACACAATGGGGAGATAAGGGAAAAAATGAGAAACCGAAAGGAAATCTGAAAAAATGAGAAATTATAATCTGTCAGTTAAAAGCTTCTTTAAAAAGAAGACATTTAAGATTCTTTTTAAATATTTTTAAATCCTGTTCTAATCTTAAGTATAATGGAAGAGAATTCCATAACATTGGTGCCGTAACAGAGAAAATTGAAGCACGGCGGGTTCCTATAATTTTAAGAGAGGGGACATTTAAAGTACATTGTGAAGATGATCTGAGAGTTCTAGATGAACTGTATGGGATCAAGAGCCTATCTATGAAAGCAGGAGTATTGGATTTTAATGTCTTGAAAACTAAAAGAGCTATTTTGAAAGTAATCCTATATGAAATTGGCAACCAATGAGCACTTTGAAGTAAGGGTGTGACGTGATCAAATTTTTTGGAACCTGAGATTATCTTTATTGCAGTATTTTGCACGAGTTGAAGACGCCTTATATCCTTTTGGTAAACCCCTTTTAATAATGAATTACAATAATCCAATTTTGAGATAACTAATGAGTGGATCAGTGTATTAAGAGGTTCTAAGGCCTACACAAAAAGCATGGGCGAAAGTGCCGCTGTGCAGTGCCATGGCGCGCCCTCACCTGGAATACTGCGTACAGCACTGGTCGCTGTACATGAAGAAGGACATGGTACTATTCGAAAGGGTCCAGAGAAGAGCCACCAAGATGGTTAAGGGGTTGGAGGAGCTGCCATACAGTGAAAGATTAGAGAAACTGGGCCTCTTCTCCCTCAAACAGAGGAGATTGAGAGGGAACATGATCAAAGCATTCAGGGTACTGAAGGGGGTAGACTTAGTAGACAAGGACAGGTTGTTCACCCTCTCCAGGGTAGGGAGAACAAGAGGGCACTCTCTAAAGTTGAAAGGGGATAGATTCTGTATGAGGATAAGGAAGTTCTTCTTCACCCAAAGTGGTGGAAAACTGGAACGTTCTTCCGGAGGCTGTCATAGGGGAAAACACCCTCCAGGGATTCAAGACAAAGTTAGACAAGTTCCTGCTGAACAAGAACGTGCACTGGTAGGGCTATTTTCAGTTAGGGCACTGGTCTTTGACCAGAGGGCCGCCACGTGAGCGGACTGCTGGGCATGATGGACCGCTGGTCTGATCCAGCAGCGGCAATTCTTATGTTCTTATGTTCTGCCTATTACCCCGGTGCAAAGAGAAAGAAAAGATGAGGTCTCCATTAACCAAAATTTGTGCTGTTGGACTCTTTACCATGTCTACTCCACAGCTTTGGGGGGGGGGGAGGAGGGAGGAGGGAGCTGTTAGGTGGGGGTGGGTGAAAGGAGGGGGGTGCTGGGAGGTGGGGTTGGGTGAAAACTGTAAAAATTTGGTTCTGCTTGAGGCTGGTGCAGATTGTTTTTGGATGCCTCCACTTTAACGATGTTCGGCTACGTTTTGTCTTTGTATCTTCCATTGTGATTGCACTGTGATATGCTGTTTATGCCTGTACTGTATTTCAAGTTGTTTAAAAAAAAGTTTTTAAAAAAGATTTTAAATTCTTCTTACTAGGCTTTTAGAAGATCATTAAAAACTTATCTGTTTGATAAATATGTATAATTTAGATAAATTAATTGTACAATAATATCTTTTTACGTCCTGTGTATTTCACTTTAATGGTGTAAATTCGCTGTGCCTTACAGTTTTACTTCTTATTGTGAACCGTATTGAACTGTGAGTATATAAATTTTATTATTATTAATTCTGGGCCCACCCCAAACAAGCCTCCGACATGCATCCTTGCTATCTGGACGACCTGCAGTGTAAAATGTCCAAATTCTGCCTTTCAAAAATTGTGATCTGGACATTTTCAGTGGATGGACTTTTTTGGGGGGGCTATTTTGAGATGCTCATCTGCCTCAAAAATGAGCGCCATAGCCTCATATGTAAGAGACATACACAGTACAACCACTAGTTTCCTAAGCTCAGCAAAAGATTTTGGGCTCCTTTTACAAAGCCACATTAGCAGTTTAACGCGCGTAATAGCGCACGCTAATTTGCCGGCCGCGCTAGCCGTTACCGTCTCCTCTTGAGCAGGTGGTAGTTTTTCGGCTAGCGCGGGGGTTAGCGCACGCTAAAAAGGTGCGTGCGATAAAGCCGCTAACGCGGCTTCGTAAAAGGAGCCCTTTATTTTACTGTATGTTTCAGCAAGCACTGCTTCTTATTTATGTACTAAATTCCAAATTCCACCATGCTTAAAACAGAATGTTCTTATGTTTTTCTCAGTTATTTGCAATAACTTTTTTTTAAATGGTTGCCGGTTTCCTAAACTTTCACTCGCTCCAAGCAAAATAACATGTACTTCATTCAATCAAGCTTGCCCAAATTTATACCCTCCTTTACTACTGCATAGCGGAGGTTTTAGCGCCGGCAGCAGCGGTAACTTTTGACGCTCATAGGAATTCTATGAGCGTTGGAGCAGTTATCGCCGCTGCCGGTGCTATGCATTAGTAAAGGAGGGGGTTAGTCTGTGAGGGCTGCAAGCACACTAGGTTTTCTAAGCACACTAGGGGCTCCTTTTACTAAACTGCAATAGTGTTTTTAGCGCACACAGGATTTTAGCGCACGCTAAACCCATGCTACGTGGGTAGAACTGACGCCAGCTCAATGCTGGCGTTAAGGTCTAGCGCGTGCGCCAATTCAACGTGTGCTATAACCGCTATCGCAGTGTAGTTAAAGGAGCCCTAGGTTTTCAGAATATTTCTAATGAATATGCATGAGAGAGATTTGCATACAATAGAAGCAGTGGGCATGCTTATTTTTCTCATGCATATTGTTTTAAAATTTTTAAACGTTATGTTAAGATAAATGTTAATTTTTTTTCAATGTTGTAACTCGCTTAGTAAAAAGCGGCTCATCAAATTAAAATAAACTTGAAACTTGAAACTTGATTAGGAATATCCTGAAAACAGTCTGTTTACAGCTCTTGAGAACTGAACTGGAGCAAGCTTGGTTGAACAGTTCCAAATTATCTTAACATATCCAAATTATCTTAACAGTTCCAAATTATCCAACATATCTTAACTCAAAAAGGAGTTTGAGTTACGATATGTTGCCTCAATACAGACATCAAATAGTATGCAAATAAGCTGCAAGCATAAAGAGCCAAATTCTGTAAAGGAGGTCTGAAAGTTAGGCATCATGCTGAGTGTGATTCTATAATGCATAGATGTATTATAAAGAATCGCGCTCAGTGCTGCTCAGTGAGTCTAGAACAGTGATGGCTAACCTTTTTGAGCCCGAGTGCCCAAACTGCCGCACAAAACCAAAGAATTTCCTCAAAGTGCCAGCACGTCAATTAAACCTTAATAACAAGATTTTAGTATCTAAAAACTCTTTATAAAGTTGCCTGAACTATGTAACATCATTTTTAAAGGTTGGAATCTTTGTATTGTCAGAGAATCAATTTGATTCACAATCCTTTGGTTTTCATTTCAATTTATTGGCAATTTATAATGTTTTAATGATTTCATTCATGGGCCGAATACACACATACTTTTCTCTGTCGCCGCACTCTTTGACCAAAAGATTTGTAAGCCTGCAACCATGTCAAGGTAGACTCTTTCAGCAGCTCCCCTCCCTCCCCCTTACCTTTGTGGCCAAGTCAAAATGATCTACCAACAATAAAATTTTAAAAACACAAAGCACTCTGTACGCAGAGAAAATGTTAATTATCATTTATATTCCGCGGGTTTTCAAAGAGGTCAAGGCAGATGACTTTATGCAATGTCACCTCAGTAACAACTATACAAAAATAGACAAATATTCCCCCTCCCTTTTTACTAAACCGCGATAGCGGTTTTTAGCGCAGGGACCTGCGCTGAATGCCCCACGCTGCTCTTGAAGCTCATAGGCTCCCTGCGCTAAAAAACGCTATTGCGGTTTAGTAAAAGGGGGCCATAGTGCAAAATATAGACAGCATATATAAATTCTCAAAACGGACACATTTTGATCACTAAATTGAAAATAAAATCATTTTCCTACCTTTGGTAATTTCATCAGTCTCTGGTTGCACTTTATTCTTCTGACTGTGCATCCAATATTTCTTCCCTTTTTTCAGCCTCCTGTATGCTTTCTCTCCTCCAGACCTCATTCCCTCCCCAAACTTTTTCTTTGTTTCACCCTGCCCCCTTCTTTCTTTTTCTCTCTCTCCATACCTCCTTTCATTCTGTATGTCTGTCTTTCTCTCTCTCTCCGTGCCCCATTTTTCTTTGTTTCACCCAGCCCTCTTTCTTTTTTTTTTTTTTGGCTCCCTGTCCCCCCCTTTCTTTCTTTCTCCTTGCCCTCCCCTATGCCACCACCATTGGGAAAATGCTGCCACCGCCACTGGGGAATAGACTGCCACTGCCGCTATCGGGAACAGGCCGGCGCCAAGTTCGCCCAGCTTCTCTTCCCCACGGGGCCGACCAACTCTCGCCACTCGACGTCAATTCTAACATCGGAGAGGACGTTCTGGGCCAGCCAGGCAGCGATTGGCTGGCCCAGAACGTC
This sequence comes from Geotrypetes seraphini, assembly GCF_902459505.1. Taxonomy (NCBI): domain Eukaryota; kingdom Metazoa; phylum Chordata; class Amphibia; order Gymnophiona; family Dermophiidae; genus Geotrypetes; species Geotrypetes seraphini. Next base: position 372,348,086 of record NC_047084.1, read on the forward strand.
CTCTCTGACATCAGAATTGACGCGGGTGGCGAGAGTTGGTCGGCCCCACAGGGAAAAGCAGGGAGAACTTGGCACCGGCCTGTTCCCAATGGCGGCGGTGGCACTCAAGTGGCTAAAGAGACGCAGTTTGCCAGCCTAGGGAGAACACTGGAGGGTGGCCAGCTGTGCACCCCCTTGGGGCGTAAAACCGGGGCAGACCGCCCCCACCCCCACCTTGGTATGCCACTGTCTGTACCTCACTCCCTCCCTATGACCAAAAATTCTCCTTCTATTCCCCGTGTACACAACCATCTCTTTCCCTCCCTTCCTCTCTCCCAAGTCCTTGCCTTCTGTGTCCAAAAACACATTCCCTCCCCCACCTCAGCATCTATTTCCCTCCCTTCCTCTCTCCCAAGTCCATGCCTTCTGTGTCCAAAAACCCATTCCCTCCCCCACCTCAGCATCTCTTTCCCTCCCTTCCTCTCTCCCAAGTCCATGCCTTCTGTGTGCAAAAACCCATTCCCTCCCCCACCTCAGCATCTCTTTCCCTCCTTTCCTCTCTCCCAAGTTCATACTTTCTGTGTCCAAAAACCCATTCCATCCCCCACCTCAGCATCTCTTTCCCTCCCTTCCTCTCTCCCAAGTTCATGCTTTCTGTGTCCAAAAACCCATTCCATCCCCCACCTCAGCATCTCTTTCCCTCCCTTCCTCTCTCCCAAGTTCATGCCTTCTGTGTCCAAAAACCCATTCCCTCCCCCACCTCAGCATCTCTTTCCCTCCCTTCCTCTCTCCCAAGTCCATGCCTTCTGTGTGCAAAAACACACTCCCTCCCCCTTTTGTGTTCCCCCTTTGTCTCCCAGCCCATCTTAGCAACTTTCTCAGCAAAATGTAGCTCGAGCCGCGTAGGCTTGTCTTCTATTTCCTGCCTGTCCCGCCGCGCACACATAGCCGATCGGAAATCTTCCCCGACTTCAGTGCTGACGTCGGAGGGCGGGCTTTGCTTAAGCCCTCCCTCCGACGTCAGCGCTGACGTCGGGGAAGATTTCCGATTGGCTGTGTGAGCGGCAGGGCAGTCGGAGTAGAAGACGAGCCTCGCGGCTCGAGTTATATTTAACCCGCAGGTCCCCCATCGTCCCCATTCAGCTCTCTCTCCTGTGCACCCCCTGGTAGTACTGCCCTGATGGCGGCCCTGCGCGTGCCAGCTTCAAGGCCTTCGCGTGCCACAGTTGCCATAGGTTCGCCATCGCTGGTCTAGACGCATCTAAATGGTTAGACGTCCTTTACAGAATTGCCTTTTAGGTGTCACATTGATGTCTTCACAACATGTAAAACATTATTGCATCTCATTATGATGTCGTTAGAATGACGATTTTATGCTGGTTTTCATTAAAATTGTATGCAGTGAAATGCTGGCACCACTATTATATTTTATTTATTTATTTTTTAATACTTTTTTAAAAATTTTGCTTCTATTACAAAAAGCAGAGTGGGATTCGAACCATTAACATCAGGGGGCTATGGCTGTAGCTCTAATCATTGCACAACACATACTCAGATAATAAATTGCATGTCAATTCAAAAGCCAAGCTTATATCCTCTTGATTTACAAGCAGTTATTTCTCTAGGATAAATATCAAACATGTACCTAAGACACTTGTCCAATTCCTCTTTTGGCCTCTGTGACAGAGTGTATGAAACCCTGCCACTTCCCCTGCTTGACACTGCTGCTCAGACTCAGAATAAACCTCAGCAAAACCCAGCACTTCCCCCTCCTGGCTAAATTGTCTCACAACCACAGCAGCAGTGAGAAAGAGGTTTCCTCAGGAAAGGGGAAGGGAGAAAAGTAGGAAACCAGGAAGTAACTCAGGGGAATGTAAAAGGCCGAGCCAGACCCAGGAGAAGTGTGCTAGAGGGAACCTAGGAGCTGGAGAAGCTGCTTGAAAGGGCTTGGCACTGACAGAGTATGTAGGCGGTAAGACACTATTGCATTTAAAAACCTGCCTTTGTTCAGTGCCTGCTAAGACCTGGGACCAAGTGATGCCTGTTTCCTGCACCTAAAATAAAGACTGTTTGGGGCATGTCAAGCCCTATAGAGAATGAGACTTGGGATTGGGAAAAGACTGGGGAAAAGCCTACTTATTTTCTTGGAAGAACACAAACTTATAGGAGCCTGTGAGTCTATCTGTCCGTCTGTGCAACCCTTCTCCGGAACACGCTGCCAACCTCTATCACAGCCTCTATGTTTCTCAAAGTACATGAAAATATATATATATACAGTGGTGTACCTAGCATATGTGACAACAACTCTTTCAATTGGAGACTAGTGTGGTCAAAAGATGTTATAGTAGTAAAGTTTTGCAGAAGTGATGAGAAGCCAGTAAAGCTCTAAGTTTGCTCAAAAAGAAGGAAAAAGCCTCAGAAAGGGCCCTCCCACCACCACAAAGGTGGATATAAAGGTGGTTGAGCGGTAACCTCACAGGCAAAACCTCACTTTTAAACGAAGGTTTTGCCTGTGAGGTTACCGCTCAACCCACCTTTATATCCACCTTTGTGGTGGTGGGAGGGCCCTTTCTGAGGCTTTTTCCTTCTTTTTGAGCAAACTTAGAGCTTTACTGGCTTCTCATCACTTCTACAAAACTTTACTACTATAACATCTTTTGACCACACTAGTCTCCAATTGAAAGAGTTGTCATATACATTGGTTTTCAACACATCTGAGTTGTTTACAGTATGTGACACCCGGGGCCCAGACAGGGTAGGAAACACAATTGCAGGATCTTCAGGATGTTTTTTGAATCACGTAGATTACAGCATCCGAGGTAACATGGATTCACTAGAGGCAAGGCTTGCCACACAAATCTGATCAATTTTTTTGACTGGTGACCAGAAAATTGGATAGATGGAGTGCATTATATATGGTGTATTTCGATTTTAGCAAAGCCTTGACAGTGTTCTACACAAGCATCTAATAAATAAACTGAGTGTCCTCAGGTTGGGTCCCAAAGTGATGGACTAGATCTGGAACTGGTTGAGTAGAAGGCAACAGAGGGTAGTGGTCAATGGAGATCTGTCTAAGGAATGGGATGTTACCAGCGGTGTGCTTTTAGGTTCAGGTCTTGGGACTATTCTTGTTAACATTGTTGTAAGTGATATTACTGAAGGCCTGTCTGGTAAGATTTGCCTCTTTGAAGATGATACCCAAATCTGCAATAGAGTAAACACCTCTGATGGTGTGAATAATATGAAGAAGGACCTAGCAAAGCTTGAAGAATTATCTGAAATTTGGCAGCTAAGATTTAATGCTAAGAAATGTAAGGTCATGCATATGGGCTGCAAAATCACAAGGGAACGGTAGAGTTTAGGGCAGGGAAGGAAACTGAAGTAGGAATATATGGGAGGAGAAGGCCTTGAAACTGAAATCTTAGGTGTGAGAAAGAAATGGAGAAGAAAGAAAGGTTCAGGAGGTGCTAGCAGACAAGAGGAAGATGGACCTAGAAAGGAGAACATTGAACAAGTGCTAGGAAAGGAATAAAGAAAAGATGGGATACAGACATGAAAGATACTAGAAGGGAGATATGTGAGAATAGGCAAGAGAGATTGGATAGCATGGCATGATAGGGTGAAGAATTCACCATTTTTTCTCCCTTCTAACCCCTTTATCTGAGCTGCCTTAGATGACTATAGATGCTGCACTGTAGAAATAGTGGTCCTTCCTCAGGCGCCATCTAGTGGCACATTTTTCATACATGCAGTAAGATTTAATAGAGAGCTTCTCAAAACTCCACAGCCAGTCGGGTTTGCAAGATATTCACAATGAACATGCAAAGTGAAAAACCTATATCCACTAGAAAGCCAGTGCATGCAGATTTGTTTGTTTGTTTTTCTCATCCACCCTTATCCAAGGTGAGTTACATATTAACATACAAAATAAAAGATTTACATTTATCATACAAAACACTTCAGAGACACATAATAACAAATTACATATCAAATCAAATTACATATAACATACACATCAACGACGAATTTCAGTTTAAGGCCAAAACTGGCCAAACCCACACATACATCAAAATATAAAACTCCATAAGTCATACAAGATGCCTCAATAACAGACATCAATAAACCAAATAAAACAAACTAGACCATCGAACACCTCCGTGACCAGCACTCAAGAATCATCACTCCTTCACCCTCAACCAAACTCAGACCTTATATTTCATTTTACAGAACAGATGTCCTAAAGCTCTGAACATTTTGCTGCTGGCGAATGTAGCCTGGAAGATTGTTCCACTCCCAGGGGCCGATGCAGTGAAATACACTGTTTCTGGAAGAGGAAAGCCTTAACTCCCGCACAGATGGTACAGACAGATCACAATGCTCAATTGAGCGGAGCGGATTTATCATATGCATATTCATTAAGGATAACCTGAAAACCCAACTGCCTGTGGGCTCCCCAGGACAGGCTGGGGAAATCCTTATTTAGTATATTACAATGTATATCAGAAATGAGTCCCCAATAATTATTCTCTTCAGTTCTTCGCAGCTTGTTGGAGCATTACAGAGCTGGCAGTTCCAGTTCTCTCTCATTCTCTGTTTTTTCCATAGTGATGTATTAGCTTAAAATATTTGGTCAATAGACAAAAACCTTTGAACAGATGTTTTTTCAATTACCAGTGTCGGTGAATTAAGTGTACTCTGGGGGAACCTCCATTTCTGTACCCTGAAGCTGAGAGAGAAATTCTGCTGACTACCCCAGCACAGTACTGACCAAGCAGAGATGTAAAAATACAGCTTATTACATAGATCTCCATTCTGCAAAAATTCAGAAGTGTGGAAAAACATTCCATGCACAAGAATACATTCCTGCAGGAGGCAGTTAATGTTCCTGTGAAGGAGTATAGTATATGCCCTACTGGGTAACTTGGGCAGGGGAAGGAAACTTGAAACACAAAAAAAATCAAATGAATCCTGGGAAAAGTAGGGAGAGTGGGTGTGCACAGCCTCACAGCAAAAGTGATCTCACAGCAAAAGTGATCTCAGCCCTATCATTCTTTATGTCACTGCAATGGTCATGAGTTTTCCTAGTGTTTAAAGAGAAGCCTCAACATGCTTCTCTTGGTTCTGGGTATGAACTGGTACCACTGGCCTTAGCAGCTTTATAAAAATTAAAAGGTGGTTGAGGAATTTGGCTCTCAAATTTGAAATCCATGTCTGATTTTAACATCCTAACCTTTTTGGCTGATCCTGTTAGCTTCTTTTTAACCATTTCCCTCATTTTATCGTAGTCACCCCTTTGGAAAATTAAATGTTGCTTCAGTAGATTTCCTTAGTGACTTCATTCCAGATATCAGCTTGGATTTGATTATGTTATGATCATTGTTTCCCGGCAGACCCAACACCATAACTCTGCTACTGTGCCCTGCATTCCCCTAAAGACTCAATCTAAAATAGCTCCCCTTTTTCTCAGTTACTGGGCCAGTTGTTTCAAGAAGCAGTCATTTATTATATCTAGGAATTTTAACTCCCAAGAATTCCCTAGTAACATTTATCCAGTCAATATTAGGGTAATTGAAATCACCCATTATTATACTGTTGCCCAATTTGCCAGCTTTCCTAATCTCTGTAAACATTTCTTCAACTATCTGTTCGATCTGTCCTGGGGGACAGTAGTACAGCCCTACCAGTATACTCCTTCCCTTCACGCATGAAATTTCTATCCATGTTTATTTTGTTTGAATGAATTCCCTTTTTAACATATAGTTCAACCCTTCCTCTATTTTGATCTACCCTATGATTGTGATATAATTTGTACTTAGTAACACAGTGTCCTATTGTTCTCCTTCCACCAGGTCTCTGAGATGCTTATTATATATCTCCCTCTTTATTTAGTACTATATAGTCTAACTCTCACATTTTATTTTTTTGGGCTACTAGCATTTGGATACAGACACTTCAAATTGTGTTTATCCTTGCCATCTACAAGCTATGCATACTTAGAAGTTGACAGGAATGATTTGCATTCTTTACTCTACGTTCCTCAAAATCTATTGGGATTCTCTTAATGTCCTGTTTCATTAGTATTCTTTAAGGATACTCCATACCAAACCTGGGTGACTGTTGCCTCCCTCTCCCCACCTTAGTTTAAAAGCTGCTCTATCTCCTTTATAAATATTAGCATCAGCAGTCTGGTTCCATCCCGGCTAAGGTGAAAAGCATCCTTTTGAAATAGTCTCCTCCTTTTCCAGAATGTTGCCCAGTTCCTAACAAATCTAAATTCCTCATCCCTGCACGGTTTCAACCATGCATTGAGACTTCGGAACTCTGTTTTCCTCTTCGGTCCTGTATGTGGAACAGAGAGCATTTCCATGAATGTTACCCTGGAAGATCTAGATTTTAACTTTTTACCTATGAGCCTAAGTTTGACTTCTAGAATCTCCCTCCCACATTTTCCTATGTTATTGGTTTCTTCTTACATGCCTGCACAAAAAAAAAAAATCCTTCAACTTCTTTTGAAAGCTGAATATAGCTTCTAACCCAGCAGCATGGGGAAAGGATTCCAGTGGCAAAGACTTGCAATTCAGCGATCTTGCATATGGCATATGCTATTGAAAGAAGGCAGTAGAAGCAGACCCTGATCCAGAGGACAGTGTTCTGGCTGCTTGATAAATGACAAAGAGTTTGTTAAATGGAAAAGTGATAATAGCTTTAAAACTTTAAAATCAGTAGGCAAGTCTTAAGCCTAACATGTCACTCTAAAGGCAACTGATACAGTATCTTCAATACAGGAGTTATAATGTTATATGATCACAAACTCCAGAACTGACTACGAGTCTTGCTACACATTCCACAGCTTCTACAGAGCTTTAATGAAGAGTGAAGGAAAACCCCAAAAGACAGTATTGTCCCGCTGTGACTGTTATTTCTCCACAATGTCTGAGACACAATATGTGTTTTTTGACTTGAAAATCTCAAGAAATTCTTCATATAAATTAGACTATCTTGAAATATCAACCTTTGATTCCCTTTATACTTACACGGAAGATATTTTCATCCTCCTTGAGGTGGATTTGAATCTTTCAAATCTTTTTGCGAACATAATTCAGCTTGAGTTTTCTCTGTGTTCAAATGAAATTAAATGAAGCCAAAACTAAACTCTTATGGCTTGGCCCAAAACTGGATCATCTCCCCTTCCACTGTTTTCTTGCCGTCAGGAGCAACTCTACAGATTGAGCTATCCTCTAAGATCTTGGGTGTCACCATAGACTCATCTCTCTCAAAGAACAAATTAACTCTCTAGTTAAAAAAATGTTTTTTCGGTGTCAGGTCAAAACCGCGGAAGACAAAGGCGCGCGCCGACAACTGAGCGCAGCGCGGAGGCGCACACCAAAGAAAATAACTGTTTTTAGGGGCTCCGACGGGGGCGTGTGTGTGTGGGAACCCTCCCACTTTACTTTATACAGATCGCACCGCGTTGTGAGGACGTTGTGGGGGGTTTGGGGGGTTGTAACCCCCCACATTTTACTGAAAACTTCACTTTTTCCCTAAAAACATGGAAAAAGTTAAGTTTTCAGTATAATGAGGGGGGTTACAACCCCCCAAACCACCCACAACGCCACCGCGATCTGGATTAAGTAAAGTGGGGGGGCTCCCCAACAAAACCCCCCGTCGGAGCCCCTAAAAACTGTCATTTTCTTCAGCGCGCGCCTCCGTCTTACGCTCAGTTGGCGCGCGCCTTTGTCTTCCGCGGTTTTGTCTATGAACCGTTTTTTCAGCCTTCACATGTTGAGGAGAGTCAGGTTCTGTTTTCATCAGCAGCATTTTTCTGTTCTTGTTCAATCTATTATCCTCTCTCAGTTAGATTATTGTAACTCAGTCTATCTAAGTTTAACCAAGAATAGCCTGCAGAGACTCCAGTTAATTCAGAATACCGCGGCTAGGTTGATTTTTAGCTAGGGTAAATTTGAGCATGTATCTCCACTACTGGCTAAACTTCATTGGCTTTCAATATTTTCCAGGATACACTTTAATGTGCCTGTTTAACTTTTATGATTCTATTTGGCATATTTTCTCTACTTGTACCTCTGTCCTGGAACTTCCAAAGTCTGGGTATGGTCAGGACTATGCAAAAACTTAAACTGTCTTTTCCTTCCCTTAAAGGTATTGTTTATATTGGTAAAACTAGGGAAATCCTATTAATTTAAACAGGGGTGTCAAAATCCTTCTTCGAGGGCCGCAATCCAGTCGGGTTTATAGGATTTCCCCAATGAATATGCATGCGATCTATTTGCATGCACTGCTTTCATTGTATGCTAATAGATCTCATGTATATTCATTGGGAAAATCCTGAAAACCTGACTGGATTGTGGCCCTCGAGGAGGGACTTTGACACCCCTGATTTAAACTAACAGTAATATGGAACAATATTCCCCTAAGCTTAAGAGAATTAGGTTCCCTTCAATCCTTTTGCAAAAACTTAAAACTTGGCTATTCTCAAAATTGTAAGTTCTGTTTATTTCTTTAACTTTTTAATTTAATGTAAACCGAGTCGAGCTTTATTATATGAAGATGATCCGGTCTGTACATTTAAGTTTTAGTTTAGTTTGGTAAGAGTGAAGACCATTACTTGTGTAGTTTTAGCACTGAGTTTTTGTGTGCTATAATATCTGCTACATTGGAAATAATCCTAACACACACACACAGAATCAGCACTAAACCAGAAGGAAATTGTTGCACTGAAATTACTGTCGTGTATTACATCAGAGCTGTTGATTGTGAGCCCTCTGGGGATAGAGAAATACAGTGACGGAACAAAAACACGCGAGGACAAAGGCGCGTCGACAACCGAGCGCGGACAACTGAGCGCAGGGCTTAATCGCGCCGAAGAAAACCCGTATTTTAAAGGGCTCTGACGGGGGTGTGTGTGGGGGAACCCCCCACTCTACTTAATAGGGATCGCGCTGCATCACGTTGCCATGTTGGGGGGATGTGGGAGGTGTAACCCCCCACGTTATACTGAAAACTTAATTTTTTCCCTAAAAAATAGGGGAAAAAGTTGTTTCCAGTATAATGAGGGGGTTACAACCCTCCAAACCCCCCAGAACGCCAGCATGATCTCTATTAAGTAAAGTGGGGGGGGGGGTTTTCCCACCAACACCCCCTGTCGGAGCCCTTTAAAATACGTTTTTTCTTCGGTGCAATGAAGTCCTGCGCTAAGTTGTCCGCGCTCCGTTGTCGGCGCGCCTTTGTCCTCACGTGCTTTAGACTATGAACTGAGAAATACATTCAAGTAGAACATAACTTGTTTTACACTACCAATGAAAAAGTGTTGGCTAAAGGGGGAGAGTGTAGGGCAGTGGTTAAAGCTACAGCCTCAGCACCCTGGGGTTGTGGGTTCAAACCCACAGTGCTCCTTATGACCCTGGGCAAGTCACTTAATCCCCCCATTGCCCCAAGTACATTATATAGATTGTGAGCCTGCCAGGACAGACAGGGAAAAATGCTTGAGCGCCTGAATAAATTCATGTAAACCATTCTGAACTCCCTTGGGAGACCAGTATAGAAAATTGAAAAAAATAAATAGATTCCAAATAAATAAAGTGGATGGATGTCAGTTTTGGTTACTGCCTGTGATGTGCCGCAAGTCAAATCTGTACAGAGAGTGTGAAAAGTGAGTTCAACAGTTGGGATTCCAGGTTAGTCTAAAAGCTGTTTAGATCCCCACCATGGCTACGGTTGTCAATCACATGTCATCTGTGGGTGATGAGTGCGCCCCAATGAGTGTTTTATGATTTGAATATTTGCTGAGTCAGTCAGATTTCATTTTGTATGTCAAGTAAAATGGTGTGGTGGCCATGTTAATCTTCTTTTCAAGGTAATATATAGAAATTAAACAAAAACATAAAGGAAATAAAGTAATACCTTTCTATTGGATTAACTCAATGCATTTTATGATTAGCTTTTGAAGGTAACCCCTTCTTCTTCAGATCAGAAATAAGCAAATATTGACAAATATCAGTATATATATATATATATATAGAAACATAGAAGATGACGGCAGAAAAGGGCTACAGCCCATCAAGTCTGCCCACTCTGCTTACCCACCCCCTGTCTATGCCCTAATGACCCAATTTCCTTATCTTGACCCTCGTAGGGATCCCACATGGGTATCCCATTTATTCTTAAAGTCTGGCACGCTGTCTGCCTCGATCACCTGCACTGGAAGCTTGTTCCAATGATCAACCACTCTCTCTGTGAAGAAATACTTTCTGGTGTCGCCATGAAATTTTCCGCCCCTGAGTTTGAGCGGGTGCCCTCTTGTGGCCGAGGGTCCCTTGAGAAAGAAAATATCATCTTCCACTTCGACACGTCCCGTGAGGTACTTAAATGTTTCAATCATGTCTCCCCTCTCCCTACGTTCCTCAAGAGTGTAGAGCTGCAATTTGTTCAGTCTCTCTTCGTACGAGAGACCCTTGAGCCCCGAGATCATCCTGGTGGCCGTCCGTTGAACCGATTCAATTCTGCGCACATCTTTACTGTAATGTGGCCTCCAGAATTGCACACAGTACTCCAGATGAGGTCTCACCATGGCAGACTGAAAACCCACCTTTGACACGCAGCTCCTGATTGGATAAGGCCCGATTTAGTGCAGGAAGAGGCGGTCGGAGCATACCGCGAGTGATTTCCTGCACTTGCTGGCGCTCCGGCTGCCCTATCCAGTCTCCCCCATTGAAAAATCGTATTCACGGTTTTTCACAATTCGCAGGGGTTCCTGGAACAGAACTCCCGCGAATATCAGGGGAGTGCTGTATACGGTTTTCCTTTCTCTTCTAAGAATACATGAGACCAATGCAGTGAGATACATAGGTAAGACTAAGAGCTAGTGTAGTGGTTAGAGCTACAGCCTCAGTGCTATGAGGTTGTGGGTTCAAACCCTATGCTGTTCCTTGTAACCTTGGGCAAGTCACTTAATCCTTCACTGCCCCAGGTACATTAGATATATAGATAGATTGTGAACCTGCTGGGACAGATAGGAAAAATGCTTGAGCACCAGATTTGTAACCTGTTCTGACAAGCTTCTTTGGGAGGATAGGCTAAAAAAATCAAATACATAAAATTCTTCAATGAACAGGGTGCATAGAGTTCAAAGAAACTATACAAATATTTTCTTCTTAGCAAACACTTAGAACTTTTCTATAAAGCCAGTTCTTACATCTTGTACCAGTGCAGACGGCACTTTTACAAATCAACCCCTTTGTGCTGAGACTTCCACAAATATATCCAAATTTATAGACACCATTCAATGTCCATTAACTTCTTTAAACTCCTTATTTTATTCTTTTAGGGCTTCAGATGTGCCATTGGTTACCAGACATTTTCTATGGTTACCAAATATATTTATGGCCATGGCTTCCTCACTAGCCCCATTCTACACTTTTTTCATGTTTTTGCTTTGTTACCAAACTTTAAAGTGCTCCGTGCTAAATTTAATAACTTAATCCTTATATAAATTTTAAAACTTTTCTTAATTTAGTCTTTTTCACATCGGGAAGGGACCTGTCGTTTCGACATATTTCGCCCGTAGGCTGCTTCAAGAAAAGTCCCCCCTTTTATAACTTATCTGTACCATCCCGATCTGCATAGTGTTTCTTGAGATAGCACTGCATAGTGTTATCGGGATAGTACAGATAAGTTATAAAAGGGGGGACTTTTCTTGAAGCAGCCTACGGGCGAAATATGTCAAAACGATAGGTCCCTTCTCGATGTGAAAAAGACTAAATTAAGATAAGTTTTAAAATTTATATAAGGATTAAGTTATTAAATTTAGCACGGAGCACTTTAAAGTTTGGTAACAAAGCAAAAACATGAAAAAAGTGTAGAATGGGGCTAGTGAGGAAGCCATGGCCATAAATATATTTGGTAACCATAGAAAATGTCTGGTAACCAATGGCACATCTGAAGCCCTAAAAGAATAAAATAAGGAGTTTAAAGAAGTTAATGGACATTGAATGGTGTATATAAATGTGAATATTTTACCAGTGTCTTACCTTTGACTGCGGGATATAGAGACTTCCACAAAGGCATACAAGGCAGTGCTGAGAGGGGGGAGAGGAGAGATCCCAAAGCTAAATCCAAGCTGGAAACTTTTATCCACATTGTCTTAAATGTTCTTGCTGTCCTATGTCTAATATTAACACTTCAAAGGAAAAGCAGAAATAACCAAGAAGATGAGACAAAGGAGACTGGAGTTCCAGACCATCATAAGCTTTATTGGGTCTCCAAAATATATCAATTCGAATGGCCTGACACAACCATGATTCTGCAATATTCACTTGCATCTGAGATCCAACAGCTTCTGTACAGATATAGTTAAGTAGCAAAATCAATTCTAAAGGTAGTCTTGAAAAAGATTCAACCAACTCCTTACTTCCATTTCAGTATCAGTTTTGTAGCTGTACTGGACATTTGCAGTTCTGTACAGTGTTGATAAGATTAAGGTACAATATGTCCCTGTTTTGAAGAGCCTATACGCTGAGATAAGGAGAGAGAAAGTCATTTTCTCAAGGTAACAAGGACTGTTGGCGGCAGACGTGGAATGAGCAGACTAACTGTGCAGCCTCAATAGGCCAACCGGTTTATATCAGCCATCATCTTCATCTATTATCGGTGGCGTGGCCGTGGGCGGGCCTAGGCCCACCCACTCTGAGCTCAGGCCCACCCAGTGGCAGCACATCTATAAAGTAACTGGTGGGGATCTCCCAAGTCCCACCAGCTACAAAGTCCCGTTTACCTTTAAAGGGCCGATCTTTGCCAGCAGTGAGCAGCAGTTTGACTGACACACGCTGCTGGCGCTGGCCCCGCAGCCTTCCTTCTGATGCGCTCTGTCTCTGCAGAAACAGGAAGCTATGTCAGAAGGAAGGCTGTGGGACCGGCGCGAGCAGTGTGCATCAGCCAAACTGCTCGCTGCTGGTGAAGAACGGCTCTTCGAAAGGTAGGCAGCGGCAGCAGGGGGAGGGACTGGATTGGATTGCTTTGCCTCGCCTGGGTGGGAGAGGAAGAGATGGGATCTTTGCCCACTCAACTGGGTGTCTGGCTACACCCCTTTCTATTATGTTAATATGTCTGGAAAAAAAAAACCCTAAACATTTGGTGTTTGGATAAAAAAAAAAAAATGTAAAAGAATTGAATCGAGGATAGGGAAGTGAATGCTTAGAAAAATCGCTTCAATGACTGCAGTCAGTGAGAGAAGAATAAGTCAGAACACGATGAACCGATGAGTCATTCTTCTGCTGCCAACTGTGATCACATGGATCCATTCCAAACAATAAGAACAGTCAGGCAATTTGTTCTCCGTCTCCAGCCCACACAAACTTCTGAAGCTATTCCAGCTAGGAATAGAAGAGCTTATTTTAAAAGCCTGTGAGAAACTAAACAAACATTAGTATTAGCAGCTACAATGATTCCCCAGTGTCCACTCTTGACAGAAAGGAGGTGGATTGTTTCCTCGATATGCTTAAATGGCAAACTCTGCTGGCATTGATGCTAGATAGAGAATTGCAGAAAATTTCTATTGTTTGGACTAAGACTATACCACACTTAAAAAAAAAAAAAAAAAATAGCCTCCTTGTTTGTGGCAGACTTTAGACACAGCTCTTATAGGTAGAACTGGTGAGCTGTCCCTGGTAAAAATATGACTACTAGATTTCCTTCATTTATATCATTTATTTATTATTATCACAGCTCTATATATACCAATTAAATTATATTATTATTAGTGAAGTGTTCAGACCAATACCCATAAATTCTGTGATCTCACTGAACTGGGGTACATTTGGGACCATCATAACACTTATATTGTCCCTTTGCCAGCCTCCATCATCTATATAACTAGTAAATAGAATCACACTTATCTTGATGGCTGTTCCAATAGGCTTAGCTTTATTCTCTGTAACTTCCAGCTGCAGTGAGGTAAAGTGCTTAAATCATAAAGTGCTTGTGCTTATAGTGTTTACTATTGACTTCCGTGTTTGCTAAAATTTGATCTTAAGCCCGGCCCCCCGACTCGAGTTTCGGGTCCTTCGTCAGGAGGGGTCCCTATAAGGCTTACTTCTGCTAGGTTCCCACCTCAAAATAAACACGCGTGTTCATTTTGAGGTGGGAACCTAGCAGAAGTAAGCCTTATAGGGACCCCTCCTGACGAAGGACCCGAAACTCGAGTCGGGGGGCCGGGCTTAAGATCAAATTTTAGCAAACACGGAAGTCAATAGTAAACACTATAAGCACAAGCACTTTATGATTTAAGCACTTTACCTCACTGCAGCTGGAAGTTACAGAGAATAAAGCCAAGCCTATTGGAACAGCCATCAAGATAAGTGTGATTCTATTTACTAGTTATATAGATGATGGAGGCTGGCAAAGGGACAATATAAGTGTTATGATGGTCCCAAATGTACCCCAGTTCAGTGAGATCACAGAATTTATGGGTATTGGTCTGAACACTTCACTAATAATAATATAATTTAATTGGTATATATAGAGCTGTGATAATAATAAATAAATAGTTAATAAACATCACAGAATAACATTGTATATCTCCCTACTAGGTGGTATATCAAGCTTCATTTATATCAAACACATTGAAAGTGTAGCCAACTTGGCAGCTAACAAACCAAAGGCTTAAGCTTGATTCCTTTCCCTCTATACCAGTGGTCTCAAACTCAAACCCTTTGCGGGGCCACATTTTGGATTTGTAGGTACTTGGAGGGCCACAGAAAAAATAATTAATGTCATTACAGAAATGACAATTTTGCATGAGGTAAAACTCTTTGTAGTCTATAAATCTTTCTTTTTGGCCAAATCTTAATAATAACATTGTAATTTATAGCTAAAGGGACATATGATCAAGAAACTGTTTTATTTTACTTATGTGATTATGATAAACATACTGAGGGCCTCAAAATAGTACCTGGCGGGCTGCGAGTTTGACACCACTGCTCTATACCAACGGTTCTCAGACCAGTCGTCAGAACACACCTAGCCAGTCAGGTTTTTAGGGTATCCATAATGAATACGCATGGGTTGTCCCCATGCACCACTTCCATTGCATGTACATGAAAGGCAACTGAACAATAGAGCAGTTTCTAACTTCCTAACTGAAAGACCTTTGCAAAAAGTATACTCTGAAGGACAACTTTTTCTAGCTGCAGTTGAAACTAATGTTTAAACGCTAAACAGAACAACTCGAATGCTACTTACAATGCTTCAGTTTCCTCCACCCTTCACAATCAGGATTCAGGAAAAATCACAGCGCTGAGACAGTGGTCGCAGCACTAGTAACATATGGAAAAGAACTACTAAGCAAGGGTCACAGTGCAATCATAATCCAATTTGACCTAAGCAGCAGATTCGAAACCTAAGCCTTACATTGTTTTTATCAATCATAATCATGTATAAATGTATGTATCTTTTATGACTTGCATATATTCGCTGATGTCCAGCTTATCTTTGTTGTAAACCACCTAGAACCACGAAGGTTATTATTATTATCCCAGGACAAGCAGGCAGCATATTCTTTACGCATGGGTGACGTCACCGACGGAGCCCACGGTACGGACCTTTTTACTAGAAAGTTCTAGTTGGCCGCACCGCGCGTGCGCGAGTGCCTTCCCGCCCGACGGAGGAGTGCGTGGTCCCCAGTTTTTTCGTTTCCGCGGAGCGAAGAAGACGTGTGTTTTTCAACGTCGTTGAAATACTCCTTTTGCCTTCCCGCTCGCGTTCTTTTTTCGATTTTTTCACCTTCGGGTGCTTTTTTCTTTCTATTACAAAAAAAAAAAAAAAAAATTCCCTTTCTTTTTGCTTTATTTTTCGTTCCTGCCCCGGCGGGGCCTGTTAGCACGATCCAGGCCTTGGGGTTTGATTTTGCGGAGGCCGTGTTCCCATTCATGCCCCCGCAGCCCGGTTTTAAGAAGTGCCAGCGGTGTGCACGCCCGATCTCCCTCACTGACCCACACAACTGGTGCTTACAGTGCTTGGGACCGGATCATCGGGCGGATTCCTGCACCCGCTGTGCCACTCTTAAAAAACGCACTTTGAAGAATCGTCAAATCCAACAAAATCTACTTTTCGGCACCGGCCCGACTATGGATTCGACCTCTTCATCTGCGGCACCGTCGAAATCGACACCGACCACTTCGACACCGCCTGAGTCGACATCGGCGCCCCCGGCGCCAGGTAAGCCGGCTAAGAAGCCTTCCACCCTTGAGCGCCCTCCCACTTCGGGGACGACACCAGTCCTTTCGGCTCCACGCCGAGCCAAAAAACGCTCCACTCCGATTTCGGTGAGTGCCTCGTCATCGGCCCCCTCATCGCCGGAGTGTAGAGCGGCACCCATGGAACCAAAGAAGAAAAAAGTGGTTCCGGTGCCTCCCCTGGATGACCGCATTGCGGCCATCCTCCAGGACAAGTTGCAGGAACAACTCCACAAGCAACTTAAGCAGCTCTTACCCTCTATCTTGGCACCGCTGCTCTCGGTACCAGACCGGCCCGAGCCCCATACCGTCCAACCGGTATCCACTCCCTCGGTACCTATGGACTCCTCCATGCCCATTCTCTCGGCACCGCATCTCCATTCCCATGCCGAGGCTATGGCCTTGACGACGACCGATCCTCCTCGGGACCGGGCAGGGCACCGGTCTCCCCACAACTCTGACCGGCACCATACTTCTCGGGACCGAGACAGACACAGGTCTACATCACCCGGTAACGTCTCGGTACGCTCAGGCAAGTCTTTGTCTAAAACTCACCATGCCGAGCCTTCCACTCCAGTCTCTCGACACGCACATACCGATGTCAGAGACCCGGACCTATGGGAACAATCCCCTACCGGTACCGAGGAGGATGCATCGTCGTCGGATGAAGAGCCTTCGGCACCCGATACCGCATCTAAACCTGACCAATCTTCCTTCTCTAAATTCCTCAGGGAGTTGTCGGGTGCTTTGTATTTGCCTCTGGAATCTGACTCTAAGAAGTCACAAGCTTTCCTGGAGGCATTAGATTTCGATCAACCTCCCAAAGAGTTCCTAAAGTTGCCCGTGCATGATATCTTACGGGAAACTTTTTATAAAAATTGGGAGAACCCGCTGACTGTTCCTGGGGCCCCCCGTAAATTGGACAGCCTCTATAGGGTTATACCAATCCCAGGATTTGATAAACCCCAACTCCCTCATGAGTCTCTCCTGGTGGAGTCCACTTTAAAAAAGACTCAGGGCTCCAGTGTCTATGCCTCCACCCCTCCTGGCAGAGAGGGCAAAACTATGGACAAGTTTGGCAAGCGGCTCTATCAGAATGCCATGCTTGCCAACAGGGCAAACAACTACTCGTTCCATTTTTCATTCTACCTCAAACATCTGGTAATGCAACTCTCCGCCATGCAAAAGTACATGCCAGAGCATAAGGTTCCACTTTTCCAACAGCACGTCTCTAGCCTGCTTCAACTAAGAAAATTTATGGTGCGCTCTATCTATGACTCTTTTGAGCTCACCTCCCGTGCATCTGCCATCGCCGTGGCCATGCGCCGCCTGGCCTGGCTCAGGGTCTCTGATCTGGACGTCAACCATCAAGACCGATTAGCCAACGCCCCATGTCTTGGTGATGAATTATTCGGAGAGTCCCTGGATACCACCACGCAAAAACTCTCTGCCCATGAGACCAGATGGGACACTCTCATAAAACCTAAGAAAAAGGCTCCACCTGCTCGTCCTTACAGGCCACAAACCTCATATCAACGCAGGTTCTCCGCTAGGCCGCTCAATCCACCTCCACAGCAACCTAGGCGGGCCCGCCAACACCAGCACACCCAGGCTCGTGCCCAGTCGAATCAACCGGCCAAGGCTCTTCCTCCTGCCAAACCATCTCAGCCCTTTTGACTCCTCTCTCCAGGGCTTAGCCAGTCTTCCACCCTCATTGCCTCTTCCTCAGCCGATCGGAGGCAGGCTCCACATCTTCATCAGCCGTTGGGAGGTCATCACATCGGACCAGTGGGTCCTAAACATCATCCGCCACGGCTACTCTCTCAACTTCCAGACTCTTCCACCAGACAATCCTCCCGTAGAGTCTGCTTCTCTTTCAACTCAAACCCCCCTCCTCCTGAGGGAGGTCCAATCCCTCCTTCTACTCAATGCCATCGAAGAAGTACCTCTGGAACAAAGGGGCCGGGGATTCTACTCCCGTTACTTTCTAGTTCCAAAAAAGACAGGAGACCTACGTCCCATTCTCGACCTCCGGGACCTCAACAAGTGTCTCGTCAAGGAGAAGTTCAGAATGCTCTCCCTTGCCACGCTGTACCCTCATCTCTCTCGGAACGACTGGCTATGTTCCCTGGACCTCAAGGAGGCCTACACTCACATCCCAATCAATCCATCCTCACGTCGCTACCTACGATTCCAGGTGCACCATCGCCATTATCAGTACAAGGTGCTACCTTTTGGCCTGGCATCATCTCCCAGAGTGTTCACCAAATGCCTCATTGTGGCGGCGGCCTTCCTCAGGTCTCACAACCTCCAGGTGTTTCCCTACTTGGACGATTGGTTAGTGAAAGCACCTACGTCTCCACTTGTGCTACAAGCCACTCATCATACCATCTCTCTCCTCCATCTTCTGGGGTTCGAGATCAACTACCCCAAGTCGCATCTGCTTCCCACACAGCGACTTCAGTTCATCGGAGCGGTTCTCGACACCACACTAATGAGGGCGTTTCTCCCCTCCGATCGTCAGCGAACTCTGCTACGCCTGTGTCGTCAGGTGCTCCTTCATCACTCCATTTCTGCCAGACAAATGATGGTCCTCCTGGGCCACATGGCCTCGACGGTACATGTGCTTCCCCTGGCACGACTCCACCTCAGAACACCTCAATGGACTCTGGCCAACCAGTGGTCACAGACCTCGAATCTTCTTTCTCATCCCATCTCTGTGACATCGTCTCTTCAGCGATCTCTACAATGGTGGTTGGACTCCTCAAATCTTTCCAGGGGCCTTCTTTTTCATCTGCCCCCGCATTCCATGATCATCACCACGGATGCCTCCCCTTATGCATGGGGAGCTCACCTGGGAGACCTACGCACCCAAGGTCTTTGGACCCCGCAGGAGCGTCTCCATCACATCAATTTCCTGGAACTACGAGCCATGTTCTATGCTCTCAAGGCCTTCCAGCACCTTCTTTGCCCTCAGGTTCTGCTTCTGTGCACGGACAACCAAGTTGCCATGTACTACATCAACAAACAGGGCGGCACCGGATCTCGCCTCCTTTGTCAGGAGGCTCTTCGCATTTGGACCTGGGCCACGGCCCGCAGTCTCTTCCTCAAGGCTGTCTACATCCAGGGCGAACAGAACTCCCTGGCCGACAATCTCAGCCGCATCCTTCAACCTCACGAGTGGACTTTGGATCCTCCCACGCTCCACTCCATCTTTGCTCGCTGGGGCACTCCACAGATGGACCTATTCGCAGCTCCTCACAACCATCAGCTGCCCCAGTTCTGCTCCAGACTCTTCTCTCCTCATCGTCTGGCCCCGGATGCATTCCTTCTCGACTGGACGGATCGGTTCCTCTATGCCTTTCCTCCTCTACCTCTGATGTTGCGGACTTTATCCAAACTCCGCAGGGACGGAGCCACCATGATCCTCATAGCTCCCCGGTGGCCTCGTCAACACTGGTTCTCCCTTCTACTTCAACTCAGCTCCAGGGAGCCCATTCCTCTACCTGTGTTTCCTACTCTACTTACACAGCAACATCAGTCTCTACTACATCCCAATCTGTCTTCCCTCCACCTGACAGCTTGGTTTCTCTCGGGCTGACCTCTTCAGGAAATCTGTCTCAGCCTGTCCGTCTCATTTTGGACGCCTCCAGGAAACCGGCCACCCTCCAATGTTACCATCAGAAGTGGACCAGGTTCTCCTCTTGGTGCCTCCGTCATCATCACAATCCCACCTCCTTAGCGGTGGAAACTGTTCTGGACTACTTACTCTCCCTGTCCAACGCAGGCCTCAAGTCTATCTCAATCAGAGTCCATCTCAGTGCCATCACGGCATTCCATGAGCCTGTCCTAGGAAAACCTCTCACGGCTCACCCTCTGGTTTCCCAATTCATGAGGGGCCTCTTCAACATCAAACCACCTCTGAAGCCTCCTCCGGTCGTCTGGGACCTGAATGTGGTTTTGTCTGCCCTCATGAAACCTCCCTTTGAGCCACTTGCCACAACTTCACTCAAATTTCTGACATGGAAGGTTCTTTTCCTCATTGCCATCACCTCTGCCAGGAGGGTCAGTGAGCTTCATGCACTGGTTGCCGATCCACCGTTCACTATTTTTCACCATGACAAGGTGGTTCTGCGCACCCATCCAAAGTTCCTTCCAAAGGTGGTCTCAGCCTTTCACCTCAACCAGTCCATTGTTTTGCCTGTGTTCTTCCCGAAGCCTCATTCACATCCCGGAGAACAGGCATTGCACAGTCTTGACTGCAAGCGTGCCCTGGCTTACTATCTCGATCGTACAAGGGCTCACCGCTTGTCCCCTCAGCTCTTCCTGACCTTCGACCCGAATCGTTTGGGTCGACCGGTCTCTAAACGGACGCTATCCAACTGGCTTGCAGCTTGCATCGCGTTCTGTTACGCTCGGGCCGGTCTGTCACTAGACGGTGCTGTCACGGCCCACAGGGTAAGAGCTATGGCCGCTTCTGTTGCTTTCCTCCGTTCCACACCCATTGAGGAAATCTGCAAGGCGGCCACCTGGTCCTCAGTTCACACATTCACTACTCACTACTGTCTGGATGCTTTCTCCAGACGGGATGGGCACTTCGGCCAATCTGTACTTCAGAATTTATTTTCATAATGGCCAACCATCCCTCCTCCCTCTTTGTTAGCTTGGAGGTCACCCATGCGTAAAGAATATGCTGCCTGCTTGTCCTGGGATAAAGCACAGTTACTTACCGTAACAGGTGTTATCCAGGGACAGCAGGCAGATATTCTTACGTCCCACCCTCCTCCCCGGGTTGGCTTCTTAGCTGGCTTATACTAACTGGGGACCACGCACTCCTCCGTCGGGCGGGAAGGCACTCGCGCACGCGCGGTGCGGCCAACTAGAACTTTCTAGTAAAAAGGTCCGTACCGTGGGCTCCGTCGGTGACGTCACCCATGCGTAAAGAATATCTGCCTGCTGTCCCTGGATAACACCTGTTACGGTAAGTAACTGTGCTTTATTTGACCTAGTAGACTTTGATCAAATGTCCGACATTTTCAGTGATTCTGGATTTAGCAGCCCAGTTCTCTCCTGGTTCCAACGCTTCCTAACCACTCGGCACTATGCCAATGGTGAACTTTCTGATAGCTAGCACCCTCCTAGAAGGATCCTCCAAGAATCGCCACTTTCACCATCAGTGTTCAACCTCCTAATGCAGTCCTTGGGAGCCAACCTAGATCTTGCACGAATAAAACATTTCATCTAAGCGGACAACATAACGATCGTGCTACCAGAAACAGCTGCATTAGTCAATACCCTCACCACTGTCAAAAAATGTGTCCACATCATAGAAAACTGGACCTCAACCCAGTGGTGTACCTAGCCTATGTGACACCCGGGGCCCATCATTTTTTGACTCCCCCCCCCCCCATCTGTATGAAAAATATAATTTTTAGAAACAATCCACACGTCACACAAGAGTGTACCTAGGAAATGGCAGCATCTTACATACTGCAGTGTGCAGTACATCAATATACCCATTGTAAAACTAAACAAGCCAGACTAGTACAGATCAATCCTGCACAGTCAATCGTAACAGAAAACCGTGTCTTTTGAACATATAGAACACAGTAAACACCTTTGCCTAGTATGGAATATGTAATCACAAACTAACCCCTCCCCCTTTTACAAAACTGTAGTGTGGTTTATAGCCACGGTGGTAATAGCTCAGACTCTCATAGAATTCTGAGCATTAGAGCTGTTACCACCATGGCCTTCGCTAAAAAATGCTCTACAGTTTTGTAAAAGGAGGGATAAAATAGAAATACATAGACAAAGGTTAAATTGAACCACAAAGAAACAAGACTCTGTTTACAATGCAACACCACAGAAACAGCGATGCATCTCCCCTAAAGCAAATAAATAAATATAATTTTTTTTCTACCTTGTCTTCTCTGGTTTCTGCTTTCCTCATCTTCTTGTTACTCTCTTTCTTTCATCCACTGTCTACCCTCTCTCTGCCCCTTCTATATGGCATCTTCTTTCCTTCTATTCCCCTTCCAGAAACTTCATGCATCCCCCTTCCATTTCACCCCCATTGGTCTGGCATCCATCTTTTTCACTTCCCTCCTCCAATGGTCTGGCATCTCTCCTCTCCTCTTCTTCCAATCCATCTCCCACACCCCATGGTCTGGCATTTCACTCTCTCCTCTCCCTTCCCCCCACTTCCATTAGCATCTGCCCCTTTCTTTCCCTCCAACCCAATTCCATCCATTATCCTTCTCCCTTATTCTCCCTCTCCTTTCCCTGCACACCAATTTCATCAGCATCTGCTCCCTTTCTCTCCTTCCACCACCCTTCTATGCTCCTCTCTCCCTCCAAACCAGCAAGGTCCCGCGATGACTGCTTCTGCTGCCTCTGCTCTGGAAGAGGTAAGTGACATCGGAGGGGGTGAGCTGGCAGATGCTTGGAGTTGTGGCAAGGTCCTGCGATGACTGCAGCTGCCGGTCCACCCCCTCCGTCGTCACTTACGTCTTCCGGAGTAGAGGGAGCAGACGGTAGTCATCGTGGAATCTTCCTGCACTTCAGTGAGGCTGCTGACTCTGCTTTGGAAAAAGTATGGCAGCCGCGCTGAGGTGCAGGTGCTGATTAGAGCAGCGCGGGAGGTTCTGGACCCGGCTGACTGGCTGTGCACCCCCCTAAGGCTGGTACCCGGGGTGGTCCGCACCCCCCAACCCCACCCTTGGTATACCACTGCCTCAACCCACTCTCTCAAACTAAATAAGAACAAAATCAAATTCCTTTGGCTAAGACCCTCAACTGACCCATGCTACACTCCAAGGATCACAATAGACGACAGACTTTCCATTAGAAACTGATAACCACCTATCCATGAAATGCCACGTACAATGAATATTAAAACAATCTTTCCTTGTGATGAGAAAGCCTCTGTAGCAATGTATTTTTTGATGAATCTTAGCTTTCTGAATTTTAGACCTATCCCTAATCCTATCTCGACTAGACCTCTGTAATATAACACTAGTTCTTTGCTCTAAAACATTGCTATTGTGTCTACAACTAGTTCAAAATGCAGCAGTAAGACTC
This sequence comes from Geotrypetes seraphini, assembly GCF_902459505.1. NCBI lineage: Eukaryota > Metazoa > Chordata > Amphibia > Gymnophiona > Dermophiidae > Geotrypetes > Geotrypetes seraphini. Next base: position 372,371,392 of record NC_047084.1, read on the forward strand.
ATATATGGACTATGGATATTAGAACACCTACAGCCCTACTATATGAAACTACATTGGCTGCCCATAAATGCAAGGATCAAGTTTAAATTTGGCATCACTGCCTTTAAGATCCTGAGAGGGAATGTCCTCGACTACCTAACAAAGTTGGCCATCCTACTCCAGGGTGCTTCCAACAGATATTCCACCAGAAATCTTTTCTAATTAAAATTCCCAGCATGCAACAATATAAACTCCACTAGACAAATTACCTTATCCAACCAATATCAGTTAGCAAAATGCTGGAATCAACTACCATTTACACTACGATTTTGTGACCACAACCTCAGGTTCAGAAAACTTTTTTTCTTATGTTACAATCAACATAAAGGAAAAAAGGTAACAAACAGTATACCAAAATCAGTACATTTTTTCCTATCAAGCCCACATCAAGAGGAGTGAAGGATAGTCATGGAAAAAAAAAGAAAAAAACTATATGACAACCTAATAGCCACCAAAGCTGCTAAACTGGACAGACAAATCACCATTCTGTTGTCATTGACCACAGACTACAAAACCTTCAAAAAAGATACTAAAACCCTACTCTTCAAAAAATACATAAAACCTATCTAATACGACCAGTTCCTACCTAAACCCCACCTACCCTCTCTACACCTTTAATATACTCTAATATGCTTCTAAGTACCCAACTAATACTAAAATGCCTCCATTTATCCAACACTTAAAATCTCGACAACTCTTTGGCAATTCTTATGTAACTCTTATGACATCTCTTATGCTATTCCTCTAAACTTTTATGTAATCTCTGAAAACTTTTATATAATCCGCCTTGAACCGCAAGGTATGGGCGGAATAGAAATCACTAATGTAATGTAATATTTACTTAAGTAGGCAATGTATTTACTACAATACCCAAATACCTGTATATAATTCTAAGAAATTAGTTCACAGCCTTCTCAGCATTATCAACATGCTCAAATGTTTCCAAATTAGCAGGATCCAAGAAAACAAAAGAAGCAGTTCCCCATATAATCAGACACTTACAAGGAAATTTTAAGAAAAACGTGCCTCCACTGCCAAGACTGTAGGGGCTCCTTTTACAATGCTGCGATAGTATTTTTAGCGCACGCAGAATTTTAGCGCACGCTAAACCTGCGCTATGCGGCTAGAACTAACGCCAGCTCAATGCTGGTGTTAGCGTCTAGCGCATGGGGCAATTTAGCGTGCACTAAAAGCGCTAGCGCAGCTTTGTAAAAGGAGACCTAGGTCTAAGCATGAGAAAGGCCTTTTGCCGAACCTGAGTTTGTCTAGATACATCTGGGAACATTAAAATTGTTTGCCCATAGAAAAGCACCGACTTCTTTTGAAAATAAGACTTCATGACCATCATCTTTTTCTCTACTGAAGACATGGAAATCACCATGTTTGATCTTTTTACTATAGGTTCATGAGATGATTCTAAAAACTTTGTAAGGTCACGACTAACTGGTGAATTTATATTATCTATCTCATCCTCTTGGACAATTTCCTTAACACCACAAGAAATATAACATGCATTAACCACATCTCTATCATCCATAGCCAACTGTAAAACATCCTTTACATATATTTTAAATATTTCCCTAGGAGAAAGAAAATAAGTAACAGGAATATTTAGTAGTCTCAAGTTAATTGCCCTTGAAATATTTTTAAGTGTTTCTAATTGGAGATGAATCATCAGATTATCTTTAATAGATAATGCCTGAACTGGTTGACTTGATTTGAGTCTCTATTTTAACCCATAATTCTTTTCCAAAGTATTAATTCTCAAATCTTGTTCAGCAATTTTACTAGAGGCTTCTTCAGTAAATTTACTGTAAGATGACAAATTATCTTGTATGGACTTATCTAATTTAATTATAGCAAGCATGATATCTTTTAAAGAAACCTCTTGTTCACTTAAAGAGGTATCTTTCAATGAAGAATAAACAAAAAGAATTGGTGCTGGTATCTAAACTGCCTCAAGTCTTGAAGAGTCCAAATGCTGAGATAAACCAACAGAATTCTGATCTTTCACTAATTCTTGTATAGGAAAATTCTTATCAAACCTTGTATTGGATTGATCCAATTTTTCTGAAACAGGTTGTGGGGGTGGGGTAGGTCCCCCTGATGATAGGGAAAGTTCAGGAGCAGATGGGAGAGACTCAGATGTGGGAGAAATGACTATAGGGGAAAACTGTTTATCCATAGGTTCCTTTACCTGCATCTGAGCCATTTTCCCTTTATTACCTCCTTTCCTCTTCCCCATTTAACAGGCAGAGCAGAATCTCATGCTCCATGCTCCAAAGTAGCTCCCAAGGGGCTCCAAATGGGCATGCCCCTTTGGTCACGCTCCTTCGAACATGCACCCGAGGCCATGCGCTTGCAGCTGTGTATCGCGGAGCAATCATGCCAAATATCTCCATGTCCCAGGACCTATCTGCAACGTCAGGAAGGGATAAAGGCCTTCAGAAAACTCTTAAAAGCATTTATCTACCAAGACAGGGAGCCAACACTGAAGTAACTGAAATGGGAATTGTACAAGTCCATTTCTAAACTGTCTAAAGCAATTCCTGGGACAAAACCAATGACCTACTTGTAACTATTGTGTTTCCCCGAAAATAAGCCCTACCCCCAAAATAAACCCTAGTCCCGGGATTCGCCGGTAGTTTCACTTCCCTCCCTCCCATCCCTTGTGCAGCAGAACCCTTGAGTGAGCCCTGAGCACCCGCCCCCACCACGCAGCTGAACCCCCATCCTTCCCTCTCTCCCATCCAAACCCTGCCAACCGCGAGCGAGCCCTACATACGGTACCTCCCTATGCAGCGTCGGACTGGCAGCACTCTAAACAGGCTGCTTTGGCCTTGTCCACCCATGAATTTACTCTGCCGCGTTATTGAGGTCGGCGGGGGTTGGATGGGAGGGAGGGAAGGATTGGGGTTCAGCTGCACGGTGGGGGGGCGGGTGCTCAGGGGGGTGCTTGCTCAAGGGATGGGAGCAAGGGAAGGGAAGCTGGCAAGGGTCCTGCTGCACTAGAGATGGGAGGGAGAGAGAGATAGAAGCTCAGCAAGGGTCCTGCTGCACAATGGAGGGGAGGGAGGGGAGGAAAGATGCTGCACATGTGGGGGAGAGAAAAGAAAGAGGAAGAATTGGGGTGAAGGAGAGGAAGGGAGAGATGATCATACACATACCCCAAAAATAAGACCTAGTGCATTTTTTGGGCCTAAAATTAATATAAGACACTGTCTTATTTTCGGGGAAACACGGTATGTATTTGAAACTATGACCTAACTGTATTAATAGTTGTACTGATCTACCTGTAAGAGCAACTCTATTGAATGTCTGTGTCAAACTGTTTATTGTAACTTCCTGAGTAATTGACCCAACCTCTTGTAATGTAATCCAACCTTGAACAGAATAGGTAAAGGTGGAAAAGAAAACCTGATTAACATAATATAACATAAATCCAACTTTTGTGTATTCATTGTGGGTATCCTGAGAACCTGAATGGTTACTGGGTTAAGAACTCCTGCTCTAACTATTAACAGAAGGTTCCTGTCAGGGGGAGGGCAAGACATGGCGAAGTGTGAGGACAGCTCTTCGTTTAAAGGTAGTGTGCCAGTGCTGTGCATTGTGGGTCCAGAAGCAGAGCAGTGGTCGCAGGGGCAGGAAAAGAGGGTGGCTGAACATGGGACTTGGAGGGGGGCTAGGGAAAGGGAGAAGAGCACAGATCTGTGTGATGAAACAAAAGGGAGAAAGAAACCTATTGTACAAAAGAATACATAGCACTTTATAAATCCTGATCCAATACCAAACCAATCCATTGATTGATAAATGAAGGTCCATTCCACATGATCAAAGGCCTTCTCTGCATCCAAGGATACAGAGAAGGCAGGATTTTCCATGGCTTTTGTTAAATTTAACATGTGAAAAGCCAGCCTAGTGTTGTTTGAAGAATGTCTTTGAGCAACGAACCCCGTTTGGTGCATACCAATAATACAAGGGAGAGCCTTGGCCAAGTGCATTGCCAATAACATAACACTTTAAAAAAAATAGTAATACCATGCAGTTGATACTTTAAATATGCCTTAACATCCTTAACGTGCACAAGCGTGCCTTAACTTTAAACACGCCCTGTTGTCTGCCACCCACTCTCACTTCCACCTTGACCCTGGCTGTATATTTGAACACAGCACTAAAGACCCCTTTACTGGGTAGCTTGGATGTAGCTGCACCAGCTGTCCCTCCACCCCACCCAGCACCTCTGTTACTGAATACACGCTAGGGATTATGTGCCAACAAAACAAAATAATGCAACATATTAAACACAATGCTATTTGCAGAAGGGTGGAAGAAATGAAGGTACTTTTAACATTTGGCTCCCAGTCAGTCCTAATTCCCAGACCAGCTTCTTTCTGTTGGTTATGTGAACAGTGGTGTTCAGTAACAGTGTAATGGAAATCATGTGATTACTGGCAACCATACAATGATTTGCATATCAGTTTTTCTGGTAGGTTGCCAGATGGACACCAGGCTTCAGATCGCTTGCTTTTAGTTTGCTGAGGTGCCTTTTGTTGCCTGAGCAATTTATTTTTCCATTCACTTAGATCCCACAGTCCCTTTTCTGCTTTGCTTTGTTGTTTTGTAACTGTCTTCCCAGGATCGCCTGTTCATTTTTCATTTTGTCGCTATCTGTCCTGTCCAGCATCTTTCCCCCAGTCTCTATCCTGAGCTTCTCCCCTGCAGCCATCATCCCTCTGTCAGGATCAGCCCTTTTCAAGCAATGTCTCTGTGTCAAGCAGCCCTTCTATGCCCCAGTCTCAATGCTCTCTCCCCATCAAGCATTCTTCGCCACATCTGTCCTTCTCCATGCCCAGCATTGCTTCGGGTGTCCCTGTCTCTCTATGCTCAGTCCCCATCTAGGATCTCTTTTCTATGTTTCTGTGCTACTCTGTGTGCAGGATCTTCCACTCCTGAGCCAACCTCTCTTCCATACCCCCTCAAGTCTGCATCTCACACTCATTCTTCTCTCTCTCAATCTCCCCTATCCCTCCCTGGCCATAATCTCTCTTCCCCCCCCCCCCCATACCCCCAGCCAACATCTCATGCACCTCGCCTTACTCTCCTGAGCCAGCATTTCTCTCTCCAGGCAGCATCTCTCACCTTCTCACCCAGTCCCCCCAGCCAGCATCTTTCTCACCCCTGTCCCCCTAACAAGCATCTTTCTTACTCATTTTTTAATTTTATTTATTCAATTTTATATACCGTTCTCCCAGGGGAGCTCAGAACGGTTTACATGTATTTATTCAGGTACTCAAGCAGTTATGTTCTCCCCAGCCAGCATCTCTCACTCTCACCCCATTGCCCACTACTTTAGCGACACCAATCCCAGTCAATGGCAGCCTGAGGCTCTTCAGGCTTCCCTCTACCACAGTCCTGCTGAAGAAAGAGGAAGTGACATCTTTGAGGGTGGGACTGCAGTAGAGGGAAGCTTGCAGAGCACACGCAGGCTGCACGAAGATTTTGTGGCCTGAATCACAGCCAGCAGAGAGGGAGTGCCGACCTGATATCAAAATTTTGCACAGACCTCAGGTAATTATGGATCACTAGGGAATTCTGTGCAAATTCTGTATTGCGCAGCAGTGCAGAATTCCGCTAGGAGTGCTGACCGCACATCACTAAAGGTAGTGCATCATTAGTTGCATCAAAACTGGCCAGGCTTCTGTCTGAAGACTTCCTATTACCTATGGGTGACAATAGTCAGCTGCTATACATATTGCTAAGCAGTTTAAATTGAGACACCATTTTTCTGGTTACAGGTTACTTTATTTCATAACCGCTCATCTTACAATACAGTAAATAAAGCAGTTTACAATAACAATTATTTAAAAAAAAAGAAAGGAACTTCATAAGAACATAAGAACATAAGAACATAAGCAGTGCCTCCGCCGGGTCAGACCATAGGTCCATCCTGCCCGGCAGTCCGCTCCCGCGGCGGCCCGAACAAATAATCCCCTCCCAAGCCACCCCAAAGATCATCCCATACATATTTTAACATTTACACGTCCTCAATCAATCAGTCAACAAAAATATAAAACCAATTATCTTCTAAAATGCTTGTTGAAATAAATGCCTAGTTTATATATAGTATTGTGCAGTCTGGATATATATGAGACTAATGCATTACATACTTCACATATCATGCTTCACAAGACGCCTCAGCCCCACCACTCCTCCGCTGTAATCATTTATACTGCGGGAAGCATATCGTGATCACATTGGGCCAACGTTGTAATTTCCAAAGGTATGGTATTAGACAAAAGATGGTGGGGGGGGGCACCATGTGGCATGTGGTAGGTGTCAGTGGTGCCCCTCCACCATCTTAGGAGACATTTGGAATGTTCAGGGGAGGACGATATCCCTAAAATCTAGACAAAACACTGATTGTAACAGTCAAGGTGTAGTTTATGCAATCATCTGTCCATGCGATCTTATATATGTAGGTCGCACCAATAGGAAAATAAAAACACGACTGACAGAGCATAAATCCCGCATAATTAATAAGGTAATACAAGCATCTTTGGTAGAACATTGCCTGAGATTTAACCATACTATAAATGATTTGAGATGGCGTGTCATTGATAAAGTGATAGGGGTGGACGGGGCGGGTGACCAAATTAAACTTAAAGAGAGCGAACAAAGAATCACCTCCTGGTTTTTCAGCGGGAAGAGAGTTTTCCCATGCACCTCTTGCCGCCCCCTTCCCTCAATCCAAGCAACTCCCACCCAATCCTGCGAGCTGTCACCCATGGATGATCAACTCAGGCCATCCAGCCGATTGTTACAGTCGCCCCTCAAGACCAGCTTTTAGGCTCATTTACACCATTGTTTTAATTATGCTTTTAATTGTATCTGTGACCCCTGATACAGGCAGTTCCTTGCGAAAACACAGCTGTGTCGGGTAATTAGTTCCACTAGAGGCTGGATATAATAAATTTGTTCTTGATTCCTCAACCTTGTGGCCACTGCCTTGCTTTTTTTGTGTCCTGTTGCTTTCAACCAAAAACCCTAAATTTTTTTTCATCAAGGTGCAATTGTCACATAGAGAATGACAAGGTTACTATAATGACTCTGCAAGCTCCAGTGACTAAGTTGTAGAAACATAAATGCATTTTATAACCCTAGTGTTTTCTCTGGTTTCTGCAGCCAAATTTAGCACTTTACCACTGATGGTACAAAGCATTTAACAACAGGAGCTAAACATCCTTGCTGCACCCTCTGAGATATTCCAAAAAAAGCTTTTAAAGGTGTGCCTATGAATGAGGCTCTTTCTGGACTTTTTTTTTTTTTTCCCAACAAAGTATTTAAACAAACAAACAGACCTCAACCTCATAACAAACCAGAACTAATATCTCCAAACCACAAGCTCACAGCTCTGATGTTAAATGAGGCAAATGAACTGAGTGGTTCTGGAAATAATTATTGCAGTAGGCCATGTTGGGGGAAAGAAGTGAATTCAAATTGCTACCTCTGCCACCTCCAAATATTGTCAAACCACAGGAGCCTCAAACGTTTCTGGCTGAGTAGGACATTCCAAGCCTTGTGGTTTGAACAGAGGCTAGACAAGAGCTGCTTTCACTGTACTCATGCTCTGTTTGCTTCTGAAATGGTAACGTGACTCCTATGCAAAGACAGAAGTGAGAGGTCCGTTCTGGGCTTGGTTAATCTAATCTAATCTTCTATTTCTGCGTCGCTCATACCTAGGTAGGCTCAAGGGGGAAGGGGTAAAACGCGGACCTCGCGGATCTAAAACCGCATGCCCTTAAAAAGCTGAGGTCCGTGCCCCTTTCTGGCTCTGATAGACCTCGATAACAATTGAGCTCTGACGGATTCGTCTCACATGCCCATCGTATATTCCTCATGGCTGTAATGTATCCACATTATCCTAGGGTTTTCATGGGTCCTTATTTATGTTCTGTATTGGGTATGTTTTCACCCTTTTGTTTTGTTTTGCTTTTTTGCATTTAAATTCCATAAAGATACCCAGACTTAAACAAATGAGTACCCGCACTCTGGTTCTCGCTTGCTAACTTCCTGCTAGCTGTCATTATCTGCTCCATTTCTTCCCACTCCTTAGATCAAATTCAGCGCGAGCCCTTCTGAGGCTGCGGACCTGGGAGAGCAGGGGTTGCAGGTGCCAGGAGGGAAAGAGAATCAAGGATGGTGGGTAACAATAATAAGCACGCGCATCGGCGCCCCCAGTCGGGGCAGAGATGGGGGTGGCTCAGAGCAGGTAACGGAAGCGGTTCCCTCGGCTTGGGCAGATTTCATGGACTGGGGGGTGGGGTGGGGGGAGCCCTAGAAAGGGGAGGCGGACGAAACTTTTCCAATCCACCTTAAGCGGCGGCAGTCGATCCCCCCCCCCCTGCTGGGATTCTCTCCCGCTGGTGACGCGGTGAGGGTTCCGTGGTGAAAGTTGCTGTGTCAGGGTGGGAGCCTCACGTGCACCTCGCATTTGCGTGCATCCTCCTCTGTGCGAGCCTCATTAGTGGATCTGATGGATCTGTCAGAGCTCAATTGCCATCGAGGTCTGTCAGAGCCAGAAAGGGGCACAGACCTCAGTTTTTTAAGGATGTGCGGTTTTAGATCCGCGAGGTCCGTATTTTACCTCTTCCCGGCACAAGGCAACTTAAAGAAGGGGGAGGAGGGATGGGAGAAGAGGAGGGTAGGAGGGTGGAGGGGGAGGGAGAGGAGAGGATACAGGTGATTAAGTGTTAACAACAGGGGGGGGGTAGCTTTGTGAAATGATGAAAAAATTTTCTGCCTGTTTTATAAAGGAGGATAGATTTCTCTGTTCCCTTCTCAGATGTGCCCAAAATCTCTCATATAAAGTCATAACCTGCTCTGAGGCAGGTGTAATATATTCTCTGTGCTTGATGTGTATACAACATGCGCTGTGATGGAGTTGAAAACTTACTATTACAATATACAATAGTACAGTGTAAAAAGATCCTATCACCAGGACAAGGGTGGGCAACTCCGGTTCTCAAGGGCCGGAATCCAGTCGGGCTTTCAGGATTTCCCCAATGAATATACATTGAAAGCAGTGCATGCAAATAGATCTCATGCATATTCATTGGGGAAATCCTGAAAACCCAACTGGAATACGGCTCTTGAGAACCGGAGTTCCCTACCCCTGCACTAGGATTAACATATATGTAAGAGCTATCTATAGATTAGTCCCAATTTTGGTTTTTTTATTTCTTTTTTTAATATTCTTTATTAATTTTCAATTCAAGAACAAAGTGCACTAAATTTTACATACAATTATTATCATAAACAGCACTTACAATCAATCAATAACAATACTAGATATATTTCCCCCCCCCTCCCTCCCACCGTCCCTGGATGCGTGTGCTAATCAAATAGGAAATAAAGGCAATACACATCTAATCAGAGTTAACAAAATTCGTTAATGGACCCCAGGTTATTTTAAATAATTTATTACGACCCAAAATCTCTGAATTCATTTTTTCATATTGATAACATAAACATAGGGCTCCTTTTATCAAGCCGCGCTAGCGGGGTTAATGCGTGCGACGTTTCATCTCGCGCTAACCCCCGCGTTGGCCTAAAAGTTGCTCAAGGGAGGCGATAGCGGCTAACGCAGCCGGAGGTTTAACGAGTGTTAAACCGCTGGCGCAGCTTGATAAAAGGAGCCCATAAAATTTCCCAGCAAAAGGAAAAATTAAGCCTATCCCAGTTTTTCCAGTTCTTGGTAATCATTTGCAGGGCAATCCCTGTCATGATAAGAAGTCTGCCTTTATACCTGTCTATTGGAGGTTTAACATTCAACAATGTTCCACAGATGACCCCATTGTAGGACAATGTAATCGATTTATCCAGTATTTTATTAGTTTGTCCCCATATTGATTTCCAGAAATTGAGTATCAAGCGACAATAAAACAACAAATGATCCAGTGTACCAGCTTCAAGATGACAATGCCAGCATCTATTAGACTTTGAACTGCCCAACTTTTGAAAACGAACTGGGGGTCCCCCCAAAACTCGATGGGCTCCTTGTACTAAGCTGCAATAGCGTTTTTAGCACACGCAGGATTTTAGCGTGTGCTAAACCTGCGCTACGTGGCTAGAACTAACGCCAGCTCAACGCTGGCGTTAAGGTTTAGCACGCACGTGGCAATTCAGCGTGTGCTAAGCACGCGCTAAAAACGCTATCGCAGCTTAGTAAAAGGAACCCTATGGTTTTTTAAAATTTATTTCTAATAGTTTTATGCTTCTACTAGGAGAAATAAGGATTAAGTATATATAAGAACCACAGTTGTGCTCATAATGGTGATAACTCCAAGTGAGACATCATCTTCTCAGGTCCATTTACTGAAACTTTAAAATAAAAAAAAATTACCAAAACATTCTACCAATGTACGTATGTGCTTATTCAGTTGTCTCCATGATACTTCCACCAACAACTTCATATTAATATCTAGTTATAGTGGTAACACATTTTCTACAATTCAGTAAATATAAGAACATAAGAATTGCCTCTGCTGGGTCAGACCAGAGATCCATCATGCTCAGCAGTCCGCTCATGTGGCAGACCTCTGGTAAAGACCAGCTGAGACTAGTTCTACCAGTGCACGTTCTTGTTCACTAGGAACTTGTCTAACTTTGTCTTGAATCCCTGGAGGGTGTTTTCCCCTATAACAGCCTCCGGAAGAGCATTCCAGTTTTCCATCACTCTCTAGGTGAAGAAGAACTTCCTTACGTTCATACGGAATCTTTCCCCATTCAACTTTAGAGAGTGCCTGGAAGCTATTGCTTGTCCCGCTCAAGAACCTCAAAGGCTGTAGCTAGATAGCCAACACCTTGCAACACCCAAAAGTATCTCTTCACAGCAGCCATGCAGGGGAAGGGGATCAATCATATTTGTATCTTCATTAAAAAGGGTCATTTTCAGACAGCATTTTATGCATGCAGCTCACTGTTTAACAGCAAAAATGGTTATGAACCAAATTGCCCTCTGCAAACTCTGTTCAACATGAGAAAAAATGAAGTACAGTATCACATCATACTTTATACTATGAGTTTATCTTGTTGGGTAGACTGTATCTGCTATCATCTGTTATATTACTATATGAAGACAAAAGTGTAAGTGGGACTTTTTCTTTAAGTCATTTTAAGGTGTATATTGTTGGCCAATAACTCCTACCACTATGAATGGTAATAAAAATATACTTTCACAGCATGCACAAAACTGACAGTGACATACAGGTATTGCAGTGACAGATGAAATATTTCAAAGGAAATAATGCTCAAAGTGTTAAAAAGCTAAGGAAGGATCTCAGCTGTACTTGGCATTTTGCTGATAAATAAAATGGGAGAAAGTCCTTATTCTTCTGCCAAATGTGCTAAATATGAAATGCTTTGAAATAAGCTTTCCTGTACTAGATTTTTTTTTAACTTGGTAATCTTTTATTTATTATTGTATATTTATTTTTCTGTTTAGCCCATCTGTTTTTTTGTAATTCAAAGCCAGACCACATACAGAGCCTTCTCACATTTAATGAAGTCAGAGGTTTGGCTCAAAAGCTGCCAGAGTCCCTCAAACCGTGCTTTCAGCCATCTGTCTTACTGAAAGCAATTAAAGAAGATTTCTTTCCTGGCTGTGTTTCCTTAGAAACTGGTCACCCATAGGATACCCCCGACCCAGATGGACTTTGTTAACTGCTTACTACCCTTTGAACCCAAGGCTGTGGTTTTTCCAAATGGGATCCAAGATAGCTGGTATAGATGGAAAGAGTTTTATTTTCACTGCTTTGTCCACTCTCATCATTATTGTGCAGAATGGAAAGGCAAATCATTGCCTTGTTCAGAATGATGGTTTGCCAATGTAGTCAAGAAAATGCCTTAGTACTGCCTAAATGTTTGGATTGCTAAATCACCCATTGAACCACACAGGAGAAACCCAGCATGGAGAGAAGGGAACAGAAATGCACCAGAGCCTTATACTCCTGAATGGCAGCATCTTGTTTCCAAAATAACTTGGCCCTGATGCAGTGAGCGTGAAGTTTCGCCCACGAAACGCTGGCCACGTTGGCTATATTCGTGAAATACAAGTGCTGATTTAAGTTGAATGCTGTTTTAAAGATAAGTTGGCTTGGATAAGCTAATGTCTGCTATGAATTGGCTCTAGCTATGAAATACAAGTGCTGTCTAATTGATATATAGGCTGGTATAAGCCACTATCTAATGAATACATAACGTTGAAACGAAGAATTCTATAAAGATATTAAGATAAAAAATAAAGATAGTGTAGTCTCAAACATGTGAATTAGGATGAATGATAGGAAGTGATAGGGAGTGTATGAAGATTTTTTAAGGGTTTATATAATAAAATAAGAAAGAATAATAAGGATTTGAATTTTAGTAAGTTTGATTAATGATAATGAGAGTGAGGCCAATGATTGGAGACTAAAGGAGCAAGTATAGCTACGCTGAATTCCCCAGTCTTTGAATGGCTACGCGTAGGCTCCATGACTGAGGCTACCTCTCTTAGTAGTATTGTTATTACCTTATTCACAGTTGAATATTAGTGGGAAATATTGGATATTAAATCACCCATAAGCCTGAACCTCATGCTATAGATAAACAGAACATAACTCCCTCACAATTTTTTTTGGTATTACTGACGCTGAAACCGTGGATTGAAGACAAAGTTTTATTTTATTTTTCTTTCCAGCTTATGATTTATCTTTAATCTTATCTATTGTTTTGCCTTTTGTCTTTGTTTTGTTCTATTTCTATCATTTAAATTTCTCCAGAATTCTACTGTTCAACGGCTCCCCCTTCTGCTTCTATTCCTTTCTCTCCTCTCTTCTACCTTCCAAAGTATTTAGATCAATGCTGTCTTGTTAAAATGTTTATTTTATTTTTATTTTTCCTCTAACTCTACTTTTCACTTCTCTATTACCCTCCAGGTACTTTAGTTAGATTGTGAGCCTTCGGGACAGTAAGGGAATTTTTCAAGTACCTTTCTTATTTCTAATCTTAATGTATATTTTCTGTAAATCGCTTAGAACCTAACGGATGTAGCGGTATATAAGAAATAAATTACATTACATATTAGGGTATGCACCAGAAAATAAGAACATAAAAATAGCCTTACTGGGTCAGACCAATGGTCCATCAAGCCCAATAGGCTGTTCTCATGGTGGCCAATCCAGGTCACTAGTACCTGGCCAAAACCCAAGGTGTAGCAATATTCCATGCTACCAATCCAGGGCAAGCAGTGGCTTCCCCCGTGTCTTTCTCAATAACAGACTATGAACTTTTCCTCCAGGAACTTGTCCAAACCTTTCTTAAAACCAGCTATGCTATCCGCTCTTACCACATCCTCTGGCAACGCATTCCAGAGCTTAATTATGCTCTGAGTGAAAAAAAAAATTTCCTCCTACAGTATAATCTTGTTATAATGGACTTCAAGGGACCTGGAAAAACAGTCTGTTATATCCAGAATCTGTTATATCCAGAGTTGCATTTTTTAAAAACTTTATTTAGGTCAACTTGAAACAACATACAATCAATGAACAACAGTCAGTGCACAAGCATATCAGCAACATCAATAACAAAACTCAGCAAAACATTGATATGGCATGAAATGATTGCAAAACCAGAACACTAAAAGATGTTCTATCTAAAGCATTATGTCATACTGTACTGGAAAGAAAAATAATCTGTCATTTTCTTCTGGGCTGCATTTTGATACTGTATCACAGGCACACCACGCACCTTGTAGGCAGAGCCTGTATGTCCGTTATAGCCGAACAAAACTACAGCTAAAAGCGGCTCTGGGGACCAAATTGTTAGTCCATTATATGCAAGTCCGCTATATGCAGTGATTTTCTGCATGTTCATAAAGTCGCATAGCTGGGACCAGCGAACCTCATCCGCTATAGACAGTATTCCATTATAAGCGAGTTCGTTATAACAAGATTATACTATATTGGTTTTACGAGTATTTCTCTGTAACTTCATCGAGTGTCCCCTAGACTTTGTAATCTCTGATGCTGCGTAAATTTTTCTCCATAACCTGTTAATTTTCTCTAATCTGAAAGGGAGAAAAACCTGAAAGTTACCAGATTCTCACATCACCTCCAGGATTATACATGGTGTCCAGAAAAAAAACAGGACCCCAACATTTTTCTAAGTACCCAAAGATGTCCTACTGCACCAGAAACGTCTGCCTGAAATTCGAGACATTTCTAAGTACTTTATTTTTCCTAAGTACTTTATTTTTCAACAGGATGGAGCTCCAGTGCATCCAGCTCAGAAAACAGCTGAGCCCTTAATTAATGAAACCCCAGAATTCATTGAGCCAGCAGCTCTGTGGCATCAAAGACTTTGTAAATGTGTCAGGGTTGAAGGGGACTACTTTGGAACATAAATTATGAATTAACTAAGGAAAAAACCTCATAATAGCATTCTCTAATACCAAAATATCCTAATTCCAAAAATGTGAGGGAGTTGATATGTTCTATTTATTTATAGCATGAGGTTCAGGTTTATGGGTGATTTAGCAGTTCAAACATTTAGGCAATACTAAGGCATTTTCTTGACTACAGTGGCAAACCATCATTCTGAACGTCTTCCTATGCATCAACTGCACTTCTTAAACCTCTCATTTAAGACTTGTGATTATTAATCACAAGGCTTAAACGAGAGGTTTAAGAAGTACAGTTGATGCTTAGGAAGCCATTTCCACTCTTAACCATTATTATTTTGATGGGTTAGTAGTTTTACATCTGCCGTTATACTGGAATAGCTTAGCCTTTCTATTGGAGAGTGCCTACATTGTGATCACTTTTTGGGAAAGCAACAAAAACATACCTCTTCACCTAACTCCCCTGCCTATGACAAAAGGATTTCAAAGAAATGTATATTGGTACTAGATCCCGGTACGTGTCATGTTAGGAAAAAAAACTTGTATAAAAAAATCTTGCACTCTAACTATGGCAAATTTAACCTAAAATGTATGTTATGTATATTGGTATTAGATCTCTAGTATGTGCCAAGTTAGGATAAAACTTGTAACGTAAAATTTTAACTGAATCTTCGGCAAATTGTAACCTGTTAACTGTATCTATACATTATGTATGTCTAATCTGTAATCCGTTCTGAGCTGTTGGGGGGAAATGGGATAGAAAATGAATTAAATAAATAAAACACAGAGAGAGGGAAATACTTAGGGCTGGGATGTGAAATCCTATAGAGAGGCAGTAAACCAAGGAACAGTCCCATGGAGGATAAAGAATGAGGCCAAGAAGTCTAGCAGAGAGCAGCTAGAAACCACAGTAGAATCAGGAACCGTGAAATTGGAGCTGTTATGCCAGCAAAGGAACTGAGGCTGGGCTTATATTCTAGTTGTCCATTTTTCCCTGTTCTGCAGGGATGTGCCGTAGTCTTGTACTTAGACACATCTATACTGAAACTCCACTTTCCTTGTGCATCCCTGACTCTCTTCCTGCTTCTTCGTCCCCTCTCTACTGACATATCTTGGCCATTGATTCAAATCCCGGTGTAATATTGGGTTTCTGAGATTGGCTGCAGTCACCCAGTGCATGCCCTGAGTGATAAGAACAGTTACATAAACAGATTTATTGATTGTTGGAACTAGGGTTGGGATTGGAATAATCCAAGAGTACAAATAAGCAGTTTCAGGCTTTTAGCAAACTCCACTTAATAAATCCAAATACTTTGCTGTGAACCAACAGTTTACTAAGAAATTTAAAGGCACTGTGGCATTTCAATGTGGCAGAGGCAACAAATTTGCAACTGAACAAAGTCTCTAAGTATTTCCCTTCTGTTTAGCAATACATGGTACTCTGTTCTCTTTGTCTCATAGGCTCCACCACAGGAATGGCAGGGCGAAACCCAGTTCTCCTTGTCTGTATTCTTGTTGCAGGAGCAGACAGGATGATTTGATCACTAATAGAGTTAACTTACAATTCTGCAGATAGAAACTGTGAGTCTCAGGGTTACATGAGCTCAGGTGCTGTTTCACTGATTAGGACCCTCTTAATGGAGTCTTGGATATTCAGAAATCCTACAGAGGTGACAAATGGTATTCTTCGTCAGCCTTTTTTTTTTTTTTAGATATCTTTATTCATTTTAAAACCAAAATTAAGTGCAACATATTATACAGACATTTTACACTTTAACAGCACTTAAATTCTATCAAATTATATTTCATGACAAATACATATATCATCCCCCCTTTCTACATATCCAACAATTGCATTCAAATTAAAAGTATTTCCTGGATGTGTACGTTCAAAGGGCAAAATCAACAATCACTCCTTATAGAATCTTGTCAATGGCTCCCAAACCTCCTTAAATTTCCTATAATGTCCCTGCTGGATGGCAATCATACGTTCCATTTTAAAAATATGGCATAAAGACTCCCACCAGAAATTATAATTTAACCGGTCCCAGTTTTTCCAGTTCCTCAAAATAAGTTGTATGGCAACTCCCGTCATGATAAAGAGAAGTTTATTATTATGGGAAGATAGTGGGTTTTTAGCCCTCATTAACGTGTCAAATAGCACGGTATCGTACATCAATGCCACTGGATTTTCCAATATTTTATTCACTTGATCCCAAATGGATCTCCAAAACTTAAGTATTATCAGCCTTAAGATGTTCCTGAACCATCATTGTTATGGTCAGAGCACCTTGCTGTACTTCAAACTCAGTCTCTTCTTCTCCTTTCTATGATGATAAGGAATAGAAGTAGATTTGTGCCCCCCCAACAAAAAACAAACAAACATCCAGAAGGTCAGAAACATTGTAGGTTCTGGTTCCTGGATACTTCAGTATCACTTCCTATGCATTGATTAGGCTAGCACAGTATAATCCCGTTATAACGGACTTCAAGGGACCTGGAAAAACAATCCGTTATATCCAGAGTTGCATTTTTTAAAAACTTTATTTAGGGCAACTTGAAACAACGTAAATCAGTGAACAACAGTCAGTGCACAAGCATATCAGCAACATCAATAACAAAACTCAACAAAATATTGGTATGGCACGAAATGATTGCAAACCAGATCACTGCACTGGAAAGAAAAATACTCTGTCATTTTTTTTCTGGGCTGCATTTTGATACTATATCACCGGCATGCCACGTGCCTTGTAGGTGGAGCCTGTATGTCCGTTATAGCCGAAAACTACAGCTAAAAGCGGCTCTGGGGACCAAAATAATTGTCCGTTATATCCGAAAATCAGTTATATGCGAGTCCGCTATATCCGATGATTTTCTATATGTTTATATTGGCGCTCGGCCGGGCCCAGCGGACCTCGTCCGCTATATTCGAGGTTCCGTTATAAGCGAGTCCTGTATAACGGGATTATACTGTATAGGAATCATAGCAAGTAGACTTCAAATGCTGGGACCTGCTATACCTGTTTGTAATGGTTAACAGAGAAAAATTGAAACATGATGGTAGGTAAAGGCCAAATGGTCCATCCAGTCTGCCCATGCATAGCATCCACTATCTCTGTCCCTCCCAAAAGATCCCATGTGCCTGTCCCATGCCTTCTTGAGCTCAAATACAGTCTTTGTCTCCATCACCTCTACTGGGAGATTATTCCACACATCACCACCCTTTCTGTACAAAAGTATTTCCTTAGATTGCTCCTGAGCCTATCATATCATAACTTCATCCTATACCCTCTCATTTTGGAGCTTCCTTTCAAATGAAAGAGATTTGCCTAATGTGCATTTATGCCAGTAGGTAATTAAATGCCTCTATCATATATCCCCTTGTCTGCCTTTCCTCCAAAAGTATACAAACAGTAGACTCTCTGTTAACTGGAACTAAAGCAACCAGAACTCTTAAACAACCAGCAAAAAAATTCAAAGAAATACTGTAAAACTTTAAATAAAAATGAAAATAAAATCAATTTCTGATGGAAATTTAAGTGTACACTTGGCACGCTACACTTGAGTACGCCCACATGTCTGGTAGTTTGTCTGGAACAGTTTATGGTATGGCATAATATGGGGTATACCAGGAGTAGGCAATTCCGGTTCTCAAGAGCCAGAGCCAGGTCAGGTTTTCAGGATATCCACAATAATATGTATGAGATGGATTTGCATGCACTGCCTCTTTGAGATGCAAATCTATCTCATGCATATTTATTGTGGATATCCTGAAAACCAGACCTGGCTCCGGTTCTTGAGGACCGGATTTGCCTACCCCTGGAGTATACTATTAGTTAGGCTTATTTTTAATAGTAACTCTCAAGCAACCAGAAACTACATTTATCTGGCATATATCAATCCCCACGGGTGCTGGTTAACCGAGAGTCTACTGTATTGAGATCTTTAAGTCTGTCCCCATATGCCTTATGATGAAGACAACTGACCATTTCAGTAGTTTTCTACTGAACAAACTCCATCCTGTTTATATCTTTTTGAAGGTGCAGTCTCAAAAATTATACACAATCTTCTAAATGAGGCCTCACTAGAATTTTATAAAGGAGCATCAATATCTTCTTTTTCCTACTGGCCATACCTGTCCCTTTGCACCCTAGCATCTTTCTAGCTTTCACCATCACCTTTTCAACCTGTTTGACCACCTTAAGATCATCACATACTATCACACCCAAGTCCTCTTTCGTGCACAAAAGTTCTTCACCTCCTAAACTGTACCGTTCCCTTGGGTTTTGCAACCCAAATGCAAGACTTGCATTTTGTAGCATTAAATCTTAGCTGCCAAATTTCAGACCATTCTTCAAGCTTTGCTAGATCCTTCCTTATGTTATTCACACCATCAGGGATGTCACCTCTATTGCTGATTTTGGTATCATCAGCAAAGGGGAAATTTTACCTCATAGCCTTCAGCAATATTGCTTACAAAATTTTTTAAAAAAAGAACAGGCCTAAGAACCGAACATTGAGGCACACCTCTGTCACTTTGGAGCCCATCCCAAGGGCATTCATTTTATTTATTAGACGCCTATGTGGAACACTGTCAAAGGCTTCGCTAAAATCTAAATATACCACATGTAGCGTACTCCCTCTATCCAATTCTCTGGTCACCCAGTCAAAGAAATTGATCAGATTTGTCTGAGAAGACATTTCTTTACTGAATCCATGTTGCCTTTGGTTCTGTAATCCACTGGATTCCGGAAACTTCACTATTCTCTCTTTTAAAAGCATTTCCATTAATTTACTTACCACAGAAGTTAGACTTACCAGCCTGTAGTTCCCTACTTCTTCCTTACTTCCACTTTTGTGGAGAGGGGCCACATCCGCCTTTCTCCAGTCCTCTGGTACCACTCCTGATTCTAGATAAGCATTGAAAAGGTCAGCCAGTGGAGCCGCCAGAGCTTCCCTAAGCTCCTTCAGTACTCTCATATGTACACCATCCAGCCCCATTGCTTTGTCCACCTTTAGTTTAGTTGGTCACCATGAACAGAGTCCTCTGAAAATCGATCAGGTTCCACCACACCTCCATCTCAACTTGCGTTTATATTCTGCGGTCCCACTCCTGGCACTTCAGCTGTGAAACATAGAAACATGACAGCAGATAAAGGCCAAATGGCGCATCTACTCTGCCCATCCACAGTAACCATTATCTCTTGCTCTCTCTGAGAGATCCCACATGCCTAGTTTTCTCATTCTATTTTAGGAATGAATCATTTAGGCCTTTTCTATGAGATTTTATGGTATTCTTTTCTTTAAAATACATTTTTTTAATTTTATTGTAAACCGCCTGTATCCCTATAAGCTAGGCAATATATTAAATTTTAATAAACTGTAATTGCCCACAAATAGCTGGCTTTGATTTTATTGGTCTGTGTTGATTATTCATCGGCAATGATAGCCCTAAACAAGTGATTTAACCGGCCCAGAGACATTTTTGGCTGGTTAAATTGCTTTGAATATCAACCCCTAAATGTATACATATGAGATTTCTGACTGTTAAACTTCTATATACGTATGTGCAAGTTAATTTTAATTTTTAATTTTTAATTCATTTTTAAATGTACAATAAGTGCATCAATATAATATAACAAATAGATCATAAATATATCACTTAATAGTCATCAAGAGTACACATAAAATGCTATTAACCCCCACCCTCCCCAACCCTTCCTATTATATAATCAAATACAATGTACAATATACATTAATAAAATTATTCCCCCTCCCCCCTCATAATTGAACCTGTAAATCAAGGGAAAAGAATCATTCAATCATTGCAATATTTTGTTAATGGCTCCCACACATCTTGAAATTTTCTAAAACAACCTCGCTGTATTGCAATATATCTTTCCATTTTATATATATGACATAGGGAATTCCACCAAAATTTATAGTTTAGTTCAGCTTTTCCAATTGTACGTAATTTTTATTTTTAATAATATGTAGTCATTGAAAAGTGACATTGCTCTACTCTGGTTAGTTCTTTTTCTTACATGCTATTTCCAACTGAAATTGCCCAGACTGTATTTTATGTAATTGTTTTGGAGAGGGGAAAGGAGCTTGAGACTGAGCATTCCTCTCCCCCTTGAAAGGCAAATGTGTAAGTCAGCAATGCGGCTTGGGCTGTCTACACTGTCTACTTTTCAGCTGTTTGCTATATCAGCTGGAAAAGCAATGCTATTCACAAACATTTGAACCCACAGGAAAAGTTCCAGATGTTGACCTCTTAAAGGTCAACCACACTGAACTGAGTTCTATTTAAAGTATCCCCACTATGCAATAATATTATAAATATGATGTAATGGTATTATGTCACCAAGAGCAACATTTTTCATGACTGAAACCTGAATTCATGAAGCAATTCATTCTGGTTTTTTTCCCGGATGCACTGGCTTCAAACTTTCAATAAATTTTATTCTAGTATCAGTGAAGCTCAGAAGGCAAATTCACAAATCCTTATACTATTTTCCCGGATGCACTGTAAGATATTTAGTAAGGGAAGAAAACTATCTAAGTTGCCAAGTTATATGATGTTTTCGTATGATGGACACAAAAAGCAAAAATCAACATACAAACTGCAGATTATGTACAAGATGCAGGCATTGTTTATTATACCAATAAAAATGCAGTAAAATATACAATCTTATTACCAACCAAGGGACCCGACACGGTCCGTGTTTCGGATAACACGCCTTCCTCAGGGGTCCATGGTGGTTAAGGTATGAAACAAACTGCACAAAAGATATCAGACAAACGCCTATGTAAACCAAAATTTTAGGCGTGTTTATAGACAACAAACTTACGTTTTGTTCACATATTAGTGCGTTGGTTAAAAATTGTTTTTAAAAGTTGAGGATGATTCGATCATTGGTCCCCCTACTTGACGACAAGTCTCTTAACACATTGGTCCATTCCCTGGTGATTTCTAAATTGGACTATTGTAATTCTTTATTAAAGGGGGCATACCTAAAAGACATTAAACGTCTCCAACTTATTCAAAACACAGCAATTAAGATAATTTCAGGTGCTAAAAAATTTGATCATGTCACCCCTTTACTACAAAAAGCTCATTGGTTACCTGTCATACATAGGATAACATACAAAATTGCTCTTCTTGTTTTCAAGACTATTCAAACCAAAGGCCCGGCATTTATAGATAGATTTTTGATTCCGTATGACCCCCCTATAGCCCTTAGATCTACTGCACAGTTCACCCTTAATGTCCCTTCCCTGAAAATAATTGGAACTCGACGTAATCTTATTTTTTCCGTAACAGTTCCTACGACTTGGAATTCTCTTCCTCTATATTTAAGAACCGAACTAAACCTGCAGAAGTTCAAAAGCAGTTTAAAGTGCTTTCTTTTTAAAGATGCCTTTAATTGTTAATGCACTGCTTTTAACAGTTTTCAACACTGATATATATCTATGCCAGCAATTTTCCAATCCCATCCCTTATGTGTTTTCCATCTATGTACCTTTTTTCTTAAAAAAAAATTGTAGTTCTTCCCCTCTTTCCTATTGTTTCTCATGGCTAATAAAGTAGTCACCCAAGTATGTCTTATTAAGAATTATGTATGTTTAATTTTTTTTTTTTTAATATAATGTCCTTGTTATTTTTTAAAATCTTTGTACAACGCTTAGTACCTCTAGATAAGCGTTTAATCAAAAACATGAATAAATTTGAAACTTGAAAAGCATATATTACGCAATGGCAAATAGAAAACGATCCGATCCCCCCATGCAAAATAACCAAGCAATTGATTCACTAACAATTGCTTGGCTATTTTGAGTCGAGTTTTACTATTGCCAAACCTGACTGCTGCAGACCTGTCGGTAACTGAGTTACTAAGAAAAAACAGGGGGTTATATCGGATAATTTATACAGCATCTAATTTAGTAGATTCATTTACTACACATCAATGTCTGACTACTTCTTGTGAATACTTAATTATCACTAAGACCATTTTTTTGTGTCATATACAAACCAACCATACTATCAGTGTATTGACCTGCTGTGTAAATTGAGAGGTTGAAGTATCATAAAGGATGTATGGTCCTCAGTAAAGAGATCTCTTATAACTTGGATGTTATTTCAAGACTTCATCCTGAATGCATGTAATGTGATGTAATCATTTACTTCAAACCTTCTTCCTACTATAAAAAATTTTATTTAATAATATTTAATTAAAATAAAAAAATTAAAACTAAGGGTGCATAAACCTGTCCTTATCTTTTATTTAAATCAATTGATAAATATATGAAACATAGAAAATGACGGCAGAAAAGGGCCATAGCCCATCAAGTCTGCCCACTCTAATGACCCACCCCCCTGACTTTACACCCCCTAGAGATCCCACGTGAATATCCCATTTTCTTTTAAAGTCTGACACGCTGTTGGCCTCAATCACCTGCAGTGGGAGTTCGTTCCAATGATCGACCACTCTTTCGCTGAAGAAGTACTTTCTGGAATCACCATGAAACTTCCCTCCCCTGATTTTCAGCGGATGCCCTCTGGTGGTCGAGGGTCCTATAAGACAGAAGACATCATCTTCTACCTCGATACGGCCCATGATATACTTAAACGTCTCAATCATGTCTCCCCTCTCTCTTCATTCCTCAAGTGAGTACAGCTGCAATTTATTTAGCCGTTCTTCATACGTGAGATCCTTGAGCCCCAAGACCATCCTGGTGGCCATTCGCTGGACCGACTCAACTCTCAGCACATCTTTCCGGTAGTGTGGTCTCCAGAATTGAACACAATACTCCAAATGAGGTCTCACCATGGATCTGTACAACAGCATTATGACTTCAGGTTTCCTGCTAACAAAACCTCTACGGATACAACCTATCATTTGTCTTGCCTTGGAGGAAGCCTTCTCTACTTGATTGGCAGCCTTCATGTCATCACTAATGTTGTTAACTTAACTAATGTTGTTAACTCAACATCAATATGTTGTTAACTTAATTTGCTTTATGATGTTCTATCTTTCACTCCATCAAATGTATTTTTATATTTTTGTATTAAAAAAGAACAGCAACACTTATCTTAGTGGCTTCCTAGCCAGGACCAACGTTGGTGGGTTTGTGAACTACCCGATGCTCAAACTGTTTTAGAGCGTTTCAGCTATTAGTTAGCCTTCATCGGGGGGCAATATTGCTGCTGTACCATTTTTTAGAAGTGCAAATAAGATTTTCAGTGTGTCATGGTTTGATTTTGGCAACTTTTTTATATGACATTTTATGGCCTCAATGCGAACATCATAGTTTTGCTTTTCTGGGTCAGGACTTTAGCTTTCTCAAGCCCCAGTTGTGTTTCTGCAGCCTTTCTTTTTCCCCTTACTGGCTTTAGCTGAAGGCTTTTTCCAGCTGCCCTCTCCGCCTGGTTTCCAGCATACTAAATTAGATGTTGTATAAATTATCCGATATAACCCCCTGTTTTTTCTTGATGATTATTGTTGTGGGTTGGATAACTTGAATAAAGATCTGATTGTTTGATAGTTGGTAACTGAGTTACTGTCAGGTCTGCAGGATTTTTGACAGGTCTGCTTGTCTTTTTTATTCTTTTTTTTTTTCCATGGCACAGATATTTTGTGTGTGTGTTACACACGCAAAATATCTGCCCCATAAAAAAAATGAATAAAAAATACAGGTAGGACTGTAAAAAAAAAAAAAAACTACCCCCTCACTAAAATGCACCCCCCACCCCCGAACAGAGAAAAAAGTAGGAGGGATGCCAATTCTCTCCTGCCATCAGTGTTTAAAAAAAAAAAATGCTGCATGTATGCAGCACGGCCTAACCTCGGCAGTAAAAAGTTGTGAGCAGGAGGGGTGCTCAGTCCCTCCTGCTCCTAGGCCAACCACCTCCTGGCCCACCCCTGGTCGGCCCATACGGTCGGGCCCGGCCCACCCACCCGGTACCTGTAAAATAGTTGGGAGCAGGAGGGGTGCCCGGTCCCTCCTGCTCCTTGGGCAAGGCTCCCCAAAAACTTTGGGAGCAGGAGGGGTTGCCCGGACCCTCATCTTGCTCTTACGCACTGCCAAAATCTTTGGGAGAAGGAGGGGTGCCCAGACCCTCCTCCTTCTCTTACTCACTGCCAAAATCTTTGAGAGCAGGAGGAAAGTCTTCCTGCTCCTACTCTTTGGCCGCCCAATAGCGACCTTAGGCCCCACCCTGGCGCATCATCTGATGCATGGGGAGAGGCCTAAGGCTCTGATTGACTGAGGCGCCTCAGGCTCCTCTCTTTGGAGGGGCCGGGGCTCCTTAGCCAACCAGGGACTTCCTTAGGGAGGAGTACAACGGAAGATTATAGAAACTGGGCCTCTTCTCCCTCGAACAGAGGAGATTGAGAGGGGACATGATCAAAACGCCTTAGAACACCAGAAGGGAATTATGTGAAAACAGATTCTGAAAAAGCCAAACTACTGAACGATTACTTCTGTTCAGTCTTTACCTGCGAGGCACCAGGGCACGGGCCACAGCTGGAAGCAAAGGAAAGCAAGGAAGACCCATTTCTGAATTTTGAGTTCACACCAGCTGATGTTTACAGAGAACTTTCAAGACTCAAGGTGAACAAAGCCATGGGACCGGACAATTTACACCCAAGAGTGCTCAGAGAGCTGTGCGATGTTCTGGCGGAACCGTTAGCCATGCTCTTCAATCTCTCCCTAAGTACGGGGAGAGTCCACCTGGACTGGAAAACAGCTAACGTCGTTCCTCTGCACAAAAAGGGTTGCAGAGCAGAGGCTGCAAATTACAGACCAGTGAGTCTCACATCAATAGTGTGTAAACTCATGGAAACTCTACTTAAATGTAAATTAGACATGATAATGGATGAAGGGAATCTAAGGGATCCCTGTCAACATGGATTCACCAGAGGCAGGTTATGCCAATCCAATCTTATAAGCTTCTTCGATTGGGTGACAGGAAAGCTAGACTCGGGAGAGTCTCTGGACATAGTATACTTGGATTTCAGTAAAGCTTTCGACAGTGTCCCACACCGTAGACTATTAAACAAGATGAAATCGATGGGTTTGGGTGAGAAACTAACTGCATGGGTCAGTGATTGGCTGAGTGGAAGACTTCAGAGGGTGGTGGTCAATGGCACCCTCTCTGAGACATCGGAGGTGACTAGCGGAGTGCCGCAGGGCTCAGTCCTGGGACCATCCCTTTTCAACATATTCATAAGGGACTTGACCCGGGGGCTTCAGGGTAAAGTAGCACTGTTCGCCGACGACACCAAACTGTGTAACATAGTAAGTGAAAGCAACCTCAAGGATAGTATGACACAAGATCTGATCACGTTGGAAAACTGGTCCTCGACATGGCAGTTAGGCTTCAACGCTAAAAAATGTAAGGTCATGCATCTCGGCAGCGGAAATCCATGCAGAACATACTCCTTGAATGGAGAAACGCTAGCTAGGACTTCAGAGGAACGGGACTTGGGGGTAATCATCAGTGCAGACATGAAGGCTGCCAAACAAGTAGAGAAGGCCTCATCAAAGGCAAGGCAAATGATGGGATGTATCAATAGAAGCTTCGTCAGCCGTAAACCTGAAGTCATAATGCCACTCTATAGAACCATGGTGAGACCCCATCTGGAATACTGTGTGCAATTCTGGAGGCCACATTACCGGAAAGATGTGCTTCGAGCTGAGTCGGTCCAGAGGATGGCCACTAGGATGGTCTCGGGGCTCAAGGGTCTCATACGAAGAAAGACTGGGCAAACTGCAGCTCTATACCCTAGAGGAGTGCAGGGAAAGGGGTGACATGATTGAGACATTTAAGTACGTCACGGGTCGTGTCGAGGTGGAAAACGATATACCCTGTATTCTTTCCCAAGGGACCCTCGGTCACAAGGGGGCACCCGCTCAAACTCAGAGGAGGGAAATTTAGTGGTGACACCAGGAAGTATTTCTTCACAGAAAGGGTGGTAGATCACTGGAACAGACTTCCGGTGCAGGTGATCAAGGCCACCAGCGTGCTCGACTTTAAGAATAAATGGGACATCCACATGGGATCCCTACGAGGGTCGAGTTAAGGAACTAGGTCATTAGCATTCAGACTTAATGGGGTGGGTCAATAGAGTGGGCAGACTTGATGGGCTGTAGCCCTTTTCTGTCGTCTTCTTTCTATGTTTCTATGTTTCTAAAACATTCAAGGTATTGAAGGGAATAGACTTAGTAGATAAGGACAGGTTGTTCACCCTCTCCAAGGTAGGGAGAATGAGAGGGCACTCTCTAAAGTTGAAAGGGGATAGATTCCGTACGAATGTAAAGAAGTTCTTCTTCAACCAGAGAGTGGTAGAAAACTGGAACGTACTTCTGGAGACCGTCATACAGGAAAACACCCTCCATGGATTCAAGACAAACTTAGACAAGTTCCTGCTGAACCAGAACATATGCAGGTAGGGCTAGTCTCAGTTAGGGCACTGGTCTTTGACCAGAGGGCCACCGTGTGAGTGGACTGCTGGGCACGATGGACCACTGGTCTGACCCAGCAGCGGCAATTCTTATGTTCAGTAGCAAAGGGGATGCAACCACTCATGGGAGGCAGGTGCTCCAAAAATTAAAAAAAAATCACCTCCCTTTCTCACCAAAGTACCCAGCCAGGCCAACTGCTAGGCATAAAGAACTCAGTCCACTGTTCCCCGCAAACTCCCCGCCACTACCGATATTATAGAAAGCCATAGGCCCGCGAGCAGGGACCCAGACCACTTCAGCTCATAGTAGCCGGGAGATGTACAGTCACATCTGGCTACCCCAATTGGGTGCTGCAGCAGCAGCAGCATTTCTCCCCCCTTGCCTGTGCAGCATTTCTTTCCTCCTTGCCTGTGCAGCAGCAGCAGCAGCATGTCTCCCCCCTTGCCTTTGCATCATTTCTACCCTTCCCCCTTCCCTGTGCAGCAGCAGCATGTCTCCCCCCTTGCCTTTGCAATATTTCTCCCCCCTTGCCTATGCAGCATTTCTCCCCTCCCCCTTGCCTTTGCAGCATTTGGCAGCATTTCTCCCCTCCCCCTTGCCTTTGCAGCATTTCCCCCTCCCCCCCTTGCCTTTGCAGCATTTCTACCCTCCCCCTGCTGAAAGCCGCAGGCGTCTACACCTCACCGATCCGCGGCTGCGTTAGAAGCCTTCTCTCTGATGTCAGAGAACGCTTCCAACACAGCCACGGATCGCATGAGGAGCGGACGCCCACAGCTTTCAGCGGGGGAACTGGCCAGAAGCTCAGCAATGCCGTTGAGCACCAGCGGACACCCCTGTTTACTGCCGCTGCTGCTGGTTAAGGAAAAGGCAGCAGTGGCAGAATAGAGAGGGTGGCCGGCTGTGTACCCCCTTGTGCGTGCACCCGGGGCGGACCTCCCCCACCTTGGTACGCCGCTGAGGTGAGGTATGAGAGTGTGAGAGATAGGAATAATCTGTGAAGTGGATTGAGACTGCGTGCTTGACTCACAAAGAAAGAGGTTTGCTCCAGAACCTGAGAGACCTGTTTATTTATTTATTTTATTTCTACAATTTCTAGACCGCCTATACCTAAGCGGTTACCAGTAAAACATTCACAATAGTTTAAGACAGCTTACATGGATAACACTATCAATTACAGTACAATCACATACATACTAACACTACCCCCCTTAAGGTAACCTACAAAACCAGAGGAAATTATAGTCAAATATATTTTATTGAGCAAACAAGAAGGTAACAGTACAAGCAACAAAGTACAAAACCAGCTCAACAGATTTTGAAATGACCCCAAAAGAACCCCCCCTTCCCACCCCCGGGTCCTCCTTCCAAAACACAGTAGTTAAGGATTAAAAGAGAATTAATACATGAAATAAAGAAAAAAGAAAAATACAAAATAAGAATCAGCAGTTAAGTATCCGGCTACGAGCCAGAGGGGTCAAGGTAGTCCAAAAAGGTTCCCAAGTACTCTGAAAAAAGCGGCCCTGGCGAGAAGACAGATCTTTCACATCCCTCCTCTCCCACATCAGGAGAGAAATCATGCGGCATCTCCACAGGGAATAGTCCGGAGCTTCAGCCTCAAGCCATTTCAACAAAATGCATTTCAGAGCAATCAGGACAGTCCATTTAAGGAAAGTTGCAACTCCTTTAGAATGAGGGAAATAATGAGGAACAGTCCCAAACAAAAGTAGAGGAGAGCTGCGAATGGTAATGTGCCAAAGGTTCTCAACAAAAGTAAAGATAGCAGTCCAGAAAAGATGAACCCTAGGGCAGGTCCAAAACATGTGTCCCAATCCTACTTCCGGAGCCTGGCAACGTAGGCAGGCAGCGTTAAGATGGAAGTGGGACAAATAAGCCCTTTTTGGAGAGATGTATAAACGAAAAATCAATTTAAAATGTTGTTCCCAAAAGGTAGTGTATTTGCGAAAAGCAGGCAGTCGACGGACAGCCTGAAGGAGCACATCAGAGGGCAATTCAACAGCAAGATCGCGAGACCAAGCCTCTTGCAACCGAGCATGGTCAAACAAAGGGGATTCATCCTTCAAATGGCGATGATGGAACTTGATGGGGACCGGATGTTGGGAACCAATAGTAAAAGCCGTGGACAACAGCTCTTGACAGGAGGCTTGCAAGGAGCCAGAAGGTAAGGAAGAAAGGTAATGGTGGACTTGCAAAAAAGTAAGTCCCTCAGTGGGAGGGAGATCAAAGGCTGCTCGCAACTGAGCAAAGGTTTTAAGGGTTCCATCATCATTAACCAACTGAAAGACATAATGAATACCCTTCACTTCCCACCGAACAAAACTCGGCCCATCAATCCCAGGCAAGAAAGAACTATTAAAGCGAATAGGCAGGAAGGGAGAGACAGAGGGGGAAAGAGAGTGAAATTTACAGACCCAACGCCAAACCTTCCTCAAGGGTCGGTGCAGTATTTTCACTGAGAGAGAATCAGATTCAAGAGAAGGAACAGAATGAAGATAGGCGCTAAAATGAGTAGAATGAGCCAGAGGAAATTATAAGCTGTCAATCTTCACTACCATAGTTTTACTTGTATAGGACTAGATTCAATAAATGGGCATCGTGTAGAATCCGGGGGGATAATATGTGTCTATATAACATTTTTACAAACCACGCTCTGTGCATGAGTGCACTATACCAGTGTATTTTACTAAGGGCTCCTTTTACAAAGGTGCACTAGCATTTTTAGTGTGCGCTACTCAAAAAACTACCGCCTGCTCAAGAGGAGTCAGTAGCGGTTAGCGAGCACTATTCCACATGTTAAGGCCCTAATGCACCTTTGTAAAAGGAGCCCTAAGATATGTAATTTTAAGGCCTATTTTTCTTTTTTAGGTTGTTTTGTTGGTATTTTTTTTGAAAGTTTTGCGCACTAATACTTCCTAAAAAGGAAAGCCCTTAAAAACAAATGTGTTAATGTTGCAATTAGTGTGCTTTAAAAAAATAAACGGGTATAGTGCATTGTGTTATACAAGTTAATTTTCACATAGATGCACAGTTTGCATCAATTATACGCATAGATGCATTATTATCCTGATGCTCAAAACCTAATTAATGCCTGGACTAACTACCAATAAGGTAGTACCTTATTTGGTAGTTAGACCCTGCCCAGTGCATTCCAGAATGCAATGGGTGAGGTGCTGCCATTTTGATGACTCCACATGGGAGGGAGGAGGGATGGATACCTACTCCCTCCCTGCTATCTACATGGGACCACGGGGGTAGAAATGGGTCCAGGCCAGCAGGGTGGGCTTTAGGGAGATCTAGCCTAATGTGGCCAGGTCAAGGATTTAATTGACTCGCCAGGACCTTTTGTGAGGGGAGCCGGGAGGAATCAATTAGAACAGTGTTCTTCAACCTTTTGACACCCATGGACCAGCACCGGTCTGCGGACCAGCAGTTGAAGAACACTGGGCTAAGTTGTGGGTCAGATCCAGGGCAGGATTAATTCGTCAAGGGCCCCTAGGCACACAAGTACACTGGGCCCCCTGCCCCGCCCCACCCCACCCCACCATGCGCCCAGGCAGAAACAGGAAGCTGCGTCAGAGGGAAGCTTTGGGCAAGCAGCACCGCTTGCACAATTACAGTTCCCGTTGCCTTTCTTACCCACGTTGCTTGCTTGTCTTACCTTCCATCAATTGGGGGGGGTGGAAGCCCGCATTGCCGATTGATGCTGGAGGAGCCCATCGCCATTTGGAAAAAACAATGTTGATGCCCCCCTGACCATTTCGGGCCCTAGGCACGTGCCTACTTGGCCTATTGGTTAATCCTGCCCTGGTCAGACCCCACCCATCTCCTCCCAATCTCTGCCCCAGACCTCGCCCCCATAATAGTACTAATTGTAATACCATTTTTTCCATTCATTTTTCATATATGCACACACAACATAATCGTATTAACAACACATAATGGTTAACCACAAAATTAAACTACACAAAGCACACTGTATGCTTCTCAATATTCATTCCTACCAGAACACAGATAACCCCATGCAAATACGGGACCAAAAACTAAAAGTACTAATATATACAAACAAACCCTAAGATGCAGTAGAACCCCAGAGAAATAGAAACAAATACATTTCTTGCTGAACAGTGCAAAATACAGACAGCAGATATAAATCAATCACTAAATTAAAAAATAAAACCATTCCCCCTACTGCTGTTGTCTCCCTCCATACTGTGCCTTGCCTTCTGGCCTGCCCCCCCCCCCCCCTCCCCGGTGTTATCTTCAGGCCAGTTCTCTCTTCCTCAGTGCTGCAGTGCACAAAGCCATGGGCAGTGGCTCCTCGTGTGTCCCACGTCTCATCTGGAAGCCTTCCCTCTGACATTGTGATGTCGGAAAGAAGGCTTCCAGTTCAGGCGCAGGACACATGTAGGAGCCCCTGCCCACAGCTTTGTGCACTGAGGAAGAGGGAGCCGGTCTGAAGACAACGCCACATCGATTACACTGTGGACCGGCAGCTGAAAAGCACTGTCTGGGGCCCGATGCACATGCTGGCCCTGTGGACCGGCAGGAAATTTCTACGGACCGGCACTGGTCCACGGACCGGTGGTTGAAGAACACTGAACTAGACCACCAGGCATTTTCTTTTAAAGGCAGGAGGGCATCGTCTGATGTTTGGAGTGGTTGATTGGCACCCGATGTTTGGGGGAGGGGGAATTTGGTCTATGGCCAATTTTTAGTGGTAGCATGTTTGTTTGTTTTTTTTGGGGGGGGGTTTAATGGCAACTTTCCTGTCACTACCTGATTAGTGCTCAGGCACACAGGAAAATTAGCACAAAATAGCAAGCTGCTAATTAATACCATGATTTTAACACAGCATTCATTTGCATGCTCATTATTTTGAGAATGCCACAGTAATTTGGTTGCATTAGGTTCACAGTAGAATTTGATTTTACCATGAACCTTTGAGCATTGGCCTATATATGCACAAATTTCAATAATTATTACTAAAGGGGATCACAGACATAGATAGAGGAAGAGTGTAGAGCGCTGTAATGTTTATTCAATGCTATAAAACCTCAAGCCAGAAAGACTGCCTCAAAGTAGTAATTGGTTTTGTATTTAAGTTCAGTAAAAATGTGCTGATAATGAAAATACCTGATAACCTCGGATTAAAATTACAGTAAATTGTGTACATTGGAAACCTTATTCTCATCTACTGTTTACCCACTCTATGATGAAAAATAGTGAGATTTTTAGGCACTTGCTCTATACACTTTTTCCAAATATACACAAGGAATTTGATCATCATAACATTCCCAGCTGCCTTTTCAGCAGTTGATAGTTGGCATGACAACAGCTCCTTAGTGGTTAAATTATTTTGTGAATGATCTGGGATATCAGGTAGTGCTGGAGGGAGTTTCATCTGCAGCTCTCCAACTTTGGTGCAGATTTCCTCAAGGGTCTAGAAGTAGTTAGTCACCGGTATTAATTTATTTTTATGGCTCTTAAGACACTCTGCTTTGACATAGGGATCTTCCAGGTCTTTTTTTAAGGAGATGATATTCAGTTGATCTACTCTTTGAGGGCAATTCTATAACAAAGGTGCCTGGTAGGAGGCTAGTGTACAAAGGAACATAGGCATCTACATTTCTTTATTAAAAACTAGCTTCACTGTATGTACAGCACATCTGCCACAGATGCATGTAACAGCCCTTTGCATACATGTGCCATGTTAGTTAAGCGGGTATTTACAGAATTGCCCTCATACTGGGTTAGTGGGGGTTTTTTTTGTCACTGCTAAATCTTGCTTCTAATGCTGGGCCTCCATCTCTTCTCTTCCCTCCCCCCTCCCTTCTCCCATGGTCATCCAACTACTTCTGTGTCCTTGATGTACTGATTAAATTAAGCTGTCTCTGGCTGATCACTGGAGTCTTCTTTCTGCCAGAATTTCCTGATGCGGCACAAGGAAGACATCCAGAGACAGCTTTACTTAATCATTGCAGTTGAAGAAATGCTAGTGGTTGGTATAGAGAGCTTTTAAAACTCATGGGGGGGAGGGGAGGAGAGTTGTTGGACATGAAGGTAGAGAGTGAGCAAAGAAATAGAGGGAAAAAGGGAAAGATGCTGAAAATATGGAATGAAAGAAAGAGGGGGGAGATGCTGGACATGAATAGAGAGGATGGGAAGGGAAGAGAGGGGGAAACTCTGCATATGAATGGAGAAGAAGTGCAGAAAGTGTCTTCAGTGGTGACCCCTGTGAGATGAAAGAACTTACTGCTGATTTTACACCAGGAACAGAATTATAATTATTTGATTTTCAGACAAATCTTAAAAATTTCCTGAGATTGCAGAAGTTTAAAAGAATGTTGATGATAGAGTGAGTATATACCTGTACTATACAGCCATTTCTACCTGAACTGCTCCTCTTATCTCCTGCCACTTCTGGCTCTCTTAAGGGATACTTCTGAAACTACTCTAGCCTTCTAACTTTAGAAACAGCCTAAAGCCTTTGTACCCAAACTATTTTCATGCACTCATATAAACCCATTTTCAAAAATGGCAACACTCCTAAAATAGATTGTAACAACGTTATTGTTCAATTTACTCCAAATTTCTAATATGCTTCAATAGGTAACTTCATTATTCATTCAAATCTTGAAAATTTCTTATTCTTATTTCTTATATAATGAAGTTATCTATTGAAGCATATTAGAAATTTGGAGTAAATCGGACAATAACGTTGTTGTCATTTTTGCGAATTAAGTTATTAGCTTCACTCACAGCTATTTATTATATGTAGTAGCCAACTCTCATCATACTTAGAGAGATTCTATATTCTTTTACCCTATCAATATGGCTTTCGTCCTAACTTCAGCACCGAATCCTTGCTGTCTTCCCTGATTTCAAGGGTTCAACAACTTCACTCTCGAAACAAGTTCGCCGTCCTCCTACAATTTGACCTTTCCGCTGCTTTCGACGTTGTTCACCATGATATTCTTGTTTACCAACTCTCTGAGATAGGTATCAACTCCACAGTCCTAGGTTGGTTCTCTAAATTCCTCCGCTCTCGTTCTTACATTGTTAATATGAATGGCACCTCATCCTCCCCCTGGAAACCGAATTGTGGAGTCCCGCAAGGCTCTCCACTATCCCCTATCCTTTTCAACATCTATATGTCCTCCCTAAAACTCCTCCACCTATCCCCCCTTGAAACAATTTACACTTATGCAGACGACATCCTTGTCCTCCTCAAGACCGATTCGAACCTCACCGACCTGTCTAAGAACATATCCTCTTGTATAATGAACCTACAATCCTGGGCCCACACTGTGCAAATGAAATTGAATGAGTCCAAAACAAGACTTCTTTGGCTCGGTCCAAAACTAGATCACCTACCCACCTCCATCCCACTACCCTCTGGCTCCTCTCTGCAGCTTGAGTTCTCGAGCAAGGTCTTGGGCATCATCATTGATTCCACATTGTCCTTCAATGACCACCTCCAATCCTTGGTAAAAAAAATGCTTTTTCAGCCTTCACATGCTGAGGAAAGTTAGATCCTGCTTCCATCAAAAACATTTTACCCTCCTTGTCCAATCCATCATCCTCTCCAGATTGGACTATTGCAACTCTATCTACTTAAGCCTAACTAAGAAAAACCTCCACAGACTCCAACGGATTCAGAATGCCGCGGCCAAGCTCATCTTCGCTAAAAGTAAATTTGACCATGTCTCCCCGCTCCTGGCCAAGCTCCACTGGCTTCTGATAATCGCCAGGGTCCACTATAAATGCGCCTGTTTAACTTTCAAAATCCTATATGGTATCCTCCCTCCCTTTATCCCTCTTTCTTGGAATTCCTCAAACCCTAATACCACCAGATCCTCCCACAAATTAAAACTATCCTTCCCCTCGCTAAAAGGCATTTCCCACACAGGAAAGCTAGGGACCTCCCTCCACTTCAAAATCACTGAGCTTTGGAACAACCTTACCTCCTCTCTTCGGAAATTGAGCTCTCTCCAAGTTTTCCGCAAACATCTGAAAACCTGGCTTTTCTCAAAAAATGTAAGTCTCCCTCCAACTTAGGAATCAAGGAAACTCTTATATCTTGGCATCCCAAATCCTCTAAATTTTCTTCACACTTCTGCCTCTAACCCTCTGTTGTAGTTCCTTCCTATTTCTCCTACTGTAAACCGCGTCGAGCTCTACGAACGTGGAGATGATGCGGTATACAAACCTAAGGATTAGATTAGATTAGATATGTTTTATTCTGTATATGCCGTGGGCAAAATTTTGGATTTAGGAAGGCAATTAATAAATATGTATAAACAAATAACCCCCTCTGTTACAAAACCCAAAAGCATGGGACGACGCTCATAGGGATTGCATGGGCGTCGGAGCATTTGTTGTGCAGCTTTATAAAAGAGGCCCAAAGAATCTGATAGTCAAAAAAGCTGAGATCCTAAATTTATGCTCCTAAGTTTTCAGCTGAAAATTTGTCTCAATTTAGGAGCTTGAAAGTTATGGGGCCGCTATTCAAAATGATTTAGCCGGCATGGGCAGGTCAGGGGCGTTCCAAAGAATTTCATGTGGTGTTATAGAATTTGGGGGCTGCATGCTCAAGTTGCACACCAGGATTTACATCCAGTTTCAGTTAGTGTAAATCTTCATGGTCCAAAGTTGGGTGCTGATACTGTTCTATAAAGGGTGCTCAGCCTGGATTATACTGCTGAATTTTCAGCACCATTTACTGAATCCACTTTGAGCTAGATTCACAAAACAAACCAATCGTGTACCAAACACGCCTACCTGCCCCAACTCTCCCACCCTTCTCTGCACTGCAAGCCTGTAGTTGTAACCCGTGGGCTTAAGCGGGTTAAAACCACGGGCTCCCATAAGTTCCTCGATCGCCAAAAAAAAATCTATTGCCGGCCCTGAGGTCCAGCAGTAGCATTTTTGTAGGCTTTCTTGTGACCCTGGCTACGCTAAGAAGATGAACCCCCGGGGGGGTCACGTGATGCGGTGTGCCTAGCCAGACGCGTGTTAAAATCTGACAATTATATTGTTCTTTTTTACCTCAATTGGCGCGATCCGGCTTGCCCTAGCAGACTCTACAGGGCGGTGAGTTTCTTAGGAGGCATAGGGCATGCCAACTAAGTCTCAGAGGGGACTTCGCGATCGTAAGAAATCTTTGCCGGTTGTTAAAATGGCGGCGGCCTCTACCTCGTTCACGGTGCCGGCTGGAGACTGGATCCAGGAGATCACGAAGTCCGTCACCGCGGCTCTGGCTGATAGCCTAAATAAATTGCAGTCAGCAGTGGACGAGCTAAACGAAAAGTTTGACTCCCAGGGCCGCCGGATTGCAGAGGCTGAGCAGCGCATATCGGCGCAGGAGGACCGCAGCGACGGCATGGCGGCACAGATTCAGGCTCTTCAGAAGGAGACACAAACCTTGTTGGAGCGGTTGGAGGAGCATGAAAACCGCAATCGTCGCAATAATTTGCAACTTGTTGGTTTGCCGGAGTCTGTTAAGGATGCAGACTTATACCACATTTTCAGTCGCTGGCTGCCTGAGACTTTGGGCCTGTCCTCCATCGAGACCAAATATGGCTGCGAGAGGGCGCATCGTGTGGGAACGTGCCCATCAGCAGATCAGCGCCCCCGGATTGCCATAGCCCGGTTCTGCTCCTGGAGGGAGAAGGAAGAATTGCTGCGAGCCTACCGCAAAGTTCCCTCTTTGGAGTATGAGGGTCGGAAAATCTTGCTGTTCAACGACTACTCGGTGAGGATATCTGCTCAACGCAAGCTGATGTCTCCGTTCTGTTCCGAGTTACACAGCAAGGGTATCTCTTTTGCATTGGTGTTCCCTGCTAAGCTGAGAGTCTGGCATGAGGGGACCAGTGTACTGCTGAACTCGACTGAGGATGCCCGGGCTTACATGGACCGGTTGAATAAGCCGTGACATTCTTTTAAGAGCTGCTGGACTGGATTCCTGGAGCTGGGTACTGGGACTGGACTGGTTTGATAGCTGGCTCTTGGGGACTTTGGTGGTGGGAGATGTTCCTGGGAGTTTGCTTGTTCTTTTTGTGTTTGGTTGGGAGATCTGGACTGGGGACTTTCGTCTTGGAGGCCGCCAGACTTGTTGCTGACAGGGCACTGTATTGTCTGGGAGTCTGGTTTAATGGCCGGTGCCTGGGTATTTGGATTTATGGACGGTGTTTGGTCTCATGGAGGGTGGTTCTGTTATTATATTTTTCTTCTATACTCTGGGGTTGCTCTCTACTGCTCTTATCCATGGTGGCTGGATGTGGGCGCTCACTCAGACTTTGGTCTTTTTTGCAGCTTCCATGTCCCGGTTTCTGCAGTTGGTAGTGGACCTTGAGTAGAGCTGTGGGTTTTGGCTCCTCGGGGTTTCCCTCCGTTGAGGTTTTGACCTGTTTTGTTTTCCATTTTCTAAGTTGCTGCACTGTATTTTTCTGGGATGTTTGCTATGGGTACTCTATTTTTCTTTTCTTTTGTGATTCTGTCGTTGCTATTCTAGCTGGGGGTCTGGGGGTTGGGGGAGGGGGCTCTGGCAGGGGTGTGAGTAAGGCTGTATGGTTGGCATGGGGGCTATCCCTGAAAGTAGGGTTGTAGGGGAGGGTGTGGGTTGGGGGGAGGGTGTTGTGTGACTGCAGGGCAGGGGGGGAGTAGGTCTGAGCAGGGAGCGGTTGGATGGGGGTGGTCGTGGGTGTGGGTGCTGTTTTTTGTGTGTATGAGAGGGGTGTTGGGGGGGGGGTTGGGATTGGAGTGCGTCTGAGGGAACTGCTGTTATTTGGCTTGCCTTTTATGTGTTTTTTTCTGGTCCCGGGCCTAGCTGGGGGGCGCGGGCGCCAGTTTGTCTTGCTTGGCTCGCCCTTTGGGTGCTTTGGTGTTTCTTTCTAGGAGGTAGTTATGGTTAATCTGCAGGTGGCCACTTTTAATGTCGATGGCATTCATTCACCAGTGAAACGTAAGAAGATACTTAATTGGCTTAAACAGCATCACATTGACATTGCCTATTTGCAGGAAACCCACCTCATGGCCTCTGAGCATGAGAAGCTGCGTAGGGACTGGGTGGGTGAAGTGGGGTACTAGACCTACAATGGTATGCAGCGAGGGGTTGCTATTTTGGTCCATAAACAATTACCCCTTACTATTCACAAGATAATTCAAGATAAAGAGGGCCGCTATGTTCTCCTTTTGGGGGAACTTTGGGGATTTCACTTCCTTTTTTGCAATCTCTATGCCCCTAATGTTTACTGTCACAAATTCTTCTCTGGGCTGTTGGGTGTTCTGACGCAATATCCTACATATCAACTGGTAGTCAGTGGGGATTTCAATGTCACGGCTGACCCTGTGATAGACTGTTCTCCTGCAAAGCCGCAGCCTCGCAATCACGACGGGGGTGCAGTTTCTTTCAGGTCCTCTGGGGTTGGTTGACGCGTGGAGAACGTTGCATCCCTTTGATCGTGAATATACGTTCTTTTCTCATCCTCATAAATTATATTCCCGTTTGGATTATATTTTGGTGTCGTCCTCCCTTTTCTCTAGGGTTGGCCCAGTAGTTATTGAGGACTCGACGCTTTCTGATCATGCAGCGGTGCTTCTTACGTTGGGGGTCACGGACAGACCGGGGGAACGCACCTGGAGATTCCCTGCGGCCTTATATGGTGATAAGGAGTTTCATATTTATCTTAGAGCTAAATGGCTTGAGTTTGACGCGGATAATCGTGCATCGGTGGAGGACCCGGAAATTTATTGGGAAGCTTCTAAGGCGGTCATGCGGGAGCATATTATTCAGTATCTTTCCATCAAGCGGAGGCGTCAGGGAGAGGCGCTTATGACTCTATCGGGGAAGCTGGCAGCACTCCGCAGGCGACATTCCACTAGCTTAGATCCGGCTGAGTTGCAGCAACTCAAGTCTATTCGTCACCAAATTAATGACCTGCTGGAGCAGAGGGCTCGGCAAAATCTATACACTCAGAAATTCAGATTTTATCAGTGGGGGAATAAGGCGGGCAAACTCCTGGCGACCTTGGCTCGCCCTTTTCAGAAGAAACAGTTTATCCGATTAGTGAGGAATAAGCAGGGTTAGTGCTTTACACAAGAGTCTCGTATTCGGGAGCACTTTGTGGAGTTTTATCGGTGGAGTTTTTTTCGAGATATCACTCTCCCGCGGCTCTCGGCATCTCAGGTGGCTCAGTTAAATGCGCCTATCACGGCTGACGAGATTCGCTTGGGGATCAGAAAGTTGCATCTCGCTAAATCGCCGGGCCCCGATGGTTTTGGCCCAGAGTATTATAAACTTTTATCTGACCTCCTGGTTCGGCCTCTAGGGGATCTTTTCCAGTATTTTTCCCGTGGGGAGACGGGTCCTCGGAGCAATTTGGCCCATATTACTTTGCTTCCTGAACCGGGCAAGGATCATACCCAGGTGGGCTCTTATAGACCTATCTCCTTGTTGAATCAGGATGTCAAGTTGCTGGCCTCCATTTTAGCGGCTCGCTTAAACATGTTTTTACCACAACTTATAGGCGAAGATCAAGTGGGGTTTGTGCCCCATCGCTATGCTTCTATGAACTTGCTCAAGGCCTTGGCGGCAATGCATGCTCGCAGGGGGGATGGAGGCACTTCTGCCATAGTAGGCCTCGATATGGAAAAGGCATTCGACAGTATTTTGTGGCAATATTTATTTTGGGTGCTTCCGGCCTATGGGGTGACGGGGAGCTTCGTACACTGGATTGAGGGCCTTTACACTAATCCACAGGCTCGCCTTATTATTAATGGGGGTCTTTCGCCTCCCTTTGATTTATGTCGGGGGACTCGCCAGGGATGCCCCCTTTCTCTGCTTCTGTTCGTCTTAGCCTTGGAACCTTTGGCCATAAAGATCCGCGAGTGTAGGGAGCTTTGTGGGATACGGGTGGGACCCACTGAGTGCCGCCTTATGCTGTTTGCTGACGATATCCTGCTCTTTCTAGATCAGGCTCCTCTTCATTTGCCGATAGCTCTCCGCTTGGTGACGGATTTTGGAGTCATCTCGGGCCTCCGGGTGAATTGTGATAAATCGGAGCTGATGCCTCTGATGGGCCTTGCCTGGGAACCCTGGCATGCGGGTCTGCCCATACCCCCGGTGAGGTCAGCTATGAGATATCTCGGCATTTATTTACACCCAGATCCGCGGGTTCTTTATCAGCGTAATATTCTGGATGCCATAGAACGAATTCGACTGCTTTGCAGTGCGTGGAAGGATCTTCCCTTGTCGTTGTTCGGACAGGCTGCTTTAATTAAGATGATTCTTCTGCCGAAGATTCTTTATCCGCTGCAGACGGTGCCTCTTTGGATCCTTCAACGTGACATTGGTAAACTTCGATCCATCTTCATTGCTTTTTTGTGGCGTCGCCACTCGGCACGTATTAGTTAAGTAAGTAAGTAGTCGCCTCCGCCGGGGCAGACCAGAGGTCCATCCAGCCCAGCGGCCCGCTCACGCGGCGGCCCATCAGGCATATTGCCTGGTCAGCGGTCCCTGACTAATTTTATTACCTACCTCTACACTTATCTCTAAACCTTCCACTGCTCTTATCTGTACCCCTCAATCCTTTTGTCTTCCAGGAACCTATCCAGGTCATCCTTGAAACCCTGTACTGTGCTATTTCTTATCACGGCCTCCGGAAGGGTGTTCCATGTGTCCACCACCCTCTGTGTGAAAAAGTACTTCCTTGCGTTTGTTTTAAACCTGTCCCCCTTCAATTTCATCGAGTGACCCCTTGTTCTTGTGGTTTCTTTCAAATTGAAAAATCTGTCTTTGTCAACCTTTTCGATGCCCCTCAGGATCTTGAAGGTCTCTATCATATCTCCTCTGAGTCTCCGTTTTTCCAGGGAGAACAGCCCCAGCTTCTTCAGTCTGTCAGTGTATGTAAGGTTCTCCATACCCTTAATCAGTTTAGTTGCTCTTCTCTGGACGCCCTCAAGCATTGCCATGTCCTTTTTGAGGTACGGTGACCAGTACTGTACACAGTACTCCAGATGCGGGCGCACCATAGCCCGGTACAGTGGCATGATGACTTCCTTCGTTCTGGTCGAGATACCCTTCTTAATGATACCTAACATTTGGTTTGCTTTCCTCGAGGCTGTGGCGCATTGTGCCGACGCCTTCAATGTCGTGTCTACCATCACTCCCAAGTCTCTTTCCAGATTACTGACCCCTAGCATTGATCCCCCCATTTTGTAAGTGAACATCGGGTTCCTTCTCCCTATATGCATGACCTTGCATTTCCCTACATTGAAGCTCATTTGCCACTTTTTCGCCCATTCTTCCAATGTCGTAAGATCCCTTTGGAGATTCTCGCAGTCAACCGTGGTTTCAACCTTGCTGAATAGTTTGGTGTCATCTGCGAATTTGATGACCTCGCATTTTGTTCCCGCCTCCAGGTCGTCAATGAATATGTTAAACAGGAGCGGTCCCAGCACCGATCCTTGAGGAACCCCGCTCGTGACCCCTTGCCAGTCCGAGTAATGGCCCTTTACACCAACCCTCTGCTTCCTGTCTGCCAGCCAGTTTTTGATCCATCGGTGGACCTCCCCGTGCACCCCATGATTCCATAGCTTCCTGAGCAACCGCTCATGTGGTACCTTATCGAAGGCTTTCTGGAAGTCTAGGTAAATTATGTCTATGGGTTCACCTTTGTCCACCTGGTTATTTACCCCCTCAAAGAAGTACAGCAAGTTTGTGAGGCACGACCTACCCTTGCAGAACCCATGCTGGCTCGACCTTAGCTGTCCATTTTTTTCGATATGGTCACAGATGCTGTCCTTAATCAGTGCCTCCATCATCTTTCCCGGGACCGATGTGAGGCTTACCAGCCTATAGTTTCCCGGGTCGCCCCTCGAACCCTTCTTGAAGATGGGCGTGACATTAGCTATTTTCCAGTCCTCCGGGATCTCTCCAGTTTTTAGGGATAGGTTGCATATTTGCTGAAGTGTCTCTGCTATTTCATTCCTTAATTCCTTGAGCACCCTTGGGTGAATGCCGTCCGGACCTGGCGACTGACTCTCCCTGGGGGCCAGGGTGGCCTAGGCCTTCCGGATGTTCGACTTTACAATGTGGCGGCTCTCCTTCGATTTGTGCATGAGGGGCTCACGGGCGTTGCCCGGTTTTCCCCCACAGGCTGGTGGCCGACTTGGTGCGCCCCGTATACCTTTTTGAATCTTTTACATTCTCCCACGATTCCGAGGGGAGGGGGGTTGTTTTCCAAATTTTGGTTTTTGAGACCTTTTTGTTTAGCATAGAGATGGTGGCGCCGGATTCAGGGTAAGACCCCCAGTGCTTCTCCACTTCTTAACCTCTCGGGTAACCCTGATTTCCCCCCAGGTCTTCGCAGTCGACTTTTTGCTGATTGGGTTGCTCGTGGGGCCTCTACTCTTCATGATATGATGGAGGGGGATCCGGTTTATTTTTCTTCGTTTGCCTCTTTCAAGGACCGTTGGGATCTCCCACATAATCACTTTTTTGCTTATTTGCAAGCCAGACATTATTTTTCTGGTCTTCTGCAGCTCCATGGGATTAGGTGGCTGTGCGGGCCTCTCGATGAGTTTTTTTTTCGGATTCCTGCTGAGGGGGGCTCTTTGTCTGTCTGGTATAAGGTGGCTGGTTCGGGTTGTGCGGCGGGTCGCCTCACTCAATTACGCACCGCTTGGAATCGTGATCTGTCGGCGCAATACACTCCGGAGATCTTTCAGGAGCTCTTTCATACTTTAAAGGTCTTTGTGAAGTCCGCGGCTTGGCAGGAAACCCAATTTAAGATTCTTCACAGGGCGTATATTACCAGGGCACGGGGCGCTCAGTTGGGGCTTTGGGATTCTGATTTATGTTCCAAATGCGAAGGGGCGAAGGGATCCTTTTTGCATTCCTTTTTGGAGTGTCCCACCCTTGCTTTGTGGAACCAGTCTTTTGCGCAGCTTCGCTTGGTCTTGCAGATGGAGGTGGATTGGGATTATAAGACGTTGCTTTTAGGGGACCAGACCTTGCTTGAGGCTCAGGGTCTTACCATGCCCCAGCGGCGCTTTATATATTTGACTTTTTTGACTGTCAAACGCACTATATTGCGTTACTGGACGCAGGCTGGGGATGTTCCTTTAGAGAGCTGGTTGGGACAGATGTCTGAATTGGCTCGTTTTGAGCTTACCTATTACAAATGCTCGCTTAATCCTGAGGTGCTGGCGTATCTGGCTCTATGGCAGGTGTTTCTGCAGTTGCCCTTGGTCGCACGTTCTAGGGGAGGGTTGGGGGATGTATGACTGGGGTGTGTGTTTTTTGTGTTTTTTGAATGCGGAGTGTATGCTTGTTGGTATGCATGACTCTAGGGTTGTTGAGGCTGGGTGTGTATGCTTTCTCTTATTATAAAATGTAAAGGGTTGGCGGGGTGCCTGGGTTCGCATTTTGTGTTTTCTCTTCTCTTTGTTTCCACTTTTTGGCATCTTCTTTCTGGGGGGCTCACCCCTATTTTGCTATTTGATGGTTTTGGTTTTTGCTGCTGCTAGCTCACTTTCTGCTCTTCTTATGGATTTGGGGCATTGCAGCTATGGCTATATGATTTTCTGTATTATTGTAGTTTTCTTACCTATTTGTAACTGAATTTTGGTTTTTCCTTTGTATGGCCCATTGCCTTGTTGTACCCTTTCTTCTAATAAAAATATATTCAAAAAAAGAAAGAAGATGAACCCCCTCCAAAAACAAAACAAAAACCAACTCTGACGGCATGGAGGCCCTCAGACCATCTACAGATAGTCTGCACATGCACGGGGATCGCTATAGTGCGGCCTGTGCCTGCAGATAAGGGCGTTCCTCCGACTGCCCTCATCTGCATGTTAAAGTTTACTGAATTAGTTGGACCTGCCCGGATTGGTCCTGAATCAGGCCCGATCTGGCAGGTTAGTGAATCCTGCCCTTTGTAACTTTGCACACTGACTAGTGCCAGTTGCACATGTAGCTTAATTGTTAAATTAGCTGCTAATTGGCTTTGGGAACCATTATTTGTCTATAATTTGTGCTAATTAGCATGAATTTGCAGTTACTTGTGTTACTGCCTTTAGTCAGTATTCTACAAATTGAACATGCAAAATCCATAGAATGCAATTGCAAGGAGGTGTGGATCTGGGAGGGGCATGAGTGGGTCAGCAGTGTACCTAGTATTTATAAATGCAGGCTACAGAATACTATCAGTTACAGACAGCAGTTAGGCCCGAGCATTAGCACCAGCCTTTGAGCTAGCATAAGTGCTTAAGCCTAAAGTTAGGCAAGTGACTGCTGATTTACTCTAGAATTTTATAATGACAATTATGCATACGATTCCAGATATAGAATTCCCATCTAGTGTGCAATATCCTGGCACCTAACTTTAGAAAACGGGTAGAGAACTACCCCTAGTGCTGAAGATCAATGCTAAGCTCCCAAATTGTTCCCCATCCTAAATCCGCCCCTGCTTGCAGCCACGTTTTATGCTCCTTTAATGAGGTGTTTTAGTGAAATTTGGAATATAAATTTAGGCACTCATTCTCAGGCACTCATCAATTTAAGAGTATAAATGCTTTAAATATCAGGCCCTAATA
Organism: Geotrypetes seraphini; assembly: GCF_902459505.1. Taxonomy (NCBI): domain Eukaryota; kingdom Metazoa; phylum Chordata; class Amphibia; order Gymnophiona; family Dermophiidae; genus Geotrypetes; species Geotrypetes seraphini. Next base: position 372,415,955 of record NC_047084.1, read on the forward strand.
AATAGATTTAATCCTAGTTACGAGACAAAAAGAAATTATATTGACTCCATGCCAAATTACAAAGGGTTTGTAAATATCAAACCTTGACTGCTCGTCTTCTAACAAAACACTAATGTCCTTTAAACAAAAGGAATAGAAATATTGCATTGTCCTTGTCTTGAAGGTTCTTTTCTCGGCCAGGAAGCCAATAGTTTTCCATTATGGGGCACAACTGTCAGTCTTTATGTGCTGTTTGCTTTATCATCTGTTCTACATTCATTCCTCTGCCTGATGCTTCACTGCACACTGGTTTAATGTACTAGAAAAGGAGGTGCACAGGGGCTCCGACTAATAAACTGGAGCTCTGTTCTTTTCATTGCCTGTCCTTTAAAGACTGTGTTACGCTTTAGATTAGCTTGATTTATTTCCCACCTCTCCCTTTTTGTTTTTCTCATTTCTTTTTATATTTGATGCTGTTTCATGAATGAGTCAAGTTAATTATGATTTGAATATGATTCTTTAGTTTTTGTTTTTATATGCTGTATATTCTTCTGTTTCTTCCTATTTTAGTTAGTCATACTTTGTTTATTGTCCAGATTATATAAACTTTGTTCCACCTGGATTATTGATAGAATAAAAGCTTAGTTTCAGTCAGCCTTTTAGGGCTAGATTCACTAAGCAAACCGATCGTGAACCGATCGGTTTGCGACCCCCGACCCGATTCACTAACCTTCTGGCCGATCCTGTCCGTACCCGATCCGATCCGCGCATGCAAATGAGGGAAATGGCATGCAAATCTAGGAAGATGGCGATTCACCAACATTTTTCAGGGACACCGACTGGGCTGGCCGATCCGAAACCAAGCGATTGATGAGGACCAGTCGCTCATTCCTTTCCTGCTCTCTCCCGCACTGAAATACCAGCCCTGCAGCCCAGAAAAATACCCTACTCTCTGCCGCCCTGCCTGCCTCGTGTGTTTAAGCAGCAAGCCTGTTTCTCTGTGGGGAAAAGTGCCACCCCGATTCTCCTGCTCTCTGCCGCCCTTCCCCACAGTGTAGCCCCACTTTAAAAACACGGGCTCGCACTGCGGGGAAGGGCAGTAGAGAGCAGGAGAGTTGGGGAGGGTTTTGTGTTCTGGCAAGGGCATCTGCATGGCTCTGCTCTTTGCTGGCCCAGCCTTATATCCAAGTTGCCTTGCCCTATCTTCTTCCCTTTTGTCCCATCTTCTTCTCTTTGCCTTGGACCTAGCCTCCTTGATCCCCCCTCTCCCTCCCCCTCCCATGCTTGTGCTGAGAGCCAATGCTTTCGTGGACCATCTACAGGAAAATAAGATGGTCTGCGCATGTATCCCGATCGCTCTACAGCGATCTGTTCAGTGACTCTGGAGAGTGCCTCCGATTGCATTAATTTGCATGAGGAGGCTTGCTGAATCAATTACCCAAGAAGACTTGGCCACAGATTGGCCACGGATCGCCAGCAAAGGTAGACTTTGTGAATCTAGCCCTTAGTCTGTTTGCAGCTCCTCTGAAGACCATTCTGACATTTGCAATTACATTGCCTCTTTCATGCACTTGAGCTAGGGAAGGTTGCCACCTGGTGGGAGATTCTGGACCTGTGTGGGAAGAGGGTTGTGCCACAGGAGGGCGGTCTGCATTGCAGAGTTATGCTGGGGTGGGGGAGAAAGCATGATGTCAGGAGGATGTGCTGATTTAGGGAAGGGAGGCTGCTGGTTCTATGATGAGGGTCCTTTGCAGTGGGAGCAGCAATTTTAGAAAGCTGCTCCCATGTGTATGTGAAGAGAGGGGATCTCTATATTTGTTTTCCTCACATGCAGTTTTCTAAAATTGCTACTCCCTCTGTACGAGCAAGGACTTAAAACATGTAGAACACTCTATGGCATGGGCAGTGAAATGCTTTTTTGTTTGGGAGGCCCAAAAGTTCTGCCCCAGACCCCGCCCAAGCTCTGCCCCTGCCCCATAATAATACTAGTACTAACTGTAATGCCATTTTTTCAATTAATTTTTCATATATACACACACAATATAATCTTAATACATAATGGTTAACCAAAAAATTAAACTACAAAAAGCACACTATACTGTATGCTTCTCAACATTCATTTCTACCAGAACACCTGACCTTGGTCACACATGCAGAACACGGATTACCCCTATGCAAATACAGGACCACAAACTAAAAGTATACTCAAATGAAACCCTAAGATGCCAGACACCAGAAAAATAGAAAGATTAATTACTTCCTGAACAATACAAAATATAGACAGCAGATATAAATTCTCAAAACCAACACATTTCAGTCACTAAATTGAAAATAAAATCATATTTTCTACCCTTGTTCTGTGGTGATCTATTTTTCTAATCATCTTTTCCCAGTCTCTGCTTGCACTTCTTGCTGTCTGTGCTCTTAACTATGTTTCCAGGGCCTTCTTATCCATTTACTGATTTTTCTCTCCTTCACTTTCTGCCCTACATCCATCTTTGGCATTAACTTTTAACATTCAAATTTCTTCCATTTTTCTGCTTTCTTCTCAAAATCCATTTTTCCATGTCCTTTCCCATCTATCCATGCATATCATTTTCACCCTCTTCCTTCTCCCCTATTCCCATTTCTTCTATATCTCTTCCCTGCCACACCCATTGCTGTGCACCATCTCCTCCCTCTCTCCCATGGTCTTACATGTCTTCCCCTTTCCCCCTCCTAGGTGCTGGCATCTTTCTCCTCTCCTTCCCATAGCTTGGTATCTCTCTCCTCTCCCATTGTCTGGCATCTTTCCTCCCTCTTCCTGTAGTCTAATCTCTCTTCTTCTCTTTCCTCCTTCCTGCAGTCTGGTATCTCTCTCCTTTCCCCCCTTCCCATGGTCTAACATCTCTCTCCTTCTCTTCCCCCCCCCCTTCCCGCTGTCTGACATTTTTCTCCTCTCCCTCCCGCAGTCTGGCATATCTCTCTCCCCTTCTTCCCTTCCATAAGCAGCAGCCGCTGAGGGAACAGTCTCTTCCGGTCCTTGGCGGCAGCTTTCCCGCCCTCCCTACCTGGAGGTTGGGTGATGGTTCCCGGGGTAGGGAGCACTGGGGTCATAGCGACGGGGCTAAAGCTACCAAAACTTGGGGCTCATCGGGAGATGAGCCGCTGGAGGGCAGCTAGTTCAAAAGGGGGTCCCAGGTGGGCTGGTGACCTGTTTGAAGGGGCAGGGAGGTACCTGCCACCCCAAGACCCTTGCTGGCAGAGGCGGGGCTAAAAGCGGGGCCAAAAGCTGCTTTTTGGGTAGCTAGATTGTGTTTAATTATGTATTGATTTGTTTGTTCCAATAAATAGAGCTGCAACTCAGTTTTTTCCCATAAAATGGTGTGGTTTATAAAGTTCATATTAAGGTGTATAACAATAGACAGCAAGAAAGATGGAGGGGGGATGGGGGGTCCCAATGTTATTTATCAGCAACATAGCAAATCAAAATATTCATCTCTTCTTGCTGCACATCCAATCTCATTCCCATTGTGAAACAGTCTGATCCCATCAGATTTTTTTAATGAGTGCAATCCAAAAAGTTAACACTAGATTTGCAGTGTCAAATAAAATATCCCATAATCTACAATTTTTTCTGCTTAGCTACTGGTTTTGTTTGTTTTGGGTTTTTTTTCCAACCTAGGTCTGTTGAAGGGAACAGAAAGTTGAAAATAGCTGGAAAACCTTAAGGTCTATTTTTCTCTAAAGCCACAGGTCATGAGGTCACAAGCTGTCCTAGGTTTTAAGCCCATAACCTAGTAATTGTACAGCAACTGAAAGTTTCACTTTCCTGTGCTACTAGGGGTCATTGGTCCCCATGGGGTAACATGTTTCCGGTTCATGTAAACAAATGTAATGGCCCTCGGTAGATCAGCTAGCACTGCAAATTAGTCCTTGAATGCTGCTGTTGTAGAGCTGATATGCATTTGCAAAACCTAGACTAGAAAGCCCTGATTTACAAAGGCTTTGCCCTCTGTTTCATGCCTGTGGGAAAACCTTTTTATAAGCCCTTAAATGTTTCTCTTGGGGCGTGCAATGAATACATGCAGACAGAACGGCCTCAGTGAACAAAAAGAACACTGGAAAACCAGCATCTCTTGCATGCAGTCAATGTGGCACCGGCTTATGTAGTTTTAGTTTAGCACTCATAATTTGAATTATTTCATTGCATCATAAATATGGTAAGTTAGTGGCAAATGAATATGAATTAATGCTGAATGACCCCCCTCCCCCAACACCAAAATGTGGCTTTTAGTATCTACATCATTAAGTGTTCCAATGTATTGAGAATAAGGGGAAGAACTGCATTCTGCCTTATAGATCTTGCTAGACTAGTTTTTTCTAAGCAGCTTTAAGAGTCAAGAGACAGCGCTGAAACACCATATCCCCCTAATTCTATAAACTTGCGTGCATCTTTTGTGTGTACAAGTAATAGAATAGTACATGTGTAGCTTAATTATTTAATTAGCTGCTAACTGGAGTTAACAACCAATGATTGGCTAATAAATGGCATAATTGGTGCTAATTTTCACTAATTTTCAGTTATGCATATAACTGCTCTTAGTTGATATTCCACAAACTGAGCATGCTAAATCCATAGTATGCATCAGCAAGGGAGCATACCTAGTACCTATGTACATAGGTTATACCAGTGTTCTTCAATTGCTGGTCTGTGGACTGGTGTCAGTCTGCAGAAATTTCCTGCCGGTCCACGAGTATTGAAGGAATTTTGGGCCCCAGACAGTGCTCTTCAGCCACCGGTCCATGGTGCGATCGATACGGTGTTGTCTTTGGGCCGGCTCCCTCTTCCTCAGTGCTGTAGCGTACAAAGCCACGGGCAGCGGCTCCTACGTGCTTCCTGCGCCTGAACCAGAAGCCTTCTCTCTGACGTTGCAATGTTGGAGAGAAGGCTTCCAGATGAGGCGCGGGACGCATGAGGAGCTGCTGCCCACAGCTTTGTGCACTGCAGCACTGAGGAAGAGGGAGCCGGCCCAAAGATAACCCCCGGGGGGTGGGGGGACAGGCCAGAAGGCAAGGCACAGCATGGAGGAAGGGAGACAATAATGGTAGGGGGAATCATTTTAGTTTTGAATTTAGTGATTGATTTATATCTGCTGTCTGTTCAAGAAGAAATGCATTTGTTTCTTTTCCTCTGGGGTTGAACTGCATGCAGAGTCATGCATCTTAGGGTCTGTTTGTATTGAAAGGTCACTTGAACACACAAAGTCAGAGGCGTGAAGAAAGTACAAGAGTTTTATTTACAGCATGCCGGACTCTTGTGCAGTGAGCGGCCTGCTTACAAGAGTGCCAGAAACAGGAAATGCACGGATTTTTATACCCTTTTAACTAGACATATGCAAACTAATACATGCAAAATCTACAACTTCTCATTTGTTACTTCTATAACTTTTCTACAATTATTATTGGCTAATTTATTGTAACTTGGGTAATCCAAAACAGATCATGTAGGGACAGATGTGTTGCTATGCTGCACAAGATGGGGGGAGGGGTGATCGTGGGCTTTCTTAGTAATTAAGCTGTAGTGGGAGGGATAATTCCATGTGCATTGCATATCACTTAGTCTTTTTCAATTTTCAGTTGGCTATTCATTGGACAATTAGAAAGGTCCAGTAGGATACATCACATACTGGAATTCTTAAGAGTGGCAGTCATCTTTATGAGGCTATGAGGAATGAGATGGGACTAAATTCAGTCACAGATAAGTCACAAATGTCAGCCCATTTGGGCAGAGAGGGGGGGGAATGATCTAGGTAAGGTGACAGGCAAGAAGCTAATTGAAATGGCCTGGAAGGACTTCACTACACTGATATCTTGGTTGCTAGTGGTCTGCTTGGGCTGATTGCATATCATACCCAGAGGCAAGTATAGCAGTAAGTTACTATGGTCCAGTTGGTGAAGACAATGAACGCTTAGTCAAAGGCTTATATACGGGAGATTACAAAAACAATTTGAAGTTATGAGGGAAGAGATCAAGGGAATGTAAATGCAAAAAATAAGATATCTAAATAGACAATCTGAAGAAATCTTTGCTTCAAATGACAATGAATTAGCAAACTCATTGTGTAGAAGTAACATACATTCAGAAGTGTGTAATCTAGCCAAGGACCTATGTCCCTATAGCTGGACCCACTATCCAGTTATTGTGTATGCACTTATTTCTATTTCAAATCAAGTGTCTTCTTAATGGTTATATTGTATAAACAAAAACTGACTTAGCTCTTAGGGTGTTGAGGGTTCCTGCTTGAAAAGTAATCAATCAAAGAGTGTGTCTAATTTTGGCAACTTGTACTCTGCCATATAAATAATCTCCAAAGTGTTGGCGATGCTTTGACACGCAGCTCCTGATTGGCGTAGCCTGACTTTACTACAGGAAGAGGCGGTCAGAGCAGACCGCGAATGAGTGAGCCCGCGATTTGCGAAGGAACACTGTACTACCTCCATTGTATGCAAATTTCTTATGTATCTTTTTTGTAGATATCCTGAAATCCTGACTGGCTGGGTATGTCTTGAGGACTGAGTTGAGAACCCCTGGTCTAGGTGATACCTAATACATACTACTATAATACATGATGGCAGATAAAGCCCTGTATGATCCATCTAGTTTTTCCAACAAAGGTAAAGCTGCACCCTTCACTCTGTGCAGGTTATAGTCATTCATGCATGCTTACACACGGAATGGCAACTTGACATGATAACCACATAGAGGTAATTAAATATGATGTGTCTTGGGGCAATATTTTATAACCAAATCTATTGCTAACAGTATTTAACTTGCTAATCTCAACATTAAAGATGTTTTCCCCTCCTCTTGAGATGCACAGCCCCCTCACTCATGGTATATGGTAATACAGTGATATACATTATACATAAGAACATAAGCAATGCCTCTGCTGGGTCAGACCTGAGGTCCATTGTGCCCAGCAGTCTGCTCACGTGGCGGCCCAACAGGTCCAGGACCTGTGCAGTAATCCTCTATCTATACCCCTCTATCCCCTTTTCCAGCAGGAAATTGTCCAATCCTTTCTTGAACCTCTGCCATATTACGCTTTCTGGAAGCGCATTCCAGGTGTCCACCACACGTTGGGTAAAGAAGAACTTCCTAGTATTTGTTTTGAATCTGTCCCCTTTCAACTTTTCTGAATGCCCTCTTGTTCTTTTATTATTCAAAAGTTTGAAGAATCTGTCCCTCTCTACTCTCTCTATGCCCTTCATGATCTTATAAGTCTCTATCATATCCCCTCTAAGCCTTCTCTTCTCCAGGGAAAAGAGACCCAGTTTCTCCAATCTCTCAGCGTATGAAAGGTTTTCCATCTCCTTTATCAGACGCGTCGCTGTCCTCTGTACCCTCTCGAGTAACGCCATGTCCTTCTTAAGGTACGGCGACCAATATTGGATGCAGTATTCCAGACAAAATATTGGACGCACCATCGCCCGATACAATGGCAGGATAACTTCTTTCGTTCTGGTTGTAATACCCTTCTTGATTATGCCTAGCATTCTGTTTGCCTTCTTAGCGGCCGCTGCGCACTGTGCCGTCAGCTTCATTGTCATGTCCACCATTACCCCCAAGTCCCTTTCTTGGGTACTCTCATTTAATAACATCCCTCCCATCGTATAGTTGTACCTCGGGTTTCTGTTTCCCACATGTAATACTTCATCTATCTTTAGCCATTTGCAGGACCCAGACTTTAAAAGTCCATCCAGCACTGGCCTTAGTTCCCTAATTCATACCTGTCTTTGCCACTTGTGAGTCATAGACCTTAGAAATTCATCTGGTATTTTTCTTGGTTTCCAACTACTCTTGTCCAACAATCATGTTTTGTTTACATCCTCCTATTTAGGCAACCCTTGTGCTCATCTCAGGTATTTTTGAATACCTTCACTGTTTTTGACTCCACTACCTCTCCTGGAAGGGCGTTCCAGGTGTCCACTACCTCTTTGTGAAAAAGTTTACTGCCCTGCATCCTCCATTCTTGTCCTCTAGTTTACTGCCTCCACGTCTCTAGAAGAGGTTTGTTTGTATTTTAATATCTTTCAAGTACTTAATTGTCTGTATCATATCTCCTCTTTTTTTTTTTTTTTCCTTTTCTCTAGCATATACATATTCTCTTTTCATATATCTTATGGCACAAATCCCGTACCATTTTTGTCACCTTCCTATAGACTGCCTCAAGTCTTTTTATGTCCTTGAAGAGATATGGCCTCCATCACTGAGCACAATACATGTATGCCTAGCTTTCCAGAGTTGTACACTGTTCATCAGTTCAGTGCACTGTCATCGTCTTTCCGCATTGATCTGATGAAGGTATAAACACATATGTGTAGGTGATCTATATTTCTATGCATCTAAGTGGCAAACGCGGTACTGCATTCTTCAGCAGAAACACATCAACGAAGCATTCCCATTTCTTCTTTTCTGGGCTTTTCATTCCATCTAGGCAGATCAACCATAGATTCAGTAGATATCTCTTAAAAAGACTTCATTAATGCAGTATCCCAGTACAGGAGTTGCTATCACTTTATCAGTCATGGCCTGCATAAATACAGTATGATTTTAACAGGAATGGAAATCCGTTGTCGCCAAGGCAAACACTCCAAAGCCCAGTGCCTAACCAGGGAACACAATTTTTGTTTGCCTATTTTCAGTTAGCGTGTGTGTGTGCTTGTTTTGTTTGCTTAATAGGAAACAGCTGGAAACTGAACAACCCCCTCAGCACTATATGAGACATGGTAGAGTGGATTCATACTGAAAAAGTTACCCTGCATTTCCCCCAGCATCTGAAAAGGACCGATTCTTAAACGAGGAGAACAAAAAAATACAAGAGACTTACTTTTAGTAGGCGTTGAGGTGTGCTGTATCGCAAGCACAATGAATTTGTGTCTGTTACTGATCAAGGCAGTTCTGGGGACCTTTTTCCTATAGGCATCAGAATGAAGAGTGTGCAAAACTTCAACTTGCCAGCAGCGATGGAAAGCAGAGAAAGCAACAAGCTTGGGTTTCAGAACAGGAAAGAGGTTTAAAGGAAAGTGGGAGGGCTTTTGCATTCAGTAGAGTTTTATAGTTTTCTTATAGCTCCCCTGCAACTTCCTAAGTTGCCAGCAGAGCCTTGAAACAGGCCATCATGTGTTTGACACGGAAAGCTAGAACTGCACATGGCATTGTAACCTGGATGCTGGGAAGGGGCAAACAAAGTTTATGTTTATAACATAACATAAAACTTTATTTCTATCGCGTATTACCTTTCAGTTCAATGTGGGTTTCAAAGCAAAGAGAACTGTCATATACAGTGAATTACTTAAATTACAAAATTAAATTTAGGCCCCCCTTTACTAAGGTGCGCTACGCGTTATAGCATGCGCTAAACGCTAACGTGTCCATAGACTTATAATGGGCACATTAGCGTTTAGCGCGTGCATATATTTAGCATACTAAAACGCGTAGCACAACTTAGTAAAAAGGGGGGAGGGGGGATTAGTCATTAGTAAAAGTCTCAAAATAATAATGTCAATATCATTATTCTAAGAACTTCCTAAACAAGTTTTCATAAGATTCCTAAGATGTAGATAACATTATTAAAGAATGTAATTCTAGTTCCCAATGAGCGGCCTGATATAACGTTCATTCTACTCGTATGTATTTTTTGTGCGTACTGCCCTTTACTGAAGGATATCCAAAAGAAGTGAAATTTCATAGGGAACACTGGGAATTATTAAAAGAGAAAAGATTACTAGATATTCTGGAGTTTGACCATGGAGCACCTTGTAACATAAGCAATCAAACTTAAAACAATCCTTGCTTCAAATGGAAGCCAATGTAATTTGTGATAAGGGGATTACATGGTCATATTTTCTTAAATAAAAAAAAAAAAATCAATGAGAATAATTTATGATTTCTTTTACTTATGAATAACTATAGGATACAAGGGAGAGGGATTATTTGATATAGTTTAGAATTTGATGATATATTAAGGGGTCCTTTTATCAAGCTGTGGTAGGGGTTTAATGTGCGTAATACCGCGCGTTAAAACTGCCTGCCGCGCTAGCCGCTAATGCCTGCATTGAGCAGGCATTAGTTTTTTTAGCCGGCCACGGGGGTTAGCACGTGATGAAATGTCTGACGCGCTAACCCCACTAGTGCGGCTTGATAAAAGGACCCCTAAGTGTGATTTAAGTATAAATGATTGTATTATATGTCATACTTACTGGGAGCTTTAAATATGAATAAATATTAAGTAATATAACAAGTTATGGGGAAGGGGAAATGATTGTTTTATGTATTAATTGCGTATTTAAAGTGCCTTCTTTGTAGTGTTTATATCTAAATTAATTGTATGGCACTGTCAAAGTCTGAAAATCAATAAAGATTAATTAAAAAAAAAAAAATCAAACATACTGCTGTATTCTGGATTATACGACGTCTGTGGAGATGTTTTTGATAACATTCAAGATAAACAATATTACAATAATCTAAAACCGACAAAACTAATGACTATACCAAAAGCTGAAATGATAAATCATCAAAATAAGATCTAATAGAACATAGTTACCAAAGTGTAGAGAAGTTTTTACAAGCTACAGCATTTACTTGTGCACTCAATGTCACGTTCCTAACCAAACACACTCTTAAACTTTTTATGGTAGACTGTATTGGATAAACTATTCCTTTCAGATTCAAAGCAAGGCACCAGACAATTCACTCTCTCCTTTCTCTCAGAAATAAAGGAAGTCTACACCAGTATTGCAACTCCAAACATGAACTTTTACTCTTCTCAAGGTGAAAAGAGGCACATTTCTTGAACAGTGAAAACAAGTACTTAAATGACAACATCCAAACTATTTACACTCCTCCATTACTCCAAAAGGTGATGTTATAGTTCATTTATTACTTAGTTGACTGTGATAAGCGTTCAATCAAATTTTAATAAAACTTTAAACTCATGCCAAAAGACCCTAAGGACCTCCAAATCTGATCTGGTTGGTTGGGGGTTTCTGCCAAAAGATAAATCTCCCACCCAAATCCAGTCCCTAAATCTCCTCTAGAGTGAGGTCACAAAAAGAGATCACTCTCCAGGAAGTCCCAAGAACTAGCTGGGCTTTTCAATGGGTTTTCTCAGGCGTCTGGAAACAGCTGGAATCCAAGTTCTGAGTTCCTGACCGTTTGCAGAGGTGCCTGCCTCTCTGAATATAATCTGTGGTTCCCATGGAGACCTCAATGCAGGAGCTTTTTTCAATCTCCCTAGGCCTCAAGTTCATTCACTCTAGATTAGATTGTGGCATGGGAACGGAGATGATGGGAAGCCACAGGGTTTTCCCCTTGGATCACAGGAATCCCATGGGGACCCCCCAGGGTCAGGGGGATTCTGTGGGGTTGGAGGTACCTAGAGAGACTCTAATACCTGTGCACCTCCTTTTCCTGCCCTCCAATCGCATTCGTCCTTCCACCAAGAATGCTGTCGGTAGCTGACCCAGAACCTTCCCTTCGCTGTCAGAGCTAACATCAGAGAGAATGCTTCCTGGTCAGCCACGTGCAGCATGCAGCACCCGCAGCCCTGCGAAGAAGTGCGGCTGGAAGGAGGCGGCTGATATGAACTGCTCTGGTATATTCTTGAGGGAGGTGGCACCAAAGTAGATGGTTCCATAAAACAAGCGTACATGAACTTGGGATAGAGGGCATTTACTTGTGCACTCAATGTCATGTTCCTATCCAAACACATTAGGACATGGGAGGGGCACATACTTGGGACAAAGGCTGGAAGGAGGGGGGCACAAATTGGGATACAGAAGGAAGGGAGGGGGCATGAACTTTGGAGAGGAAGGCGGCACGAACTTGGGATATAGGATGGAGGGAGGGAAAGATGCTGAAGGGGTGGAAATAGAAAGGGAGAATTGTGCATGAGTGAGAGTGAAAGAGATGGGGCACACAGGAAATGGAAAAAAGAGAATTTGTGCTTGGGAGGTGTGATAGAAGGAGAAATGTTGGGCATAGGGTTGGTGGGCAGGGACGAAAGATGCTGCGCATGGTCCAGGGGATAAGAGAGGGAAAAATGTTGAATGTGGCAGTAGAGGGGATGGGAGAGATGCACCCTGGATCCCTCTCAGCTCCCTTTGTAGCAAAGGGAGAAATGAGAGAAAGAGAGATGTTGGACAGTGAGCAAGAGAGAGATGACACGTTGCACATAGGGGTGGGAGAGAGAGGAAGAAATGCTGTGCAGGAACGGAGAGGGGAAAAAGAGGGAGATTGATCCAGGACAGAAGGAAGTAAAGATGCTGTAGATTGGGAGGAAGAAATGCTGGACCATGGTAGGAGGGAACAATGGACAGCAATAGGAGAATTTGCAGAAGAAAGCTGAAAAAAAAGAAACTGGGACCAACTTGATGGAAAAAAATAAATTTCCAGACAACAAAGGTAAAAAAGGAATTTATTGACTGAAATATATTAGCTTTGGGAAATATATAAAGCAGATGTCTTTGTAGTGTTAAAAAGAAAAGAAAATTTTTGGTTTTATTGCTCCAGTGCTGAAGTACTTGCTGTGGCTGGTGAGGATCCCCAAGTACCACCAGCTGAGGACCTCCTCCCACAACAGCCAGAACTCTCCAACAAGCGCAACAGTCGCTGGCAGCATCTCTGAGCCACTGACTCAGGTATGCTACTGCTGCCTGCAAAGCTTGGAAAAGGGACCACCGGCCACTTTCAAAGGAAGTCCTTGATGCAAACGCTTATAATATTCATTTCAAAGCTTGGGGGTCTTCAGCAGCTGGAGTATTTATATTTTATATTAACATTAGAGGCTCTGGCAGAGACCCATTTACAAAGTATGTATTTGTCCCAATTAATATTTCCAAATTAATAAAGTGTCTTTGCTTATTTGTAAATATGTTTCCACCAAAAAAAAAGTTCTTAATTTTCTACTATACTTTTATAAATACTTTTAAACTTTCTTACCCTCCATTTGTATTTTCCTTGTATGTATCCTTTACTATACTTATTGTAGTTCTCCCTACTTCCTTATGTATTGGTACGTCAGGTCCGTTTGTGTTGGTTTTAGTTAATAATTAAGACCCCGTTTTTAATTGTAAATTGCTTTGAATTAATGATATCGCGATACATCAAAATTTTAATAAAACTTGAATTCAGTAGCATAATTAAAGGAAATAACTACTTCTGACAGGCAGGGTCGGATGCAATTCCAGCGAGGATGGGTTTGCTTTCCAGTGGGGACAGGCTTGATTTTTGTCCCTGTGCAACTCTCTACTCTAGATGTTATCCATTAGCACTTATTGTTCTTACTCCAACTGCCACACTCTGTTGTAACTCTAAGGGCTCCTTTAACGAAGGTGCGCTAGTGTTTTTAGCATGCGCTAGCCGAAAATCTACCGCTTGCTCAAAAGGAAGCGATAGCAGCTAGTGCGTGTGGCAATTTAGCGCGCTCTATTCTGAGTGTTAAGGCCCAAGCACACCTTCGTAAAAGGAGCCCTAAAAGTCAGAGCTGCATTGCAAGCTCCAGTACACAGAATACAGCACTGATAATGTTAAAACTCTGACTTGTAGCTCTGGGAAATAGATGCACCCCTAAATTCCCCACTAGTGCACACTATTTGCCCAGGCTACATTCTACCCCCCCCCCCCCAGCACACAAAATGACTCTCTTAATAAAGGGAATCATTTGGGGTGTCCTCACTCTAAAACTCCTTCATGACTCAAAATTAAAATCAGTACCAGATGATAGAAAATATAGGTTGATCCTCATGCAACTGAGATGGGTGGCCAGTTCATGGCACAGCATGGGAGATCAGAAGATGAAAATTAGAACTTCAAATGAGGAGAGACCCCTCTTTAGTATCATCCAAAGAAGTTTACTCTCACATTTCATCAGTACCACAAATAAAAAATACTTTTCCTCCTATAGTTTTTCTCTGGGTTAGAGATACATAGCTCCTGAAATGAAAAATGACTAGATCATGGTAGGAGGAACCAAATCATGAGAAATGCAATCTTTGAAGAAAGAATTGTAGTGGCTGTGAGTTGCAAGCCACCTTGTCAGATACTGCTGCAGTCATCAATGGTAAAGAGAAAAGCATTTATGCTTCAGCTGTATCTAGATGTTACTGTTCATACCTGTGGCTGCGGGTTGCAGATTAGAGAATTACATTACATTACATTAGTGATTTTTATTCCGTCATTACCTTGCGGTTCAAGGCGGATTACATTCAAACTAAAAACAAGAATTACATTCAAAATTTGAAAGAATAGAATAAGCGATGATATAAAATTTTTAAGGTAATAAAAAAAAAAAAAAGTTGGGTAAAGAGTTACCAACTGGAAGTAGATGTCTTTAGGAGATAAGAATGGGGTGAATTATGTGGTTTTAGATAACATTAGGTAAATAGAAGAATATTAGAGAGTACTAAGGGTATAGAGAGTGTTGGATGTTGGGTTAGGATTAGTCGTGCTAGATAGGTTTTATGTGTTTTTTGAAGAGTATGGTTTTAGTATCTCTCTTGAAGGTGTTGTAGTTTGTAGTTGAAGATAACAGGGTGGTGATTTGTTTGTCCAGTTTAGCTGCTTTGGAGGCTATTAGGTTGTCATAAAGTTTTTTTCGTTTGACATTTTTAGATGATGGATGAGAGAATAGTGAGTGGGTTCTTCTGTGTCTGGTTGAGGAGGATGACACGGGGACAAATTTTTCTCCGTCTCCGTGAGTTCTTTTCCTGTCCCTGCCCTATTCCTGCAAGCTCCATCCTCATCTGCACAAGTCTCAAACACTTTAAAATCATAGGTTTTGAGGCTTGTGCGGTTAAAGACAGAGCTTACAGGAATGGCAGGGACAGTGACAAAATTCACGGGCAGAGGTTTCTGGGGCAGGGACAATGACAAAATTAAAGGGGACGGGATGGGGAAATTAAGTTCCTGCGGGGACGGGGATACATTTGTCCCCATGTCATTCTTTATTGTAGACCTCTACCTTTCTGTGGTGGTGCACTCATCCCTGAAAGAAAATTACCATTCAGCTGAATAAATTTCAAGCACAAAAACCACATAGAGCTGAGCTTATAATAACTCAACAATTTCCCATTTATTAAACACAACAGTAGAACAGAAACAGGTATACTTTTTTTTTCTTGCAAGTAACAACAAAACTTCAGATAACCAACAGAATACCCTTGTACCATAGTGTATGCCACTAAGGGGACATGATTCTGTCAAAGTTTTGCATCAAATCCAGTTCAAACAGTCAATTTGCACTCTCAGAATTTCTTCTCAATTCCCGGGACAGGTGGCCCTGTAGATAGTGTACCAGCTTGGATCAGGCTTACGTGTGCTGGCTCCTCCCATGAGTAGCTCTGTGATATAGAAATAATGCAGTTTTTTCATGGAGCTAACAAGGTGGCCCAAATTTCTCAATCCACCTTTAACTTCACAATGGATTTCTGCACAGTTTCATGGTCCCGAGTGTAAACTTGGGATCCTGGACTAACGGGCAGGCGCTGACAAATCTCGTCCTTTACTCACATGTCCCAATAAGCATTTAACATGGCCATTACTGGCAGGGGCATGTATGGATAATTTAGCTCCCATACTTGGTAAACCCATTGCTTAACTTTTTATTTGGCATTGTTGCTCAGAAGCAACGTGTTTATACAACTCTTATAGGAGATCTGCATCTCCAAATGCCTGTTATTTGGCACTGTTGCTCTCATTCAACATCAAGTTACATAAAGCAGCCATTTCACCATCTGCCAGTTAAAGGGTTAATGTAGATATCTGACCAGCAATGTGACAGCAGATGGGGTCTTGCTCCCTGGCCAGGTTGTATCCATGGGACCCTTAAATAAATCTGAGGAATACTTGTGCTTAGTAGGTCTTTATAGCACTCCATCACCTCCTTCTGACTCACCTACTTATTGCTCTCCAGTAGGCCGGGTGGCTGGAGAATCAGCCCCAGCTGGCGTTCTAAATGGGCCAGTTGTTCTTTCTCCAGGTCAGTCACAACAATTACTCCCCAAGCCAGGCAGAGAATGTCATAAAGGTTTTCTGGCAACGTAAGGCCCGTTACCGGATCCTGCAGAACTGGATGGTAAAGTCTTGTGCCATCTGTGGCACCTTCACCACTAGTTGGTGATTGGGGGATCAGAAGTGTATCTGTCCCCAAAGCTGCAGAGGTACTAGTGCTGCCTCACATGCCTGTCTAGACCATGAGAGGCTGGATGGGGATGAAAATGATATGGTCCCCACACTGCACAAGGACAATAGGTCTCCTTCTGATGATGGCCACCCTCTTTAATGACACCGTGGAGAATTTAGTCAGATTCATTTTCCAACACCAGGCTGGCCACTCGTCGAGATGCAGGTATCTCCCTTGGCACTCCCTTGAGTCTTGTCATTGCGCTGCTCCCGGCTTTGGGGAACTGCAGTATCTCCAGAGAAAGATTGGTGAGGCTTTTGGGCAATGGCATGAACTCCATTGCGTTACTAGTCTTGTACCAATTGATTCTTGATGGGGTCCATTCTGATAGATCTTGGCTCCCAGAGTCTCCCACTATCAAGGGGACTCGCTCTGGTTCTTCCTTTGACAAGAACTGACCTGGTCTCCATTGCTGCTCTTCTCTTGAGTCTCAAAGAGACTTGCCTCCTCTGTATTGAGCAGTTTCACTTCTCAAACTAATAAAGGATCTTCAATGGGATAACCTGAGAATGTCCAATGACTCATTTTCTTTCTTTTTCTTAGCAGACATTCAAGAACAAGTGATGAACCCATACATCTTACCTAGATAGATCATCAGAGTTTGTGACCAATTTTTTTGTTTGTTTGAACTCTGGCTTGCCACCTAGCATCTTGGAAATATAGGTACATACCAACTTCTCCCAAAACAACTTTTTAAACTCATAAGACAAAAAAAATTCTCAAAGAGGACACAAAATAAAATTAACTATACAGTAATAAATAGGAGATAGCCAAAACATATGAGTATAGTTCATAAAGCAGGTAAAATCAGATGGGATCAATTCTATAAAGAGTGCTAAAAATGAGATATCTATGTGCTGATAGTATTTTATACCAGCATTGGGGTGTCCAAATTCCATTATAGAAAAGAGCCTAAGTTTGGGTACCTAACTTTAGGTGCCAACACTAACACCATGTCAAAATCAGGTGTAAATATTATAGTCTAAATATTGGCATCAAAGTGTGCAACTTTAAGTATTTTATACATTTGCTAGTAAATATTCAAGATGATTTAACTAGCCAGAAATGGACGCTCGTTTAGGACTATCTGCTAATTTTCAGCAGCACTTATCTGGTTCACTGCTGAAAATTAGAAGTCAGCACCTAAATGAAAACTGGCTATTTTGGGGGCATTCCAGGGCAGAGTAGGCCAGTCAAGTGCTGATGTTCAGCCAGGATAACTGCATTAATGGGACCATAAAAACAGAGTGGCAGCCCATGGCCTGTTAAGTTCTGAATATTGACTTAAGAGGGGGAGGCGGGGGTCAAGATTGCAGTGGTAGCAAGTTTCTCAGTGTTCCTCTATCTTACCTTGCTCTTATTTTCAATTGGTGAAGAAGGGGGAGCTGAGGGTTTTCCCCTCTGAAACTTCTGTGTACCTCTACTACGCCAGTCTTAGAGCTGATGGATTTCTTCTTACAATAGGAGAGCATCTTACCTCCAGAAACATTGAGTTTGCTAGCTATTTTGGTGATATCGCCAGTTGGTATTTCGTTGGACCTCGAATCCATGCTATCCTTAACTCCCATGAGATCTCCTCCTCCCTGACACTTGAAACTCCACCAGAACTAGCGGGTGACACTCTATGCAGGTCATTGGAGAAGCTGGCTGCGGGAGATAAAGTTTCTGGCATCATAGCGAAGGTAGAATGCCTCGCACTAGATCAACAGGGAGTGTCAATGTTAATTGGAGA
This sequence comes from Geotrypetes seraphini, assembly GCF_902459505.1. Lineage (NCBI taxonomy): Eukaryota > Metazoa > Chordata > Amphibia > Gymnophiona > Dermophiidae > Geotrypetes > Geotrypetes seraphini. The sequence goes on from NC_047084.1 coordinate 372,433,892, forward strand.
ATGTACAGTGGTGCTGGATTTAGTCCTCTGGTGGAAATGAGTATGGCTGAACAAGCTTCATTGCAAGTGTTTTCTGAGATTGTGTTCTGGAAGCCAGCTACTTTTTCTCTAGAGTAAATTTGGAAAGCTGCATCTGTCCCTGGGAAGGTAATCTCTCTACTACTTTCTACTATTAATGGATGGAAACATTGTAAGGTAATGTAGCATCACTTAAGACATTTCAAAAACATATGAAAGGCGTTAATTCTTTGGTTGAAGAACATACTGCTCAAGAGTTCGTAGATTGTTAATTCAGTATTGATTAGAGATAATGTGGATTTAAGATGTAGGGTTGAGAATTTGGTTAGGGTTTGTTACCTCTGAATTATCAATTTTTCTAAAGAGCATTCATTGCACCTTGGAATTTGTTTAAAAAAAATGACAAATTTTGCAAGTACTTTCAGAAAATTACTTGCCAAGTTCTTGAATCAAGTTATTTATCAATTAAAAAGAAAGAATATGCAAAATAAAAGGCAGTCCCAGCTTGGAAATGGACATTTGGAATGGTTCAGAGATTTTGGAAACAGCTGAGGGCCAACCACAGATGAGGTAGTTACTCTTGCTCTACCTTCTGACAACGATTGGCTCATATGTTTATTCTTTAAGAAGGGAGCTATTCTTTTTAAGGGAAGTTTGATAAGAATTTTTCCAGATTGACTGAAGAAACTCAGAAGCGTAGGAAGAGTTTTATGTTGCTTAAACCTGGAATACTACAATTTGGGGGACTCTTTTTTTCTTTAAATATCATGTAACTATTTAGTTAAATTGAACTCTGTAAAATATGATTTTTTTGAGCCGTTTCAGCTATCCTCTGGTTCACCAGTTAAGAGCCCTGCTGATAATATAGTATAAATCTGGAGAGTTTATTTACTGTTTTACTTTACTGATACAACATCTTCAAAGTATACAGGTTTTAAAAATTGCCTCTGCAACTCTACAGCTCATACAATAAATTTACAACAAGCATGTGGAGAAAAAAAGACCGCAGATATCTTGCTCCATTGAACTCTATAAATAGCATCATAAACTAGGAGCCAATACAGTAATTGGTCAAAAACACCCCACTTAGTTCAATGTCACATAAAAATGAGCAAAATATATTGCTGAAGGTAATTCATATGTAGAGCAATTGTTCCAAATGTAACAAGCAAACACAAAGTCCTACTTTCAACTTAGCTGCATGCCAAGGTTCACTGCCTCATTCTTCACGGCACATCAATAATCTCCTGACAGCAGCCCTGTTTCGCAGAAGCTTTGTCAAGGGAAATGGTTGCAGGTCCAGTTTTTTTCCTCAAAAGAAAACAAAAGCAGCTTCAATGCACAACAAATCCCTGCTGGAAATTACTCTGTATGGCTCCACTTTCATTAACCATCTACTTTATTGATTGTAATGGTGGTATTCTATTTTTCCTTTGTGAATTTCCCTCTTATACACTGCCCCGCATTGTTGTGGACTTTATTTTAGGATTATTCACCCTTCTCTGTATGTTTTCTAATTCTGCTATATCTTTTTTTAGATACGGTGATCAGAACTGCAAACAGTATTCAAGTTGTAGCTGTACCATAGAGCGATACAAGGGCATTATAACATTTTCATCTTTGTTTTCCATTCCTTTCCTGATAATTCCTAACATTCTATTTGCTTTCTTAGCCGCCACCGCACACTGAGCTGAGGGTTTCAATGTATCCTCAACAGTGACATCTAGATCCTTTTTCTGGGCAGCGACTTCTAACATAGAACCCAGCATCACATAGCTATAATTTGGGTTCCTCTTTCCCACATGCATCACTTGCTCACATTAAATGTCATCTGCCATTTTGATATCTAGTCTTCTCTCATTAATCCATGCTTACATATGTGTTCTGACATTTTGTTCTTTATAATAGTCTTTACCATTTTCCCTGACACCAATGTCAGACTCACTGTCTAAAATGTCTATAATATCCCAGATCACCTCTGGAACCCTTTTTAAAAATTGGCATCACTTTGGCCGCCCTCCAGTCTTCCGGTACTATGCTGGATTATAAAGAAAAATTACTAATTACTAATAGCTCTGCAGGTTCACTTTTCAATTCTATCAGCACTCTGGAATGTATACCATCCGGTCCAGGTGATTTGCTACTGTTCAATTTGTCAAATTGACCCATTACATCATCCAGTGTTAAAGAGATCTGTATGAATTTTTGATTCATCTGAATTGAATATAATTTCTGGCACCGGAACTCCCCCATGACTTCCTCAGTGAAGACTGCAGCAAATAATTCATTTAATTTCTCTGCTATGGTATTTCCTTCCTTAAGAGCCACTTTTATCCCTTGGTCGTCTAGCGGTCCAACCAATTCTCTTCCTGGCTTCCTGCTTTTGTACCTAAAAAAGGTTTTATGGTGTGATTTTGCTTCCAGCCCAATCTTCTTTTCAAGGTCTCTCTTCGCTTTCCTTATTAGCGCCTTTTTTTTTTTTTTAATCTTTATTCATTTTTTAACTTTCAACAAGTACATAATAATACCATCATATTCACTTTAATATAACTTATTAATCTTACATATATTGAAATCATAATACTATTTCTCCCTCCCTCCATTATATTCTTATAATTTCAGATAATTAAAAATTAATCCCACCCTCCCCCCACCCTATGCTTCAATAAACAAAGGGGAAGAAATAAATTATTAATTATAAACAATCCTTACAATAATTTGTTAATGGTTCCCAAACATCAATGAATTTTTATAACGTCCCTGCTGAATAGCTAATATCCTCTCCATTTTGAAAATATGACATAGTGAATTCTACCAAAAACTGTAACTTAATCTATCATAATTTTTCCAATTTCTTGTAATTTGTTGAATGGCAACTCCTGTCATTATAAGTAAAAGTTTATTATGTTTGGAGGAAATTTGACTCTTTTTCCTCTTTGATGTACCAAATAATATCGTATCATATGAAAGTGCTACTAGGTTCTCAAGTAATTTATTCATTTGATTCCAAATAGATTTCCAAAAATTATAAATTAGAGGACAAAAAAACAATAAATGATCCAATGTACCAGCTTCAAGATGACAGTGCCAACATCTATTAGACTTAGAGCTATCTAATTTTTGTAAACGTACCGGGGTCCAAAATGCTCTGTGTAACAGAAAAAAACAAGTTTGCCTCATAGATGCAGACACTGTACATCTCATTCTCCAAGACCAAATTCGTGGCCATTGAGACACATTAATTTGATGCTTAATCTCAATGCTCCAAATGTCCCGAAGACCAGTTCTTATTAGCGCCTTGCATTTGACTTGACATTCCTTGTGCTGTTTACAATTCAGTTGGATCCTTCTTCCACTTTCTGAAGGATTCTCTTTTAGTTCTAATAACATCCTTCACCTCATTCATTAACCACACTGGTTGTCATTTGAAGTCTCCTAGGATGATTATTTGCTTGTGGGATACTACTAGCTTACTGATGATAGGTAGTAGATCTTCAAGAGCGCTCCTAGGTGAATAGGTAGAAAAGAACAAGGATGAATATAAAGCATTTGAGAAGATAAGGCATTTGAGGGATTGTAGTACTATAGAATCGATGAGTCAAAGATTAATAGTGTGATGTTGGTGCCAGGCAAAATGGTAGAGACTATTATGAAGAACAAAATAACAGAACAAATACATAAGCATGGATTAATGAGAGAAAGCCAACATGGATTTAGTCAAGGGAAATCTTGCTTCACCAAGCTACTGTATTAATTTGAAAGTGTGAATGAACATGGATTTCCAAAAAGCCTTCGGCAAGGTACCCCACGAGCGCCTACTAAAGAAGCTGTGGAGCCACGGGGTGGAAGGGGATGTGCACAGATGGGTCAAAAATTGTCTGGCAGACAGGAAGCAGAGGGTAGGAGTAAAGGGACACTACTCTGACTGGAAAGGGGTCACGAGTGGTGTCCCACAGGGGTCAGTGCTGTTCAATATATTCATTAATGACCTGGAAACAGGGACGAAGTGCGAAATTATAAAATTCACGGACGACACAAAACTCTCCAGTAGGGTCAGAACTGTTGAGGAATGCAAAGAACTACAAAGTGATCTGAACAAGCTGGGTGAGTGGGCAAAAAGATGGCAGATGAGCTTCAATGTAGAGAAATGTAAAGTCTTACACAAAGGGAAAGGAAACCCGATGTGCAGCTATACGATGGGAGGGAGGGTACTGGGGGAAGGCAACCTAGAAAAAGACTTGGGGGTATTGGTGGATACAACGATGAAACCAGTGGCACAATGTGCAGCGGCCTCAAAGAAGGCGAACAGAATGTTGGGCATTATCAATAAAGGTATCACTACCAGAACGAAGGAAGTTATCCTGCCGCTGTATCGAGTGATGGTGCACCCGCATCTGGAGTACTGCATCCAATACTGGTCGCCACACCTTAAGAAGGATATGGCGATATTCGAGACGGTCCAGAGAAGAGCAACAATGATGATAAAGGGCAAGGAAAACCTTTCATATACTGAAAGGCTAGAGAAGCAGGGGCTCTTTACCCTGGAAAAGCAGAGATTTAGAGGGGACATGATAGAGACTTATAAAATCATGAAAAGCATAGAGAAGGTGGAGAGGGACAGATTCTTCAGACTAGCGGGGACATCAAAAACAAGAGGGCATTCAGAAAAACTGAAAGGAGACAGATTTAAGACGAATGCTAGGAAGTTCTTCTTCACTCAGAGGGTGGTGGACACCTGGAATGTGCTTCCAGGAGAGGTGTTAGGACAGAGTACAATATTGGATTTCAGAAAGGGATTGGATGACTTCCTGAAGGAGAAAGGGATTACAGGGTATAGATAGAGGGTTACTATACAGGGTACTTCAGGATTAGGGTATAAACAATTTAGGTGGTGGAGAACTTACAGGTCATGGACCTGGGGGGCCGCTGCAGGAGCGGACTGCTGGGCACGATGGACCCCTGGTCTGACCCGGCAGAGGCAATGCTTATGTTCTTATGTGGATAAAAGTAAGCCAGCTGATATTGTGTATTTGGATTTTCAAAAGGCATTTGAAAAAGTAACTCATGAAAGACTTCTCAGAAAATTAGAAAGTCATGGGATAGAAGGTAATGAAGAACTGGTTGAAAGTCAGAAAATAGAGAGTACACTTTCACGGTCGATGCGGGCGGAACAAAGCTGCGAATATGGAAAAACCACGAATAATGTTTTACTAATGAAACCATGAATAACTACATCTGAAGGGCTGGCAGAGAAGCCAAACCATCCCTATCAGGAATCACTCACCGTGAAAACTGCCCCAGCTTGTCCAGGAAAGCAAGCACCAAAACTCCGAGCTCCCCCGAATCTCTGGTCCCCATAGAAAAGGAGGCAACGCAGGATCAGGAGCTCAGTGTGGCTCATCCTGGCCCAGCTTCTGCACTGGCACTCATCGGCCTACAGCCAGGGCCAAGGGGAGTCCACCCCAGAGACCTCATCGCGCTTCTAATCCCTGCCCACAAACACTGACTAGCACCTTTTCTGTTCCAAAGCCTGCCCATAGTCTCCACCCTGCATTTCCAGTCCCGCCCATAGGCACAGCCCTGCACCACCTGGCCATTTCTCCAAGATCCAAGAGCTACAAATCCCGCCCTGCACGTAAATCCTACGTCGCTGCTAGAGCAAAACCAGAAGAGCAGCTTCAGCGTGCTTCTTTTGTAATTTCCAGTTTTGTTAATTTCCTTGCGCTAATCTGTTTTGTCAAACAAAAGGGGAGGTGGAAGGAAAATTAAATGGGCATGTACAAGATGAAAAATAGCGAATAAGCGAAACTGCGAGTGATGAATCCGCGAATATGGATGGAGAAGTGTAGATTCAAATGGTCAATACTCTCAATGGAGAAGGATAAATAGTGGAATTCTCCAGAGGTATGTGCTGGGACCGCTGCTTTTTATTATATTTATCAATGATGTTGAGATGAGAATAACTAGTGAGATAAATTTGCTGATGACATGAAGTTGTTATACTGCAAGAGGATTGTGAAAAATTGCAAGGGGACCTTGTGAGACTGGGCATCAGAATGGCCAATGATGTTTAATGTGAGCAAGTGCAAAGTGATGGATGTAGGAAAGAGGAACCCGAACTATAGCTATGTGATGTAGGGTTCCACATTAGGAGTACTGCCCAGGAAAAGTATCTAGATGTCATCATTGAGGATACAATGAAACCCTCAGCTCAGTGTGTGTCGGTGGCTAAGAAAGCAAATAGAATGTTAGGAATTATCGGGAAAGTAATGGAAAACAAAGATAAAAATGTTATAATGCCCTTATATCACTCTATGGTATGACTGTTGGGAGATTTCAACCTGCCAGATGCGGACTGGAATGTTCCGTCTGCAGAATCGGAAGGAATAATAATAATAATAATTTATTTCTTATATACCGCTATACTGTGAAGTTCAAAGCAGTTTACAGTAAAGATACATTTTGACAGTACATGGGATACAAGTGGTTTACAATGAAGATACATTTTGTCAGTAAGTGTGGATACAAGTCATACAAGTGGTTTACGATAAAGCTACATTTTGTCAGGGCATGGGATACAAGGGGAGAGAGGGTAAGGGTTATTCTCAAATCTAGAGTTGGGGGTAGTGGCGAGGTAGAGAGGAGTGCCATAGCGAGGAAGAGGTGGGTAGGGAATTTAGAATTTGTTAAACAATCGAGTTTTCAGGGATTTTCTAAAGTCTGCGATTGTAGTGGCTTCAAGTATGGGTTTTCCAAGCCATGTGTTCAGCCTGGCTGCCTGGAAAGATAACATTCTATCTAAAAACTTTTTGTATTGGTAGGATTTCAGGGAGGGGTAATTAAATAGGTTTGTTCTGCAAGTGCTTTTGTTCGAACCGTTGAGAAAGAACTGGGAGATTAGGTAAGTTGGAAGCATCCCAAAGAGAGCTTTGTAATAGATACAAGCAAACTTGAAGATGATTCTGGATTCTACAGGTAACCAGTGGAGTTTCTGATAGTAAGGGGTAATGTGTTCCCATTTTTTTAAACCGTGGATTAGTCGGATCGCGGTGTTCTGAATTAATCTCAGTTTGTTGAGGTTCTTTTTATAAGCACCTTAGGTATATGATAAGGTAATCTAGAGTGTTTAAGATGGATGATTGTACTAGTAAACGGAAGGACTTTTCGTCTAAGAATTTTTTAATAGTGCGAAGTTTCCATAGAACCGAAATACTATTTTTAAACAATAGGTTTGTGTGATTTTCCAGGGTTAGGTGTTTGTCAAGGGTTACTCTCAGTATCTTTATGGTTTGGTCAATTTTGTATTCTCAACTCTGTAAGTGAATTGCATTTTCATTTAATTTTTCGTTGGGGGATGCCAGGAAGAATTTGTTTTTTTCTGTGTTGAGTTTTAGTTTGAAGGCCATCATCCAGCGCTCTATCTGATGTAGGATGTTGGTTAAGGAGTTGATGTATTGTGACGTTAGGGAGGTTAAAGGGATCACTACCGTAATGTCATCTGCGTAAATGTAGAAGATGAGCCCTAGGCTTTGTAGCAGATTTCCTAAAGAACTTAGGTAGATATTAAAGAGGGTCGGGGATAGTGGGGAACCCTGGGGTAATCCGCAGTTGTTATTCCAGCTATGGGAAAGTTTGTCGTCTTTGAATACCTGGTAGGATCTGTTCCTGAGGAATCCCTGGAACCAATTGTGAGCGTTTCCTGTAATGCCTATGGCTTCTAGGCAGTTCAAAAGAATGGTGTGATCTACTAGGTCAAAGGTGCTACTTAGGTCCAGTTGCAGGATCATGGTGCTGGTACCTTGGGTGAGGAGGAAGTGTAGGTAGTTTAGTAGGGAGGCCATTATTGTTTCTGTGCTGTGACCATAGGTCTGAAGCCTGACTGGTTGTTGTGCAGTATGTTGAATTTGTCTAAATATGCATTTAGTTCAGCGTTTACCATTATTTTAACTGCGAGAGGGATGTTAGCGATAGATCTGAAATTGGATAAGTTGTTGGATGGTTCTTTGTTGTTCTTTTTAATGGGTGTTATTACAATTTGACCTAAGTTTTTCGGGAACATTCCTGTGGTTAGTTGTAGGTTGACCCAGGTGAGTAGTTTGGCTTTGAAGATGATTGGGGCTGCTTTCATTACATCTGGGGGGCAAGTGTCCAATCTGCAGTATGATTTGACATATTTGTTGTAGAACTTGTTAAATGTTTGCCAATCGGTCTCACTAAAGTTGGACCAGCTCATGTCTGCTTTGGAGGCGACGAGGTCGTGTGGAATGGAGTAGTCCCAGTGGGAGTCTGGAGAATCTGTTAGAGAATGTCTTAAAATATTTACTTTAGTGTTGAAGAAGTCCGCCAGGTTGTCGGCTGTCACTGTGGAATCTTCTGTTGGGTTTGTGTGAGATTGAATGTCATATAAGTCATGGACCAGTCTGAAGAGTTTGCTGCTGTTTATAGAGGTGTTACCAATTATGTTGGCATAGAAGGTTCTTTTCTTTGGTTGAGTTTTTATAGAAGTAGGGAGATTGTGGATGCCTTTCAAGAGGCTCTGCTCAGATAAATGGTGACGGAACCCACAAGGGAAAAAGCGATATTGGATCTGGTCCTCACAAATGGAGAGAGTATCTCTAATGTTCGAGTGTGTGCTCACCTGGGAAGTAGCGATCATCAAACAGTTTGGTTTGATATAATGGCTAAAGTGGAGCGCGGCCGCATGATACTTAAAGATCTAGATTTCAAACATACAGACTTTAATGCAATGGGAGAGTACCTGAAGAAAGAGCTGTTAGGATGGGAGGACATAAGAGAAGTGGAAAGACAGTGGCTTAAGCTGAAAGGAGCGATAAAAATGGCTGTGGACCTTTATGTGAAGAAAATCAATAAAAACAAGAGAAAAAGGAAGCCGATATGGTTCTCCAAACTAGTGGCGGAGAAAATAAAGGCGAAAGAGTTGGCGTTCGTGAAATATAAAAAAACCCAAGAAGAGTGCAAAAAGGACTACAGGGTGAAAATGAAAGAAGCCAAGAGAGAGATACATCTGGCGAAAGCACAGGCGGAAGAACAAATGGCTAAAAATGTAAAAAAGGGAGACAAAAATTTTTTCAGATATATTAGTGAAAGGAGGAAGATGAAAAATGGAATTGCTAAAATAAAAGATGCTGGGAACTGATATGTGGAGAGTGATGAGGAAAAAGCAAAAATGTGCTAAACAAATACTTCTGTTCTGTGTTCACAGAAGAAAATCCTGGAGGACCAAGATTGTCTAGCAAAGTTACACGAGAAAATGGAGTGGATTCTGCGCCGTTCACGGAGGAGAGTGTTTATGAGCAACTTGAAAAACTGAAGGTGGATAAGGCAATGGGACCAGATGGGATCCATCCCAGGATACTATGGGAGCTCAGAGAGGTTCTGGCGAGTCCTATTAAAGACTTGTTCAACAAATCTCTGGAGACGGGAGTGGTTCCTGGGGATTGGAGGAGAGCGGATGTGGTCCCTATTCACAAAAGTGGTCACAGGGATGAAGCAGGAAACTACAGGCCGGTGAGCCTCACTTCAGTTGTTGGAAAAATAATGGAAGTGTTGCTGAAAGAAAGGATAATGTACTTTCTTGAATCTAATGGGTTACAGGATCCGAGGCAACATGGCTTTACAAAAGGTAAATCGTGCCAAACAAACCTGATTGAATTTTTTGATTGGGTGACCAGAGAACTGGATCAAGGACATATGCTAGATGTAATTTACTTAGATTTCAGCAAAGCCTTTGTTACAGTTCCTCATAGGAGACTGTTGAACAAACTTGAAGGGCTGAAGTTAGGACCCAAAGTGGTGAACTGGGTTAGAAACTGGCTGTCGGACAGACGCCAGAGGGTGATGGTTAATGGAAATTGTTCGGAGGAAGGAAAGGTGAGTAGTGGAGTCCCTCAGGGTTCGGTGCTGGGGCCGATCCTGTTCAATATGTTTGTGAGTGACATTACTGAAGGGTTAGAAGGAAAAGTGTGCCTTTTTGCAGATGATACCAAGATTTGTAACAGAGTAGACACCGAAGAGGGAGTGGAAAATATGAAAAAGGATCTGCAAAAGTTAGAGAAATGGTCTAATGCCTGGCAACTAAAATTCAATGCAAAGAAATGCAGAGGAATGCATTTGGGGATTAATAATCGGAAGGAACCATATATGCTGGGGGGTGAGAAGCTAATTTGCACGGACAGGGAGAGGGACCTTGGGGTGATAGTGTCCGAAGATCTAAAGGCAAAAAAACAGTGACAAGGCAATGGCTGCTGCCAGAAGGATACTAGGTTGTATAAAGAGAGGCGTAGCCAGTAGAAGGAAGAAGGTGTTGATGCCCCTGTAGAGGTCATTGGTAAGGCCCCACTTGGAGTATTGTGTTCAGTTTTGGAGACCATATCTGACGAAGGACATAAGAAGACTTGAAGCGGTCCAGAGGAGGGCGACAAAAATGATAGGAGGTAGAGAATGACACGGTGACGGTTTACCCGCGGCCACCGCATTTAAGCCGCGGGTCACCGCCGAAAACGGGGAAGAAAACTAGCAGTCGCTGCGGTGACGGGGACAAGGCCATTCACCGACCGCGGAAACGGTGAACAGGTTTGTCCCCGCGGGCCAATGTACCCCCTTCTAGGAACCGCTATTTCACCGTGCTCCTCATTTGTCATTTCAACCCTTCCTGCCAATCGCAGCAGAAGGGTACCCAACCCCTCCTGCCGGTCCTCCCAATGGCCTCCCCTAAGATCGCCGGCAGGAGGGTACCCAACCCCTCCTGCTGGACCCCCCCCCAACGAACCCTCCCACCCCGGAACCCCCTTAGTCTTACTTTTCAAGTTGGACCGGACAGCTCCTCGCTCGTCTGGCCAGCAGGCCTGCCCCCGTCCAAATGAGGCGGGCCCGCCCCTCCCCTCCCCTCCCCTGCCTCCCAATGGCCTCCCCTAAGATCGCCGGCAGGAGGGTACCCAACCCCTCCTGCTGGACCCCCCCCCAACGAACCCTCCCACCCCGGAACCCCCTTAGTCTTACTTTTCAAGTTGGACCGGACAGCTCCTCGCTCGTCTGGCCAGCAGGCCTGCCTCCGTCCAAATGAGGCGGGCCCGCCCCTCCCCTCCCCTGCCTAACCCACAGGATCCTAGGGCCTGATTGGCCCAAGCACCTAAGGCCCCTCCTATAGCGGGAGTGGCTTTAGGTGCCTAGACCAATCAGGCCCTAGGATCCTGTGGGTTGGGCAGGGTAGGGGCGGGCCCGCCTCATTTGGACGGAGGCAGGCCTGCTGGCCAGACGAGCGAGGAGCTGTCCGGTCCAACTTGAAAAGTAAGACTAAGGGGGTTCCGGGGTGGGAGGGTTCGTTGGGGGGGGTCCAGCAGGAGGGGTTGGGTACCCTCCTGCCGGCGATCTTAGGGGAGGCCATTGGGAGGCAGGGGAGGGGAGGGGAGGGGCGGGCCCGCCTCATTTGGACGGAGGCAGGCCTGCTGGCCAGACGAGCGAGGAGCTGTCCGGTCCAACTTGAAAAGTAAGACTAAGGGGGTTCCGGGGTGGGAGGGTTCGTTGGGGGGGGTCCAGCAGGAGGGGTTGGGTACCCTCCTGCCGGCGATCTTAGGGGAGGCCATTGGGAGGACCGGCAGGAGGGGTTGGGTACCCTTCTGCTGCGATTGTCGGGAGGGCCGTTGGGGGGGTCTACAGGAGGGGTTGGGTGCCCTCCTGCCGTGATCGCTGGGGGGAGGGGAGACTTGCAGCCGTAGCCGCGGTCACTATGCTAATCACGGCAGCATTTAAAGTACATGTCGTGTTTGTTTTTGCATTGCTAGCCCCAGGGGTGGTGGAAGATTAGTGATTGAAAAACTGTATGAAAAATAACTATTTTAAATTTAGTGATCAAAATGTGTCAGTTTTGAGAATTTTTATTAATTAATTTTTTCTCTGCGTGTTTTGTTTTTGTATAGTTATTAACTAATATTTAACTAAGTTTTAAAGTTTTAAAGTTTTAAAGAATGTTTCCTTTATACGTAAATAAAGAAAAGTGAATGGGATTGCAGTGGCGGTGACGGGGCGGTGAATGGGGTGGCAGTGGCGGTGACGGGGCGGTGAAGAGGATGGTGAGACGGGGACGGGGCGGTGACGGGGATGGTGAGACGGGGACGGGGCGGTGACGGGGATGGTGAGACGGGGACGGGGCGGTGACGGGGACCAATTTTTTCACCGTGTCATTCTCTAATAGGAGGCTTGCGCCAAAAGACGTATGAGGAGAGACTGGAAGCCCTGAATATGTATACCCTAGAGGAAAGGAGGGACAGGGGAGATATGATTCAGACGTTCAAATACTTGAAGGGTATTAACGTAGAACAAAATCTTTTCCAGAGAAAGGAAAATGGTAAAACCAGAGAACATAATTTGAGGTTGAGGGGTGGTAGATTCAAGAGCAATGTTAGGAAATTCTACTTTACGGAGAGGGTGGTGGATGCCTGGAATGCGCTCCCGAGAGAGGTGGTGGAGAGTAAAACTGTGACTGAGTTCAAAGAAGTGTGGGATGAACACAGAGGAGTGTAGGTAGCCGCAGTCGCTGCCTCAATCCCTAGAGCCAAAGCTTCAAACTGCCTCGAGGACCACGGCCACTTTACGGTTTCGGGTATCCTTTAACATCACACCTCTTTCACTAGACATGGAGGTTCATTTGTTGACCTGTGCCACCAGTGAATCCACCTTTGGCTGAACAAAATCCGGCATCATCTGATAAAGCTTAGCCATAGTCTTAGCTACTATCAGGGACACTTCTGGCGACTCCAAGTGGTCCAAGACCAGCTTTGTGATGTCCAGATGCGAGGGAAGGAACGCAGTCTAGAGTTGCGCAGGGACAGAAATCCCACCCGTCCCCATGAGGAATCCCTCCGTCCCCACTCGTCCCCGCGAGGAATCCCCTCCATCCCCACCCATCCCTGCAAGAAATCCCCTCCGTCCTCGCTCGTCCCTATAAACTTCAGAAATAGTTATTTAATTATGCTACTGAATTAAAGGCTCTGGTAGAGACCCATTTACAAATAAGCAAAGACACTTTATTAATTTGGAAATATAATTTGAGAAGAATACATACTTTGTCAACAGATTCCTACCAGAGCCTCTAATGTAAATATAAAATATAAATATCAGCTGATGAGAACCCCCAAGCTGTCAGCCAGGGGTCCCTTTTGCCAAGCTTGGCAAGCAGCAGTAGCATCCCTGAGTCACAGATGCTGACACCTCAGTGGCTCATGGATGTTGCCAGCGACTGCTGTGATTGGTGGAGGGGAGTTCTGGTCGTCTCTAGAGGAGGTCCTCTGCTTGTGTTGCTTGGGGATCCCCACCAGTCACAGCAAGGGTCAGCAAGTACTTCAATACTGTAGAAATAAAACCAGAAATGCATTTCCTTTTCTTTTGAACACAATACAAAGACATCTGCTATATACATTTCCCAAAGCTAACATATTTTAGTCAATAAATTCCGTTTTTTACCTTTGTTGTCTGGAGACTTATTTTTCCATAAAGTTGGTCCCAGTTTCTTTTTTTCGCTTTCCCATCTTCTGTAAATTCTTCTGTTGCAGTCCATTAGTTCCTCCTACCATGGTCCAACATTTATCCCTTTCTCATCTTTCACCCCTGCCCACCAGTCCCATGCCCAACATTTCTCTTTCTATCACCCCTCTCCAGCACCATGCCACATCTCTCCCTCCATTCCCTTCACCACTACGTCTAACATTCCTCCCTCTTGCATCCATTTTAATCTGTACCATTATTCCCTTTCCACCACAATATTTCTCCCTCTCATCTGTACCTCACTCCCTCCCTATGACCAAAAATTCTCCTTTCTTCCATTCCCCGTGCACATAACCATCTCTTTCCCTCCCTTCCTCTCTCCCATGTTCATGCCTTCTGTATCTAAAAACACATTCCCTCCCCCACCTCAGCATCTCTTTCCCTCCCTTCCTCTTTCCCAAGTTCATGCCTTCTATCCAAAAACGCACTCCCTCCCCCTTTTGTGTTCCGCGTGTCTCCCAGCCCTCATCTGCAAGCAAATTACCTTAGCAACTTTCTAAGCCAAATGGAGCTCGAGCTGCGAGGCTCATCTTCTATTTCCTGTCTGCCCTGCCGCAGCACACATAGCCGACTGGAAGTCTTCCCCGATGTCAGCGCTGACGTCGGAAGGACGGCTTTGCTTAAGCCCTCCCTCCAACATCAGCGCTGACATCGGGGAAGACTTCTGGTCGGCTATGTGTGCTGCGGCAGGGCAGGTAGGAAAAAGAAGACGAGCCTCACAGCTCGAGGTGTATCAAACCCCGCAGGATCCCTGCGACCTTAAGAGCGTCCCCACGGGATCACCACGACCCTAGGGGGCATCCCTGCGGGTCCAGCGGGATTCCCGTCATCCCCGTTCCCGTGCAGCTCTCTAACGTAGTCGGAGCAACTGAGCCACTCATAATTGAACATTATGACAAGGGGTCTGGAGGAACTTCCAGTTTCAGTTTTTTAAGTGAGGTAGAAATAATGCCTGAGAGTGTAGAGACTTTGAACAGCCAGCACACCATAGGGTCAAGGACCACTACTGCTTCTTGATCACTGTTAACATGCAGAGAACCAGACTCTGCTAGAGAAATTGCACCCTAGGACAATAGTGGAATGGAATTGCATTTTCTATCCTCCCTCTTGTCCCAGCTCCTGTCTTCGTCTGGTCAGGGCACATGCTGAGGGTAGTTCCCATGCACCACCCACCATCTCCGTCGCGCTGAACGCAGATGCTGAGGATCTCAGTAGTTCAAATAGGAATTCCACATAAGGCTCACTAAATCTGAGGTGAAGCCTTGTATTGGGGATCTTGAGGACCCTAGCAATTACCCCTTGCCGGTCCTCCTGAGCTCTGTGGCCATCGCTCATCTGTGCTTGGCCAATTCACCTTTGAGCACTAGAAAGGGTCTCTTCTCTTGGGAATACACTTCCTGCAGATCCCCAGCTCTGGAAAACTCAGAGGAAGCTGAGCCCAAGGCTCCTGCCCCTCCCCTGTGCTGTCCGTCATAATTAGGACATGGACACTCCTCAGCCAGCCATCCAACATAAATCTGGCATTATACAGAGGTAGGTTGTCCTGAGGGGTCCATCCCTGTTGATTTTAAGTAAAATCAAGGGGTTTTGAGGCAAATGGAGGGCTTTAGAAAAAAGATAGTTTAAAATCCATGATGGCCACTGCCAGTAAAATCGCATAAAAAATGGCCCATGGGAACTTTCCTGAAGTACAAAAATTACATGAAAAGGAGTTTTAGAGGTGCAGGACCTTGGCTCCGGCTGCAGAACCTTTAAATTTCACTTTTGGAGTTACCCCACCCCCCCACACACAATTTTCTCATCCTCTATAATAAAACCATAAGTGCGCATGCACACTTACAACAGTGTGATCCCTGCCTCCATGATTTGTGCCTACATGGCTGTGTTCGATTTGTTGTGCTTGCAGCGGTTTGCAGCGAGTGCAGTGCTTAACGTGGCGGTTTGTCTCCTGCGGTGTGGCGGCGGTGATAGGTGGCGGCGAGAGCAACGACAGGAGGGTGTTCTTCGGCCTGGACGAGGCTACAGGGTGCAGGTGCTGCGAGGTGTCCAGCTGTCAGAAGAGGTGTTTAGTCAAATGAATGAGTCCTCCCATGCTGGTAAGAATTACAGGATGTAAATACAGGGAAGTAAAGGAGCAGGAAAATGCTGCTGCTGCTGCACAGGGGAGTGGAGGGAGGAGGGGTGGGAGACAGACAGACAGACGGGGCCAGAAAGAGAGACAGACAGAAAAAAAAGACAGGGGGCATGGAGAGAGACAGAGGGCAGGGAGAAAGACAGACAGAAAGAAAGACAGACACCGGGAGGGAGAGAGCTAGAAAGAAAAAAAGATAGCGGGAGGGAGAGAGACAGAAAGAATGACAGACAGCGGCTAAGGGGAGAGACAGAAATAAAAAAATGACACAGACAGCGGCCAAGGAGAGAGACAGAAAGAAAGAAAGACAGACAGACAGACACAGGGGCCAAGGAGAGAGAGAGAAAGAAAGACAGACAGCAGCCAAGGAGAGAGAGACAGAAAGAAAGCGCTACTTCTGGACAGGGGGAGCAGGTAAGGGGTGGTGGTGAACAGCCAAGGAGAGAGAGAGAAAGAAAGACAGACAGTCAGAAAGCGACCGAAAGAAAGACAGACAGACAGATACATCTATTCTAGCACCCATTAATGTAACAGGCTTAAAGACTAGTAGTGCCATCTGTGCCTGTCTGCTTCAGCTTAGGAATGCAGCTAGGATAAATGAAGAACTACTCTACCTCACAGGTTCATAAGAACATAAGAATTGCCGCTGCTGGGTCAGACCAGTGGTCCATTGTGCCCAGCAGTCCACTCATGCGGCAGCCCTCCGGTCAAAGACTAGCGCCCTGAGACTAGCCAGATGAACTTGGTCTTCAGGCTGCCAATCAGACCGAGGTTGGACTGAGCCTCAACCCCCAGAAAACTACCATGCTGCCAGCACACTATTAAGCCCTGACAACTGGGATTAAGCCAAACAGCCTGCGCTCAAGCTCCTGATAAAATCAGGGAATGGCCCCTAAGCTAAAAAAAAAATACAAAAGAAGGCTGGCAAGCCAGGTGTCCCCGAAGACTAATCCTGCTAGCAGCAGACTTCTGCAGTGAAATCTGTGTCTTCTTCCAGGCAGAAGTCCAAACAGTGGGAATCTCTGGGCACCAATTCTCCAATTAAACACTTAGAAAAAATACCTGAAAATAAAACCGCAGAGAGGAGCAGAAACACTTCTGAGCAACTTGCCTGCAGAAGAAAACTGAGGGGCAGGAACAAAGGAGGTGGAGTTCAAAAGATGATTGACAGCATTCTGCAAGCAAGATGCAGGTTCAGATGCATAACCCTAGCAATTAGGACCACTAGATACATTGCACTAGAATAGTTTTAGATGCACCTCTTGATAAAGGGGTGAGAGTATCTCTGGAGGTGCTACATAAAAGAAAAGGACACCAGTATTTACAAAAGTAGGGGGGAGGGACTGCAGGAATACCAGTAGAAAGGAATAAATAGGGTAACCAGGCAAAAGCAGGGTGAAATAAAAATCAAAGAGAACAAGTCAATTAAAGTCCCAAAATACGTGGAATATAATCTTATAATAGATTAACCCAGATTGAAAGTCCAAATAGATGTTTATATTGGGGCATATATATCATTATAAAATAACTTCACAATACATGCCACAATTATGGCTAATCAAACTAGGGCAGGGATCTCAAAGTCCCTCCTTGAGGGCCGCAATCCAGTCAGGTTTTCAGGATTTCCCCAATGAATATGCATTGAAAGCAGTGCATGCGCATAGATCTCATGCATATTCATTGGGGAAATCCTGAAAACCTGACTGGATTGCGGCCTTCAAGGAGGGACTTTGAGATCCCTGAACTAGGGGAATCCATCAAGATGTCATAATCCTCCCTGGATTTTACATTTGAGCTGCTTTTCTAGATTGTCATCATTGCAGAGAACTGAAGTCATACATATCCTTCTTCCACTTCCAAGAGATCAACACACACACTATACTGCCATCTACTGGCATAGCCCCAGAACACAAATAGGATATGTACCAGTTTGAACAATATTACTAACATGTCACATTAATATGGAGGGATCTGGAAATGACTGATAAGGCAGGTAAGCTGAGGAGAGACAGGAGGAAGTAAGGCATAGAGGAAGACTGAAAAAAGGTAACAGGTTGAGGTGAGCATGAGGGGGAAATTAGAATTCTGTGATGCATGTAAAGATGCACTAATAGAGGAAAGAACAAAAATCAAAATGTTCTATGCAGAATTAAAAGCACATACTTCCCAGAATCCATGCTGAAAAGTTCTCAGTCCAACCAAGAACCATGAAACTTATAAGTTATTCCACATATTCACCTCTACATTCAATACACTTGGCACATCATGTCTGAAGTTTCTGTAACCCTTCCAAAAAATTCTCTGATGTCTGGTCACTGAAATACTCCTCTGCTGCTGCAATCACCTCTGAATCACTCGAAAATTGTCACCCTTTCAAACTTTTTTTAAAGGATTGGAAACAGAAAATAGTCAGATGGAGCAAGATCTGTAGGGTAGATGGTCTATGCACCGAAACCCCAACTGTGTCAAAAAATCCATTGTTTTGCCAGCCTTGTGAGCAGGTTCACTGTCTGCAAAAAGGGAACTCCTTTCCACAGGTTCCCTCTCCTTTTTACTTTCAATGCCTCCTTTAATTGGCACACTAAGTTATAGTAGTATTCTGCATTAACTGTTTGTCTCCTTGAAAGATAGTCATTACAATACCTTCCTGATCCCAAAACACTTTCCTGCTGACTTTTGGGTCTTGAATTTCCTTGGCCTTGGAGAACCTGAGTGCCAACCATTGCATGGACTGTTGTTTTATCTCAGGATCTTAGTTGTGTAGCCATGTTTCATCAACAGTAACTACGGTAGTTGTTCAAAAAAACTGGCACCAGCTTGCTGAAAATGCTGCAAAATCAACTTGGAAGTGTCAACTCGACATCACTTCTCATAATCATTCAAATGTTTAACTTCTGAATTACTTATGAGCTCCTCTTACATGTAAATATCTTTTACATTACAGTGGTGCCTCACACAACGAACTTAATCCGTTCCAGGAGCAAGTTTGTTATGTGAAACGTTCGTTGTGTGAAACGCGTTTTCCCATAACAATACATGTTAAAAAAAATAATTCGTTCTGTAGCATAAAATATGCTAAGATGACATAAAAAAAGATAAATTTTTGGTTATTATTTTTATTTAGATACATCTAAAAACATAATTGTTTTTTAAAACAACACACATTTTTTAAATTTAAAGACAGACTAAGTAGAGTCTAATTTTACAGTGAGAGGGCAGAGTCTCAGCGGCAAAAACTGGGACTTAACTGTTCATTTTTTTTTTTTTCTACCGTGTTTCCCCGATGATAAGGCAGGGCCATCAAATAAGACAGCCCCCCCTTTTTAGAAAAAAATGTAAAATAAGGCACCCCCCCGCAAATAAGCCACCCACCGATACCTGCGCTTACCCGAATCGGGTGGTACGGTGGGTGCCTCCGTGTGGTCCCTGGCACCCCCGACATGATCGGGGCAAGAGGGAGCTCAAGCCCTCTTGCCCCCCCGACTCCCCGACACGATCGGGGCAAGAGGGAGCCCAAGCCCTCTTGCCCCCCCGACTCCCCGACACGATCGGGGCAAAAGGGAGCCCAAGCCCTCTTGCCCCGCCGATTCCCCAACTCCCCGACAATATCGGGCCAGGAGGGAGCCCAAGTCCTCCTGGCCACGGCGACCCCCTAACCCCACCCTGCACTACATTACGGGCAGGAGGGATCCCAGGCCCTCCTGCCCTCGACGCAAACCCCCCTCCCCCCAACGACTGCCCCCCCCAAGAACCTCCGACCGTCCCCCCCAGCCGACCCGCGACCCCCATGGCCGACCCCCACGACACCCCCAACCCCCTTCCCCGTACCTTTCTGTAGTTGGCCGGACAGACGGGAGCCAAACCCGCCTGTCCGGCAGGCAGCCATCGACGGAATGAGGCCGGATTGGCCCATCCGTCCCAAAGCTCCGCCTACTGGTGGGGCCTAAGGCGCCTGGGCCAATCAGAATAGGCCCGGGAGCCTTAGGTCCCTCCTGGGGGCAGGGCCTGAGGCACATGGTCGGGTTGGGCCCATGTGCCTCAGGCCCCGCCCCCAGGAGGGACCTAAGGCTCCCGGGCCTATTCTGATTGGCCCAGGCGCCTTAGGCCCCACCAGTAGGCGGAGCTTTGGGACGGATGGGCCAATCCGGCCTCATTCCGTCGATGGCTGCCTGCCGGACAGGCGGGTTTGGCTCCCGTCTGTCCGGCCAACTACAGAAAGGTACGGGGAAGGGGGTTGGGGGTGTCGTGGGGGTCGGCCAGGGGGGTCGCGGGTCGGCTGGGGGGGACGGTCGGAGGTTCTTGGGGGGGGCGGTCGTTGGGGGGAGGGGGGGTTTGCGTCGAGGGCAGGAGGGCCTGGGATCCCTCCTGCCCGTAATGTAGTGCAGGGTGGGGTTAGGGGGTCGCCGTGGCCAGGAGGACTTGGGCTCCCTCCTGGCCCGATATTGTCGGGGAGTTGGGGAATCGGCGGGGCAAGAGGGCTTGGGCTCCCTTTTGCCCCGATCGTGTCGGGGAGTCGGGGGGGCAAGAGGGCTTGAGCTCCCTTTTGCCCCGATCGTGTCGGGGAGTCGGGGGGGCAAGAGGGCTTGAGCTCCCTCTTGCCCCGATCGTGTCGGGGAGTCGGGGGGGCAAGAGGGCTTGAGCTCCCTCTTGCCCCGATCGTGTCGGGGAGTCGGGGGGGGGGCAAGAGGGCTTGAGCTCCCTCTTGCCCCGATCGTGTCGGGGAGTCGGGGGGGGGCAAGAGGGCTTGAGCTCCCTCTTGCCCCGATCGTGTCGGGGAGTCGGGGGGGGCAAGAGGGAACCAGGCGGAGAGAGGGCAGTTAAGCGCAGTGCCTGCGCGGAAGGATGCAGCTCGGGCGACTTCGTTGTGTGAAACGAAGTTCGTTGTACGGATCAAGACATAAAGTTCGTTGTGCGCAGCGTTCGCTGTGCGAGGCGTCCGTTAAGCGAGGCACCACTGTACTTATAAACTTATTAGTCTACTATATATTTGTTAAGTAAATTTCTCAATTTTATTATTTTATAATTTTATAATATTTCATGTTATTTCCTATTTAGTATCATGTTGTTTTTTATTTACTGTATAGATTGTTAATTTTATATTATTTCATGTTATTTACTATTTTAGTATCATGTTTACTCATACATTGTAATTCGCTTAGAAATAATTTTAATTAAGCAATTAATCAAATATAAATAAAACTTGAAACTTGAAACAAACATTTGGGCACCCACTTGGCTGACATATCCAGCTGCTCATGGATTATACTCAACACATTCCCTGGATATTTGTAGTGTCTCAACAACTGTTTTAGCTAGTATTTGCTGATCTGCCAAAATCAGGACTTGACACTATTTGAGGCCTCCCAGACCCTGCTGCATCTTCGATCTTGAAATCCCCAAGCTGAAAGTTTGCACATCACTTCTTTACTGTGGAGTATGATGGGCATTTGTCACTCAATGATTGCATCAACATTCATGAATTTCCTTTGGAGTAGAGAGTGACATAGTAATGGTTACTGCAGTAACGGGAAAGAGTTCGGAGGACTGGAGAAGGGCGGATATTATTCACTCTCCACAAAAGTGGAAGAAGTATGGAATTACAGGCTAGTAAATCTGACTTCTGTGGTAAGTAAATTAATGGAAACACCTTTAAACAGAAAATGGTGAAGTTTCTGGAATCCAGTGGATTACAGAACCTGAGGCAACATGGATTCACTAGAGGCAGGTCTTGTCAGACAAATCTGATCAATTTATTTGACTGGGTAACCAGAAAATTGGATAGAGGGAGAGTGCTAGATGTGGTGTATTTAAATTTTAGAAAATCCTTTGACAGTGTGCCAAACAAGCATCTAATAAATAAACTGAGTACCCTTGGTATGGGCCCCAAAGTGATAGACTGGGTCAGGAACTGGTTGAGTGGAAGGCAACAGAGAGTGATGATCAATTGAGATTGCTCTGAGGTTGGTTCTTGGGCCTGATTTTTGTAAGCGATATTGCTGAAGGGCTAGATTTGCATCTTTGCGCATGATACCAAAATCTGCAACAGAGCTGATATCCCTGATGGTGTGGAAAACATTGGGAAGGACCTAGAGAAGCTTGAGAAATGGTCTGAAATGTTGTAGCTAAGATTTAATGCTAAGAAATGCAAGGTAATGCATTTGGGCTGGAAAAACCTGAGTGAATGGTACAGTTTAGTGGTTGAAGAACTTTTGTGCACAAAAGAACATAAGAATAGCCTCACTGGGTCAGACCAACGGTCCATCAAGCCCAGTTGCCTGATCCCACGGTGACCAATCCAGGTTTCCAGTACCTGGCCAAAACCCAAGGTACAGCAATATTCCATGCTACCGATACAGGGCAAGCAGTGGCTTTCCCCGTGTCTTTCTCAATAACAGACTATGGACTTTTCCTCCAAGAACTTGTCCAAACCTTTCTTAAAACCAGCTATGCTATCCGCTCTTACCACATCCTCTGGCAACACATTCAAGAGCTTAACTATTCTCTGAGTGAAAAAAAATTTCCTCCAATGCAAGGTCATGCATTTAGGCTAGAAAAACCTGGGGGAATGGTACAGTTTAGTAGGTGAAGAATTTTTGTGCACAAAAGAGAAGCAGGATTTGGGTATGATAGTTTGTGATGATCTTAAGATGGCCAAACAGGTTGAAAAGACGACGGTGAAAGCTAGAAGGATGCTTGGGTGCATAGGGAGAGGAACGACCAGTAGGAAAAAGGAGGTATTGATGCCCTTGTATAAGATTTTGGTGGCTTTATTGTTAATGTCTAGTTTTGAGCAGGACTTAAATACGGTTCTAAGACTTTATTTTAAGACTTCTTGTACCTTGTTTGGGGGTCAGAAGACTTGGATTCTAAAATTACCCAAGAATGGAGGAAATGTTTTCTATCTATGAGACAAGAGACTATAAATCTTGGTGTTATATTTTTACTGGCTTATTCATGTAAATGCCTGATCCAATAGAGGGGGAATAAATATATTTTCTATACTCCTGAATATTTGAAGGCTTTTCGTGAGCTAAAGAAAATATAGCTGAACGTTAATCTAATCAAATCTTCCATTTGTGTGTCCCACAAACCTAAACAGGCTCTAAGTGACTTACAGAGAAAAAGAAAGAAAGGGGGAAGAGGGGCGGTGAAGGAAGGGAAGAGACAGGGGAAGGACAAGAAGAGGCCTAAATAGTGGGAGATGGAAAGAAGCTTATAGTATCAGTTGTCAAAAATATTTTTATTATTTTCAAATATACACTTTCAATATGTACAATACAATAATAACATTAAACACACTTCCAATACATACATACATACGATAATAATAATAATACACACATTATTACAACTTAATGAGGCCTATGTTTATTATAAAATAACAACCTAAAATAAAACAAAAATTAAACATAGAATAAAATAATATACGATTTAAAATGATAATTTAATGTTAAATTTCTCCCTTTCATTTTCCTTTGGCTTGACTACTCCCTCTAATAGTGATCTAAAGAAGATTAGGTCTTTAAAGGGTGATTTTTACGTTTCTGCCCATTTATTAAGTATTTTCCTTACATGTTAATTTCTTCTATGTTTCTTGGAACAAGAATGTCTTGTGATTTATTTCAAATCCTAATAAAATAAAATGATAAAAAAAGAGTGAGCAGCGAGGATAGAACCCTGTAGAACACCAGATAAAATCAGAAGTAGGGGAGACGTGGAATGAGAATAAAGAAACCGGTAAGTCAGATTAAAAAGGTAGCTATGAAACCATTGAAACACAGTGACCTCAGCACTGGTTCTGTGTCTCTTCCTGTCCAATCCCTCCACTGGTCCTGTGTCTGTTTCTGCCCACCCCTCTTCTTCGAAATTGGTTCTGTGTCTCTCCCTGATCTCCTTTACATTGCTGAAGTGTCTCTCACTGCTTCCCCCAGCACTGATCCTGTGTCTCTTTCTGCACTGCTTCTCTTTCCTTCCCTCCCACTAAGCAGTTGGTCTGCATGCAGGAATCTTTTCTTCCTTCCCTCATGTTACTATCCCCACCGGGCCTGCAATATTGATTATATAGTAAAACTGCGTAGGACCGCAGCTCTCTAGACACTGCAGCTGCTTCCTTCGGGCAGGCCCTGTCTCCTCTGAAACAAGAAATTATTTTGGAGGAGGTGAGATTATGATGTGCCAGCAACTGCAGTTGGCTATTTTATCCCAAATGTGTAACCTCTGATTGTTATATGATATGACTCCTGAGGAAGGCACAATTTGTTAAAACACAGACTATGTTAAACAAAAAATTAGGTTCTTACCTCTGCTATTCTTCTTTTTTGTAAATCTCCTCTGTAGTCTGAACGGTAGGATGTTGTGCATCTCATGCAGCCAAAATCTGTAGGCTTCTCAAATAACATACTCGAGCCTCTCCCACTGGGTCCATCTCCTGTGACATGCTCCCTGAACTCCAGTCAGTAACCAAGCCAGGTAGGTCTACAGGAGAGATAGGAAACAAATGAAGAAAAAGAGGGGGTACGGGGAACTCCCCGCTACACAATCAATTCTGCTCATATTAAGAAATTCAAAACATAATAATGGCATTCTCAGCGAGGCTGGTCAGACACAGAAATCCAGCATACCAGCATACTGGTCAGGCGACCTGCGAATTGGACAGAAAATGGGCGGGTGTTCAGACTACAGAGGAGATTTACAAGAAAGAAGATTAGCAGAGGTAAGAACCTTATCTTTCGTTCTTGTACAATCCCTCTGTAGTCTGAACGGTAGGGACGTATCAGAGCAGTCCCAAATGATCAGGGTGGGCCCGATGCGCCTGACGCCAGGATCGAAGCCCCAAAAGCAGCATCTTGCTTAGCTGTAACATCAATCCGGTAGAACTTGATAAAAGTGTGCAGGGAGGACCAGGTGGCTGTCCTGCAAATCTCTTCAGGAGAAACAGCTGTGGATTCGGCCCAAGAGGAAGCCATTCCTCTGGTGGAGTGAGCCCTCACCCCAAGGGGAGGTTTCTTCCCCGCTGCCACATAAGCAGCGGATATGGCTGTACAGATCCATCTAGAGATGGTAGCCTTAGATGCAGGTGTACCCTGACGGGCAGGACCTGAAAGAACGAAAAGATGCGACGAACTTACAGTGACTGCAATAGTCTATCCTTGGACTTGGAACCCGAGGGAACAAAGGCTGGCAGCCAAACTTCCTGGTTCACATGGAATACAGAAACCACCTGCTGGAGAAAGGAGGGCATCGCCCTCAAGATGATCACAGAATCCGTGATTCGAAGAAATGGGTCCCGACATGAGAGCTTGGAGCTCTGAGATCCTACGTGTGGAAGGAAGACGGTCTTGATTGTGAGATTTTGTAGAGAAACCTGCTCCAGGGGCTCATAGGGCGGATAAGCCAGCGAGTGGAGAACAGGGTTCAAGTTCCATGTTGAACCCCTGAGTGAAGCGGGACCCAGGCACGAAAGGCCCGCTATCTGGATACGAAGGGAAGAGACAGCAAGTCCCTGCTTGATGCCAGCTTGCAGGAAATCCAGAACCTGTGCTACGGATGGAGCCGAGGGATCCACTTGAGATCTGGAACACCAGGCCTGAAAGCACCTCCAGGCCTTCGCATAGGCCGCAACAGTGGATTTCCGCTTGCTCTGAAGTAATGCAGCGATCACCGCTGTCAAACAGCCCCTGGCTGTCAATGCCACACATTCAATAGTCAAGCCGTAAATCCAAAGCGGTACGGATCTTGGAGCGGTATTGGGCCCTGAGGAGCCATGGATGGCAGGAAAGATGTAGTCCCCTCCTGATGCTTAGCTGGACAAGGTCTGCATACGATGGCCTCAGTGGCCAATCTGGGGCCGCCAAGATCACCTGGCCCACATGAGCTGCCACTCTGTACCCTATCATGGGCCACAGTGGGAAGACATAGAGGAGACCTCCCTGAGGCCAAGTTTGCACCAGGGCATCCAAACCCTCGCTGCCGGCCTCTTGCCAACGGCTGAAGAACCTGTCCGCCTTCCTGTTCCCGGCGGACGCCATCAGGTCGATAGTTGGATGGCCCCACTGCCAACTATGGATTTGAACACTCGTCTGGATAGGGACCATTCTCACAGATCCAGGGTCTGCAGATTGAGAAAGTCTGCTTGAACGCTTTCTATGCCCGCCACGTGGGCTGCGGACAGGGCCACCAGGCTCAGGAAAGAGCTCCTGATACTTCCCTGTCTGTTGACATACATCACCGCCATCGCATTGTCCAAGAACACCTGGACAGCTCGACGATGGAGACACTTCTGAAAGTGCAGCAGGGCGAGGCGGATCACCTGCAGTTCCAGACGATTGATTGACCATCTGCTCTCTGAGGCAGACCACCGACCCCCTCGCATGTGTGGCGAGAGTCACCCAATCTGAGACCCTCAGAGGTAGCCCTCGTTCAAAGGTCTATGGTCTCAACCACCAATGCATGATGCTGTGAGGTACCGCCGTCCAAGGCAGTGGCATTATCAATGGGTCTCGTTGTGGACAACAAGAGGGACTTCTACAGGGGAAGTAGCCTTGCTCTGGCCCACAGAACCACATCTATCATCACAACCATGAGTCCCAGGACCTGCTGACAGGCCGTCGGTGCCAGGATTGCCAACATGTCCTGAATGGATTGCTATATCTTCATTTTCCTGGGGTTTGGAAGGAACACCTGGTTCTTGGCAGTGTGAAACTGGACTCCCAGGTACTCCAAATCTTGCATCAGCTCAAGATGGCTCTTCTTCATGTTGATTACCAGTCGAGGCACTGCAGTAACTAAACCACTTGTTGGACTGCCTTGCGCTCCGTCAGAGAGGGAGCTCTGATCAGCCAGTCGTCCAGGTATGGATGGGCCAGGATATCCTGAGATTGAAGGTGGGCAGCCACCACCAACATGATTTTGGTGAAGGTCCTGGGCGCAGAGGCCAGATTGAACGGAAGAACTGCAAACTAGAAGTGGTGGCCCAGAACGTGGAACTGCAGGAACTTCCTGTGCCCCGGAAAGATGGGGATATGAAGGTACACTTCCGTGAGATCCAGGGATGCCAAGAATTCCCCTGGACCCACCGCTGCTACAACTGATCTCACCGTTTCCATCCTGAAACATGAACTCTCAGATCCACATTCCCTGCTTTCAGGTCCAGGATTGACCTCCAATCTTCTGAGCCTTTTTTTTGAACGATGAAGTATATTGAGTATCTCTCCTCCGGGACGGGCTCTATTGCTACCAGGTCCAGCAGCCTACGAACTGTGGCCTGTACTCATAGGGCTTTTTTGGGTCGCCCCATGGGCGTAGCCAGAAAGAAGACCAAGTTTGGTAAAACTCCAACTTGAGGCCGTCTCATAGAACCTTTAGGACCCACCGGTCTGAGGTCACCATCTGCCACTCTGTCAGGAAGGCAGAGAGGCACCTGCTGACAATAGGGAGAGGTACTAGAGGCCTGATGTCAGAACTGCTTTTTAACAGGGGCAGGTGAGCGCCTGTTTGAGGATTGTTGACGGGGAGGACTTCCAAAGCAAGGTCTGGAAGAAGCTCCAAATCTTTGACCCGAGGCACGGCGTACTGGTGGGGGCATCTGTAGGGATGAAAATTAGGATGTCTTGCAGCCGGGGCGGGGCTTAGTGCCTGGGAGGACCTTAGGCTTACGGTCCTGCACATTGGCCATGAGGTCATCCAGACACTGGTTGAACAAAAGCAGACCCTAAAAGGGCAGTCTGCTAAGAGTGGCCTTAGAGGAAGAATCCCCAGACCACTGACGAGTCCAGAGCATTTCTTCTGGTGGACACGGAATAAGCTCCTAGCTTAGCAAATACCTTCATCATGTCATATAAGGCATCTGCCAAATAATCCACTCCGGAGACCAGAAAATCCAGGTTCCGGAGGGCTACATCTGCAGTTTGGAATGACATGCTCAAGCGACAAAGGAGGAGGTCACTATTGCCCTAACTCCTGTCGCCGTAGAATCAAAGAGGCGCTTGAGGATAAAATCCACCCGCCTATCCTGAACATCCCTCAAGACTACCCCTCCATCAGAGGGTAAAGAAGTGCGCTTAGTGATCTGTGCCAGCGTCAAATCCACTTTCAGCAGAGCTAGACTTTTGGAAAATTCAGGGACCATGGGATACAGCCTCACCATGGCTATAGAACATTTGAGGGGACCCTCCGAGGACTCCCAAACTTCTGACAGAATCCTGGTCAGATCAGGATTATCCGGGAAGGAGGCGGAGAGCGAATGTTAGTCACTCATCAGTGAACATTCTGCCTGAGCCGGTTGATCTGAATTCAGGTTCAAGTCCTGTAAAGATTCAGCAATAATATCCACAAGATGCTTCATCTTAAACAGTCTGCGCATGGATGGATCATCCACAAGATCACGGGACCCACCCACATCTTGATCAGGAAGGTTAGCAACATCAGCAGATGCTGCCGAGGAACCCTGCGGAAGCAGCGGGATGGAAAGCGACACAAAAGTGATGGCAGGATCGCCTGTCTGCTCTCCAGGATCCCTGAAAGGGAACACAGATATTCTGGAATCCAGTAGCTGTGAAGAGCCCATCTGTTGTGCTGGATTCTGTCACAATCCTATCCCTAAAGTGCAGCTTTCGCCGGGGCAGGCTACTGTCAAGCCTGGTCCAGTGATCCAGAGGGCAAATCATGGGGATAGGATTGTGACCAAGCCTAAGGAAAAACCTAGCTTGCCCTTTAATTCAGTCGGGGCTGAGCTCCAGGGAGGAGAAGAGGAGAGTTGGGACAGCCCACAACAGCCCCAGAGAGAGCTCCCTTTCCCTGGCTTCTCCCAGCTGAAGGGAATGATTAAGCTCCCAAAGACAGCTAGGGGAAATCGGCAGAAAGCTCCTCCCCCTTCCAGGGCAGGTCAGATTCCCCTAGGTACTTTAGAGGCTGCTCTGAGAAGGAGGAGGGCAGTCTACTCAGGGCCAGACCTGGAAAGGATCTCTCCTGCTGAAGGTTTTCCAGAATCTCAGGACTGGGAAATGCAGGAGCCTGACACAGCCCCTTTGGCCAGCCAGTTACTCAGTGAGGAACCCATGGAGTTTGGAGAAACTTTCAGTCTGCCTGAAGAGGTGCCAATGGAAATGAGCTAAGTGGCAGGGCTGAGAGTTGTAAGATTTATAATCCTCCTGGGTTGGGGTTTACACTGTGTGAGAATGGATGTTTGATTCTTATATTCCTCTAAGGGACTCGTGCTAGCTGTGACTGCCCTGCTTGAGGGAAGCAGGAGAAAAAAAGAAAGAAAAAAAAAACGTTTTTCTTTTTGTGTTAAACTTTGAATACCTGAAGACCAGAAGTTTACTTAATTTTCTTTCTGGCTGGGGTAATTACCTGAGGGAAGTGAGGAGATAATTTGGGGAGAATCCACTTTCCATACAAGGAGGGTTAGTGGGGCCATTCGTGGCATTCTGTTATTCAGAAAAGTTTTATAGTGGATTCACTTACTCCCCTCCCCCACATCAGTTCAGTCAAACTGAGTGGGAAGAAGCCAGCTGAACTTCAGGGCTTGATTACAGCACTACCAGCAGTGCTTGCTATATTGTTGAAAGACTATTGAAGTTTAACGAACCTGCATTTTGGATGTTTATTTGAACTATATGATAACTTTACTTACCTGCATTAAGGGGATAGCTGAGCCTTGTGTTTTGGATTCAGCTATATTTTTGTTTATGGACTTTCGCTATAATTGTGGAGTCAGGACTGTGTGGGAAAACAGACTCCCTCATTCCAATTTACAATAAAGCAATTGATTTTGCTCCATGAACTCATTCCTTTTTGTATCATTTATATTTACTGAGTTATGAAGAGTGTTCCAGCGGGACTTCCTACCTAAAGGAAGCACGTCTAGGTGGCGTTCAGGTGAGCGGAGACCGGCATCACTGAAGACACAGGTACCGGCTCCGTTACAATTCTGAGTTGAAGTCGCAGGCATGGACTTTTTAAACAAGTACGCCTGATACATCATATTCACAAATTCCGTAGGAAAGAAATCCCCGGTGGCAAGAGCTGCTCTATGCGCATCTGATCTAGAGTGCTGGGAAGATTTATGGGACTTTTCCCCTGAGCTGTGCTTGTGTTTCACCGAAGCATCTTCTTTACCCTTTTAGGGTCACCGAATGCACCTTTTATGTCACCGGTAGCATTGGAGGCAAGGGGGCCTCAATGGAGAAGGGATATGCCGAATCTGCGCACACTGGCGCACATGATACATGGTTGCGAATCCACCAGTCATCTGCCGCAAACAAGGCATAAATCCATGCCATCATGTCCTGAGGAGGCCATCTGTCAGTTTTGGAGTGAAAATGAAGCTCCTAAGTACAAAAAATATACTTTTGTAAAGTTTAAAGAAAATCCAAGATGGCCACTGCGGGTGCCGATTTTGCCCTATAATGGTCCGGGAAAAACAGCAATTTTGCATTTTTACAGGTGTGTGTGTGTGTGTGTGTGGGGGGGGGGGGTTAGGGCATGCAGGGAAACCACCCAAAAAACCCCTTTTAGGACCCCCCAATCTCCAAACCAGCGTGCTTACAGCTACTCACAGTGGCACGTGTTACAATAGAAAGAATGACAGGCAAGCTCAAACACAGTGTGCTAGGAGATCAGTACCTCAGGAAGCTGAGAAAACTGGATTTCAAGTTTTCTGACTGCCTCACTTGCCCGGTTACTCCCATCAGTGTCAACCAGGACCTCCAGAATAATCAGGGAAGGTACGCAGTTTGGTCCCGATCCCGGGTGTGCCTCCACGGAACCGTGCAGCCTATGCTCTAACCCTTAGTGGACAAACCTGGGGTAAGTCAGTGCCCGATCCCAGATCTGACTTGAAGGCTGTCCGGGGAGCTTACTGCAGTGGCAGGTAACCCTCCAGATGAAGACTTTTTTCAAAAAAAAAATCTGCGATCTCCCGCCGAAAGGATGTCCCCGCAGTGTGAATCCGCAGCACCAGGGCAAGACCTGCATCAAATATGAAATTAATACATTAGAATTTAGGAAAATAAAACCCGAGCAGAAGAGATGAGCTCCTACAGTTTGGCTGTAGGAAACAAAACTGGACTTCAGGGAATATGTCACAGGAGATGGACCCAGTGGGAGGGGCTCGAGTTTGTTATTTGAGGAGTTTGTTATTTGAGAATCCTACAGATTTTGGCTGCCTGAGATGCACAACACCCTACCGTTCAGACTACAGAGGGATTGTACAAGAATACTGATTGTCTACATGATTACCCACATTTGAAATTGTATGGTTTTAATAAACCTTTTGGCTCATCCAGATACTGCAGGCGTTTCTCACTTCTGCTTTGTTTCCTGGTGGTTCCTGTGGGATCCTCTTTTTTTGTGATTGAAGAACTGGTTCCCCATTCCAGCTCTCAGTTGGTACAATTGCAGAAGCTGTGTAGGCTCTGTTAGATGCATTTCATTCCATATCACTACAGGTAGTGGCTAGGTTAGCCAGAGACCCTCTTCCTTTCTCAGTAGATTGGCATCGGTTTATTTATTCAATTTTCTATACCGTTCTCCCAGGGGAGCTCAGAACGGTTTACATGCATTTATTCAGGTACTCAAGCATGCCTAGTCCCCTTGTAACTTCATGGAACCAGGACCAAGACAAGAAACTCCCATGGAGCTTGGCATTTATATTACTCCAGTTTCCTTCCAAAGGAGTGTCTCCTCTTACCACTGTCAGGTAGGAGAGCCATACCTTTGTCTAGAATGTATAGTGTAAGAAAAAAAGTCAAAACTCAATTATTCTTGGAAATCTCTACATAGGCTCACAATTGCAACTTTCAACAGAGCAACTTTCAACACAAGCAATTATTACAGCCTCAGCAGATAAAAGGACACCTGTAAGAGAGAGAGAAAATAAATAGAAATATTATTATGATAGATATGCAGAGCCAGTTAGCATCAGCTAAAATGGAATCTGGAATCCTGCTAAACTGGCTCAACAGTATGTGACCTCAAAATTGCATCTGCTTCAGACTGGTAATACAGGATGAACAGAAGACAACCACAGAGCAATAATAGTCCCGAGCCAAGAAATGATTTTAATAATTGAAAATACAGAGATGCCTTATACAGATAGTAGCTATAGTTTCAGGGGATTATCTTGAACAGTGGTAGGGTTCTTCTGATCTCTGTTCAGGCAGGTCTAGGGACCCCCCTAAACTCCATCACATAAAGGTGAATTCTGTATGTGTATTTGAAAAAATGTACATCACACTATCTAAACATTCTAGGCGGGTTCCAAAGAAAATATACATAATATGAGAGCTGATTGAAAAGTAATGAGACTGCCTCTGTTTTTCTTTCTAAGAAATATCTACAAAAACAAAAATGTTTATGGTTGCTGGGATGTCTTTCTGGAATAACTTCACTGGCCAAATCAGATGTGTGGAACACTCCATTTATAAAAAAACTGCTTGAGATCAAGCTGTTCGTGGATGCTTATGATATGATATGATAATTCTCCAGAGACAGGCAGGGGATATGCAGTCCCAGTTGATGGTGAAGTCTCTGACTGAGCCTAATGATGTCGGTACTCTCCCCTAGCTATAGTAAGCTTTTGAGCTTACTGAGCATGTACAGGATTGCCCTACTACTTGAGCCTGTCAGTTTTTTTCTGAACCGTTCCTGTACAGTCACGGCTCTCCCCTTTCTCAGAGAAAAATATTAATATGAAAAAGAAAAAGTAGTTTTTAGTCAAGAAAGCCTTGGCTTTATAGCCCTTTGGGCAGTAATATAAAAAAAAAAAAAAGAGACAGAACGAAAACCTAACAAGCCATTCTTCAGAACAAGCGCGGGTCTGTTGCCCTTACAGACTTGCCAGTCCCGCTTTCTCACATAGCGGACACTAAGACCGCAGAGACTTTGGCAGTTACGATGTCCATGTCTCCAATGTTGCTACAAACTGGCATGGAGAAAATGCCGGCAAAGAAACAGCTGATTTTTATGGCTCCCTCCTCTCAGGGCCGTGCTTTGGTCTGGCGGGGGAGGGCAGAGTACATCTGCCAACGCTGACAAAAAAGTTTCAGCACCGGCGAGGCAACAGAAAATTCCTTTGGCTCATTCCCCTCAGGGCTCTGATTTGGTCCAGCGGGGGAGGGAAGTGCCGTTCCACCTCAAATGGCTGCACCCCAGCATTGGCGGCAAACAATAATATGAGGCAGCTCCAGGATCTCCCTGGAGTACCAAAGTAAGTGTTGGGACTGTGGGTGCTTTCAGCAGCTAATAGGAAAGCCACACTGGGATAGTGGTTCCTATGCAGGGACTCTGCAGGCCGCGTTCTTCTTCTTCAAGTTTTTCAAGTTTCAAGTTTATTAAAATATTTTTTTGACCGCTTAATCTAATTTCTAAGCGGTTAACATAATAAAATTACATGAAAACAAGTTATACAGTTACATTGAGACGTATATTAAAACAGGGAAAACGGGTTACTTACACAGACATACGGCAACATAAAGGGCAGATGGGGAAGAACTACAATTGATATAGAATAGGCAAAACATAAATGGGTAAAACAATAGGTTAGGTAAAAATTATTAAAAAAGATTAAAATTTGATTATAGACTTAGCCCTTAAAAAGGCATTTTAACAAAAAGCATCTTGTTCTCTCCCCTCAGGGCCCTATTTTGACTCCACAAGGGGAGGGAAACCTATCGCTGCTGTCACAGCAAGTTAAAAAAAAAAAAAAAAAGAGGGAAATCTACATATTATTAATACTTATAATATGATAATTACTAACTAAGTACCCAGAAGCTCCTGCCACTGAATTGCTTTTTTATTTTCATTTCGGTAGCATGTTAGACACGGAGTTGTAATTCATGAGTAGCAGCGGTTCTCTCTCTCTCTCTTTTTTTTATCTCACTGGGGAGACGCCACTGAAGAAGCTGGTGGGTTCTAAATGTGGATGGAAATTTTTTTTTAAAAACCCCAAAGTACTAATAATAATTATTTACAAGTCTTGACTAAGTAACCACCCTCCTACACCCAGTTGCGCTGATGGTGGCGGAGAGCTTGTGGTGGGCTATGTCTCCAGTTTCAGAACTGCTGCCCTCCCCCTTGGATATGGAGAAATCTGACAGCAAACTAGTATCCTGCAGTATGGGGGGACTGGCAGATACTGGCACCTGGACATTCTGCTCCCTCCTCTCAAGGTCCTGTTTCGGCCTGCCAGAGGAGGTGAATTATCCACAATGACCTTGATTCAGCAAAGGTAGTCTTGGTTTTGTGGTCCTCCTCCAAATCAAATAGGTATTGCCTCGATCTACATCCTTGTCACAACCCTCATCAATGTGACTACCTCCCCCTACTCAGGACTGACAGTAGGTACTGCAGGGGAAGCTCAAATCAGCTCTTCAGCTCCTTCCACCCTACCTTCCGTGGTTCCGGTGGCATAGGAGGTGCAGTACCACAGTTCAGGAAAAGCCAGGTCACAGTACACAACACACATAACCTGATGTATTTACTAGTACTCTTCAGAGTCCAGATCCTGCACTTCCTTGGTGCTTTTTATCTTGCCATTTTCGAAACAGCATTAGCTTGCAGTATTCTCTCTCAAAGCAAATGCAATATGTTGCTGTTCAATATATAATGAATACACTTCCCTATCTTTACTCCAATCTTTTTCAGAGTGGTGATGGATAGCAGTGCCTCAGTACATAGAACCCCCCCCCCAAACCCCAGCTATGTTTTCTCTTTACCACAGCTTAGCCCATACCTCAAGAATAGGACATGGCTACTGGATAGCTTCACTTTCTTTAGTTGCTCTATTCAGTTGGACACAGGGGTTGTTTCTCTCAAACTTCTTTTCAATGGCATACACTTTCTGTACTTTCTTCGATGTGGTTTACTCTTTTGGCAGAACATGCCTCTGACATTCTGAATTAATTTCAATTTGATCAACTTGCAATGTACTACATTAGCTTTCATCTCTTCTATTTACTACCCCAGTCTAAGCCCTCAGTACTTTGGAGGTTTTTCCACACTTTGTCACCTGCCGGGGCCTCTGTAAGATTAAGGAGGACCGCCAATAGGGGGTAGCACAAAGGGGGAGACCTCACTGGTGCCTCAATATCCTAGTCTTCGCTCAAATAAAGTACAGCGAGCCTAGTTGAATCAAAAATAATGTGTCAGGTTTACTTTATCGCCTAACACATAATCATTAGAAAACTCAAAATACAGATAAGGAATCATTAAAGTCCAAGTTTCCCTGTTCAAAAAAAACCCACAAATAAAAGACTTTTGTCTTACACTCAGTTCTGTGCAAGCAGTGCAGGGCTGCTATCAGGTAAATTCACAGTCCCGGTTTTACTGCTCTCCCTGCATGGAAACACAGTCTCTGAAGAAACACATCAAAATTAGTCCCATAGGAAGTCCTTAAGAATTGCGC
Source organism: Geotrypetes seraphini (assembly GCF_902459505.1). Taxonomy (NCBI): domain Eukaryota; kingdom Metazoa; phylum Chordata; class Amphibia; order Gymnophiona; family Dermophiidae; genus Geotrypetes; species Geotrypetes seraphini. Next base: position 372,469,006 of record NC_047084.1, read on the forward strand.
TTGCACCCTGGACTTTCAATTCAAGACAATCCGGTTTCTTCACCAGGTATTTACAGGTTCTATCATCAAGTAAACTTAAAACATGCAAAGCAAAAAAAAAACTCTAGCCTCACTGCAGGCTCTTGTTCTTTCAGCACTAATTAGCTTACAGTCTTTCCACTGCTGGGCCACAGAATTGTTGGATCCCCTTTCAATATCTAGCTTCAATAAGCTCCCTCTGAAACCCAACCCTTGGTTCTTCGGGGTTCCTACCCCAATTCTGTAAGTCCTTAGAACTTAGGTGGCTTAATTGGGAAACTGTTTCACAAGCCAGCAAACCTTCTCCAGTTCCTCTGAGCTTCTGCACAGCTGTAGTGTAGTGAGTTAATCAGGCTGCTGCAGCACTGCTCTGGGCTTGTCTTTACTCCAACAAAACAATCAAAAATAGCTTTCCATTAATCTTTTCCCTTATTATTCTTATGCAGCTCCGTACCTGCCACCCTTAGTGGAAAGCTGCCAAGCCTACATCCATGGCTTCCTCCGTATCGGTCTCAGGCATGCCCCATTCATCCAGTTCCATGTTTTCCACCATACCCAGCTGCTCGGCTGGCTCTTGAGGCAGGGAATCCTCGCACTCCATAGGTTCTGGAGCGGGGTCTGCCAGCTCCTGGTGTGCTTTTTCCTGTAATGCTCGGGAGAGCTGCTTAAGAGGCTTTTGGCCACGCCCTGCACTCAGTGTGTGTGTGTCTAGCTTGCGTGCTCTTGGGCTCCCCTCCAGGTTGCCGGGCAGAATACTACTGGGAACCTGGTTTAACCTCCTGGTGTGACTCAGGCTTTTCTTGGGTCGTGGAGCTAACTTATACTCTGGGCATTGCTCCAGCTCAGAAGGCTCAGGACAGGCAGCACGGTTTTCAGGATCTTCATCCTGATCGTCCTTAGGCAGACTCTGGTCTCTAATACAGGATTGAGACCGGGGTTTCACTTTGCCATGACCGTCGCGCAGGGCGGAAATGTCACAACTTATGTATACATATATTTTCATAGCTAATTTTTTCTGTTTTTACATTGGTACGCTAGATTAGAGCACTTGCACCCTTGTTTCAGATCCAGTTTCTATTACATGCTGCACTTCAACGGATTCTCATTGGTCACTGTGGTTGCTCACATCCCCAGAGTTACCTTGGCGTTCCTTTCCCTCATTCAATCCTAGTGGGCTATCCATGCTTTTCACCAGTCGATCTCTCTTACAGGGCCAGAAGATGCTATCTTTCCTGCCACCAATTTATTCGAGAAACCATCTACATTTCATTCCCTCTTAGATCAACTGTGAGACAGCTACCTTCTCTTCACTTCACATTTTTACATCCCTTCATTGTTAAATGAAGACCCATGCTGAACTCTCAAACCTCAGACACTGCCAAGGGACAGTCTGAATACCTTCAGAATACTCAAATATAAAAAACCCCCCAAAAAACAAACGAGTGGTTATCTAACATACACTCAAGAAAAAAAAATTCAGTTTCACATGGTATAAACTCACCTAGCCTCCTCTGCACAACTACGTCCCTTGTAGTCTACAAAATTTACTACAGGCTGTGCAGTTCTCTTTATATATATATATATCTATATCTTTAGCAATGAAGCGCATTAAGGATAACAGCTACTTTTGCACAACGTACTATCTTGAACAATACTACAGCTGAGAACATAAGTTTCACCAGACTTCTGCCATTTTAAACCAGCACGTATTCTTATAAGCTTCTCAGAAACTGCTAAGCTAACCTCATACCAGCTGGTTCTGAGCTCATATTTAAGAGCATTGGCACTGCTCCATTTCCATGATGATTAGCTGATAAACTACTTTAGTAACAGAGCCAGTTCCAAACAATTTTTCTACACTGCCTATCTAATCTGATATTCTAAGAACATCCAGTGCTAAAAAAAAATAAAAAAATAAAAATTTGCTTGCGGAACCTTCAGGATTCTGCTATTTCCCTTATTTAAAAAAAATTCTGTACCGCCAAAAATCTCAGAGGTTTCCAAAGTTACATATATAAAAACAAAATTACACATGCGTATGTGTAATTTTGTTTTTCTATATATAACTTTGGAAACCTCTGAGATTTTTGGCGGTACAGAATTTTTTTAAAATAAATAAAAAAATTAACAGATGTGGCAACACTGTGCTGATTCTTGTGAAGCTCATACATTGAACCTGCAGTTGGACTGCCAAAGTGCTCATTGTTGGGTCACAGCGAGAGGAAAAACTACATATATTTTAACATGGCAGATGTGTCTATGAGAGTACACAGCATGGCTAATTGTTTCATCACCGTATACTTGCTGTAACATTTCAATAGTTTCATTACAGCTCTTTCCAAGTTTAACACAAAATTCAATCGCATACCTCTGGTGTACTCTCACAGACATAGCGTCCTCATCTGCTATGATGAAATGTGACCCAATAATGATGGCTACAGCAGTCCAACTGCAGGTTCAGAAATATTGATGTATGAGCTTCAAAAGAACCAGCACAGCATTGCCACATTTACTTCTTGGAAAGAAAAACAAATGCAGTCTCATTACTTTTCAATCAGCAATAAAACAAACAGACTAGCTAGGCCATAAGGTCTTTATCAGCCTTCATTTTTCTATGTTTCTATAAGACATTTATAAAAACCTCGTAAAAGGACTAATTTATTTATCCGGTTGTTCCTACAAAATATCACCATTCCTTCTGGAAAAAATAAAGAGATGTCCTAGTCAAGATGTTCATAATTAACTGCATATTTTACAATACATATTTAAATCATACTTTGCCCATGGTCTGCCGAAAATCTATCCTGAGAAAGCCTACTGTACAGTTACACACTGGTTTGCACTGCGAGCACTTTTTAAGAGCCCATTTATGCATATACTGTATTTTTTTGCACTATCAGACGCACCTGAACATAAGACACACCTAGGTTTAGAGGAGGAAAACAAGAAAAAAAAATACTCTGAACCAAATGGTGTACTAATATATTTAATAAAATATAGCAGAATAATATTTCAACCATGTAAAGACAACAGCAGTATTAAGAATCATCATCACTGTCATTGACAAATGAGGAGAGACTTTAAGGTTCAAGCACTCTTCTAGTTTTCTAGGCTCTACACTCAGCTCCCCTCCCTACCAGTCTCTGAACCCGACCCCCCTCACTCTCTGCCACACTCTACACCCAACCCCACACTCCTTGCCAGGCTCTATACCCTGTTCCAGCTCCCTGCCCTGAACCCTGTTCCCCCTCTGGTGGTCTTGTGGTAGGCCAAGACAGGAGAGATCCGTACCAGCTGACTAACAATTCCCCCCCCCACACCAGACCTTTTTAAATCCTGGTGGTCCAGCAATGTATCGGCAGGAGAAAGCTTTCCGCGCTCCTTCCCCGCACTGAGCTCTTTCCTCACAGGACGGCTGCCTCAGATCTCGCGGCTAGTGTGCACAAGGCAGGAGTGAGCTTTTTGTGATCCAGTCAGGGCCTGCACCGCTCCCTGAATGGCTGCCGTCAGTTCTCGCCAGTTAAGTATGTCACAAACATAACTGGCCCTATTCTATATCTGCCCACCTAACTTTGAGCATCATTTATAGAATTTGTGGGATAATACACTTAGCTTGAAAATCTGTTGAAAATAACCTAATCATTTATCTTGAAGCATCATCAAATGCGGCCTGATGAAGGTCTTTGTTTCAGTAACACAATACTGCTTCAGAGGCATATAGAAATGCTTACTAGCAAGTACATAGAAACAGAGTATGATGGCAGAAAAGGGCTGACGGCCCAACAAGTCTGCCCACTCGAATAACCCGCCCCCCTAAGCACTTCCTCGAAGTGAACTCACATGTTTATCCCATTTATTGTTAAAATCGAGCACGTTGCTGGCCTCTACTACCTGAAGTGGAAGATTATTCCAATGATCAACCACCCTTTCGGTGAAGAAATACTTCCTAATGTCCCCATGAAATCTCCCACCCCTGATTTTTAGCGGATGCCCTCTTGTCGCCGTAGGTCCTGTAAGGAAAAAGATGTCTTCTCCCATCTCCATACGGCCAGTAACATATTTGAACGTCTCTATCATGTCTCCCCTCTCTCTGCGTTCCTCAAGAGAGTATAACTGCAACCTACCTAGACGTTCTTCATATGAGAGATCCTTGAGTCCTGAGACCATCCTAGTGGCCAATCTCTGAACCGACTCTATTCTCAGCACATCCTTTTGATAATGTGGCCTCCAAAATTGAACACAGTATTCCAGATGCAGTCTCACCATGGACCTGTAAAGCGGCATCACCACTTCGGGCTTTCGGCTGACGAAACTTCTCCGGATGCAACCCAACATTTGTCTAGCCTTGGATGAAGCTTTCTCCACTTGATTGGAAGCCTTCATATCTTCACTAATGATTACTCCCAGGTCCCGTTCTGTAACAGTTCTAGTTAAGGTCTCACCGTTCAGAGTGTAGGTTCTGCAAGGGTTTCCGCTACCAAGGTGCATAACTTTACACTTCTTGGCATTAAAGCTCAGCTGCCAAATAGCAGACCATTTCTCCAGTAAAAGTAGGTCCTGTGTCATACTGTCGGGTACGATACCTCCGCCCACTACATTACATAATTTAGCGTCATCGGCAAATAATGCAATTTTACCCTGAAGTCCCTGAGGCAAATCCCATACGAAGATATTAAATAAGATTGGACCCAGGACCGAGCCCTGCGGTACTCCACTGAACACCTCTGACGTTTCGGAGGGAGTGACGTTTACCACCACCCTTTGAAGTCTGCCACTGAGCCAGTCTTTACCCCATGCAGTTAATGTTTCTCCTAGTCCCAGCAAGCTCATCTTGTTCAGTAATCTAAGTGTGGGACACTATCAAAAGCTTTACTGAAGTCCAGATACACCACATCCAGGGACTTACCCTTATCTAGTTTTTTTGTTACCCAGTCAAAGAAGCTGATTAGATTGGATTGACAGGACCTTCCCTTTGTAAATCCATGCTGGTGGGGATCCCTCAGCCTCCCATCGTCCAGAACCATATCTAATTTGTGTTTAATCAACATTTCCATAAGTTTAAGCACTATTGATGTAAGACTTACCGGCCTATAATTTGCAGTCTCTGACTTGCATCCCTTTTTGTGAAGCGGAATGAAACTAAGAGAGAGCTTCAAGTTTACCCTTCTTTATACCATACTTATGTTCAATCATTCATGTCTTCAACTAGCACATAGTTTTTCCTGGGTATAATTTGGCAGAAGAACAAATTACTGTACAAACCACAAAAGTTGAAGTACAAGTTGTATCATGTTTCAGCTGGAAATGCCTTCCAGTTTGTGGATTTACAAAAGGCAGGCAGCAAAAAAGAGTTGGGAAAAAATCAAGAAAACAAAGCAGCATGGTAAAAAAATATTTAACAATGCATAACTTAATTGCTGATACAAGGGTCACCTGCCCACTACAGTCACGTTTTGGTTGTGACTGCATCAGGGGCATATGATGCTACCTTGATTTGGAATCTCAAATTTAATTGACAAAATTTCAAACATCCAGCAATAAAATTTAATCAGTTCCTTTCTGCAGCTCCAAAACTCTGTTCAGAAAATGGGCATCCTTTTATAGTTCATGCAGCATTTGCTCAATAGGATTTTGGAACTGCAGAACATCATATGCTCCTGGAGCAGGCAGAAGCCATAATATGGCCATGTAAGGCAGGTGACTCTTGTACTAGCAAATGAATATACATTATTATTATTATTACAAAGTATAAGAAGAAATCTACAACAATCAGAAGAATGATCTATGGTTTGATAGCTAAAAATTAATCTGAAGAAGTGCAGAGTGATGCACTTGGGTTGCAGAAATCTAAAGGAAATTGGAGGAGAGAGATCTTGGGGTGGTTGCATGCACAGAGTGAATGGTTAAAATGTTGGCATAATCAGCGCCCACTATCTCCTGGCACTTCTGCACCAACAATCCAAACAAGGTGGCGTTGGTACTTATGATGACTGGGATTGTGGCCCTTCCTTTTGCTTCAGGGCACACAAGTACCATCACTGGTACAATCTTTTGAAATCCTGAGACCTTCTCAAGGTACTTGACTTCCACTATCGGATAGCCTCAGTGTAGATAGTCCCAATATAGACAAGCCCCTATAGGATGTTGAAGTAGATACCTTGGTATGCTTCATACTAATAGTCAAAGATGTTAATCCGGGACCCACTCTCTAGCAGCCCTTTCATTTGGTATTGAAAGCCACAGGTGCTGATCCAATTAATCATTTTAGTATAGGCGAGGACCGGAAGGGAAATGGCCTGATTCACATAGAAAACTGATACCACCTTGGGGAGAAAGTAAGGAACCATCTGAAGCATCACCTTTTCCTTAAAGAACATCCAGAAATGTTCCCAACATGGAAGCACCTGCAATTCAGAGATGCAATGGGCAGAAGACAAAGCCCTGAGAAAGACTATCTGCAAGGTGAGATCCTTCAATAAACCACCAGATAAGGGCTCAAAAGGGGCTACCACAAATATTGAGAAGATCACACCAAGGACCCAAGGCGAAACAGAGGAACAAATAAGATGGACCCCTGAAGGGAACAGACAACATCCAGAAGGGAAGCTAGAGGATGACCGCAGAAAAACTCCCAAAAGTAGGACAAGGTTGCTAGCTATATTTTCAGATAAGACAAGGACAAGTCCTTGTCCAAACTACTGTGCAAAAAATCCAGAATGGTTGGCAACAAAGCCTTTAGAGGAGAGCACACTAGCTCTCAAAAATGCGCCAAACTTGCACATAAGCAAGCGATGTTGACCTCTTCTTAGTCACTTGTGCCGTTTTAAGAACCAAGCCATAACTGAGAATCATGCCAGATCCTCCATCCGCACTAGACCCTGAGTTAACAGATTCCCCCAAACAAGCAGTTGCACTAGTAGTCGCATGAGATTACTGTACTATGGTCTGCATGGCCAATCTGGAGCCACCAATACCACAAGACTGGCATGCAGCTTGACTTGCTGGATGACTGCACAACAGAGGCCATGAAGGCCAAGCCTGAACAAGTGTACCCAGTCCTACCACCTGACAGTCTTTCTGTCTGCTGAAGAATAGACTCAAGGCAATATATTACACAAGCACTTCGCCAACTGCTTACATGGCGAAGTGCAGAGACTAGGCTCCACTGAAACTTTGAAACTGAGTTCCATGCAGCCCACAACAGAAACCATGTTTACCATATGCCAATAAGGTGGACCTAGCATGCGAGGCTAAAGCTGGTGACTTCAAGGTCATAATCTCGGATGAATCCAGGCAGAACCAGTAGGTCTGGCCGAGCCCATGATGTTAAACTTGGATGAATTAAATCTGAAGCTATGCTGAGAAGACACTTAACAGAACCTATTTTGTTAAGTTCAGCTAATAGGCCCACATGAGTTGAGCCAGAGAAGATGGCAAAACTAGCTGAAGCCATGAGACTAAACTCTTGAGCCCATGAAAGCCATGAGAAATGAAAATAAAACAGTGGAGCAAGAGAATGGGAGCAGCTCAGGAGAACAAGTGATGAAACCTTCTGTCCAATGTGTGGTGGCGGCCAAGAAAGCAAACAAGATGCTAGGAATTATTAAAAAAGGGATGGTTAACAAGACTAAGAATATTAAAATGCCTCTATCGCTCCTTGGTGGACCTCATCTGGAGTATTGCATTCAATTCTGATCTCCTTATCTCAAGAAAGATATAGCGGCACTAGAAAAGGTTCAAAAAGAGCAACCAAGATGATAAACAGGATGAAACTCCTCTTGTATGAGGAAAAACTAAAAAGGTTAGGGCTCTTCAGCTTGGAAAAGAGACAGCTGAGGGGAGATATGATTGAAGTCTACAAAATCCTGAGTCAAAGTTTAGGGGACAAACGAAGTTACAGGGAACTACTTTTAAAACCAATAGAAGGAAATCTTTTTTCAGAGAATAGTTAACACCTGGAACGCATTGCCAGAGGTTGTGGTAAGAGCGGATAGCGTAGCTGGTTTTAAGAAAGGTTTAGACAATTTCCTGAAGGAAAAGTCCAAAGTCTGTTATTGAGACAGACATGGGGGAAGCCACTACTTGCCCTGGATTGGTCGCATGGAATATTGCTACTCTTTGGGTGTTTGTTAGGTACTGGTGATCTGGATTGGCTACCGTGAGGATGGGCTACTGGGCTTGATGGACCATTGGTCTGACCAAGTAAAGCCATTCTTATGTTACTCAATTTCTTTATTGCATCAATTAAGACTCGACATGTACTGTACCTGTTTCAGCCACAATGGCCTGCTTCAGGAGTGAGGCAGAGGCACTGGGAACTGAACTTCCTGCAGAGTATTCTCTGCCTTCCCTGAAGCTGTTGCCTCCCTGTGTGCATAATACCCATCTGTGCTGGTCTACAGTGATGCTATGGAAACTAAGATTTTTGCTGTTCTTAGCAATGGCCATGATGGCTTTATTCAGCATTAACTGGTATGTTCCTCTTTTAATGCCATGATGTTATTAGAGTCAAGATGATCATCTATTGCAGCGCATAGCTTAGAGACCACAAGTAGACAAGTTATAGTCTGCAATTTTTGGGAATGTTACTTGGTTGTCTGCTTATTGCCACTGGGGCCACAGCTCACAGTTCTCTGCATGACTCTTTTGTAAGGTGCAAACAAACTCACATAAGACACCCTGGATTAGGATAATTATACAGCAGAGTCTCACTTATCTGACAATCTGGATCATCTGACATACCTAGGTGATGCCACAGCATTGTTAATTAGATGCATGTGGGTCTCTCTTTCCTGATGTTGCATTTAATTAAAATGGGGTTAAAGACATAAAAAAGGAACTGTAGGCGGAGAAGGGATGAAGGACAGGGAAGGAGCTGGAGCTCTTGAAGGGATGAGAAACAGAAGAAAGTAGATGAGGCTGGGGGGTGGGAAAGAGTGCAAAAGTAGAGAATGGGGCAGGGACAAACTTTGTCATGCCATTCTCTAAAAACTTGAGACTATGAGCATCAATATGTAAAAACTTAACATATCTTAGACAATTTGCAACTGAATTCAATGATTTAAAAAAATGCAGAAGCTGCTTTTGGATTTCAATGAACTACTGTTAAATGACATCATTTGTGTCTTGATTGCCATCTGCAACTACTTCGATCATTTGCCCAGTTGCTCAAGGATCTTTTTGTTACTGCAACAGATTCATCCATCATTGCTGCCATCAAGGAACATTTCTAACATGTAATAGATACTTATTTTCCTATTCATCCACTACACAGTTTAGGTTCTCTTCTACACCCATGACTGAAAGACAATCCAATTACCTTCTCAGATAATATAACATAGGCAATTGAATCTTTGGGAAGGTTGTACCAAAACCAGATAGAAATGGAAGGCTCTATTTGTGATTTATAAACAGTTGTACAGAATATTGTCCCTTTTTATATTTTAATAAAGAAAGATTAGATTTTTACCTCGATAATCTTCTATCTTCTAGATGTGTCTAGTTGTCCTGAAAACTAGGGTCATCCATCTGAACCCATAAGTTGTTCGCAAAAGGATGTCACACATCTTTCAACTCTGCCTCATTCCCAGTAGGTGCACTCTTGCCCCCTCAGATTATATGAAAGCAGTCAAGAACTACTGTAATAGGAGACATCACAGGAAGGAGGGAACAGGGAACCTCCCCCCCCCCCCAACAATACACTTCTGTTATGATCTGTAATAACTATAACAAATAATGTTAATAAAGTCAATAACAAAAACTAGTACTTAGTGATGTCAAGATGCGAAGGGAAGAACGTGGTCAGAGCAAAGGAGCTGCTCATAACTGAGCACTATGAAGTGGAGGCCCGCGTGTATTCCAATTTTAATTCTCACAATGAATCCACAATAATGCCCGAGAGAAAGGCAGCCTTAAATAGGAGCCTTACATCTGGTCAAGGGCGACCACCACCCCCTGACTGCTGGTCTCATGTTGAGAACCGGACTCTGCCAGTGAGGATGTAGCTCCCTAGAACAACAGTGGCCTAGAATCAGACCTCTAATCATCTCCAACTGATCTCTGACTGGATATCCTGGTCCTGTGTTGGGTTTGTTTCTGATCGGGGAGCAACCTGAGGGAACATCACTATATCAGCAACCACTGACATCAGTGGACCTCAACAATTTAAAAAGGCATTCCACATCAGGCTCATGAAATCCATGGTAAAGCCCTGTACTGGCAGCCCAAAAGACCCTTGTAGAGGCCTGACATGCCTGCTTTTCGTCAATTCTCCTTTGGAAGTCTCTGGAAAGGACCTTTTCCTGTTAAAACAAATCTCCTATGGATCCTCCATTCCTAGAGGACTCGGAGGAGACTGAGCCTGTGGCTCCTTGCCCCCCCCCCTTGCAGGCACCCTGGCATGCAAAATACGGACACTTCTTGGCTGACAATCTAGCACAAACTTGGCATGATATAGGGGTAGAATGGCCTGAGGGGTCAATCCTTGTCAATTTTAAGCAAAATTGAGGAATTTTGAGGCAGATAAAGGCTTTAGGAAAATAAAAAATTGGGAAATCCAAGATGGCTGCCACAAACAACCCAGAGAAGAAATATTAAAAGACAAAACACCTCAAAAATGGATTCTAGAGATAGGAGACCCTATCCCTGACCCCAGGAACCTGCAAAACTCCAGAATTCATAACCCTCCACCCGATCTTCTCCATAGGCTGCAATAGCCTTACTCATTGTTCCATGCGGTGCTTGCCTGTTTCAGCTCAGATCTGCATCTGGAAAACTGGAAAAGACCTTTGCCTCAAATTTTCTCCACAAAATGTGATCTTCAAGCTACCAGTTGAACCGATGTTAGACTGAGTCTTAACTTCTTCAACTCTTTGTGTTGTGATGGGGGGATGACCACATAACCGGCCCTCAATTAAGTCCTGACGAACTGGAAAAGAGCCACTTGTGTTCAAGCTCCTGATGAATCAGGGATGTGAGCTAGCTATACAGGGAATGGATCCTGAGCTCCAAAAATATTAAAGCTGGCTAGCTAGACAGATATTTGCAAGGGTTGATCCTGCTGGCAGCATACTTCTGCCTTGTGAGTCTGCGATCTATTCCAGGCAGAGGTCCCAAACTAGAGGGAACTCTGGGCACCAAGCCTCAAACTTTGGATATGAATTAAAACAACCATAAATAATAATAATAATAGAAATAAAAAAAACAAAATGTAGAGCAGAAAAGAAAAACACCTTCTCAACTTGAAGAAAAACTTAGGGGGCAGGAGTGAGCCCACTGGGAATGAGGTGGAGTTGAATGATGTATTATGTGATGTATGACATCCTTCTGCAAACAACTTGCGGGTTGAGATAAATAACCCTGGTGTTCAGGACTATTAGACATTGCACTAGAAAAATATTTAAATATAAAATCATAAGTGTTTGAGGCTTTTGCAAATGAGGACAGAGTCTTCAGGGATGGGGACAAAGATGGAGCCTGCAAGAATGGGGACAAACTTTGTCCCTGTGTCGTTCTCTATGCAAAAGTAGAAATACAGAACTAGGTGGATGAAAAACAAGGTGTCTAAGAAGTTGCGGAATGGAAGGATTAGGAAGATAAGAATAGGAAATGGGAAGCTGTTTACTGCACTGTTTTATATTCAGTGTTGAATACCGTATATATATTAAGTTAAATGCCAGGGACTATCTGCCTAGCTCATTTCAAAAGTGGCCCAATGAGGAAGTACAAAAGCAGAAACTGTATCAAGATCTATAATATAAATGAGTGGAGTAGAGACAGCCCCAAGATGTCACAATGGTAAGTGGAAAGCTGTTGCTCCCTAGCTTTGGTGCAGAGCCTCTGGAGTCGAGAGCCTGACCTGTTTGGGATGGGGAAAAGGAGAGCGAAAGTTTGTGCGTCTCCCCCGGCATCTTCTTCCACTCCTGCGATGAAGCAGGTTGCCTCGATAGCTTTCGAGCCACAGCGAGACAGAATCCCCCCTCTTTTCAGGCAGCAGTGTCGAAAAGGCATCTTTGAGCCCTGTTCAATGTGCGGCTCCCCCTCAGCCAGGAACTGGTGTGTCCATGAGTCAGAGCAGATCTGAGACTGCTTTGCAAGTAAGGGGGGGCTGACGATGGAATTAGCGAACCTAACTCAAGAGCAAGATTCTACCACTCAAGCGGCCTCAAAAATAATGGGGCAAGGAACTGTGAGTAATTTGCTGCGAGTTAAGGGCTGACCAATTCCTGATATCAAACATAGGGTTATAACAAAACCAGCCATAGAGACTCTGGAGTTGCTATGGGAGGCCATTAGTGACATGCATCACTTGGTGCTAAGTAAAATGAAGCAAAACACTGGTGATTTAAAAGATATTTCAGAAGCGGTTCTTCTTTAGGTACAAGTGTCTGATCAATGTTCCCTCCCTCTTGTTTAGCAGCACCTCTTCCTCTACCCATGTCCAGCAGTACCCCTTCTCCATTCCCCATGTCCCTCTCCTCTCCCTAGCGGCAGCTCACTGTGCGCTTTTAACTTCCCCACACAGCTGCTGCTAGCATTAGTTCAGCCGCGGTTCCGTCAGGCAGCCTCGGGGCCTATGCTAGGCTGGCCTGCCTCTGATGAAGCAACTTCCTTTTTCGTCGGAGGCGGGCCAGCCTAGCAAAGGCCCCAGGCTGTCTGAAGAAATTGCTAACGCTAGCAGCGGCTGTGTAGGGAAGTTAAAAGCACACAGTGAGCTGCCGCAGCTGTTCTGGAGGGGGGAGGGAGGCTGGGGAGAGATGAGGAAGGCAGGAGATATGTGATAGTAGAGGGAAGGGAGACATACAGTGCCGGTGCCATGTATACGTCTCGGCAGAAGCAAGTTGAGAGACATACAGCGCTGGTGCTGCATACCGCGTGTTGAGAAACACTGTCCTAAACAGCTGGAAATTTTTCTGAGAGTTAGAGAGGATGTTAATGTTATAATGTAATCTCAAATGCTAACTAATAAACTGGCTTGGAGGAGGGATTTTTGGGGGCAGGATGCTCATAGTTTAAAAGATTTCTTTTGACTTATTTTCCTTTCTATCTTTGGGATCTTAATGCTATTATGTGATGGGCGGAATTTTTAAAATAATTTGACTTATTGCATTTTATGGTACTCTGTAATATTCTATTTTTTGCATTTTTCTGATTTCAAATATCTAAATTGTTATGGTGATGTAAAATCTGAAATTATAAAAATAAAAAAGTAAAATAATGGCAGAATCCTTAATTATAGTATTGCCGAAGCCAAATAAAGATCCTACGTTGGTTTCAAATTACAGGCCTATTTCTTAGATAAATGTAGATGGAAAACTTCTGGCTAAGTTATTGGCTTTACGCTTGGCAAAGGCTCTCCCTTATATTATCGGTATGCACCAAAGAGGGTTCATTGCTCAAAGGCATTCTTCAAACAACACCAGACTGGCTTTCCACATGTTAAATTTAACAAAAGCCATGGAAGATCCGGCCTTCTCCGTATCTTTGGATGCAGAGAAGGCCTTTGATCGTGTGGAGTGGACCTTCATGTACAGTATCAAGCAATGGATTGGTTTGGTATTGGTTCCGGATTTATACAAATGATTCAAACCTTGTATAGTTCCCCTTCTGCCAGATTATATATCAACTAGTCTTATAGCCCGTTACATTAACGGGTGCTAGAATATATGTGTGTGTGTCTGTCTTTATTTCTTTCTCTCTCTCTCCTTAGCCGCTTTCTTTCTTTCTGTCTTTCTTTTTCCTTGGCTGTCCATCACCACCCCTTGCCTGCTCCCCCTGTCCATTCTCCCTTCCTTTTACCTCCCCTGTGTCCACCACCACCCCTTCACTGCTCTCCTTATGCAGCAGCAGCCCTTCTCCCTTTGTTTTACCTCCCCCCCTGTCCAGCAGCACTTCTTTCCTTCTCCTCCTGTCCAACATTAGGCCTCCGTTCCTTTTTCTTCACCCCCCCTGTCCATCAGCACCTCTTTCCTTCTCCCCCTGTCCAGCAGTCGGCGTCCCTTCCTTTTTCTCCCCTCCCTCCTTCTTAGCCCTATGATACACTTACCTTGCTCTGCCCCTGATTAGAGGTTCCCGACAGCCGCCCAGTTGCACCCATTGGAAAAGTTCCCTCTGCCGCATCCCGCACCCCTCCTGACGCGACTCCCGCTGTCTTTCTGTCTGTCTCTGTCCCTGGCCCCCTTTGTCTTTCTGTCTTTCTGTGTATCTCCCTGCCCCTGTATCTTTCTTCTTTTCTTTCTGTCTCCCTTCCTCCCTCTGTCTGTCTGTCCAAAGCAGCATTCCCTCCCCCACCAGTTCCCTGCAGCAGCATTAGCGTTTCCTCTACCCCCCCTTTCCCTTCCCGCGGTACAGACTACGAACCTGGCGATTCCAGCGTGTGCAGCAGTCTTCACATGCTGCTTCGGGTCTTTCTACTGGCCTAATTTACTCTGGCACGTCACTGATGACATCATCAGAGACGCGGCAGAGCAAATCAGGGCAGTAGAAGGGCCCGAAGCAGCGTGTGAAGACTGCTGCACATGCTGCTTGAATCGCCAAGGTAGTCGGATCCGCGGGAAGGGAAGGGGGGGGGCGGCAAAGGACTCGGGTCCCGATCTGGGGCGGAAAGTTGCTGGGCTCCTCGGTGGGGGCGCTGAGCGGCCGCGATCCCTCTCCTCCGAGACACCTCCCCGCCCACCCGCTGGAGGAACGGAGATCGGCGGCTGGCTGCGGTCCCGGCTTGTGGAGGCATCGGCGGCTGGTGACGTAAGCGCACATGCGCACTCCTACCTAAGGTGCCCTACATCTCACGGAAAACGGATGCACGCAGATGGGAGTGCGCATGCGCGGCCTAGCATTTTATTATATTAGAAGATAATATTTTTTCAGAATGTTTTCGTCTGGAGAGGGGAGTTAGACAAGGGTGTCCATTATCTCATTTGCTTTTTGACATTGTACTGGAACCCTTGCTATTGGCTATTCAACAGGCAAAGGCGATACAAGGTATTCCTTATGCAGGTCGGGAATATAAAGTCTCTGCGTATGCAGATGATATTTTGCTTCATTTGAGGAATCCTGAAACTACCATTCCACATTTACTAGATTTCATTGACCAATTTGGCAAATTTTTTGGCTATAAAATAAATTGAAGTAAATAGGAAGTTCTTCCGCTAAATATATATTGTCCAAAAGGATTATTTGACACATTCCCTTTTCTTTGGAAGAAAGAGGGTATAAAATATTTAGGTATTTGGATACAAAATACATTGGAAGAAAGGATGAAAGTAAATGAAAAATCTTTATTGCTGAAGGTCACAGAAATGTGTGAGCAATGGAACCCTTTACATCTGTCTTGGTGGGGAGAGTTCATATGGTTAAGATGATGATTTTGCCTGTGGTTTGCTATCAAATGGGAATGTTGCCAGTTTATTTTCAGGGGTCTTTTTACAAGAAATTAAATATTATTCTTACTAAATTTATTTGGCTGGGGAAAGCTGCAAGAATTGCTTTAGTATCTTTACAAAAACCAATTGCAGTGGGGGGGGGGGAGTAAATTTTCACAATTTTTATAGGTACCATCCATCCTATATTATGCGCCAGGGTATGTATTGGACCCTCCCCGAGCTCATGGAAAATCTTCCAGATTGGTTATGGTTGGAATGGCAACTCCTGTCTCCATTGAGATTGTGTCACGTTTTGAGTATCAAGATATCTAGGTTGTATAAGGACAACAGAATTTTAGTAGATACCTGGCAGACACTAAAAGTTATTAATTTAACACCTATTCTGATTCATAAATCCACCTGTCAGTCCCTTTGGTTGAACTCTAAGATTCAAATTGGCGGATTTAAGGTCATTGGATGAAGGTGGGCATATGTACTCTGGATGATGTAGTATCAGATGGAAAGCTGCTTGACTTTTCACGACTGCAACAAACATTTGGTATTCCAAAATCTCAAGTACATAAGTGGTTGCAGTTGAAGCAGGCCATTCAGAACGGGTTCCTTGACTGGCAAAATCTTAAAAATCAGTTTAGTTTGCCTATCCTATGCTTCCAGACAGATTTCCTGGGATATCAGGCCACAGTGGTACAAATTAATATCTGAATTATTGACTAAGAAACCAAAGACTGGTCTTCGTGACATTTGGAGCATTGAGATAAAGCAGCAGATTTCTGCGTCTCAATAGCCACAAATTTGGACTTGGAGGATGAGATGTATGGCATCTGCTTCTATGAGACAAACATGTTTTTTTTTGTTACATAGAGCTTTTTGGACCCCAGTTCTTTTACAGAAATTGGATAGTTCCAAGTCTAAAAGATGCTGGCACTGTCATCTCGATGTAGGGACATTGGATCAACTACTGTTCTATTGTCCCTTGATACTTAGATTTTGGAGATCCATTTGGGGGGGTCAAGTGAATAATTTATTGGAAAATCCAGTGGCATTGACGTACGATACTGTGCTATTTGGCACATCAATGAGGGCTAAAAGCCAAATATCTTCTAATAATAATAAACTTCTATTCATTATGACAGGGGTTGCCATGCAACTTATTATGAAGAACTGGAAAAACCGGGCCTGGTTGAATTATACTTTCTGGTGGAACTCTTTATGCCATATTTTTAAAATGGAGCGTGTGATAGCCATACAGCAGGGACATTATAAGAAATTTAAGGATGTTTGGGAGCCATTAACAAAATTTTGTAATGAATGCTTATTATTTTTTTTCCATTTGAATATACACATCCAGGGTGGGTGGGGCAGGGATACTTTGATCTATTTATGGTCGAGGGCAATTGTTGGGTATATAATGGGGGGAGGGGTGATATATATATATACAGTGGTGCCTCACACAACGAACTTAATTGGTTCCAGGAGCAAGTTTGTTATGCGAAACGTTCGTTATGTGAAACGCGTTTTCCCATAAGAATACATGTAAAAAAAAATAATTCGTTCTGCAGCATAAAATATGCTAAGATGACATAAAAAAAGATAAATTTTTGGTTATTATTTTTATTTAGATACATCTAAAAACATAATTGTTTTTTAAAACAACACACATTTTTTAAATTTAAAGACAGACTAAGTAGAGTCTAATTTTACAGTGAGAGAGGGCAGAGTCTCAGCGGCAAAAACTGGGACTTAACTGTTCATTTTTTTTTTTTCTACCGTGTTTCCCCGATGATAAGGCAGGGCCATCAAATAAGACAGCCCCCCCTTTTTAGAAAAAAATGTAAAATAAGGCACCCCCCCGCAAATAAGCCATCCACCGATACCTGCGCTTACCCGAATCGGGTGGTACGGTGGGTGACTCCGTGTGGTCCCTGGCACCCCCGACACGATCGGGGCAAGAGGGAGCTCAAGCCCTCTTGCCCCCCCGACTCCCCGACACGATCGGGGCAAGAGGGAGCCCAAGCCCTCTTGCCCCCCGACTCCCCGACACGATCGGGGCAAGAGGGAGCCCAAGCCCTCTTGCCCCCCCGACTCCCCGACACGATCGGGGCAAGAGGGAGCCCAAGCCCTCTTGCCCCCCCCCGACTCCCCGACACGATCGGGGCAAGAGGGAGCCCAAGCCCTCTTGCCCCCCGACTCCCTGACACGATCGGGGCAAGAGGGAGCCCAAGCCCTCTTGCCCCCCCGACTCCCCGACACGATCGGGGCAAGAGGGAGCCCAAGCCCTCTTGCCCCCCCGACTCCCCGACACGATCGGGGCAAGAGGGAGCCCAAGCCCTCTTGCCCCCCCCGACTCCCTGACACGATCGGGGCAAGAGGGAGCCCAAGCCCTCTTGCCCCGCCGATTCCCCAACTCCCCGACACGATCGGGCCAGGAGGGAGCCCAAGTCCTCCTGGCCACGGCGACCCCCTAACCCCACCCTGCACTACATTACGGGCAGGAGGGATCCCAGGCCCTCCTGCCCTCGACGCAAACCCCCCCTCCCCCCAACGACCGCCCCCCCCAAGAACCTCCGACCGCCCCCCCAGCCGACCCGCGACCCCCCTGGCCGACCCCCACGACACCCCCAACCCCCTTCCCCGTACCTTTCTGTAGTTGGCCGGACAGACGGGAGCCAAACCCGCCTGTCCGGCAGGCAGCCAACGACGGAATGAGGCCGGATTGGCCCATCCGTCCCAAAGCTCCGCCTACTGGTGGGGCCTAAGGCGCCTGGGCCAATCAGAATAGGCCCGGGAGCCTTAGGTCCCTCCTGGGGGCAGGGCCTGAGGCACATGGTCGGGTTGGGCCCATGTGCCTCAGGCCCCGCCCCCAGGAGGGACCTAAGGCTCCCGGGCCTATTCTGATTGGCCCAGGCGCCTTAGGCCCCACCAGTAGGCGGAGCTTTGGGACGGATGGGCCAATCCGGCCTCATTCCGTCGTTGGCTGCCTGCCGGACAGGCGGGTTTGGCTCCTGTCTGTCCGGCCAACTACAGAAAGGTACGGGGAAGGGGGTTGGGGGTGTCGTGGGGGTCGGCCAGGGGGGTCGCGGGTCGGCTGGGGGGCGGTCGGAGGTTCTTGGGGGGGGCGGTCGTTGGGGGGAGGGGGGGTTTGCGTCGAGGGCAGGAGGGCCTGGGATCCCTCCTGCCCGTAATGTAGTGCAGGGTGGGGTTAGGGGGTCGCCGTGGCCAGGAGGACTTGGGCTCCCTCCTGGCCCGATCGTGTCGGGGAGTCGGGGGGGCAAGAGGGCTTGGGCTCCCTCTTGCCCCGATCGTGTCGGGGAGTCGGGGGGGCAAGAGGGCTTGAGCTCCCTCTTGCCCCGATCGTGTCGGGGAGTCGGGGGGGCAAGAGGGCTTGGGCTCCCTCTTGCCCCGATCGTGTCGGGGAGTCGGGGGGGCAAGAGGGCTTGGGCTCCCTCTTGCCCCGATCGTGTCGGGGAGTCGGGGGGGCAAGAGGGCTTGAGCTCCCTCTTGCCCCGATCGTGTCGGGGAGTCGGGGGGGCAAGAGGGCTTGGGCTCCCTCTTGCCCCGATCGTGTCGGGGAGTCGGGGGGGCAAGAGGGCTTGGGCTCCCTCTTGCCCCGATCGTGTCGGGGAGTCGGGGGGGCAAGAGGGAGCCAGGCGGAGAGAGGGCAGTTAAGCGCAGTGCCTGCGCGGAAGGATGCAGCTCGGGCGACTTCGTTGTGTGAAACGAAGTTCGTTGTACGAATCAAGACATAAAGTTCGTTGTGCGCAGCGTTCGCTGTGCGAGGCGTCCGTTATGCGAGGCACCACTGTAATTTGATAGAATATTAAGTGTTGTTAAAGTGTAAAATGTTTCTCTATTATGTTGCACTTATTGTTAGTTTTAAACTGAATAAAGAATTTTTAAAAAAGTAAAATAAAATAATGAGTGGAGTAGAAAGGGTAGATGTGAATTACTTGTTCACTCTTTTCAAAAATACTAGGACTAGAGCAGTGATTCCCAACCCTGTCCTGGAGGAACACCAGGCCAATCGGGTTTTCAGGCTAGCCCTAATGAATATGCATGAGAGAGATTTGCATATGATGGAAGTGATAGGCATGCAAATTTGCTTCATGCATATTCATTAGGGCTAGCCTGAAAACCCAATTGGCCTGGTGTTCCTCCAGGACAGGGTAGGGAACCACTGGACTAGAGGACATGTGATGAAGCTACTAAGTAGTAGATTTAAAACAAACTCGAGAAAATATTTCTTTACACAATGTGTAATTGAACTCTGGAATTCGTTGCCAGAGAATGTGGTGAAATCAGTTAGCTTAGAAGGGTTGGATAATTTCCTGAAAGTTCATAGGCTATTATTGAAATGGCTTGGGGAAATCCCCTGCTTATTCCTACATAAGCATAAAATCTTTTTTACTACTTGGGACCTGGGTTGGCCACTGTTGGAAACAGGATACTGGGCTTGATGGACCTTCGGTCTGTCCCAGTATGGCAATTATGTTATGTTCTTAAGGTGCCACAATCCTTCAGCAGGCACTGGGCTTATGTTTTTGTTACTGTGGAAATGTGTGCACTTTTGTGCAAAGGGTATCTGTTTAGAATGCATTTTATTTTTGACAGGCACATCACATTTTCTACTGCACCACCAAATTAAGAAATGAAAGATTAGGTCTTACATTTGCTAACCTTCGTCTTGTAAATCCACACTTTATTCCAGGACCAGTGGATTATTTCTGTCCACCTGCCAGGACTTTGTAGGAAGCCTCAAACTTCAGGAGACATAACCCCCCCCTTACCTCATCACTGTCCCTGTAAGCATCAGTTAGTATTAAAGTAGCCAGGAACATCTGTAGAGGATAAGAAGAGAGAGAGGGGAACGGGGATACTCCCTGACAAATAAGTCTATTCTGCTCATATCAACAAATGCAACAATGAAAAATAAGAGAACAGGTCATTAAACATTAGAAACCTGAACAACAAAAACAGTGCTATAAGGAGACACAGAGAGCACTGTCAGAAGGGGCTGCCTGAACTAGAGACCCCAAAACAGAAAACAGAGAAAGGGAGTCCATAAATGCAACAAATAACACCACCACCCACAAAGGTGAAACTGCCTCCAGAACTGGGATAAAAAATATGGAAAAATTATGTCCTTACCAGATGAATGCATCCTGTTACTATACCGTCCACCTATCCCTTGGTCCAATTCCTCTAACCTTGTCTTCGAGACCATAACTAATGCCTTTCTCAAATTCCAAAGATTATTAATCATCGGAGACGTTAATCTCCACCTTGACGACTCCACCAGCAAGGACACGATAGAATTCAATGACTTCCTCATCTCCCTAGGTTTCTCCTCCCCCACATCCGCTCCTACCCATGAAAAAGAGCACACCCTAGACCTCATCCAGTTCCTCGACCTCACCGCTTATAAAACGTCTGCCGAAGACACCCGTTGGGAACACATCCCGTGGTCAGACCATCTCCTAGGGGCCTTCTGCCTCCCCATCTTCATGTCTCATCTCGGATCCCCACCCCGATCCCCCAATTCTATTACCTTCCGGAAAAAAATTTCGAGCGATCTGTTCTGGACCAAATTCCTCAACCTCCTCCCCTCCATTCCCAAGCTTGCAGACTCTGAAAACAATTGGCACAACTGGATCGCCCTTTCCAAGTCCACCTACCACTCCCTCGCCCCCCAAACCACTAAATCCATCACCTATCCCCATAAAGCCCCTTGGTACCTTCCACTCCATAGAGACCTGAAACAAAAATGTCGAGCCTTAGAGCGAAAATGGAAAAAAATCCAAATCCTCATCTGACAGACAGGCCTGGAGAATCAATATCAAACTCTACAACTCAATATTAAAAAAAGCAAGAAAGAACTTCTATGGAGACAAGATCTCCAAATCCAAAAACCAGAATGGCACATTGTTCAACATTTGGCGCTCCCTAACCACTAAAAATGACTCCACCCTTCTTCCCTCATCTTCTTCAGCCGAGGTCCTAGCAAAATTCTTCAATGATAAGATCTCTACCTTAAGGCGCTCCTTCCCGCCCGCAATCTCCTACAATTCTCTGGTGCCCCCCGAACCCAACCCCACCCTAGCTGCTCTCAACCCCATCCCTGCCGACAGATCCTGGACTGTCTTCGAGCTCATATCTGATTCTCAGACCCTTAAACTCTGCCTCAAGTTAAAATCATGCAACTGCATCCTGGACCCATTTCCCTCCTACCTATTTGAGAAAATCCCTGCACAGGCCATCACATCTTTTACCAAACTCATAAATTCTGCCCTATTATCAGGCCTAATCTCCACTGAAATGGGACACATCGCATTGACCCCTTTACTGAAAAAGCTGACCTAGACCCCTCCATACCATCCAACTACCATCCAATAGCAAATATCCCTCTCCTCATCAAACTGCTTGAGTCTATCATATCTACCCAGCTCTCTTCCTACTTAGAAAGATTCTCCATCCTCTTACCTTACCAATATGGCTTCAGACCCAACTTCTGCACTGAATCCCTATTGGCCTCTCTAATCTCTAAGGTTCAGCAACTGCATTCTCGTAACAAGTTTGCTGTCCTTCTACAATTCGACCTCTCCGCAGCTTTTGACGTTGTCCACCACGACATTCTAATTTTCCAACTCTCCGAGATAGGCATTAGCTCCATAGTTCTTGATTGGTTCTCCAAATTCTTGCGCTCCCGCTCTTACATGGTTAACATGAGCGGCACCTCATCCTCCCCCTGGACCCCGACTTGTGGTGTCCCACAAGGCTCACCCCTCTCCCCAATCCTCTTTAACATTTACATGTCCTCCCTGAAACTACTCCAACTATCCCCCCTTGAAACTCTTTACACTTACGCTGATGACATCCTCGTCCTCCTTGAGACCGACTCGAACCTCACTAACCTCTCCACGAACATATCCTCATGCATAAAGAACCTCCAATCCTGGGCATTCACAATGCATATGAAACTAAACGAGTCCAAAACAAAACTCCTTTGGCTCGGCCCAAAATTAGACCATCTACCTTCCTCCATCCCATTGTCCTCCGGCCCCCCATTACAGCTCGAATTCTCAAGCAAAGTTCTGGGTGTCACCTTAGACTCTTCTCTATCCTTCAACGAACATCTCCAATCCCTGGTGAAGAAATGCTTCTTCAGCCTTCACATGCTAAGGAAAGTCGGACCCTATTTTCACCAAAAAACTCTTCGCAGTCCTAGTACAATCCATCATCCTCTCCAGATTGGATTATTGCAATTCTATCTACCTCAGCCTAACCAAGAAAAGCCTCCACAGACTTCAGCGGATTCAGAACGCCGCAGATAAGCTTGTTTTCGCGAAAAGCAAATTTGATCACGTCTCACCACTCCTGTCTAAGCTCCATTGGCTCCCAGTAATCCCCAGGATCCACTTCAAATGTGCGTGTCTGGCCTACAAGATCCTACATGGCATCCTTCCTGCCGTTATCCCTCTATCCTGGAACTCCCCAACCCCTATTTCCTTCAGATCCTCCCAAATTTTTAAACCATCCTTCCCTTCCATAAAAGGTATTTCCCATGTAGGCAAACTTGGGTCATCCCTCCCCTTTAGAATCACTGAGATCTGGAATAACCTCACCTCCCCTCTCCGAACCTCAAGCTCCCTCCAACTCTTCCGCAAACACCTAAAAACCTGGCTATTCTCAAAACTGTAACACTTCCCCCCTCTTAGGCCTCTCACCTTCCCCCTTTACACCTAACTCTTTAATCTCTCCACTGTAGTTCCTCTCTCATCTTTCTTCCTGTAAACCGTGCCGAGCTCCGCATTCATGGAGATGGTGCGGTATATAAACCCAAGGTTTAGTTTAGTTTAGTTTATTAGTGAGATTATGTCCATCAACCAGCAGGTGGAGATAGAGAGCACTGAGTTGTCCTCAGCTATATTGCACAGCCTCCTGGCCAACCAGTATAGGTCTTCTCAGAGCAGTCAAAATAAAGTACATAAAAGACATGAAACATATGAAACTCCTTTCACCCACATGTGCTAAACAAATAACTGAGACTTTAAAAAACCGAGAATGCAACTCCAGCCGAAAAAGCATGCCCAAACTGCACCTGAGAGCGACAAACACAGCAACAGGGTGGGGCTCTGGAAGATTCATCTGCTGTGACTAACGGAAAGAAAATTATCAGGTAAGGACATCATTTTTCCTTCCTTGTCATCAACAGCAGATGAATCCAGACACTAGTGGGATGTACCAAAGTAGTCCTAACATAGGAAGGGGAAAAAACACCACTCTCCCAAGCCCAACGGATACTCCATAAGTAGCCCCACACCCAGATCACCACTGTGGACACTTCAAGAACAATAAACAAGCTATTGTGAAATCCTCCACTTCCAAATCATGTCCTGCAGCAAACGTCCAAGGAGATACAAAAACCCAGAGTGTATGTTTCTCATGATTATACAGAGGCCAACCCTCAAAGCACATGTGAGCAGTAGCAATCATTGTCTGAGAGCACTATGCTGCAGAAAACACTGCCGCCGTGCTCCTCCACAATAGTATGACTGCACAGTACCAGACTTTCGTGACTCCAAGGCTCCATACAAAACTCCTGTTGACTGACTCCGCTATATCGAGCAATGCTCCTTAGTCTATGGCAAAGCCATGACATTCAGAAAACAAAAAGCACAACTGCATAACAGACTCCCCTTCCCCCTTGCAAGGTTCTAGGGCAGGGGTGCCCACACTTTATGGGCTTGCGAGCTACTTTTATAATGACTAAGTCAAAATGATCTACCAACAATAAAATAAAAAAAAAAAACACAAAGCACACTGAAAGGCAGAGAAAATGTTAATTATTCATATTCCGGGTTTTTTCAAAGAGGTCACGGCAGATGACTCTATGCAATGTCACCTCAGTAACAAAATACAAAAATAGACAAATACACCCCCTCCCTTTTTACTAAACCACAATAGTAGGTTTTAGTACAGGGATTTACACTGAATGCCTCGTGCTGCTCTCAATGCTCATGGGCTCCCTGTGCTAAAAAACGCTATTGCGGTTTAGTAAAAGGGAGCCATAGTGCAAAATATAGACAGCAGATATAAATTCTCAAAACCGACACATTTTGATCACTAAATTGAAAATAAAATCATTTTTCCTACTTTTGCTGTTTGGTGATTTCATGAGTCTCTGGTTGCACTTTCTTCTTCTGACTGTGCAACCAATCTTTCTTCCTTTCTTTCAGCCTCCTGTATGTTTCCTCTCCTCCAGACCTCATTCTCTCCCCCAACTTTTTCTTTCTGTCTCCCTGTTCCCCCTTCTTTCTGTCTCCCTGTCTGCCCCCTTTCTTTCTTTCTCCGTGCCCTCCCCCAAGCCACTCGGTTTGCTGCCACCGCCATTGGGGAACAGCCCCCAAGCCACCGCCATCCCAAGCTTTCCCTGCAGAAGCATCGCGCTGACCAGCATTCCGCTCCCTGACGTCAATTCTGACGTAGGAGAGGAAGTTCCGGGCCAACAAGGCATTTCTCCTCATTCCATCCAGCCTGAGCCCCATCTCTCCTTAATCCAGCATTTCCCTTCTGTGTCTGTCAGAATTACCATTCCACCTATTTTCCAGCATCACCCTTCTTTGTGTCTATCTCACCTATATCCCTATCTCACCACTTTTTCAGAATCTTCATTTGTCTCTGTCCTTGTCTTTACCCCATGTTCACCATTTGCCCTTTCAATGTCTTTATCTCCCCCCACACACACTTTTTCAGCATTACTTCTATGTCTCTATTTCACCTCCTCTTCATGTCCCCTCTGTATCTCTATCCTTATTCAGTAGGTCCTGCTTACTCTTTCTCTTCTTTGTGTCACTATCTCCATTTTCAGCTTTCCCCCTTTTCCTTTGTTAATGCACCCTGTAGCCAGAATCTTTCCACCCTCCCTCCACTTCGGCCCAGCCCAGTATGAAATATCTCCTTTTGTTTCCCTCCCCTCTCTCTTTCTCTTCTCCTCCCTCACCCACGAGTCCTGCATCTGGCCCTCTCCCTTCTACCTGTACCTGGCAACACCCCCCTGCTTTGCAGCTCTCTTAAGTAACTCGTCAGCAGCGGTGATCAAGACAAGCTGCCGACATCGAGGCCTTCCCTCTACGAGTCCCGCCTTTGTGGACAAAGGAAGTTGAAACAAGCGGGATTCACAGAGGGTAGGCCCCGACGTCAGAAGCTTGTGTCGATCGCTGCTGCTGAGTTGCCGAAGAGAGCCGCGGAGCAGGGGGTGTGGCTGGAAGCAGGTAGAAGGGAGAGGGCTGCTGAAAGAGGTAGAAGTTCCGGAGTATGACACCGACCCGGGCCAGGATGATTTCTTTTTCAGGCTGTTGCTGCTGCTGCCGCCACCACGGCCCCCCCCCCCCCGAAATGACAAAAACAGCCTAATGCCCGGCGTCGGCGTCTTTGACGTCGGGGAGAGGAAGGCTGATAGGTCCGGTAGATCGGGACGGCAACAAGAGTCTATCACAGAGCCCGGGATGGGCTCTGCGATCGACTCACATTGCCTTCCTGAGCTACCGGTCGATCGCGATCGACGCGTTGGGCACCCCTGTTCTAGGGCATCGAGCCTGTAAACACATCAAGTGATGGCACACCACCTAAAGAAGATGCCATTCCCAGTATGAGGTCAAGTGATCTCGCAAATGAGGTGAACTACTGAACAAATTCAAGTAGAAATCCTCACCTAAGAGAGGAAATGAGAATACGTGAGACTCCTGTCATATGCGCCACTGACAGCGCCACAAGGTGTTTTTCAGCCCACCAGAAGCTGAGCCTCCACGCTTGGGGAGGGACTCCTCGTGCCCCTCTGCCACCTGATATAAGTCACCGCCGAGGCATTGTTCAAGAATACGCAGACTGCTCAATGACTGAGACGACTGTTGAAGTAGAGAATCACCCAAAGCTCCAGGCAATTGAGTGACCCCTTGGGCTCTGAGGGAGCCCACTGCCCTGAACAGGGATGGTCATACGCACCGCTCACCTTTCAGACTCACATTCGTAGATAGAATAACCCAATCTTAGATCTGGAGAGGAAGGCCCCTAGATAGCGAGAGGGGTCACAATCACTATGCAAGACTGTTCCAAGCCACAGTTATCCAGGGCAGGGGTACATGTAACAGGTCCCACTAGGGATTCCAGCTTGAAAGCAAAGCATCCTGCAGCAGACACAGACGGGCTCTTACCCAAGGGACCACATCGATTGCTGCCACCATGGTCCCCACAACCTGTAGGTACTGCAATGCCGTTGGGAGCAAGAAGATCCCTGATAAACTGATGGAGCTTATCCTGACGGGACACAGACAGGAACACTTTGTTCTGTCCTGTGTGAAATTGAATTCCTAGGTATTCCAAATCTTGCTTCGGCTCGAGGTGACTCTTCCTGAAATTGATCACCTAGCCTAGGCGCTGCAACAACTGTACCACTTGATGAGCAGCCTGATGCCCCTTGGACTCCGAAGGAGCTCTGATCAGTCAGTCATCCAGGTAAGGGTGAACTAGGACACCCAGGGTGCAAAGATGGGCTGCCACCACCTTGGTGAAGGTCCTGGGTGCCGTTGCCAACCCAAAGGGCATTGCCACAAACTGGAAATGTAACCTGGAAATTTAACTGCCCCAAGAAATGTAACCTCAGATACTTCCGGTGGTCTGGAAAAATGGGAATGTGAAGATATGCTTCTGTCAGATCCAGGGAGGCTAGGATCTACCCTGGGGTCACCAATGCTATCACTAAGCGCATTGTCTCCATGTGGAAGCGAGGCACTTTCAGTGCCGCCTTGAGGCCCATAATCGGTCTCCAATTGTCGGAGCCTTTCTTTGGAACGATGAAGTATATTGAGTATCTCCCAGAGCCCAAGTCTTGCTCTGGAAGAGATTCTATGGCCGCAATCTCAAGTAAGTAGGTAGGCAATCTCAAGTAGGTAAGTAGGTAGGCAATCTCAAGGTAGTACGGGTGACCTCCACCCGTACTACCTTCTCAGGGTGGCCCTTTGGGGAATCCAGAAAATACTCGAACAGAGGAAAGAGAAACTCCAGTTTGTAGCCATCTCTGAGAACCTCCAAGACCCAGCAGTCAGAGGTAACGGCCTGCCATTCTGCCAGAAAAGCTGACAACCGCCCCTGATGTTTGTGGGAAGAGATACCGGCCTGGCATCAGAATTGCTTTTTTGTAGGAACTGCCGGACGACTCCTCATGAATAGCTGATGTAAAGAATTGCTGAAGCACAGTCTGGCAGACGAAGAGGACCGCTGGCCCATGGAAGGGCTCGAGTACGGACGAGAGCGTCTGAGAGGACAAAAATTAGGATGTCCCAAACCCCTAGAAGGGTGGGATCTATTCACAGACAGCAAATTGGGCCTGCGATCCTCCACACTGGCCATAAGGTCATTCAGACCCTGGCACATGCAGGTGTCTGTCTGGCACATGCAGGTGTCCCTTATAGGGCAACTGGCTCAAGGTCGCTTTAGAAGACGAATCACCAGGCTACTGCCAGATCCAGAGCATCCTGCAAGATGAAATGGAATAAGTGGAAATTTTATCAAAGACTTTCAAGATGTCATACAAGGCATCACTATTATATCAGACTCAAAAGTTTTAGACCTCTTTAAACATCAAAAGATAGAACATTAGCTGAAAGGGTCTTCAAATGTTTATATATATATTCAAACCCACAGACCTCGGAAGAACCGTGCTGTATGTCTAGTTTCTTCAAAAGGCATACAGACTAATTACGGCAACCATGGTCGTCATAGGTCTCTATAGCATTTTTTGTTTTTTATATACTTTTAATTATTTGACTTAACAAGTACTTATCTTTTATCTACGCGGGTGGGGGTAAGCACTCCGACATAGACTATGTTTCGCCCCGAATGGGCTGTATCAATGAATCCCCCTGCAATAGTAAAATTGTATTATAATTTATCTTATTTAGAACACTTCTAATAAGTTTACACCAATAAATATCGCAAACATTCAAACATACCTTATATCAAGCGACTCATGCTTCCCGCTGTAGATTTTTAATCAGGAAACATGGCCGCGGCGTTCTAGGCTATAAATAGTCACAACGTTCTGTTTAAAAGCGGAGTGACGTATTATCTGGCGTGAGACACACCCCCTGCCTGATTGGCCAACTAAAACTAATCTAAATTAGATTAAAGAAAACCATTCGATTTCAGCATTTAAACCTGAAGGTATAACAGTATTTAGTATGTATATCCATTTCTGTTCCTTAAAATTTAGTTTTTCTTTGATATTTCCACCCTCCCACCCACATATAACCTGATCTATGACCCGCCATTTCAGATCCGAAATTTTATGCTTCTTATCCCTCCAATGTTGAACAAGGGGTGCCTCTAAGTTCCCTGTATTTATCCTAGATTTATGTTCAGTTAAACGTATATTTATTTTCCTACTCATCCGGCCTATATAAAGTAATTGGCAAGGACATTGGATCATATAGATAACAGAAGAACTCTGGCATGATGTATTCGACCTAGCTCGATAAATCTTATTAGTTTGTGGATCATTCCACCTAGGACCTTGTAGCGTTAAATCGCACCATTGGCATTGGGTGCAGGCTTGATGGTTGAATATAGTTCTACCTGTACTACCTGGAATAAACTGCAGACAGAGTTGAAACAGCTCACAGGGAGATCCTCTGCTTCAAATAGCTTGAAAACTGGACTCTGAGTGGACCTTCATGGCCGGGTTCCCCTGCCACCCTTGGACACACCGCACAGAAGCCTGGCAGACGAACACAATCTGGCTCCAATCATGGGCCCTGGTCTGATGTGCAGGCTGTCCAGAAGATTTACTGACAAACAGGGAACCCCCGAAAAGCAGACTTTTCCAAATCTGCGATCTCCCACAGTCAGAGCTGTCCCCACAGTGAAACTCCCCAGCACAAGAGCAAAAACCACGAACACAAAGACTGAAATTACACACAATAAAACACAAGCAGAAAAGGCTTGTAGGAAGGAAAACATGTTTACAGGGACAGTAATGAGGTAACGGGGGGCGGGGGGAGTAAGGCTCCCAAGTTTGATTCATCCTACAAAGTCCTTGCAGGTGGACAGAAATAACCCACTGGTCCTGGTATAAAGTGGGATTGTAGAAGAATCACTCTTTGCCCTTGCTCCAGGATTTCTTGATTGAAGTACAGGAGAAAGAAAGGACAGAAGTGTGGAAGGTTAAAGCATGGCATGGTAAAACTGGAGAGACTGAAATTTGTAAATGAAATAAACAACCCCCATAATGCAGGAGTCACCTATTCTAGGAGGTAGCATTTTTGCTTAGTCCCAGTTTTAAACATACATCTCAAAGCAGTGTGGTTTTGGAAACACTGATTTTACCCATTGAAACAGGTGTTCCAGGACCCTTCATGCATGCACCAGGATGGAAGTTTGTCAGAAATTCGGGCCTGGCGTCAAAGTTCTACCCTGATGGAACTGGATAACCTGGCAACTCTGCATCAGTGGACTAACCACAGGAGGTTAGGGGCGTACTGAAAATGTGAAAAATGGGATACTTCTGGCTTGTTTCTTCAGCTCCCCCTCTCCCGATGCTGCTTCCTCTCTTATCTTCCGACTCCCTGTCCTACTTCTTCCCCGGCCGGCCGCTGTAATTGAATCTTCGGCCAGCCAGAGGCAGTAGCAACCAGGAGAGCCTGCTATCGCCGGCCTGTCCCGGAAGCCGTCTCTCTGCAGCGACTTCCTGTTCCCGCATAGGCGGGCCTTGCAGGGAGGCGCTTCCGGGGCGGGCCGACGGGAGCAGGCTCACCTCGTTGCTACTGCCTCCGGCTGGCCGGGGAAGAGTTTAGGGAGTCGGGGATAGAGCGAGAGATCGCAAGCGGAAGCGGCAGCCTCGGAGGAGGGAAGCTGAAGAGGCAGCATGGAGGGAGGGATGGCTGCTAAGCATTGGGTGGGGTACCAGAAACAGTGAAAAGTTCAGAGCTGCCAAGTTCCATTCCAGCAGATTTTTCGGCTGGTCTTGGAATTCTGCTAACGTCATCACGCTGCATTAAGGGTCCTCCTGCACCACCGAGTCAGGGGACAGAATGATGGACTACTGGCGAACGTCATCACGCTGCATTAAGGGTCCTCCTGCACCACCGAGTCAGGGGACAGAATGATGGACTACTGGCGAACGTCATCACGCTGCATTAAGGGTCCTCCTGCACCACCGAGTCAGGGGACAGAATGATGGACTACTGGCGGACCTCACGGATCTGAACTGCACGTCGCATCCTTAAAAATCCGAGGTCCGCCAACTTTATGTCTCTGGCTCTGACAGAGCTCTCTGACAATTTAACTCTGACGGATCCTAGTAAAGGGAGGGGAAAGCATTAGGATCCGTCAGAGTTAAATTGTCAGAGAGCTCTGTCAGAGTCAGAGATTTAAAGTTGGCGGACCTCGGATTTTTAAGGATGCGACGTGCAGTTCAGAACCGTGAGGTCCGCGAGGGGAAGGGGTAAAACGCGGACCTCACGGATCTAAACCCGCACGACCTTAAAAATCTGAGGTCCGTGCCGCTTGCATTTAAGTTTCTGGCTCTGACCTCGGTGACAATTTAGCGCTGACGGATCCGTCTCAGCTCAGGGAGGGAAAAGTATTAGGATCCGTCAGCGCTACAATGTCATCGAGGTCTGTCAGAGACGATTTACTGGGGCTGCAGGAAACCAGTTTAAAGGATTCGTTTTAGAGCCGCTCCAGCACTAGCGCTAGTCTCTGGCTCCGACAGACCTCGGTGACATTTTTTTTTTAAGGACGTGCGGTTTTAGGTCCCTTCCCGGCAGTTCTGGAAGTTCCAGGCTCTTCTCCAAAGTAAAGACAGATGACTGTGCAGCTTAGGTTAAGTAAAGGAGAGCGCTCGCAGGCAGAGACCAGGAAATGAAAAAAAAAAAGAAAGGCTTGAACGCAAAGCCAAGCAGCAGGTGGCGACTATAATTGCTAATGTGTGCCAGCCACACCGGTTCTCTGGGAACCAAATGACTGGATTGCGGGTGGAGCTAACGTCGTCGTATTTGCTCCAGCCCACGAGAATGCAAGAGTAATACCAATAGTTAGGACACTCGTCTCTGCTTTTCATCCTCCCTCCCCATTTCCTTTCAACGAGGGAGGCATCCAGGTAGAGGAGAAGGAGGACGCAAGGGAGCGCGGTGGTTGTTTCTTCTGGTAAGTTTTTTTTTGCTGGTTATTGTCTCCGGGTTGAGGACTGGCGGCGGCGCTTGGGTTTCCCGCCCTGCAGCGTGACCTGCTGCTGCTCTCTGGCAAAGCTCAGCGGGAAAGGCGCCAGAGAGAAGCAGCGCTGTAGCGACTTCTTCCTCCTGGAGTTGTTTTCAGTTTCTTTGCTGTAACGCAATTTTAGTCACCGGGAGACGAGGCTGGACCACGTCCTTAGGGTTCCTGTTTCTTAACTTCGCCCCTTGGTCTCAACCTACCCTCGTCCCCCAGACATTTCATGACTTACTCTGGCTGCCGGGCTTTGCTTTATTTGTTTCTTCTTTTCTCTCGCGGGTTGTGTGTACAGAGTTTTATCTGGACTGGATAAGTAGTTCATCTCACCTGTAGGGAAAAAAAAAAGTTGACCCCCCCCCCCCACCAAAGTTCGGTTGTGATCTATTAGTGTGTAGCGGAGGTGATACATATTTAATAAAGATAACTATATGTCTCCTGCAGTGTTCTGAATGTTTAAAGGGTCTGGAACGTTCTTCCACGGCTTTCTGAAAGCAAGCTGGCCTGACTTGATAATGCTGCATACCTTTCCCCAGCTTATCAAAGTGATTGCAAAGCTGGCAGTAACTTTTGTTCATAAACTTGGTAAAATGATTACAGTAAAGAAAGACAAAAGCCAGTGAACATAAGTTTTCTTTCCTCTAAGGGTGCTCGGTACTTTTTTTTACCACTTTTGGGCAATGACAGTGATATAATTCTGTATTATATGGTTCTCCTCAGTTGTGTTTTTTGTTAAAAAAAATCAATAAAATGTTTGAACTTAACCCCCCCCCCCCACTACAAACTGATTCAGAGCTGCCAAGTTGCCCATTTCCATAAGAGATTTTAGACAAGCCTGGCTTTGACAACCCTATTCTGGTACATTAGGGGACCTATAGCATGGATTTTAATGGATACAATTGGGGTGTAAAGGCAGAATCAGGATTATCAAGAAAATCTCCTGCTGGAACTATATAAGGACAGCTCTGCCAGGAAAGTGTGGGGAGTTTTTTGTTTTTTTTTTACTTGCTACTAGATATCTATTGAGATTAGAAATGGTTCACTTTCAGCTTTATACCAAGCCATTTCTTAAAAATGTAGGTTTCTAGTGGGATCCCACAAAATCTGTTTTAGTATATTGTTGCTGGTGTAATCGGAGGGTGTACCAGTGTTCCAACTTTTTTCGCTATATAAAAACTAGTTGAACAGAATGTGAGTTCATGGATATATTTATTTTTTAATTCTTCAGTCTAGAAACTAGCATAGCAAATGGTTCCCAAATCAAGACTGTTAAAACTTGCTACACTTGCTATACCTGTAAGATAGACTGTTGGAGACAAGAAACTGATTTAAGGAGCTTTTTCAGAGGCGTGCTAATAGGTCTCGGGCTTCGTAAATAAATCCTTCATATAGATTTTTGTTTTTACCCCTAACTTTCAACTGTAACTGTTGTGACAATAAAGCTGACTGGATTTCAGATGAAAATATTGTAAAAACGTATTTATTATTATTTCTCTCATTTTTTAGCATTTTCCAATTTATCAACTTTTAAGTGAAAGAGTGTAAAAAAAATATGTATGTGTATGTATATAGATAGATAGATTCCATGGAATTAATTTCCACAAGATAGTCTCCAGTAGATATCAAATTGGTGAGCCAGTGTAATTACTCTTCCTCCTCTCCAAATATGGGGAAATGCAACTGGCTCTCTCCAGCTATGACTGATTACACAGCTCAGAAATATTGCCAGGCAGAGTACCTTGTGATAAGTATTCAGATGGAAGGTTTTCTTTCCTAAAGAGCTTACAATCCAGGTGATAACTGAGGCAATGGAAGTGATTTATCAAAAGTCACAAGGAATGTTGGTGGCAGAAGCAGGAATTCAAAGCCCGCCCATTGCTTTAATCGGGGTCCATTTGCTGTCCTCTAGAAAGCCAGAAACATTGAATAGGTATAAATTTTCAAGGAGCTCTTTCAAATAATTTGGACAAAGACCCTTTAAAACTTAGCACTGGGGGGCGTCACGTGCCTGCTCGTAAGATGGCTGCTTAGCTCCTCTCCTCCGCTTCAGCCCCGTTAAACTTTTTCCACGCTCGGCCCCCGAAGTGATCAGTGTGACCGGAAACCGCTCTTAAAACACTGCAGAATGTCTTCTAAACAGGGTAAGACAGATTCCTCCTCTGCCGTGGCTCCCAGCATGCCGCATTCTGCCTCAAAGCGCTCTAAACATGAGCCGCCATCTCCTGCCAAGGCCTCATCCTCCAGCGCGCCTAAAATTAACTCCTCAATCTCCCAAGACCTGCAAGTTCTTCGCGAACTAATGCAGGAGAATCTCGCTGCCACCGCTGAAATTAAAAGTGAGATGGGCACCATAATGTCCCAGCTAAAACACCATAATGCCCGCCTTGATCTAGCTGAGGAACGGCTTACAGCACATGATTCTCAATACCAGGCAATCCAGCGTGATTTACATAAGATCACCTCCTTGCAGTCTGACCTGGAAGATTTATCTAATAGAATGCATCGGAGCAATGTACGCCTCATTGGATTACCAGAATTAATAGAAGGATCTGATATGATGGCGTTTTTACATACTTTCATCCCTGACACACTGAAACTTCAATTTTCTCCACCTCTAGAGATCGAGAGAGCACACAGGGTTCCCTCGGGCCCTCCATCGCCTGCCAAGTCACCCAGACCGGTAGTTTTAAAATTACTACGCTACCCTCAAGCCATCCAAATTCTCCAATCTGCAAGGTCTGCCTCAAATTTAATGGCAGATGGCAAAACGCATTTTGTTTGTTCCTGATGTCTCAAAAGCAACCGCTCAGAAAAGAAAGGCTTTTCTCTCCATGCGACCTCGGCTAAAGTCCATAGGTGCGCAGTATGGATTATTCTACCCGGCCCACATGAGAGTGACATACCATAACCAGACCAAAAATTTTGATAATCCAGTGGATCTTCAAAAATATCTGGATGAATCCATAGGAGTCATGACCTGATCTCCTATACTAGTCTGCTTAACCCACTTTTCACTTTGCGGGGCCGCACCCAGCATTTGCTCTGACAATGGGGCTGATTGCGGAGAGATTGCTGAGCCTCTCTTGCCAGCATGCGATCCCATTCTTGGATCTTCATTTGTTTTATTCTTCTCAGTGACTACAAGCATGTTTCCTATGTTGTTTTAGTTTTTTCCTTCTTCGCTTCCTCCCTTGTGGATGAGATACCCACCATTGCTCCTACCCGTATTCCACTCTCCTATCTCCAATATCATCTGGATTACACAGCCGCAAAGCCGCCTTGATGACTAAACTTCATATTGTCTCTCTCAATGTCAAAGGGATCAATCATCCAATTGAAAGGAAAAAGATTCTACACTACTTCAAGCACCTTGCTGCGGACATCTGCTTAATACAAGAATCCCACCTTACTCTGGATGAAGCACAGAAATTAACTGGTGGCTGGGTAGAGCATTGCCTTGCCGCTCCAGCTCAGAACAAAAAGAATGGAGTTATCACCTTGATAAAGAAAAATCTAAATTTTCAGCTATCCTCACACAGCTTTGACCCTAATGGTAGATGGTCTCTAATCACGGGATCCATTTTAGGCAAACCTCTGAACCTCTTCAATGTCTACGCCCCCAATGCGGATGACCCTTCCTTCTTCCAAGCTTTTCAATCTCTCAATACCTCTTCTTTGACCTCCAACACCATCTTTGCAGGAGACCTCAATTTTCCGATAGATCCCTTCATCGACCGCTCCTCTACTTGCTGACCTGCCAAACTGAGGGTTCGAGCGGCTCTTACCAAGCTCATGGACCTCCATGGATGGTCGGACATTTGGAGAATTTTGGGATGGGGGGGAGTGACAAGATGGCGGCGGTGAGTGAGTCGCAGTGAAACGGTGTAAGAAGATCGGGACGTTTGCCGGACGTTTGAAGGAGGTTTTTTTTCCTCTTACCTCTCTTTTGAGTGCAATGTCGCTGAAAAGGAAAGGGGTGTTGAGGGCTGTTCCCTCGCCAGCCCTCTCTTCGACACCCATGCAGCAAACTATCCAGCAAACGGTGGAACGCTTCTTTACGACTCAATCGACGGCAACCCGAGTTATCGGAGGAGGTGACCCGGTTTTGGGAGAAGGCGGTGGAGAGCTTTTCTCCCTTTCGGGGAGTGAAATATCTCTGTCCCCTCCGGATCCTTTCGTCCCCGGGTGTCCTGCTACAGCCGGGACTCAGCAGCGGGAGAAACATGACCCCGGAAGGGAAATCATGGGACTGCCCGGTGAGGGCGCTGGACCGGAACGAGCAAGTGCAGGGAAGCTGAAAGAACCAACAATCAGCATATCTACACCTACACCATCGGAGGCTTCCTTGGGAGATATCTGGGTGCTTCTGCAACGTATGGAGGCTTCTATGGCTAAAAATACTGAGGAGGTAACAAATATTAACTTTAAAATTGATACTTTAACTAAATCTATTGACTCAGTTAAACTGGATTTCTCAAACCAAAACAAACAGATACAGGGGGATATACAACAGCTTCAAATGTTTAAAACAGCAATAATTAAAGATAATTCCTCTATACATAGGAAATTAGAGCAATTTGAAAATTATAATAGGAGATTGACTCTTCGTATATTGAATTTCCCAATTTCATCTGTTACTCCGCCTATTGATTTCTTCAAAAGATATTTGATTGAAAATTTGGGAATTTCTCCTGAAAATATTCCTCCTTTAAGATTTATTATTTGCCAAACAAAAAATTTCCTCAGGAAAAGCTGAACAAGAGAAAAATAATGGACAAGAGGAACAGATTGACTTTGCCAATGTTACTGCTCTTTTGGAACAAACCTTGAACCCAGATACTGCAAGATCTACACTTCTAATATCCTTTGTTTTTGAGCAAGATTTAAATATGATCTTAAGATTATACTTTAAAAATTCTCAAAAATTATTTGGGGCACAACGTATTTGGATTTATCCGGATGTCTCTAAAGTGACTCAGGAGCGAAGGAAAGAATTTCTTTCCCTACGACAAGAAACTCTTAAATTGGGTGCTACATTTCTTCTAGCTTACCCCTGTAAATGTTTGGTAAGGTATTTGGGAGTCAAATATGTTTTCTTCTTTTCAGAACATTTAAAGGAGTTTCTAAAAGTTAAAAAGATTACTAAGAGTTAAAGGATCACCAAGGTATGATGTAGAAAAGGATAAAATAAATTGAAGGGTAGCCGTGCCTCATTAAGCCTTTTCCTTTAAATTAAATTCTTAAATTTATGTCTCCAACTTGTATATGATTATCACATCCCTTTTTTTAGTGGTCTAAGGAAGGGATAAAAATGTATTTCTTTAATTTTCTTTAATTTTCAATTTGAATTGTTTTGTTCAAATTTGATATATTAAGCTGGTGGAATCTGTTTTCTTTTTCTTTCTCTGTATTTCATGGAACAAGATTATGCTTGTGAATTGTTGTTTTGAAAAAATTTAAATAAAAAAATAAAAAAAAAAGAACAAAAAGAATGGAGTTATCACCTTGATAAAGAAAAATCTAAATTTTCAGCTATCCTCACACAGCTTTGACCCTAATGGTAGATGGTCTCTAATCACGGGATCCATTTTAGGCAAACCTCTGAACCTCTTCAATGTCTACGCCCCCAATGCGGATGACCCTTCCTTCTTCCAAGCTTTTCAATCTCTCAATACCTCTTCTTTGACCTCCAACACCATCTTTGCAGGAGACCTCAATTTTCCGATAGATCCCTTCATCGACCGCTCCTCTACTTGCTGACCTGCCAAACTGAGGGTTCGAGCAGCTCTCACCAAGCTCATGGACCTCCATGGATGGTCGGACATTTGGAGAATCCTCCATCCCACCACTAGAGACTACACCTTCTACTCTGCTCCCCATCAATCCCACTCAAGAATTGACTATTTTGGGCTCCAAAGACATTGTGAACCTTGTCACCTCATCACAAATTCATGATATCACAGTTTCAGATCATGCTGCTGTATCCTGCACCTTCAACTGGTCTGCCAATCCTTCATTTCGACAATGGCGACTAAACAACTTTCTTTTACACGACGAGACCTTCCTCTCTCACATCAAATCAAAATCTCAAACTTTCTTCGCCAATAACCTTAACTCAGTATCGCATTTCTCAACCGTTTGGGAATCCTATAAAGCCTGGCTTAGAGGTGAAGTAATCAGCTTTTCAGCTTTCCAACTCAAAAAACGTAAATCTACTTTGCACCAACTTGAAACTGATATTCACGCAAGTGAATCCCAACTATACAATCGACACGACCCTCTTCTATATAAGAAACTTCAACAATTAAAATTTCAATATAACGAAATCTTTAGTTCCCTTGTATCAGCTTCCATCTTTCGTCGATCTGCCACGTATTACTCATCATCCAACAAGACTGGTCACCTCCTGGCTACTTACCTAAAAGGCAAACGCTCAAAAAACCGGATCACCCACATCAAGTCCTCTGATGGTAGCATTCACACTTCCACCAAAGATATGCTAAATGATTTCCGCTCTTTCTATGAAGAGCTCTGCTCGTCTGATAATCTTTCATCTGATAGTTCCATCACTGATTTTCTTCGTCCACTGAACCTGCCTGCACTAACAGAAATACAGCAACAATCCCTTCAACAGCCAATATCGTCAGATGAAGTTATTCAGGCCATAGCCTCCCTACCTTCAGCTAAAGCACCTGGTCCTGATGGCCTCTCACCGGAATTTTTCAAATCGTTTTCTACCCTCCTCATGCCTCACTTACTCTCCTACTTTCAAGATCTGCAATCAACTCCACATGGACTCAATCGCTTTCTAGAAGCTAATATCATCATTCTCCCAAAACCGAACAGAGACCCTCAGTTAGTAAAGAATTATCGCCCTATATCTTTGTTAAATCTAGATTATAAAATATTTGCTAAAATCCTTGTGTTTCGCTTAGAAAAAGTTATGTCTTCCTTAATTCACAGAGACCAAGTTGGTTTTATGAAGGGTCGCTATGGAGCTGATAACACTTTGCCCGGACGAGCACTACTCCAGCTGTTCTTGCTTAGCTAGATGCTGAGAAAGCGTTCGACAGGGTAGAGTGGAAGTACCTTTTCGCTGTCCTAGCTCAATATGGTTTCCCTCCGTCCTTCATTCATTTAATTTCACTGCTTTATCAGTCTCCCACTGCTAAATTAATAGTCAATGATGAAGCCTCCTCGCTGTTTCCACTCCATAGAGGCACCCGTCAAGGTTGTCCAATGTCTCCTCTTTTGTTTAATTTAGCCCTCGAACCTCTCCTCACAGCCATCAGACAGTCCACAGACATCAAAGGCATAACCATCGCCAATATTGAATTCAAAATCTCGGCTTATGCAGATGATGTCCTCCTGTACTTGTCTGACCCGGAACCTTCACTGACCTCTTTAATGCAATTGATTACTTCCTTTTCTTCGCTCTCAGGTTATAAAATCAACTGGGACAAAACAGAACTCATGCCCCTCAATGATTCTTGCATCCCCTTTATTTTCTCCTCTCAACCTTTCACGTGGGTCTCTAAGGGAATCAAATATCTTGGAATCACTTTCGATAGGGATCTCCCTTCCACTATCCAAGCAATCTGCTCCACTCTTCTAAGTCAGATTTCCACCACCCTGTCATCTTGGTCTCCCTTACATCTCTTTTGGTGGGGCCGTCTCGACTCTTTAAAAATGGTTGTGGTTCCGAAATTAACATATATCTTCAATATGTTTCCTCTATTGCTTCCCCCTATTGTATACAAAAAACTGGAAGCTAGAATGCTTAGTTTTCTATGGAATGACAAACCCCATAGAATCTCTCTTAAAAAGTTGAAAACCCCTACTTTACAAGGTGGAGTCAACTTTCCAGATCTACTTCAGTTATCATAAAGCCTTTGTCCTCAGACAAGGGGCTGAATGGCTTGTATCTCCTTCCCCCAATGGTCACAACAATTGGTTGCGCCTAGAAATGTCTTTGATGTCTCCCTTTCCGCTGATAAGACTTCTGGGCACTAAATACTTCCCAAATCTTTCCCGAAATCCCATCATGGCGACCACTCACAAAACCCTCATGGACCTTGATGCCCACTTGGACACACCTTGGAACAAATCTTCCTTTTGCCTTTTATGGTATAATAAATGTCTTCTAATAGATAAAAAACCCATCTGCTGGCCTTCCTGGTTTCAACAACAAATTTGGGACCTTGGATCCTTATGCCGTCCAGATGGGTCTTTTCTTACCTTCCGTGAGGTCATGGACTCCTTCTCAATCAAAGAATCACATTTCTATAAATGGTTACAACTGAAATCTTCCCCCAATAAATCAGGCCTCTTAACTATTCCAATTAACTCTACTCCCTCTTTATATTCCCTTTCTCATCAATTCTTAGCGCTAGCATCACACTTTTATAAACTTCTCAAATCCCTCCTTCCTTCCTCGTTAACTCCATAACACTCCTCATGGGAAGTGGACTTGGGGATTCCAGTATCCGATGAAGTCTGGAATATGGTCTATAAATCCACTTTTCAAACGTCCCGCTCTGCATCAATCCTTCAACATATGTTTTTCTTGCTTCACAGGACCCCGTGGACCCCAGTCAAATCTCACAAAATCAACCCCACTTACTCCAACAAATGTTGGACCTGCCAAACTGAGGTTGGTACTCTGAAGCACCTTCTTTTCTCTTGCACAGCAATCAGCTCCTTCTGGTCCTCAGTTTGGGCTACAGTTTGCACAGTCTTTCAGATCAATATTCCACTGACTTACCAAATGCTCTTACTAAAATCTTCCGCAATACCTGACAAACTTTTAGACTCCGATCATTTTCTCTTTAATATTTTACTCACCTTGGCCTTAAAGACTATTCTCACTTATTGGAAGGATTTATCCAAAGCTTCACACTCACATTGGTGGAACCTCGTTTATCTCACGTACAGAACTGAAGCGTATTTGGCTAAGTCCTCCAATAGGTTTCCTCGATTCCAGCTCAGATGGAATCTATTGAAACTCTACCTGCACTCTTCTCTCCCTTGAGTGGACCCTTCTCTAGTCTTTCTTCTCCCTTCCCCCCCTTTCTTTTACTCATCTACTTATTCATTTATCTACTTATTCATTTATTTGTTTATTTATTTATTTATTTTCTTTTCTCTTCTTTTTCTCTTTCTTTCTCACACTTATTTCTCTCTCTCCCTTTATTATACCTGGAACGTGCTTGTTTAGGTAGTTAGGATACTGCTTGTTGTATTAGATATGCTATGGAGGAAATTTCTTGATGAATGTTTGAATCCATGTTCATGTTTTGCATTCCATTTTCTGTCTTTATTGATTCCATTCATTGGTGTATCTTTTGTTTTCCACTATTATGGATTGTTTTATTCCATACTTTGTAATTTTGCAAAAATTCAATAAATAAACATTGACTAAAACTTAGCACTTGCTTCCACTAGCTATATACAAAGCGCAGGATTCTTAAATGGTGCTGGGAAAAATTTGCACTGAGTGCTATTCTATAAAGGCTACTCAGGGCTTAAGAACCTTGTGTTCCTCAGTCTTGGTATCAGCTGGATAGAAAGTCTGCGTTAATGTGGGCTGCTTCAGACTTGCGTATGACAAGCCTGTAGTGCAAGATACCATCTCATTAGTCTAGAGTTAGTGTTTTTCATTTGTCCTAACCATTTTAAGGGTGCATGGTCAGTTACTAAAGTAAATTATCACCCCAATAGGTAATATTGTAACGACTTCATAATCCACTTAACCGGCAGGCATTCTTTTTCTATTGTGGAGTAACATTGCTTAGATATAAAAGGGGGTGTGCCTCCTCCCTAAATCCTTGACTAAGGACTGTCCCCTGAAGCATTGGTTTGAAGGACAAACTCCTGTGTGAAATGGGTATTTTTCAGTACTTGTTCATGATACAGTGTTTCTTTGAGTTTCACACACGCCTACTCTGCTTACTGTAACCAAAGTAACTTGTTGGGATGGGATTTTTTTAATGAATTTCTGCGAAGCTTGGGATAAATTTCCTGCAATACCCAATCATCCCCAGGAATCCGCGTAGCTGTGTTTTTGTATGTGTGTTGGGGGTGGCATGGGTTTTATCTACCTTCCTCCAAACAATATCTCAAGTATTGAACTTTTGTCTCCCAGGGCACATTTCTTAGGGTTGGCTGTAAGTCCCGCCTCCCTAAATGATTGGTATTCTTCAGTTATATGCTGTATGTGTTGTTCCCAAGTCTTTGAAAAGATGACTACATTGTCCCAAGTATACCCTGGGGTCAGAGTATCTGGTTCATTATTTTTGAAAAGTAGCTGGGGCCCTGAATGGGAGTACTTTGAACCGATATAGCCCTTAGTAGGTAATAAATGCTGTTTTTAATTATCTAGGGGAATTTGCCAGTACCCCTTCGTTAAGTCCAAGGTTGACAAAAATTGGGCTTCCCCTAGTTGTTCAACTACAGTAAATCTATGAGAGGTATTGGATATGCATCAAATTGTGAAATATCATTGATCCCTCTTAAATTTACACAGAATCTGGCGGTTCTATCCGGTTTCAGTACTATCACCACTGGACTGGCCCATTCACTACTGGATTCTTCAATCACTCCTAGCTTTAACATTACTTCCACCTTCTGTTCCAGATGGTAAGATTTTTTTCCTGACAACCCTTCTGGGGATTGTTTCTGTGCAATGGGTTCCCACATGGATACGGCCTGAGTGGAGAGAATACATCATGAAATACATTATAAAATTTCTACACCAAGGATTCAAGCTGCAATTTCACTGAGGCCCCTTCTTTTATTAAACCATTGGGTTCTAAAATTTTTCTTCCTGTTTTTTTGTTCGACTAGTACATCTATCTACCCAGGATTTTAGCAAGTTCACATGAAATACCTGTGTTGTTCCCCCATCCCATATGCACTTCATAGGCTACTGGGACTAGTTGTTTGGAAATTTTGAATGGACTCTTCCTCTGGGCCAGTAATTTATTACAACGGCTAAAGTAGGGAAGCTGTTTAGCAAAAGCTAGCAAAAAACTAGGAGATCAAATTGACTAAATGCAACAAAAAAAAGGATCTCCAAATGTTTGTTGGTCCATTACTAGTCTCATAAGTTGTTAAATATGCATTATAATATGATTATCATACACTCAGAATTGTGTAATTCAGTCAAGAACCAAAGCTCCTATAGCCGAACCCAGCACCCAATCACTTTCTTTTTAAACTTGCGTCGGCTTTTTTTTTTCAGCCGTTACACGAAAGAAAAAGCAGAGAAGTCATATATGACAGGTATCCATTTTTTAAATAGTTTACACTGTATGAGGTTTTTTCCACCGTGGTTTTGCAAGATATCTAAGTTTACATTTTTAACTTTTATCAACAGAATAGTATTTGACCCCACATCACTTTGAATCGTCTGGCATTCAAATTGTTAATTCTTATTTTTGGGTTCCTTGAAAAAGATTTTCAAAACATGGCCCATTTAGGGACCTACAGAAAAATTAAGTGCACTGAGTAAAATATTTTAATATTTGAATTGCACTATTTAACACTATTCACTGTTTAAACACAGTGATTGGGTAGTGGGTTCGGCTATAGGAGCTTTGGCTCTTGGCCGAATCACACAATTCTGAGTATATGATAATTGTATTACAATGCATATTTAAAAACATGAGAGGGGAGCAGTTTACCGGACCGGAGGAGAGTTGTGGGGTGTCCCGTTGCTGGTCCCGGTTGTGCAGCGGCGGCTTCCTTTTTCCTGGCCGGCGGCGCAGTCAGGCACTTACAGAGACGGACCCCTGACGTCATTGGGTCCGTCTCCGACAGCGTAAAAGCACCCGCTGCTGTGGCCATACTGGGAGCAGTTTACCGGACCGGAGGAGAGTTGTGGGGTGTCCCGTTTCTGGTCCCGGTTGTGCAGCGGCGGCTTCCTTTTTCCTGGCCGGCGGCGCAGTCAGGCACTTACAGAGACGGACCCCTGACGTCATTGGGTCCGTCTCCGACAGCGTAAAAGCACCCGCTGCTGTGGCCATACTGGGAGCAGTTTACCGGACCGGAGGAGAGTTGTGGGGTGTCCCGTTGCTGGTCCCGGTTGTGCAGCGGCGGCTTCCTTTTTCCTGGCCGGCGGCGCAGTCAGGCACTTACAGAGACGGACCCCTGACATCATTGGGTCCGTCTCCGACAGCGTAAAAGCACCCGCTGCTGCGGTTGCGGCCGCAGGGCGTGCCCTAAGGGGCACGCAAGGCCCCTTGGGAGCCCCTTAGGAGCCACGTGGAGTCCGGGAGCCGGTAGTGGGCAATTTAATTTGGGGTACATAGACCCGGATCGGATCCTGCTCCCTATTATTGGATCTAAGATGTTTATTCCATGTCTGCTGCAGTGAGGATGTCGTTGAAGTTTTTCTTTTTCTAATAATGCCGAAAAGACGAGGAAGGAACACCGGAGGAGCCTCCCGG
Source organism: Geotrypetes seraphini (assembly GCF_902459505.1). Lineage (NCBI taxonomy): Eukaryota > Metazoa > Chordata > Amphibia > Gymnophiona > Dermophiidae > Geotrypetes > Geotrypetes seraphini. Next base: position 372,513,110 of record NC_047084.1, read on the forward strand.
CGACCCTTGACCCCAGTGGTTACTATTGATGATTTTCTCCGACGCCTACAACGGGAACAAGAAGGGTCGGGGGCTAGCTCGTTGGGGACACCACTGGAGAGTAGTGCAGTGGGTTCCCCTGAGCATGATGTCACTCTTAGCTCCGACGTTAGGACGCCACCCCTCCAACCGACGCCGCAAGCTGCCAGCTCCCCACGGGACCAGAATCCACCTGAGGAGGTGGTTTCTTCTTTGTCCACAGAGGCTAGTATGGAGGGCTCGCCGAATATGACAACGGGACTTGCGACCGGGACAACAGAGGTTGGAGGAATACAAGACGTCACTGAGGTAAAGCTAATTTCAGAACATTTAGATACTACACCATTACAACTTTTCTCACCTACAAAACCTCCTACAGTCACACTCGAAGCATTATGGGACTTGGTAGTGAATCTGGGGAATTCCTTAAATCCTCAAATAAAAAGTTTGGATAAAGAATTAAAAGAACAAAAGGAAGAAATAAAAGTTTTAAAGCAAGATATGTTACAATTTAAAACAGAGACACAAAATACAAATAAGGAGCTAACGCTATTGAAACAAAATCAAGATATGTTGGTTAAAGATAATATATTACTCAGGAAGAAGTTGGAAGTGCAGGAGAATAATGGTCGAATAAATAACTTGAGATTTATAAATTTTCCAAGAATCCTGTCAACTTCTCCTAGAGAAATGGTGAAAAGATATTTTATGGAAATTTTGGAAATTCCTGAAAACTCCTTACCTCCTCTTACAAGAGTGTATTACCTACCTACTAAGCCCCAATTCAAAGAAGAAGAAAAAATTGAGGAACCCCGGGAGAGGTCATTGGACATTTCGGCTATACTGGAACAATCAGATAGAGAATTGGCTGTTCCAGTTACTCTCTTGTTGTCTGTTGCTTTGGCTCCAGACAAGGATTGGATATTAAAACTTTTCTTTAAAAATAGATCCAAAGACTTCCTGGGGCAGCATATTCAGATTTTTCCTGATGTCTCTAGAGAGACTCAAAAAAGAAGAAAATAATTTTTAATTCTAAAACCTGGAGTGACTCAAATAGGGGGTATTTTCTTCTTGAGATATCCATGTAAATGTGTAGTTAGATATTTATCATTGAAGTATATATTTACAGAGCCATCTCAACTGATTAGCTTTCTCTCAATGAAACGTCTAGAAAAAGGAATAACAACGTCCATGGAAAGTTAGCTTCCTGCACTTTAGACAGATAAGGATTTTTCTTATTTAATTAATTTGAATTATATATGTTCTACTCTTAATTATGGATCCAATAATATTGAGGACTAGTGTGAGATCAGCTAGATCAGTATTTCCTTGTAGTAATATTAATTTTGCAATTTTTAGTTTAATATGTTGTTTGATCTCACTTTACTGTACAAGATGTATACGCTTGGAAATATTGAAAAATTTTATAAACAAATAAAAACAAACAAACAAAAAACATGAGAATAGTAATAGACCAACACACATTTGGAGATCCTTTTTTTGTTACAACCAGTAATTTATTAGCCACAGTAAGCATCATAATTAACACCTTTTCTTGTGGTTGGAACTCCTGTTCCTTGGCCTTTTGATCATAAGTCTGTTGTCACCTTTTGAGCCTGCTCTAGGTTCTCTTTAGCAAGTTCTCCTAAGATCCTTAACTTCAAATTTTGTATATATTCTGGTATGGAGGTTATTTGGACTTCTTCCCCTACCCATCTTTCTCGCTATATCTAACAAATGTCAGGGTTGTCTCCCAAAGGGAGAAAAACCTACTGAGGTCTGGGCTACCTCTCTATATGCAAATGGAATGTAGGGACTGGCCTGATCTCAATCCCGGTTCTTTTCTCCTAAGAATATTTTTACCATGCAAATCGTGGTTTGGTTGAAACGCTCAATCAAACCATCAGTTTGGATGGTAAGATGAAGTTCTCGCATGTTTTATACCAAACAATGTCAAACCCCCCCTCCCCCCCAAAGTCAGGGGCACCAATTTTCTATCTGTCACTAGTTCCTGTGGGAATCCTACATGGCAAAAAATGGCATGTAGCTCCCAGGCTATCTCCTGTGCTGACATCTTATGCATCGGTATGGCCCAGGGGCACCGAGTGGTATAATCCATCGTAACCAATAAATATTGGTGCCCACCCAAACTTCAATCTAGGGGTCCTATTATGTCTACTGCCACCTGCTCCATGGGATGCTCCAAGACAGAGAGTGAAATGAGGGGAGATTTGTTTGGCATTCTTTGGGGTACTGTTTGACAAGCTAGGCAGGAGCGACAATAGTCTCTTACCTCCTGGAAAAATCGGGCTGTCGCTCTAAGGTTCCAGCTTCTGCCAAAGTGTAGGAATGTGCCAGAGCTAATAATGTTTTCCTAAAAAGAACAGGAACTATAACCTGTCTTTGTTCCTCCCTTCTTTCATTCTTCACTATTCAGTAAAGGATGTTAAAGGATACCTCTGCTCTCCTTCCTTGGGGAACCTCTGCCTTTTTCCAGTATATCTGCAGGGATGGGTCATCTTTTTGCTCTTGGGAAAATTAGTGAAACTTGCTCATCACCTTGTCCCCTAATGCTTCCACCCTTCTAGAGGGAACCTTCTAGAGGGAATCCACTTTTTTCTGATCTTTTAAGGCTCTTTGGTTTTCTCTTCTCTTCCCCCCCCCCCCCAGGTTCCTCAGTCACTCCTTGGTCCGAAAAAAGAAATATCTTCCCTAACTGGAGTTTCTCTATTCTCCCTTCTGAATAGTCTCTGGTTCATATGGATATCCAAGTGTCCTTAGGACTTTACACTCCCGACATATCATATATACCGGTACTTGAATATAAGTTGATCTGAGTATGAAATGAGGTACCTTTTCCCCCCCCCCAAAAAAAAAAGGAGGAAAAGATTGACATGAATATATATAAGATGGGGTTAATATTCATGTGCAAAAATTGCACGCTAGCATTGGTTTGATTAACCTTGTTGAATTTTGGTCCCATTATGATATAGTTTCTAAACATAACAATGAGATTTGAACAATTCATGGATTAATACTAGTACTTACCTATATTTTAAATGATATGGCCCTATTAAACTGAGAACGAGATTTAGGAATTTAGATGGGTGGAGAGACAATGGTTAAAATCTGGAACGCCAGAACATAGAGAAGCTTGGAGGCAAAAACTGAAAAGTTACAAAAAACTTACAAAGGAGAAACGAAAAAATTTTTACGCCCAAAAATTGGCAATGTATCATCCAATAGTAGTAGCCTAACCTTTTTAGATTAGTCAATGATCTTTATGATTTAGAGGCATGTAATGTTGCTGGTGAAGAATATTTTATCTGCCAATAGTTTGGCTGATTTTTTTATTTTATTTTTTTTACCAAGATTCAAAAATTGATGCTTACGTTAGTTGATCCTATTAGTCATCATTGGTGTTTTTCCATCCTCCAAGGGGCAGATGCACCCAGAGGTAGATCTGAGTTGAAATAATTTTACATCTATTGACTGGCAAACCTTTAGTAAATTCTGCAATAAGTTAACTCATACTGTAGACTTGACAGCTGTCCTCCAAATGTTTTGAAAGTTGCCCCGGTCAACTTCAAGACCAAATTGTTGATGTGGATTAATTTCTTATTATCCACAGGGAAGTTTCCCGAGGAACAGGGTCAAATTGTGATTACACCAATTTTAAAAAACACTAAAGAATCATCCAGCATTGCATCTAATTTTAGATCTATTGCCAGAATTCCTCTGATTACTAAGATAGGAAGGTTTGGTAAACGTTGAATTAGTTACATACTTGGATAAGTTTAGCATTTTGCATGAGAATCGATCTGGTTTTCAGTCAGGATTTAGTACCGAAACAATCATGGCCTCTGTTTGATTATTTGCATTCATTATTCAGTCAAGGTTCAAGTGCGTTAATTCTGCAGCTAGATCTGAGCAGCGCTTTTGATCTGGTAGATCATATTATTTTGTTGGATTGTTTGGAATCCATTGGAGTCGCAGGTAATGTCTTGAACTGGTTTCGTGGCTTCCTGGGTAAAAAATCGTACCAAGTGTTTAAAGAAGATACCTTATCTTATCATTGGGAAAACTCCTGTGGGGTCCCGCAGGGTTCACCTCTGTCCCCCACTTTGTTTAATATTTATCTTGCTTCCTTGGGAAATTTGTTGCAAAGTTTAAAGCTCAAGTTCTACATTTATGCGGATGACATTACTTTAGTGATCCCGTTAACTTGTCTGTCACCGGAGTTCATAAATTTTTTAACGATTTTTTAAAGTCAGATTGAACTTTGAACGACTGCTTATAAATTGAAATTAAATGTGGAAAAAACTAAATTTTTTTAGCAACTCCCAACGATAAGATTAAAGAAACAACATTACATTTGAATGGGTTGGACTATAAAATAGAACAATCCATAAAAATATTGGGTGTGACTCTGACTAAACATCTCACATTGGAACAACATACGGATTTATTGTTTAAGAAATGTATCTCTGTGCTTTGGAAGCTTCGTACCATTAAGTATTTCGACAAAACTTCCTTTCGTTTATTGATACAGTCTTCTATCTCAAGTATTCTCAATTATTGTAACATTATATACCTAGGTGCTTACAAGAAAATGTTCAAAAAATTGAGAGTGATTCAGAATACTGCCTCATTTTTGGTTAAAAAAAATGGGAGTATATCACTCCTTTTTATTTGAAACTCCATTGGTTGCCGATAGAGTTGAGAATTCTGTTCAAATTTTCTTGTATTTGTTACAGATCAGTTTCGGGTTTGTTACCAGGTTATCTTGTGTCTCATTTTTCTTTGAGTCACGCCAAAAAGATCACACACAGAGTGCACTTGTTTTCATATCCCTCCATAAAATCCTGTCATTTATAAGAAGTTCCTTGAGAGAAACCTCTCATTTCAAGCCACTAAATTGAATGTATGGCTTGGAAAAATTATGTTAGAGGTCTCTTCCTATCTTGATTTTAGAAAATTGTTAAAGACTCGACTCTTTGATAGGCTGGTATCTTAATGCATTCTGCCTCATTTTTTCAATCAAGTTCCTTATATTCAACTTGATGTATTTTATCTGTTCTATGTATTACTTCTTTCCCTGCCATGCTGGTATTTTCTGCATTATATTGTAATTGCTTTCTGTCTTTATCTGTTTTTAAGTCCATTATTCTAATTTGTATTTTATCTGTATCCCATGTATTAGCTCACCTTGTGAACTGCCTAGAACTTTTTCGGTATGGCGGTATATAAGAATAAAATTATTATAATTATTATTATTAAACTATGGGCCAGGGTCCTGCCGTCAAAGACTATTATTTCCTGTATCAAGAAGAGCCACTATAGCCATGCCTGCCACTATAGCCATGCCTTTTGTTAAAGCATGGTTCTTATTCCCTATATCCCAGGGCATTCCTACTCCTAAACCTGAAAAAGAGCAGTCCATATGGTGCAGTCCTTCCTAAAGTGGTCCTCCTTCCCATGACTAAAGCATTTCAAGGAGGGACAGATATTTAGACAAGGACTACTTCTCATTGATTCCCCCCAACCTCTTCCTCCTAGGGCTCTAACCCTTCTCTCTTCATAGGGATTTATCAATTGGGACTTTCACTGATTTCCAGGGCTCTCAGTGTTTAACCGCAGGCACTGCTTTCCTTGAGACTGCTTCACTCTTTTTCCCTCTCTCCTCAGCCTCTAAAAATGTTACATTAAACTTGTGGCTTCGAGGGTTTGAGAACCTTGTCTGGCTACACAATGTTTAACAGGGGAAGGCAAAATATTCAGAAATTGCTCCATACTATCATATTCAGCATCTCTGACGTTTATTCTCTCTGACTCTAGCCAGTGAGAAGCCAGTCCAAGAGATTATGGCTACAACCTGAGGTCTTTCTCCCTTTTAAAAATCTGAATTTTCTATGATACTGTTAAAGAGAAAGCCCTAGTCAGTTCTGGATTGCTGCCCGTACTTGCCTATAGTCCATTGCTTACCTTGCATCCAGAACCCTGTAGGCTGCTTCGGCCACCCCAGTTAAATAAGATGCTAGCCTGATGGCCCATTGTTCTAGGGTCTATTTGGTCACAGTGGCTACCTGTACAAAAGTGGTAAGAAAAGCCTCTGGATAATCCCCTGGACCCAATTTGATGAAAATGAGGTCTCTAGTCCATCATTTGGTACCTGTCCAGGGCTCCCGGACAACTATGCCCCTTCAGAGTCTCATCCTGTTACTGACTTCAGTACACCTTCCGCCAGTCATCGTAACTCCTAGTCTGAGCTTCCATATATTGCAGGATAGGCTGTTGTCTTTGCCACTGTTGGCCCATTTTCTGGGCAAATCAGTGCTCTATTGTTTCTTGCTGGGTCTGCCTCTGTTCCACCATCCACTTTAGGCTGGCTTCTGTCACCATTGCTTCTGTTGTAAATGGGGGAGTCCTAGCAAATTCCTCCCTTAACTATCAGGGTGTAGTCAATTTTCGGTTAAACAAACCAATCCTTCCTGGTTAGTAGTCAAGGGAGAGAAGACTCCTATCCCACTTTTGGGTTTTATATAAAAGTTTCTAGGAGTCCATTCTCCATTTCCTAAAGATTTTATCCTGTTTTCAGTCATATGCAAATTATTCCATTTTAGTATCTTATAGCTGTTATATTGTTGAAGGGTTGTCGGGTAAGATTTACCTCTTTGCGGATGATACCAAAATCTGCAATAGAGTAGACATGCTGGATGGTGTGAATAACATGAAGAAAGACCTAATGAAGCTTGAAGAATGGTCTGAAATTTGGCAGCTAAAATTTAATGCTAAGAAATGCAAGGTCATGCATTTGGGCTGCAAAAACCTTTAGGAGGCCTGAAATTGTGTGTGTGTGTGTGTGGGGGGGGGGGGGTCGATCGGGAAATGCTGCCACAGGGTGATTGGAGGGAGGAACGGAATACTACTGCATGGGGAGAAAGGAAGAATTGTTGGACATAGGGTGGAGGAGATGAAGGGAGTGATGCAATAAAGAGGTAGAAAGGGGTGAGGGAGAAATCTTGACTGTGGTGAAGGGGAGGGAGACATTCATGGAGACAAGAGAGAGAAATGTTAGACATAGGGTGGAGGGCAGGGAGAGATGGTGCATGGGGAGAGCGAAAGAAATGCTGCACATGATAATGGAGGGGATGAAGGGAGAAATGCTGCATGGAGGAGAATAGAGACATTTGACCCAAGGCACAAGGCAGGGAGAGAGATGATAGATGGTGGGAAATAAATGTTGGATATGGCAGTGGAAGGGAAGGTACAGAGATGGAAGATGGATGGTGAGCTGGGAGAAAGAAGAAAACGTCAAATGGGCAGGAGCCAAACAGAAACCAGAGCGTGGGACCAACATGATTTGAGTAATAAAATGACCAGACAACAAAAGGTAGAAAAAAAAATTATTTTCTGTTTTGTGATTTACAGTATATCAGATTTGAAATGTGTATCCTGCTAGAGCTGGTGTTAGAAAGTGAGCGTGAGCTAGGACCTAACAGAGAGGAAAAGTATTTTTTGTTTTGTTGACACCAAAGCACCGGTGTGGGGTTGGTGAAGAGCCTACAAAAATAAACCCACCAGCCTGTTTAAAAAACAAACAAACAAACAAAAAAAAACTCCACACGATTTTAGCAGGAAAAATGAATCGAAAAATCAATTCAATAGGCCAATTCGAATCAAATTTTTTTTCCCCCTGAATTAGGCAACACTACTATCAACTAGTAAGACCAAGCCAGGGATTCAGTAACAAGGCTACCCTTAACCCACGTCTTCCTCGGGATGTAAGCTATAGGGAATCTCAGTTCCTTGTGACTGGACATATTTCCTGTCATAGGGTGCCATTTATAGAATCTGGAGGATAGTGGCAATATTTAGGTAGTATAGTGTAACTATGTGGTTTGTTGGGCTAGCATTTTTTGTTTGTTTAACTTTAGACTTATTAACTATACTGATATTGGCTGGGTATCGCCACTCTAAAGTTAGGTGGCATTCTTTGCTCTACTCTCACTTCATCCCAGCACTACTAACAAAGTGTCAAAGTGGTTGGATAATTTCAGCAGAAAGATGGGGCTGAAAAGTCACAGATAGGTGACTTATTAGTAGCAGACACCAGTATACGAGCCAAGTGCTCTGGATTAGATCATCTTGGAAGTTTCATGGTCCACCCTCACAGCTAAATGAAGCTTCAAGTAAAAATTCCATGCTTAAAGGAAAGTAAGAAAACCCCAATAAAATTATTATTATTAATTTTTTAACATTAGGAACATTTTCCAGTTTAGTGAGTTTCTAAGTGATTTGTATGGCAGTTGTGTTACCCTTTACTGCAATAGTTTTTCTATGGATTTTGCACTAAAACTCTTCCTGCATCAGCTACAAGTTAAGGTAAGAAAATCAAAAGTAAACTGTCACACTAAAGGACAGTACAGCTGTTTACATTGGCCCCTGAATTGGTACCAAACCAGTAGAAAATATTCACTATTAGGAATGGCTTTTATCACCATTATTCCCAAAGCTCAAACTATCCTCTGTCATGCAACTATTGCTTAAAGGGAAGGTACATTTGTTACACTGATTCATTGTAAAGCCACGGCCTGATAAAAATGTAAGAAGGGTAGATAGCTTGTGGTAGTGTTTAAAAAAACAACAACCCCAAAACCCAACCATTGCAGTTCAAATATTCAGTGCCAGTATCCAGATACTGGCCACTGCTGAATATCCATTTTCAGTGCACATTGGCAGTGTTATCCAGTAACAATATTCAGATTGATAACAGGTTGTTCTAACTTTATCAAATTGGCTATCTGTTAGCGGTCTGAATACCATATAGAAGTATAGGGTAGCCAACAAAGAACAGGCATTGGGAAGATTGCACCCAGATAAAGTACATGCTACAGGAGTCTGATCTAGTTCAAGTTCCATTTATGATTTGATATGCTGTAAATCAGCTAAGAAGACATCTACTTAATATGATAGAAAGACCCTGCTTGATGCATCCCAGAAGCAGGAACAAATGAGCACTGCTTCTGTTTCATTTTAAGGTTATGGGATCAGGGGATGAGGCTTGGGGTGGGTGGGGTTCCCACTAGACTACCAAGGAATTTTTGGGACCGCTCAACCACCAGAGCATTTTCTTTTAATGTTAGGGAAACCAGTATGTGTGGGGTGGGGGACTAGGTAGAGAGAGGTATTCGGTTGGTGACAAAGGGTGATGCATGCTTGTGTGTCTTTAATATCTGCTTTCCTGTCAGTGCCGGTGCTAATCACTGCTCAGGCACAGACAGTAAAGTTGATATTTAGTGCTGTGTCATAGATTAGTGATTTAATTGTAATTAATTTACACATCCATTAGTTAGAGCATGCCATGGCAAACACATGAGCATTGAACCTTAAGTTTTTTAGATGAGGCAATGGAGGGTTAAGTGATCTGCCCAAGATCACCGGGAGTTGCAGTGGGATTTTAACCCAGGCTTCTCTTGCTCTCAGCCTGTTGCTCTAAACACTAAGGGGCAAATTCTATAAACGGTGTCCCGATTTGTAGGTAGCCTACTGCTGCCTAACCAGCCAATCGGGACGCATGTAAAAAAAAAAAAAGGCCTGAGGCAGGCCGCTTACATTGTAGGCAACTGTAAGCTCGCCTAAGGCTGGGCGCAGGCGTGGTTTCGCCCAGAAGTGACCTTAGGCGGCCCTATGCACCACCCTAGGCCCGTGATAGGCACCTGAAATGTAGGCCAGCATGGCCTACATTTCAAGTAGACGTGGCCGCTGAGCTTATTGCTGCAAGGAATGTCCTTGCCAGAACCCCCCACCTCCTCTGCAAACATCGCCGACAGGAGGGATGCCCAGTTCCTCCTGCCAGGGACCTCCCAGCCCATCCGGAATCCCCCCTACCATATGTTTATGGCTGGCTGGAGGCATCCTTCTTACCTCCAACCGGCTGGCTCTCCTTCACTTGATTGGCCCGATGATGGACCCTTGCGCTTAAGGCCCCTTGGCCAACCAGAATCATAGGCTCAGTTTCACTGGGAGTGGCCTAAGATTCCGATTGGACAGATCCCTTAGGCCACCCCCCATGGCCCAGGTGCCTAAGGCCTATCCTATGGGAGGGGCCTTAAGTGCCTGGGCCAAACGAGGCCTAAGGCCCCTTCCCAGTGCATCCCACGATGCACCCAGAAGGGGCAGGCCAACCATTCGAGTGAAGGTGGGCCAGCCGGCTGGAGGCAGGAAGGATGCTTCGGAGAGGGGAGGTGTTCCAGGATTCTGGCAGGAGGGACTGGGCATCCCTTCTGCCGGTAGTCTTCACAGGGCAGGGAGGATGGGTTGCCACTAAATATCGTGGCAGGGAGATCCCTTGCCATGATAAGCTCAGCAGCAACCCAATTCTCTAACTGGTACCTGTGCGGATAGATGTGATTCTATATAGGACGCCTGTATGCAAATCTCAAAAGCTGCTTAGGCGGCTTCTGAGACTGGGCACCTTATACAGAATCTGCCCTAAGGGTCCATTTTTACAAAACTACAGTAGCGAGGCATGGCAAATTAACACAGCCCATAGGAAATGATTGGGCTGCATTGCATCTGCTGTACAGATAAATGGCTATCTTTTGATGTGAGATGAATGGTTCCTAGAAAATATGGTTATGAATGATTTTGCAAACGAAAAAAGTTTGGAAAAAAAAACACTTGGCAGCTAATAGATTTTCCATTCAATTTATTTTGCAGAGCTTTTTCTAATGTAACCTTCATTTTTAAACACTTCTTATGCCACATTTTTCAAAGCCAAATTCTTCTGTAAATGCTGTCTTGTGGCTTCTTAAAAATTTCTAAAACAAGAAGTGCATTGAATAAGGAAAAAAAAAAACCCCAGGCCTCAAAACCAGTGCCTTATTTTATGAGGTAATAGCCCAAGTTTGTTATACTGTATTAAGCAGAGATGTATATTTTTAACCTGAAAACAATAAAATCTATAGTCCATTCTTTTCTTACAGATTTTAAAGAACTATGCCATAGAAATGCTATTGTAAGTATTTAATGAAAATGTATGAGAAATTTTCATCTTCAATAACTGAAATATTTTAGATTACCAGAATAAAAACCAATAGCTAGTCATATTGCATTTTTAAATACAAAAATATTTTTCCCACTTGTATCTATGGGTGGGAATATTTAGTATATAAGTGTCTGGTTGATGTATATGTGCCTAAATGATATAATCATTGTATAGATCTTTCAGACTGGTCACAGGAAAATAAAAAATATATATTGTAATCCTGCAATGCGTTTTTCAAGGAAAGCTGCTAAAGCTTGAAAGGTTAACTTTTTTTTTTTTTTTTAAATCGACAGCTGTAAACTTGAAAATTTATAACCCTTTTTGTGGTCACAAATATAAGTACAATCACACACTTAGGGCTCCTTTTACGAAGCCGCGTAACCGGTTTAACGTGCGCTAATTTGCTGGCCTCACTAGCCGCTACTGCCTCCTCTCGAGCAGGTGGTAGTTATTCAGCTAGCGCGCGCTAAAAAGGTGCGTGCGATAAAGCCGCTGACGCAGCTTCGTAAAAGGAGCCCTTAGAGGATGTTTATATCCATCCTTCTTAGATGTTGAAAACACTCTGACTTGGTCTGTGCATTGAAAATTTGTTTACATATACCCTGTAATTTTTCTATTACATATTTTATTTGAGTAGTCATTTAATAAATTGCCTTGCATAAACTTTCTTGTTCCATAACGTTCAGTGCTTTGAAATGTGGAATGCAGTGATGTAATAGACTTCCTGGCCAGTCAGAATTACCTGCTGTTACAGTGTAGGTAGATAGTCATTCCAGAATCATCCGAAACAGCTGGCTAGGAGTTCATTTATCAACTTTATACTTGATGCCATTCATATATGACAGATTTCAGTGAGGGTTGTCTGTTAGAAGTAGAGATCCATACTTACTGTTCACCAATGAGCACATGTGTATACACAAAAGTGGTTATTTTTATTGGTCATGAGTGTTCTCGCTAGTATGCGGAGACATGGCACAAGAATATCAAGTACATGTTTTGCTTCAGTATGGATATGATGCTTGTTGCAACCATGAGTCAAGGATCTGGAAAGCATTTTATAAGTGCAGTTGTCTGTGGCCTTATGTTGTAGAGTAGTGGTGCTTTTTGGAAGGCAGTTGAAGGCTGTGTTTACATACAGACTCGTGAGCACAGTGATCTTACTATACAGTATGTATGAGAAGTATGCCATCTTTCACCAGCTGCTTTTTTTTCCTTCAGAGAACAGTCTCCAAATAGGTCAGTTTGCACACATGATGGAGCTGAACCTCACTGCTATGCTAGGATTTGTTAGGGTATTACGTTCTCTCAAATGACTGCTAATTCTTGCTTTAGTTCTTTTGCATTGTTCCAAAGAAAGTCCCCTTCTGACCCTTCGTAAAGTGTACTATGCTTGGACGTTTAAATTGAGACTTCTATGTTCTTTTTATTTTTTTTGCGCACAAGCATATTGCCAAGGGCTTAGCATTCAATTCCCTTCAGCTTCAAGTGGCAATCTTAGCTTATTACAAGGGCAAGGTATTTCGCTCTTTGCTTACTTCTCAGCTTCATGTAGTTCAGTTCCTAAAAGGAGTACAGTAAACCCCCGCAAATTCGCGGTTCGCAAATCACAGACTCAATAATTTGCGGTATTTTCCGACTGTCTCTTCCTGGTACTAAAGTCATGGTTACACCAATCAGGAGCTGCTTTGACACACTATCTGGTGTATCAAAACAGCTCCTGATGGTGTAACCATGACTTTAGTACCAGGAAGAGGCGGTCGGAAAATGTGCCTGGCTTCATAAGTACAATTTAAGCACGTGCCGGCACCCCAGCTGCCCTCTCCTGCCTTCGATCAGATGAAAAATCGTATTCATGGTTTTTCAAAATTCACGGGTGTTCTGGAACGGAACCCCCGCAAATTTCGGGAGAGTACTGTACAGTATATTCGTACACCTCTTAAAAAAGCCCTGTCCGGAGTTCAGTCTTAAAGTGGTACTTCACAGTTTACAGAAGATTCCGTTTAAACCTCGACTTTTAAGACTTTAGTCCATTACTTGCTCCTTTGGGGCTCATCAGAGTCCAGGGCCCTGAGGGTTCTTTTTCCTTTTTGTTTCCTCCTCCTTCTTTGGATAGATGGGGCGGCTTGCTCCCCCCTCCCTTTTTTTGTCCTGTTGGTGGTAACTCTTTTGTTCTACTGGCAGCACTTGATATTGTATTTTCTTTTGGGTTGGATTTCTTTAGCGGCTTCTTCCACTTTTGTATATTATGATCACTTGTGGGGGGGGGGAGGGAGGAAGGGAGCTTGGGGAGGATTATTGTTGTATAGTTCTATTGAACCCTAATGTCATCTGCTGTATTCATTGTGCTTTTTTTTATCTCTCTTTGGAGTGTTCAATCATAATAAAAAATTGTTGTACCTTAAAACTCTAAAAGGCTGTGACGTTGAACACAGTGTTTCTTGTAGCCATGGCTTCAGCTCAGCGGTTTTCTGAGTTGCAGGCCTTGTATGGTGGGGATTCTTATTTCTGATTTATAAAGTGTGGTGTCAGTTCGGACAGTACCACAATTTCTTTCTAAGGTGGTGTCATCCTTTCTTTTATGCCGCTCTCACTTTTCCTTTATTCCTGGGAGGAGGAATGGGGAGGCGAGCTTTTCTTCACTGCGTTTCTTAAAAGTGCATAGCATTCTCCGCAATCTGTAGGTTTCTAACGACTTTTAGTCGTTTAGATCACCTCTTTGTAGTCTTCAGGGGACGTGACAAACGTATGCAGCGTCTAAAGCCTCCATTGCTTGAAGGGTCCAGGAGGACATTCTTTATGCTTACTTGATGACAGGGAAGTGGTTGGCAGAAGAACTTCATGACCATTCAGCCAGAGCAATGGCGGCTACATGGACTCAGTCCAGAGTTTTTTTTCTTGGAGGAGTTTTGTCATGTGGCTACTTGGTCTTCCAAGAATGCTTTATCTCAGCATTACCAGTTGGATATGGGAGCGCATGCAGAGGCTGCGTTTAGTGCTTTGGTTGTTGCGGAGGCGGCATTTGCTTCCCACCTTTGCTACATCCCATTGGTCTCTGGATTCACCTGCTGCTGTTGCTAAGGAAGGGAAAAATTATGTTCTTACCTGTTAATTTTCTTTCCTTTAGAAGCAGCAGATGAATCCAGAGCCCCACCCTTTCTGAATATTGACTGTTGGTTTTTTCTTTTGCAACTTTCGAAGTCTGTTATTATTGATAGTTGTATTCTGTATCATTACCTTTTGAAATTTGTTATGGGAAAGATGTTTTTTACATGCTAAGCATATTGATGGTTACGGATGCTTGGGCAAGGAGCAATACTGAAGATGCAGGAGGCGTGCCAGCCAATAGGACACCTGTTATTCAGTTTCTCTATCTCCACCTGCTGGTAGATGTATGCTATCCCATTGGTCTCTGGATTCATCTGCTACGTCTAAAGGAAAGAAAATTAACAGGTAATAACATAATTTTTCCTTTGCTGCTTTGAGACCTAGTTAGGTATTCAAGCTCTACACTGCAAGCCTTACTGCTCACTGATAGCTGGTAGAAAATAGTTAGAAAAGACAATTTTCCTAAGGTAAACATCAACTTGGGCTTACCCCTTGAGTTCCCAGCTAGAAAACTCGATGTGGGGGGTGTTTCCTCAGGGCAGTTTCATCCCTGAAAGATATAAAAAAGAACCTCCTCACTGTTAACTACAGGGCTGCTAGTAACATTTGGTTCACATTAAGAATTGTTCTTTAAGCACTGTTCTGGTTTTTACACTTGGTATGAAATTTTTGTCTTTTTTTTTCTACTCGTCAATGGGGTGAGAGGTTTTTTTTTTCCTCTTCTTTGAACAGTTGCTTTGCTCAGACACCTCTTTTATATCCATTCCCTAGCAACAGCAGCAGATGAATCCAGAGACCAAAGGGATAGCTCACATCTACCAGCAGGCGAAGATAGAGAAACTGATTAACAGGTGGTCCTATTGGCTGGCACTCCTCCTGTTTATTCAGTATTCTCTATCTCCCAGCAGGAAAAGATCGCTATTCAACTAGCTCCTGAATTCTGGCTGTGGCTGGAACTTTATTTTCTCTTGTTGAGGTTTCTCTTCAGTGAGCTGGCAATGCTATTTCTCCTGTTGAGATTTTCTCTTCAGTGAGACAGGGGTGTCCGGCTGAACGGTGCCGGCTTTAGAGGTTACACTTGGGCCACCCCTTGTCCCTGCCTCACCCTCCCTCCGAGGATAGAGGGTCTGCCTTTGTCCTTAATTTTTCTTCTTTCCCTTAAAAAAAAAAGGGGACTTCACAGCTAATGTTTTGCCCTGCTAGTGCTGAGCATTTGCCAGCACTACTAACAAGGTTGTGAGTATATGTTTACTTCACTTTGTATTTGAACTGCGGGGCTGTTTTGTGCTGGTATGAACGCTGGTGGTTCCCCGTGGAGTGGTTCTTCTTTTCTGTTGTTATACGATATTTGTTGTGGGGAGAGTATATATATTAAAAAAAAAAAAAATTTTGGTTTTCTTCAGTGTGGCTTCGGTAATGGGCTACACTCGGTTTCGGGAGTAGGTGCCTTCCCACGCGGCAGAAGCGAGAGCTTCTCTTCTTGCCGGGGACACAGGAGCTGCAGTGTTTGTAGGTTCTGGGGCTGTCCCTTCTCGGAGTTGCCGCGGCCAGTTAGGGAGGCCATGTTTGGACGGCTCCCGGTGTTGACTTGGGGAGGTGCATGATTGCATGACTCCCAGTGTGCCCGCGGGGAGGTGAGCTCGGCTCTGGGGTGTTCTTCGGTCACCGGCCAGGACCCGTGTCTCTGCTGAACGCAAGAGGCTCCCGCTGGTTCTCAACTTCTGTTGAGACCGAGCAACTTTGTTTCTTTTCCTCCCCGAGGTGAATGTTCAAATTTGGGTGACGCCGGTGTGGGTGTCTGTTTCATTGAGGGCTCCGGGTCTGTTTGCAGCGCTGTTCTAGGAGCCGACATATTTTGGCGCGAAACTTCCCGCGCTTGAGTCTCCTACGTGAGCGGGCCTGCCGCAGCGTTCAGGGAGCTATTTTATATGGGTGCATTTATTAGCGTGTACCACGGCTTATCCCTTTCGGAGTGTGCTATGTCGGGCCTGTTAAGACAGCCTTACCCTTTGTGGCGGTACTCAAATTTGGGGTGTGTTTGTATATTTTCCCCTTACTTACCTTGGCAGATAGGCTGCTAGTTTTCTTGGGTCTGTTATGTCTCCGGGGACTTCAAGAGAACGATTCTGACATGTGGGGTCGCCTGCGCTTCGTTTTTTCTATGTCATGGATTGTCAGTGGGCACTGGGCAGTGCCCAGAGAGTTCCCGTTTTTCCTACAGCTAGTTCATTGTCTCTGTCCGGGTCCATACAGGGTGGATCTATGTAGGTTGGAGGTTTCTTTGCTGTTTCTTCTGGTGTGTAGCGTGCATGTGTCTGGTAGTGCTATTACCCTACTTCTTTAACATTTTTTAGCTGGTTTCCCAGTGAGGGGACTCTCTTGGGGCCTGTTACCTCTTCACTTATTCTGGTGGGTATGGGTGTCTCCGAGGTCGGCAGGTCCTTGAGGCTTATGTTGTGCAGGTCGCCTTCTGCTGCTGACGCGTACTAGGCAGTCCTCCTATCTTGCAGACTGGTCTCGGAGGTTGCTGCGGACTAGGGGCGAGTTTTCTCTTCTTCCGCATGATTGCGGTGCAAAACACTATATGCCTGTTGACGTCGTCCCTGAGGCTCTCTCTTAGCTTGGGAGCATTGTCTGCTATACATCAGGGTGCAGATCGTTTTCTATTTAGAGGCGAATGCTCCTTATGGATTCCGCCTAGGGTGTCTTGTATTCCAGTGGCAGGCATGAAGTTGAGACTATTTGCGGGCTTTCGCCAGGCCCCTTTTTTACTTCGCCTGCTGGTGTCTGGTTGGGGAGAGTTTCTTGTCTGTCCTTTCAGCTCTCGAACAGCCCATTTCTGATTTTCCTGTGCTTCACTTTGAAGGGGTTTTGACTTCCTCTTATTTCGCTTTAGGCGTCCTCGTGGAGGGGGGATTCTATGTTGTCGGGTCAAAGGATTTGGCCATTCCTCAGGAGGTTTGCAACTTTGAATCCTCTAATTCCTTTTTAGATTCTTTCTTGGGATCACGAGGTTTTGGGCTTCCATCGATTATGTTAGTACGAGAACCCCTTTTGCGGGTAACGGGCACTTGGGGCCATAGTTTTAGTTCTTCCGGAGCTCACAGAAATTGTTCTGTTTAATTCATGCTGCCCGGGGAGATGTAGTTGATCAACTTGGGACTTGGTTCTCATACTGGTCAATAGGTTTTTGTATTTTTTTCAGAGTTAGACATTTCCGCCCTGAAACGATGAGTTCATTTCCTATTCCTGGTGGCCACAGCATCAGCAATGTCTCCGCTTATATGTTCTTGGGCAGCTCTCTCTGTTTTGGCGCATGCCGTTTATCCTAGCCGCGACTCCAAGAACTCTTTATGGGTTGCGGCCCTTAGGGGTGGCTTTTTGGCAATCAGGGGGTATTCAGGGGTTTGTTTCTTGGACGTCTGCTTCTTGGGCCATCTTGCCGCCCACTCAATTGGGCAGACGCCATCGGATGATTTCCTTTCTTCGTTTTATTCCAAAGATCTCTCTTACCTCTGCCACTTGTTGGAATGTCTGGCTGTGTTGTTAGCCAAGTGGGGGCACAGTGTGTTTCTTCACAGATACTAGGGGGAGACAGGTTACTGTCTCAGGTTCCCCTTCTTGTTTAGTCACCTGGATCTATGTTCTGCATTTCTATATAGGTGCTGGAATCTATAGTGGTGTCTCTGCTGTCCCCTTAGAATCGCCTTTGCATGGGCCTGCTGCTGCAGCCACTTTGGTTATGATGGTTTCCGGTATCTCCATCGTCTAGTGGTGGTATTTACTAGGCTCCTCACACTTCGCTTTGCGTAGTTTGGGGGCTCAGCGAGATAGGTGTTTTCCATGTCCTGTTATGGTCTTTGCTGGTTTGTTATCCAGTAGTCCAACGTACCAAGCTGTCGGGTTCGGAGGCTCAGTTCTTTCTGTCCTCAGCTCCAGGGATCTGGTCTTAGGGGGCGCCTTAGTACTTGTTCTTTTTCTTCTCTGGGGCATGGTCAGGCGGTGTCGGGAGCTTCGGACCACTCTTCAGGAATGTTACTACCGGTCCTTTCAGTCGGTGTGCTGATGGGGGTATTGCTCTACTGCCGGGGCAGTTTGTGCTATGCTCAGTTGGTGGGTAAGGTTGTGGTTCTACTTCAATGGGTGGACCCTCACCTTCCTCTTCTGTTGACAGATCATTTTATGGGGCAGGTAAGGAGTTTGGATAGACTTCTCTCCATGACATCTGAGCATGGCCCTTTTCTTGTATGTAACAATGTCCAGCGCTGTGTACGCTCTAGCACGTGTGCATGTTGGTCATGGTGAAATCTTCTACTTCCTGGAATTGAACATTTTAGCTCAGGCGTTCCGGATCTTTTTCTGGAAGTGAGATCTCCTGGATCTAGTCCTCTTGGCCTCGTCTCGATATTCTACGCTTCCTGGCTTCATCGGCAGGCACAGGGAGTGGGAGTCAGAGGGGGTAGCAGTGTGATTTCTTTCTCGCCTCTGATTTCTCTTTTTTCAATGTTTTCCCCTGGCGGTTGATGGCTTGGATTTGTCATCTCCAGCTCGCTTTCAGGGCACAGTATTTGTAGACTCTCTGGTTTGGCTGCGCCATCCTTGCTATGCGGATCTGATGAGTCTTGCGACAGCCGGACTGTTGAGTTTTCTGGTATCTCCAGGTTTGCTCAATTAGAGTCCGATCAACTTGGGTATTCGTACTACTTTGGTATTACGGCCTAGCTTTTGAAATGTCATGGCTGACATGTAAAGGTTATGCGAAGCAGGTTGTTTTTTTCTCTTATCCAGGTGATGCAGATCTGTGGCTTCTGCTTCCTTTTGGAGGTTTTTTTTTCCTGTCATGGGTACTTCTCCACATTTGCACCCTTCCAGAGTTCTTTTTTGGCACGAGTGGATTGCCAAGGGCATAGCGTTCAATACCCTTCCGCTTCCTGTGCCATTCTTAGCTGGTTACAAGGGCTAGGTATATTGCTCTTCGCTTACTGCTCAGCCTCATGTGGTACTGCTCCCGAACGGAGTACAGTATATTCGTTAAACTCTGGGAAAGCCCTGTCCGGGGTGCAGTCTTAGGGTACTTCTCAGTTTACCGAAGGCTTCTTTCATCCTTGTCTTTTGAGACTCTAAAGGGCTGTGCTGTTGAGCACGGGGTTTCTTGTGGCCTTGGCTGCAGCTCGGCGATTTTCGGAGTTGTGGGCCTTGTTCGACAGGGATTCCTATTTCTGATTTACATAATCTAGAGTGTCAGTTCTGATGGTACCACACTTTCTTTCCAAGGAGATGTCATACTTTCTTTTGTGACACTCACTTTTCCTTCCTTCTTCCTGGAAGGAGAAATGGGGAGCTGTGCTTTTATTCACTGCAGTCCAGAAATGTATGGAGTCAAAAAGTGGGCTTCCCATCTGGAGGTCCAGTGAGGAGTTTGGTCCTCAACCCAAGATGGCAAAGAAGGAAGTGGAGGATAAGGGAAAGGCAGGGAGTGAAGCAGATGTTTGTGTCAAAATCTGAGCTTAATACCTGGGGACACAGCATGCAAGAAGTAAGGAGCAAAGATCCAAAGAGAATCCCTCCTTTTGGAGAAAAGGAAGAAGTGAATCTGGTGAATGTGCTACATCTTGGGAGCAAAAGAGACACAGAGCAACTGTCTTGAGTCCCCCCATGTGGATGATCTAGTGCAGGGGTAGGCAATTCCAGTCCTTGAGAGCCCGAGCCAGGTCAGGTTTTCAGGATATCCACAATGAATATGTACGAGATGGATTTGCATGCACTGCCTTCTTGAGATGCAAATCTATCTCATGCATATTTATTGTGGATATCCTGAAAACCTGTCCTGGCTCTGGCTCTCGAGGACTGAAATTTCCTACCCCTGCAAGGGAGAAGGTAGGACCCAAGTTGAGAGTACATATGCTAACCTTGACCCAGAGGGATCTTGGGGAATCTGGATTATAATGAAAAAAATCCCTAAAGGAGAGGCTGAATATAATTTGTTTGTGTGTGGAGTGAGGGAACAAAAGTAAAAAGAGGCAACTAAGACTTCTTTTTAAAGCTGTATGAATATTACTGGTACTGAAAGACTGAGTAGGAGTAGAGTTTGGGGCTTCATTGAGTACCAGGTACTTGAGGGGAACATAGAGACCAAGGAAGAAGAGAGCAGGAGGAATCCTATATAAACAAAGAGATGAAATGTAGTGGAAGTGTAATTGTAACAGTGAGCAAATTTGAAACATTACACTATGTAACAATTTTTGTTCCGGGACAGTAAGGACCAAATTCTATAAACAGCATCCTGATTGTAGGCGGCCAACTTTCTAAAACAAAACCTCTCGAGGCAGGCCGCCTACATTGAGGCACCTCCAGGAGCCTAGGGAGGCGCGCAAGCCCACTTAAGCTCGCCTAAGGCTAGGCGTGGGTGTACCTTGGCCCGTAAGTAGCCTTAGGTGGACCTAGACATCTGTACGCACCTCCCTCCTGGCACTGGAGGTCCCCTGAAACACCTCTTCCTTTGAATCCCCCATACCTTTTTAGAGAAGTTAAAGGGACATTTTGCACCGAGAGGCTCAGCTCTGTTGGTGCCGCCAACAATAAGGACAACATCCAACTCCCGATTCTTGCTCTCAGTTGATAGCAGCCTAATATGCCTTACAAGAATTGCTTTACGACCGGACTAAGAAATCTTTGGTCTTTTATAAGTACCAATTTCATCGTTTTGGGAACCAGAGGGGCAGATATTTGGCTTGGGCGGCGCACTCTTCTAAGGGGCAGTCTCAGATATTGCAAATGTGTGCTCGGGATGGTAGGCTGGTCCTGACCGATGACAAAATTAATGCGTTTTTTGCCGATTACTACAAAACCCTTTATGCCTCTCCAGAGGACTTGTTGGACAATTCTGTGTACTTGGATAGTCATGAATTGCCTACTTTGCCTGATCACAAATGAGTGGCTACAACGATGGTGCTGGGAAATGAACTTCGGATTCCTGAATCACGGGGAGGCACTACAGGGACTCCAGGGATCAGACGGACTCCACCTGACCAACAGAGGTAAGAACGTCTTCGGACACCGAGTAGCCCGCCTGCTTCGAAGGGCTTTAAACTAGGTAAGTTGGGGGAGGGTACCCATTTATATACCGGAGCAGTAAGTAACAATCCTGATAAGGTGAACCAAAACTCCACTTCTAAGTCAGAGGTAAGTACCCTTGCTGCAAAAGATTCGCTAGGAGACACTCTAATTCAGATGGGTAACTCTCTAAAGGAGTTTAGACACAAAGAGTGGAGAGCTATGTATGTAAATGCACACAGCCTAGGGAATAAATTTCTAGAACTAGAAACAGAAATAGTAAATGCAGACCTAGACATGGTAGCAATATCCGAAACATGGTTCACTGACTCTCATGGGTGGGATATAACTATACCAGGATATAACCTGCTTCGCCAAGATAGAGAGGGTAAGTTGGGAGGTGGGGTAGCACTTTACATCAAAGAGAACATCAAGACAACTAGGATCACAGATGTCAAGTACACTGGGGAATCCGTCTGGGTAAACCTGGCCAGAGGCGGAGAGAAATGCCTATACCTCGGTGTGGTATACAGACCTCCAAGACAATCGGAGGACAAAGACACAGAATTAATTGAAGACATTGAGAATATCACCTTACGGGGGGACGTTGTCCTGTTAGGGGACTTCAACATGCCTGATGTAGACTGGAACACATTCTCAGCAACAACTTGTAGTAGCAAGAGGATATTAACATCCATGAAGGGAGTACAGCTCAAACAAATGGTACTAGAGCCCACTAGGGCCCAGGCCATCCTGGACCTGATACTTACGAACGGGGAAAGCGTCACGGAAGTCTCGGTGGGAGAAACGCTGGCAACCAGTGACCATAACATGGTATGGTTCAACCTTAGAAAGGGCTTCCCTAGATCACAAACAAAAACGAAGGTACTCAATTTCCGGGGCACTGACTTCGCAAGCATGGGCGATTTCGTCCATCAGACGCTACAGGCTCAAGAAACAACTTACGAAGTGGAAGCTATGTGGTCAACACTGAAAAGGACACTACACGAAGCAACTATCCGCTACATAAAATCGGTAAATAAACAACAAAGAAAGAAGAAACCCCGTTGGTTCACTGATGAGGTCTCACACCTAGTCAAGGACAAGAAAAGAGCATTTCTTTCATACAAACGCACCGGGGAGAAAGAAGCTAACATTGAATACAAAACAAGGTCTGCAGCGGTCAAAACAGCAGTCAGGGAGGCCAAACTTCGAGTGGAAGAAACTCTAGCAAAGAACATTAAGAAAGGGGACAAATCCTTCTTCAGGTATATTAGTGACAGGCAGAAGAACACAAACGGGATAGTACGTCTTAGAACAGCAGATGGGATTTATGTGGAAACAGATTCCGAAAAAGCCAAACTACTGAACGATTACTTCTGCTCAGTCTTTACCTGCGAGGCACCTGGACACGGGCCACAGCTGGAAGCAAAGCCAAGCAAGGAAGACCCATTTCAGAATTTTGGGTTCTCACCAGCTGATGTTTACAGCGAACTGTCAAGACTCAAGGTGAGCAAAGCCATGGGACCAGACAAATTGCACCCACGAGTACTCAGGGAGCTGTGCGATGTCCTGGCGGAACCATTAACCATGCTCTTCAATCTCTCCCTAAGTACAGGGAGAGTCCCCCTGGACTGGAAAACAGCTAACGTCGTTCCTCTGCACAAAAAGGGTTGCAGAGCGGAGGCTGCAAATTACAGACCAGTGAGTCTCACATCAATAGTGTGTAAACTCATGGAAACATTACTTAAATGTAAATTAGACACGATTTTGGATGAGGGGAATCTAAGGGATCCTAGTCAACATGGATTCACTAGGGGTAGGTCATGCCAATCCAATCTTATCGGCTTCTTTGATTGGGTAACAGGAAAGCTGGACTCGGGAGAGTCTCTGGACATAGTGTACTTAGATTTCAGTAAAGCTTTCGACAGCGTCCCACACCGTAGACTATTAAACAAGATGAAATCTATGGGGTTAGGTGAGACACTAATTGCATGGGTCAAAGATTGGCTGAGTGGAAGACGTCAGAGGGTGGTGGTCAACGGCACCCTCTCTGAGACATCGGAGGTGACCAGCGGAGTGCCACAAGGCTAGGTCCTGGGTCCACTCCTTTTTAACATATTCATAAGAGACTTGACCCAAGGGCTTCAGGGTAAAGTAACTCTATTCGCTGATGACGCCAAACTATGTAATATAGTAAGTGAAAGCAATCTGCAGGATAGTATGACGCAGGATCTGCTTACGTTGGAAAACTGGTCCTCGACATGGCAGCTGGGCTTCAACGCTAAGAAATGTAAGGTTATGCATCTCGGTAGCAGAAATCCATGCAATCCTTACACCTTAAATGGAGAAACACTAGCTAGGACTTCAGAAGAAAGAGACTTGGGAGTAATCATCAGTGCAGACATGAAGGCCGCCAAACAAGTAGAGAAGGCCTCATCCAAAGCAAGGCAACTTATGGGATGTATCAATAGAAGCTTCGTTAGCCGCAAATCTGAAGTCATAATGCCACTGTACAGAACCATGGTGAGACCTCATCTGGAGTACTGTGTGCAATTCTGGAGGCCACATTACCGTAAAGACGTGCTTAGAGTTGAGTCGGTTCAGCGGATGGCCACTAGGATGATCTCGGGGCTCAAGGGTCTCTCGTACAAAGAAAGACTAAACAAATTGCAGCTCTACACTCTAGAGGAGCGCAGGGAGAGGGGGGACATGATTGAGACATTTAAATACATCACGGGACGTGTCGAGGTGGAAGAAGACATCTTCTTTCTCAGGGGACCCTCGGTCACAAGGGGGCATCCATTCAAACTCAGAGGAGGGAAATTCGACAGTGACATAAGGAAGTATTTCTTCACAGAAAGGGTTGTAGATCACTGGAACAAGCTTCCAGAGCAGGTGATCAAGGCCACCAGCGTTATTGACTTTAAGAATAAATGGGATGCACTAGTAGGATCCTTACAAGGGTCGAGTTAAGGAACTAGGTCATTAGTACTCAAACTTAATGGGGTGGGTCAGTAGAGTGGGCAGACTTGATGGGCTATAGCCCTTTTCTGCCGTCATCTTTCTATGTTTCTATGTTTCTATGTTTCCCTTCAGGTACCCGTTACCGCCGATGAGATCGCGTTTGCCATATAGGAGGGCCCCTTGTTGAAAGCGCCAAGCACTGATGAATTTTATAAGTGATTGCGGGAGTCTGTGTCCCCGATTTTTGGCTGCTACCTTTAATGACTTTGTTCACCAAGGTCATCTGCCTGACTCCCTCACTACTGCGTGCATTGTGGTCCTGTTGAAACCCAATAAAGATCCTACACATTCTTCTTATCACCCTATTTCCCTTTTAAATGTGGAGGCAAAACTCTTTGCTAAGATCTTGGCCAACAGACTGGCACGGTGCTTGCTTTCTCTGGTAACCTCTCCACAGGTGGGCTTTGTGCGAGGTCGCCCTAGTGCTCGCAGTCTCAGGTCTATTCTTGCTACTATGGAATTTGTGGAACGCCTTCATATTCCATCTCTGCTGATTAGCTTCGACAGTGAAAAGGCATTCGACCGGGTGTCCTGGTCATTTCTCTTTGCGGTGCTCAATCGCTATGGCTTGAGCGGCTTTTTTTGAGCTACCGTTCAGACTTTGTATACTTTACCCAAAGATATGGTGTGGGCTAATGGGCATTCTTCTTCTTTTGACATTTTTTGGGGCACTCTCCAAGGCTGTTTCCTCTTGCTGCTGCTATTTGCGTTGACTGTAGACCCTTTACTTAGAGACATCCTTGATAATTCAGCTATTCAGGGTATACGAGTGGAAGTGCAGGAGTTTAAGATTTTGGCCTATGCGGATGAACTTCTGGTCCAGCTTTCCAGCCCAGTTACGTCCTTGCCCAATTTGATGGAGACTTTTCAGGAATATGGGGACTACTTTGTCTTTAGGGTAAACCTTGAAGTCTTTAGCACTCCCTACATCCCCGCAGCTGCGGGAGACCTGGCCGGGTCCTTTTCCTCTGCAGTGGACCTCCTCATCCTTTTGCTATCTTGGTGTTTTTCTTACTGGCTCCACCTCTACTTTATATCATATAAATGTGGACCGACTGTTTCAGATAATGAAGGATTGTCTAACGCGGTAGTCTTCCCTTCCTTTATCTTTATATGGGAGAGTTCAAGTTCAAGTTTATTTAATAAATCGCCTATATAAAACATTCTAAGCGATGAACAATTTAAAAACAGCTTATGGGGGAACAGACAATCTTAAAACAATTTTAAAACAGCAATTTAGAAAACAAATATTATTGAAACACATGTAAAAAATCTGGAAATTTATAGGTTTCTTTATACATGTGGTTTAGTGACAAACAAGATATAAAAGGGGAAAGGGAAAGAAAGTTACAATTATCTCAGTCTAGAAAAACATAAAAAGGGTAAAAACACAAGGAAGGGGGGAGAAAGAAAAAAAAATTAATTTATAAAAGTGAACATAGGCTTGAATGATTAGTTAGTAAAAGCATCATTAAATAAAAATGTTTTTAAAAGTTT
Source organism: Geotrypetes seraphini (assembly GCF_902459505.1). Classification (NCBI taxonomy): domain Eukaryota; kingdom Metazoa; phylum Chordata; class Amphibia; order Gymnophiona; family Dermophiidae; genus Geotrypetes; species Geotrypetes seraphini. The sequence goes on from NC_047084.1 coordinate 372,538,860, forward strand.
TTTAAAAGAGATGAGATCTTTTTCTTTTCTGATAAAGAGTGACAGAGTGTTCCAAGTTTGAGGAGCTAAAACAGAAAACATTTCATTTCTCCTTGTACCCACTATTTTTAAAGACGGAACCGATAGTAGATCTGTATGACTTTGTTCCCCAAATGGTTGTATACGCTACAGCTTTTGCCGCTCTGGCTTCTGAAAAAGGATATTCGCTGTCTCAATTCTTTACTTTCTCGGTTTTGTTGGAAAGGGAAGAAGCCACGGTTGGTCTTGCGGTATATGGTGTTGACCTGGGGATGGGGTGACCTTGGGTTACCAGACTTTCGTTGTTATAATTTAGCCTGCTTAATATGTTACTTGGGAGATTAGTTTTCTGACAGACAGGACTTTACCCCTAAACAATTGGAATTGGCCTTGTTTATTCCCTGGCATATTCTTTCAATTATTCAGGTGTCTCGGCTGCATCTCCCGGCTTTCCTAAAACGTAGTTTACTTTTGGACTCCTTGAGACGGATTTGGTCGGTTTTGATAACTGCTTGGCATGGGAACCCTAGGATTACTAGATTTCTGCCTCTTTCTGTTAATTTGCACTTTCTGTCAGGGTCTGATAGTGCTAGTTTTCAGTGTATGCACTCTGACTTTGCTTATGCATGTCTTGCGTGAGGATGGCTCCCTGCAGTCGTGGGTGGATATCCAGCATGATGGTCAGCTGGGTACCGGTGATTTTCTGGCATTTTACCAATTGCAGCATTACATAAGCACTCTAGATCCTATGGGTCTTGCTTTTTATATTGATGCTAGGATCGGGGGCCGTATGGCACCTTACTTGGCTGATGGGTTTACAATTTAAAGTAGCCCGAGAGCCTGTCTCGAAGGGCGAAAGCTAACACGGGGCTGGGAGCCCTAGGTGCCCATGGGTAGGCTAGTTAGGGGAAGAGAAATAGGAAGGCAGAGCCATAGGGGAAGTCGGGTCGCGTTAAGATAGGAGCGCGATTGGTGGTTGCTAAGGGGCGTGGCTGGAGGAAACTTTTAAAAGCCGGGACCTTGGAGGACTTCTTTTTTCCGAGTCCTCCAGGGTGGCTTTTTTCGGCGGTTGCTGAGAGCTGGTGTTGGTCTGTGTCGGCGGTTGCTGGTGCGGTGCTAGGTCTTGATCGACAGTGCGGGGCGTCATGGAGTCCGGCGGCTTGTTGGGTGTTGGCGCTGAGGGAGATGTTGCAGAAATTTCCATTCTAGCAGGCGATTCATTTTGTGAGGAGCCAGCGCAGCAGGTGGGTCGGGGCACTGGAGATGAGAGGGTTCGGCCGGTGCGCCGTTCTAAGACTGCCGCGTTGTCGGCTATGGCCATAGCCGGTTTGGAAAGGACTCGGGGGAGCGTTGGATCAGTGGGGGTTTCTGGGGGTAAGGCTAGGTTTCAGGCGGTTTCGTCGTCCAGCTCGAGTGGGGCTGTTTCGGCCGGCCGCAGCTCGTCTGTTTCACGCGTGGGCGGGGCTTCAGTAACAGCTTTTTTGCCTGCAGCTCCATGTGCCGTCTCTGTGCCGTTGGAGTCGAGTGGGAGGGTTTCTGTGACCACGGATGCTGCTTCTTTGGCTCACCCAGGGGTAGATGGGGGGTTTGGGACCACTTAGAGACGGGGCTGCTGCTAGTGGGCTTCGTGGGATGGGTAATTTAGAGCCCTGTGGGTCTCCTCATGTTTTTAGTGTAGGTAGGGGGATGGATTGTTTCGGCTATGGGGCTGCTCCTGTCGGGGGAGCGTCTACGTCTTGGGCTGGCGTTTTTCCTGGGGGTTGGGGTCCTGGTTGGGGTTCTCCTTCCTGGGGTCCAGGGTCTTCAGTTAGCGGAGTGGGGCCCTCGGTTTCTCAATGGGGGGGGGGGAGCTCTGTTGGCCCTATGGCTATGGGTATTATGCCCAGTTGCAGTTATGGTGCTAGCTGGGGTGTCCTTATGGGTATGGCTGGGAGTATTTTGCCTGGTCCTGCCTCTTTGTTTTCTTGGTCTCCACAGGTGCCTGCTTTTATTCCCGGTGGTCATGATCCTGGAGTGTCTGACATGGGAGCTGCAAGTACATCTGAGAGGCCTGGCTGTTCCGGTTTGGAGCGCAGTTCGGCGCTCGGTGGTGTGGTAGCTGTTGGCGGTGGCGCTGCGGGACCTTCTCGTCTTTCGTCTTCCTTGCCTGGGGTTGCTGTTCGAGGCGTCTCGGCTTCAGGACCTGTTTCGTCGAGTGGGACTGCTGTCAGCGGCATCTCTCCAAGAGGAGTTGTGGACCAAGGATCTTCTTCACAGGGTAATGTGGCGCCTGCTCAGGTTGCTCTTGCGGGAAAAGCACGCGGGAAAAAATACAAGTGTAGACGGCGGCGGGGCGAGTCATCTTCCTCGTCGACGGGGTCTTCCTCGTCGTCTTCGTCTGCTTCGTCGTCATCGTCAAAGGGGCCTGCAGGCAGGGTCGAGCTTTCTGCGGGAGGTGATCTTACGGTTTCTTCGGGTGGTGTACGTGGGGCTCCTGCGTTAGTTGCTCTGTCAGAGCTTTGGGAACGGGTGCCTCGCTCTTTGCATCGCAAAATTCGCCGGCGGTCTTGTGTGGATATTTTTCGCTTGTTAGAGGGCAGGGCTCACAGACGGGGTTCTAAAAAATCCAAAAAAGATCGGAAGGAGACTAAACCTTTCCCGGTGGCGCGGTCAATTCTTAATTGGGTGCGGGCTTTTTTGCGGCTGGCCAGCGTCTGGGGGCACGCAAATCCACAGGACTACGGTTTATTGTTGTCCTATGCAGATTCTGTTTTAGATTTGTTTCAGAGGTTTGGCGGTTGGGCCTGGTTAAATTATGACGAGGCTTTTCGAGACAAAATGGAAGAGAACAGGTTTATGTCTTGGGGCACCCAGGATGTGAATTTGTGGCTTACTCACATGGCGTCTAAGTCTCTGTCTAATCAGGTTGGTAAGGTTGCCCCCGGCTCTGCAGGCGGTGGGCGGCCTTTTCGAGGGGGGGTCGGTGGAGGTTCCGCTGCTGGGTCGGACGTGTGTTGGAAATTTAATAAGTCCAGTTGCCCCTTCACCGACTGTAAATTTAGACATGCCTGCTCGGTCTGTGGACAGGCACATGCAGCCCTCAAGTGTCCCAAGAGGAGTGGCGGTGCTGCAGGAGGAGCAGGGAAGTGATTTTGCGGTGCTGTTACCGACTCCTATACGAATTGGGGCGATGCGTCCTTGGCTTCGGAAGTATAGGCCGCGGGAGGTGGCTGCCTTTTTGGAAGCGGGTTTTACTTCTGGTTTTGTTATACCTTTTCAGGGGTCTTTGGTTAGGGGGCGGGTTCAGAATGCCTCCTCGGTTTCCCAGTTGTGGTGCATTGTTCGAACCAAGTTATCGGAGGAATTGCGGTTGGGGCGTATTGCCGGTCCTTTTCGGGAGCCTCCTTTTGCTCAGATGATTATATCGTCTTTGGCGGTAATTCCTAAAAAGGTTCCAGGGCAGTTTCGTCTCATTCATAACTTGTCTCGACCTTTGGGTCATTCGGTCAATGAAGGCATTCCGCGAGATTTGTGTTCTGTTCGGTATGCATCCTTTGACTGTGCGTTGCGGCTTATAGTGGAGGCAGGACAGGGAGCCCTTTTGGCTAAAGTTGATATTGAATCGGCCTTTCGGTTGTTGCCGATTCATCCACAGTCCTTTCCGTTGTTGGGTTTTCGATTTGACGGTTTGTACTTTTACGATCGTTGTCTGCCGATGGGTTGTTCCATTTCGTGTGCTTATTTTGAAAAGTTCAGTTCGTTCTTGCATTGGGTGTTGGTGCAGCGGGAGGGGATTGCTTCAGTAGTGCACTATTTGGATGACTTCTTATTTGTGGGTGCAGGTGACAGCATGGTCTGTGCGAGTTTAAAGAGGGCTTTTGAGGAACTGTCAGCTGAGTTTGGTGTTCTGTTAGCTGGGGACAAGTCCGAGGGTCCGGTTACCTCTTTGGTGTTTTTGGGGATAGAGCTCGATACGGATGCCATGGTTACATGTCTTCCGGAGATGAAAGTTCGACAGTTGTTAGGGCTCATTGAGCGGGTGCTTGTGGCTCCTAAATCGACTTTGCAAATTGTTCAGTCCTTGTTGGGATCACTTAATTTCGTTTGTAGAGTGTTGCTTATGGGTCGTGCATTTTCCCGAAGGCTGGCTGCGGCTACTTCTGGGGTGCGTGACCGTAGACATTTTTTACGTATTTCGGCTGGAGTACGTGCTGACCTTCGTATGTGGGCGCGTTTCTTGCATGAATTTAATGGAACGGTGCCTATTCAGGCGCCTGCGGTGTCTAGTTTGGATTTGGAGTTGTACTCTGATGCCGCAGGAGGCGTAGGTTTTGGTCTATTTTGTCGTGGTGCCTGGTGTGCTGAACGGTGGCCGGAAGATTGGGTTAGCTCGGGTATTACTAAAAATATCACATTATTGGAGTTGTTTCCCCTTGTGGTGGCCTGTGAGCTGTGGGCGGATGTGTTGTGTAATCGGCGGGTAGTTTTTTGGTGCGTTAATTTGGGAGTGGTTGCGGTAGTTAATAAACAAGCTGCGCGTTGTCTGGCGGTAAATTCGTTGATGCGAGAGCTCGTATTGCGTTGTTTGCGGTTGAACTTGTATATACGAGCGCGTCATGTTCCAGGTTTGCAGAATGGAATTGCTGATGCCTTGTCTCGTTTCAATTTTTTGCAGTTTCGACAGTTGGCGCCGGATGCTCGGGTGGAAGGTTCGCCGATGCCTGCACATTTATGGAACCTGGTCAGGAAGGAATATGGGAAATGCTCCGCTTGTCAGTAGTGGATTCTACGTGGTCGCATTATGCTGCGGGCTTTCGATTGGTGGCATCTTTTCTGGCAGAGCGTGGCTGGTGCCCGGGCGATGTGGCCGAATCCTTGTTGGCGGATTTCGTGCTGTCGTCTTTTCAGGCTCATACATCTAGGGGTGTGGTTCGCAGTCGCTTAGCAGGCTTCTCGTTCTTTTGCAGGGCGTTAGGTTGGGCTTGCCCTGTTTCCGGATTCTTGGTACAACGCCTGCTTCGAGCAATGGGGCGTGTGCACCCATGTCCTCGGGACACGCGGTTGCCCATCACCCACGAGTTACTCCTTCGGTTAATGGATGCGTTGGTGGAAGTGGCTAGTTCGCCTTATGAAATATGTTTGTTTCAGGCTGCTTTTGCCATCGCGTTTTTTGGGGCGTTGCGGGTGAGCGAGTTGTTGGTAAGTCCTTTGGCTCGCTTAGGCTCGCGTGGCCTGTTGGTTCAGCATGTTCGACTTCAGGCGTCGATGGTGCGGCTACTTATCGCTTTCCTCCTTCTCTACTTCCCACTCCCTCTTCTTCAGCCATGTTCGGCAGAAGGTGTTCTAAATCCAATACATTGTTTGTATACCCAATACATTGCCTGTAAACCCAAAACATTGTTTGTAAATCGGCATGTCAATGCGGATCCTAATGTAATTATTGTGAACCGCCTAGAACTCGATGGGCATGGCGGTATATAAGAATAAAATTATTATTATTATTATTATCGTTAGCTCCAAGACGGATCAGAGTGCATGGGGGCACTGGGTAGTTTTACATTCAGTAGCTGCTTGTCGCTCGTGTCCGGTTACACGGATGCGAGCTTTTCTGGAGATTCGTCCGGTCGGGGGTTCCGCATTGTTTGTTCACGCTCAGGGTGCTCCGCTTACGCGTTATCAGTTTCAGGCGGTTTTACGTTTGGCATTGGACCGCTGTGGGGAGAACCCGGCTGCTTACGGGACTCATTCCTTTAGAATTGGAGCGGCTACGAGTGCGAGCATGGCTGGCATGTTTAGGGAGGGCATACAGCGGTTGGGGCGTTGGGCTTCTGATGCTTCCCGGGGGTACATTCGTCGAGAAGGGTCTTCCTGTGTGTTGAATTCGGGGCGGGGCGCTTCGTAAGGACTTGGGTGTGTAGGTTTGTTGTATTTATCATGCTAAAGCTCCCTATGATACTCACCTTGGGTTGTCTTTGTTGTTGGTTAGCTGTTCTTGTTTTTTCTTTCAGGTTCCAGTGGGCATTCTTATTCCTTGTGGATCGTTGGCCACTCCTTTACACACTGGGAGGCGGAGAGAGCAGCTATCCGTCCTGGTGGTCGCCATTTGGGACTGAGTCATCAGGGACTGCATGTATCTTGGTGGGGTCAACGTGGGATGCGCTGGAGTCAATTGCTGCTGTTGCTTGAGCGCCTTCGTTCGCGGCCTCGTCATCCTGATTTACTGTTGTTGCACCTTGGGGGGAACGATGTGGATGCATGTTCCGGGAAGGACTTAGTGAATCTCATCAAGGATGACCTCAGGGTTGTATTGGATTGGTTTCCTGGGGTTTTATTGATTTGGTCTGATATTGTGCCCCGCCCTCGTTGTTTAGCGTCTCGGCGTTGGACCCGGGGGTTGTCGAAATTGAATAGGCAAGTGGGTAAGTGGGTTGTTAGTCAAGGGGGTATGCAATTATTGCATGAGTGGGTGGATGTATCTTGTGCTGGTTTGTTTCACATGGACGGGGTTCATTTGTCGGCGGTGGGTTGGGATCTTCTCCTCGATGATTTTGCATCGGGTTGTGAGAGGGTCCTTGCCTTACATTGACAGCCGCAGCTCCCTTTATTGGGGGGGGCCTGTATGTTTACAGTCCTGTGGCGGGTCTCCCGAGCTACTGGGTGCTGGGGCTCATCCGGCGATGAGCGGTGGGCCGGCGGGGAGCCGTGCCCGGGGGTCTACTGAATCAGTTAATGGGGCATGAGGTCATGCCACCCCTCAGACTCTTGCTGTTCATGGCAGGATCGGGGGAAACTTTGTTGATGGTTACACCGGATAGCTCGGGAGGAGCTGCTGATTTGTTATATGGAAATTAATGCTTGTGGATGTTAATTTATGCAAATTATTCCCTGTTTTGTTAATAAATTGAGCTGCGGCTATTTATACCAAATATGTGTGTGGTCTATTAGTTATTTGAGGGAGATGCTGGGTAGGGGTGTCTGGGAGGTAGTAGGAGCTATCCAGATCCCGTTGTTACAGGATTGTATAAAAATCTGCAACATTTAGGTGCTCTTGCAGACCAGGAAGCGTTACATGCTTGCTGGTTACGGGATTTGGGCCTCCCTGCAGATTCATTGGATCTCATTGCTCTGATTCATAGAACTCCTAGCATCTCTGTGAGCGCTGAGCTCCGTGAATGTCAATTTCGTGTTATCCATCGAGGCTATCTTACGCGTAGTCAACTCTATTATGTTGGTTAGGCTGAATCCCCCCTTTGTCAGAAGTGCACTTTACAGCCACATTCCTCCTTTCATGCTTTTTGGGGATGTCCTAAAGTTAAGTCTTTTTGGAGATGGCTCTTGCTGTATGTGGAAACCCTCTTTGCTCATCCAGTGCTCCTGTCGGTGGCAAGTTTTCTGCTAGATAAATATGAAGCCTTTTGGCTTCCACAACGGGGTCACCGTCAGTTTATTTGGAAAGTTGGAGCCCTGTGAAAGAGAGTGATCCTTGCGGCTTGGGTTGATCCTGCTCCACCATCTTATTGGGCTTGGCGGAACTGCTTGAATGCACTTAAGTTTTCTCTTCATCTTCTACTTTCTCTTTTTTTCTCTTCTCCTTCTTTCTTCTTTGTGGTTGGGGGTGAGGGCTGGGGGAATGGGGTATCATTTGTTGTGATAGTATATGCTGTCTGGGGGGTCCAGAGTTGCTTTGGAGGGGGGGTTACTGCTGGAGAGCTTATTTTGAATTTTTGCATTGGGGGGGTTAAGAGTACCACCCTCTCATGCCATTTGTTTCAGGCTTTCTTCCTTGGGTGGGGGGGAAGTATTTACTGGGTTCTGGGTTAGAGAGATTGTTGGGGGGGATGTTTGCTCAGTATATATTGATGTTAATAGATGTTAGAATACCATTCTAACCCTTGGAAGGAGCCTTAGGCATCTGAGCCAATCAGGACCTTAGGCTCCTCCCCTTGTATCACATGATGCACCAGGGAGGAGAAAGGCCTGCCATTTTGAACTGGCGGGCCTACAAGGGGGACGGACTAAGCTTCCCTCCAACTTCTCTAATTTGAAACAATTTTTATTAAGCGACAGTAAACAAACAATAAATAATACAGAGCATTCACAAAAAGAAAAATTTGGTTGTTAGCATCCAGTGGTTAACATCTCATTAGCCAATTAAGTTGTGCATGCATCTTGGCAGCATGCCCAAATCTGAGGCCTAGATGCACTAAGAGGATTGTTAAAATCATATGGGTCTGCACTGATCTGATTTTTTTTTTTACCAATTCAGAAAGAGCTATTGATACACTAAAAAGTTTGCATGCAAATGATTCACACAGATGGTTTTTTTCAGTGCTGAATGAGTGCCATTTATAGAATGTCCCCCTTAATGGGTATTTTATATAAATTATAGAAGTTTCCTTTATTTTTATTTTTTTTCAAGTTTGGGTAGCATGCTCCTGTCTGGACACCGTTGAAAAGCTTTTGAGCCACACCCCAGGGTCCTATTTGTATTCTCTGTCTCCATGGGGATATAATGGTGGAGGAGACCCAAGTTCTGAATTTTAGACACCCCAAATTGTTTTGTACCTATCTCTGTGTGCACCCTGAGCCCTACGAATTGGAGGCCCAGCTGTAACAGGAAGAAAGTGTATTGCAAACTGTGTGCACAGCAGATTCTAGGTGTGCTGCGAAATGCTAGCAAGGAGGAGAGGCACTAGCTGACTGCTTTCAGGACTTGCCTCTCGTGGTGAGAGGCACATCCTGTAGTCAGTCAGCCTGTGCCTGCGTCTCTCCTCCACCTCTCCTGCAGCATTCCCCCACCGGCAGTAATAGGCTCAGGGCCGCATCTGGAGGACATCTGCACATGCATGGACATCGACATGATGACATCACACACGCGCGTGATGTCACTGCGTCAACGTCTGTGCATTTCCGGGTGCCCTCCAGCCAAGACCCTGAGATTAGTGTGCTGCAGCTTAAAAAATTTGCAACACACTGAAGTAAGATGTTAAAAAGTATTATTGTGAAGCTTCCTGTGATAAAACATCTGTTTAACTTAGTCTTGGGAGGATTGTGGATAGAATGTTTTGAAGTATTTCCCTACTAAGGTTAGCTTGGTTATGCGAGTACCGTATTTTCACGCATATAACGCACGCGTTATACACGTTTTTACAAACCGTGCATAACCATGCGCGTTATATGTGTGAGCGCGTTTTACAACTTTTTTTTACATAGTTCCCCCCCCCGACGTCCGATTCACCCCGCAGGACCGCTCGCACCCCCACCCTGAAGGACGTCAGAGAAAGGGCGGGACCGCCAGAAGAGGAAGCAGCGCAGATGCAGGGCTCACAGAAGGGCCAGGATCGCCAAGAGGAAGCAGCAGGACAACGGTAGGAGCTCCTCCATGATGGTTGTGGGGAGGCTGTGGGGGTGCGAGCGGTCCTGCGGGGGAGTAAATCGGACATCGGGGGTGGCATCAGGCTTTCAGGGTGGGGACAGGACTTCAAGGGGGATAGGAGAGTCGGGGCGGGCGAAAGGAGAGTCGGGCGGCGACGGGAGAGTCGGGGCGGCATGCGCGGTATACGGGTGTGCGCGGTATATAAAAATTTCTTTACATAAATTACAGTTTCCCACGCACTATACCCGTGTGCGCGTTTTACACGGGTGCGTGGTATATGAGTGAAAATACGGTACTTCAAATGAGTAGCAACTCATGGAAGTGACTCATTAGAAGCCACTGCATGGACACATTTTTAGAGGTTTTTACATTTACAATAGCACAGAATGCTTCTGAACACACATGCTGTTCAGTTTGTTTTTTGTGACCATTATTTTAAGTTAGCACACATTTTGTTTTAGCATAACATATGGACATTTACTAGAGCTATGCTCTTAAGTCGCTGTCTAAACTCTGATTTTATTCTTGCTATATTGATGCTTTGTGTTCCGATGTGATATCGTAAGACAGTAGTTCTTAATCTGGTCTGGTCTTCAAGATATCCACAATGAATCTGCATGTACTACTACTTCTTTGATATACAAAATCTGTTTCAAGGAGATTCGTTGTAGATATCTTGAAAAATCTGACTGGCAAGGAGTGCTCCAGGACCGTCATGAGGAATCAGTGGCTTGTCTCACTGTTGTATATTGTGACTAGCTTTTGAGAGCTTTGTGCCTTGCATCATCAGATCAGCATGTTGGCTACAGTTTATTTTTGCTTTTTATCCCCATGGACTAACGGGATGAATGCACATTCTTTTTGAGGTTTCCTTTTTAAAACCAGCACAGTGCCTGCTCCTTTCCAGAGATATGAGCACGTGCAGTCAAACTTGTTGAGCATGTTTTTCAACCTGACTGAATGTATGTTAATTTGCTGTAGTGTACACCCCTCTGTACTCTTGGCTGCTATCCAATACAGTAAGGCTGTTTAGAAGTCAGGAAGCATCTGAGAAATAATCCTTAGTATGAACAAAAATGTAATTTGGGAATTGTCAATAACTACTGTCTAGTATACTGGAAAGTCACTTCGTTTTGATATGGATAGGGGAAAAAAAACACGTCTGTGCTATTTTCAGGTACAACCAATTTAGTTTTAGTTTAAAACAGCTGTGTTATCTCTCTTTCCCTATAATATGAGCTTGTCTGCTTCTAGCCTTTTTCTATTCTTTTCCAGTTGGTGTGCCTCAAGGTTCAGTTCTTGGGCCTGTAATTTTTAATATTTTGTAAGCAATTATTACTGAAGGACTGTCGGGTAAGATTTGCCACTTTACAAATGATACCAAAGTCTGCAATAGAATAGGCACCTCTAATGGTGCGAATAACATGACATAGGACCTTGTGAAGCTTGAAGAATGATCAGAAATTTGACAGGTAAGATTTAATGCTAAGAAATGCAAGGTCATGTAATTTGGCTGCAAAAACCTGAGGGAACAGTACAGTTTAGGAGGTGAAGAACTTTTGTGCATGGAAGAAGAGCGGGACCTGGGTGTGATAGTACAAGGTGGCCAAACAGGTTGAAAGGTGACCAGCAAAGCTAGAAAGATGCTGGGGTGCATAGGGAGAGGTATGGCCAGAAAGAAAAAGTAGGTATGTAAGACTCTGGTGAGGCCTCATTTAGAATATTGTGTACAATTCTGGAGGCTGCACCTTCAAAAAGATATAAGAAGGGATGGAGTCTGTCCAGAGGAAGACTACTAAAATGGTCATTGGTCTTCAATATAAAGTGTATGGGGACAGACTTAAAGGTCTCAATATGTATACTTTGGAGGCGAGGGGGGAGATATGATAGAGATGTTTAAATCCCTACATGACATAAATGTACATAAGGCGAGTCTTTCATTTGAAAGGAAGCTCTGGAATGAGAGGGCATAGGATGACGTTAAGAGGTGATAGGCTCAGGAGTAATTTAAGGAAATAATTTTTTTTACAGAAAAGGGTGGTAGATGCATAGAATAGTCTCTCAGTAGAGGTGGTGAAGACTGTCTGAATTCAAGAAAGCATAGGACAGGCAGGTGGGGGTCTGTTAGGTAGAGGAGGAGAAGGTGGATGCTGCAGATGGGTAGACTGGATGGGCTATTTGAACTTTATCTGCCATCATGTTTCTATATTTCTACTTTATTCCATTCTACTGTTTCAGCTTGGGGGGGGGGGGGAGAAGAACTGGCTTTGAATGTTGGATGCCTACACACATCCCAGTTCATTTCAGCTACAGGAAGTGTCACGGATTCTGCCTCCAGACCACATACTTCAGTCTTTCCTTTTGCATCCAGGATTTTCACAAAATGCCTGGTAATAGTGGCCTGTTTCCATCACCGGTTTCATTTTGTGGCGATGGAATTAAATTGTGTGAGTTCTAGTTCTGTCTGAAGGGCCAGGCTGTTTAAAGGGAATGTGCAAAACAAGCTTTTTGTATCGGAACTGGACTCTTGTTGCTAAGAGCTCTTTGTGGAGGAAAGGAAGTAGCAGTTCTGGCTGTAATCACACACGGTGAGGCAATTTGTATAAATCAATTGCTGTACTATACACATTTTCCTGACAGATCTATCCTGTGACCGGTGTTTTTGAGCTATTTAATCCTTTTCTTTGGATTTGTGAAATAGCAATAGGTAAATTAATGGATTGGAAAAAGGAGATTTTTAAAGAGAGAGCAGCTTTTTAAGGGGGTATAATACAAGTGTTCTGTACAAAACTTCTCTGCTTGTTGGAGACTTGTCACTTTGCAGCATGTAGTACACATTTGTTATCGAAGGATTCACTACTGCTCCACTCAGAGATATTATAAGAGGTTTATAAGATCACATAGGAGTTCTCTCCAGTGCCAAAATTATTTTCTAGGATACTGTGTATGTATGTACACTTTACAGCGGCCAGTGGCAGAAGCTCAAATTAAGAGCCCTTGAGCAAAATATTAAAAATGTCGCCCAGAGCAAGGTGAATCCATTTGGCTCAGGTCAGAAGAGGTGTTGCTGCAAAATAAGTTAAATGATCACTTTATGTAGGATTTATTTATTATTTCTTTATTTCTAATATTTCTAGACCACCTAAAACTAAACAGTTAACAACCGAAAAACATTCACAATAATTCACACACAATACATTTACAAAAAGCATTCAAATAACACTGCACCTATATAGAAATCTCATCCCCTAAAAATAATTTTGAGAGCTCAAAGAATTTACACACTGGCAATCACTGTATATAAAGTGCAATAACCACAGCTTAGAATTCTTAAAATAAATCTACCAGGTAGTGTGTTTTTTTGTTTTTTTTTTTTTTTAAAAAAGCCTCCACAAACAGTTGTGTCTTCAATATCTTTCTAAATTGTAAGCTGTCGGAACAGGTCCTCAGAATACCAGGGAGGGAATTCCAAAATTTGACCCCTGTTACAGACAACATTGCCACTCTGGATTTAGCATACTGGACAGTTTTCTCTGTTTCAGAGGTTAATCTCATAGTACCCTCAGACTTAAGTTCCTCCTCGGCTGATACACAGCAATGGGTGTGGCAGGGAAGAGATGAGAAGAAATGCTTCTTTGGATAGATGGGAATAAGGGAGAAGATGTTACACATGGATAGATGGGAAGGGAAGACATGGAAAAGTAGATAGGTTTTGAGAAGAAAGCAGAAGAATGGAAGAAAGTTGAATGTTAAAAGTTAATGCTAAAGATGGTTGTATCCAAATAGACTGGGGATTTTAAATTACAGTCCACTTGAGGGGGCAATACTTTCAAAATAGAACAAAACACAAAAAAATCTCTCATCAATACTGGGCAAGTTTCTCAAATAATATCTTCATATAACATTTAAGGCTTTTAAATATTTAAATGTGCCACAGCAGCGGTACAATGTCGCTGGAAAGGTGCTTGAATTTTAATCATAACACATTGCATGGAGCAAGGAGTCTTGCTTCTATTGGAATAATAATAATAATTTATTCTTGTATACCGCCATACCCGTAAAGTTCTAGGCGGTTCACATCCATTAATTAAGGTCCGTGATAACACACGGATTTACAAAATTTTGACAAAGTTACAGGCAATGAAGCGGGGGGGGGGGGACTCTTTGAAGAGATTAGGCAGAGGTAACGGGGAAGAGGGAGAGCCGAAGGAGCGGGGTAGTGTGGGAAAGGGGAGAAAGTAGGGGGCAAGGGGGATTAAAAGGCCTATTCACGGAAAAGGTGCGTTTTGAGAAGTTTTCTGAAACTAAGGTAAGAGGGGGCCTCGAGTATCATTTGGGCAAGCCAAGGGTTCAGCTTGGCCGCCTGGTAAGCAAAGGTTTTGTCGAGAAATCTTTTGAAATGACATAATTTTAGGGATGGGAAGACAAACAGCTGTATTCTGCGGGATTTCTTGTTGGTGAGGTTCAGAGTGAAATGGTGTTTGAGGTATCTAGGTAATAGGCCAAAAACAGTTTTGTAGCAGAAGCAGGCGAATTTGAATAGGACTCTGGATTCGAAAGGGAGCCAATGCAGTTGGTGGTAGAAAGGTGTGATGTGGTCCCATTTGTTCAGGCCGAATATGAGGCGGAAGGCAGTGTTCTGGATCAATTTTAGTCTCCTAAGGGTTTTCTTTGTGGAGCTCAGATAAATGACATTGCAATAGTCTAGTACACTCAAAACAGAGGACTGTACCAGAAGGCGGAAAGAGGAGTCGTCAAAGTATTTTTTTATGGTGCGCAGTTTCCAGAGCACCGAGAAGCATTTCTTGACAGTAAGATCGGTGTGATTTTCTAGGGATAGATGTTTGTCTAGAGTGACTCCCAGTATTTTTAATGTTTGTTCGAGGGGGAAGACCAAGCCTTTCACTTGGATTGTGGAGTCTTTGATTTTTTCATTGGGGGAGGCTAGGAAGAATTTTGTTTTGTCCGGGTTTAGTTTTAATCTGTAGGATTGCATCCAGAGTTCTATCTGATTAAGTATGCTTGTGATGTAGGCTAGTAGATCTGGGGAGAAGGTGGTGAGTGGGATGACTATTGTGATGTCATCTGCGTAGATTAAGGATTTGAGTTTGAGGTTATGAAGGAGGTTACCCAGGGAGGCGAGGTAGATATTAAATAGTGTGGGGGACAGGGGGGAGCCCTGCGGCACCCCGCAGGAGTTAACCCAGCTAGATGAGGAGGAATCGTTTTTGCGAACTCTGTAGGATCTGTTTCTTAGGAATCCGTGAAACCAGCTGAAGACCTGGTCAGAGATGCCAATGTGGGTCAGGCATTCTAGGATAATGTTGTGGTCTACTAGGTCGAACGCACTGCTCAGATCGAGTTGAAGGATCAAGGCACTGGAGCCCAGGCTAAAGAGGGTGTGCAAGTAGTCAAATAAGGCTGAAATAATGGTTTCAGTGCTGTGGTCTGTTCGAAAGCCCGATTGATTGTCACATAGTATGTTGAATTTATCCAGATATGCGGTGAGTTCAGCATTTACTATCCCTTCAGCTATTTTGGTGAATAGAGGGATGCTAGCGATAGGTCTGTAATTAGAAGGGGCGTTTTGGGGTTCTTTCGTGTTTTTTATGATTGGGGTTAACATAATATGGCCTTGCTCAGGTGGAAAGTATCCTGAGGAATTCCTTGTATCTCCTTTGCCTGATTAATAGCTATCAACAAGGGTTCCAGAACAACATCAAAAAGCAAAGGAGACAAAGGACAACCTTGTCTAACCCCCCTTTGTAAACTAAATCTATCCGATAAATTATTATTAATATATAGCCTAGCACCAGGGGAGCTATACAATGTCTGAATCATTTGAATAAAACCAGTCCCTATACCAAACCATTCTAATGCTTGATACATAAAAGACCATTCAACTCTGTCAAAGGCTTTTTCTGCATCCAAAGAAATTAAGAATGCCGGATCCTGAATATCTTTTGTTAAATTTAAAGTATGAAAAGCCAGTCTGGTATTATTGGAAGAATGTCTTCTTGCAACGAATCCTGTTTGGTGAGTATCAATAATAAAAGGGAGAGCTTTGGCCAATCTTAATGCCAAAACTTTGGCTAAAAGTTTACCATCTACATTAATTAATGAAATAGGCCTGTAGTTTGATACCAAAGTATGATCTTTGTTTGGTTTTGGTAAGACAATAATTAATGAATCTGCCATAGTACCTGATATACAACTTTTATTCAGTTGGTATTGATATAATTTTAACAAATAGGGTAACAAAGTATTTTGAAATAATTTATAGAACTCTACCGTGTATCCATCACCACCTGGAGCGGATCCAACTCTAAGAGACTTCAATGCTGTTTCTAACTCTTTTAAAGATATAGGTTCTTCTAAACTTCCTTTTATATGTTCAGGAATTTGAGGCCCCTTAAGTGAACTTAAAAATTCCAATCCATCCTTTTCTCTATCTCTGTAAGATTCAGAAGAATACAAGTCTTTATAAAAACTAAAAAATTGTTTTAGAATCTGATCAATTTTATTATGTGATTTTCCATATTGAATATGGGGGAACTTAAAAGATTTAAAAGAGAATTGATAAAAAGGTAAAGGTGGTATTTGACCATTTTGGAAATTGGGTTATATAAAAGTATAATAAATGAACATTTCAAAACTTTACATATTTTATAAATCCTCCTTAAGTTCATCTTATATTCCTCCCTCCTCCCACTTTCACAGCATAATATCTATATTTCTTTTAATTTATTTATGAATATGCTTCTTTAAATATATCTACCTAAATATTAGATCACTGAGAAACAAAGCCATTCTGATCAAAGACTGGCTGACCGAAACTAACCCTGACTTTGTCCTACTTACTGAAACCTGGTTGCACTCTCACAAGGATATCATAATCAAAGACTGTCTACCCCCAGGATTTAAGATTCTCTCCCTGGCCAGAACCTGGGGAAGAGGAGGAGGTCTAGCTATAATCTTTCGAGACCACCTCAATTGCTCTTTACTAAACACCAAATCCTCCCCTAACTCTGAAATACTAGCCTGCTCTCTCAATTCCAAATCCCTGTCCGCCTCCCTAACTATCACTCTAGTCTACATCCCACCAAAAAAATGGAACCTAGCCAAAGATTTGTTGGGGAGTAGATCATATTGTAGGTGGAGTTTGGGATGGGTCTGGTTTTGTTATATAGGTTTTATATATATTTTTAAAGAGTAGGGTTTTTGTTTCTTTTTTTTGAAGGTTTTGTAGTCTGTGGTCGAAGATAGAAGATTGATGAGCTGTCTGTCCAGTTTTGCTGCTCTGGTGGCCAGTAGATTGTCATACATTTTTCTTCGTTTGACATTTTTGGTTAGTGGGTGTATGAATAGTGTGTGGGTTCTCCTGTAGAGGTGGATTGAGTTAGTCGGTTGTTCCAGTAGGATGGGCTGTCTCTGTTTATAGCTTTAAATAGTAGGCAGTGGAATTTGAAGTGTACTCTTGCTTGTATTGGGAGCCAGTGTGAGTCGTGGTATGCTTCTGTGATGTGGTTGTATTTTCTCAGGGAGCATATGAGTCTTAGGGCTGTGTTTTGTATTGTTTGTAGTTGTTTTATCGTGGTTGCTGGGCAGGGAAGATATAATATGTTGCAGTAGTCAATTAGGCCTAGGATGAGAGATTGTACCAAAAGTTAGAATTGTTTTCTTTCAAAGAATTTTCGCACTCGCCTTAGATTTCTCATAGTTGTGAATGATGTTTTTATTATGTTGCTGATTTGTGGTTGCATGGTACAGCCTCTGTCAATCAGTATTCCATGGAGTTTTAGCGTGGGCTGAATGGGTACAAGACCGAGTTTATTATTATGTTTGTTAAGGTTGGGGTTTTGCTATTTTCTAGGAGGATGAAGTTTGTTTTGTCAGGGTTAAGTTTTAGTTTGTGTTCTGTCATCCATGTTGCAACTTTTTCAAGTGTGTATTGTGCCTATCATGGTGGGCGCTGGTTGGTCAAAGGGGAGGAAAATGGTGATGCCATCTGCATAGCTGTAGGACAGTGGTCTCAAACTTGCGGCCGGCCAGCTACTATTTTGAGGCCCTCTATGTTTATCATAATCACAAAAGTAAAATAACAGTTTCTTGATCATATATCTCTTTAGCTATAAATGACAATATTATTGTTAAGACAGCCACAAGGAAAGATTTATAAACTATAAAGAGTTTTATCTCATACAAAATTGGCATTTCTTTAATAAGACATTAACTATTTTTTTTCTGAGGCCCTCCAAGTACTTACAAATCCAAAATGTGGCCCTGCAAAGGGTTTGAGTTTGAGACCACTGCTGTAGGAGGTTAGGCCTTGTTTGTCTAGGTAGGAGCTGAGGGAAGCAATGTATAGGTTGAAGAGAATGGGAAATAAAGGTGATCCTTGGGGTACTCTGCAGGGGTTGGACATGATTCTGATTTTTCTTTGTTTGTTTTAACTCTGTACGTTCTGGATTGTAGGAAGCCTTTAAACCATGATAGTACCTTGCCTGAGATTCCTATTGAATCTAGTGTATCTGCCTCCCCATCCATCTCGCCCTCTCCATGAGTCCAATACTTTCTGCCTCCTGCACACTTTCTCTGTCCTTACCTCTTCCCACCTCCCAATCCAACATGCTCTCTCCCAATGCACCATCTCACCCTCCCCTCCAGTGTGTATCATCTTTCCCTCCCTTTCTGCCAGGTCCAGCAGCACTTCTTCTCCCTTCCTTTTACCTTCCCTCTGTCCAGCAGTACCTCTTCATCCTTCCCTCCGTCTGTGTACTTCTAGACAGGACCCCCCTCCCCCGAAGGCCTGCATCTTCCCCCCACCCTTCTTTGCTGGTCCTCTGGCTTCCCCCTGGACCTCCTGCTTTTACCGCAGCCTACAGAGAGGATCCCTGGTGCTCTATGCAATCCTTGCAGACTACCACCGTCGTCAGAAGCACGTTCCCTCTGACGCGTTCCTGCCCCTGACGTTAGAGGAGGGGCGAGACCACATCAGAGGGAATGTGCTTCTGAGGATAGTGGTAGCCTGCAAGGATTGCATAGAGCATCGGTGATCCTCTCTGCAGGCTGCGGTAAGAGCGGGATGCCGGGGGGAAGCCGGAGGATGCAGCAAAGAGCGCCTAAATACAGAACAAGGTAAAACCAGGATTTCTGTAGCTCTTCCCGACTGACCCTCCCCCCCTAGCCCCCTAAAGCGGGAGCGGCAGGCCAGCAAGAGGCAGCGCTGCCGCTCATGCTTTAGGAAGGCCATGGGGAGGAGGGTCAGTCACTGAATCGGCCAGGCCAATCTAAAAAAAAAAATCAAATCGATTCGAATTGATTCACCTGAAGTGAATCACTGAATTGATTCGAATTGGGCAGCACTACTTCAAACCCACATTGCTCCTTGTGACCCTGGGCAAGTCACTTAATCCCCACATTGCCCCAGGTACATTAGATAGATTGTGAGCCCACCAGGACAGACGGAGAAAATGCTTGAGTACCTGAATAAATTCATGTAGACCATTCTGAGCTCTCTTGGGAGAACGGTATAGAAAATTGAATAAATAACTAAATAAAAATGTTTTTTTGATCCAGGAATTCAGGTTGGTTGTGACAGCTAAGTAGGTGGAACGGTGGCATAGCCAGACTTGACGTTATGGGGGGATGAGGCAGGCACTAGCCATATAGATGCGAGTAGTGCTTGGTATACCTTAATTTCTAGGTTATAAGTCGCACTTTTTTATAGAAATCTCAGACAACTAGCACTGTTATAATCAGTAATACTGGGATTATTCAAAAGTAATCGCAAAAAGTAGGGATAAAGAAATTTAAAGATCCCTTATAGTATAACACCCTTCCAAAGTTTGAACGATCGTCAGAAACACCACTTAGAGTTCAATTGAGTTTCATTACTCTAAGCTTTAAGTGTTAAATTGTCTTCGGATCACAAATCTGTTTATATAAATATGTTTAAAGCTTTTTAAATATTTTTAAATAGTTATAGTGCTTAGAGTTGAAAATGAAATAGTCTTTCACTTTTTCATATCACATAATATCATTTATATTAGCTGTTACTTAGCTTTATTCTTGTGGTCTGAATCGGGGGACATGAAATTCACCGACTTGTTTCACTATTAAGCTTTCTCAAGGTGAAATCCCTAGAGATGAAAACAGAATCAAGAGATTAACTAATATTATAAATGCAAAAAAAATATTTTAGATAGGCGTAAAACCCACCTCATATTCAAGTCACCTTCTTCATAGACCACTTTTTCCACGAAGATGGCGGTGGTGTGTTTTTTTTTTTTTTTTAGAGCAGTTTATACCTCCCCCAACAACAATCAGCTGATAACCCCGGAAGTACGGGGAAGTCAGAGAAAGTGACTACGGAGGTCATGCTAGACCAAGATAGTTTAAGGCAGCTCTTCCCTAGCAACAGCAGCAGATGAATCCAGAGACCAATGGGATAGCTCACATCTACCAGCAGGCGGAGATAGAGAAACTGATTAACAGGTGGTCCTATTGGCTGGCACTCCTCCTGTTTATCTAGTATTCTCTATCTCCCAGCAGGAAAAAGTCGCTATTCAACTAGCTCCTGAATTCTGGCTGTGGCTGGAACTTTATTTTCTCCTGTTGAGGTTTCTCTTCAGCGAGACTGCCATTCTGTTTCTCCTGTTGAGATTTTCTCTTCAGTGAGACAGGGGTGTCCGGCTGAACGGTGCCGGCTTTAGAGGTTACACTTGGGCCCCCCCCTTGTCCCTGCCTCACCCTCCCTCCATTGCTAGAGGGTCTGACTGGGTCTCAATTTTTTTTCTTCTTTCCCTTCTCTGTGTAAAAAAAAAAAAAAGAGACCACAGTTGTTACATTCTGCCATGCTTTTGCTGCAAACTGGCTTCAACCAGCCCTAACAACTAGCTTGTGAGTATGTCTGGCTTTTACAGTTGTTTGAACTTCAGGTTCTGTTTGGGAGTCTTAGTACTGTGGGTTCGGTCATCATACATTTAAGGCATGGATATTTTATTGAGGCTAAGTTTTATGACTAGAAATCCGTGGAGGGAGCCGGGACTTCCCGCCCTTTGCATGCACGCGCTTGGTTTCCATTGTTGGTTACAGTGCGTCAGTAGCGGTGCGATTTCTTGCTCGCACTTGTTCTCATTGTTGGGTTCAGTGCAGCAGTAGTCCTGTTTATTCTGAGGCTCTCTTTCATCTGTGTTTGTCACGGCCATGTGCAGCTGATTGTGCAGGTGCCGGTTTATAGCAGCATGAGATGGGACATGTTTTTTCCGGCACTGTGGGCCATTCTTCTGGCTATTCCCTGAGTCTAATTTTATTTCTATGCAAGCCGCGGCAGGGTAAATTTTGCGGGGCTTGAATCCAACTATGTTTCTAGGAGCGTTGATGCAGCGGCCACGTGTCAGTGAGAATCCGGCGTGCGCTTGGGTCTCCGGCGTTCCAGTAGTTTGTTTCCAGCTGACTTTGGTCAGGGTATGCCGGGGCTTCTCTCCTTTCCGGTTCAGACAAGTTGTATGTGTGTCACCAGCTTTGGGACAAGCTTGGGCAGCTTTATATGTCTGTCTGTGTTCCTGCTGTATTCCCTTGAAGGAAGCTGCTTGTTTAATCGGACTCTGGGATTAGCACTCAAGGGGTTTACCAGAGAGACTCTGCCCTGTGCTAGGTCACCCAGTCTCGGTTTGTCTCCGGACTGGGGCGACATACGGCAACTCACGGCACGGTCAGATCAGCAGTAAGATAGTGCCCTGTATTTCACACAGGTATCTCATTGTCTCTCTTGGGGTCCCTGCAGATTGAGCCTTTGTCTGTTGGTAATTGTCCTTATTTGGGCCTCTGTGCTGAGCTGCATGTGTCTAGTAGTGGCACAGGATATATATGCCTAAAGGTAGTACAAACAGTTCGGGCTGTCTCTATGGGCATAATGACACTGCGCATCTTCCTGCGGCCAGGACTCTCTTTCTCTATTTCTGAGGGGGCCTGGACTTCAGATTTCCATGCTTATCACGCTGGTTTCTCCTGTCACCATTTTCTCATGGCACATGCTAGACGGGCCCCCCGTCCAGACAGGAAGGGCTGTACAGTTCCTTTTAACCAGGAGCCAGTTACCTGTTCTATCAAACCCGCGGAGGATCACGCGCTATGTGGCTTGTTAGCCTCATCCCTGAAGCTCTCATTAGCGATGTGAGCTTTGTCTGATACCTGTAAGGATGCTGTTGTTTTCCACGGGGCGGTAGATGCAGCATCTTGATGAGTGTAGTATGTATTCACTTTAAAGGACATACGTATTTCACTCATGTTACATGGGGTTAGTACTGTTTTCATGGTTCCAGTATATTCCTCTTTACATTGTGAAACTTGAATTTTCCTAGGAGAATCTTCTTTCAGATCCTACAGTCTCATCCTGCCATTCCCTGACCTTCTGCACTTCATTCTGAGGGGATCTTGACTTCTTTCAATGACTCTTCAGGCTTTCTCATGAGGGAGAAGACGCTATAATGTCAGGTCAGGGGGCTGTGAAGATTTTTCAGGATGCTTGCATCTTTGCATCCTCCTCAGGTTTCCAGTTCGTTCTTGGAGTCTCTATGTTTTGTGTTTCCCTTTTCAGTGTTACTGGTCCTCAGGACAGTTCTTGTAGTTCTTCGGGAACTAAGGGACGTTGTTCCACTTACTGCATGGTGCCCGAGACGGGGGCATTGGGCAGACTGGATCCCATTCTTCTGAATTAGTTTCTTGGGGTTACACATTTCTGCAGACAACATGGTAGTATATGGACTCCGAATCGGCACTGGGTTTGCCTGCCTCCCTTGGAGCAGCGCTTTCGGTTTTGGCAAATGCCAGAGCCTACCCAAGGCTTCACGAACGTTTTAGGTGATGTGGGCGGTGGTACCGTTTTGGCGCTACCAGGCGATTCATCTAATTTCTTCTTGACTGCCTGCTTGATTCGGACGACTTCAGTCGGGCCATTTGACTGACACGAAAAGGGTGGTATCTTTTCCTCAGTTCTTTACACGTGCATCTTCGAATTTGCACAGCGCTTTTTTCTCCTGTACTATTTATAGGTATATCGGGGTAATGTTTTTATTCATATAGGAGAGACATGTTTTTCTTTCCGGAGACTTGGGCGTGAGGTCTCGGTCTCAGATTGGTATTCTTCTTCGCTTACCATGACCAAGAGTATGGGATTCTGTACAGTTTCTGTGATCCATATTGCTGACTCCACTGGGAACTTCGGCTTGCTTTCCCCTTCTTGCGCTACAGCAGTCGCTTTTGTTCCGGTGGTTCCCGGTATATCAGGGCTCCAATTATTTGGTATGCTCCTCCTGCATCGCTCTGTATGATTTGGTGGCTCAGCGCGATTTCTCTTTTCAAGGCATGCCTCGTTCTTTGCTGGACTAGCTCATGACCACCGACCATCCCGGGCTGTTGGGTTAGGGAGCTCGGTGGCTTCCATCCTCAGCTCCAAGAGTCTGATTTTCAGAGGCGACTCAGTACTTGTTCATTCTTCTACTCTTCTACAGGGTCAGGCTACCTTTCTGGAGCTTCAGATCATTCTTCCGGATTGCCGCTGAGGGTCCTTTTGGTCAGTATTATGATGGGGGTATTTCTCTACAGCTTGGGCATTAGGTGTTGTACTCAGTTGGCAGGTGAAGTTGGTCTGCTTCAATGGGTGGACTCTCAACTTCGTTTTCTGTTGGCAGATCCTTTTATGGATCAAGATAAGAGTTTGGATAGACTTTCTCTCCGCGGAATCTGAGCATGGCCCATTTCTAATATGTTACAGTGTACAGCACTGTGTACGCTCTGGAAAGTGTGCATGTTAGTAATAGTGTAATCTTCTGCATCCTGGATATTGAGATTTGTGGCTCAG
This sequence comes from Geotrypetes seraphini, assembly GCF_902459505.1. Classification (NCBI taxonomy): domain Eukaryota; kingdom Metazoa; phylum Chordata; class Amphibia; order Gymnophiona; family Dermophiidae; genus Geotrypetes; species Geotrypetes seraphini. Next base: position 372,562,097 of record NC_047084.1, read on the forward strand.
GCATTCTAGCTCTTTTTATGGACATGAGATCTCCTTGACCTAGACCTCATGGCCTCGTCTCTCAATTCTAAGCTTCCTAGCTTCTTCGGCGGGCCCAGGAAGTGGGAGTTAGAGAGGGTAGCTGCATGGCTCCTTTCTCGCCTCTGCCTTCTCTTTTACAGTGTTTTCCACTGGCTGATGATGGCTTGGATTTGCCATCTCGAGCTCGCTTTCCGGGCACAGTATTTGTAGAATCTCTGGATTGGCGGCGCCTTCCTTACTATGCGGATTTGATGAGTCTTTCGACAGCCGGACTAAGAAGTTTCCTGGTATTTCCGGCTTTGCTTGCCTAGGGTCCGATCAACATGGATATTTGTACTACTTTAGTATTACGACCCAGTTTTTTGAAAAATCTTGGTTGACGTTTAAGGGTTATGCGAAGCAGGTTGTTTCTTCTCTTATCCAGGTGCTACAGACGTCTTCTCCTGTGGCTTCTGCTTCCTTTTGGAGGTTTTTCCTTTCTTGGGTGCTTCTTAACTTTTGAAACACTCCAGAGTTCCTTTTTGGCACAAGTGTATTGCCGAGGGCTTAGCTTTCAATTCGCTTCAGCTTCTAGTGCCATTCTTGGCTTGTTACAAGGGCTAGGTATATTGCTCTTCGCTTACTTCTCAGCTTCATGTAGTTCAGTTCCTAAACAGAGTGCGGTATATTCATGCGCCTCTTAGAAAGCCCGGTTTGGAGTACAATCTTCACGTACTTCTTCTCAGTTTACCGAAGGCTTCATTTCATCCTTGTCTTTTGGGACTCTAAAGGGCTGTGCCGTTGAACATGGGGTTTCTTGTGGTCATGGCTTCAGCTCTGCAGTTTTCTATGTTGCAGGCCTTGTTTAACGGGGATTCCTATTTCTGATTTCCGAAATATGGGGTATCAGTTCAGATGGTACCACTATTTCTTTCTAGGGGGGTGTCATCCTTTCTTTTATGTCATGCTCGCTTTTCCTTCCTTCTTCCTGGGAGGAGAAATTGGGAGCAGTGCTTTTATTCACTGCATTTTTTGATACGTACGTAGCGTTCTCCGCGAGCTCGGTTTCTAACGACTTTTAGTTGTTTATATCTCCTTTTTGTATTCTTCAAGGGACGCCTCAAACTTATGGCGGTGTCCGAAGCCTCCATCGCTCAATGGGTCCAGGAGGACATTCTTTATGCTTGCTTGCTGGCAGGGAAGCGGTTGGCGAAAGAACTTTATGACCATTCCGCCGGAGCGATGGCTACTTCTTGGGCTCGGCCCAGAGGTTTTTTCCTTGGAGGAGATTTGTCTCGCGGCTAATTGGTCTTCTGAGAGTGCTTTCTCTCCGCATTTCTGCTTGGATGTGGGGGTGCATGCGGTAGGGGCGTTTTGTGCTTCGGTTGTTGCGGAGGCGGCGTTTGCTTCCCACCCAGATTGAGGATTGCTTTGCTACATCCCATTGGTCTCTGGATTCATCTGCTGCTGTTGCTAGGGAAGGAAAAATTATGTCCTTACCTGTTAATTTTCTTTCCCTTAGACGCAGCAGATGAATCCAGAGCCCCACCCTTTCTGGATATTGTCTCTCGGTTTTTTCTTTTGCAACTTTCACAGTTTGTTATTATGGCAGGTTGTTTTCTGTATTATTGCATTTTGAGATTTGTTATGGGAAAGAAGTTTTTTACATGCTATGCCTATTGATGGTTACGGATGCTTGGGCAAGGAGCTATACTAGATAAACAGGAGGAGTGCCAGCCAATAGGACCACCTGTTAATCAGTTTCTCTATCTCTGCCTGCTGGTAGATGTGAGCTATCCCATTGGTCTCTGGATTCATCTGCTGCGTCTAAGGGAAAGAAAATTAACAGGTAAGAACATAATTTTTCCATATGCCTAAAAATTGCTAACAATATCCATCTTTTGACTTTGATCTTTTCCTTCATTTTATTTTTCTGCCTCTTATCTGCTCAATTCTTACTATACTACCACATCTACCTACAGCTTTTCAGCTCCTTCACCCCAGCCCTCCCATTCTTCATCATATTATTCCCCATTTTTTCTCTTCTTTTCTTCTCATCTATTTGGCACCTTCTCTCTTTTCACTCCTCTGACCATAATCTTTTTTTTTTTCTCGCACTCCATCCAGCATCCTACTCCCCTTTGTAGCCAGTGTCCTCTGTATCTCTCTCCCCTTATGTCAGCATCTGCCCCCATGACCAGCATCTCCCTAGTCTTCCTCCTTGCCCATGTTCAGCATCCTCAAATATCCATTTTTCTTCCTTACCTGATCTAGCATCATCTTTCCCCTTTCTCCAAGTTAGCATATTAACCCATTCCATTCTAGTACTTTCCCCTCTTCCCACTATATCCTCTTCTCTCCCTGTTTGTTTTGTGGCCATTTAATTTTTCTAATTGGGCCGATCTCAGTCTCTCTAATTTTCTTATGTTATTCTTTTCCAGGTTTGCCTTTCCTTTTCTTCTGTCTTCTTTCTTTCCTTCTCTATATCTGTCCAGCTCATCTTTTTTTATGGGTTTTTCTTTTTATATTTGCCCATTTTAATTTTTTCCTCATTCTCCCTTTCTCTCACCCTCTAGCCATTGGTGGTCTCCTCCTCATTTACATTTCATCTACCTACTGGATTTTCTCATTTCCCTCTCAACCCCTTTAGAGACCTATCCCTTTTCTCTTATATCCCTCCCTAGTACCCTCATTCTTTTTCAAAGCCTCTTATTCTCTCTCCCTTCTCCCAGGTCCTTCATACAATGTCTCAACCTTTTCCAACACTTCATCCCCTTTCTCTTAGCCCCCATTTCATACCTTCACTCATTCTCCAAGCCCATCGCTACTTGTACTTACCAATTGCCAAGTACTCACTGACTTCTCAATTTTCACATCATCTCTCCCATCTAAAATTTTCTGCTTTACTCCCCGACACTCTCACTTAATCATCAAGTCCCAATCATCGTCTGCTCTATTTTCCTACCCTTGTCCTAGTCATCTGTTCTGTTCTTTCTCTCCTGCCCTAGCTCTTTAGTGCCATACATCTTCTCCTTTGTACCTCTTCCCCAGTACTATCTAGGATCTCCTGTTTTGTTTTGATATTTCTACTTTGTCCATATCACTCTGTCTGTGTTCAACTTCTTCCTTGTCTGCCCTATTTTTTTTTTTTTTTTTACATCCCCTTGCCCATCTCTGTCTGTGGGTTGAGCATCTTTCCCCACCTTTCTTCTCCACACTCTCCCTCTCCTTGCGATCTGCATCATCTCTCTCCCTCCAGAAAGCTCCATCATCCTTCCTGCCACCTCACCTTTGGTCTGGTGTCTTTCCCCTTTCCTTCCTGCTTCCCTGGTGTTAGTCTTCCAACCTTCTAGCAGCGCTACAGAAAGGCAGCCTCATCTGCTGCCCCTGGAAAACTTTCCTCTGTATCGTCCCACCTACGCAGGTACAAGAAGTGCAGAGGCAAAGATTGCAGTGATGCTAGAAGGATTTCGGTGGCAGGGAGAAAAGGGGAAGACGCCAGATGGGTGGTGGAGGGAAGAAAGACAGCTGTCTAGTTTTGTGGGAAGGATAGGGAGAGATGCCTAGCCCCTGAGTGGAGCTTTCAAGCAAAGGAGTATAAAGTCTGTTTTCATCCTGCCAATACTACTGTGATAAAACAAACAACTTTATCTCAAATAATTTTCAAAGCACTTAGACACAAAAAGTGCTATAGGTTACAACTACTACTTACCATTTCTATAGCGCTACTAGATGTATACAGTGCTGTACAAAGTATATGCAGGTACTTTCCCTGTCCCTAGCGGGCTCATTTATGGTACTTTGTGTCGTATGTTATGAAAATAGAAATGAGCCCCTTAACTAGGTACACAATAGTAATGTTCAGTTTTATCTATTTGTTAATAGATGATACCCACTATTAAGCTGGGCTTTAACAAACTGTTTAGAAGGAATGGTTCTTCCTCCCTTCCCCATCCATTTTTAACAAAATGTGGTGACTTTAAAAAAAATTTTTTTTTAAGTCAGGCATGTGAAGAGTGGGGAGAGGGTGTTTATACAACTTTTTTCAACATCTGTTTCAAGTTTATTTAAAAATTTGATTTGATCGCAATATAATTCAATGCGATTTATAAATAGTAATAAAATCAGGGTAGAAAACAAAAAAACATACAATTGCTGAAACTATGACACTATAGAACACAAGAGGAAGACAGGTTTAATTACAATTCATAAACAAATAAAATGAACATAAAGGTTAAAACAGTAGGATGGGAATAATTACCCATTTAATTTTCATTTAGAAGATTCTAGTCCACTATAGGGTGTTTGAATTTTATAGAATTCAAGCAGCTCAGTAGAAAACGTCATTAAAGAGCCTTTGAACTTACTAAGGGGTCCTTTTATCAAGCCGCGCTAGCGGAGTTAGCGCGTCGGACATCTCATCACGCGCTAACCTCCTCGTGTAAATGAATCTTAGTGAGGGGACTGAGAGGAGAGATTTCTCCTTAGATCTTAAAAGATCTTGTTGGAACATAAGGGATTAGAAGTCTCTCTAAAATGCAGGAGCTTTATTCATTAGCGTTTTGTATGTAAGTAATGCTATTTGGTATGTAATTCTATAGTTTATGGGTAACCAATGTGCTCCTTTTAATAGGGGAGTGACATGATCAAAATTTTTTTCTTTTTGGTAATTATTTTTATTGCGGTATTTTGTAGGATTTGTAATCTGCATATTTCTTTTAGTGTTATTTTCTTATACAAGGCATTACAGTAGTCTATTTTTGATATGACTAGTGAGTAAATTAGAATATTCAATGATGATTCGTCAAGGAATGAGGATAACTATCTATCTAATAATCCGTAGCCTGTAAAAACAGCTTCTAATCGATGAACTTATTTGCTGTTATTGTACCTTGCACCTTCATCTATTATAACTTGCATATTGCATTTACATAGTCCTGGGTACAGTGAGACAAACAATGGCTCCTTTTTGATAACAATAGGCATATTTTGCCATCCTTTATATATGGAACAGATAACTAGAAAGAGAATACCAGTATAAAAAGTCCACTGACAAAATCTTTATTAATAAGCTACTGAACAGCCATGAACTTAGTATAAGTTGAGTTGGTATTAAGGGTAGCTTATAGGGAGCTTGAGTTAGCACAACTGTGATGGTTGGAACAGCTTTTCCAGCATGACCAGCTAGGAAAGATTACATCATGAGTCAGGAAGTGGATGCAAGACATCCAAGTATAGGAGGAGAGGCCAACCACAAATGCCTCTGACCTATTAAATCAAAGTTTACACAGGGTGGGTCAAAAGTAGGTATGCAGTATTTATTCATTCATTCTTTTTATTGTACAGGTATTGAATAGGTATAATTCACTATTGAAAGATAATCAAGTAAAAGCAAAACGATGTGTTCGTTGTATTTTCATTATTGAAATGTGACTTTTTCCCAGGACAAGCAGGCAGCCTATTCTCACATATGGGCGATGTCATCCATGGAGCCCAGATGCAGACAGCTTCGCAAGCAGACTTGCTTGTAGAACTTTAGAGAGTTCGCAAGTGCCTTCCCGCTCAGTGCAGGGCGCAAATCTCCTCAGTTCTCAGTTATCTGGAGTCGAGAAGTCCTATTTCAGCTCTGTGCACTAAACTCTGTTCTACTTCATGCTTTCTCTCACCACGGCTCGTGTTTTATTTCTTTTCAGGGTCGATGTGTTTTTCTTGCGTGCTTTATTTTTTAAAAAAAAAAAAAACTTAATTTGATTTTTCTTTTCTGTCACGGCAGGGCCTGCCACACGGCCTCAGCCTGCAGGCTTCGATCTCGCTGAGGCTATTTTTCCGTTCATGTCCCGACCGGTCACAGGCTTCAAGAAGTGTAGCCGTTGCCAGCGCGCGATCTCCCTCACTGACCCACATAGGTAGTGTGTTTGGGACCTGACCATCGTCCAGAGTCGTGTGCCCGCTGTGCTACTCTTCAACCTCGAGCCCTCAAACGTTGTCGAGTTCAGATGAAAAAGCTTCTCCCCGGGGTTCTGTCTTCTGCCTCGACCTCGACTTTAATTAAGCCCTCCTTGTTCGGCAGGTCCTCGTCCTCGAGCAAATCGGCTAAGTCTTCTGACGAGAAGCTTGCCTCGCTGCTTCCCTGCCTCCCTCAGGTCAGGTACCAGCAGTGATTATCAAACTTCCCAAGAAGCACTCCAAGTCGAAGAGTCATTCTTCCTCCTCTTCCTCAGAGACTATATCCGCACCAGATTCTCAAGTCTCGGTGTCACATTTGGAGGCTATGATCCAGACCATTTTGGATCGCCAATTTGGTAATATTATTGCCAAACATGCTCCTATCTTTACTCTGCTTCCTGCAGCCTGGCCTGAGCACTTAGCAGTATCACAAGGAGTCGAGTCCCTGGCTGTGCCTTGAGCTGAACCTACTCTACAGAATGCTGTCGAGGCACTCCCAAGGAGTCGAGTCTTTGCGAGTGTCTCGTCTGGAGCTTAAGCATGCTACTCAAGGAGCCGAGTCCTTGTCAGTGCCTCGAGATACCTCGACACCACGGGTTCAGTTCCTTTTGGTGTCTCAATCTCGATCTACAACCTCCAGCCCTCCCTCCTCCCATAAGGCATCGCTCTTCCCGAGGCATTGGGCAAAGACTCTTCGACTTTCTTCTCAGCGAGACCTGCCTGGTTCGAAGCACAGTTCTCCACATCAGTCGAGGCATCCATCAAGCACAGATCCTCTTCTCGAGACAGGCCTCGTCTCTCAACACCTCAAGGCTCTTCGAAGTCTCCAACTCCGAAGTCGAGGATAACACCTCCAGAGCCTTATACTTCTCCTGCGAGGGATTATTTCCATTCTCTCAGTGAGTCATCTATACCTGCATATTCAGACCTCAGGTATCAGTACTCCAGAAAAGCTTCACCTTTGTTCTCTGCCTTGCGAGGCGCCTCGGTCAACTTCTTGCCCTCGAGGTCAACCTTCCTTGTTGCAGATATCTTTTTCTTCTTTCCTACGTCAAATGAGTAAGGACCTCAGTATTACTTTGGACTCTGATTCCAAATACTCTCAGGAATATTTAGAAGAAATGGGTATGTCTCATCCTCCTGCGGAGTCTCTCAAATTACTCATCAATAGATTTCTTTCTCAAACCTTCAAGAGAAATCTTGAGACACCATATTCCATTCCTGCTGTATCAGGAATATTGGAGTCTCGTTACAGGATGGTCCACTTCAAGGGCTTTGAGAAATCTTAGTTATCCCATCAGTCCCTTCTTGTGGAGCCTTCTCTGAAAAAGACCAATCCTGTCAAAGTTTATGCCACTGTCCCTCCTGGAAGAGAGGGCAGGACTATGGACAAGTTTGGTCGCTGTTTATATCAAAATTCTCTGCTGGCAACTACAGTTTTGAATTACAATTTTGTTTTCATTTCTTATTTCAAACATTTGGTTGACACACTGCCTGAATATTTCAAATATATTCCTTAACACCGTCTTCCAGGTTTTCAGTAGATGATCACCACTCTGACTCAACTCCGCATGCATCTCCTTCAATCTTCCTATGATGCATTTTAACTTTCCTCGAGGGTCGCTGCCTTTTCAGTGGCAATGTGCAGGCTCACCTGGCTCTGCACTATAAACATGGACTCCCCCAATCTTCAAGATTGTCTGGCCAACATCCCTTGTCAGGGCAATGAATTGTTTGATGACTGTATCGAGGCAACTACTAAACGATTGTCTGAACATGAGAAATCGTTTGCTTCCATCACTCGTCCTAAGCCTTCTATCTCTAAAGGCTTCAGACCTCTTCCATCTTACCAGAGGCGTTATCCACAGAGAACAGCTCCTTATACAAGAGCACCTCCTAAGAAACAACCACAACAGCCACAGAGGCAGCAGAAACCTCAGCCTCCTGCTGCACCTAAGGCCTCTCAGCCTTTTTGACCATCTAATACCGAGCATAACCTCCCATCATTTTGCCTCTGTCCTCTCCCCTTCCCATTGGAGGTCATCTCCATCATTTTTACCCATGCTGGGAGATCATTACATCAGACCTGTGGGTGCTGTCCATCATTTTCAATACAGAGTTCTACCTATTGGCCTTGTTTCATCTCCAAGAGTGTTCACCAAGTGCCTAGTTGTAGTAGTAGCAGCAGCTCTGTGGAGCCATAGTTTACAGGTGTTCCTGTACCTGGATGACTGGCCCATCAAGGATTCAACATCTCAAGGGGTTATTGTAGCGACCCTACGGACTATGTGGTTCCTCCAAAGTTTGGGGTTCGAAATAAACTTTCCCAAGTCCCAGATACAGCCCTCTCAGACTTTATAGTTCATCGGAGCTGTCCTGGACATTGTACAACTCGGAGCATTTCTTCCTCAACAACGTCAGGATGCTCTTATTCATCTCTGCCACAAAGTGTCTTTCTTTGCTACAATTTCAGCAAGACACATGATGGTTCTCCTAGGTCACATGGCCTCTACAGTTCACATGACTCCTTTTTCCAGACTTCACCTTGGAATTCCTCACTGGATCCTGGCATCTCAGTGGGCGCAGGCTTGCGACCCACTCTCACTTGAGTGAGACAGTCTCTCCACTGGTGGATGCTCTCTTCCAATCTCTCCAGAAGTTTATTGTTTCAAACATCCCCTCATCAGAAGGTCCTCATGACAGATTCATTGACCTATGCTTGGGGGGCTCATCTTGAGGGTCTCCGTACTCAAGGCCATTAGTCCAGCACGGATCGTCAATCTACCTCCTTGTCTTCAGTTTTGGATTACCTGTTGCATTTATCTCAATCAGGCCTCAAATCCACATCCTTAGAGTCCATCTCAGTGCGATTACTGCTTTTCCTCAGCCTTTCAAAGGGAAACCCCTCTGCTCATCCTGTGGTTTCCAGATTTATGAAAGGACTTTTCAATGTCAAACCGCCTCCAGGTTTGGGATCTCAATGTTGGTCTTGCTCAATTGATGAAGCTTCCTTTTGAACCAATGGCTTCGGCTCATCTCAAATATCTCACTTGAAAAGTGGTTTTTCTCATTGCTCTCACGTCTGCTCTCAGAGTCAGTGAGCTGCAAGCTTTAGTAGCAGACCCACCTTTCACAGTATTCCATCATGACAAGATGGTCCTCCATACTCATCCTAAATTCTTACCTAAAGTGGTTTCAGAATTTCATCTCAATCAATCCATTGTACTTCCAGTGTTTTTCCAAAGCCTCATTCTCACCCTGGAGAATCAGCTCTTCATACTCTGGACTGTAAGCGTGCTTTGGCTTTCTACTTGCAACGCACTCAACCACATAGATCTGCTCCTCAACTTTTTGTCTCCTTTGATCCAAACAAGATGGGACATCCAATTTTCAAGCGCACCATCTCCAACTGGTTAGCTGCTTGCATCTCTTTCAGCTATGCTCAGGCTGGACTGCATCTACAGAGTCGAGTCACAGCCCACAAAGTCAGAGCCAAGGTGGCATCAGTGGCTTTCCTCAGATCTACTCCTATTGAGGAAATCTGCAAAGCTGCCACTTGGTCCTCGGTTCATACATTCACTTCTCATTATTGTCTGGATACTTTTTCCAGATGGGATGGCCATTTCGGCCAGGCAATATTACAATGTTTATTCTCCTAAATTGCCAACACTCCCACCATCCCATTCTGGTTAGCTTGGAGGCCACCCATAAGTGAGAATCGGCTGCCTGCGTGTCCTGGGATAAAGCACAGTTTCTTACCGCAACAAGTATTATCCATGGACAGCAGGCAGCAATTCTCACAACCCACCCACCTCCCCTGGTTGGCTTCTTTGCTAGCTATCTGAACTGAGGAGACACGCGCCATGCACTGGGTGGGAAGGCACTCGCGCATGCGAGGTGCGGCAGTCACAAACTTTCTAAAGTTCTACAAGCAAGTCTGCATGCGAAGCTGTCCACATCCGAACTCCGTGGATGACGTCACCCAAATGTGAGAGAGCTGCCTGTTGTCCCTGGATAACACCTGTTACGGTAAGTAACTGTGCTTTATAGTAATGCCTATTCTATTTTTTTAACGTAATCTACATTTTTGGTAAATAGTGAAGGTAGAGCTCTCAAAACTAGATCTCTTGTATGTCTATAGCACAGCACTGTTTTTGGAAAATTGGGCCAGCAAAAGAAATGCTTCACTGAGCTTTGGAATGACCATGACTTCATAGAAAAGTTATTTTTGCTTTTTGGCTCTGTGCAGAGTAGCTGCATAAAAGTCCTTTTGTTTAAATGTTCTTAATGACAGGTTTCTGGGTTTTTTTTTCTCATTTTACTTCTTCTTCTGTTACAGAATGTCTGTGCTTTAAATAGGATGTCCGACATGAAACCTTAATTGCAGTCCTACAAAACCCTTGGATAAGATATCATGAGCCCAGGTGGTCTTCTGTGTTTGAGTGCTCTTTAGTGGGGACTGCTATCTGGAGGCAGTAATCAACAAGGCTGATTAACTAACTGCAAGCTGCAGCCATGTTGAAACAGATATTAACTGAGATGTACATTGACCCCGAGCTCTTGGCAGAGCTCAATGAAGAACAGAAACAGATCCTTTTCTTCAAGATGCGGGAAGAACAGATCCGGAAATGGGAAGAACAAGAGGTTTTGCTTGCCAAAACTGAGGGTTTACGGAAGATTCAATCTCCAAAGAAAGGTACATTTTATAACTATCTTTTTGTTGCCACTTTGCTGGGGCTCAGGGCAGAAATATGGGAGGGGGCCCAAAACCAACTGAAGACTTACCGGTAACTACTATGGGCCAGTTTGGGGGCCTCCTGTCACACCGGGACTTGGGCAATTGGCTTATTTGCATTTCACAAATGCCTGCTCTGGCTAGTTTCTCAGACATTAGTGGACAAATGTAGCTTCCGTTTTTGCTTGATTGATGGAAGGTAACCTTACAAAGAGTTTTTCATATGCTTTCTGTACTAACTGCTTGATATTATCAATAGTGTTGCATCTTGAGTATATGTACTTTTAATCAATTTGACCAGTAATGAGATTTCCAGTGCAATAGGTGAGACATTCTAGACCAGTGGTTCCCAACCCTGTCCTGGAGGACCACCAGGCCAGTCGGGTTTTTGGGAAAGTCCTAATGAATATGCATGAGAGATTTGCATATAATGTAAATGTGCCCCATGCATATTCATTAGGGCTATCCCAAAAACCCAACTGGCCTGGTGGTCCTTCAGGACAGGGTTGGGAACCACTGTTCTATACAACAGGGTTATTTCCCCATACTCACATGGACCGCAGAAGGAATCCACTTCGGAATTTTCATTCTGCATCCAGTTTACTTCACAGCTCAGTATAGCACCCTCTAGCAGTCTTTCCTTCTGCATGCATGGCTGCAGCTATATGTGTTCTGCTCTCCTAATTTTTGTTGTTTTAATTTGACATAGTTCGTCCCCTTTTCCAGGAATTTTGGCGATCAAAGCGATTTGGAGGCTCTGCCGGCTTGTTAATTCACAGATGTAGCTGATAGACCGATTCCTTTTGGGTAACTGTTAGCCAGTCAGCATCGGATTCCTTGGAGCTTAGGGCTCAGGGCTGCCATTGAAGTTGACAGACAGAGAGACACACACACACAGACACACATTTATTGTGGATATTTGGAGGGAGGGTTTCTCTTAATCTGTTTACATTTATTGCTTAGATGAACCCCATTATTTATCCTTCTTCATTTAGAATATTGGCCATTTAAACCTACTCTTTGTTTTCTGTCTTTCAACCAGTTCTTAATCCATAACATGACATTGCCGCCTATCCCCTGACTTTCTGATTTCCTCAGAAGTCTTTTATGAGGTACATAAGAACATAAGAATTGCTGTTGCTGGGTCAGACTAGTGGTCCATCATGCCCATCAGTCCGCTTCCGCGGTGGCCCTTAGGTCAAAGACTAGCCTTACCTGCGTACGTTCTGGTTCAGCACGAACTTGTCTAACTTTGTCTTGAATCCCTGAAGTGTGTTTTACCTTATAACAGTCTCCAGAAGAGCGTTCCAGATTTCTACCACTCTGTGTGAAGAAGAACTTCCTTACGTTTGTACGGAATCGATCTCCTTTTAACTTTAGAGTGCCTTCTCGTTCTCCCTACCTTGAATATCCAAATTAATAGCAACCAGCTCACCTTTAGCCACATGTTCATTCACCCCTTGAAAGAAATGCAGTAGATTGGTGAGGCCAGATTTCCCTTGACTAAAACCAAGTTTGCTTTCTCTCATTAATCCATGCTTACGTATGTGTTCTGTCATTTTGTTCTTTATAATAGTCTCTACCGTTTTGCCCGGCACTGACATCGGACTCACCAGTTTATAATTTCCCAGAACACCTCTGGAACCCTTTTTAAAAATTGGCATCACGTAGACCACCCTCCAGTTTTCTGGTACTATGCTGAATTTTAAAGAAAATTACAAATTACTAACAAAAGCTTTGCAAGTTCATTTTTCAATTCTGTCAGCATTATGAGATATATACCTGTACCATCCGATCTAGGTGATTTGCTAATGTTCAGTTTGTTAAATTGACCCATTACATCATCCAGTGTTAGAGATTTATTTGAGTTTCTCTGATTCATCAGAATTGAATACCATTTCTGGCACCAGTATTTCCCTCACATCTTCCTCGGTAATTTAATCTCTCTGCTATGACCTTGTCTTCCCTGAGAGAGGGAAGGATAAGAGAGGAACTGGAGTAAAGAAGTGGTGACCAGAATGAAAGCAAATTACCCAGAGTTGCCCAGTATGCTCCTGGATTCAGGACAGTACCAACTTGGTATATACCTCCTCTTTATACTATACTGTTCCAGCATCCCTTGCTGTGATGGCTGCAATTTCAGGTTTATTAATGTAGTCAGCCTCAGTCTGTAGTTCTGTAATTCTAGCCTTACTTTATCCTTAATTTAGTCTTGTAGCCAAGTTACCTCGGGCTAGATGTACAGTATACAGATGAGGTCTGAACAGAGAAATGCACTAGCCAAATCTTGACTTTGAGATGAGTGTCAAGAGCCAGGCCAGGAGTTTGGTTTTGTTTGTTTTTTTGAGTAAAGAATCCAACTCTTTCCTGCCTTTGCCACTGCTATATCTGCCTCAGCTGCTCCGAAAGATTTTGAAGATGCAGAAATCAGAGCACTGAGCTTTATTCCTAACTGATTCTGATATGAGGTAAAGACATGCTGTTCCAATAAACTTCATTACTTTAGCATGCCCTCAATAGGATGAGCATAAAGATGTTTGTAAAAATACATTGGACAACAAATTTTTCCAAAAATGTTGCTTCCTTAAACTGGTGATTATGACAAACCCCTTCAAAATAAAACACACATACAATTTCCCACTGACTGTATCATGTAGAAATTTTGAGAAACACGATGGTATCTTTAATTGACTATAGCATGTTTTAATGCACAAAGTTTGATACGCTGTGATAGTTCTCCATGGCTGAAAATGTTTTCCTGCTGATTTTCGTTTGTACTCCATGTTTGGTGCATCTTGTTGCAGTGTGCAACAATAGTCAGCCAGGATTAATGGATTCCAGTTGCCCTGATATATTTTTCCATAGTGGTTGTCCTGGTAAAACCTTTCGCCATGTTCATTACTGACTGCACCAAGATTTGGGGGGAAGAATTCCAAGTGTGAATGTAGAAAGTGCATCATCGCTGACATGTTGCACTTCATGGTTTTTGTATGTTCTAAGAAGTTTGTCAACCAGTTGAATATAGTTTGGTGCTCTGTAACTGCCAAGAAAATTCTCAACGAAATCCTTGAATGCTTTCCAGACGATTTTTCTCTGGCCCGAATAACAGATCTTCAAATTTCTCATCACTTATAATGTGTCTGATCTGTGGAACAACAAAAAATGCCTTCCTTAATCTTGGCGTCAATAATTATTAATTGCATTAGCCTGAAAGTATAACAAAAAATTGTAAAAATGTACTTTTTGTTAAAACGGAATGTGATTTTCGTGATCAGCAGTCTAAAATCTGTAAGATACACCCCAAAGTGTTGAAGCAAAAACATTTGTTGTCCAGTGATATTGTTCACCACCCTATTGTTTCTCACCAGTGTGCCCCTGCTATCATCCAGTTGTAAAAATTTATAGATAGTTCTTTTGAATTTTTAACCTGTTTTGTTAATAGCTTACCATTCTTATTATAAATCTTCAGCTTTTAACTTCATGGTAATAAGTGAGAGGCTTCAAATCTCTCATCACATATACTAATTCATTGAGTTGCAGCTCCTCGGGACAATCCTTTGGGTGGACTTGAGGAGCCAGCCTGCTGTGTCTTCAGGGCTCAGGGTCTGTTCTCCTTGGAGCCAGCTTACCTTCTTAGTTTCTCAATGGCTTGAGCACAGGCTGTGGGCACACTGTGTAAAGAACCTTGAGGTTAGGGTTTAGGTATTTCACCTTCAAATCCCTTTTTTTCACTAATTTGAATTTTCAATTCAGTCTCCATGGGCTGTTTTTGGCACGATTTTTGTGGAAGTGTTTATCTTGGATTTCAATTGATCTTTTTTCAAAGGCCTCTAGCTGCCTCAAAACCCCTTGATTTTGATTGACTGGAATGTATTCCTTAGGGTATGAGGACACCGTTGACTTGTAAAAATCGTGTCATTTGTTTGGCGGAGGAGCATCTATATAGTGTTTGCTGCAGCACATGTGAGGGAGAGGCGGGAGCCTAGTCGTTAGACCCATCCTTCTCCTCCAGGGCTGGTGAACTGCTGTGGGTACGGGAAATGGGTACAAAGTTCTGTCTGGATCCCCTATCTCGCAATGACGTGAAGCGGAGATGCGTGGAGTCTGCAGAGCCCATGAGAGCCCAGCTGGAGGTTCTGCAGGCTTCATTTGCTTCCCCTGCACAAGGCTTCTTTCCAGAATTTGTAAATCTGATGTGGAGAGCCTTTCTGATGAGGCCAGGTCAATTGGGCGCAACCTGCAGGCATGCTGCCACTGACCCAGTGAGCGTCCTCTCCTCCAATGTTTGCTTCTCAGTTGAGCAGGCCGGGCCTTAGCTCCAATGACCTTTCGGAGCTAGACTGGTCAGATTGGAGGTCAGATATGTCATTTTTGTCTCCGGATTTGGATTCAGTCCTGGATGACTCTGGCTCCCTGTTTTGAGTTCGACAGTCAAGAGGCCTCTCTGACTCTTGACACTTGGATCTGCTGCCTCTTCAAGTCATCCTCTGTCCACCACTTTATTGCCAATGCTATTAAAGAACTGAAGCTGGAGGCTGCAACCTCCACTTCCCAGTGCATGGTCATGAGTGGTTCTAATGCTTGGACCTCATTTTTTTTTGCCTTTGCATCCAGATATTACTGCATTGGTTATGGAACAGTGGGAGACCCCCAGAGGGGACCCTGAGGATTTGCAAGGCCATATCCAAGCTTTCTCACATGGCATCAGAGTTCAGCAGCTATTCTACCCAGCTGAAAGGTGGATTTGGCAGTGGCTTAGGTCACCAAATGTACAGCTCTCCCAAGTGAGGGTGGTGGTATGCTGAAAGATGCTTGAAGCTGCTGCTTCATTTGCTGCTTGGGCCTTCCACACCAGACTGCAGCAGCAGCCCTCTGAAGAAGAGGGTGCCTGCCCTCAGCTTATGCTGGAGGGAGTGGATTATGTGGCAGACACCTTTTTATACGATCTTATCAGAGTCATGAGCAAGGTGTCAGTTTATGCTGTCTCAGCTCACAGAATGCTCTGGATCAGGCAATGGGCGGGTGACTCTGCCTCCAAGGCAACCTTGAGCAGGCTGCCTTTTTAAGGGACAGATGCTTTTTGTTAAGGGTCTTGATGGCCTTATGGCTAGTGTGCTGATCACCCACCTAATTCTCTGCTGAAGGTAGACCATGGGGACCTCCAGGTAGAAGTAAGAGCAATTTTATCCCTCCCATCGCTCTCAGCAGTATACCTAGGGGGCCTCTGTCCAGAGATCTTCCAGGGTTATAGACAGTGATTCAGCAGTTCTAGATGCCAGCAGGTCTCAGGCTTATGTCAACCCTCCCTCAAGAAGCCCCAATGACACCAGGTTGGTGGCTGCGTCTCTGCATATTGGATGGGGGTGGAGTGGCTGTTCGCATTTTGGAGGAAGTGGGAGAGAATTTCCTCAGACCAGTTGAGTGTAGGATATCATCCAAGTGGGTCATGAGATCGCATTTTATTGCCCTCCTCTGGATTTGTTCATAGACTTTCCGGCTGGCCGGCCGGAAAAAGAGGCCAAAGTCAGGGCCATGTTTCAAATACTTCTGGTCATTTTGGCCATAGAACCTGTCCTCTACATAGTGTTGGGCTGAGACAGATACTTCATGGTGCCCAAGAAAGGCACAGAGGACTGGAGACCCATCTTGGATCTCAAGGCAGTGAATGCTTTTCTGAAGGTTCCCCATTTTCACATGGAAACAGCTTGGTCAGTCATTGCTGATGTGGCTCCTGGAGAATTTCTGGCCTCCCCTGGACCTCACAGAGGTGTGTCTGCATATTTCCCTCTTCCAGACATACAGAAAATATTTGTGCTTTCACATACTTCAACAGCATTTCCAGTTTGTAGCCCTTCGATTTAGAGCCAATGTGCTCGCCATCAGAAGAGGTGGCCCATAAATCGTCTGGAGTTCCAGGCCATCCTGCTGATGGAAAAACTGTAAGGGTGCTCTCGGACAACGCCACAGCAGTGATGTATGTGAACACCGAGATGCACCTGAAGTGCCCCCTTAGCCTAGAGGTTCTTCTGGTGGGCAGAAGCCCACCTTTTGGGCTCTTTCTGTGGCCCACGCAGCTGGAATGGAAAGCATTCAGATTGACTTCCTAAGTTGTCAGTTCCTGGACCCTGGGGAATGGTCGTTGTCCCAAAGGGCATTCGATCTCATTGTACATTGCTAGGGCAGACCAGTGATGGATTTGATGGCTTCTGCCAAACTCAAAAGTGCAGTGCTTTTTTAGTTGGAGAGGAACCAGGAAGTTCAGGGATGGATGCGTTGGCCCAGCCCTGGCTCCACAACATTTTTCTTTTTCTCTTCACCCCCCCCCCTCCTGGCCCATGGTGGGCTAGGTGATTTGCAGAATTGTGGCTCATCTGGATCTTATGATCCTAGAGACCCCAGACTGGCCTCACTAACTGTGGTATGCAGATCTGATATGTCTGCAGTGGGACAGGAACCTCAAGCTGCCCTTCATCGTGGGCTTCTGAGTCAGGGGCCAGCTCCCATTGAACATCCACATTGCTTTGATCTTATAGCATGGCTCTTGAGCGCAAGGTTCTGATTTTTAAGTGATATTCAGACATAATATTACTGTCTAACGGACTAAAAAGCTGTCTACTATGGTGGCCTATGCTAAAGCACGGAAGGCTTTTCAACAGTGCAAAGAACCAGAGGAGTCATCCTGGATTTCCTTCAGGCCAGACTGGAGAAGGGCCTTGTGGTAGCCTCCCTGAAAGTGCAGGTGGCTGAGCTTTCCTGTTTTCCTGACGCAAAGGTGCAAGGTTTTGCTGAGGTCACATTCGGATTTGACTTGGGCCCCTGCTGCAACATCTTTTCCCTTCATGGAATCTTAACATTGCCCTAAAGGGCCTCGCCAAGGCCCCATATGAACCACTTGGAGACACTTCCCTTTTGGATCTCAGTCAAAACTGTGTTTCTGGTGGCTATTGTTTCAGTGGGGCTGCAAGCTTTCTCATGTAGAGGGCCCTTCCTTAGAATTATGGAAGCCTGTGTTACTCCATCCTGTTCCCCCTTTTCTTCCTAAGGTTGTATCTGATTTCCATGTCAACCTGGAAGTTCATCTGCCTGCTTTTCAATCTACACACTCAGGCAGGATAGAATTTTGAGAGAGCTTGATGTGCGGAGAGCTTTGCTTCAATACTTGGAAAGGTCCAATGACTTTTACCTTTCAGACCATCTGTTTGTGCTTACCAGCCAGTCTCGGCGTGGCAGGCTGGCATCCAAGGTCTCTATAGCTAGATGGATTGGTATGGCCATCCCTTCAGCTTACATTGTCTGTGGTAAATGGCCTGCGGTCTCTCAAGGTGCATTCCACTAGGGGTGTCACCTCTTAATGGGCAGAGTTTCGGGCAGTTCCTCCTGCAGAGATTTATAAAGCAGCTACTTGATTTATTCTGCATACTTTTTCCAGATTTACAGAGTGGATGTGGCAGCTTGAGAAGACGTCGCTTTTGGGTCTTCAGTCTTGCGGGCAAGCTCTTCTGTCCTTCCCTAAAGGTCAACCATTATTTTGGTACATCACCATATGTACAGACTCCTGAGTGGATGTAACAGAATGAAAGATTAGGTTCTTACCTGGATAATCTTCTGTCAATCCTCTCAGAAGTTTGTACAGGCCCACCCTTGGTGTATTCTGTTTGCCTGCTTTTCTGCCTCCAGATGTTTTTAGATTCCACACCTGGAGCTCTTCTCCTGTCAGTCAGATGGCTGTTTGTGAAGAGATCCTCCCAGTACCAAGAGCGGATGCAAAGAGTCAAGGGGAACTGCAAGCAATCAACGCCTGGATGAGACGATGGTGCGGAGGAAGGCTTTGACTTCGTGTGCAACTGGATGGCATTCTGGGGAAAAAGCAAGTACTACAGAAAAGACGGACTGCACCTCAACAAGGAAGGAGTAAGAATACTGGCAGGCAACATGAAAAGGGCCATAGAGAAGGCTTTAAACTAAAGGACAGGGGAAAGCTGACAGTCGACCACCAGTCGATGGCCCGGGCGACAGGATGCCCTGTAGAAGGAATTACGGACAACTACTCAGACACGGGAGGGGTCAAACACAGAACAAATGAGGGAGACAACACAGCAGCAGATAAGGATACCGTGGAAGAAACAGTAGATACTGCTAAGCTTAAGTCCAAGAAGGTAACACAAAGGGAACTCAAATGTATATATACGAATGCTAGAAGTCTGGGAAACAAAATGGAAGAGTTAGAAGCAATAGCAAAAAACGACGAACTGGAAATCATTGGCATAACAGAAACATGGTGAAATGACGTAAACAAATGGGACACAGTACTACAGGGATACAAACTGTACAGAAAAGATAGTGGGCCAGAAAGGTGGAGGTATTAGAATCCGTGAGAGAGACTATGGCGGAAGAGAAAGAGAAGCTGGAATCCCTCTGGATCAGGATTCCCAGACACAACGATGCTGACATAAAGATTGGCCTTTACTTCCGACTGCCGAGACAGAGGGAGGAGACAGACTCGGAAATGATAGAGGAAATTAAACAAGAATGTAAGACAGGTAATGTCATAATCTTGGGGGATTTCAATTTCCCGGGAAGAGACTGGGACCCGGGAACCTCCAACTGTGGCAAGGAGGCAAAGTTCCTGGAAGTGCTAGGGGACTGCTTCCTGGAACAGATGGTAGGAGAGCCGACGAGAGGAAACGTCATCTTGGACTTGGTCCTAAATGGCATTACGGGTCCGGCAAAGGAAGTAGAAGTCACGGTCCCACTGGGGATGAGCGATCACAACATGATCAACTTCAAACTTGATGTCGGGAAAGGGAAAGGTACCAAAAATCAACCATGACTTTAAACTTTAAAAAGGGAAGATATGACATCATGAGAGCCATGGTGAAAAAACGGATCAAGAAAAAGATGGGCAAAGTCATAACTGTGGAACAGGCATGGTCCCTACTGAAAAATACTATCACGGAAGCACAAAGCCTCTACATTCCGCGGATGTCCAAAGTAAAGAAAACCAAAGGCAAAAGAGAGCCGGCATGGCTTACCAAAGTGGTGAAGGAAGCCATAAATGAAAAGAAGGACTCCATTAAGAAGCTTGGAACAAACATAGAGATGATCAGAAAAAAATGTCACAAGGCAGTGAGGGTTTCCAAAAAGGTCTACAAGAAGAAAATAGAGCGAGAGACCAAAAATTTCAAGCCCTTTTTTAGATACTTAAAAGGGAAAAAACCCGCACGGGAAGCGGTGGGACCGCTGGATGACCTGGGAGGAAAAGGGTGCGGCAAGGATGACAAACAAATTGCAGACAGACGGAATTCCTTCTTTGCGTCTGTCTTTACAAAGGAAGACACCGCAACAATACCTGACACAGTGAAAATGTTCAAGGGAGTCGTACAGGACAGCCTCACCACAGTAGAAGTGAACTTGGACCAGATTTACCACCAGATCGACAAATTTTAAAAGTGATAAATCTCCTGGACCGGACAGAATTCATCCGAGTGTCCTAAAAGAACTGAAATTTGAAATCGGAGAACTATTGCAAAAACTTGCCAACCTGTCAATCAAAACAGGACAGATACCGGACAACTGGAAGATAGCGAATGTCACACAGATATTTAAAAAAGGATCGAGAGGAGTGCCAGGCAACTACAGACCTGTGAGTTTCATGTCTGTCCCTGGAAAGATGGTTGAGGCGCTGATCAAAGATAGTATAATCCGGCACCTAGACACACACGACCTGATGAGAGCCAGTCAACATGGGTTCAGGAAAGGGAAATCATGTTTGACAAACCTACTTCAATTTTTTGAGACAATGAACAGACAAATTGATAGTGGAGAACTGGTGAATATTGTATACTTGGACTTTCAGAAAGCATTCGACAAGGTTCCACATGTAAGACTTATCAGGAAATTACAAGGCCATGGAATAGAGGGAGATATACTAAGATGGATAGTCAAATGGCTAGAGAACAGAAAACAGAGAGTGGGCATCAATGGGAAGTTCTCAGAATGGGAAAAAGTGACTAGCGGTGTACCCCAGGGCTCGGTACTTGGACCCATCTTATCCAATATAATAAAATGGTAAGCCGCGCATGCGCACTTCCTATGTGTGCGCCGGTTTTCCGTGAGCTGTAGCGACACATAGGAAGTGCGCATGCGCGGCTTACGGTTCTTTGAAAGACACGGTGGTGGCTACTCTCACGATCCCCGCAAGCGTCGGACTTCCGACGCAGGTGGGGATCATGAGAGGAGCCACCGCCGCGTCTTTCACCTAAAAAAAAAAGTCAAGACGGATGTCGGCCGCTGGAGACTCGGGCTGTTAGGTCCGTGCAGCCTCCTCTCGCGGTTAATGGAGGGAGAGGGAATGCTGCACAGGGAAGTAGGGAAGGAGATAGGGAGAAAGGGACCGGTCTGATGTCGCCCTCACCCACTGTTTTGCTGAAAAATCCACCACCCTCGGCAGCGATTCAGAAACATTCCGCCGGGGGGAGGGGGGGAAAACCGCGGCAGATTGAAAGCAGGAAGGGGAGCCACGGCCAACGATCCTGAATCACAGCTGAGGCCAGCGGATTTTTCAGCGAGACAGAAGGTGAAGGCAATATCAGAATGGAATGGAGAGAAGAGGGAGAACATGTTGGGCCGAGAAAATTCCCTGGACTAACTTTTTTTTTATTTTTATAAAGTACAAAGGGGGGAGAGTATTAAAAGAAGTGCCAGACTGGGCATGGGGGACAGCTTATGGGGCCAGGAACAGAGGAGAGAGAGAGATAGTAGGTAATGGTCTGAAGGGAGAAAAGCTGGATCTGGGGAAAGAGATACTTGAAGGGAGGACTATTGGGGAGAGATGGTGGACCTGGGGGAGGGAAGTTGTACCTAGGGATGGAAGGGAGTGAGAAATGTTAGGTCTGGGGGTGGAAAGGGGAGAGAGATGCAGCATCTCTTTTTTTCCCTCCATCTTATTGTTCAGCATCAAGGGGGAAAGAAAGAAGAACAACAGAAAATGGAGGAAAGAAGAATCCATGGGAGGGCAGAGAGCTGGGATAAGAAGATGCTAGGGGATGAAGAGAAAGGGACAGGGAGATATAGCCTGACCAGTGGAGAGAGGGAGGGGTATTCTGAAAGTGGTAAGCCATTTGTATGAGGTCAAAAGGGAGATGACAAGATGAATGAGAGTATGGTGAGAAACAGAAAGAAACACAGACATATATTCTACCGCCAGCGGGAGGAAGGGAGACAGAAAGAAAAGAAGAAAGACACAGGGACAGCGAGAGACACAGAAAGACAGACAGACAAAGGGGGCCAGGGACAGAGACAGACAGAAAGAAAGACAGCAGGACAGAGAGAGAGAGAGAGGGAAATAAAGACAGACAGACAGACATATATTCTAGCACCCGTTAATGTAACGGGCTAAAATACTAGTTTATTTAATATTTTCATAAATGACCTGGAACATCCAGTTTGCAGATGACACAAAGCTATACCAGGCAATCAGATCGTAGAAGGACAGCGAGGAACTCCAGTGCGATTTGAATCAATTGGAGAAGTGAGCAAATAAACGGCAATGAATTTTAATGTGGAAAAATGCAAAGTGATGCATTTAGGCAGAAAAAATAAAGATCACAAGTATAGTATGTCAGGTGTAACTCTGGGAAAGACTGAACAGGAAAAGGACCTGGGTGTACTGATAGATAGGACTCTGAAACCGTCGGCGAAATGTGTGGCAGCGGCGAAGAAAGCAAATAGAATGCTAGGCATGCTAAAGAAGGGAATTACGAGTAGATCAGAGAAAGTTATAGTCGGCAGAGAGAGAGAGAGAGGACACCAGCAGCAGGCAGAGAGAGAGAGAGAGAGAGGACACCAGCAGCAGGCAGAGAGAGAGAGAGAGAGAGGACACCAGCAGCAGGCAGAGAGAGAGAGGACACCAGCAGCAGGCAGAGAGAGAGAGGACACCAGCAGCAGGCAGAGAGAGAGAGGACACCAGCAGCAGGCAGAGAGAGGGAGGACACCAGCAGCAGGCAGAGAGAGAGAGAGGACACCAGCAGCAGGCAGAGAGAGAGAGGACACCAGCAGCAGGCAGAGAGAGAGAGGACACCAGCAGCAGGCAGAGAGAGAGAGGACACCAGCAGCAGGCAGAGAGAGAGAGGACACCAGCAGCAGGCAGAGAGAGAGAGGACACCAGCAGCAGGCAGAGAGAGAGAGAGAGAGAGGACACCAGCAGCAGGCAGAGAGAGAGAGAGAGAGGACACCAGCAGCAGGCAGAGAGAGAGAGGACACCAGCAGCAGGCAGAGAGAGAGAGAGAGGACACCAGCAGCAGGCAGAGAGAGAGAGAGAGATAGGACACCAGCAGCAGGCAGAGAGAGAGAGAGAGATAGGACACCAGCAGCAGGCAGAGAGAGAGAGAGGACACCAGCAGCAGGCAGAGAGAGAGAGAGGACACCAGCAGCAGGCAGAGAGAGAGAGAGGACACCAGCAGCAGGCAGAGAGAGAGAGAGAGAGAGAGAGGACACCAGCAGCAGGCAGAGAGAGAGAGAGAGAGGACACCAGCAGCAGGCAGAGAGAGAGAGAGAGAGGACACCAGCAGCAGGCAGAGAGAGAGAGAGAGAGAGGACACCAGCAGCAGGCAGAGAGAGGACACCAGCAGCAGGCAGAGAGAGAGAGAGATAGGACACCAGCAACAGGCAGAGAGAGAGAGGACACAAAGCAGACGCAGAGGGCACTTACATCAGCAGGTCACACGTAAATTGTTAACTGTTATCTTAAAGTAGGAACGACAATGGAAGCAGAGGGAAACCAGAAGATGAGCTTTCCAGTGTTCTGCACAGACTGTCATATGTATGACTACCTCCCCTCGGGGAGTCAGTCAAATGTATGCAGTCGGTGTCAGGAGCTGAAAAGCTTAAAGAAGGAAGTTAAGCGAATAGAGGACAAGATACAGGAGCTTGAAGGACTTTACACTACGGAGGACCCAATCAGGACAGCTGAAGACTTCATGAATGAGAGACATATTGAGGAGGAGGTCAGGGAACTCGAGAAATTCATTGAGGAAGCCTACAGGAGGAGGGTGGAAGAGAACGAACTTTAGATGAAAGTACACCAACACCAACATGGAAGGGAGAACAAGAAGCAGATGACCTCAAAGAAGATGCCCACAGAGGAACACTGCATGAAGGGGAGAAAATGGCAAGTCGATGCCCAGAAGAAGAAACAGCGAAGCACACAGAGGACATAGAAGAAGAAGCAGCAAAGCACTCCAAAGACATGACCTGAGACCGAAGTGAAAATTAAAGAAGGGAGACTCGATCCTGAGGCATGTGGACAGCCACATAGCAGGAGGGAGAGAGGATCGTCTAGTGACCTGCCTCCCGGAAGCAAGAACCAAGGACATCGTGGACAAAATTGGAAAGAGCGGAGACGGAAGAGACCACAGTAATGATCCACATCGGGACAAATGATGTCAGCAGGAGAGACTACAGAATAAACACGCTGATAGAACAGTTCAAGATTCTGGGAAGGACTCAGAAGATAGCAATCTCAGAGATCCTATCGGCACCGAGGGCAGATGTGAAAAGGCAGGAGAAACTACAATCAATAAATGCGTGGATGAGGAGTTGGTGTGAGGAAGAAGGGTTCCACTTCGTGAGGAACTGGACAATATTCTGGGGCAAGAGCAAGCTGTACAGGAGAGATGGACTGTACCTGAGCTCGGCGGGAACTAGACTTCTAGCAAACAACGTCAGGAGAGGAATAGAACAAGCTTTAAACTAAGAAGAAGGGGAAAGCCAACAGTCGACCAAGCGTCAACGATTCGGAAGAAGGTATCCCGTGAAGATTCTAAGGGGAAAAAAGGCTTGGAAGAAATAATGCGCAAATTACAGGAGTTGACTAACCCAGGTTAGAAGGATTGTAGCACAAGAGAAGAAGCTAAAGACCGAAGCGCAGTGAAAGGAAATGAAGACAAGAAAACATCAGGATCTAAATTGCATATATACTAATGCAAGGAGCCTAAGAAACAAAATGGGGGAATTAGAAGCCATGGCCAATGCAGAGGACATAGACATCATTGGAGTCTCTGAAACATGGTGAAATGAAGAAAACAAATGGGATACAGCACTGCCGGGGTACAAGCTCTATCGCCAGGACAGGTCAGGACAGAAAGGAGGTGGAATAGGCCTATATATAAAAGAAAGCATACAATCGACAAGAATGGACACAGCAGAGACGACCAACAAGCTGGAATCGCTATGGGTTAAAATACCGGGAGGAAAGGGCCTGAAATAAATATGTGCCTATACTACCGTCCACCCAGGAAACCGGAGATATCGATGAAGAAATGGAAACCGAGATGAAGCGAGAATGCAAAAGCGGTAACACGGTTATTATGGGAGACTTCAACTATCCCGGGATAGACTGGAATCTTGGAAGCTCAAAATGTGCTAGGGAGACAGAATTCCTGGAGGCTACACAAGATTGCTTCATGGAGCAGCTTGTTAGAGAACCAACGAGAGGAAATGCCACTCTGGATCTAATCCTAAATGGGTTAAGGGGACCTGCAAAGGAAGTGGAAGTAGTGGGACCGTTGGGGAAACAGCGATCATAATATGATCAAGTTCAAGGTTGAAGTAGGAATGCCGAAAGGAAAGAGAACCATAGCGACAACTTTCAACTTCAGGAAAGGAAACTATGAAGCAATGAGGGAAATGGTAAGGAAGAAACTTAGGAACACTTCCAAGAAATGGCAAATGGTAGAACATGGTTGGTCTTTTTTCAAGGACACGGTGAGCGAGGCGCAAAATCTGTACATCCCCAGATTCAGAAAGGGGTGCAAAAAGAGTCGAACAAAACTATAATAGTGAAGGAAGCGATAGGCAATAAGAAAAATTCATTCAGGAAATGGAAAAAGGACAAAACTGAGGGGAACTGGAAAAAGCACAGGAAGTATCAAAAAGAATGTCACCGTGTGGTTCAAAAAGCCAAGAGAGAGTATGAAGAGAGGCTAGCCAGGGAAGCACGAAATTTCAAACCGTTCTTTAGATATGTTAAAGGGAAGCAGCCGGCTAGGGAGGAGGTGGGACCGCTGGACGACGGAGACAGGAAGGGAGTGGTGAAGGAGGAGAAAGAAGTAGCAGAAAGACTTAACATGTTCTTTTCGTCTGTATTTACAAATGAAGACACATCCAACATACCTGAACCTGAGCAAATCTTCAGTGGAGATCAAGCAGAAAAATTAACATCTATGGAAGAGAGCCTTGAAGACGTTTGTAGGCAGCTAGAAAAATTAAACTGACAAATCCCCGGGTCCGGACGGAATCCATCCAAGGGTTCTGAAGGAACTAAGGGAGGAGATAGCGGAACTACTGCAGCAAATTTGCAATCTATCCCGGAGGATTGGAAGATCCCGGAGGATTGGAAGATAGCTAACGTTACGCCCATCTTTAAAAAGGGATCAAGAGATGACCCGGGAAGCTACAGACCGGTGAGTCTGACCTCGGTTCCGGGGAAAATGGCGGAAGCACTGATAAGACAACATTGATGAACATTTTGAAAGAAACAAACTTCTGATAACCAGCCAACATTGTTTCTGCAAGGGGAGATCATGCCTAACAAACTTATTGCACTTCTTCGAAGGAATTAACAAACGTATGGACAGAGGAGACCCCATAGACATCATATATCTAGATTTCCAAAAAGCCTTTGATAAGGTACCCCATGAACCATGGGGTGGAAGGAGACATACATAGATGGATCAGAAACTGGTTGGCGGGTAGGAAACAGAGGGTAGGAGTGAAGGGCCACTACTCGGACTGGAGGAGGGTCACGAGTGGTGTCCCACAGGGCTCGGTGCTCGGGCTGCTGCTATTTAATATATTTATAAATGATCTAGAAACAGGGATGAAGTGTGAGATAATAAAATTTGCAGACAACGCCAAACTATTTAGTGGAGCTCGGACTAAAGAGGACTGTGAAGAACTGCAAAGGGACTTGAACCAACTAAGGGAATGGGCGACGAGATGGCAGATGAAGTTCAACGTTGAGAAATGTAAAGTACTACATGTGGAAAGCAGAAACCCGAGTTACAGCTATACGATGGGATGGGAGTTATTGAAGGAGAGTACCCAAGAAAGGGGCATGGGGGTAATGGTGGACATGACAATGAAGCCGACGGCACAGTGTGCAGCGGCCGCTAAGAGAGCGAATAGAATGCTAGGTATAATCAAGAAGGGTATTACTACCAGAACGAAAGAAGTTATCCTGCCATTGTATCGGGCAATGGTGCGTCCGCATCTGTAGTACTGCGTCCAATATTGGTCGCCGTACCTTAAGAAGGATATGGCGTTACTCGAGAGGGTTCAGAGGAGGGCGACACGTCTGATAAAAGGTAGGGAAAACCTTTCATACGCTGAGAGATTGGAGAAACTGGGACTCTTTTCCCTGGAGAAGAGGAAACTTAGAGGGGATATGATAGAGACTTACAAGATCATGAAGGGCATAGAGAGAGTGGAGAGGGACAGATTCTTCAAACTTTCGAAAAATAAAAGAACAAGAGGGTATTTGGAAAAGTTGAAAGGGGACAGATTCAAAACGAATGCTAGGAGGTTCTTCTTTACCCAACGTGTAGTGGACACCTGGAATGCGCTTCCAGAAGGCGTAATAGGGCAAAGTATGGTACTGGGGTTCAAGAAAGGATTAGACAGTTTTCTGCTGGAAAAGGGGATAGAGGGGTATAGATAGAGGATTACTGCCCAGGTCCTGGACCTGTTGGGCCATCGCGTGAGCGGACTGCTGGGCACGATGGGCCCTCAGGTCTGACCCAGCAGAGGCATTGCTTATGTTCTTATGTTAATGTGAGCAGTTAGCAGAGAAAAATAAGTAGTTAAAAGGAAGCCATGGAAAGGGCATGGGACTTGTATACTGCCTTCATGATTACACATTCAAAGTGGTGGGCAAAGGAGGATTAAGAGACTTGCTGAGGGTCACAAGGGGAAGCTGTGGTATTGGATCCCACAACCTCGGGGTGCTGAGGCAGCAGCTTTATCACTAGGCCACTCCTCAATTTATTTGAAGAATTTTAAGTAAAACAAATCTATGCAAACTTCCAGAAAGAAAAAGTAAATTCTCATACAGTAGAACAGTGTTTCTCAACTTCAAGCCAAGTACCCCCTAAGCCTAACAAATACCAACTGAGTACACCTGCCCAAGCTCCTCCCCTGACCCCACACTCATAATAGTACTAATTGTAACAATTTCTTCCATCCAGTTTTCATATATACACACAATATAATGTTATTAAAAAAACACAAAGCACACTGTACGCAGAGAAAATGTTAATCATCATTTATATTTGGGGGTTTTTCAAAGAGGTTAAGATAGATGACTTTAAAATATGCAATTAGCAACAACTATAGAAAAATAGACAAATTTAGAGCAAAATATAGACAACAGATGTACATTCACAAAACTGACACATTTTGATCACTAAATTGAAAATAAAATTATTTTTCCTACCTTTGTTGTCTGGTGATTTCATGAGTCCCTGGTTGCATTTCCTTCTGTGTATCCAATATTGCTTTCTTTCATTCCCTTCCCCACCTAATCTCTCTCTCTCTCTCGCGCGCTCTCTCGCTCTCGCTCTCTCTCGCGCTCTCGTTCTCGCTCTCTCGCTCTCACTCTCTCGCGCTCTCGCTCTCTCTCTCTCTCGCTCTCTCACTCACCTTCCTGCACCCCCCCTAATACCTTCTAATGAAGACCGGCAGGAGGGATGCCCATTTTCTTCAAAATGGCGGGCCTTCTCCTTCCCTGTACATCTTGGGATGCATTGGGAGGGACCTAAGGCCCTGATTGGAACTTTTGTGCATAGGCAGGAGAGTTTCCTTGCTAGTAAGACTGTTTAAAACCAGCCTTACTTGCAAGGAAACATTTTGTGTATCAGGACCCAATTCTGTTCACTATCTTTATAAGAGATAGTCCAAAGGCTTAGAAAGAAAAGAATGCCCTTTTTGTGGCGGACATGAAAATTAGCAACAGAATTGACATCCCTCAGAGGGAGTGAAAATCTTTGATATGAACTACAAAAATTAGATGCTTGGTCATTTAGTTTTAATGTGGGGAAAAAATGTAGATAAATGGTATTTTGGAGTGCAGAAATACGAAAGAAATGTGTGTGATAGGAGGTGAGAGACTGATATGCATGGGATAGGAAAGGGACCTTGGGATGATTGCTTTGCCATCTTGAGTTCTCCAGATACTATGTAACAAGTTGGTAGCCAAGGCCAGAAAGATGCTCAACTGCATACAGAGAAGTATAACCTACAAAAAGATGGCGATAATACCCATATTTAGTTCAAGTGAGGTCTCGCTGAAGGAATACTGTGTTCAGTTTTTGGAGGTCATATCTTGCTAAGGATGTAAACTTGGTGCAGTTTAAAACAGAGTGACCACAATGGTTCAGGTTCTGTGCCAAAATAGGTTTGAGAAGAGAGTTTAGACCAGTGATTCCCAACCCTGTCCTGGAGGAACACCAGGCCAATCGGGTTTTCAGGCTAGCCCTAATGAATATGCATGAGAGAGATTTGCATATGATGGAAGTGATAGGCATGCAAATTTGCTTCATGCATATTCATTAGGGCTAGCCTGAAAACCCAATTGGCCTGGTGTTCCTCCAGGACAGGGTTGGGAACCACTGGTTTAGACAAATAGGTATACTCAAAAGGAGAGGAGTAACAGGAGATATCTTACAACCACAGGATTTTAAGAAACGCATTTTTACATCAGCACTAGTGTGTGTCATAGCATTTTTAATTTTCAGTAATATAGCACACTGTTTTTTTATATCATTTCATATACCACCTCTTTTGATTTGGCTTAAATAGATGTGATATTTTAATTAATAAAAGAAAAAAGCTATATATCATAAGAATTCACAACATAGGAGATATAATCAATCATAAGAGGATCCACTATTCAAATATAATCATATCATTTAATTCAAACAATAATTTAATAAATTCATGATATCATCATAATCATAACATAATATAAAGCAGTATCAGTAAAAAAGAAAAAAAGAACAATTCAGAGGAAGGAACAGAAAAAATTCATGGCATTTCACAGCATTTACAAACCTACTTTCGGACAGTCATAAATAGCTAATAAATAAATAGTCACTTAGCTTGAAAAGCATTCAAGATGAGATTCAAACTATTATATTTTTTGTCCGAAAAGGTATTGAAGAGCAGAATGTTCATCCTTAACCATCTGAAGAATACTTATATTCAAAAGTCTTATGCTTTCTGGTAGCTGCTTTCTTGATTCCTCCTTCCCATGTCACTTCCCCCTAAGGAGGAGCTATCTATATTTAGGTGGTTCCCGCATTATAAGGGCATAACCGTTAACGGGAGTAGTAGTGTCTATAGACTCTTTCATATACTGAAGAGCCGGCTATTTTGGCCTTCACAGACAGACCACTCAACTCTCTATGCTGATTCAAGTAATATGAGTTTAATAATCAAAGAGCAATAGCTTACAGGAACAAGTCACACAACATACAGAGTAATAGAGCATACACCAGGCTGGCCAGAGTGATGGAGAACTTCCGATGAGTTCTGACTCCTTGGTTCAAAGAGCTTCCTTTTATATGATTCTATCAGCTCTGGCCTACGTTGGTGCATATTACATTTCACACTTTCATTGGTTAATCATATTCCTTATATCATTTATTAATCTATGGATTGGTTAACATAATTGAGTAATATTGTGTGTTATGCCTTTTTTCATCTAATTCTACCCTTATTTCCCCGTAAATGTCCTTTTAATATATCAAGAACCTCCCTTAAGCACCTGGCCTAACGGCTTTTCAGTTCTGTGGTTAGCCTTCTTGCACACTCGTATCCCTGGTTCATCTTTCTTCTTGTGAAACTTCCATAAACTTATCATAACACTATATTTTTCACCAGAATTGTTTTTCTCTCCAACTGTGCCTTCTGTTTGACTCTGCTTCCAAGAAAGCAAAAGTGCCTCTCAGAGTTAACAGTTTCTAGTTAGAGTGAGTCAGTGTCCATTTTGCTTTTTCAGCAACCATTTTAGGTCTTAGCTGTATTGGCCTGCTTTGGCCTGTTCCTGCTATAACAGGGAAATTATCAGGGGTCTTCACCTGAGCTTACAGGACTTCTCCTCCCCTTCCTCAATATCCTCCCCCTCAGCTCAACCATGCTCGCTTGAGCGCCTCCCATGTCAGGGTTCACCAGCTGTGACAAAAAAAAATCATTTGCATTCTCCTGACAGCCTGATGGTGCATCTAAAAGTCGCAGGCAAAGGAACCACCTTATGATGCGTTAGGTTCCTTGTGTCAAGCCATCCATTGAAGGGAAGTGTAGTCTATGACCAGTAGAAAGTGTAGACCCAGTAAATAGTACTGGAAGGTTTCCATGGCCCATTTGACCTCTAGGGCTTTTTTCTCAATTGCCACTGGGTGTTCTTTTCCATTCACCTCCTGAGCCAGGACAGCCCCAAGTCCAAACTCCTGAAGCGTCTGTCTGAATCACAAAATGGTGATTTGAAGTCTGGTCCAACCAGTAATGCCTCTGAGCAGATATCATCCTTCAAAGCTTGGAATGCCTTGTTTAACTCTGACATCCACTGCACTTTTTCTGGGGCATTCTTCTGTAGAAGGCGTGCCAAATGTTCAGCTTTTCCAGCAAACCCTAGGATAAATTGCCTGTATGTTTGTTTGTTAAAATTTGATATCCCGCTGAAACTTTCAACAGTTCTCAGCGGCTAACAATTAAAATCAATTACATGAAAAAGAAAGGAACTCCATAAAATACAAGAAAGACCTATTCTATCACACAAGAAAAGAGGAAGAGAGGGAAATAAACACCTCATGTATCTCTATTTAAACCTACAAAATGTAGAGAAAAATATCTTATTAATATATATAATCATTTTAAGGAATGTCAGAACCAAAGCTAAATGAAAAATACAGTCGTCGCATGGATAGTGAGTAACTCGGTTTGTGAGTGTTTTGCAAGACGAGCAAAACACTTTCATAATTTTTAACTTGGTAAAGCACGTTGCCTCGCTAAATGAGCACATAAACGCGCGTCACGCACAAGCACGTCAACTACTAGAGCACTAAAATGAGGCTTGGAATGCACTACGAGGTGGTCGAAACAGCAGACTGAAGCTAAGAATGCTTATTGGTTGACTGGCAAACACCACGCCCATAAAAAAAAAAAGAAAAGGTCAGGAACGGAATGGGTATGGAACGAAGAGAGCCAAATTCCTGGAGAGGAGGGAGCCAAAGGCAAGATCGGGTCCCTTTAGCTGTGACTTGGCATGTCTGCTATTCATATCCTGCCTCTCCATTCTTCTTTTCTCCTGCTATTTTTCATTGTCTCTCCCCTTTCTCCTTGCTTTTTTCTCTCTTGGTGCTTCACCTACTACATTTGCATCCCCAGTCCTATTACCAGTTGGGCGAGTTTCCTATTAAATCGGATGACATTTGAAGGCCAGCTGTTTTCCTTCCTCGAGCAGTCTGCCGTTGTGCTCCTCCAACTTTCTTTGTGGCAGTAGCGCTGCAGCGAAAGTGCTTCAAACCGATGTGGGGATCTTTCTTTTGCTGTGTCCTGCCACTCCTGTGTCTACTTACTACAAGTTTTTGGCATGTGGAACGAATCATCCGCGTTTCCATTATTACCTATGGGGAAATTTGCTTTAATATACAAGCACCTTGAATTACAAGCATTCTTCTGGAATGAATTATGCTTGCAAACCAAGGTACCACTGTAAATGTTTTTAAAAGGGTCTTAAAAGGTTTAAAATTCAATTTAAGACTTACATCCTTTGGAAGTTTGTTACAAATACTAGGTGCTAAATTTTTAAAAAAATAAGCTTTGTGTTGAATAGACTCCAAGGCCCAGATGCACTAAAGTCAGTGATGCACAAAATGGCTCACCGTGTGATTTTGTGCACTAACGCTCATTCTCCGATCCAGCCATGCAAATAAGGTCATTACTATTGAAATGCCATGTCAATTAGTAGAGCGATTGATGTTCTACCATGGCTTTCCGATGCACAAAAAAACGTGATTGCTTTTGGCAATCAGAAAAAAACCCGACTGGTCAAGACCAGTCGCTTACCTATCCTATCCATAGTTCAGCCCTGAAATTAATATATTTATAACATACCATACCTTTTTTTTAAAAAAATATATATATAATGGACACCGATATTGTGCATGTATTGTACATGCACAATATCTGCCCCTTTAAAAAAAGAGCCAAACTGCTCCCCCAGTGACAACCGTGGGTCCCTGAATTCCTGACGATGCTGGCCGCCCCTGCAACAGTGACACATCCAGAGAGAAGGGAGGGTTGCCCACTCTTTCTTGTCTCAGCAACCCAGGTTGTACATCCAGACCACCTGGACCCTCCTGACACTCCCCCTACGGGCACTCCATCACAATTCCCCGATAACCCCCTACCGTTTATGAAGATCCCCCTCCACCACCCCACAAACAAGACCCCAAAAGACAGCCCTTGTGGGTTGGGGGGGTCAGCTCAAGCAACCACTCCCCTGTATGTTGTAGAAGCTGGCAAGAGGGATGCTGTCTCCCTCTTCCCAGCAGGTCTGCCTGATCGAAATGGCGGGCCTTCCTGATGCTTCCTGGGATGCACTGGGGAGGGACCTAAAGTCCTGATTGGCCTGGATACCTTAAGCTCCTCCTTTGGGAGGGTCTTAGGCATATGGGCCAATCAAAAACTTAGGTCCCTCCACAGCGCATCCTAGGATGCACCGGGGAGGAGAAGGCCCTCTGGACGACCTTTGTAAACAAGGGGGGTGGGGGGATTGTTGGGGAGTGAGTGAGCATCTCTCCCACTGCCGGGGGATGAAGGGATAAAAGGGTTTTGCTTAACAGCAGCGGCAGAAAGAAGTGGGCATCTCTCCTGCTGTCAGGGAAAGGGGGGGGGGGTGTTGCTTGATGCCAACAAAATTTTCTGGTAGGACTGACCTGTCAGACCCTACTTTCCTGTCTATGCCTGAGCCAATCAGTGCTTAGGCACTGATCAGAAAGTAAGGCTAGGATAGCTCAGACCTGCCAGAAAATTTTGCTTGTGAATGTAGGACAGTGAGGTTAGGGAATCGCCCAGTGATAATAGAGAATCGCCCGGAATGCTTGTTTAAGTATTAATGACCTCATTGTAATACGTTTGCATGGCAGAGTCAGAGACTGCTAGGAAGCTCGGAAAAGACTATGGTAAGCTGTTTTGATAATCCGCTACTAAAATACGTGAACACTAAACCGTCTGAAACCGGTTTAGGGACAACGTTAAAGTTTAGAGAATCTTCCCCTTAGTGAACTCCATGCTGGAGATGTAATTCTAATTTCCCTTGACCTCTCTGCAGCATTTAATCTTGCTGCTCATGTACTTCCACTATTTTGTTGCCAGGCTATTGATCTTGCTTACCTGGTTCTCCTATCTTTCAGACTGATCTTTCTTAGTCATCACCCCCTCTTCCATGTTAACTAAAATGCCTGCTTCCTGTTGCGTTACTCAGGGCTATATACAGTCTCCTTTTGCTTTTCAACATTTTTCTGAGCTCCTTAGATTTTAATATGAAGTTTTTCTTCTATGCCAGTGATATTTTATTAACTTCCCCTCCTTTCCCCACATCTTAACCTTGGACCTTTGCAAGCCTGTCTTTTTGCCGTATATCACTGGTTGTCTGTATATAAGTTAGTTTTGAATCCTAAAAAATGACTGCTGGTTGGATCACAGGCACCTTCCTAAACTATTTCTCATTCTGTGCTTTTTAATCTTTTAATTTTAGGCGCTTTCTTTGACTCCTATCTGTTATTTGATAAGGAAGCTTCGCAGGTACTCAAATTTGGCCTTTTGGCCCTTTGTTATCCCCAATCTTTTGTAGCTTCCTGGATGTTTCATTTTTTTGTACGTTGGTTCACACCTATTTTTAAAATTTCATATTTGGACTACTGTAACTCCCATCTATTATGGAATTTCCTTGTCCCAGCTGTTCTGTCTTTAAATGCTAAATTATTCTGCTGCCTGTTTTCTCTGTGAGCTAGGAAACACAATCAGCTTCTCTTCTGGCTAGGTTGCATTAGTTACCAATATACTTTAGGGTTTGTTTTAAGGTTCTTTATTGGGATCACCTCTTATAATTTTCTTCATTTAATAATCCCCTACACCTCAAGTCATATCTTATGTTTGCTTGAATCATACTGGCTGCTTCTTCCTCCTGAAAAACACTCTCTGTTATACAATCGGAACTCCCTTTATTTGATTCAAGTCTCAATTTAAAATGCTTTTTTTTAGGGGGGGGAGGAACAGACTCTCGATCACTTGAAACTGTGAACTGTAGTAGCCAAAGCAGGGTTTCAGCTCCATTAATGTATGTCGCTTTTATAATGATTTCTTTCCTGTTTTTTTCATTTTATGTCGTTTTTTTTTTTAATTTTGGTAACCTGCTTTGACCTATCTTTTAGAAAATGCAGTATATCAAGCACACTAATAAATACTTGTCATACAAGGTACAGGATGTTTAAAAACGGCAGAGAAAAAGGCAGCCAATAATATTTTTAAATAACTGAATGCGGTGAAGGTGAAGAATGCTACTTAAAGGAAGTAACGATGTAGCATTTTTTTCTAGTGCTTTTCAACCTTGTCTATTGCAAATGATCTCTGCCTTCATGATGGGCCACCTACCTCACCCCATAATCTTTTAAGCTAATTGATGCAATTTGGTGAAAGTTTCTAAGCCTGCAGAAGGACACGTTGAATCCCTATCATATCGTCATACGATTCTTGTGTTTAAAACCATATTGTAGCTAGTGCTAATATTTTTGGGTGGGGCACTAGGCAGCGTGGATGTTGCTCCCACTTTCAGGTCCCTCAATTGGCCTGTGCTACTGCTTTTTGGATGGGCCTGACTCCAAAGTAAGTGGAGAGCCCGAGAAGAATGGGCTGCCTTGTGTTACCCATGGTTACATCCCTGGCTGAAAATAGCTAAAAATGTGAATGTGTGTCTAGCCAGAGAACCTCTTAGATATTCAGCTACACTTCAGACATTTGTCATACATAAACCCTTCAGTTGAGTATTAATCCAATAAACATTTTAGGAGGTTTGCCTATGGGATGTACATTTCTGTGTGTACTGTTGTGACTCATAGAACACACCATTGTAAAGGTGCTTTAACGTATGTTTTGCAGACCATGGAAAATCTGTGAACTGGAAGCTGGGAGCAGATAATGATGTCTGGGTATGGGTCATGGGTGAGCATCCTCAGGACAAGTCCTATAATGTGATCTGTGATGAAATCATGGCAGAACGCGCACGACAGCTTGTGCAGAAAGAAGCTGAGGAACTGAGGTAAGCTATCCATCTGCATTCCCTGAGCAGCACGCAGGAGACTGTAGAGCGGGATGAATTGAGAACCAGTTTACTCTTTTCTGAATAATGTGAATAGATCTTTCTTAACCTTTTTCAAATTTTCATGTTTGATTGGGCAGGTAAGTGGATTGTGGCTCTGACATGCAGAGACAGTCGTCTTCTCTATACAGTATTTAGACTCTAGAGTTTGGGTTTTGTTATTTTTGTGCTGCTTGAAAATTTGGGTTATGCAGAGGGAAGTTGTTATGTTTATAAATCAGTCTTCATAATTCTGTAGCACGGTAGAAATAGTAACATAGAAACATAGAAATAGACGGCAGATAAGGGCCACGGCCCATCAAGTCTGCCCACCCCAATAACCCTCCCCTACCTTTCTCTGTGAAGAGATCCCACGTGACGATCCCATTTTGTCTTAAAATCAGGCACGCTGCTGGCCTCGACCACCTGCAGTGGAAGATTATTCCAGCGATCAACCACCCTTTCGGTGAAGAAGTATTTCCTGGTGTCACCGTGTAGTTTCCCGCCACTGATTTTCCACGGATGCCCTCTTGTTACCATGGGGCCTTTGAAGAAGAAGATATCCTCTTCCACCTCGATACGGCCCGTGAGATACTTGAACGTCTCGATCATGTCTCCCCTCTCTCTGCGTTCCTCGAGTGAGTATAGCTGCAATTTTTTCAGCCCTTCCTCATATGGGAGATCCTTGAGTCCCGAGACCATCCGGGTGGCCATTCGCTGGACCAACTCAAGTCTCAGCACATCTTTGCGGTAATGTGGCCTCCAGAATTGTACACAGTATTCCAGAAGGGGTCTCACCATCGATCTATACAATGGCATAATGACTTCGGGCTTACGGCTGACAAAACTCCTACGTATACAACCTATGATTTGTCTAGCCTTAGATGAAGCTTTCCCCACTTGCTTGGCAGTCTTCATGTCCTCACTGATGATCACCCCTAAGTCACGTTCTGCTACAGTCCTCGCTAGGATCTTACCATTAAGGGTGTAAGTCTTGCATGGATTTTGGCTGCCAAGGTACATGACTTTCAATTTTTCGGTATTGAAACTTAGTTGCCAGGTCCTGGACCAGCGCTCTAGTAGGAGTAGGTCGTGCATACTGTCGGGCATTGAGTTTCCGTCCGGCACTGCGCTTTTGTCTGTTGTGTTCTTGCTTACTACATTGCATAATTTGGCGTTATCGGCGAATAGCGCTATTTTACCTCGAAGTCCCTCAGCCAAGTCCCTTATGAAGATGTTGAATAGGATCGGGCCCAAGACCGAGCCCTGCGGCACTCCACTGATCACCTCCATCGTTTCAGAGGGGGTGCCATTTACCACCACTCTCTGAAGCCTACCTCCAAGCCAGTCCCCAACCCATGCTGTCAACGTGTCTCCCAATCCTATAGAGCTCATCTTGTTCAACAACCTGCAGTGTGGTACGCTATCGAATGCTTTGCTGAAGTCCAAGTATACGATGTCTAGGGACTCCCCAACATCCAGCTTCCCTGTCACCCAGTTAAAGAAGCTGATTAGATTGGATTGGCAGGACCTCCCCTTAGTAAATCCATGTTGACGCGTATCTCGTAGATTCTCCTCATTCAGGATCGTATCCAATTGGCGTTTGATTAGAGTTTCCATTAGCTTGCTCACTATTGATGTGAGACTCACCGGTCTGTAGTTAGCAGTTTCCATCCTGGCATCCTTTTTTGTGGAGTGGAATGACGTTAGCCGTTTTCCAGTCCAACGGGACTTTACCTGTACTAAGGGAGAGATTGAAGAGTGCGAATAGCGGTTCCGCTAAGACGTCACTTAACTCCCTGAGTACCCTGGGGTGTAGGTTGTCTGGCCCCTTTGCTTTGTTAACCTTGAGATTAGACAGCTCAAAGTGGACAGTGCTGGGTGTAAACTTGAAATTTTGAAATGGGTCTACCGAGCTATCCCTTGTCTGCAGCTGAGGGCCGGATCCCGGTGCCTCATGGGTGAAGACTGAGCAGAAGTATTCATTTAAAAGTTCAGCTTTTTCGGAGTCCGATTCTACATAGTTCCCTTCTGGTTTCCTACGGCGTACTATCCCGCCTGTGTTTCTTTTTCTGTCACTAATATACCTGAAGAAGGATTTATCGCCCTTCTTGATGTTCTTCGCTAGATTCTCCTCCATTCGGAATTTGGCCTCTCTGACCGTTGTTTTGACGGCTCTTGACTTGGCCAGATAGTCTTCTCTAGAGTCCTGCTTCCCTGATTGTTTGTAAGAGATGAACGCTCTTTTCTTTTCTTTTATGAGGTCTGAGATCTCCGTAGAGAACCACTGTGGCTTATTGTTTCTTCGCCGTTTACTTATCAATTTTATATAGCGGTTGGTTGCTTCTTGTATGATAGCTTTTAGAGTCGACCACAGTACTTCTACATTATCTGTTTCTGCTCTGTTATGCAGCGCCTGATGGATGAAATCCCCCATGCCCTCGAAGTTGGCGTCCTTGAAGCTGAGGACCTTGGTTAATGTGTTAGATTTTGCAAAATCTTTCCTGAGATTGAACCATACCATGTTGTGGTCACTGAAGGCCAACGTGTCGGCCACCGAGACCTCTGTGACACTTTCCCCATTGGTAAGTATCAGGTCCAGTATTGCCCGATCCCTTGTTGGCTCCAATACCAGTTGCCTGAGTTGTGCTCCCTGAATAGAGTTTAATAGCCTCCTGCTGCTGTTGGTCACAGAGGAAAGTGTGGTCCAGTCCACATCAGTCATATTGAAGTCACCTAATAATACTGTGTCCCCACGCAAGGTGATATTCTCTATATCCTCGATTAATTCCATATCCAGGTCATCCTGTTGTCTTGGGGGTCTGTATATTACACCAAGATACAGGCATTTGTCCTTCCCCCTGGCCAAAAGTGATTCCCCTGTGTACCTGACATCTGCGATTCTGGTGACTTTAATGTCACCTTTGGTATATAGTGCTACCCCTCCTCCCAATTTGCCCTCCCTGTCTCGGCGAAGCAAGTTGTAACCCGGTATGACCATGTCCCACTCGTGGGAGTCCGTGAGCCAGGTCTCGGATATCGCCACCACATCCAGGTCGGCGTTCCTCATTTCCGTCTCCAATTCCAGGATCTTATTTCCCATACTGTGGGCGTTGACGTACATAGCCCTCCATGTTGTATGTCTGCTATATCTCTGTGGGGATATTCCCGTTTGAGCTACTTGGACTTCTTTAGTGCAATTTGCAATGTGTGTACTCCTCCTAGACCCAGAATTACAGCATGAACTTGCCCCAGACACTGAAATGTGTACACTCTCCCTCGACCCCAGAATTACAATGTGAACCTACCCCAGATTCTGAAACGTGTGTACCCACCCCAGCCCCAAACCCAGAAATGTACTGTTTACTTACCTCAGTCTCAACAAAGTATTTGCAGCTTGGTTCACCATGTAGGTTAATTGTGCCTGTACCCTCCCCCAACTTACCTAGTTTAAAGCCCTGTGGAGTAGGCGGGCTAGTCGGTGTCCAAAGACATTCTTTCCTCTTCTGGTCAGGTGTAGCCCATCTGGTCCTTGTAGTGCTTCTCCATGGTGCAGGAACCCGAAGTTCATCTCCTTGCACCATCCGTGCAGCCAGTCGTTAGCCCTCTGGATGCGATCATCCCTGGCTCTACCCTTGCCCCTCACTGGGAGGATCGAGGAGAAGACCACCTGCGCATCCATCCTCCTCAGCTTCTCACCCAGGGCTCTAAAGTCCTCAGGTATGCTCTCCGGGGTGTTCCTGGCAGTGTCGTTAGTTCCGATGTGGATGAGAAGCATGGGGAAGTGGTCCTGAGGCTTGATGAGTCTGTCCAGGCAAGCAGTCACATCCCGGATCCTGGCCCCTGGCAAACAGCAAACCTCTCTCGATAGCAAATCTGGTCTACAGACTGGTCCCTCAGTGCCCCTCAGCAGCGAATCCCCAATAACCACCACTCTGCGCTTCTTAGGGGGGGGCCGACCTGTTGTCTCCGGAACTGGAACTGTCTGCTGAACAACTTCCTGTACCTCGTTGTCAGGTCCCTCCTGTAGCAGCTGGAATCTGTTCCTCAAGATGATTTGCGTGGTCGATGCAGAACTGCCCTGTAAGTGAGAGAAAGAGACAAAATGAGAGGAAGGTCTTCTGCGTTTGCCTGTGGAGGAAGTTACCAGCTGCCAGGAATCAGTGTCTCCAGCCTCTTCTTGTATTCCGATGGTTGGCCCCAAGGTTGCAGGTTTGGTTGCTTTGGGTGTAATGAGGATGGTCTTGTCAGGTTCCCGTTCGAAGATCTGGGACAGATCCTGGATGACTTCGTCAATGAAGACCTTGTCGTCTCGGATGCTTCTCAATCGCTGAACCTCCTCTCTCAGGCTCATCAGCTCCAGCAAAAGGCTTCCCTCTAGCTGCTCCGTTGTTTCCGTCTGCGTGGAGACTGTAGTCATCTTTGTGGGGGTGGCTTCGGTCTGAACAGAGACCTCTATACTCCGTCCTGGTACCCCTACCGCCTGCACGAGGTCCGTGGCCACCCCCTGGATCCCCTCGGAGACCGAACTGCCTGTCTTGAGTGAAGTCTTGTTGCTCCTAGTTCTACCTGCCATTTTCAAAAGGTTTTTTTTTTTTTTTTGTTAGTTCCTAGTCAGGTAGTTAGTTATAGGTCAGATAGTTTAAGGTTTGAGGGATAGAGGTGGGCTGGAAAGGTTTGAGGGATAGAGGTGGGCTAGAAAGGACTGCCTGATTAAATGGTATGAGGATAGAGTGACTGGTGAGGTCTGCCTGTTTAGTGTGAAAGGCCTGGTTGCTTGTTGGCTAAGTAGAAGGTCTGCCTGGTTGAAAGTTTGGTAGAAAGTTGAAAGATAGACAGA
This sequence comes from Geotrypetes seraphini, assembly GCF_902459505.1. Lineage (NCBI taxonomy): Eukaryota > Metazoa > Chordata > Amphibia > Gymnophiona > Dermophiidae > Geotrypetes > Geotrypetes seraphini. Next base: position 372,603,032 of record NC_047084.1, read on the forward strand.
AGTTAATTAGTTAATTAGCTAGGTGATGAGAGTTGAAAGATAGACTAAAGTTAGACTGAAGTTGAAAGCCCTTCCTTGAGGCCCTACGCAAAGGCGCTCTCGCTAAGGCGAGCGCCTTTGCCGCTTGCCTTCGCCGCGCGCCGAACGGCTGCGTGCTGTTGGCTCGTCCCCTTTTGTGGGGGAGATCGGCTGTGACTTCGGGGGGTGGGCGGAGTTACCACCCGCCTCTTCCCCTCTCCGTGTCCCGTCTGCCTCTCTCTGTATGTCCTCCGGTGGCAGTGCTCCTCTATCTGCTGCGTTTCACCGCCTCTCTGATTGCTTCTCCTGCCTTCTCCGCTCCCCTTTACTCCTCCTCCGACTCCCCATGCACTTCTCCGCTCCTCTCTCTGCTTGTGCTATTAGTCCTCCTGCCCTCACCGCTGTGTCAGCCTTCTCCGACTCTGCAATTGGAAACAAGCACACTCTCTCCACTCACTGTTCCTCCGATCCGCTCTCTGCTCCACCACGTGCTTGCACCAAGAGACCCCCTTTGAAATCATAACTACTTCAGGCGTGATGCTTAGTGAAAGTTGATATTGGATTCAAAAAAGGTAATAAGGGCTCCTGTGTTATGGACATGCTAACCAATTAACAGGGCAGTAATATCAAAACAGCTGCTTAATACAACCATGCCTATTTTCCACTCCTGAAATGCCTTTACTTAAAAAATACTAAAAATAAATATTAATGTGCACTTTGTATGAACAGACAGGGAAACTAATGCAGCATGATTTAATGTGTCTTCATTATGCCATTATTGCTGTATTAAGTGTGCTTTGGTGACTAACGCAGCTTAGTAAAAGAACTCCTTAGAGTGTAAGCCCTCCTAGACAGGGCCAGATTAAAGGGTAGACCAAATAGGCTCATTGCTCGGGCCCGGAGAGTTCAGGGAGGCCCGATGCACTACCTATTCCGATAATGTCGAGTGTACCTGCCCTGCCGCCTTCATTATTCAGTGAAGCCAAACACGCAGTCTTCAAAAGGCCATGGGCAGCAGTTCCTATATGATGCTTGCAGCTGATCCAGAAGCCTTTCCTCTGATGCTGGGATTTTGGGTCAGAAGGAAGGCGTCTGGGTCAGCTGGGGGCAGAATGTAAGAACAACTGCCCATGGCCTTTTGAAGACTTCAAGTTTGGCTACACTGAATAATGAATGAAGGAAGAGGTGCTCCTTGGATGTCTGAAGCTGGGCCCGGAGGTACACTTTTGCAGAGGGGGGGCCCAATGTACTTGGATGCCTAGGGCCCACTGAAGAATTAATCCTGCCCTGCTTTTAGGGACTACTACTACTACTATTTATTATTTCTATAGCGCTGAAAGGGGTATGCAGCGCTGTACATTTTAACATACAATAGACAGGCCTTGCTCAGAAGAGCTTACAATCTTAATTTAGACAGGACATTACAGGGTTGGGGAGATTATGATAGAGGAAATGGTACAGTGGGTATAGGTATCTGACAGCAGTGAGTGGGAGTTAAGAGTTGAAAGCAGTTTCAAAAAAGTGGGCTTATAGCTTGGATTTTAAACACTGCTAGGGATGGAGCACGATGTATTGATTCAGGCAGTCTGTTCCAGGCATACGGTGCCGCAAGAAAGAAGGGACAGAGTCTGGAGCTGGCAGTGGAAGAGAAGGGTACAGATAAGAGGGGCTTGCCTGATGAGCGAAGATCACGGAGAGGAGCATAGGGGGAGATAAGTGAGGAGAGATATTGGGGGGCTTCAGAGTGAATGCACTTGTAAGTCAGCAAGAGGAGTTTAAACTGTATTCGGAAATGGATGGAGAGCCAATGAAGTGACTTGAGGAGAGGGGTAATTTGAGAATAGTGGCTCTCATGGAATATGAGTCGCGCAGCAGAATTTTGAACAGATTGAAGAGATGAGACGAGTGGGCGGGAGGATTGAGAGAAGTACGTTGCAGTAGTCTAAGTGCGAGGTGATGAGAGCGTGGATAAGGGTTTTGCTAGTCTTTTCTGAGAGAAGAGGATGGATTTTGGTAATATTATAGAGGAGAAAGTAACAGGATTTGGCGGTTTGTTGGATCTGAGCAGAGAAGGAGAGAGAGGAGTCAAAGATCACTCCAAGGTTGCTGGCTGATGAGACAGGGAGGAGGATAGTGTTATTCATAGAAATAGAGAATGGCGAGAGGGGGGAGGTGAGCTTAGGCCGAAAGATAAGGAGTTCAGTTTCAGCCATATTCAGTTTGAGATGGTGGTGAGACATCCAAGAGGCAATGTCGGTTAGGCAGGCTGAAATTCGGGCTTGAACTCATGTAGAGATATATCTGATGTGGAGTAGTAGAATTGGGAGTCGTCAGCATAGAGGTGATATTGAATAACATGAGAAGAGATCCATGTACCAAGAGAGTGGGTATATGTAGAAAAGAGGAGAGGGCCCAGGACAGAGCCTTGGAAAATACATACTCTGCCTGGATGTATAATGATGTGAAAAATTATTTATTTAAAAAATTTCTATCCCACTTATATCCTAAGCAGGTAACAAATGATGCATACATAAAAAGATAACAAACTCTACAAATTCATCAAAACATCAGCAATAAAAAAGTCATCTAATATTCAATTCACATGGGAATACTCTGTCATCTACTACTTTAAAATCATTAAGTAACAAAGGCTCTCGCAAATAGGCATGTCTAACAATTTTATTAAAGGATTTAAAGTCTGCACATGATCTTCTCCCTACTTCACTTTAATGATGTGATTCAAAAACTATTCCAAATTCTAAAAACCCTAACCGACACCAAACACTACCTGACCACTAACAATACTACCCCCCTCAGCCACTCTATTAGCAGAACACTTCCAAAATAAAATTACCAATGCAAGAGCTACCCTCAATGACACCTCTACCCATCCTAACGAATTCACAATTCTCCCCATAGATAGAGATTCTACTGCAGCAGATAGAATATGGTCTCAATTCCCCAACATACAATGGCCCAAATTCAACAAATACTACAAAAAATACAGCCATGCATCCTGTGACCTCAACAACTGTCCACCATATCTCCTAAAAACATCCAGCGCAAAATTCCGCGCTCTTCTTCTAAACTGGATACAAATCTCGCTAATAAACGGCCACTACCCTACCAACCTCAGCGAAATCATCATCACCCCGATCCTCAAAGACCCCAAAGGACCGATAGACCAAACAGCCAACTACAGACCCATTGCCTCTATTCCACTCTACGTCAAAATAATAGAAGGACTAGTTACCAAATTCCTCTCCAATTACCTAGAAAACCAAAACATACTCCATCCCACACAATCCGGCTTCAGAAACAACTTCAGCACGGAAACACTACTAGGATCTCTCTTGGACACAGCCAGATAACATCTCAGCACAGGAAAAAAAATGATGCTCATACAACTAGACCTTACCGCTGCATTCGACTTGGTGGACCATAACATTCTACTACAAATCCTGGATACAATAGGTATCACAGATAAAGTATACACATGATTTGAAGGATTCCTTAAATCAAGAACCTATAGAGTAAAATCAGACAAACAAAAATCTGAACCTTGGTCAAACCCCTGCGGAGTTCCCCAAGGATCCCCTCTATCCCCGACTCTCTTCAATCTCTATACAGCCTCCCTCAGCTCTCACCTGGACAAACAAGGCATAATCTCCTACAGCTATGCCAATGACATTACCATACTCATACCCTTCGATCAACCTGAACTCTCCATGACCAACACAATATACCAAACACTAAAATCAATAGCAACCTGGATGAAAGATCACAAACTGAAATTGAACCCAGATAAAACGAAATTTATCCTCCTAGAAAACAACAAAATACCAACCATAACCTACATTGAAATCAACGCAATCAACTACTCCATACAAACCACCCTAAAACTGCTAGGAATAACTATCGACAGATGCTGCACCATGCAACCGCAAATCAATAAAACAATACAAAAGTCATTCTTAGTCATGAGAAACTTAAGACAAGTTCGGAAATTCTTTGAGAAAACTCAATTCCAGCTCATAGTGTAGCTGTGGTGTCAATGCTAGAGAATGACATAGGGAAAAAATTGTCCCCGTCTCCGCCCTGTCCCCACAAGCTTGGCCCCCATTCCAACCCCGCAAACCATCTGATCCCATCCACACAAGCCTCAAATAGTTTTATACTGATCATTACAATGCTATTTTATCGTAAAGAAAAAAAAAAAAAATTAATAGATTTTTTTTTTTCTACCTTTTGTTGGTTTCATCTTCTTGTCATTTTCTTACTTCCATCCACTGTCTTCCTTCTCTCTGCCTCTTCCTTATGGCATCTGCTCTATTTTTATGCCTCTACCAGAAACTGTCTCTCTCTCTCTCCCTCCCCCCTCCATTAGACAGGCACCCATCTTCTTCCCTCCGTTCCCCCCATGGTCTAGCATCTCTGTATTGTTCCTTTCCATCTCTCACTCCCTCCCCAGATGATTTTTAGCATCTCTCTTCCTTTCCTCCCTTCAGATCTGGTATTTGTCTCCTCCCCATCCCCTATTGCTCTGGTAACTCTCCTCTCCATTTCTCTTTCTTTTCTGCTCTTCCTTCTCAATTTGTTTTCTACCTGTTGTCTACTTTCTTACCTTCCAGTCCTCAATTTCCCTTTCATTGTGTTTACCTACAGCTTGCCACCTCTTTCCCTCACCTCTTCCAGTATCTCACTAAATCTATCCTCTTACCCCATCCAGCATGTGCTCTTTTTCTTTATCCCCTCCTCCCCTCCATCCATCCAGTATGTGCTCGCTTTCTCCTCCCAGATTCTGCTCCTCTCTCTATCCTCTCCCATCCAGATTCTGCTCCCCTTTCTCTCCTCCCCACTTCCTTATAGTGTCTGCTCCCTCTCTCTCCACTTTCAGCATCTATTCCCCTCTCTCACCCTCCCGTTCCAACAAGCATCTGCTCCCCAATCCCTCCACTTCCCTTCAGTGCCACTTTCTTTCCCCCGCCCATCCAGCGTCTGCTCCCCTTTCTCTTCTCCCTACTTCCTTCTAACGTCTGCTCCCTCTCTCTCCACTTTCAGTGTCTATTCCCCTCTCTCACACTCCCCTTCCAACCAGCATCTGCTCCCCCCTCCCTCCTCTCCACTTTCAGCGTCTAGTCCTCTCTCACGCTCCCCTTCCAACCAGCATCTGTGCCCACCTCTTCTTCCACTTCCTTTCAGTGCCACTCAACTCTTCCCTTCATCTTGCTACTTCCCTCCCTTCCCCTTACCGGGCGCTCTTCAGACTTTTTTCTTTCAGGGTGTCCGGACGCGGCAACGTTCTTACAAGTCCTGCACGACTGCCCCAAAGCTTCTCCTTTGATGCAAACGGGAAGTGCGTCAGAGAAGCTTTGGGGCAGTCAAGAGCAGGACTTGTGAAAATGGTTTACCACATCTGGACACCTCAGAAAGAAAAGGTTTACCACAGCCGGACACCTCAGAAAGAAAAGGTTTACCACAGCCGGACACCTCAGAAAGAAGAGAAAATTCTGAAGAGCGCCCGCAAAGGTGAGGGAAGGGAGGGTTTTTTGGGAGGGGTTGTTGTTGTGTTGGTTTTGTTTGTTTTTTTTTTGCTGCCACCGCAAGGAGTGAGTGAGTACACGATTGCAAGGAGGGCAGGGAAGGAATGCGGCAGATACTTTAGTGCGGGGACAAGGCTATTCACCGCTCCATGGGGTAGTGAATGACCTTGTCCCCGTACCTGCGGCAACCAGATTTTTTTTCTCCCCATTTTGGCAGGTTACCCGTGGCTAGCAGTCACCCTGTCATTTTCTAGTCAATGCTTTCTTTAGTAGTTCTGGCTAGATTTGAACATTTTTCCTGATATATACTAACTATGGGCTCCTTTTACAAATCCACCATAGAGGTTTCTACTGTGGGCCAGTGAAGTAAATGCTCTGACGCTCATAGGAAATCTGTCTGAACATTTACCTTGCCGGCCCATGGTAGAAACTTTACCACAGCTTTGTAAAAGCCAGCATATATTTGAAAGATTAGGTTAGTTTCTTATATTTCAGTGGGTGGAACATTAAAATCGATGCACCTTTTTAATGCTCATTTTATAAATGTCAAAAAAAGTGTAGAATGTAAGTTTCATGGTTCCAGCTCATTCTCGGTTGGGCTGTGAACGTTTCAGCAGCTTCTTGTAGATTACAGCAGAGAAAAGGCGGTTTGGATACTGCTTACCCTATATCTGTAGTTAAGTTTTTAGGAAAGGTTTTGTAGAAACTGGTTTTAAGACAATTTAGAGATGTTTGTAGAATGTGTAGGCTGTTGAACCCATTTCAGTTTGGGTTTCGACAAGCCCATTGTGTAGAATTGTTTTTGGTATCCGTTATGGAGGTGTTAAAAGAGGTATGGCTCGAAATGGAACATATTGTTTAGCTGTTTAAGGGGCCTTTGATTCAGTTGACCTGAATCTTTTGTTGTTATAGTTAGAATGATTGGGAATGACTATGGATGTGTTATAAAGTTATATCTGCTGAATCAGTCATTTCAAGTTAGTAGTGAAGGTAAAGTGTCCAACCCTGCTTTTGTAGGGCGGGGTAGGGCCAGGGGGCCCAGTGTGCTTAGGGGCCCTCGAAGAATTAATCCTGCCTTGTGTATTGTTCAAGTAGATTATGATCTGAGTGTGCTATGTTATTGCAGAATAGGATGTCAGAAGTCCACCTATGCTGACACTAGAAGAGCATCTGCTGTTGCTATTGTGGGAGTGAAGTTGTGGAATAGCTTCTGGTCATTTGTGGTTGTGTGCTAATAGATGGCATTTTAAAAAGCTCTTGAAGACCCATCTTTTGTAATCACATTTTTGTTATCTGTACATGTGATTTGAAGATACTATTATGCTGGAGTGTTTGTGGCATTGCAGAGATTTTTGTTGTTTCTATTTGTGACCTATGATATGTCTAGTTATTTGTAAACCACTTAGTTATAGGCGGTGTGTAAATTTTTAAAATAAATATACACAAAACATGGATCTTATATAGCTTTAAAACACTAGTGTTCACTGGAAGTAGAATACAAGAAATAGTACCTGCTGCTAGAATCTGGCAAGGAGAGCACTTGTAGATTTGACAGAAAAACCTACAGTTGGAAAAATTTGAATAATACTCTTGCCTCCAAAGGCAGCCAATGAAGTAAACGATAATATGGACTAATATGGTCATTTTTTTTAAACCAAAAATCAATCGAACAGCTGTATTCTGAATTATCCTTAATTTCCTTAGAATTTTTTGGGCTGCTCCTAAATAAATGATGTTACAATAGTCTAAAATAGATAAAACTAATGCCTGCACCAATAGTCTGAATGATAAAGGATCAAAATTTTTTTATGGTTCTTAATTTCCACAATGTAAAAAAACATTTTTGTACCACTAAGTTCATGTGTCCTGCTAGTGTTAAATGTCGGTATAGTGCGACTCCCAGAATTTTGATAGATTTAATAATCGGGTAGTCATGACCATTAAGATGAAGCAATGAGTTTGTTATTTTGTCGTTGGGACTAGCCAAGAAAACTTAGATGAAATAAAAAAATGTAGAGACAGGAACTCGTTTAGGAAAATGTTAAAAAACACAACTATTTGTAGATGCATTTCTTTGAGCTGTTGACCTTATTGTAAAGATTGAATCTGTCTGTTTTTGTTCCTATTTTGTTCTGATTTTTTAATAATATTTTTATGTATGTAACTTTTTGTAAATGTTTTGGAAAAAAAAACAGTATAGAAGTTTTTTAAAATAAATAAATAAGAGGGAAGCCCACACCTTCCTGCCGGCAAACCCGCCTCTTCAAAATGGTGAGCCTTCCCCTTCCTGGTGCATCCTAGGATGCACTGGGAGGGGCCTAAGACTCCTATTGGTTCAGATACCTAGCTCCTCCTAAGGGAGGGGACTTCAATATTTGAACCAATTGGAGTCTTAGGCCCTCTTTCCAGGATGCATCAGGAAGGGGGCCTAAGACCCTGATTGGCCCAGATGCTTAGGGCCCCTCCTGTTCAGTAAATAGTGCTCAAAAATAGTGCTCAATGTTGCTCCAAATAGGTTACTCTGGGTTGAGCGCCCTTTATAGAATAGCTCATAGAGGCTGGTTCCTGCACCCAAATTTGGGTACTAGGACCTAAGCCTGCTGATCTCGGATATAGTTCCTGATGCTCAATTTGCATCTCTGGTATTTTTTAACCCTGCATACAAATTCTGAAATGCCCCTGAATTGAAGTTTTTCCCACGAATTTGATTGTACATGATCAGAAAATAATAATAAATTTTTTTAAACTCAATCCTGTGGTCCCTCAAAGCCACTGATTACATAAAGCTCCATTTTTCTAAAAATTTGCTGCTATTTTTGCTTAATGGAACCCATTTCTTGGTATTATAGCTATAACTTTTATGTTTTCATAGCAATGATACATTGATAAAAAGACACGTTGTCAAGTCTGTTTTATTGAAAAAGAACAATAAATCAGTACAGATTTAACACTAGTCTTCAATGTGCTTATTATAAGAAGTGGTGTTGGATTCTCTAAAACCCCACTAATACAGTGTTTGCAACCACAAAAGAATAGGAAAACATTTTCCTGTCATCAAAATCTAGCAGTATTTTATTAAACAAACCTTCAATATCCGCACTTTGTGGAAAATAATAGAAATTTAACATAGTTCACTAATAGCTAAATGACACATACACTTTGGTGTAGTCCTGAAAGGTGTTCCAAACACTCAAGCATTCAGTGTCTTCTTGAAATAGGATAAAGACTACAATTCTGTTTAACTCCTTGCAACAAGGTCTCACACTACACTTAGTGCACTCAGTGTGGACAACCCTAGAGAGCAGCTCGGATTGATTTTAATGCAAGACCGGTTCAAGGCATGGATCAGGCTAAGTACTGGCTCAGGGTGCCAGATGCCTAATTGTCTCATTTGATTCTCTGCTCTGGCAACTTCCTGGTCCTTCCAGTGGGTCTGCCTCTGCCTCCTGGTGTCTCGCCAAGTGTGCTGCTACTGCTCCCTGCTTCCAACACCTTGCCATTCCCACCCTCTCTAATGCAAACCTCTGACATATGCTTTCAGAGGGGGTGGAACCAGCAAGGTATTGAAAGTGTGCCCAAGTGTGAATGATTTGTGCTCGCTGTTTGTTCAGGGAGTAGTGGCAGATTCTATGGGAGGTAGAGGCAGCCTCGGAAGAAGTGGGGAGGGAGTTTGTGGCCTGGGAAGTAGGGCGTGTGAAGGTTTGGAGGCCCCAGAAGTGAGGAGGGTTCAGATTTTATTTATTTATTTATTCAATTTTCTATACTGTTCTCCCAGGAGAGCTCAGAATGGTTTACATGAGTTTATTTAGGTACTCAAGCATTTATCACTGATGGGATGCTGATGGGGAGAAACTGCAAGTGCCATACAGGGTCCAAGGGAAGAGAAAGGCTTTGAGAACACAAGAAAATATTTCAGGGGGACTTAGGGGTGTGGGTGAGGAAAGCAGGGATAAAGAGAAGAAAAATTATGGGGGAGCCTGGAATAAAAGGAGAAGTAAATATTCCAGGGGGCTAGGAAGAGGAGAACTGGAAGAAAATATGCTGGGGGTGGAGGTCTGGAAAAAGAGGAGAAAATATTTGTGTTTTGGGGGAGGGCTCTAGAGGGAGGAAAGCCTTTAAGAACCAAAGAAAATATTCTGAGAAGGGGCTGGGGGAAGGAAGCCTGGAGGAGAACATTATGGGGGTAGTTCTGTGAGAAAATAGGGAGAAAATCTCATATTTGGAAGAACTGGAGAATGTATTCCAAGAAGGGGCATGAAGGGAGAGAGAAAAGTAAAGAAAAGAGAATATTCAAGGTGGGGGGGGGGGGCGCTGGAGAAGGAAAGCCTTATATAAATAGAAAATATTCCAGGGTTGAGGCAGTTGGGAGGCAAGACATGGGTTTGCAAAGATAAGTTGGCTCAAGGTGTCACAACTTCTTGAGCCAGCCCTGACATACTATACAAAATAAATATATCAGATAGATCCAGATCATTCAGAGACATTTTAAACTAGTCCTGGTTTTACTCTCATTGTATGTAGTGGCCATAAAATCAGGTGTGGAGTTGTCTCATATGCTTTTCAGACTCAAATTAGGAATTTCTACAGCTGAAAGCAAGCAAATTGTTGGCATGGAGTCTGGAGCACAAAGAAAGCTGGATCTCTTCAAGGAACCCTTGTTTTTATTGTTTTTTTTTCTCCTAGAAAAACACAAGAGGAAGAACTGTCAAAAATAATTGAAACTTTGTCACTGCCTTCCCAGGAAGATATCAGGTGGAAGGAAAGCAGGAAAGCAACAAATGAAGGTAGAAGAGAAGCAGTCAAACAGGCAAAAGCTCTGGATCATAATAAGGTAAAATAAAGGGTAAAGGGGATGGGATTTTATAATGCTTTTTTCTGTGTGGGGTTACTATCAAAGTGGTTAACGTATTTTAGACAGGTACTTATTTTGTACCTGGGGCAATGAAGTGTTACGTGACTTTCCCAGAGTGACAAGGAGCTACAGTGGGAATCGAACTCTCAACCTTGGGGTGCTAAGGCAGCTGCTCTAACCACTAGGCCACTCCTCAATTCTACAGGCACTGCACAGCTTTGGAAGAAAATTTTACAAACCACCCAGGTGTATGAACTGGACTTATTCTGACCTTATCAATTAATAATCAACTATCTGAACCTGATAATTGCAGAAGCACTCCTCAAGGATAAATCTCTAAGTACTGCCATTAGAGGAAAGTACTATGGGCTAGATTCACTAAAGGCACGGATCGGATCCATGAGGGATCCGATCCGTGTCCGGGGGGCTGATTCACGAATTGCCCTCATGCAAATGAGGGTGATCGGAATCACGCCCTCAACCGAGTACCCGGATCGCTCTGTAGCGATCCCAACACATGCGCAGACCATTTGTAGATGGTATGTGCATGCGTCGAAGAGCATCGACTTTTTTTTTTTTTTTTTTTTTAAACTTTAGTCCAGCGAGCTCGTGGTTTTAACCCGCTTTAAACCTGCGGGTTAAAACCACGGGCTCGCACTGTGGGGTAAGGCCAGGGCAGCGCTTGGGGCAGAGAGCAGCAGAGTTGAAGGCAGAGCAGGCCAGCAGGAGCAAATTGGCAGAGAGCAGGAGAATCAGGGGCAGAGAGCTGGAAAGTCAGGGTAGACAGCAGGCAGAGAGCAGGAGATGGCAGTCGTAAAGCAGTGAACAACTGGTCCCCAGCAGTCGCTTGTTTGTGATCGGCCAGCCCAGTCGGTGTTGCAGGGTTTTTGTTAGTGAATTGCTGCCTGCCTGCATTTCAGTGCTGTTCCCCCTCATTTGCATGCGCGGATCGGAGGATGATCGGGGCAGAGGTTAGTGAATCAGGTCGGAGGGAAATCTGGTTGCAAAGGGGTCGCAAACCGATCAGAACATGATCGGTTTGCTTAGTGAATCTTGCCTTAAGTTACCCATCACTCCCTGGACTTTAAAGGATTTTCAAAGTAAAAGTATACTGACCCAGTGGCTTGGCTGGGAGGTTGGTGCCCAGGGCGGTGGCTCCTGGCATAGCTGCGCCATGTGCCTCCCTGCGCTTCCCCACCGCTTGAACGGCCCCCCGCCTCTCGGGTACCTCCTGAAAATGTTTGCTGGCACAAGCAGCATAATTCTACCTGTTGCTTCTCAGGCCTTGGTTCCCCCCCCCCTTTTTTTTTTTTAAAGCACTTTATTGATTTAACTAAAAAACTTCTATAACCCTCCCTTCCTCCCCCACCTTCCCACCCCGGTGAGAGGATGTGTGCAGGAGATTAATAAACTATACTGGTGTGGTAAGCTATAATTTAGAGATCAATAGGACTACTCCTTGGGAGCTAATCCAATTTTCTTATGTACCCCAAATGTTGTGCATCTGTTTCTCCGGAGAGCAGTTAATTTTGACATTTGTTGTATGAATTGGACTTTAGACAGCAACACTTGGAGCGCCGTAAAATCTGGCTGTAAAATCTGGAGCGCCGTAAAATCCAAGCCGATGCCAAAGCCCTGCAATCATCTTGGCTCCCTGGTGCCTGGGACAATGGGTATTGTACTTCGCTCTCCCAAGTAGCCCACCTTCACAAGTAGTTCATTGCATGGTTCTGTATTACAATGCTAAAGGTTAGCTATGTTGGTTTTCTACACAGCTTTATTCTCTGGTATTTCAAATGGACACCAGCCAAAGTTGTTACAGCAGTGGCTGGAGCTGGTATAAATCTAAGCTTTGCCACTAGCTGTATGCCATGATTGGGTGGTGAGGTGGTATGGGGGGGGTTTCCTTCCAAAAAAACTCCTCCTTGTCTCTGAGCTGATCTTTACATGTGTATAGCATCTCTTGATCAACTATTTAAGTGAAACTCTCATTATACAAAAATGTATTTCGCTTCTCCCTGTGTACGTCTAACTTAGTCTGCATCCATCTTTGGCATTAACTTAACAAAAAAATTTTCAATTTTTCTGCTTTTTTTTCAAAATCTACTTTTCCATGTCTTACCTTCCTTTCCTATCTCTCTCTCTCTCTCTCTCTCTCTCTCTCTCCTTCCCTCCCCCCCCAGTAGTCCAACATTTCTCTCCTTCTTTTCCCCCCTTCTAGTCTGGCATCTCTCTCTACTACTTCTACTATTATTATTTCTATAGCGCTACCAGACCCCCTCCTTCCCTTCCATTCCCTGGTCTGGTAAATCTCCCTTCCTTTAGTCATCTCCCCATCCCCAGTGTAATATTTTTTTCTCTTCCTTCCTCCTTTCTGCCCCCTGCAGTCCAGCTCCCTTCCCTTCCTCCTTTCTATGCCCCCTGCCAGTCCAACATTTCTTTCTCTCTTCTCCTCCGGTCCTCCTTCCCTCCCCTAACCAACATCTCTCTCGCTCAAGTTCCAAGTCTTATTATTTTTAATATACCGACCATCGACAAGTATCTAGCTGGTTTACAATGCTAAAATAAAATAAAAGATTAAAATAATACTTATAGGAAGGGGGAGAGTAAACATTAAAAGACATTCTACAAAGACAAACATGAATTTTTCACTCTCTGCCCTCGCCTTCTTCCCCCGAGTGTGGCATTTCTCTTTCCCTCCTGTCTGTCCTCCCCCATCCATCTCATCCTCTCCAAGAGCCCAACCCTTTCTGTCTCTACACTTTTTCTCTCTCTCTTTGCCTCTTCCCTTGAGTGACATCCTTCCTTCCCACTCCCCAACCCATGTTCTCTCCCCATGCACCATTTTGCCCTTTCTTCCACCCCATGTCCATTTCTCCCTCTCTCATCACTCTTACTCCTCCTGTAACAATTTTCCTTCCTTCCTTCCCTCCCCCCAACCCCACTCACAGCTAATATGCTCTCTCCCCATCCACCATCTCACCCTTCCCTGCAGTGTGTAGCATCTTTCCTTTACCTCCCCTTCTGACAAGTCCAGCAGCACCACTTCTCCCTTCCCTTTCCCTGCTCCCTATCCAGCAGCACCTCTTCCTCTCCCCATGTCCAGCAGTATCCCTTCTCCCTTCCCCTTCCCTCCTCCATGTAGTTGATGCTGCTGGGGGTGTGGGGCAGCATTCCAGCATCGGGAGCTTAAATTTATTTCTGCCTGTTGATTCTGCCAGCTTTTTTGATTCTTGTGGCTGTTGGCTACCCTCCCCTTGCAGTACCGAGTGAGGGCCCTGGGGGGAGGGAACTATCTGCAACGTCTGTCTGCTTCACTGGATTTTCAGTGCTAAGTGAAAGCTGTGAACTGCCATCCATTGCAGTTTGTGCAGGAGCAGGAAAGAAAAAAGAAACTTCCTTCTGGGTCCTAGTGCCTGCCGTTTTAGTTGCTGGTGCTGTTTTCTAACATACAGTGAGAGCTATTAAGCTCTTCTTTACCCGTGAATATTCTCCTCAAGTTTATTAAAATATTTGATTAAATGCAAATCATGGTTTCTAAGTGTTTTAAAATCTATATTTTTTTAAAAAGGAAAGCATGATAGAAATCTATTTAAGAATCATATGCATCATAGGTTTCCCTTAAATTTGGCTAAGTTTTTTTTCTGCCCCGATACACAGGGGTAAGGAATTCCATACCGTGGGGGCTGTAACTGTTGTTGTTTTTTAAATCAATGAAGAGAGGGGAGAGTTTGACCCGGCATAGGTAGACAGAAGCCCAATGCTGTTAGAAACCTGCATCGCCGGCATGTGAACCTCAGGCCCTACAGGAGGTGCCTCTCGCAGAGAGAGGCAAGTCAGCTGGCCGGCGCTTCTCTTCCTCCTCAGTGTGCCGCGGCACGCTTGGAATCTCAGGACGCACACAGTTTGCGATATACTGGGTTAGATCTTCAAAGCTAGAAACCAGAAATGGAAGCAAAGAAATGTTCAATTTTATATGGGACCTAAATGGCAAACTTATTTCTCATTTCCTTTCCTTTTAGAAACAGATTAACAATGAATGCACTTTCATAACCATTGGGCACAAAGTACTTTCTTTTTTAAAAAAAATTATTTAATTTTGTAATAAATACAATATTCAAACAAATGATACAATAAAACAGCACTTTTATCTCATACAGTTGTTATAATATATTCCCCCCCCCCCCCCAGGACGTGTGTAGGCACAAACTATTTTCTATGTCTGTATTAAAGTGGGGTTTTTTTTCCCTCTAAGCCAAGGGTGTCAAAGCCCCTCCTCGAGGGCCACAATCCAGTCGGATTTTCAGGATTTCCCCAATGAATATGCATGAGATCTATTTGCATGCACTGCTTTCATTGTATGCTAATAGATCTCATGCATATTTATTGTGGAAATCCTGAAAACCCGACTGGATTGCAGCTCTCGAGGAGGGACTTTTAACACCTCTGCTCTAAGCTGAATTGTTTTGCTCATGTTAATCTTTAATGAATGCTGCTAAAGCTGGTGATGGAAAACTCATGAGTTTTGAAGTTGGGTAACTTGGGAAAACCATGCGTCAGGCTGAGGGCATTAGCTTAGATCAGAAATTGGAGGTCATTGCATGTTTGATTTGAGATAAGTACTTTGTTTTGTGTGTCAAAGTACAAACAAGCTACTTGGGGCCACACCACTGTTTTGTTAAGCTTCTGAGGAGGCCTACATTTCTATTTGTTTCCACCTTTGTTTCCTGGTAGATAATTATGTATATTACACTAATTGAAAAATACCCTATAGCCCACATCTTGCTGCTGGACTGCTGCCTGCATTCTAATATTTTTGAGTTGTTGTTAATTAAGATGTGCTTAAGAGTAGGGGATGATTAATCCTAAGTAAAGGGCTTTAAAATGTATTTGGTATGTTTTATGCTAATTTGTCAACTTGCAAAGTGGTTACAATTTATTTATTAAAGCAGTCTTATTCCTTTCTTTCTTTAAATTCTAAATTAACTGTTTTTTATCCCAGGACAAGCAGGCAGCATATTCTTGACTGATGGGTGACGGCACCGACGGAGCCCCGGTACGGACAATTTTAGAGTGATTGCACTCTAAGAACTTGGAAAGTTCTAGCAGGCCGCACCGCGCACGCGCCTTCCCGCCTGACAGAGGCGCGCGGTCCCCAGTTTCTTAGTTTCCGCGGAGCTAAGAAGACGCACTTTCAACGGCTGTTGAAAACTTTTTTCTCATTCGCCTTCCCGCTCGCGTAAACCTTTTCGGAATTTGTATTTCCCTTTTTTTTTCTTTTCTTTTTTTAATTAAAAAAAAGAATTTTCTTTTTTTTTCCTCTCTTTTTCGGGTTCACCCCGGCGGGGCCTGCTGCCACCATCGAGGCCTCGGCCTTCGATTTGGCAGAAGCCGCTTTCACGTTCATGCCCCCCCAACCCGGTTTTAAGAAGTGCCAGCGGTGCGCAAGGCCCATTTCCCTCACTGACCCGCACAACTGGTGCTTACAGTGCCTGGGTCCTGACCATCGGGCGTCCACCTGCACCCACTGTGCCACTCTAAAAAAGAGAATGTTAAAAAAACGCCAGATCCAACAGCAACTTTTATTTGGTACCGAGATGTCGGATTCGGCGGCACCGGTCCCGACTTCGGCCCCGACACACTCGGCACCTACCTAATCGACGCCGCGCGACACCGTGCCGGCGTCGCATCCCTCAGGTAAGCCGGCTAAGAAGCCTTCCCCGCTGGAGCGTCCTCCGGTCTCAGTGGCAGTGAGCCCAATCCTGCCGACCTCGAGGTGCCCGCGGAAGCGCTCCGCTCCGATTGAGGTTAGCCCTTCGACCTCGGGTTCCTCTTCGGAGTGTAGAGCGGCACCAAAGGTACCGCAGAAGAAAAAAGCGGTACCGGTACCTTCGCTGGACGAGCGAATTGCCGCCGTCCTGCAAGTACAGCTCAAAGAGCAATTGCAGCAGCTCCTGCCTGCTCTTCTGACACCGAGCCTTCCAGTCCCGGTCCGGTCTGAGCTACCGGTACCGGCAGTGGAACAGCCTCTTTTATCGGCATCCACTTTGTCGGTACCGGTACAAACAGCTTCCTCGGTATCCATGTCAGTTTTAGCTCCGGAACCGAGGTCTTTACACCAGGCGGTGCAAACTTCGGCACCGGCACGCCCGATGACATCTCCCGGTACCGTTTCTCAGAGGTCTGGTAAGTCGACTCACAAAACTCGACACCTAGAACCCTCCACACCGGAGTCACGGGACCGTAGCTTTCAAGTGAGGGACCCTGATCTGTGGGGTGATTCAGAGGAGCCTTTCCTCTCTGAGGGAGAGTGTTCGTCAGGGGACGAGGATCCTTCTGGTTTAGATCCATCCTCCAAACCTGATGCAACTTCTTTCACCTCTTTTCTCAAAGAGATGTGCGACTCTCTCTCTATTCCCTTGGAGGCTGAATCCAAAAAATCCAAGGCATTTCTCGATGCACTGGACTTTGACCAGCCTCCAAGGGAATTCTTAAAATTGCCTCTCCATGATATTTTGCGAGAGACTTTCTATAAAAATCTAGAGACACCTTTGACCATTCCAGGAGCTCCTCGCAAACTGGACTCCTTATATGAGTAATAATTTTTTATTAAACAGCATAGCAAGACAAATACGTAAACAAAAATGTCAAGTTATATGATGAGCAAACATTCCCAAATCCCCAACCCACCCAATCCTCCCCCCCCCTCGTCCCTCCCCATCCCACCCCACCCGGGCAGCAACAGCGGAAGAGAACATATTATTAGAGCACCTAAAGCAGTAAAGTGGTAGTCAGATCAGTCTGTCCATAGTTGTTGTTGAATGGGTGTGACAAATGTTAAACTAAACAGGTACCAGCATTGTCGGAACAGCCTGCCCTTTTTAGTGTGCAAATCAACAATGTCCCTTCTTTCCAACAGCATTTGCTGTAGCATAAGTGAGCGCCACTGTTGCAGTGAAGGAGGTTGAGGTGAAAGCCACTGTGTCAGAATGCATTTCCTGCCCATAAGTACAGTCTTTCGGAGAAAGGCCGCACATCCCGGTGTTGGTGGATGAAATCGAATTTGTGCAGTAAGAAGAAAACTGGGATGCAACCTCCACGAGCAGCCCCATAGCGCAGCCAACGTGGGTATTAAAGTCAACCAAAATGCAGACACCAGGGGGCATGTCCAAAACATGTGTCCAAAGGATGCCATTGGAGAGGAGCATTTTCCACAACCAGAAGATGTACTAATCCCCATTATCATAGCCCTCTTGGGCGGGTAGAATGCTCGCAACAAAAACTTGTAATTACGCTCTTTCTCCGGTGAAGACAAGGTAGGGTCACGTCCCACGCGAAGTCCCCTTCGCAACATATCATCAGAGATCGGTACCTGTAGGTCAGCCGACCATTTCTGGGCAAGAGAGACATAGTCCAACTCTCCAGATAGGTCTTGCAAGAATTTATGGTAAAATTTTAAAGGTACATGGTCGTGTGCCGTGAGGTCAAGGGCTTCTCGTAAGCTAGATTGAACCACGTCTCTCAACAGTGCAGGAGTCAAAGTCTGTATGTAGTGGCACAGTTGTCGATGAGCAAACCAGTCCCCAGTTACAAAAGTAAATTCCCTCTGTAAGTCAGTAAGTGGGGTCGGAGTACCCGCATCCTGCACCGCCTGGAACAGGTAATGAAGGCCCTGAGAAGTCCAGCGGCCAAAGACAGCAGAGTCCATGCCTGGTGGGAATGCTCCGTTGCCCGCCACAGGAAGATAGGGCGTTGTTTCAGAAGAAGTTTTCAATAACCTACATAGTTTTTTCCAAGCTGTTCGCATCACCTGCAAAAAAGGATGACTGTGTAGAGATGGCAAGTCGGGTAACAGTCGAACATGTAATAGGAAACTGAAATGGTACGGTCTGAACTCAAAGCATTCATTCTCAGGCTGGGAAAACCAGGAGGTATTACAAAACCAATCGTGTAGGTGTCTAAATTGACATGCCAGTGCAAATCGGGAAATGTCCAGTAAGCCCATCCCCCCCCGATGTCTTGGCAGCATCAACTTGGACAAAGCTATCCTAGCCCGCCTTCCCTGCCATAAATAAGCAGAGAGGTGTGAGTTGAGCCGTGCCAAGTGTCTAGGTGTAAGCATAATGGGCAACATTTGCATAATGTAAAGCCATTGCGGTAAAAGCATCATATTGTACAAAGCAATACGGCCAGAAAGTGACAAAGGGAGTTTCCTCCAACCCGTGAGAGTGGATAGAGTGCGCTGAAATAAGGGTGAGACATTAATGGAATACAGCCTGTCCAGGTCCTGAGGGATCACAACCCCCAAATAGGTCAGCTGAGATGTAGCCCACTGTAAGGGAAATTCTCCCTGCCAACCCAGACGCACCCCAGGTGAGGTGGGCAACACTATGGACTTCTGCTTATTAAGCACCAGACCTGAATAAAGATTAAATTCATCCAGAAGTTCCAGCGCTCGAGGCAAAGAGCGATGCGGATCACCCAAAGTAAGCAGAAGGTCATCCGCGAATGCCAGCACCCTCAGCTGAGAGGAGCCCTCAGGTAACCCCACTAGTTCGTCGTCCCTCTGTAGTGTGCGTAGTAGAGGATCTAAGTATAAAAGAAAAAGGAGGGGCGATAACGGGCAGCCCTGACGCGTCCCTCTGCCCACCACAAAGAAGGAAGAGCGTACTCCATTAACCAAAACCGATGCCCTGGGTCTCAAGTAGAGCGATCGAATCAACGCCAGGTAACTATCAGGGAACCCCATATAATGCAGCACCTGAAAGAGGTAATGCCAGTGGACTTTATCAAAGGCCTTAGCCGCATCTAACCCAACCAACAACCCTGGAATGTGGGTCCGCTGGGCTCGAGAAAAGGCCAGGAGCACCCGGCGTACATTAATTACCGATTGACGAGATCGTACAAAGCCCACCTGTTCCGGCACAATCATGGCAGGGAGCAGGGAGGCCAGCCTTTCCGCCAAAATACGGGCCAAGATTTTCAGGTCCACATTCAGCAATGATATCGGGCGATATGATTCAATATCCGTCGGTGGTTTAGAAGGTTTTGGGATCAAAGTTATCAAAGCATCATTTGCATACCGCGGGAGGGCGCCGGAGTTCTGTACCTCAGAGTAAAAATTTAAGAGAGACCCCCCTATTGAGGTCGCCAAGATCTTATAAAACTCTGGGGAAAAGCCGTCCGGGCCCGGAGCCGTACACGGTTTCAGAGTCTTAATCGCCTGTAGAACTTCCGGAAGCTGTAATGGTCTATCCAACCGAGATATTTGAACCGCCGATAGTTTGGGCATCCCCGCGTCCTCTAAGTAATCCCCCACGTCCGGGCCCGTATAGGGACCAGGTGACGAATAAAATTCTGCAAAATAATTTTGAAAACAATTGGAAATATCATCCGCGGATGTCAGTATTTTCCCCGACTTCTCCTTCAACATAGCGATATATCGAGATCCCTTCCAACTCTTGGCGACAGAAGCTAACAACTTCCCGGTTTTATTGCCATATTTATAAAATTGATATTTGCGAAAAAATAATAATTTCTTAGTACGCTCATGAATGAGAGAGTTTAGCTCCGCCAAAGCGGCGGAATATGCCTCCCTAGCAGTCGGAGAAGGAGAGTGTAGTAACTCCCGTTTCAATTGAGTCGACTGTTTCTCCAGTAACACTATACGGTGGGCAATTCTCCGATTTCTAGCGGCCACATAAGCAATCACCTCCCCGCGTAGTACCGCCTTGGCAGCGTCCCAAAATAATATGGGTTGATTTAAATGTTGAGCATTAAAGGAGCTGTATTCCTCCCATTTCCCAGATAGAAATTCCCTAAAATGAGGATCAGAATGCAAGTAAGAGGGAAATCTCCAGCCCGACCCAACACCCACCGATCCCCCCACTGCTACATCCAGCCAAATCATATGATGGTCAGAGATTTCAAGGGGACCTATGGTTGCCTCAGAAACCCAAACAAATTTGTGTTCAGAGATCAAAGTATAGTCAATTCTGGAAAATGTTCCATGGGCCCTGGATTGGTGCGTATAGTCTCTGTCAGTGGGGTGAAGCAACCGCCAGGGATCCACCAGCCCCAAAGTCCGACACAGATAGGGAACACCCTTTGTCTGTCTCGCCGTCGTGGGCCCCAACCCTCCAGAGCGATCCACACCAGGGTCCAGAACCTGATTCAAATCACCCACTAATATCAGCGGGTCACCCGAATACTGTAAACATATATTAACCAGATTTTGGAAAAAAGAGTGTTGGTATCCATTAGGGCCATATCCCACTAGTAACCGGAACGACCCGCCCGGACTTGTCACCCTCACCAGCAAATATCGACCATCAGTGTCACGCCTCAGGACCTGGACAGAGCAAGGTAAACCCTTTCTGATCAATATAGCCACCCCCGCCCTCTTCCCTGATGAGGATGCATAATATAGGTCCCCAACCCAACCTCTCTTCAGTTTTTGGTGTTCTGCGTCAGTAAGTCTAGTTTCCTGGAGACAGGCTATGTCAACTAAATGATGTTTCAACTGTGACAAAATCTTTGTACGCTTGGTAGGCGAGGTAATACCTGATACATTCCAGGAAAGTATACGAAAATTCCTATCACCCATGATTCTCCCCACTACTCAAGTCAGAATACAGAAACCATCCTATAAGGAGAGTCCAGGGGCGCCCAGCCTCACCCCAAGACTGCACAAACACACTCCATTCATACCATGCACAATGTCCCAAAAAATACAGCAACCCTAGAGAACACTGATAGAAAAACACAATCTGCCCTATAAATACCGCTGTTGCCACCCAGGAATATCCCTCCCCCCAAAACCCCCCAACACTTCTCACTACTCCCAACGTGTGGAAGAAAGAAAAGAGGCACGAAAGATGTCTCTCCCAGGGCCACCCCAGCCTGCAAGGGGATAAACTCAGAAAATTTTCAACACAAGGTCTCCCTATAAGAAAACATGTGAACAGCAACAATCAAATCACACATGTCAGTGCCAGAGAGGGCACAAGCCCCAATGTCAAACCTGTCCTGGATCAGGCCTTTTAAGCAAGGCAATAAATGCAGCAGCCGCCTCAGAGGATTGGAATGATTTCCAGACACCATTGTTAAGGATCCGCATTTGAGCCGGATAGTTGAACTGGAATCTGACTTTGAGCTCAGACAGTTGTGTGCAGAGTGAGTAAAACGGTCGCCTCCGTTCCTGTAAAGCCAGTGAAAAATCTTGGCTGATTCTGATCAGAGTGCCATCATATTTCAAGGCATCTCGTTTATTTCTGTAAAGTTGTAACAGTTCCACCTTATGGCGAAAGTTGAGCACCTTCATGATGACAACACGTGGACGGGCCTCCAAGTCAGGGCGCCGGCCCAGGCGGTGTGCCCGTTCAATACGAAGAGGCCCAAGCGATGGGTGCAAGGGTAATTCCTCCCTCAGCCACTTTTCTAGGACCTCCAACAGGTCTCAGTCAGGGATCGTCTCCGGGATTCCCAGCAAGCGCAGGTTCGAGCGTCTCGAACGATTTTCCAAATCGTCCAGTTTCTCAGCCTGCGCCCGAACCTGCGCCCGCAACTCCCCCAAATCTGCGTCCCGGGTCAAAGATGTATCTTCCAGAGTGGAGACCCGTTGCTCCAGCTCGTTCGTGCGAGCCGCTGCCGCCGCCAGCAAGGTTTCAACGTTAGAGATCTGCGCTGTTAGTATTTCTAACTTAGGCCCCAGTACCTGCGCCAGTGCGTCCTTGATATCGCTCAGGGCGGTCTCGGTGAGATTCGAGACCGCCGCCGCGGGGCTCGTCGCCATTTTGTTTGCCCCAGGCCGCGCTCGGTCTCGCTCTTTTCGTGCGGATTTAGGTTGCATAGGATCTGTAGATCTCGTAAGGTAGCGGTCCATGCACTGAAACCGGGCTCGGAGGCAAAGGCGTTGCGGGAGAGGCAGCGAAAATTCGTTGGTTATTGACCAGTAAGTAGGGCAGCCCCGGAGCGAGCAAGGATGCGTCCTCACACGCTCATGGCATCACGTGACTCCCCTTATATAAGGTCATACCTATTCCGGGCTTTGACAAACCGCAACTCCCCCATGAGTCTTTACTGGTAGAATCTACTTTAAAGAAATCCACGGGGGCTAGTGTGTACGCCTCTGTCCCTCCTGGCAGAGAAGGTAAGGCCATGGATAAGTTTGGCAAACGGTTGTATCAGAATGCGATGCTAGCTAATAGATCTGGGAACTATGCTTTCCATTTTTCGTTCTACCTTAAGCATCTCATTCAAACTTTGTCAACTTTTGAGAAATACCTCCCTGACCGTAAAAAATCTGCCTTTCGCCAAACTTCTTCATCGCTCTTACAACTTCGTAAGTTCATGGTCAGATCAATCTATGATACCTTTGAGCTGACCTCTAGGGCCACGGCTATGTCAGTGGTCATGCGGCGACTGGCCTGGCTTAGAGTTTCAGAACTCGATGTCAATCACCAAGATCGTCTGGCCAATGCACCTTGCTTGGGGGATGAGCTGTTTGGAGAATCCATGGACTCCACTACCCAAAAGCTCTCAGCTCATGAGACTCGGTGGGACACTCTCCTTAAAACGAAAAAGAAAACCCCACCTACCAGGCCTTTTCGCCAACAGTCGGCCTACCAGCGTAGATTTGTGGCTCGTCCTTTACCACAGGCCCCGCAGCAACCCAGGCGTCAGAGGCAACAACAGAGGCAAGCTGCTAGACCAGCACAGCAGCAACAACAGGTGAAGCCTCCCCCTTCACAAAAATCCACTCAACCCTTTTGACTTGGTTCTCCAGGACATAGCCAGTCTCCATCCTGCCGCCCACCTTCCGCAGCCCATAGGAGGACGCCTTACTCTTTTCATAAGCCGTTGGGAAACCATCACCTCGGATCAGTGGGTCCTCAACATCATCCGCCAAGGCTACTCTCTCAACTTTCAGACACCTCCTGCCCAAAGTCTACCAAGAGAGTCTGCTTTCAACACTCCTCGGTCTTCCCTCCTTCTTCAAGAGGTTCAATCCCTCCTCCTTCTGAACGCTATAGAGGTTCCTCTAGATCAGAGAGGGCAGGGATTCTACTCCCGTTATTTTCTAGTTCCCAAAAAAACAGGAGATCTCAGACCCATCCTAGATCTTCGCGATCTCAACAAATGCTTGGTCAAAGAGAAATTCAGAATGCTCTCTTTAGCCACTCTTTACCCTCTTCTCAATCAAGGCGACTGGCTATGTTCCCTCGATCTCAAAGAAGCATACACTCACATACCGATCAATCTGGCCTCCAGACAGTACCTACGCTTCATGATCAATCGTTGTCATTACCAGTACACGGTGCTACCCTTCGGTCTTGCCTCCTCTCCAAGAGTGTTTACCAAATGTCTGATTGTGGTGGCTGCTTTTCTACGTTCCCACCACCTTCAGGTGTTTCCTTACCTGGATGATTGGTTAATAAAGGCCAATTCATCTCAAGACAGTACTCCAGGCCACCAACCAGACCATTCTATTTCCACGTTTGCTGGGGTTCAAGATCAATCTACCCAAATCTCATCTCATCCCCACTCGGAGACTTCAATTCATTGGAGCAATCTTGGACACAGTCCTCATGAGAGCGTTTCTGCCGTCCAACCGTCTTCAAACGCTTCAATCTCTATGTCAGCAGGTGCTTCCACAACGTTCCATCTCTGCCAAGCAAATGATGATACTCTTGGGTCACATGGCCTCCACAGTTCATGTCACACCACTTGCACGTCTTCACCTGCGCACTCCTCAATGGACCCTAGCTACCCAGTGGTCCCAAGCGATGGATCCTTGCTCACGTCACATATCTGTAACATCATCTCTTCGTCAGTCTCTACAATGGTGGTTGATATCCTCAAATCTCTCCAGAGGTCTTCTGTTCCATCTACCTCCTCATCAATTTGTCATCACCACCGACGCCTCCCCTTATGCCTGGGGAGCTCATTTGAACGAGTTCCAAACTCCAGGACTTTGGACAGCTCAGGAAATGAAGCATCACATCAATTTCCTGGAACTCAGAGCAATGTTTTATGCCCTCAAGGCCTTCCAGCATCTTCTCTTTCCTCAAGTCCTCCTGCTGTGCACAGACAATCAAGTTGCGATGTACTACATCAACAAGCAGGGTGGGACAGGCTCTCGCCTCTTGTGCCAAGAAGCCCAGAAGATTTGGGCTTGGGCCACAGATCACCATCTATTCCTGAAAGCTATCTACATTCAGGGAGAACAGAATTCCTTGGCGGACAAGCTCAGCAGAATTCTCCAGCCTCACGAGTGGACACTCGATCCTTTAACTCTACAGTCCATCTTCGCTCAGTGGGGCACTCCTCAGATAGACCTCTTTGCAGCTCCTCACAATCACCAGCTGCCCCTATTCTGCTCCAGACTCTACTCTCCCCACCGTCTGGCAGCGGATGCATTTCTCCTCGATTGGTCCAATCTGTTCCTGTACGCTTTCCCTCCTCTGCCTCTCATGTTAAGAACCTTGTTCAAGCTCAAGAGGGAATGAGCCACCATGATTCTGATTGCTCCACGGTGGCCCAGACAACATTGGTTCTCCCTTCTACTTCAACTCAGTTCCAGGGAACCCTTTCTTCTTCCACTGTTTCCTTCTCTGCTTACACAACATCAGGAGACCCTTCTACATCCCAACCTCCAGTCTCTGCACCTGACAGCTTGGTATCTCTCGGGCTGACTTCGACTGATACTCTTTTGTCTCAGCCCGTTCGCTCCATTCTGGACGCATCCAGGAAACCGGCCACTCTGCAATGTTACCTTCAGAAGTGGACTCGATTTTCTTCCTGGTGTCTTTTTCATCATTTTGATCCCACTTTCCTTGCAGTGGAGACGTTGTTGGATTATCTTCTTTCTTTGTCTGACTCTGGCCTCAAGTCTACTTCCATCAGAGTCCACCTTAGTGCTATTGCTGCTTTTCATGAGCCAGTCCATGGAAAACTCCTCTCAGCTCATCCCTTGGTGTCCAGATTCATGCGGGGTCTTTTCAATGTGAAACCACCTCTTAAAGCCCCTCCTGTTATCTGGGATCTCAATATAGTTCTTTCCGCCTTAATGAAGCCTCCATTTGAACCTTTGGCTACCGCTTCTTTCAAGTTTCTCACTTGGAAGGTACTTTTCCTTATTGCTCTTACCTCTGCCAGGAGGGTCAGTGAGCTACATGCACTAGTTGCGGATCCACCTTTTACAGTCTTCCATCATGACAAGGTGGTTCTGCGTACACATCCAAAGTTTCTCCCTAAGGTTGTCTCTGAATTCCATCTCAACCAATCTATTGTTCTGCCTGTCTTCTTTCCGAAACCTCACTCGCATTCTGGAGAACAGGCTCTGCATACTTTGGACTGTAAGCGGGCTCTAGCTTACTATTTAGAGCGTACTAAGCCCCACAGATCATCTCCCCAACTCTTTCTGTCCTTTGATCCAAATAAATTAGGACGTCCTGTTACTAAACGTACGTTGTCAAATTGGCTTGCAGCGTGCATTTCATTTTGTTATGCTCAATCCGGACTGACACTGGAAGGTTCTGTCACGGCCCATAGAGTTAGAGCTATGGCAGCATCTGTGGCTTTCCTCCGTTCCACGCCTATTGAGGAAATCTGCAAGGCTGCTACATGGTCCTCAGTTCACACTTTTACATCTCACTATTGTCTGGATGCATTCTCCAGACGGGATGGACACTTCGGCCAATCTGTTTTG
This sequence comes from Geotrypetes seraphini, assembly GCF_902459505.1. NCBI lineage: Eukaryota > Metazoa > Chordata > Amphibia > Gymnophiona > Dermophiidae > Geotrypetes > Geotrypetes seraphini. Next base: position 372,629,157 of record NC_047084.1, read on the forward strand.
CAAAATTTGTTTTCCTAATGGCCAACCTACCCTCCATCCCTCTTTTTGTTAGCTTGGAGGTCACCCATCAGTCAAGAATATGCTGCCTGCTTGTCCTGGGATAAAGCACAGTTACTTACCATAACAGGTGTTATCCAGGGACAGCAGGCAGATATTCTTGCGTCCCACCCACCTCCCCGGGTTGGCTTTTTGCTGGCTTATCCTAACTGGGGACCGCGCGCCTCTGTCGGGCGGGAAGGCACTCGCGCGTGCGCGGTGCGTCCTGCTAGAACTTTCCAAGTTCTTAGAGTGCAATCACTCTAAAATTGTCCGTACCGGGGCTCCGTCGGTGCCGTCACCCATCAGTCAAGAATATCTGCCTGCTGTCCCTGGATAACACCTGTTACGGTAAGTAACTGTGCTTTTTAGCCTCTTAATTGGGATAATAGGCTGTAAACTAACTAATGTGCTTGGGATGGGTGGAGAGAAAAGAAGCAGAAACATAACACTATTTGTGTTGAGGCACGTTCAAACTAATAAGGACATTTAAAACGCTCAATATATCAGTCAACATAAAATCTCTTTTCTCTGCCAAGTAGAGTTGCACATTGATTAAAAGCTCCGGAGAGTCACGTGGTGTCATGCACAGGGGAGGATGCTGATTAGCGGAGCTCCATGCTTTTCCCCAATAATTTGCTTAGTACCAGCTAATTAATACATCTTTTCTTTCAACTCGTACTTTACTGGGAAAGCGCTTTCCTGCAGAACAAGTACCTGGTCTAGGGAATTCCTTACGCTGCTCTATGGCTGCAAAAAATCAGAAGAGGGAGCTTGAGAAGCTGAAGGGACTGGAGAACAAGATAGAGTGACTGCGGCTGTAGAAGCGACACTAGATAAGAAGTTGCAGACTATGATAGCGCAGAAGCTGCACATGAACATTTGGATAGTATTGGACTGGAGATCGATGAAATTCAAACAAAGGTGAGCACGTTGGAAGATCGGGCTTCAACTTCAGAGGGGTCTAGCACTGCTTTACAATAATGGATCACCAAACTGGAAAACAAAGTTGACGATTTGGAAAATCACTCAAGAAGGAATAATCTAAGGCTGCTGGGTACACCTGAGAGTTTCAGAGAAGGAGATTTGCATTGCCTACTGGAATCCAGGCTGACCGAGCGGGTGCAGTTTGACTCCCAATTGGGGCCACTCTGGATCGAACAGGCGCATCATGTGGGTCCTGCTCGTCCAGTTGGAGCTAAACCACTAGCAGTTTTCTCCCACAAGCAAGCCCCTATTGTGGGCTCTTCGCTCGGGCACAGAACTCACTTATGAGGGACGTAAGATTCTTTGTTTTCAGGATTACTCAGCTAAAGTGGCGGCAGCAAGGAGGGAATTTGTGCCTATCTGTTTGGCTCTAGTGGCCAAGAAGATTCGATTCTCACTATTATTCCCTGCAAGGCTGAGAGTGCATTCTGAAAGCCGAGACATATATATATTTATATATATATATATATATATATATATATATTTTTTTTTTTTTTTAGACCACCTGCCAGATTCAGGATTTCCTGAATACTCTGAATACTTTGGGGTCTGGCTCAACCATGACATGACTCTGATGTCTCCTGTTATTCCTTAGAGTTGGGCTCTCTACTGCAAGTTTTTATTGACTAGCAGCTTTTGCTGTTGGACCTTTACCGTACATAGCCTGTGCGGGACTTTCTGGGTCTGAGAGTTTTCCTCAATAGGTCTAGTTGTGATCACAGTCCTGATTTTCTTTTAAAGTCTTTGCTAAAAGTTGAGAACTGTTATTCTGCTCCTTAGAAGTATTGGACTTTTAGGGGGCAAGCAGACACCTTTAGTGACTGACTGAGTTTGTTTAGCTCACTTAGGGCTATGGGAGATGGGGAAAGTGAAGAAGACCTTATGGCTTCTGGGGGAGAGGTAGGGATGGGGTGGGGGAAGTAGGGTTGATTCAGTGGAAGGTTTCAAGTATGCTTGGTCTATGATTGCTGATGAACAGCAGTGCTTTTGGTGGACGAGTTGGTGCAGGGATTGACACAGAGGATTCTCTATGGTGGGAGGGGCATAGGCTGGGGTGCCACACCCTTTCTTGTTGGGATTACAGCCAGTTATAACCTTTTTGGCAAGGATGATGTCCCTTAAGATCATCTCTTGGAATGTGGGGGGTATACACTCACCAATAAATATGTCCCCTCAGCCGTCTCTTTTCCAAGCTGAAGAGCCCTAACGTTTTTAGTCTTTCCTCATATGAGAGGAGTTCCATCCATTTTATCATCTTGGTTGCTCTTCTTTGAACCTTTTCTAGTGCCGCTATATCTTTCTTGAGAAAAGGAGACCAGAATTGAACACAGTACTCCAAGTGAGGTCGCACCATGAAGCGATACAGGGGCATTAATAACATTTAAGTCTTGTTAACCATCCCTTTTTAAATAATTCCTAGCATCCTGTTTGCTATTTTGGCCGCCGCCACACATTGAGCAGAAGGTTTCATTGTATTGTCTGTGATGACACCCTGATCCTCTTCTTGGGCACTAACCCCCAAGGTGGACCCTAGCATCTGGTAACAATGATTTGGGTTATTCTTCCGAATGTGAATCACTTTGCATTTGTCCACATTAAATTTCATCTACCACCTAGATGCCCAGTCTTCCAATTTCCTAAGGTCTGCCTGCAATTTTTCATAATCCACATGAGTTTTAACAACTTTGAACAGTTTAGTGTCGTCTGCAAATTATCAGAGCTGCTTGTTAATGTAAGAAGGATAGGCCATAATTTTATGGAGTTTTATTTCTGCAAAGTAAATGTGATTTTCTAATGTTGAGATTACTTGTAAATCTATTTTTGAATGTAAACTACTCTTAAACCTATAGTAATGGGTGGTATATTAAGACAATGAATCAAATTAAATCAGGTTTAATTATTAACAAATCATAGACTTTCTTGCCATTCATAAACATTTTTAGTGTTGTTTTGCTAAAAATATATGTCTTTTGTTTTTATCAACATGATGCTGGTGGCAACTGGAAAAACTGACTGTAAGGTGGAAAAAGGTGGTAGTTGGTGGATTTTTATTCTTTTTTTTTTCCAATTTAAAATGTATCTTTTCAACTTGGTATCTGCTTGGTTATCCTGTGACCAAGATCTCTCATGATCTTTACTGATATTATAATGATGGGTTCTGAAGGATAAAAACTTTTCTAGTACAACATGGTTCCCAAGTCTGACCTTGGCTACTCCCATTTGGGTTTTCAGGATATCCATAATGAATATGCCTGCAATACATTTGTCTGCAAAAAAGGTGGTTCAGGCATATTCATTGTGGATATCCTGAAAATCCAATTGGCTGGTGTTCTCCCCAGGACAGGTTAGGTTTCTGCTGGAACTGTGGTTACTATTTTCTAAAAAGGATTCTAAACGAAGTGAAGCTGTGACCTACAATAAAAAAAAAAAACAAACTAGATGGCATCTAAAAAATAATAATAATGAATGAATTTTGTAAGAAGAATCTTTTTAACCCAAATTTTTTTTAAAAAAGAAAAAACTGATATGAATTGAGGAGTTAAAGCATTGTCTTTTTTCACAAAGAACTGCAGTTCTGGTCGCCATACCTTAAGAAGGATATGGCGTTACTCGAGAGAGTTCAGAGAAGAGCAACAAGTCTGATAATAGGGATGGAAAACCTTTCATACGCTGAGAGATTGGAGAAACTGGGTCTCTCTTCCCTGGAGAAGAGGAGACTTAGAGGGGATATGATAGAGACTTATAAGATCATGAGGGGCATAGAGAGAGTAGAGAGGGACAGATTCTTCAAACTTTCAAAAAATAAAAGAACAAGAGGGCATTCGGAAAAGTTGACAAGGGACAGATTCAATACAAATGCCAGGAAGTTCTTCTTTATCCAACATGTGGTGGACACTTGGAATGCGCTTCCAGAGGACGTTATAGGGCAGAATACAGTACTGGGATTTAAGAGAGGATTGGACATTTTCCTGCTGGAAAAGGGAATAGAAGGGGATAAATAGAGGATTACTGCTCAGGTCCTGGACCTGTTGGGCCGCCGCGTGAGCGGACTGCTGGGCAAGATGGACCTCAGGTCTGACCCAGCAGAGGCATTGCTTATGTTCTTATGTTCTTAGAATAGAAAAACTAGAAGAAATCTACCTTTCCTTTATTTGAAATGTAATGATTTCCTCATGGTTTGTTTAGAAATGATTTAAGGGTGTATTTCAAGTTAAAAGAGCAACAGAAATTGGATATTAATTGAGATAATATGTTGTAGAACAGTGTGTTTATATATGATTTAATAAACCGTCCTTTCTTCCTTTCCCTTCAGATCTCTAGGTAAAAGGTGAAGGGACTTGGTATACTGGTTTTTTTTTTCTGTGTGGCTTATACAGTCAAACCAGTTTATATGGGGCAATGAAGTATTAAATGATTTGCCCAGAGTCACAGGGAACTGCAGTAGGAATTAAACTCACAGCCTCATGGTGCTGAAGCAGCTGCTCTAACCACTAGGCCACTTCTTAGTGTATAAATATTTATAATGTAGGCACAGTTTTATTAAACTCACTGCTTCCATCAGAACCTTTCGTGGCCATTTGCAAGCTATATTCTGAGCTGCTTTGGTTGCTGATCCTTGGCACTCACCAATTTTTCTGCCCTTGTGACTCCCAATTAAAGTGGCTGCAGATGTCTTACGGCGTGCTTACCCAGGTTGTGACCCTCAGTGCGGATTTTGTTTGGAGTCGTGACCTAGAGTTTGGGAGCTAAACTGTAGTGCTTTATCTGTAGTTGTGTAGTGGGCTTCCTCATATTCCTTTTAGTCAGGGTAGGATTAAGGCTTAGGCAAATCAGGTACCACCTAGATCTCAAAATATTTTAGAGTGGACCACCTCAGATGTGATAATTCAATGGGCCCTAGGACAGACTTCTACCCTGTTAAGTCAACAACTGGAAGAAATTGTACAAGGGGGCTGCTGAAAAGTTCTCAGCCCATCCTACAAAGTTGGGGCAGCCTCCATCGAGGGCTATATATACACTTATTCCAGTTATTTTCCACATTTTTCATTCTGTTGGAAAATTATGGAACAAAAAAAGTGGAAAATAGCTGGACAAAGTGTATAGCGCTCGATGGACACTGCCCCAACTTTGTTGGATGGGCTGAGAACTTTTCAGCAGCCCTTCGTGGGGGTGGGGGTGGGGGTGGGGGGAGGGGGTTGGATGAAGAAGGAACCAAAGCCACCACTAATGCCAAAAGTTAGGCTGTTTTCGTCCTCTGAATATTGTCCTGCAGTCAGAAGAGGACATGGTGAGCAGTTCTTCTTACCTGCTGCTTCCTCCTACCAGTTTTCTTCTGCAGTTTGAACCATGTTGGGGGCCCACCTTTTGGGGTTTTAAAATGTATTTATATTTGAATTGGGAGGGTGTAAAGAACTTGTTTGCCTAGACCTCTCTTAAGGGTTAATCCTGTCCTGATTCTGCCCAATAGAAGGTGAATATTTTCAATAAAGACTTGGCTTGCAGCATGGAAGTGGAAAGTATGCTAACTGTGTGCAATTTGAATTTGTAGCCCACACAAAGTAAAGCGAGAGGTGTTCATGATGTTCTGGCGGACTCCATCAATCGCATGAAAAAATCTGGCATTGAACAAGTAAGTGTTTTTATTTTAAAACAAGTGCTTTAAAAAAACATCTTGCTAGTCAAAACTGTGGATGCTTTTAGGTGGTAATGGGAATTTATAAACCATTTTTCTTCTACAAGTATATATCTGCTTCTCTGGCGGTGTGTTTAGCATGTCCTGTGAATGGGGGGGGGCTACCTACCAGTGCTCTTGTAATAATCCATAGTAAAACCTTTGATTCAAAGCACTGTGAATGTAACGTAAGCACTTTACAACTCTGCTTTTATGTGCAGTAAGAATATAATACAGTGGTACCTCGGTTTACGAGTGCACCGGTTTGTGAGTGTTTTGCAAGACGAGCAAAACATTTGCAAAATCGGTGCAACTCGCAGGCCTTGAGCATGCTCAGATGCTCAAGGCCCAGCAGACGAGTAGGCCGATCTTCAAGAGCCCAGATGAGGGTAAGAAGCAGCGGGGGGTGCCCAATTGTGTCGGGGGGAATGTTGGATCGTGTCGGGGGGGGGGGGGGTGCCCAATCGTGTCGGGGGGGTCGGATCGTGGCGGGGGGGGGTGCCCAATCGTGTCGGGGGGGGGTCGGATCGTGGCGGGGGGGGTGCCGGATCACAGGGGGGGTGCCTGATCGCAGGGGGGGCCTTCGAGGGGAGCAATGCCGGTTCTCGGGGGGGTGACACATCAAAGCGAGTTTCCATTATTTCCTATGGGGAAACTCGCTTTGATAAACGAGCATTTTGGATTACGAGCATGCTCCTGGAACGGATTATGCTCATAATCCAAGGTACCACTGTACTTGGTATTGCCATTATTTGACATTTTGTTATTACCATTATATTGCTTTTTATATCGCACAAGCTTCTCAGTCAGAGACACAGTGAAGGTCACAATATGAAGAGCCAGGGATATACAAATAAAATTACCGCAGTTCATTTAAGAGAGCGCAGCATCACTGTAGTGAACCATCTCAGTGTTTTACAGCTGAGTAGGATGTGACAATAACAAAATTTATCAGCAGAAGACATAAGGGAGGGTATGAAATATCACAATTCCATCAGGGTGTAACATAAGAGGAGGAAAAGGGTGAAACCACTTAAGGGCAATAATTAATATACCCACCTCTGCTAGACTTCCCACTAGGAATCTATAGTAACCTAGATTGGTTGGTTTTCCTGTATTGATATTTTAGAGACAATTACAATATTTATAGTGCTGGTCTTCTCTGGGTAGGCTCCTAGTATGAGTTCTATATTACTTCACAATATATTTGGTACTGAAGAGAGTTTATATTGCTGTTTTTACTGAGTTTTAAAGGGAAGAAATCGTTGGACAAGGAGAACTTCCATGGATGTAGAATAAATGTTTACGATTAACACCATAATCCAGTGGGCAAAGTTGGGAAGCAGTATTTTATTTTATTTTTTAATATACTATATTTTAGGGTCTTAGAAACAGTTTCAAAAACAAAAGCTCAACTTGTGCTGAATCAGGTCATTTTTTTCCTCCTTCCCAAGCTGTGTAAATCTCATTTAACATTGCTACTAAAGAAATCTTGTTACTATGTCTCTTTCATAAGTTATGCTGGTGAGGATGGAAATGACCGTTTTCAAGGACATAGGAAAGCTGGCATACCATTATTTTCTCTGTGGCCTTAGGAAAAGGAGATTAGAAAAAACTTATGGGGGAGAGAGGATCTTTGGTCCCTTCAATAAAGAATGAATAACAGATTTTTATTTTTTTTTCTAACATGATAGGTTCCCTCTGAGACTAAATTTACTGTTTGAAGTATATTCTCAGCATAGTATGGAAAAAGACTTTTCCAAAAGTATCTTGGGACAATGATGGTGACAACACTGTTTATCAAAGGTTTCTCAAACCTTTTCCTAGTCCAAACTTTGTAAATGAATTAGAGAGAGAACTCATAAGGTATCTGTGCTACTGTCCTGATGGATGTTGGAACTTTCTCATATACTGCCAGATCCAGAATCTGTGATCCTTGCATTATCCCAGGACAAGCAGGCAGCATATTCTCTACATGTGGGTGACGTCATCAACGGAGCCCTCTAGCGGATGTTTTCACAAGCAGACTTGCTCGAAGACCTTCAGGCTTGCGATTGGCCCGCGCATTCGCGGGTGCTCCTCCCGCCCTGCCTAGGGCATGCGTCTCCTCAGCATGTCCTCAATTCAATGTTTTCCGCGGAGCCAGAAACACTGCTCCCTTGCTGCGTGCATTCTCGTTGTCCCTCTTGCACTGCAGCTTTCTTTATTATTTTTGTTTAAGTCGCTGTGCTCCCGTCTTTTAATTCTCATTATTTTCATTTTGGCCGCCTGGCTTCGCTGGGCCGCAGCCATACTTTTTCTTATGTCCCGGCCTCATTCCGGATTTAAAAACTGTACTCGGTGTAACCGGGTTATCTCCATCACCGATCCCCATTGTTGGTGTGTTGAGTGTCTGGGTGCAGAGCACCACGCCGAGTCGTATCCCTGTTGTGCGACTCTACAACCGCGGGCTCTTCGTCGAAGGGTGGACAAGATTCTGCAACTCTTTGGCCCCATGGATCCTGTGGGGCAGGCCTCGAAGTCCTCGGCCTTGGCACCCTCTTTGGCGCCTCAGCCTCGAAGTCCTCGGCCTCGTTGGGGGCCTCGACCTCGAAGTCCCCGACGGCCTCGAAGGCGCCGACATCGGCCCCTTCTACTACTCCGGCCTCGGGTAAGTCTCCTCTTTTCTCCTCAGGTGTGCCGACAAAGAAACCTTCCTCCGAGTCTCATATCAGCGCCGCTTCATCGGCGCCTTCGAGACATCACTCTAAGCGTGCCTCCTCATGTAGGAAATACTCTTCCTCGAGGTCACCCCTGAAGGAGCGCACTGCTGCACCTCCGACCCACCTTCCTTTTGTCTCGGTGCCTATGTTTGAGGACATGCTTAAGGCTATTATTGCCATGCAGTTTTCCTCGGTAGTGCGCCAACTAGTCCTGACCTCAACGCCGGTGCCCTCGGTCTTGACCTAGTCGCGATCTGCCCAGCCTGAGCATCCCCTCGTTTCTCGAGGCGTCACCCGCAAGTTGCATCGGGTTCCCTCGAGCGATTCTTCCTCCCCTGAGGCGCCGAGGACTTTTCAGGGGTCCCGGCTGGGGCCCCGTGTTTCCCCTGCTACTGGGGCGAGGCTTGCCTCTTCTAAAAGGCCCCGGTCTTCCCCGCCCTGTCGGGGCAGGTCTCCGACCTCGAGACAGTCTACACACACATTTGTCCTCAAATTGGACTCTAGTGTTTGTTCCCTATCGTGAGGCTTGCCGGCTTCTAAGGGGCCTTCTTCGAAGCCTGTTGAGGATTTTTCCTATACCCCATTTTCTCCGAAGCTTTCTCAGTGATTTCCTCGGACTCTGTGGTCTTCCCCGGTCCATTTGGCACAGGGCCATTCTTCAACGCCCCATACGCGCCTTAGTCAAACCTCTTCAGTCTCCCATTCACGGGACTCTGAAGCTCCAATTTACTATTCCAGGGTGGTTTCTCCCTTATTCTTGGCTGCGACCCGCTCTCGGTCGGAGTCTCCTCCAGAGGATGAATCCTCTTCTCGGACCTCCTCCTTTTCTCGTTTCATCCCTGACATGGGCAGAGCTCTGAACTTGGATCTTCAGTCCGACTCCCACTTTACCCAGGAATACCTGGCAGAACTGGGAGTTGACAATACACCTCGTGAGGCTCTTCACCTACAATTGCATCAGGTCCTTCGGCAAACGTTTCTCCAGAACCTGGAGGCACCATATGCTGTCACTGCTATCCCCTCCAAGATGGAGTTCCGTTACCAGACTACCCCGGTTAAAGGGTTTGAGGGTGCTCAGCTTTCCCACCATTCCTTGGTGGTTGAATCCTCCTTGAAGAAGTCTAATCCCTCGAAGGTCTATGCTGCCGTCCCCCTTGGCAGGGAAGGCTGTATGATGGACAAATTTGGTCGCCATCTTTATCAGAACTCGATGATGGCGAACCGTGTCCTTAACTACAGTTTCTTCTTCACGTCTTACCTTCAGTTCTGTATTGATGCCCTCCGCTCGTTCCGGGAGGTCATGGAAAAGCCTCGACATCAAGAGTTTCGTCTCCTCATGGAGACTCTCTCCCAGCCCCGTCTGTATTTTTTTCAGGCCTCTTACGACGCCTTTGAATTATCCTTTGAATTTGAATCCTTTGATCGCCTTTGAATTTGCAATCGCTATGCGTCGCCTCGCTTGGCTCCGGCTTGTGGATATGGATCCGAATCTACAGGATCGTCTTGCCAATCTCCCGTGTGTGGGTCATGAGCTCTTTGATGAGTCCATCGAGGCAGCCACGAAGTGCCTCTCGGACCACGAGCGGTCCTTTGCGTCTCTGATGAAACTTAAACCTAAGGCCCCTCCGGCTCGCCAATTTAAAATTCCTCTCCAGAGGTATCCACAGAAATCCACTCCTGCTTTCTCTAGGCCTCCTTCGAAACGGCCTCTGCAGCAGCGTCAATCTAAAACTCGGCCGTCGGCCCCGGCGAAGACTGGGCCGTCTTTTTGACAATTTCAGTCCGAGCCTTCGGGCTCCCTTCCTTATGGAGCCTTCCCCCTTCCCCATCGGGGGTCGTCTCCATCATTTCTATGCCCAGTGAGAAAATCTTACCACTGACAGTTGGGTGCTGTCTATCATCAAGGAGGGGTACTCCCTCCCCTTCTGTCGTGTACCCCCGGACCTACCTCCAAGAGAGTTTCCTTCTGCTCAGTCTCAGCTTCCTCTCCTTCTGCAGGAAGCTCAGGCCCTTCTTCGCCTTCGGGCGGTTGAGGAGGTTCCCAGGGAACAGTGGAACACCGGATTTTACTCCCGGTACTTTCTAGTACCCAAGAAGACGGGGAATCTGTGTCCGACCTGGACCTCCGTGCTCTGAACAAGTTTCTGGTACAGGAATGGTTCAGAATGCTCACCCTTCCCACGTTGTATCCCCTGTTGGACGAGGGGGACTGGCTGTGCTCTCTGGATCTCAAGGAGGCGTATACGCACATTCCAATAAACCCGGCCTCTCGCCGGTATTTGAGATTCCGGGTGGGGTATCTCCTTCTCCAGTATCGTGTTCTTCTTTCGGCCTGACGGCCTCTCCTAGGGTCTTCACGAAATGTCTGGTTGTGGTAGCTGCAGCCCTGCGCCTCCGTGGCCTGCAGGTGTTTCCCTACCTCGATGATTGATTAATTAAGGCGTCCTCTCCCAACGAAGTTCTGCGAGCGAAGGAACAGACAATCTTGCTCCTCCAGAGTCTCGGCTTCGAGGTGAACTTTCCCAAGTCCCACCTCTGCCCGTCCCAGTCTCTTGAGTTCATCGGAGCGGTCCTGGACACAGTGCGTCTCCACTCCTTCTTGCCTCGACCTCGTCAGGAGGCCCTTATCCGTTTGTACCGAATGGTGACCCATCTGCACTCGGCACCAGCTCGGCTCATGATGGTCCTCCTAGATCACAAGGCCTCCACGGTTCACGTTACTCCTTTTGCCAGACTTCACCTCCGTATTCCTTAATGGACTCTGCCATCCCAGTGGAACCAGGTTCGGGATCCTCTCTTTCGACGCATTGTCGTGACTCCTTTGTTGAGGAAGTCACTCTGTTGGTGGATGCTCTCTTCCAATCTTTCCAGAGGTTTTCTGTTCCATGCTCCTCCTCGGCAGAAGGTCCTCACAACGGACTCGTCGACCTATGCTTGGGGAGCTCATCTGGATCGCACCCAGGGTCTTTGGTCCCGTCCCCAGCTCTCCTTTCACCAGCGTGCTTCCAGGTTGGGGTGGTGTTATCTGCTGCTCTGGGCTCAATGACACCCTTCCTGCTTGTAAGGGTTCGCCCGAAAAAATCAGGCTCTTCCCCAAGTTAGGTATAGCAGAGTCATCCGGGCGGGAAAAAGCCTCCGCGATCATTGTTTGTACCAAACACTTCTGGGCTACCACCACTGGAGGGTTAGAACAGAGGGCTCCCTTTCTCTTCCCCATGTCTCCCGACTGGGGAAGATTATCAAGCGGTGTCGACCAGACAAGGTAACGGAGCTCCCCTCTCAGGTGTTCGCTTCTGGCGCCATCTTGATTTTCTTTCCCTAGTATTTGCTTTTTATCACAGGGAGCACCGAAAATTCAACCTTGCATAAATAGGATGTCGCAAACGGAATTAAGATTCTCTGTGTACTACTGCTTAACAACAGATATTTGTCTCTTACTGAACACCAAAATTCAGTAATATCCATGCTGCTAAATCTTGTCTTGAGCGTATTGTCTTCAAAAATTGATTTTATATTGTCAGACAATACAGCTTCATTGGAGATCATGAATTGCTGCAAAAGGGGAAACAATCTTTGCCATCATCCTCATGCATTTTTCTCCACCATAATTGTAATTTTATTTTGAAAGCTGAAATCTTCTCGACCAATTTCAAAATATACCTGTTGCCTCCTTGCAAGGAGAGATTCAGCGTATATAACTTTTCAAATATCACACAAGTATGCCAGTTCCATCAAAAATTCTGTGTCTACAAAGTGTTTGGCATACTCATGGTTTTCTTCTTCAAGAAAAATGTAGGGTTCTTGTAATTAAAATATATGGACCAATATATTGCCACAAGAAAGCCAGCGTGAGTGGCAGTAGTATAACAAAGGTGTGTATTCAGCTCCCATATCTTCACACAATTTTTTGAAAAATCTTGCTGTTACTGGGTGAGTGTTTATTATCACATCCACCACATGTTATAGGACCAAATTCAATGTAGGACTCAAATGCTTTGATGCAAGTACTTCTCTATGTATTATGCAATGGGTCCACATTGCAGGAGAGCTTTCTTTCAAATAAGTGCTTGTAATCCTCCATAATGACCTAACATCGAATGACTACCATCCGTACAGACCCCAGTACACTTTGTCCACTCTAAATTATTTTCAGTCATAAATATACAGTCAAACCTCGGTTTGTGAGTAACGTGGTTTGTGAGTGTTTTGAAAGACGAGCAAAACACTCTTGCAAATCTTGCCTCGCAAACCGAGTGTTGACTCCAGCCCCTCATTAGAATCTCGGAGAGAGCAGGAGCCAGAAAGCCTTGAGCATGCGCAGATGCTCAAGGCCCAGCATAGATCACCAGCAGGCTCCCTCAGCACCGGCACATCCTGTGGGTTGGTGCTGCGTGCTGGTGCCCGATCTCAGTAAGGGTGTTGGGGGGGGGGGGGTGATGCCAGTTCTCGGAGGTGGGATAGAAGCACGTCGGTGGGGGAGGATCTTTTTGGAATGTGAGCGTGCCAGAGGCCTGGAGAGGGTCTGTTTAGGATGTGGTGGGGTGGGATATAAGCGCGCCAGTGGCCTGGAAGGGGGGAGGGGTCTTTTTGGGATGTGGAACGAATCGCCCGTGTTTCCATTCATTCCTATTGGTAAAGTTGCTTTGATTTATGAGTATTTTGGTTTACGAGAACGCTTCTGGAATGAATTATGCTCGCAAACGGTTCCACTGTATTTAGGATCTCAAACAAGACCTGAGCCTTTGCATTTGCAGTTATGGAGACAGGAAGAACCTTGCTCAGAGCTTTTTGAGACTCTTGACCTATGAATCCCTACAAAATGACTGTATCAAGGTGCCTTTACATAGGGTCATGAGAGAAACTTATTTAAGAAGTGGGAGACCCTTCTTTCAGTTCAAGTTACTCCCTAAAATTAACACACTGTACAGAATTCAAAAGTGTCCAGGGTTTGAGAGAACACAACTTCAACATCACTCTCTAGTTGTGAAATCTGCTCTAAAACACTCATGTAGTTCAAGGTTTTATGCCTCTGCTCCTCCAGGGAGGAAAGCCAGAGCATGAGACCAGTTCTGTTCTTCCATTTATTTCAAATCCTTGCTTGAGCAACTTTTCAGAGTATGAGGAATCCCAGCAGCTTCCTTCAGTTATCTTTTCACTAACAGAAAGTTCCTTTCTTAGATAAGCTGGAAATGTTAAAAATGCCTCTTCTGGGACATTAGCAATGTCAATTGCTATGCACCTGTTATCTTGGTTCAGGGTGTCTGATCTGGAAACTTCAGTCAGTAGTGCCTTTCAGATGTTCCTTGAAAAGGTGGTGATCAAAGGGGTGGCTGATAAAAATTTTAAAAACACACCATGACAACTTTGTCTTAAGCCTCAAACTTCTTAGCCATTGTCTTCTAGAAGATACTGTGCTCCATCTAAAATGTTCATACTACTACAACATGAAACATCGTTATAATCGGCAATCTTTATCATCCTCTTTGCCTGCTGGTCAGTGACCCTGTGCAAAGCAACAAAACACAGAAATCCCAACCTCATTCTCAATCCAAACAGCAAGTCATCCTTTCGACTCTCTTCTTTATGACCTATTCTAGACCTCAAAGGCCTACACACATTTCTGCTGAAGTTTTTTGTATGGTCTCTCTGGGAACCCTTCTACTCCTACTAGAAAAAGGAAATTGACTTTGCTCTCGGATTTCAAAGTAGCCTATATTCACATCTCCACCCTACCTGCTCACAGGAAGTATCTCCACTTCCACATAAATCCCCCAACACAAGGTCTTGCCCTTCAGACTAGCCTCTGCTCCTTGTGTCTTCATGAAATGCCTAGTGGTAGTTGCAGCTCATGGAGGTTTCATGTATTTCTCTACTTAGATTAGTTGATAAGGCTTCATCACAAGCAGCTCAATAGTTTGTTTCTTTGAGTTTCCAGGGTTTTTTTCCATCAACTACCACATGACATTCTACAACAAGCCTTCTTACCTCTTCTCCTACTTCAACCATTTCCCATGAAAATATGAATGTGCGGAAACTTTTTGAAGAACCCTCGTATTTTTTATAACCTTAGCACACACCCTGACCTGCCCATGCCCCTCCAGCAGTCACACCCCCTTGTAGTTGTACACTAAAATTTATGTACTAAGGTTTTACAGTAGAATATTGACTAATTGCACTTATGCACATAACTGCAAATTAGCACCAGTTAACTTCAATTATAGCCAATTATAGATAATACCAATTAGCATCTTTAAATTACATGCATAATTGGCAGTATTCTATAACCTTGGCATGCAATTTTGCACCCTAATCACAAAAATGTGCACCCTAGTTCATAGAATTTGGGAGATTTATTAGGTTCTATTGACGATAAATCAGCCTGCATTAAGAAATGCAGTTTAAACAGCAGTAATGCACATTAGTACACCTCATCCTATGTTGTTTATAGCGGCCTGGTAACTTTATTCTCATATAATCCACTTAAAGAAACAAAAATATAATGCATGCAGAGCTGCCTGAAACCGTTAGCATTTTATTTTGGCAAGTAAATAAAATGATTTATTGCTTTATTATTTTAATAAAACAGAAAAAAGAAGCTGTGATGAAGAAACATGAAGAGGAGATCAAACGATTAGAAGAAGAGCGAACCCAGGAGATTTATATGAACTGGAAAGAGACCCAGGAAATCGTGCAGAAATTAGAAAAAGAAGATTCTGTGTGGCAGGAGTCCTGTAAGTGCCCTGGAAGGCAAGCTGTGTCATTGCACATTGATGGGGAAACCTTCCTGGTAAAAATTTCCATTTTACCAGGGCAGTAGGTACCAATGCTGATGATGACGCTTTCTATTCAGCAAGGTGTTCTGCCGCTTATATGCTATTGTATTAAATGATGAGATATATAGATTAACTATCATTGCTTTGCCTCATCACATTTCCTTCTGTTCTGAGATGCTCAATTAGTAGCTTTTCTGTGCACTTTCTTTCCTCCATCTGTCTCCTATTTCTCTTACTTTATATGTAGAGCTTTACTATAAAGTTTCCAAACTTTTCAGATCACATTCTGTTTTCAAAACATATAATTCTGTGCTGTGTTTCAGAGTTTCGTGGAGTGTGTTTGTGTTTTTATTTTTTTAAGTTGTGTCCTTTACTATCCTGGAAGCAGTTGTGGTAATTTTATTATGAGGCAAAGTTGGGAAAAAGTATGCATTCGATGGAGAGTTCCAACTGAGTAGTTGCCTAGGTAGAGTATCTTATCTATGGACAAATTTGTTTTAATCATTTTTGGAGGCCTGAAAATCTACAGTAAAACACCGGTGACTGAAGAATATCTGACCAGGAGCTGCTGCTGCTAAGTGCTGTTAAGACTCCTGATGCAGGCATAATATTGTTTTTGCCAAAACACAGCTAGTGAATGACATGGGAACAAATTTATCCCTGTCCCCGCAGGAACTCTATTGTCCCGTCCCCATGAGTTTTTTGTCACTGTCCCTGCCCCCATTCCTGTAAACTCTGCCTTAACCGCACAAGCTTCGAACACTTATGATTTTAAAGTGTTTGAGGCTTATGCAGATGAGGATGGAGCGTGCAGGAATGGGGCAAGGACAGGAAAAGAACTCACGGGGACGGGACAGGAAAATTAGTTCTCGCAGGGACAAAGAAAAATATGTCCCCATGTCATTCTCTAAACACAACCATGTCTAGTCATTTCTGAACCTTGGATTTTGTGGTTATATGATAGCTGGTTTATTTTACTTTATTTGGACCTTGTTTCATGGACTTGATACTTCACATTTTTTTGCTGCTTATTTTGTAAAACTATGTTTCCAATAAAACAGGGACAATGTAACAAAAGGAATCAGAAAAGAAACTTGGCTGTAATTGAAAAGACTGACTCAGGTAAATTAAACCAACATATGAGAAGGACCCGCTATACTTTAACTTAGCTCAGAGATATATAACTCTGAAGAGGGGGAGGTTACCCCTTCTTGGAGTAAGAGTTTTTCATCCAATCATAGCATGATTATTAGTAAAAACGGATTCGACTCAAGAAGGTATAAAACAATTGAAAGACTGTATATATAACTTTGAATGATACTGCTTTCAAAAAACTTTTGAGTTCAAAAGGTAATTGCGTTCAGGTTGTCACTAGAGGTGTGAAAGTGTACTTAACTTGTATGCAAAATACAGCTTCTCAGGGTCCCGACGCGGCCCCGTTTCGGCGTCTGCTTCAGGAGACCCCGCCAACTGAGAGTAAAATATTTGCAAAAGAGTCACACCATGTATAAATTCTCTAACTGTGATCTGAAATGCAAAAACAAAAAGAAATAAAAATGCACCAGGAACAAGCACTGAAACTCTAAAGGCTACTGTAACTGTGCAAGGTGTTAAAGCATTAGTAGCTGACAAGGCTGAAAGAAGCACAAAAGATACATACCAGTCAAAAATTAAAGAAGTTCCGTGCAACGGAGAACGCCGGCACCCGCTCCGATTTTTAAACCGGAGCGGGAGGGAAAAAAACCCGAGCGTAAGAACGTGCTGACGTCATAGATTCACATTGCAGAAGCATGAAAAAAATTTTTTACAGATGGGAAGCTGTAAAGCAGAGAGCCAGACGTGATCAGAGGAATGCTACCCACTCGATCTCATTGTTGAGGTCATTCGGGTGGAGGGTGTTTAAGTTGAAAATCCATTTTCTTTAGCACTCTCCAGACCAGTAGAGGTTAACTTTACGAATGGGTATATATCTAATCATGACCAGCAGGTGGAGACTGAAAACAAAACTTTGGGACAGTATATACTATCCTCCCTTCTCTATTTCCCTCAGTCTTCTTTCAGTCTCCAGCAGGTGTTGAGTGATCTGTACCCATCTCTCTTGGTAGGGCTGTTGGAATTTGTTTAGGGGTTTATTGTCCCTGTTTTTGGCCGGACGGAGCTTGGTCGGGCCCTGTTTGGGGGTTCGTCCGACCTCGGGGGTGTCAAACCCGGCGGGTCACGAGCGGGGTCCCTCCCCCCACTTCCTCCACCTCCCCACATTTTTTTAGAGGAGCCTCAGCAGTAAGCCTTGCCCCCTAAGTCAAGCAAGGCATATTGCTTCGAGAGCCTGTGGAGTCTGTTCTGTAAAAAAAAAAAAAAAAAAAAAAAAAAAATCCTGAGGTAGTGCTGGTCTGGAGGGTTGTTTCCCTTTAAGAAAACTGTATTTTACTGTATTTTTTCATGTAACCAGCACTTTTTTATAGCTAGGTCGCGTATGGAGCAATTGTGCCCTTCTCCGGGGGAGTAGGCCACAATTTTAGTCCAGCCGCGAGGCACTCGCGGCCGGCCTGAACTCGGCGGTTTGGGTCGGTGAGGTGGTGGAGCTCCGTCGGCAGCGGCTGCAGGCGCCCAGAGCTCCCCGCCGATGGTGCCTCGCGAGTCGGCTTGGAGCAGTGGGGAAGCCCGGTCTTCCACAACCGCCCACGGAGGGATTCCCCGAAGGATTCCCTCTCAGCTGATTTTTTGACAGCTGATGCCGACTTGCCTGTTTTAGCGGCTGAGACTGTTCAGTCTTCTCAGCCGCTACAGGCCATGGAGGGAGCATTTTTGGCGGGAACTTCGCCATTTTCTTTGTCTGGCCCCTCCATTTTGTCTGCAACCTCAGGTGACCTTCCCCCTGTATGGCGAACACAGGGGCAGGTTTCAGCATGGACCCCTGCTGGGGCAGGGAGTCCCTGGGGACCCCCAGGGGTTTTTTTGCCCCCAATTTATTTTCTTTCTTTGTGCGGACTTTTGGGGGTCCCACGTGCGCCTGGGGGGTTTCGGGGGGGGTTTCCCTCCGCGCCCCCTATGGCTTTGCCTCCCTCTTTTCGTTTGGCGTCCCCTCTTCCTCCTCCCTCATCCAAGCGCCCGCGGGGGGGCTTGGATTGCGAATTGGTGGGCGGAGGAGCGTGTTGGCCTGGTTGAGGACCTGGCTGCTTTGGCGGGCTTCCAGGATCCTCTAGAGGGGACGCCTGTTGGCAGCGGGGCGGCGGGTTTCCCGTCTTCCAGAGCAGATGCGTCCGTGGTGCGCTTTTTATTCAGAGGGATGAGCTTTTAGACCTGTGTAGCAGGTCTCCTTGGTGCGGCATTTTTGCAGTGTCGCCGCCGGAGACCCCGCGTATGGGGGCCCCTCTGCTTCAGGGGGTCTGTCCTGTTTCCCGCTTTTTTCCTGTGCGTCAGGATTTGCGGGATTTTGTGTTGGCGCAGTGGCCTATGGGCGCAGTTTCGTTTGGTGTGCGCCTTGGCTCTTGGGTATCCCGTCCCGGAGGGAGGTGGGGCTACCTTAATTTCGCCAATGGGGAACGCGGTGGTCTCGGCACTTCCTAAGCGGCATACCGTGCCTGTTATGGACGGTTCTGCTCTTAGGGTCTCGGAGGAGCGTGCGTTAGAGACACTTCTTAAGTATGATTTTGATGTTTCTGCCTTTGGGGTCCAGGCGGCTATTTGTGGGGAGCTAGTCGCTCGCGCCGTGTTTCGGTGGGCTGAGCGTGTCCTGGATCGAGAGTCTGATGACTGGTCTCTAGTGGATCAGGAGGTAGCGAAGATTGCGATGGCTGCCTCGTTCCTCTCAGCTGCTCTTTATGACTTGGTGCGGATTTCGGCTAAGTCTATGGCGTGGCCGCGCGGCGTGTTTTGTGGCTGCGCGCTTGGGCGGCGGATTCTGCGTCCAAAGCTAAGTTTACTAAAGTTCCCTTTAGGGGGTCTTTTTGTTTGGAGAGGAATTAGATGAGTTGATTCAGACTCTGACGGACTCGAAGGTGCCCCGTCTGCCTGAGGACCGTGCCCGCCCTGCGTCTGGGTGTGGGGCTGCCCGGGGGCGTTTGCGGGAATTTCGCAAGTAACGCCCGGGGCGTGGGGCTGCTTCTTTCCCGGCTCAGGGTTTTTCCCGGGGTCGGTTCTTCCAGCGCATGCAGCCCTTTCGGGGGGCCCGTCGGGGGGCAGGGAATCCCTCCGCCGGTTCCCCCGCTTCCCGTCCTGCGCAATGACTCCTTGCCGGCGCCCCCTTTGGTTCCGGTGGGGGCCCGGCTGCGCAATTTTTTCCCCAAATGGGCCGAGATCGCGTCCGATCAGTGGGTCCTTGAGGTGGTGCGGGACGGTTACGCTCTGGAGTTTACCCGCTCTCTGCCGGACCTTTTCCTCGCTTCTCCATGTCAGACTCCATGGAAGACGCAGGTTTTTCGTCAGACCCTTCAGCGTTTGCTAGATCTCGAGGCAGTGGTGCCGGTGCCCCCTACGGAGTGGGGCACCGGCAGGTACTCCATTTATTTTGTGGTGGCCATAAAGGAGGGGACCTTTCGGCCCATCCTGGATTTGAAAGGGGTCAACAGAGCTCTCAAGATTCCGTCTTTCCGCATGGAAACGCTGCGGTCGGTCTTTCTGGCGGTTCAGCCGGGGGAGTTTCTTACGTCTCTCGATCTGACGGAGGCCTACTTGCAGGTTCCAATTCGGGCCTCTCATCAGCGCTTCCTTCGCTTTGCGATCTTGGGGCGGCACTTTCAGTTCTGTGCGCTTCCCTTTGGTCTGGCCACGGCTCCTCGGACGCTCACCACGGTAATGGTGGTCGTCGCGGCAGCCTTGCGGTCGGTGGGCATCCTGGTTCACCCCTACCTGGACGACTGGTTGATTCGGGCAAAGTCGTTGCAGGAGAGCTCCCGGGTTACGGCTCGGGTGGTGGTGTTTCTCCGGTCGCTGGGCTGGGTGGTCAACCTTTCCAAGAGTCGGTTGGTCCCGGCTCAGCGTCTGGAGTGCCTTGGGGTTATGTTCGACACCTCCTTGGGGAAGGTCTTCCTTCCAGAGGCCCGGGTGAGCAAATTGCAATCTCAGATTCGCCTGCTTTTGGCGTCCCGGGGTTCTCGGGCGCGAGATTTCCTCCAAGTCCTGGGGTCAATGGCGGCGTCCCTGGACGTGGTGAGGTGGGCGCGGGCCCACATGCGTCCTCTTCAGTATGCTCTGCTCCGGAGGTGGTCTCCCCGGAGGCAAGATTTGGATGTTCCGGTTCCCCTGCGAGGCTTGGCGCGCTGCAGTCTGCGCTGGTGGCTCCGGACCCCTCACCTGGTTCAGGGGGTGGGTCTGGATCTCCCGCAGTGGACGGTGCTCCTTACGGATGCGAGTCTCCTCGGTTGGGGGGCTCAGTTTATGGGCCACTCAGCTCGGGGCACCTGGTCCGCGGAGGAGGCCTCCTGGTCGATCAACGTGTTGGAGACCAGAGCGGTCAGGCTGGCGCTGTTAGCTTTCCACTCCCTTTTGCTGGGCAAGTTGGTCAGAGTCCTGTCGGACATTGCCACGGCGGTAGCTTATGTCAATCGTCAGGGGGGCACCAAGAGCACTCCTGGGGCGCAGGAGGCGGCTCGGCTCATGGGTTGGGCGGAGTCCCATCTTCTGGACCTCTCGGCTTCTCATATAGCCGGGGTAGAAAATGTTCAGGCAGACTTCCTCAGTCGTCACTTCCTGGATCCAGGAGAGTGGTTTCTCGGCGCCGGAGCGTTTCGGTTGATAGTGCAAGCTTGGGGGCAGCCCCTGATGGACCTGATGGCCACGAGTGGCAACGCCAAAGTGCCCCGCTTCTTCAGTCGTCGCAGGGACGGGCTGGCCGAGGGTCTGGATGCTCTGGTCCAGCCTTGGCCAACGGAGGGGCTGTTGTATGTGTTCCCTCCTTGGCCGCTGGTGGGCAGAGTGCTTCTTCGCATTGTTCACCATCCGGGTTTGGTGGTGCTGGTGGCTCCGGATTGGCCTCGACGTCCGTGGTATGCGGATCTGGGGAGGCACCTGGTGGCGGTTCCTCTTCCTCTGCCTCTCTCGGACGACCTTCTGATGCAGGGTCCCATTCCCATGTTCGACCCGTCTCCCTTCTGTCTTACGGCATGGCTCTTGAAAGGGGTCGCCTTAGCAAGAAGGGATATTCAGACAAGGTGATCTCTACACTTTTGGGGTCCCGGAGGCTTTCTACCTCTCGGGCTTATGTGCGGGTTTGGTGTCTCTTTGAGGAATGGTGTCGGGCGCGGGGAGTGACCTCTTTTCGCGCTTCTCTGCCTAACATTCTAGAGTTCTTGCAGGATGGCCTGGATAGAGGCCTGGCTTGGTCTTCTCTCCGGGTTCATCTTGCGGCCCTGTCGGCCTTTCGAGGGTTGGTGTCAGGTCAGCGTTTATCGGCTCTTCCTGATGTGATTCGGTTTCTGCGGGCGGCCAAGTTGCTTAGGCCTCCCCTACGGCCCTCGGTTCCCTCTTGGGATCTTAATCGGGTTCTCTCTGTTTTGGTGCGCCCGCCTTTCGAGCCCTTGGACGACTGTTCTTTGAAGGACCTTACTTTGAAGGCGGTCTTTTTGGTGGCCATTACTTCTGCTAGGCGTGTTTCTGAGCTGCAGGCTTTCTCTTGTAGGGCTTCCTTCTTGGAGTTTTCTAGGGAGCGGGTCGTCTTGCGGCCTGTTCCTTCCTTTCTGCCGAAGGTTGTTTCTCCTTTTCATGTCAATCAATCGGTGGTTCTCCCGGTCTTGGGTGGTCGGGAGGGCTCTTCTGAGCAACGACAGCTGTGCAAGTTGGATGTCGGTCGGGTCCTTCGCTCTTATGTGCAGCGGACCCAGGAATTCCGGAAGTCCGATCATCTCTTTGTCCTCCTGGCTGGTCCTCGTCGGGGAGCTGGCGCTTCTAAGGCTACTATTGCGCGCTGGATCAAGGAGACGATTGCTTCCGCTTATCTTCTGAAACAGCAGCCTGTTCCAGAGTTTCTCAAGGCTCATTCCACTCGGGGTCAGGCGGCTTCTTGGGCTGAGTCGTCGCTCGTGCCTCCGGTGGATATTTGTAAGGCTGCGGTTTGGTCCTCCTTGCATTCATTTGTTAGACATTATCGGGTAGATGTTCAGGCGCGTCGGGACGCGGTGTTCGGTGAGCGTGTTCTGGTATCGGCCCTTCGGGGGTCCCGCCCGTGAGAGGGACTGCTTTGGTACGTCCCATTCGTAAAGTTAACCTCTACTGGTCTGGAGAGTGCTAAAGAAGGAGAAATTAGGTTCTTACCTGCTAATTTACTTTCTTTTAGCTTCTCCAGACCAGTAGAGGTCCCCACCCTGTCTGTTGTTGTTGTTGTTGGGGCTGTTTTCGCGGGCAGTTTTTGTTTTTTGCTGCGGGTTCTAGTATTTTTCTAGGGCCGGGGAGAATTAAAGAACAGCGGCTGTGGCTCGGCTGGCTTAGCTGGCGAGCTGTGGGGACATTTTCCTTCGGGTATTTCTCCTCTGCATTTTCCAACAGCATTTGGGTATGTTATTTGTTACTCCTGTTCGGAGTATTGTTTTCTTCCTGTTTTTCCAGTTCTTGGTTCTGCTTGGCTATTCGGCAGACTGAGGGAAATAGAGAAGGGAGGATAGTATATACTGTCCCAAAGTTTTGTTTTCAGTCTCCACCTGCTGGTCATGATTAGATATATACCCATTCGTAAAGTTAACCTCTACTGGTCTGGAGAAGCTAAAAGAAAGTAAATTAGCAGGTAAGAACCTAATTTCTCCTTTGTTCTCTCCTCCACAACATACGGGCAATGTCGCCTCCCCTGGGGCAAGATATGCAGTCCAACACTGTAAATGTAAGATCTTCCAAAGTGTGATTAGCCTGTTGCCAATGCTGCACCAGGGGGGCTTCCTGTACCCCTGTCCGAATGCGACTTATGTGTTCCCCAATGCGGAGTTTCAGACTACGGGTGGTGCACCCCACATACACGAGCTGGCACGGACATGATATGGCATACCCTGTCCTGGAGGAACACCAGGCCAATCGGGTTTTCAGGCTAGCCCTAATGAATATGCATGAGAGAGATTTACATATGATGGAAGTGATAGGCATGCAAATTTGCTTCATGCATATTCATTAGGGCTAGCCTGAAAACCCAATTGGCCTGGTGTTCCTCCAGGACAGGGTTGGGAACCACTGCACTACATGATGAGAATTGCAATTAGTACTGCACTGCGTGTACTTCAGATGAGGCAAAAGTAACATTTGTTGAACAGTAACACTGTATCGACATATTTTACAACGTCCACACGGAGAATGTTGTCCCCGTGGGGATTGTTGAAAAGGCTGACTCAGGAACTGAGAATGAGTGAGTTTCTGTTTGAGATTCAGAGATTTGGAGAAAGCAAACCTGGGGACCTCATGAAAGGCTTCATGATACTGCATGATAGACCAGTGTTGTTTAATGATTTTCTTAATTTGAAAAGCATGAATAGAGTATGGTATAACGCACAGGTGTCAAAGTCGGTCCTCGAGGGCCAGAATCCAGTCGGGTTTTCAAGATTTCCCCAATGAATCTGCATGAGATCTATTTGCATGCACTGCTTTCAATGCATATTCATTGGGGAAATCCTGAAAACCCGACTGGATTCCGGCCCTCGAGGAGGGACTTTGACACCCCTGGTATAACACAAACTAATGGACAAGATTCAGGTTTGGATTGTGACTTTAGTAGCAGAGAACGATTGGCATATAAGCCTCTCTTGTAGGCTTTCTTGAGTACTGATGGTGGATATCCTTTTGATAGGAATCTGTGCCTTACTTCCTCCGCCCTGTACACATATTCTTCTACCGTGGAACATAGTCTCCTAAGACGTAAAAATTGTCCAGTGGGTATGTTGTTCCTTAAATGTTTGGGATGAAAACTGTCATATTGAAGTAAATTGTTCCTATCGGTGGGTTTGCGGTAGATAGATGTCTAGAAACTACCTTGATGCAAAATAATATTAATGTCTAGAAAGGAAACCTGGTGACAATCCTTGGTCATGGTGAACTGAAGATTAGGATCACAATTATTAAGCCAATCACAAAATGTCAACAGGTCGGACACTGTGCCAGTCCACACAGCGAACACATCATCAATATATCTCCTCCAGAACAAGAAATACTGCCAAAAATCAGATGGATATAGAAACCGTTGTTCAAATTGAGACACATAGAGGCATGCTATAGACGGGGCATTTTTTGACCCCATAGCAGTGCCTTTGATCTGTTTGTAAAAATCATGATCAAATTGAAAATAGTTCATGCTAAGTGCCACATGCGCTACATCCAGCAAAAACTGAATTCTGGTTTCAGGTAGGTCTTGAGATTGTAATTCTGCTCGAATGACTTCAATAGCTTCACGTTGGGGAATGTTGGTATACAACGCAGTTATGTCAAAGGTAAGTAAGATGGCATCCTTAGGTATGTTCTGAAATGATGACAAAAACTGGATCATGCTGGTAGAGTCCAAAACGTAAGAGGGAGCCAGTGGAACCCATTCTTTAAGAAAAAAATCTACAAAAGCTGATAAGGGTTTGGATTGTGACTTTAGTAGTTGAACCCTTATCAGCCTTGTCAGCTACTAATGCTTTAACACCTTGCACAGTTACAGTAGCCTTTAGAGTTTCAGTGCTTGTTCCTGGTGCATTTTTATTTCTTTTTGTTTTTGCATTTCAGATCACAGTTAGAGAATTTATACATGGTGTGACTCTTTTGCAAATATTTTACTCTCAGTTGGCGGGGTCTCCTGAAGCAGACGCCAAAATGGGGCTGCGTCGGGACCCTGAGAAGCTGTATTTTGCATACAAGTTAAGTACACTTTCACACCTCTAGTGACAACCTGAACGCAATTACCTTTTGAACTCAAAAGTTTTTTGAAAGCAGTATCATTCAAAGTTATATATACAGTCTTTCAATTGTTTTATACCTTCTTGAGTCGGATCCGTTTTTACTAATAATCATGCTATGACTGGATGAAAAACTCTTACTCCAAGAGGGGGTAACCTCCCCCTCTTCAGAGTTATATATCTCTGAGCTAAGTTAAAGTATAGCGGGTCTTTCTCATATGTAGGTTTAATTTACCTGAGTCAATCTTTTCAATTACAGCTTATTTTGTAAAGGCAGGACAGGTGCTTATGTAGGATTTTATATGACCGAGTGCTAAGTCCTATTTCACCTATCTTTAGACTAATAATAATTTCATCACATCAAAATTTGTTTTGTATGTGTCTGACAAATTTCATAATTGTAGCCTGATTATTTAATTTTGTTTGCAGATGTGAAGTGAAAATGGCACAAAACAATGGAGATTTCACTGCAAAAGAGCAGTGATGAAATATCTTCCTAAAACGGAACTCGGCCAAACAAATTCACAAGATTTTAGACATGATAAAGCTCTCGGCCAAATGGCTTCCCAAATGTCTCAATGCTGACCATAAGCATGATCGAGTGGTTGCCTCACAACCCATTTTGGACCAATTTTGGCGGGATCCTGTGGGATTTTTGATCTCATAACTATATAGATAAAACTTATATGCGTGAGCGGACAGCTGGGCACGATGGACTACTGGTCTGACCCAGCAGTGGCAATTCTTATGTTCTTATGTGTCTCCTTTTTTTCATCCCCCCCCCTCTCTCTGTATGTATTTATATATGAGGGGGTGCTGAAAAGGTCTCAGCCTAACCAACTTCTAAATTCTGAGCATTATTTTGCCACTGTAGCTGAAGAGTGTTATTTTATTTTGCAAATTGCCAATTTGTAGAATTATAATGCTATGTTTGACATTGTTTCAGATCATTGATTGAACCACATCAAGAAAAAGTGTGGAATTTTCAAGTGTGGAACTCCGAGTTGTCATGAAGTTCCTATTCCTGCAGAAGAAAATTCTAAAGGAAATCCATGAATGTATTCTGCAAAAATTGAGTGACAAATGCTCATCATTACTCCATAGTGAAGAAGTGGTGTACAAACTTTCCGCATGAAGATTTTGAGACCGAAGATGCAGCGAGGTCCGGGAGGTCGCAAATGGTGTCGGCTCCTGAAATTGTTGACCATGTCTGTGTCCTGATTTTGGCAGATGGGCGAATATTGGCTAAAACAATTGCTGAGACCCTACAGATATTCAGGGAATGTGCTGTGTTTGCAGAAGCTGTCAGCCAAGTGGGTGCCCAAATGTTTGAATGCTGATGAGAAATGATATTGAGTGGACACTTCCGAGTTGTTTTTGCAGCATTTTTAGTGAGCTGGTGCCAACTTTTAGGAACGACTAGTTACTGTTGATAAAACATGGTTACACCAGAGACAAAACAGTCCATGCAATGGCGTCACTCAGGTTCTCCAAGGCCAGGGAAATTCAAGACCCAAAGGTCAGCAGGAAAGGTCATGGCCACAGTGTTTTGGGATCAGGAAAGTATTGTAAAGACTGTTTTCCAAGGGGCCAAACAGTTAATGTAGAATGTTACTATAACTTGCTGTGCCGATTTTAAAGGAGCCATTGAAATAAAAAAGGAGAAGGAGGTCAGTGCACCTTCTCACGAGACTGATAAAACAATGGATGTTTTAATGCAATTGGGGTTTCATTGCAAAGGCCATCCACACTGCTCCAGATCTTGCTCTAACTGACTATATTCCATTTCCAAACCTTAAAAAGAGTTTGAAAGGGTGACAATTTTCAAGTGATTCGGAGGTGATTGCAGCAGCGGAGCAGTATTTCAGTGATGAGACATCCAGAGTATTTTTGGGAAGAGTTATAGAAAATTAAGACAATGTGCCAAGTGTGTTGAACTTAGAGTGAACAATGTCATAAGTGTGTGGAGCTCAGTAGTAAATATGTAGAGTAAATAAACATTTTCAGTTTTGTATCTTGTTGCTTTCTTTACCAAGCCAAGGACTTATCAGCACCCCCTCATAGAACAGGCACCCAGAACCAGCCCCAGTAGCACACATGTTGTGTCACAATTTTATATCTGTGCACTCTGTATACTGTACATGTGTGTCTTATTGCTGCTGGGAATGCCTACACAAAGATTGTGTAAAGGTAAATGTACTTTTTCCATGTACCTATTGTATACTTATGTCTACCACTGCATCCTTTTCCATTTGTGAAACATGCTTTATAAACTGAAAACACTTCATAAAATTACAGTATTCCATATACAGTGGTGCCTCGGTTTACGAGTGCACCAGTTTGCGAGTGTTTTGTAAGACGAGCAAAACATTCGCAAAATCGGCACCTC
This sequence comes from Geotrypetes seraphini, assembly GCF_902459505.1. Classification (NCBI taxonomy): domain Eukaryota; kingdom Metazoa; phylum Chordata; class Amphibia; order Gymnophiona; family Dermophiidae; genus Geotrypetes; species Geotrypetes seraphini. Next base: position 372,656,558 of record NC_047084.1, read on the forward strand.
AAACGGAGCTTGCCTCGATTTGTGAGCGGCGCCCCCCCCCGCGATCTGGCATCCCACTGCTCACGTTGCGCACACCCCCCACCCCACCCCCCTTCGCTGCAATCTGGAATCCCCCAGCACCCACCTGAACACACTGCTTACCCCCATCTGGCACCGGCACCAACGCACAGGACTTGCCGGTGCCCGAAGATCTGCGTCGTCTTGTTTGCTGGGCCTTGAGCATCTCGGAAAATCTCAGAGAGAGCGTGAACTCGAAGGCCTTGAGCATGCATAGATGCTCAAGGCCCAGCAAACAAGAAGACGCAGATCTTCAGGCACTGGCATGTTCTGTGCGTTGGTGCCAGTTGGGGGTAAGCAGTGTGTTCGGGTGGGTGCTGGGGTATGCCAGATCACGGTAGGGGGGGGGTGCGATGCGAGCAGGGGGGATGCTGAATCGCGGGGGGGTCTTTGTGAGCGGGGGGAGCAATGCCGGTTCTCAGGGGGGTGCAGAGCAGCGCCGCTGGCCTCGGGGAGTGGGTGGGAACGTATCAAGCGAGTTTCCCTTGGTTCCTATGGGGAAACTCGCTTTGATATACGAGTATTTTGGTTTACGAGCATGCTTCTGGAACAAATTATGCTCTTAAACCAAGGTACCACTGTATTAGTAAGAGTTGCTAATTACTTCTCACTGGAGTTTTATTGGCACTTTATATGTACATTGAATAAACTAGTATCAAGTCCCCAATTTCTGTGGCAGTCTTCTAAACATGGTTGCCTCTGAAAAGCTATACAGTTTAGGAGTGATGAAAATAAAAATATTAAGCAGGATTTAGGGAGGCCCATACGTCAATGCATGTGAGATACCCTTTGCCTGGGATACCTGGAGAAAAACACCAATATAGATAAGTAGAAGATGAAGTTGGAAGTTAGAGGCATGCTTTAAGGTTACAGTAAAAAGATTGTTTGCTTGGCTTCATATTACTGGCAAGCTGTTAAAATTTAAAATAGATGAGCAGTGGGGTGTGGTCCCTGAGCAGCCTTGGTGCCCCCATTGCATGGGGCGGTGAGTTGTACGTTACTTCTGGGAGTGCCGAGAGGTTCCAGCATGTGTGCGCAGGTGACAGATTAGAAGACAGCCAAATCAATTTATGATTTCTCAGCCAAGGATATTGATGAGAATGAGGTATCCTTAGAAAAATACCAGGGATTTGTCTGTATTATCACTAATGTGGCATCTAATTGAAGAAAAACTACATTCAGCATGTCCAGCTGTATTCTAGTTATGCTGAGAAGGGTTTACGGATACTTGGCTTCCCCTACAACCAGTTTGGAAAACAGGAACCAAGGGATGAAGCTCAGATTAAAGAATTTGCAGCATCCTTCAATGTACAGTTTGACATGTTCAACAAAATAGATGTGAATGGAGATGGTACTCACCCATTGTGGAAGTGGATGAAGGAGCAACTCAAAGGAAGAGAAACTTTGGGCAATGCTATTAAATGGAATTTCACAAAGTTTCTCATTGATCAAGAAGGGCAGGTGGTGAGGAGGTACAGTCCCATGGATGATCCAATTGTGATTGAGAAGGTGTACTTGTAGTGATGTTGCTGTTCCTTGGTATCTGCTCTGTGAGGTAACTTCAGTCCAAGCATTATGAAGGTCTGTTTCCAAACCAGGCCATGGATGAGGCAGACTGGATGACATGCAATGTGCATCAGCAGGAGGAAGGATCCAAGCAGAGAACAAATCCACAAGCAGATTTCAAACTTATGGTAGGGACTTCTGTTAGTTTCATACTAGAGGACTCTATATCTAGCCTTTTCTTCATTGTGAATTAAAATAAAACATTTTGCTAAATATTAAAAAAATAATTTAAAATAGATGTTTGTCCCAGCTGCTACATCCTGTAGATTGGGTAATAGAAAGGTCCAAGTGACAGAATAGAAATGTCATGTTTACTGACTTTTAGTGATATTATTTTATTTAGGAGTGGATGTTTTCTGTTATGTTTGCTGTTTGTATGGGTTAGGTCTATCCTATTTAACAATGGAGTTCCTTTTTATATTTCTTTTCTTTTTGTTTTCTAAATATTTAATTGTATTTTGTAAACCGCTTGGACCAGTAAAAAGAACGAGTGGTATAACAAGATTAATAAACCATAAGTGCTAGAATAGGAAGCACATCACTGGACCTTAAGATAACACACTATTTTAAGATGATGATTTCAGATAGTCTAGATGTAACCTCCCTAAATTATTAATATGAGTGAAACTAATTGCACGTGGAGCTAATCTAGATGTAACTCCCCCTCCCCCCCAAATTGCTAATATGGTAGGAGTGAAACTAATTGCTCCTGTTAGGGAAAATAACTAATGAAGTAAGATTGACAAGAAATCATATGACCAATGAACCAAATATGGACCTAGTGGCAAAATACAGTTCTATGCAATTTATGATTGGGTGTTAAGTAATGGTATTGTGATTGCAAATGTACTGATTTAGCGTATGAATAAATTAAATGATGTCATTAAGTTAATAAAATGGCTTGCAGCTTATGGCTCGGAGATATTCATGGGGTGGCCGCTGAGATCTCCCATGAAGACCTTTATATTTTAATCTTCAATTTGTGGTCTGGCTGTTCTTCCATCTCTGAGTGAAGTCAAGGAATAAAAGGGTTGAGCAGGTACTCTGTCCATGCAGGTATTAAGAGCAATCAGGACTGCCCACCTTTTTTAAATTTTGTTGGATACTCTTTGTAGTATATAATTGAATGCCAAACAGTATATGGAAGACTGTATTGTCACCGTTGTTGTTCGAATGTTTATAGAGACAGACCCTCTTAAAACAATATATGAGATTAAGGGGAGGGGAGAGGGGTGGAATATATCCTTTTTTGATTTAGGAGGAAATACTTGCCATGACAAAACTCTAAATCTAAGGGCCAGATTCTAATTATGGACACCTAGTGACATCTAACTAAAATCTGCACACAGCCCAGATTGCTTCAATTAGCATCAGTGGTGTGGTATTTGACAAATTGTTTTAAAAAATAACCAGTTAGAGTTCCGCATGGAACGCAAGAGTGGCACCTAGCAAAGTATAAGTCGAGGCACTCTCTGACGCCTACCTGAAAAGTAGGCATGGTTAGGGTGGAGAATAGGCATAGTTGACTTATGTATCACTAAGCTTCAGAGTTAAGTGTGCTTAGATGCCATTTGTAGAATCTGGCCCTAAGAGCTTACTTTTTGAAATTGACCATATGAAAACTGCTCACACACATCATACGATAAGTCCTCCTTTTTTTAATATGTGTAGTCTGATAAAATAAAAAAATATGATAAACTTCAATGTCTACAAAATCTCTTGTGTTCCCAATTAAAGCAATGCCTCGTATCCAAATTACAAATAATCAACCCGCTATAGAAACCATACTGATGAAGTCTTAGGCCCCGATTCTATAAAGGGTGCCTAAGTCATGCCTAAAGTTTGGTGTGCTTTAGGTGCCCAATCTAAGTGGTTAATGAGCCAATTAAGGGTCTTAAGTGATATTTGGTCCTTATGCGTCCAAAGGACGTAGACACTACTTTGTAGACACAGCCACAATTTCATGGACGCACAAATATTTTTCCACCGTTAGGATAATACAGTATACCAACATTGAAAGGCTTCTGTTGAGATGACTACAAGCTTAATCACAGCTCTTTTTAATGCAAAATGCAGTAGGAGTAAAAAAATACAGGAATTGATTGGCTTGAAAATATGCAGATGTGGTCTCCTTAGTGAGTTCTCTTCAGGCATTGCATACCTTCATGACAAGACAATCATGAATTTTGGTGAATAGATTAGTTTAACTATAGGGGTCATTTTCAAAAAAAAGAAAAATATCCAAAAAGTGGCATAAAGGAGCAGATGGAGGTTTTTCTCACCAAACCCTTCCAATTCTCTATTTCAAAACCTATTTTCTAGACTGATTTGTATGCTGTTCATTTGCAGTTCATCTAAATCTCAAGGGGGCATGTTAGAGGCATGGAGTGAGCAGGACTAGGGTAGGCTTATGACTGGATGATTTTCCGCCATAATCAAACATTTTAGAATATGATCAGGCCACAATTTGGCCCTTTGGGCTAAATCTGTTTTCACAACAAAGTGATTCACACAGCTTAAGAATCTTACGTGTGTGTTTTTTTAAGCTTTGCTTGTTAGGGAGACTGAGAGATTATCTTTCAATGAAAAATTTTTGCACAGTAATCACTATGCTAATAACTCCAGTCCTTAATTACTGCTATTCATTGTATCTTGACTTGCCTAAATATGTGCTGCATGCATTACAAATTGCACAAAATGCTGCAGCACGAATTATAGCTCAAGCCTCTAAATATGAGCATATGACACCAATCTTGTTTGGTTTACATTGGCTTCTTGGTGCTCAGCGTGTTGAATTAAAAACTGTTTGATTTTCAAAATGTTAACTGATAAAAGTCCTGTAGTTCTTAATTTGCTGTTTTGATTTTATCGGCCGAGGAGAACCTTGCATTTTGAGAAGCAGATGAATTTTGATGTTCCATCACTGAATTTGGTGAGATCAGTAAGACTCCATCAATACATGGGAGCAGTGTTGTGGAACTTGTTACCAATTGAAATTAAACAGTCTTCTAATGTGATGCAGTTTAAAAAAGCATGAAAACTGTTTGAGAGGGAATATAAATAACTGGAAAGAATTCACTAAAGTTAAGTTAATGGAAATCGCTAACCTACTAAAGAGAAGAGACTTGCAAAGAAACGATGCTATCTCGACGTGTGCCCAGCTAACCTACTAGACCAAGCACCTACCAAATTTATATGCTGGCTGACTGATCTCACCAACCTATGCCTGGCAAAAGGGATCTACCCCTCAACACTTTTAGCCATCTCCCTGACACCCATCAAGAACACAGGACTTGATCCAAGCAAGGCAGAGGACTACAGGCCTATACCTGGAATACCATGGCCAGCCAAGCTGATAGAATTCAGCATCAACGAGCAACTATCTGAATTCCTCCAGCAGATAGATGGCTTACATGACACCCTACACGGCTTCAGACCACGTCACAGCCCCTGAATCACTTCTTCTCAAACTAACATCAAAGGCAAAGTACTACTTGAGCAAAGGCAAGCAAACAGACCTTTTTACAATTTGACATCTCTGCAGCCTTTGACGCAGTAGACCACTCATTACTGCTCCTATATCTGGAAGAGTTAGGAGTACATGATAATGTGAGGAAATGGTTCACGGAATTCCTGACCAAAAGAACTTATGAAGTAAGGAGAGGCCAAAAGAAAAATTGCAGCTATGGGAGGCATTCTGTGGCATCCCTCAAGGCTCCCCTCTTTCACCATCTCTATCCAATGTCTACGTAAGTGACTTGGGCCAATATATCACTGCCCACCCCCCATGTCCACACATTCTCCTATGCAGACGACCTCTACCTCCTATGCAGAGCCAAAGACTCGGTGCCGGACACAATTCAGTACATTACTATACTAATGGAGGACTTAAAATTCTTGGTCTTGCCAGCACTTCCTCAAATTGAACAAATAGAAGACCAAGTTGCTATGGTTTGACAGCCGAAACCCTCTACCTCACCAGGAAATCACCTTGACCACGGTGAGAAGATGCCCATATGTAGAAAATCAAGGGTACTTGGAGTAATACTCTACTCAGAACTGACCAAAAGAGACCAAGTCAACTCGCTTGTCAAGAAGGTCTTCTTTCAATTAAGACAGCTGAGAGCAATCAGACCAGTCCTAAGCCCAAACAACTTCAGGACAGTGGCCCAAGCAGTCCTCCTCCCCTACTTAGACTACTGTAACTCCCTCCACAGCCACATCGCAGAGAAAGACCTTAAGAAACTGCAACTACTCCAAAATACAGCAGCACGGCTGATCTTGCGTAAGACCAAGTTTGAGAGGGCAAGTCCACTACTTAAGGAGAGACATTTACTGATATGAACAATGAGCCCCTTAATACTAACATGATATATTTATAGAAGCAGCAGCAAATACTCTGCTCAGTCATGTCCACGATTACATGGGATAACACTATCCTCCTCCCTGTCTCATCTGCTCGCAACCTTGGGGTGATCTTTGACTCCTCTCTCTCTCTCTCTCTCTCCTTCTCTTCTCAGATCCAACAAACCACCAAATCCTGTCGCTTCTTCCTCTGTAATATTACCAAAATCCTTGTGCATGCTTTCATCACCGCACGCTTGGACTACTGCAACGCATGTCTCTCGCCTCTTCAAGCCGTTCAAAATTCTGCTGCGTGATTCATATTTCGGGAGAGCCGCTTTTCTCACATTACCCCTCTTAAGTCGCTTCATTGGCTCCCTGTTCATTTCCGAATACAGTTTAAACTCCTCTTGCTGACTTACAAGTGCATTCGCTCTGAAGTCCCTCGATATCTCTACTCACTTATCTCCCCCTATGTTCCCCCCCCCCCGATGATCAAGTTTCAAGTTTATTAGCATTTGATGAATCGCTTGTACAATATTTCTAAGCGATGTACAAGTTAAAAACCGCCAGGTGGTGGTCTCACATATATATTATACAAATTAATCATAAAACAAACAATTGACATTTAAACAATAGGGATAGAGACAAATATGAATACGTAGGAAAGGAGGGAAAAGTTACAATCTCTTTATCTGTTGAAATTAACATAAAAGGAAAAACACAATAGGGAATGAAGGGGATTGGAAAATATGATAGTCTTTACTAAATGTAAAGGGATTGATATGAGACGTGCTATGTATCAAAGGCGTCTTGAAACAAAAAGGTTTTTAAAATTTTCTTAAAAGATAGAAGGTCTTTTTCAATTCTGATATAGTTTGATATGGAGTTCCATAGTGTAGGGGCCATAATGGAAAATATATCATTTCTTCTTGTGCCGATAATTTTCAATGAGGGAATTGATAAAAGGTTTGAAGAGGATGAACGCAATGAACGTGAGGTGTTGTATGGAATAATCATTTTTGATATGAATTGTGGTTCATTGAAAATTAATGTTTTATATACTAGAAATATAATTTTAAATGTAATTTGGTGGGAAATGGGAAGCCAGTGTGATTTAATCAGTAAAGGTGTGACATGGTCGTATTTTTTTGCTTTATGAATTAATTTTATTGCAGTATTTTGAATTATCTGAAGTCGTCTTTTTTCTTTCTGAGTTATATTGATTAAGAGTGAATTGCAGTAGTCAATTTTGGAAATGATCAGAGAATGGACCAGAATATTAACTGACTTAGATTCTAAGAATGTGGAAATTGAACGGATAAGACGTAATCTGTAAAAGCATGATTTGACTATTTCACTGATATGATTGTGGAACGATAAGTCTACATCAACAATTACACCAAGGATTTTTAAATTAGGTACTGATTCTAGAGGGGTATTGTCAAGGATGAATGGTGAAATTGGTGTTAGGTTTCTTTTCCAGCAAGCCCCTCTTATCTGTACCCTTCTCCTCCACTGCCAACTCCAGATTCCATCCCTGCTTTCTTGCAGCGCCGTATATCTGCAACAGGTTGCCTGAATCAATACATCGTGCTCCATCCCTGGCAGTGTTCAAATCCAAGCTAAAAGCCCACTTTTTTGAAACTGCTTTCATAAGAACATAAGAAATGGCTTCGTCGGATCAGACCCTAGGTCCATCCAGTCTGGCGACCCGCACTCGCGGAGGCCAAGCCAGGTGTTCCCTGTTGAGAAACCTTGTTTACTCATATCCACTCACTGCTGTCAAGATACCTAGACCCACTATAATCTCCCTAACCCTGAAATGTCCTGTCTAAATTAGAATGTAAGCTCTTCTGAGCAGAGACTGTCTATTGTATGTTAAAATGTACAGCGCTGCGTACGCCTTTCAGCGCTATAGAAATAATAAATAGTAATAGGATTAAAATGAATTTTATTTTTCATTTCAATTTGAGCCATGTTAATTTTTTAGTACCATTTTCACCAGGGCAGTATGGGATAAGACCACATTTCTTTATTTACAATGGCCATAATATGACTAGGAGCTAAGCTGTGGTATTCTCTTTTGTTGCTCTGCAGTGAGAAGGTCAAAAGCCGCTGATGAGCGGAGACGCTCCATTGCCAGACAAGCCCGGGATGACTACAAGAGGTTATCTATGCAAGCCATTGAGAGGGGGAAAGTGCTGGAAACCTCCAAAAACTTTGGTGGGCCAGGGCCAAGGAAACCACCACCACCTCTTCCTCCAAAGCCTAAAATTCTACCACCTAAGCCGAAGAATGGCGTTATGAACAGGTAAGCGTTTTAAGATGCAACCAAAAGCAATAGCTAGTGACGGAGGCCTAACTTTCAGTCTTGTGCCCCTCTCAATTAATGCTCAGCCTCCTAGGCCACTTCATTAAATTGTGATAATTAAACTTGACTGTTGTGTTCATCTTTGCACTACCTCTCTGACTTGATCCTATGAAAACACATAATAGGACATCATTCTTAAATAGTTTCAAATTTATTAGTGTATTTGATTAATCGCCTATTAAAATTACTAAGCGATGTACAAAATCAATAAGGAGCAATAAAAAGAAACTAACAATATACATAGTGGTTACATATTATACATACATGAGTCGGGAGGAAAGAAGGTTAAAAGTTACAATTTTTAAATTTTTTAGTAGAAAAATAAAGGAAAATACAAAAGGAGGGGGTGTTAAAACCATAGCATTATTAAAAGCATATCCAAAAAGTATATAAAGTTTCAAATATTAAAAGCGTCATTAAATAAATGTCTTTAATAATTTTTTAAATGTTGAGATATCTTTTTCAATTCTAATGTATTGTGGTAGGGCGTTCCACCATTGAGGTCCTATCACAGTGAACATGTCTGATCTACGTGTTCCAATAATTTTTAGAGAAGGTACTGTAAGCAGATTTTGTCCAGATGAGCGAAGTGGTCGTTATGTATTATGTGGGATTAAGTATCTAGATATAAATAAAGGTTCATTTGATGCTAGTGTTTTAAAAATAGTTCATTCATGTGTGGATTAATTGTATAAAGCAGTGATCTCAAACTCGTGGCCTGCCAGGTACTATTTTGAGGCCCTCGGTATTATAAAGAATGATTCTTTATGGAAACCTTGTGCCTTAATTGTACGGCGGTTGCGTCTGGCGGTCACTGTACCCTCACGCAAGCGCTTTCCTGCATCTGTAAGCGATTGAGAGGTGGAGTAGAGAGGACAATCGTGTTTAGATGCAGGAAAGTGAGGTTACAGTGAGGCAGGCAACGTTCCAGAACGTAAGGTAACCATTGGAGGCAGTGCAGCTTGTGTGTGTGTCCGGTGCTGGAGGAGGTGAGAGCTGAAGGTGGTTGCAGATGTGACCGCTGGACACTTAGGCCCTGATTCTCCAAAAGTGCTTCCCGATTTTAGGCAGCTGTAGGCGTCCTACAGCTGTCTAATCAGCCAATCGGGATGCACGTTTTAAAAAAAAAAAAAATATGCTCCTCAGGCAGGCCGCCTATATTGAAGGTGTGGCCCGCAAGACACCGAGGCCCTGATTATGTATAGGACGCCCGGGAGAGGCGTCCTATTCAGAATCGGCCTATACTAAACCCCGATTCTGTAACCGGTGTCCATGGTACAGACGCTGGTTAGAGAATCGGGTTAAATTAGACGCGGCCGCTATACTTATGGCAGCAAGGGATCTCCCTGCTGCAATATGTATAGCAGCCGCGGTTGCGGCCGCCTGTCCCATCACCGACAGGAGGATGCCTAACTCCTCCTGTCGGAACCCCGTACCCCCCTCCCCAAACTCGTAATCGCCGACAGGAAGATGCCTAAATCCTCCTGTTGGAACCCCGGAACCCCCTCCCCCCCCCAAACTCGTAATCGCCGACAGGAGGATGCCCAACTCCTCCTGTCGGAACCCCGGAACCCCCTCCCCCCCCAAACTCGTAATCGCCGACAGGAGGATGCCCAACTCCTCCTGCCGGAAAGCCCAACGACCCCCCGCCCCAACTAATCTCCCTCCCCCAACTAACCTTTCAATGTTGGTCGGCTGGACGGGTCTTGCTGCTGTCCAGCTGACGAGCCCGCCTCGTGGAAATGAGACGGGCACGCCCCTTCCCGGCCCATCCCCGCTAAATCTAAGGCCTGATTGGCCCAGGCTGGACCAATCAGGCCTTGGACATAGCGGGTCCGCCCATCTCCACGTTACTCAGATTGATTTTCAAAAAGTATTGCAGTCTATTTTTCTTAATTTTTTTTTTTTGGGGGGGGAGAGTATGGGGAGGAGGATTTAAGCTACTGTAATACTGTATATCTTTCTGAGGTTGCTAACCTCAGGTATACATTCATTATAAGTTATATAATATTCAGCTGTGCACCCGCAGTGGGAAAGATGCCCACTCTACCCGCTGCCAAGTGACCCCCCTGCCATAGAACACCTCCCCCCACTTCTGATGCCCCATCCCCACCACTGACACCCCTCTCTCTCCCTTACCTCCACTTAGATGCATGGAGGGATGTGGACTCCCTCCTCCCAGCTGTCCTGTGTCGTTGAAAATGGGCATTCCCTTCCCGGGGAGGGCCCTGAGGCTCTGATTGGCCCAGGTTGTATAATACCCCTCCCATGGGAGGAGCCTTAAACAACTTAGGCCAATCAGATCCTCAGGCCCCTCCCAGGGAGAGGAAGGCCCATTTTTGACGACGCAGGCCAGCTGGGAGGAGGGAGTCCACATCCCTCTGTGCATCTATATGGAGGTAAGGGGGAGGGGGTGTCAGTGGTGGGGATGGGGCATCAGAATTGGGGGGAGGTGTTCTATGGCAGGGGGGTCACTTGGCAGCGGGCAGAGTGGGCATCTTTCCCGCTGCGGGTGCACAGCTGAATATTATATAACTTATAATGAATGTATACCTGAGGTTAGCAACCTCAGAAAGATATACAGTATTACAGTAGCTTAAATCCTCCTCCCCATACTCTCCCCCCCCAAAAGAAAAAAATTAAGAAAAATAGACTGCAATACTTTTTGAAAATCAATCTGAGTAACAGAAGTCACGGTTTACTTAACTCAAATTTAAAATAAGAATTCCTAACACACTAACTGTGGTTTCAAAGTCATTCCAGAATCCAATAAAACCCCCAAGTTCTTAACCCTATGAGAAACCTTCACTGCAAGTCCAGCTAATGTCAAAACCTTGGGAAAATGCAAATCTTCATCCAAAGTTACCAACAACATTCAGCCTTAACAGATTAGTATCCAATCGTGTACCGCACAAAATACAGATTGTAAATGTGATAACACCAGTATAGTATCAGTTGTTGGAATAAAAATTGAATGTCATATCCACATAAATGGCAAAAGAAATGTTCAGTGACCTCAATAGTCTACACCAGGGGTGTCCAACCTGCAGCCCGAGGGGCGCATGCGGCCTAGTGAAGTATTTTGTGTGGCCCCGGTCGAGAGCGATGCAGTGTTTTCCTTTGCTGCCCCTGGGTGTTTACCGTCTTGCCGGCTCCCTTCTATGTCTTACTGCAGCGTTTGCACGTTTGTGCGGCCCCAGAAATATTTTTTCCGGCCAGTGCGGCCAAGTAAAGCCAAAAGGTTGGACGCCTCTGGTCTACACAAAAGAAACAAATACAGATTAAACAAACTCTGTGGTATCCCAATAGTAAGAATACACCTGTTGGACAACTTCCCACCTATCAAAACCACCTGTTTCCTATCAGTCAAATAAGATTCAAACCATCTCAGTGCAGTCCCACAAGGCCACACTCTTGTGACTGCCACAGCAGCAAATGAGGATCAATAGTATCAAATGCAGCAGAGATATTGAGAGAAGCAATCAAATAACTGGCATATTGATTTAAACCTTGCTGTATTTCATCCAGTGTATTCACTAAGAGAACCTTGGTACTGTGTCCCTTGTAGAAACCATATTGAGGTGGATCCAGTAGAGAATTTCTTGCCAAATTTATCTACCAATTGCAAATAAACTGATTGCTCAAGAATTTTTGCCAACAATTTACTTTTGTTTCTTTGTTAACCTTTTTTCTTTTTCTGCACATTCAAGCGGCCTAATCCTGCAATTGCAATATTCCACTGTAATTTGTGTGATGATGTTCAGAATAAACTAATGCCAAGACAAAATAGCTTTTAGGATCGTTCTTTGATCACCATTTTGTTGCCATTTCTTAAATTGACTTCTGTTTGTGCTACAGCGTTCTAAATAAATCAATTCTTCACATGGCAGGAGGCAGGGAATAAAGAGGTCAGCATCCAGTTCTACGCGGGAAAATATCATTAGATGGTTTAAAGAGGAGCAATTACCTCTTCGAGCAGGATGTGACAAATCAGGAGACCAAATAGCGCCCTGGTTCCATGGTGAGTATAGTGCTTCTTTCTGACATAACCTTTACCCAAATACATGCAGGTTTATCAAAGTTGTGCTGTCTCAGGGCTGGCTTAAGGGACTGTGGCACCCTGAGCCAAATTTTACTTTGGTACCCCTCTGCATTGGTGTGCGCTCCCACATTAGTTCTCTTCTACGTACCAACTGCATAAACCGACTCAGAAAGGTTTGGACAAGTTCCTGGAGAAAAAGTCCATAGTCTGTTATTGAGAAAAACATGGGGGAAGCCACTGCTTGCCCTGGATTGGTAGCATGGAATATTGCTACTCGTTGGGTTTTGGCCAGGTACTAGTGACCTGAATTGGCCACCGTGAGAATTGGCTACTGGGCTTATGTTCATCCCAGGTTTCCTGAGATTGACAGGGGTCAGGGTTGATCCCACTTGTTCTTGCCATGGTAGCTACTTCAAAATGGCACCACTAAGTAGTTCAAGCTACCATGTAAAAGAAAAAAGTCCTTATATGTCAACTTGAAACTCCAGCATTAGTACTTAGACTGTTTCTAGGAGTCAGTGGTACCATTTTTTTTTTTTAATTCATTTTACATCTTACATCAAGTGTATAGTTAATTGACATATTAAAATTGTATACCATTTCAAAGAAGGCTCTAGAATTTCAGTCCATATACTGGGAAAACTAAAGTCAGATTTTTAAATATTCCTTCATAGAATTTCCATGCTAACAAAATATCTCTCGGTTACAAGCTCAGAACACACATAGCTAAACCTTCAGAGAGTACAGAATAAGTGATCACAAATTAAAAATAGAAATATATACACTGAAATTAGACTGACCCCCCACCACCAAGAATCCACACTCTGCATTCAGTATAACACCATTGAAATAGGAGCTGCAATTCCCCTTATATTGTGCAAAATATAAAATTAGCACTTTAAAAAATTTTTAAAAATCAATGTATTCAAATCACCAAATTGAAAATACATTTTTTCTACATTTTTGTTTGGCAACTTATCCCCTCTTCTATGAACTGCGATAGCAGTTTTTAGCGTAGTGAGCCGCGCTGAATGGCCCACGCTGCTCCCAATGCTCATAGGAACTCTATCGCAATTTCATAGAAGAGGGGGTTAATTTTTCTAATCACATTGGTCTTTAGTCTCTGGATTCTAATGCGTCTTCTCTTAACTCTTTTCTAGAATCTCCAGTCCATCTGATACTACTCTCCACCATGTGTCTCCACTTTCTCTCCTCTTTCATCTCGGACATTGATCTCCACCTCTCAGCTTGCTCCCATTTAGTTTACTTTCTCTATCCACTAAGATTTCAGTCCTCTTCCTTAGCATCTACACCCCAATCTCCCTTTCTTTTCATCTCTTTCCCTCATCCTAGCCACCATGTCCCCTTTCTTTTTCCTCAGCCTGTCATTAATTTCCTCTTCCCATGTGTCCAAAATTGTCTCCCTCCTATCAACCTGGGCTATTGTTAAGATGGGTTATGTTACAAGAAGTCATGCTATTTTAGCACAGGACCCCTTGTTATGTAATGAGACCCTGTGGTAAAATAGTATGATGTGATAAAATAACCTGTTGTAATGATAACCCATATTATTAACGCCTCTCCCCGTGTCTTCCTTAGAATTTCTCTTTCTCTTACTATCCTTTCCCTGTGTCCAGTATCTGTCTTCTTTTCTCTCTCCTCCCATGGTCTAGCATCTGCCCTGACCTCTTCAGCAGTTCCTCTAGTGTATTTTTCCCATTTTATACACTGGCAGTGGTGGTGTTTCATATAACATTGTCTGTGTCGGCCTCAGAGTCCTTTGCTGTGTTCTGCTTAATAGGAAGCCACAGTAAAAGGGGATGGGGTGTGGCAGAAAGGAAAGACATCAGAACCAGCACAGGCAGTGTTGTATGAAATGCTACCTCTGCTGGTGCTCAGAAGGGGGGAAAACCATGTTAAAAGTTACTAGAGAACCTGCTGTATTACTTGGGTGGGAATGGGGGTAAAGAGAGAGGAGAGTTGCTGGACCTAGGGATGAGAGGCTGGGAGATCAGAGAGTTGGCCACCGCAGGGGACCAGGTAAGGCAGACTTTCTCCCCTTTGAGCTAGTGCTTACCTGGTGCATACCTTGAGCTGGCCTTGCACTGTGTACATGACTGGCTGAGGGTGCCATACCTGCCAGTTCTTTGTCCTTTTGTGATTTAACAGCTTTAATAACTCTGTTATCAGCAAATTTGACTACCTTACTAGTTATTCCCATCTGTAGATTTTCTTGCTTGTATCTTTTTTTTTTTTTTTTTTTTTCCTTCTTTTTAGCATTCGTTTTTGGTATATTTTTACTTCAGTGCTTTTTCAAGCTCTCTTTCATCTTTCCAAATCTGCTACATTTTACTTGCTATCCATACTAGTTCTGAATTCTTCTTTTCTGCTGTCTGTCCTCCTTATCCATCTCCATTTAGGTCCATCCCTTTTTCCTTCCCTTCCTATTTCTTCTTCTGCCATGCCTCCATCATGGGTCTAATATCTCAAATGTAGATGTTAAGAGGCCAACTAAATTTGGGTTTTGGATTCGGCACCAAAACAGACCCAAAATCTGGGTTTAAGCTTGGACTGAAAATGCCAGTGCATTTTTTTGCTGAAATCAAAACTCTGCCTGCTACCCCTCAGGCTGCCTCCACCTCCTGGGCCAAATAGTACTACCCTTGCCTATTTTGGCTGGGTAACTGGCGGGGGCAAGATGACTGAAGAATACTTTTGTCGTATTCAAAAAAGAAAGGAAAAATAACCCTATGTAGGAAATAAACTATCAAAAAGAAGAGTGGGGAAGGGGCACAAGTCTATGAGAGTCAACAATTTTTTGAAAAAAAATCACATATAGCATATACACAAAAATTGACACATGTAACATATATGAAATATATGTATAGTGAGGCGTAAGACAGTCTGAATCCTCTGTTTCCTGGACCCCAACACGGTCCATGTTTCGGCTGAAACAGCCTTCCTCAGGGGCATATTTTAAAGAGCCTCTGAAACAGTAAGTCCATGCCTGCCTCTCACATGTATGAACCAAACAAAGATTCGCTGCACGATTTGATTTCAGCAGCGATTTTGACAGCGAAGCAGTGTGGACCAAGAACTCTGGCCAATGCCATGCACAAGAATAACTTTTGCAAAATTTAGATATAAATTCTTTTTTTTAAAGTAGTGTATACTTACATTCTAATTGTAAAGATAACAACCTCCCCCCATATACATTTTGGATGTGGCTTAAACTTTTTAAAAATAAATGCAGAGCGGTTTATTAAGGTAGCACAAGCCACAAGTGGGAGAACTGTCAAGATAATATGATTTCTCTGATTTTCTCTTTTAAGGTTTGTATTTGGTGCCATTTCAGGCTTTCCTGTGAAATGTCTTTGCACATATTTGCAGAAGGGAGTCAGTATGAATCCTGGATTAAGTGATTTCAAAATAAATAAATAAAAATGAAATGAAATAATTTTCCCTCTTAACTGTTCAGGACTTTTAAATACACATGGATACGAAAAGTTATGTAAGATTGTTTCTTTAATAAGCCAAGTATAATACCCTGAACAATGAGAGAGAATTTATAAACTTATACCCAGTGGGGAACAAAAGAGGGAAGCTACTGAATTAATGCAAAGGATTGAACCTGCTTCTTCAATCTAGTTTCATCTGGGAAGGCAGTATCTTACCTACTGAGTGTTTCTTCCTTCCTCTTTTGGATAGGTATTATATCCAGACAGGAAGCAGAGGACCTTCTGAACTCAGTGACACCAGGAAGCTTTCTAATCAGAGTCAGTGAAAAAATTAAAGGCTATGTGCTTTCCTACTGGTCAGAAGAAGGACATAAGCATTTTATGATTGATGCTTCCAGCGATTCCTACAGTTTCCTAGGAGTGGACCAGCTACAGCATCATACTCTGGCCGATCTGGTTGAATATCACAAAGTAAGTAGCTTATTGTGTGAGGCTTATTAAAATGGCACAGTCTGTAGTGGGAAAGATTGTTAGCAAAATTGAAGAGTTGCTTGGAGTAAGAAGGCAAAAAAAGCGCCTCTGCTGGCTCATTTATAATGACAGATAAGTGCCTATATGTTTGTTTTTTTAATAAAATACTAGCACAAATCCCACAGCAATCGCAAGTAAATTGAACCTGCATACACTTTTATACCTGCTTAAATGTAAATGTATGCTTGTATATATGTAAATTGCAGCTCCACCTATTCACTGCCTACTCTGGTGAGGGTGTGTTCACACCCACACCAAGCTTCCATGTACACACAGTCTTCCATAGAGTGTATGTCTATGCATAGGGCAGTTCTATAACATAAACATTTATTTCTATATCACAAATACCTTGCAGTTTGATGCAGTGTACAAAAAAAAATAAAACTGAACGATAACAGTGAATTACAGTAACACAACATAATCCCTTACAAATACTTAATAAGTTTTTAAAAGTTTTCTAAATTACATACAAGTCATAGACCTTCTTTTTATAAGAGGTGTTACACGCATTTAAAATGCCTCAGTGACGTAAAAATTAAAAAAGACAGATATTAAAAATGCAGTTTTATCATCTATTTGTCTGTTATAGGTTGGGTCACAAGGAAGGAGGTAGAATTTATTGAGAGAGACATGGGGGGAGCCACTGCTTGCCCTGGATCGGTAACATGTGTTTTGGCCAGGTACTAGAGACCTGGATTAGCCACCATGAGAACAGGCTATTAGGCTTGATGGACTATTGGTCTGACCCAGTAAGGCTATTCTTAATGTTCTTATGTCTGCATTTCCCCTTGCTCTCATCCCTCCCCACCCCCTTCCCTGGGCTAACTTAAAACAGCTCCAGGAAGCCCCGTGGTCCAAGCATCTCTTCCCCTTCTGTCTATCTCCCTCCCTCTCTTCCCCTCACCTTCCTGGTCTCCTTTCAAAGGTGAAATCTTCTTTGGCTGCCGCGCCAGGACCCCTCTGAAATTCTCGCAGGCTGCTGGCAGTGCTCTGAAGCTTTCCCTCTGCCGCAATCTGCCCAGGCAGAAACAGGAAGTTGCAGCAGAAGGAGGCAGATTGCGGCAGAGGGAAAGCTTTGAGGCAGCGCCGGCAGCCTGTGAGAATGGCTGCCGCACCAGGACCCCTCTGTAAATGAAGATTTTGATTTTGAAAAGAGACCGGGAAGGTAGTGGTATACCTAGCATATTTGACACCTGGGGCCAATCATTTTTAAACACCTCCCTTCTATATGAAAAAAAACATTTTTTAATTAATAATCCACAAGTTACATAACAAGGGTGTACCTAGAAAAAGGCCAGTAACTCATTGCAGTGAGCACTACAACATCAGTACACCCATTGTAAAACTAAACAGGTCAGATCAGTACAGATTGATCCTGCACAGTTAGGCCCAGATTCTCTAAAAGTGCGTCCCGATTTTAGGCAGCTGTAGGCGTCCTACAGCTGTCTAATCAGCCAATCGGGATGCACGTTTTAAAAAAAAAAATGCTCCCCAGGCAGGCCGCCTATATTGAAGGCGAGGCCCGCAAGACACCTAGGCCCTGATTCTGTATAGGATGCCCGAGAGAGGCGTCCTATTCAGAATCGGCCTAAACTAAACCCCGATTCTGTAACCGGCGTCCATGTTACAGACGCGGGTTAGAGAATCGGGTTAGATTAGACACGGCCCGCTACACTTATCGCAGCAAGGGATCTCTCTGCCGCTATAAGTATAGCGGGCCGTGGCCCCTGACCGATCACTGGCAGGAGGGTGCCCAAACCCTCCTGCCCAAAGACGCACCCCCCCCCCGACACTACCGATCTCCCCCCCCCCGACAATATCGGTCGCTGGCAGGAGGGTGCCCAATCCCTCCTGCCCGAAGACGCCCCCCCCCCCCCGGCGCTAACAACCCCCACTCCACCAAACCTGTTCTTACAGATGGGTCTTGCACGTCGAGCAAGCAGGCACGCCTCGTCGAAATGAGGCGGGCCTGCCCCTTCCCGGCCCATCCCGCCGAAGCCTAAGGTCTGATTGGCCGAGGCTCTAGAAGCCTGGACCAATCAGGCCTTAGGAATAGCGGGTCCGCCCATCCCTACTAAGTCTAAGGTCTTAGACTTAGTAGGGGCGGGCCCGCCTCATTTCGACGAGGCGTGCCTGCTTGCTCGACGTGCAAGACCCATCTGTAAGAACAGGTTTGGTGGAGTGGGGGTTGTTAGCGCCGGGGGGGGGGGTGCGTCTTCGGGCAGGAGGGATTGGGCACCCTCCTGCCAGCGACCGATATTGTCGGGGGGGGGGATCGGTAATGTCGGGGGGGGGGCGGTCGTAGTGTCGGGGGGGGTGCGTCTTCGGGCAGGAGGGTTTGGGCACCCTCCTGCCAGTGATCGGTCAGGGGCCACGGCCCGCTATACTTACAGCGGCAGAGAGATCCCTTGCCGCGATAAGTATAGCGGCCACGTTTACTTACAATGTAGACCAGCATTTTGCTGGCCTACATTTTTAAGCTTCTCATCTACTAGGGAGACGCGTAGGGCCGCCTAGGTTCAGCCTAAGGCCCGCCTAAGGCCCTTAGACGAGCTTAGGCATCTTGCGGGTCTCCCTAGGCTCCCGGAGGCGCCTTCAGGCCTGCCTGGGGAGCATTTTTTTTTTAAAATGTGCATCCCGATTGGCTGATTAGACAGCTGTAGGACGCCTACAGCTGCTTAAAATCGGGACGCACTTTTAGAGAATCTGGGCCTTAATGCTAACAGAAAACCATGTCTTTTTCACACACAGAAAACAGATATAAACAAAATAAATAACCACAAGCTAAAATAGAAATGTAGACAAAAATTACCTGAACTACCAAGAAGCTAGATTCTTCAAACAATATAACATCACAGAAATAGAAACAATGATGCATGTCCCCTAATACTGTGCAAATACCAATCACCACTTTAAGGGCTCATTTTACTAAGGTGTGCTAGTGTTTTTAGCGCACGCACAAGATTAGTGTGCGCTAGCCGAAAAATTACCGCCTCCTTAAAAGGAAGCGGTAGCGGCTAGCACGCGCTAAGTGCACGCTAAAACCGCTAGCGCGCCTTTGTTAAAGGAGCCCTAAAGTTAACAAATGGAAATAAAACAAAAGTGGAAGACAAGATAATACCATTTTATTGGACTAATATATTTTTCAATTACGGTAGATTTCTACTGCTGTTACAGTATTCTGTCGACCTGTGGAAGAAGGTTTTGGCTTCCGAAAGTTAGTCAAAAATATATTAAAATTAGTCCAATTTCCATTTTCTAGTTATAAACATTTATTAGCATAGCTACTTTATCCTAAAGCAAGAAAACAAAAGTTGTGTGTTTTTTTTTAATCTTTGTCATCTTTGGTTTCTGCTTTCCTTATCTTTTATTCACTCTTGTCACTCCTTCTAGCATCTGCTTTCTTTGCCCTCTCAAAAAACAAAAGGAATTGACCCCAAAATATCCACAAAGAAGAAAATCCAGAGAAAACCAAAAAAACTCTGTGGAGTGGCAATATTCCCAAATGGATTTTATTTGAAAGTATCAAAGTTCCAAAGGTACACTAAAATCATCCACATAAAATAATTCCATCCACATAAGAGCCTTAAAGGACCTAGTCCGCTAGGGATACAGGACCCACCACGGTCCGCGTTTCGACAAAAAGTCTTCTTCAGGGGTCCAATTGTGTGGTGAACCGGAAGTGAGACACTGCTTGCATTTGCAATGGAAATACAAGCAGTGTCTCACTTCCGGTTCACCACACAATTGGACCCCTGAAGAAGACTTTTTGTCGAAACGCGGACCGTGGTGGGTCCTGTATCCCTAGCGGACTAGGTCCTTTAAGGCTCTTATGTGGATGATTTACTTTTATGTGGATGGAATTATTTTATGTGGATGATTTTAGTGTACCTTTGGAACTTTGATACTTTCAAATAAAGTCCATTTGGGAACATCGTCACTCCACAGAGTTTTTTTTTGTTTTCTCTTTGTCCTCTCTCCATTCTTCTGTGTAGCATCTGCCTTCTCTCTCCTTTCCATCCACTGTCTGCCCTTGTTTTGTGCTCCTTCCATCCAGCATCTCATTTACCTTTGTTATCTGGGCATATTTTTTTTTCTTCCTTTTCAGGCTGGCGCAGTCTTTTTTCCACTTTCCTTTTGTCTGTGTTTATCAGGTTTGCCTTTCCATTCCTTCACTACATTTGTCTGCCACTAATCTTGCCTTTGTATGTTTTTCCCTCTTTTCTCTGTGTTTATATCTGCTCATTTGATTTTACCCTCATTCTTCCTTTCTTCACCCTCTAGTCCATATTCCTTTCTTATCTACCTACCAGCTATTCCCATCTCTCTCTCTGTCCACTCCCCAGCACTCTTATTGCTGCCTTTCTCTCTCCTTCTCCAGTCTCCTATCACCACATTCTCTAGTCCTGCATATCCATTCTCTGTATAGTTGACCTCCAAAATTCATGGGGGTTATGTTTTTAGAGTACCAGAGAATTTTGAAAAACTTTGAATATTGGATGTGGTCAAAAAAATGCCTATTTTTAATAGTTTAAACCCTAAATATGCCCCCAAAACACTTTAAAATACAGTAAAATGTACGTGTACTCACCAATAATTAATATTGATTGAAGATGATGGCTACTTCTAAATCATTGATATGGAAATTTAGCTGAATTTACATCAATATTTATATTACAAAGTTAGTAAATTATATTGTTCTAAATAAAGTAGTGTTAAAATTATATATTGCCAAGAAAAAAGTCAACTGAGAGTGGATTTTCAACACATCCTGGATTGCAAGAAGGGTTCATCCGGTGATTAGATACCTCTGTACACCAGGATTATCTTCAGGACCGCTAGGTGGAGCCTGGGAGGACAGAAGAAGAAAAGCTCCCCCGTATGAGTCAAGTGGAGTGTTACCTCCAGTACTTAGTATGGGATTTGTGGAAGCTGTGGTACCCATATGTCCCTCTACATATGATGGTAGTGGTGAAGACCCATGAAACCAGACCCTACCTGCAAAGACACTAGTTCAGTCCAATAAACTCGGTCCTGGAATACCCCCTTGCTAGTCAGGTTTTCAGGATATCCACAATGAATATGAATGAAAGAAATTTGCATATGATAGAAACAGTGTATGCAGATCAAGTTTATGCATATTCATTGTCGATATCCTGAAAACTTGACTGGCAAGGGGATACTCCAGGACCAGATTGAGAAACACTGGTCCAGATGATGCTAGCTAGCAAGGAGAGATACATAATGGAGAGACTGGTAGATTGGTTGGACAGTCCGAAAACAGTGTGGAAGTGGTGGTCAGAAATCATAGTAGAGAATTCTGCAGTGTCATTCATACCCTTCCGATTGGTGGTGGTGGGGGGGGGTGTCATTAATGAAGAAGCCCGACCCTCTTCTGGTATGACTGAGAAGTGGAAGGGCTTGATGTAACTTTCTGTACACTATGATGTGGATCAATGTACAATATATTGACTGTGATGAGTTTAAATGGTTTTAGTAGACACCTACTGGGTTAAGTTGTTAAGGAAAGTTGATTACAACTTGCTACCACTGAGTTAAGAGTTAAAGTTAAGCTAAAAGTAATAGTATGGTGAAAACATCTAAAGTGGAGAGAGAAGAAAAGTGCTCACACTAATGTGATATAAAATTACATTGGGGAGAGATAATTGTATTGGAAGAGCCAAACTGTTTGATAAGAAATGATAATGTGTTGAAATAAAGTTAAGCACTTGAGTAATGCTATTGGAGTGATATGTAAATGGAGACCCCCCCCAAAAAAAAAAAAAGAATAAATTATAATGTGCTACCAATGGGAGAAACGTCTCATTGTCACATTAGAAGGGAATATAAGAAAAACCATGATAAAATCAATGTGCTGTTAATAGAAGAAACAGAGCCCTGTTATCAAATTTACATGAGAATTTCAGAAGTAAATTCAGTTAAGGAAAAAAGAGCAGTGTATGGAGTAGTAGCGTAAGGTTCGAGGGAGTGCTGAAAGAGATAATGGTCCTGCAGATGGGCGGACTAGTTGGGCCATTTGGCCTTTATCTGCCATCATGTTTCTAGGTGATATGTACAATTGTAGGTGAATGGAGTAAGTGTTAAGGAAATTGTAGCTAAGAGATATGATAAATGTGAAAGATGATATAGAATTTAAGAACATGAGTATTGGGTTATGTGACTGAAACCCTGTGTGTGTGCTATTGGTGAGATTTACCCTAGGCCCTTGTATTGGATGTTGGGGGGAGGGGGGAAGATAAAGTGGTTCCCTGTGAAGACAGAGGAAAATGATTTCTGGATGATATGAGAAATCATGTTTTTGTCTAAGGAGGGAGAGATTATGACCCCCCTGAAAAATGCCTCTGCCATAGAGACAGTAACTGTGGATTTTTCAGAGGTTCGCTAAGACTAAGCTGAAATGGTTAGAAGAGGAAAGTGGGAGGGGGGAGGTTATGAAAAGAGAAGATGAGTTAAAATCAAGGCTTTTGGTTGTCCCGTTTCTCCTGTCAAGGCCCTAAATGTTCCTGGGAGAGGACAGAGAATTATAGATCAAAAGAACTAGACAGAAAATACAGGCTTTTGGTTGATCCCTGATTCTCCTGCTAAAGCCCAGTGTACTGAGGGAGAGTCATACTGGTTCTTGGGAAAGGTCAGAGAGAAAAGAATTGAAAGTGAGAAAACAGTATATTGGGGAAAGAGAGAAGGCCTTGCTTATTATCCTCATTCTCCTGCCGATGCCCTGCAAGCTGAGTGAGACCCTTTTGTGGTTCTGAGGGGAAGGTTGGACAGCGAAATAATTGCGTGATTAATAAGATTGCTTGAACCTGATGACTGTCAACACTGAGTAAATTGTACATAGATAAATTGGAAATCTACAATGAAGTTAAATAAAAGGTTCCTGTTTGTTCAATTGCACCTTAAACTGGGCTGGATTTCTTTCAGCTAGGGAGTCGTGCCTGGTCTGAGTGGGTGGCAATTGAGATCTGGGGTTACAACTCCTCCGGCCTACCGCCATCAAAATTTCTTTTTGTAATCCCTGGCAACAGGTGTCTGACCCGGGGAGTTGGCTGGAGCCTTCAGAGTGGCTGCGAGGCAAGACCAGGGCTACATATGCAATACGTACAATATAAAATCTTATATATTGCCTTTCCCCAAAATCTGGATCAACACCGTTTACAATAAAAGAAACTAGAACAAAATTAAAAATGCCAAAATTAATATGCCATGTCCACTATATGTTTAACCCTGGGCTCAACAAACCCCCAGGCACCAGCTTTCACAGCCCGAATATGTGCATCTTGGCCGAGCTACAGTAAGCAAGCCAGCATTAGCAGCAGCCTTGGTACGCTTCCCTCCTCCCTTCCTCAACCAATCCAAAATAGCAACTGTAATGCAAACATGCTTATATGCATGACAACCCCTCCCCCCCCCCCCAAACACACACTCTGGTTAGAGTGAAAGTAAAAGAATGGTGGTGCTTAGAGCTTCCTCTTAAATTAGCAATGGAGGAAGCTCTGGCCTGACTCAGCCATTCATTATTTGGGCTTCAGGCAGGCAGATATGAGAGATGAGAGCTGGATTTGTTTGTGCCACTGGAGGAGAAGGTGGAAGCTATGAGCGGGATGGGGGAAGGGTGGATATGATAGGTAAGAGCTGCATTGTGCCACGGGAGGAAGAGGATGAAGCTGTTTGATATTAGGGGAGGAAGAGCTGGGTCTGTGTCAGATGGCGAGAGAGAGCTCTAGGTATCTGTTAGGATGTCTGTGCCATGTGGTGGGGCAGGGAGAAATCTGTTGCATCTGTGTGAGGGAGGTGGTGATTTGAATCGGGAAGGAGAGTAGGACTGGGGATATGGGTTATACATTCATTATTTGATATTCATATTAACTAAATGGAACCAGTAATCCTAATGGTGCAGCTTCCGTAGTAAAGATGATAAGGTGGTACTTTGCACATAAGATTTTTTTTAAGGGGAAAATAACAAAATATGCAAGCCAATATATTTTGATGTGACAGAGCTGTTTGTTTTCTGCTGTAATGACTAAAGTATGAAATTTCTGGATAAATAGGACTCAACAAGTTAATCAGTTATGTATCATTTGGAGTTTTTTTATTTTATTTTTCCACACAGGAAGAGCCAATCACATCCCTAGGGAAGGAGCAGCTGCTATATCCATGTGATCAGCAGGAGCATACATGTAACTACAGTGATCTCTTTGACTGAAAAGATTTACATCAACTGAGCTATGGCCGGTGCCTTGAAAAAAAATTAATTGCAGAACTGTTATTTATCCATGTGACCAGAACTGGAATAGAAGACCTGCCAACACAATGACGGCAAACATTCACACAATTGGGGTGTCTTTCTTTTTGATTTGGGGATATTTGTAATAATAAATAAGATATAAAGGAAATTCCTTTGTGTGCATCTAATTACTGTTCTGCAGAGTATTTACACCTTTTTTGAGTGGTGCCTTAGTTATTTTTTTCTTTGAGCCTAAACTGAATACATAGAGCTTGAGGGGGGAGTTGTGAGACTTCTCTGACATTGAAACCCATGATGACTTTGCAGAGGTTACAGTTTTGGAAGACTGATCATTAACTGGCATACCCTGAAAATGCAGTTTTCCCAAATAGGCCATTTACATGTGCATGTATTGTTTGTTTGATGGTTTGTTTATTTCTCACCCGCCCTTATCCAGGGCGAGTTACATATTAACATACAAAATAAAAGATTTACATTTATCGTACAAAACACTTCAGAGAGACACTATAATGAATTACATACTTACATATCAAATCAAATTACATATAACATAACGTCGCATCAATGATGAATTTCAATTTAAGGCCAAAACTGGCTAAACCCACATATACATCAAAATATAAAATTCCATAAGTCATACAAGATGCCTTAACAGACCATCAATAAACCAAATAAAAAAACAAAGCCCAAGTGATGCCCCTTCTATGTGTGCCACCAAATACATTTATTTCTTCCATCTACCCTATTGCAGACTTTGGCATCCACAAAGAGGCAAACCTTACAAGACAGCCCTTCAACAATATTGCTTATAAAAATGTTAAAAAGAACCAACTTTATGGCACATCACTGGTAACATCCTTTCCCCCAAGTGAGCATCATTTACCACTGCCCTCTGTTGTCTTATACTCAACCAATTTCTAACCTAATCAATCACTTTAGGGCCCATAACAAGGGCACTCGATTTATTTTTTTTTAATGCATGTGTGGAACAGAGTCAAAGGTTTTGCTAAAATCTAAGTACAGCTTGGGTTACCATATTTTTCTCTGGGAAACCCCAGACAAATGACCCTGCCCTGTTCCACCTCTGACCCTGCCCTATTCCACCCCAAGCCTTGCCCCCACAAAGCTTCCTCTCTCCTTCCAGATGAGCTCCAGCCACTTGGATGCCCACTCTTCCAATTTCCTAAGGTCTGCCTGCAATTTTTCCACAATTCGCAAGTGTTTTAACAACTTTGAACAGTTTAGTGTAATCTGCAAATTTAATCACCTCACTTGTCGTTCCAAGTTCCATATCATTTATAAATAAGTTAAATAGCACCAGTCCCAGTACAGACCCCTGCGGCACTCCACTGTTTACTCTTCTCCATTGAGAAAAATTACCATTTAACCCTACCCTCTGTTTTTGATCTGAAAACCAATTCCTAATCCACAAATGAACTTTACCACCTATCCCACAACTCTTTAATTTTCTCAGGAGCCTCATATGAGGCATTTTATCAAAAGCTTTCTGAAAATCTAGATACACTGCATCAACCGGCTCACCTTTATCCATGTGTTTATTCACACTTTCAAAGAAGTCAAGCAAATTGGTGAGGCAAGATCTCCCTCGGCTTACCAGTCTGTAATTTCCCGGATCTCCCCTGGAACCCTTTTTAAAATCCAGCGTAACATTGGCCACCCTCCAATCTTCAGGTACTACAGACTATTTTAGCGACAGATCACTAACAGCAGGTCATCAATTTCATGTTTGAGTTCTTTTAGTACCCTGGGATGTATACCGTCCGGTCCAGGTGATTTATCACTTTTTAACTTGTTAATTTGGCTTAGTACATCTTCCAAATTCACCGAGATTTCTTTCAGTTCCTCTGCATCATCACCATTGAAAACCATTTCTGATTCAAGTAGATCTCTTACATCTTCTTCTGTAAAAACCAAAACAAAGAATTCATTGAGTCTCTCCATTTGTAAGGATTCACTGGGGTATGGGGCTTACAGGCCCATATTGCTCTTAAATATAGAACCTGCTCTGAATTGTATCAGCGTCAGAGCATTTACCTCGCCAGCCTGCAGTGGAAACTTCTACCGCAGTTTAGTAAAAACCTAGTGCACATTTTTGGACTTGGGGCAATAGAGGATTAAGTGATTGCCCAGATTCACAAGGATTCTCTGATAGAAAAGTGAGATCAAAAGATCCAGAGAGTTTTCCAGCTGTAAGAAAGTCTTCAATTTCTTTGTCAATAAGCATAAAAATGAAGCATGCCATGTGTAGAAAGAGAATGCACAAACAGGACTCAAACATAGTTTCTACTGTATAATGCCATAAGCATGTCGCTTTGGCATCAGCATCTATACTTCATTTCTGTGTGTTGTAACTCAAAAACCATTGGAATGTTTTAACTCCTGATGCAGATTTTTCCCCTGAAACATGGTGGGGTTGAGCCAGGCTTATCCAATTCTGTGTTTTCTTTTTATGCTTGTAGGCTTCAATTTATTTATCGTTCCTATATCAGATGGACTCCTTAGACCTTTTTGACTTTGTTTTGTTCAATAGCCATAATCCACAGATTCTGGATCAGTCTAGCAGGGCTAAAGTAAAGAAAACTATTAGATAAGACAATTTTTTCCTCAAATACCTATTTAATCCTTCAGCAAAGATAAATAACTTGGTTTTAAATGCACTCTGCATCAGTCTAGTTCAGTGTCAAGAATTACAGTATTCCTGCCCTGTAGTACATTGACCACCACCAGATTTGGTTTATAATGCACTTTGGTACATTTGAATAAGGAAATTGGTTGCCTCCGATTCCTTTAGGCACCTTTATTTAGTAACTACAGATTGAAACGTTTCTGGGCAGCTTGCATCTCTCACCTAGAAAGGATTTATTCTCCAGGAAAGAACAAATAAGTCAATTTTATTGGCAAAACTGCTACCATTCATATAACTTGCTCTAGAACAGTGGTCTCAAACTCAAACCCTTTGCAGGGCCACATTTTGGATTTGTAGGTACTTGGAGGGCCTCAGAAAAAAAAGAGTTAATGTCTTATTTAAAGAAATTACAATTTTGCATGAGGTAAAATTCTTTATAGTTTATAAATCTTTCCTTTTGGCTATGATCAAGAAACTGTTTTATTTTACTTTTGTGATTATGATAAACATAGCGAGGGCCTCAAAATAGTACTTGGTGGGCCGCATGTGGCCCCCGGGGCTGTGAGTTTGAGACCACTGCTCTAGAAGATATGTACTCATCAAACAAATCTCAATCAAACCTGCAGGGCTCAATTCAGGAAGAATTCAATTACATATCTATTACTACATCAACCTGTTGAGTCTTTCAATAAAGTACATTGCTTATTTCAGATTCTTCAGTCAGTGCTTCCCTACAGAATAGCACCCCTCATTACAGCTGCCCTTCTCCTCTTTGGATTTTTCTTAATTTTAACAGGAAGTCTTTTATTGAGTTCAAAGAGCATACAAATGGAAAAAAAAAAGTTACAATAAAATGCAAAGTATTGTTGCATCTTCTGAATATAATGAAGATTAATGTGTGCAAGTTTTGTGTGTGGCACAGTGGTTAGAGCTACAGTCTCGGCACCCTGAGGTTCTGGGTTCATATCCCATGCTGCTCCTTGTGACCCTGGCCAAGTCACTTAATCCTCCAAAAAATAAACACAGGCACAAGAGAGAAAAAAATATATTCTACCAATACCTCTCTAGGACACTCTTAATTATATTTATGTTTCTGAAAAGTGGAAAATCTTCTCTACTGTGATCTGCTTGCAAGTCAATTTACTCAAGGAGGAAAAGAGCCTCAGAACCCCATATGCTGCTGATATTTGTGTTAAGCAGACATACTAGAAAGGGTAGAAACCTCGCTGGCTCAAAAACGTCCTGTCCCGACCCAATTAATAATAATGTAAACTTTCAAAATTGTTTACATAGCAGCCATAGTTACTTAATCCCCCATTGCCCCAGGTACATTAGGACAGAGAGGGAAATATGCTTAAGAACCTGAATGAAAGCCACTTAGGCTATAAGTGGAATATAAATAAATAAATAGTCAGTTTTAACTTATCCCCAACCAAAACACAAAAAGTGGGGCAGCATGTTTTATTACTTAGATGAGAGAGAAACTTGAGTACACTTCTCCCTCCGCATTCGCAGGAGATAGGGGCAGAGCCGGACCGCGAATGGTGAAATACCGCGACTATCTTCTGGTCCGGCTCTGACCCACCTCCGCCTCCCTCCTGCCTTCCCCCCGGCATCCTGGCCTTACCTGGTGGTCTAGCGGGCTTTCGGGGCAGGAGTGATCTTCCTACGCTCCTACCCCGTGCAGATCGCCAATAGGAAATGGCTGTGGGGAGTTCCAGTAGTCTCTTGAGAATACGACGGGAACTCCCCACAGCCATTTCCTATTGGTAATCTACACGGGGCAGGAGTGTAGGAAGATCACTCCTGCTCCGAAGCCCACTAGACCACCAGGTAAGGCCGGGACGCCGGGGGGAAGGCTAAACTATGTTGTTGTTTTTTTCTTTTTCCCCCTCCCCAAAAAATCAGGAATATGTGAAATCGCAATTGCCAAAACCGCGAATGGGGAGGGGGAAGTGTAATGGCCACCGCTGGCTAATAACATTTCTAGTATTATTATCTATTTATTCTTGAGTGACATTTAAATACCTATATGGTGTAAATGTGCATGAGTCGAGTCTCTCATTTGAAAAGAAGATCTGGAATTAGAGGGCATAGGATGAAGTTAAGAGGTGATAGGCTCTGGAGTAATCTAAGGAAATACACTGTACTTTTTTTTTTAACAGAAAGGGTGGTAGATGCATGGAACAGTCTCTCAGCAGAGGTGGTGGAGACAGAGACTGTGTCTGACTTCAAGAAAGCATGGGATAGCACAAGGGATCTCTTAGAGAAGAAAAGATAATGATTACTGTGGATGGACAGACTTGATGGGCCATTTGGCCTTTATTTGCTATCATGTTTCAAGTTTATTAAAAGTTTGTTGTACACACAATATCAAATACTTCAATGCATATGACAATTTAAAATTAGGAGACAAAAATAAAACAATTTATACAAATAAATATACAATGTATGTACACAAGTAATTAACGATACAAAAGGGAAGAGGGGTGAACTACACCCTTTGAAGAAAGTAAGAGTGCATTTAGGGGAAAAAAACATCAGGAGGGTGATGAAGAATGTTTAAAAAATATGGCTAAGCCTAAAAAAAAAAAGGATAGGGGAGATTGTGACCTATACATAAGGTCTGGTTAAAATTAGGTATTTGAGCCTGAGATTAATGAAAGATGAATTATCCTATCTATGACTCAAATGTGGCTTCTATGTTGTTGTTTGGATAACTGGCAGTGGTTTGTTTATAGTTGACCAATGGCCTGCAAGGGGAGGCAAGAGTGGTAGCTACAGCCATAGTGCCTTAGCAACCTTGAGTCCTGCTTTTCCCTAAATGTTTCTTTGCTACTCATATGTTTTCCTTAGCCTCTTGTACCCCTTACCTACACTGTAGCTTTTCTGTTTGTCTGCTGTTAGTCCTGCTTTTCCCTGCAGTCTATTGGTGCGGTTTAGCTTCTTTACCAATGTCTGACCAATAGGCTGCAAATGGAGGCAAGAATAGTAGCCACATAGACACTGCTTTAGCAACCTTCCTTCAGCCTATTGGCTGGTTAAGCTTCCTTAGGAATATGTGAGCAATGGGCTTCAGGGGGAGGTGGGAGTAGTAGCTACAGAGACAAAAAAAATATCTCATTTGACCCCCTCCCCCCAAATGAGTTTTGATGAACTCCAGACCTAGCTAAATCACTTTCTTGCACCTGAAAACCCTAGATTCATCCCATTTCATCAAAATGCTTAGGGCCATTTTCAGCATTTAATTCAGAGACATACATACATACAAACATACAATTATTACTCCGTTTATATATTAGGATTTAACTTGAATAACACGTCAATCAGTAGGAGTCGCAACCTCCTCCCCAAAATGAACAAGCTGATGTGGATGTGAACTTATTTGAAAAAAATGGGTTATTGATATTGCCCCTATTTTATGTCTTTTTTTTTTTTTTTTTTTTTTTACCTGAAATGACAGCGAAACTCCCCCAAATATTTGCATATGGGCATATCAAGCAGCAAAACTGTAGAAAGCATTACCAACTAATATTAACCAGCAATCTATAGACCTATCTATTTCATGAAGTTGTTACTAATAATTCCTAAATATTGTAACAATAATTTTTAATTTGTATCACCATAATAACTTATGTACACCGCTGTGATCTCCATGGAGGTATTGGTGGTATACATTACATTAGAGATTTCTATTCCGCCATTACCTTGCGGTTCAAGGCATATTTCAAAAGAGATGAAAAACATTGGGTTACAATGGAAGAACATTTGTCCTTTCTAGAGAGGTAAAGAGTAGGTTATGCAGTTTCTTTGTGGCGGGAAGAGTGGGGGGGGGGAAAGGAAGGACGGTAAGTTTGAAGTTAGGGCTGTTTCAGGAATTTCTTGAAGAGTGTAGTTTTTATTTCTTTTCTGAACGTCTTGTAGTCTGGTGTCGTTATCAGTAGATTGGAGATTTGGTTATCTAGTTTAGCTGCTTGAGTGGCCAGGAGGCCATCGTATAGTTTTTTCTGTTTTACTTCTTTGATCAAGGGGTGTGTGAATGGGGTGTGTGTTTTTCTATGTCTGATTGAGGTGGTTTGGATGAGGCGGTTGTTCAGGTAGGTTGGGCTGTCTCTGTTTAAGGTTTTAAATAATATACAGTAGAATTTAAATAGTATTCTTTCTTAGATTGGTAGCCAATGTGAGTTGATGTATGCTTCTGTAATATGGTCGTGTTTTCTCAATGAGTAGATGAGTCTCAGAGCTGTATTTTGGATTGTTTGTAGTTGTTTAGTCATTGTAGCAGGGCAGGGGAGGTAGAGGATGTTGCAGTAATCTAATAGACTTAGGATTAGGGATTGTACTATAAGCTGGAATTATGTTTTTTCAAAGAATTTCCTGACTTGTCTTAGGTTTCTCATAATTGCAAAGGATTTCTGTATTGTTTTATTTATTTGTGGTTGCATGGTGCAGCATCGGTCTATAGTCATTCCTAGTAGTTTTATGGTAGTTTGAATGGGATATTTGATTGTGTTAATTTCTATATTGGTTATGGTTGGGACTTTGTCGTTTTCGAGGAGGATGAATTTAGTTTTCTCTGTGTTGAGTTTCAGTTTGTGATCTTTCATCCAGCTTGCTACTGTTTCTAGTGTTCGGTGTAGTGTGTTTGTCATGGCGGTCTTTGGTTGATCAAAAGGTATGAGAATGGTAATGTCATCTGCATAACTGTAGGTGGTGATGCCTAGATTATCCAGATATGTTCCGAGAGATGCAGTGTATAGGTTGAAGAGAGTAGGGGATAGTGGAGATCCTTGTGGTATACCGCAAAGGTTGGACCAAGGTTCAGATTTTTCTTTATCTGATTTTACTCTGTATGTTCTGGATTTTAGGAAGCCTTCAAACCAAGAGTACACTTTCTGAGATGCCTATTGCATCCAAAATTTGCAGTAGGATGTTATGGTCTACCAGGGCAAATGCTGTGGTAAGGTCTAGTTGTATGAGAAGCATTTTTTTTTCCTGTGCTGAGGTGTTGTCTGGTTGTGTTAATGAGGGAGCCTAGTAATGTCTCTGTGCTGAAGTTGGATCTGAAGCCAGATTGCGTGGGGTGAAGTATATTATGGTCATCTAGATAGTTGGTGAGGTGTTTGGCTAATAGTCCTTCTGTCAGTTTGACATATAGAGGTATTGAGGCAATGGGCAAATTGTATTGTATTATATAGTTCACTAGTCTTTAAGCCCGTTACATTAACGGGTGCTAGAATAGATGTGTGTGTCTGTCTTTCTTTTTCTCTATCTCCTTGGCTGCTTTCTGTCTCTCACTCAGTCCTTGGCCGCTGTCTGTCTGTTTTTCTTTCTTTCTGTCTCTTTCCTCTGCTGTCCACCCCTTGCCTGCTCCCCCTGTCCAGCAACAGCCCTTCTCCCTTCGTTTTACTTCCCCCCTGTCCAGCAACACCTCTTCCCTGCTCCCCCTGTCCAGCAGTAGGCCTTCTCCCTTCCTTTTACCTCCCCCCCTGTCCAGCAGCACCCCTTCCCTGCTCCCCCTATCCAACAGCAGCCCTTCTCCCTTTGTTTTACCTCCTCCCCATCCAGCAGCACCTCTTCCCTGCTCCCCCTGTCCAGCATCCGCTAGCCTGGGCAGCCTCGCAAATGCCCTGAGGCTGCTGCATTTGCTGGTCCGGGGGTGAGAAGAGGCGTCCCGGCAGCAGCAGTGCAGGCGTCAAACCGCCACCGCCGCTGAAATCACTACACGCACCGCAAGCCGGCGCAAGCCGGTGCACATGCCGCAAATAGAATACGACCACGGAAGCAGACACCACGCTGTCAAGGGTTACGGCCTCCTAAGTGTGCATGCGCGCTTAGGGTTTTATTATAGAGGATGCTAGTGTGCAGTAGTGTGAACAGTGTACCTCGTAGCACATAGCTGATGTGTTAGGTGCCATTAACTCATGTTTGAGTCCTAGTGACATGATACAGTACAGATCTAAAAAGAAATCAGTTTTATGCTAGTCCGGATAAGGTCCTCCAGTTCATCCCCATGGTTGTCCAGCCATCTGATTGCAGGTCGTCCTCTTCGCCTGGTTCCTTCGATCTTCCCATACATGATGTCCTTCTCCTATGATCTTCTTTCTGACAGTTGTTACTTCATCATTTGGCCATCAAGTGACATAGCTGTTCTGATCTCTTCCAGAATCACTTTGTTAGTTCTTCTGGTGGTCCATGGCATTCATAAAACCCTTCTCCAGCACCAAAGCTTAAATGAGTCAATCCTGTTTCTGCAATGTCCAGCTTTCGCATCCATAATTGCCCCCTGCGATGACATTGCCCCAAAATGAAAAAAACCCAAACAACCCTTCCCCCAAAAACTAAAAATTTAAAAGGAATTGGGAAATTAAACAAAATGAAACATGTTGGCATGCACACCACAACAAGCTAACCTAAAACTGGATCACTCTTTCAAGATACACTATAGGGCTCATTTTCAAAATAGAAAAACATTCAAAAAGGGTCAGATGAACATTTTTCTCATCAAACCCAATTTACTATTTTCAAAACACATTTGTAGCTGGATTTCTATGGTGGTTGTCTGCAGTGTGTCTAAATCTCAAGGGGGCATGGTAGAGGTGTGGGTTTAAGTAGGACTAGGGCAGGCTTATGATTTGGATATTTTTCTATAATAATCGAACATTTTAGAAAACGTCCAGGGCACAATTTGGACACTTGAGGCAAGACCTGTTTTAACAACAAATAAGTTCCAAAAAGTTGCTCAAACTAACCAGATGACAACTGGAGGGATGAAGGCATGACCCCCCTATACTCCC
Source organism: Geotrypetes seraphini (assembly GCF_902459505.1). Classification (NCBI taxonomy): domain Eukaryota; kingdom Metazoa; phylum Chordata; class Amphibia; order Gymnophiona; family Dermophiidae; genus Geotrypetes; species Geotrypetes seraphini. The sequence goes on from NC_047084.1 coordinate 372,690,640, forward strand.
TCAGTGGTCATGGACCCCTCCCACCCCGCAAAGATGTAAATGAAATGGTACATACCTGCCTGTATGACTTCAGATGCTATGGCTAGTCCTAGCAGAGCAGCAAGCAGGTTCCTGAACTAACCTACTGTGTGGTATTGTGAACCACAAAGAGGGGGACTCAAGACCCATATCCCACTCTAACCACTGACCCTCTTATACTGTATGGTGAACCCTCTAAAACTCATCCAAATCCCACTGTACCTATACATAGGTGACACCTGCAGGTATAAGGGCTATTGGAGTAGTGGCCACAGTTGAGTCCAGTAGATTTTGGAGGGCTCACCATGCATGTAAAGTTCACTGCAGTGCCCCACTACTCTGCTGGGATGTCTGAGTGGCTAGTCTACTGAAAATGCTGGCCCCTCCTACATCCCAATTACTTCTTTGTATGTTTTTCCTTTTGATTTTTTTTTTTTTATGGTTTAAAAAGATAGATGCACTGAAGATGAGCATATCGAGAAATGACCATTTTTGGAAAAAAAAAAAAAAGATAAGACATTTTGCTGTTTTGAAAATGGTCATGTTCGCTACTGAAATTTTGTGCGTCTTCTGCAAAGCATTCAAACTTGGATTCGGGGCATCATTTGAAAAATGCCCCTCCATATGCGTGACTGGTAAGTGCACAAGTAACGTGTGAAGGTTGTACATTTGGGGGCTTTGCCCAAGATCTCACGCTACGGTTCTGTTTTAAGAGCTGAGTTAGAATGAATGGTGGAAAAAAGTATAGAAGGTCACATACAGGTACAGACTTTATAATTTCTACTTTGAATATGTATAATTATTTTTATTGCAAACAAGGCCACATTTGGCCCACAAGGGAATTATAAACAGCTAATACAACACACATGTTCTTATTCTATCAACATTTATGAGTTGACATTTTATCCCCTGCGACAAGCTCGTCTATAAGGCATAAAAATAATTTAGTCTAAATCAAACCCTGAGGATTTTTGTCCCAAGTGCAAAACAGAAGACAAATTTTAAAGGCTTTCCACTTTTCCTTTATCTATACTTACTTTATATCTATTTCCCATTGTTTTGTATACAACATGACCATGCAACACACACATTAAGATTGGGAAGACATGGTGCTCTTGGGCAATATAATTATTCAACATAAAAACTCACAAAATTAGCAGATTATAATTGTAAATTATTTTATGAACCCTCAACTTGGAGGCTCGTCACATTTTTATTTCTTTATTTCCAGTGTTCAAGTTTTTCATTAAAATAAAAATATTTTTATGTCATAGAATTATTTTTCTGGGACACTGAACATCCTAAATCTCTCTGAAGTCAACAGCCGTGACTTCTGAATCCCCTACTTGAGTAAGTCCATAACAAAAGAATTAACAGAAATAGCAATCCAATATTCCTCAACATATACTTCATCCTTTATGCTGAAATTTCTTCCTACGTCAAACTATTTGCTGCTTTTTACCACACAGAAATGTGAGCGGACTTTGACCTGGGGGCCGCCGCGTGAGTGGACTGCTGCGCACGATGGACCACTGGTCTGACCCAGCAGCGGCAATTCTTATGTTCTTATGAATGTAAATTGTGCTATTGCACTGAGGCTTATATGAACTATATGCAAAGAAGAACCTGCATGTGAAAAGTGCACTTTTTATTTTGAGACTGTTAGAACCATTATGCAATAGTTGAACAGTCTGTCAAGTTTTCTAGCTAGGCTTTATTGAACAACAAAAGATATGGCTTTATCTTATTTTGGTTTTAGCTACAGAACACAGCCATTTCAATTATGATGTCAGACTTAAAAATTACAGAGTAGATTTCCCTATCTTATTTTGCTTTGTGGGTTTGATAATACCTTTTCGAGAAAAGCTCATTCCCACAAAATCCAACCTTCATTCCCTTATAGACTCTTCATTCTACAAATGCAAGCAAACTATGCCCTGGATGGGTAGCATGGAATGTTGCTACTATTTGGGATTTTGCCAGGTACGAGTGACCTGAATAGGCCAATATGAGGATGGGCTACTAGGCTAGATGGACCATTGGTCTGACTCAGTAAAGCTATTCTTATGTTCTTATGACCCATGGGCTGAATGTGGCCTGCAGAGCTAATTTTTCCAGCCTCTGCATGATCTGGTTTGTGGAGGAAGCTGTGTATCTCCACCCACCCTCTGGAAAGTGGCAGGCTTTCTCAATTAAAAAAGGTGACAGTACAATGACACATATGCTTTGTAATGGGGGGGATCCAGGAGGTACCATGGCACCCCCAAAATCTACTGTCACAATGCCACCTCTGCTGAGCACAGAAAAATAAACCAATCATGAGGCTATACCAGGTGACATCAGAGATGAGTGAGACTGGCTGCTATGAGGAGGAACAGTATAGCCCCAGGGGTGGGCAATAAGGGCTGCAATCCAGTCAGGTTTTTAGGATTTCCCTAATGAATATGCATGAGATCTATTTGCATACAATGGGAGGCAGTGCATGCAAATAGATCTCATGCATATTCAATGGAGAAATTCTGAAAACTGGATTGCGGCCCTCGTTGCCCACTCCTGGGCTATACTGTTCCTCCTCGTGGTGGCCAATCTCGCTCACCTCTAATGTCACTTCTAGTTTCAGGACAGAGCTAGCAGCTGTGAGGAGGAACAGCGTGGCCCTGCAGTTTGTTTGTTTTTGTGTTCAGAAAGGGAGAGATGCTGGATGAGGGGGAGAGACTTAATATATGCTAGATGTGGGAGAGGAGAAGAAAGGGGTATATGCTGGATGTAGGGGGGAGAAGAAGGACAGATGTTGGATGAGTGGTAGAGAGGCGACAGATGGTGGATGAGGGGGATAGAGGGAGACACTCAATGTGGGAGAAGAAAGAAGAGGTAAATGTTGGATGTGGGGGGTGAGAAAGGGGACAAATGCTGGATAAGGAGGAGAAAGGAGACAGACATTGAATGGAAGGGGGAAGAAAAGAGGCAGATGCTGAATGTGAGGGACTGAAGAGAGTGGACAGACACTGGATGGAGGGGGGAATAGAGAAGCAGACTCTAGATGGAAGAAGGGATAGAGGAGGCAGACGCTGGTTAGAAGGGAAAAAAAGAGATAGGGGAGAGAAAGAGGACAGGGATAAGACTGGATGGAAGGGGAAGAGAGAAGAGGAGGGGCATATGCTGGATGGAAGTGGGGGAGAGAGTCAAATGTTGGATGGGGGAAGGAAGAGGATAGAGTTAGTGAGAGACTGGGAAATAAGAGGAAATGAAAGAGTGAGAGAAAGAGATGGCAAGCTATAGGTAGACAATTTAAAAAAAGGGAAATTATAAATTGTATAATAGGAAAAAATTAAATTTGGACAGACAGAAAAATGAATTGAAGAAAGCTTAGAGAAAAATGACAAATTGACAGGAAATCTTGGCAAGAGAATTAAGAGGAAGAGAAGGAAAGCAGAAACCACAGACTGGGACCAACATGATTAGAAAAATTAAATGGGCAAACAACAAAGACAGAAAAAAATAATTATTTTTAAATTTAGAATAAAGTAGTATGGTATTTGTGTTAATAAATGTTAATAATACAGAAAATGGAAATAAGGTGATCTCTCTTTATTGAACTAATTTTAATATATCTGTGACCAATGTTTGGAGACCAAACCCTCCTTCCTCATGTCAGAACAGGATAGCATAACAGCTGTATACTGTCCTGACCTAAGGAAACAGGTTGTGGCCTCTGAAACCTAATTGAAAAAATGTATTTAGTCCAATAAAACGGCATCATCATTATCCAAATATTGTTGTTAACTTATATGTCAGTTTTGAAATGTACTTCCGCTGTCATTATATTTTGCAATGTACATCATTTTTTTTCTCTTTCTCCAGTGTCACATTATGGTTTCTTGGGAGTTCAGTTTAATATTTGTTTACATATTTATATTTTTAATTTATGGTCAGTTATTTTATACAACTCTCCAATACTTTACCCAACCTCCAAAATATCCAGCGTTCCCCTCTCATACTCTCATATATTTCAAATGTAACAAAATGTGGCCTCAGGTACACCTCCTCCACCCTTAGTAGTGTTCAATATCGGTGGGAATACCGATGTTTTCATTCCTCATTGGCTCACATTCTTTTTTTGCAATTATTTAAGTAAACTTTTTTTAAACTTTTTAACCCACCGTGCTCTTTTTAGAAGTTTCCTTGAGATTATTCTATTTTAAAATGTTCAAATAAGTTATATACTTAGCTTATCATGCTACTGGGTTACATGATCCGACATGTTTCACAACAATTTGCTTTATCAAGGATCCCCCAGAGCCATTGTGTCCACCATCTTACTCAAAGTTTTTTGCAAGATGGTGGACACAATGGCTCTGGGAGATCCTTGATAAAGCAAATTGTTGCAAAACATGTCAGATCATGTAACCCAGTAGCATGATAAGCTAAGTATATAACTTATTTGAACATTTTTAAATAGAATAATCTCAAGGAAACTTCTAAAAAGAGCACGGTGGGTTAAAAAGTTTAAAAAAAGTTTACTTAAATAATTGCAAAAAGAGAATGTGAGCCAATGAGGAATGAAAACACTGGTATTCCCACCGATATTGAACACTACTAAGGGTGGAGGAGGTGTACCTGAGGCCACATTTTGTTACATTTGAAATATATGAGAGTATTTTTAACAATTTGTAATTCTACGGAGGGGAACGCTGGATATTTTGGAGGTTGGGTAAAGTAGAGAGTTGTGTTATATGATTCCCAACCATAAATGAAACAGATTTAAATAGTGCCATCTTTAGTGTGAGTGCACATTTATTTTATACTGCATGTTCTATGTATATGAAAGAGACATGGTTTTCTGTTAGCATTATCTGTGATGATGAATCTGTACTCATTTGGCTTCTTTATAGGTTTATTGATGATCTAATACCCATTGCAGTGTTTTTCTAAGTAGGTGCTTGTTATGTGACTCATGAAAGTTACTGTTATTTTGGTATGGTAGAATTGCTCTATAAGCCCCAATTGACATTTATAGTGTTTTGTATCACTACACAGTATGTCTGGTAGATTTTGGATTTAGATCACACTTTTCTCATTAAGTTACAAGTTACATTCAGGTAAAGTAGCTATTTCCCTATCCCAGTACAGCTTACAATTTAAGCTTTGTACCTGATTTAATGGAGGGTTAAGGGACTTATCCAAGATTTCAGGTTGCAGCAGTAGCTTCCCTGGTTCTCAGCCTGCAGCTCTATTACTTCTAATACAGATAACACACATTATCTACAGTATATTACTTAGGGCTCCTTTTACGAAGCCGCGTTAGCGGTTTAACGCGCATAATAGCGCACGCTAAACTGCTGGCCGTGCTAGATGCTAATGCCAGCATTGAGCTGGCGTTAGTTCTAGCCGCGTAGCGTGGGTTTAGCACGCACTAAAAAGCTGCATGCACTAAAACCGCTAACGCGGCTTCGTAAAAGGAGCCCTTAATCTTTGGCAGTTCAACTGCTTACTAAAGTCTAGCTGGAGCCTGGTGACACTTTGGTAACCTACCAAAAACATGGAAAGGTAAATTATTTTATAGTTGCCAGAAACCTCAAGATTTCTGTTATGCTGCTGAACATTACTGATTACATGGCCAACAGGAAGATGATGAACTGGGCCACTAAGGCTGACTGAGAGCCATGTGCTAAAGTACCTGCATATATTTCCAGTATAAGGTAAATATTTTTCTGTTTTAATATGTTGCATTGTTATGATTTTCTTGGTAGATAATTCTCTGAAGTATATTAGGTGTTCACAATACCATCAGTAACAGAGGCACTGGGAGAAGCAGCTGGTAGACAGTGAAGGAGTCCTACCCTGCTGTGTTCGAAAGTGCCCCTACTCTCCCTTTGTAAAGAGTGGTGCTTGTACAGGAGGAGCTGTGTTCCCTCTAAGCTGCGCTATATATCCAGTAGCTGGAAAAAAAAAAAGCAGACTATAAATGATAGTTAATTGAAATCTTCTCTGCATATAGTATGCTTTGTGTAGTTTTAATTTTGTGGTTACCATTATAAATTGTTAATAAGGGAAGATTAGATTCTTGCCTCAATAATCTTTCTGGTAACAGGTCATATGAGTCCTGACAAGTGGATTACTTTCCCCAAACCGTGACTCTTCACAGAAAGATGCCAGCTATATTCTTTTCAGTTCCATTTTCTTCCCCAGTGGGCTGTACTGCACCCTGTCAGTTTCTACCAAAGCAGTCGAGAACAACTACAATAGGAGACATAAGAAGAAGGGGTAAGGGGAATTTCCCCGACAAGACACTTCTGTTCTGCTCTGTAAAAAGTACAATGAACAATGTTAATCAAAACATATCAAATAAAACAAAGTGGAATTACCAGGTCACCTATTAGAGTGCAATCAGCAACTTATGGAGTTTTTTTTATGGGGTGAAACTTATGGAGTTTGTATACTCTCAATTGCATACTTGTCCAAGACAATGAGCAGGTGCATAATTAACTGACGGGGAGGGGGGGGGGGGTGTCAGGACTCATATGCTTTTTTTACCACAGGGCATACGAGTCCTGACAAGTGGAAAGTATCAAAGAAGTTACTTGAATCTATATTGGGACAGATGAGCCTGCCCGTAACCCTGAGGACCCAAAAGTGATGTCGCTTTGCACTGCTATGACCACTCAATAAAACATTGTAAAGGTATGGAGCGTGGACCATGTAGCTTCTCTACAAAGTTCCTTGGACAGAATCGCATGGACCGCTGCCTATGAGGAAGTTACATTGCTCTGAAAAATATCGGTAGCTGTTTGTCAGCGTACATTGGCTGTGGAAAACTCGCCATAGGAATCAATCTGGAAATATATGCCTTAGACGTTGCACTGTCCAGCTTGGCCCTATTATTTAAGATAAATAGATGATTGGCAGGCTGAAGATCATTAGTCACTTCTAGATAACAGAGGATAACTCTCTGCACATAGAGCAACTTCAACCCTTTTTCTTTCTTCTTCAAACCCGTGGACTGGAACGCAGGCAGTCTGACCTCTTGAATGATGTAAAAAGCCAAAACTACCTTTGGCAGAAAGGAAAGAACCATGCACAGAGAGACCCCAGTTTCTGTAATCTTTAGGAATGGCTCTCTGTATGAAAGTGCTTGCAACTCTGAGACTCTTCTCATCGAGGTGATTGCCACCAGAAAGACTGTCTTAACCATAAGATCCAGCAGTGAGCCCACCTGCAAAGGCTCATATAGAGCCCTACGGCATCCCTGTAAAACAATGTTAAGGTTGCATGACAGAAAAGGTTGTCTAACAGGAGGGTGCAACCAGAGCGCCCTCTTCAAGAAACTGACTACATCTGGATGAGCAGCCAGAAAAACCTGTTCCACTCAGACTCTAAAGCATGACAGGTCTGCCATTTGTAATTTGAGGGATCCAACCACTAGACTGTTCTCAAGTCCAGCTTGCAGAAATGCTAGGACTACTGAAATTGGAGCCCTTAAGGGCTTCACACTGTCTTTAGCACACCAGTGCTGAAACCTCATCCAGATTTTATCATGTGACTATCACTAGCTTTATACCTCTCAGGAGAGTAGTGATAACCACCTCCAAGTAACCCCTGCGTGCTCTCAAGAGACATGCCGTAAAACCAAAGTGTTTCAGACTCTCTATGGTAACTGGACCTTATGACATTATATCCAGATGAACTGGTAATTTGAGACCCTTGTCCCTCTATAGGTGAACTAGATCCACCAGGATGGTCATGGGGCTCAAGGATCTCACGTATGAAGAAAGACTAAAGAAATTGCGGCTGTACTCACTTCAGGAAAGAAGAGAACGGGGAGATATGATTGAAACGTATAAGTACATCACGGGACGCATCGAGTCAGAAGATGATATCTTCTGGCTCATAGGACCCTCGACCACCAGAGGGCATCTGCTGAAAATCAGGGGAGGGAAGTTTCATGGCGACTCCAGGAAGTACTTCTTCACCGAAAGAGTGGTGGATCATTGGAACAGACTCCCACTCCAGGTGATAAAGGCCAGCAGCGTGACGGACTTTAAGAAAAAATGGGATACTCAAGTGGGATCTTTAAGGGAGTAAATTCAGGGGGGGGGATACTTGGAATGGGCAGACTTGGTGGGCTATAGCCCTTTTCTGCCGTTTTTTTCTATGTTTCTACCTTAGATGATGCCTATCATGGATCCAGGATGAAACAAATACGACAGTCCTTTACAGTTGAACTACAGTGTCCAAACTTGTGTTTCCAGGCTCAAATTTATAGCTTTAGAAACAATCTACTTTCTTGTTTATTGCTGAAGCCATGAGATTGACTGTCAGTCATCCCCAATGATGCACAATGCAGTTGAAGGCCTTCTGAGACAGTGACCACTCCCCTGAGTCCAGAGTCTGCCAGCAGATATAATCGGCTTGCACATTCTCCACTCTTACTATATATGCCTTTGGTGATGCCTGCACGTGGACCTCTGCCCAATGGAACAATGACTAGGCCTCTCATCTTAACAGAGCACTTCTGAGGCCTTCATGCTAGTTGACATAAGTCACCGCTGTAGCATTGTCTTTGAAAACCCTCACTGCTTTGGCTTCCAGGGATTTCTCCAGCATCTATTAATGTCTGATGGATGGCTCATAGTTCGTCAATATATAGACCATTTTGTCTGAGAGAGGGTCTGCCGTACCTGAACTTGGTACCCATTACAACGACCCCCCCCCACCAGCTATAGAGGCTGGCATGTGTTGTCTGGATTACCCATGAGGCTATATAGAGTGGTATGCCCCTTGCAGCCACCGACGTGCCCTCTTGATGGCGTAGGAGGACCATAACAACTTGCTTTAGTTTTCCATAACAACTTACTTAAGGTTTTCCACATAAGACTCACAAATCTGGGGTAAAGCCCTGAGCAGGACACCCAGAGGGACTCACCATGTCTCCCCTTCGGCTCCATGGCATTTGCACTTCGTCAAGTCACTATCCAAGGACTCTGAAGGGATTTTTCTCCCTGAAAAGTAAGCCACCTGAAACTTCCCAGTTCTAGAGGCACCAGAGTAAGCTAAGCCCATGGCTCCTGCCTTCCCATATACCCCATGGTGCACGAATACTCCTCAGCCGACCATTTAGCACAAATATGGCATGGTACAGGGATAAAAGGGACTAAGAAGTCCACTACACTTGATTTTAAGCCAAATCAAGAGGTTTTGAAACAGCTAGAGGCCTTTTATGTAAAACTGGGAAATCTAAGATGGCTGCCAGAAAATATCCTGGGAGAGCTTCACCAAAGTTTAAAAATGTCTGGAAAGGGGTTTCTGGAGGAGGGGTGGGGGACAGTATAGCGAGCCCCAGACTCCACCAAAACATCAATTTTGAGACCCCCCTCTGATTCTCCCATAGGCTATAATAGCCTATACTCACTGTATTGTACTGGTGCTTTTTGCCTACTTCAGCTCACACTGCAGCTGGAATTTGGAGAAGACCTCTGCCTCAAACAAGCATATGAAAGGGTCCACAATGCTGCAATCTTTGGACTGCTAGTCGGACCAAAGCCAGACTGAGACCTCGGGCCCCCATGGATCCACATGCAGCGATAGGGGAGGGAAACACAGCCCCCGCTAGAGCCCTTGCCAGACTGCTATGGGGCCAAACAGACTGGGCCAAAGAAACTGATAAATCAGAGGGGAGACTAGTTTCCTGGGGAACAGACCCCCGAGCTCCAAAAATGAAAATGCAGGCTGGCAAAACAGGTTCCCTAAAAGGCAGCCCTGTTAGCTGCAGACTTCTGCTCAGACAGTCTGTGTTTTTTCCCAGGCAGTGCTGCCCCAGGGTCCTGGAAAACAACAGGGCAGGTGATCTACAAAATCCAAAGTGGTGGTCAAAACAGCAGCTCAGCCAAAAATAGTAACCAAGGATGATTTATTGTCTGCACTACAACACATCATCCTTGGTTACTATTTTTGGCTGAGCTGCTGTTTTGACCATCAGAGCTGCCCAAGAGCTAATGTGGTCCTCGTGAACACTGAAAATCTCCAGATTCAGATAAAAAAACCGAAAATAATAAAATATACTCCAAGCATATCAGAAAGACACCTTCTCAACTCACTTGTAGAAAGAAATACTGAAGGGATGCAGTACAGCCCACTGGGGAAGGAGGAAGAGCTGATAAGAATATAGATGACATTTATTTATTACACTTAAGAGCCCGTATATAACAATATGTACATAATAATTAAAACAAAAACACAACATGGCATACATCAACAAACAGATCATTATAAAATCACAGTATATAGTAAACAACCTTAAACCTATACCTTAAGATAATTAAAACCAAGCAATTCCAAAATGGCTTAATTTGAAAAGGCAAGTTGAAAGAAGTAGGCTTTCAGACTTTTTCAAAAAGCCAGGAAATCAGAAATCAAACAGATGGAATCTGGAACCGAGCTCCACAGTAAAGGTCCAGTTACTTGGAACATATGTGATTGATTTACAACTTTAGTGATAGAACGAATTGTGGGAACAACTAAGAAATCTTTGTCCTATGATCTCTAAGAACGATAGGGTATATATATATCTGCAGAAGAAAAGCAATCACCTTAGGCTCGCAATTTGGGGAAGTAACCCACTTATCAGGACTCGTATGCCCTGTTACCAGAATATTACATTGCGTGTTTATGAAGAATGAATGGAAAAATGGCATTACAATTAGTACTATTATTAAGGAGGCCTGGGGCAGAGCTTGGGCACCTACAAACAATAAGGTGTTCCACTGTCCCTGCTATGGCAATGGTAAACTCAATAAACTCCAAGGTGACTCCTGAACTGTACTCAGAAAACTCCAATAGAAGACTACAAATACGTGGCAAACTGATGGAGATTCCCTGTTAGCCTGCTCAATGATTTGCAGTGTCTAACGAGACTCTTGGAAAAGTGTGGGCTCTGTAAAAGTGAAGAGATGCTATCCATTGGCAAGCTCTATCATTGCTGCAAAAAGGGCTTCTACCAAGTAATCAGTCAAGGAGTGTGAAGACTTATGCAATCAAGACTTTTCAGTTTCTAGGTCTTAATTTTTTTCAAATATTTCATCTTTCATAATAGAAGTGTAGATTTGTTGGGTGGATCGGTGAAACAAATGTCTTCTGAAATGTATTTTTTATGTAGCAGTATGTGAAAAGTGTACACGGATTTGAAGACTTTACAAGACACTGCACAACCAGCTGGGTTTGCCTTTTACGCAAATGTGAATAGTCAAATAGGATCATTTTACTTACTCACTCTGGTACAGTTGTTCCTTCAGAGCACTGCAGGAGCAATAAGAGCTCATGACAGAAATCCTGGAATAGGCATTTGTTTGGCACAAATGTCCACATCAATAATCAATATACAGGAAATCTCTTCCCCTCCACTTTTGACAATTCTAGTAAAGCAGTCCTATAACTAGCCGACTTCAGCACTCCCATAAACTAGCCACATCTGACGGTAATCTTTTAACAAAGGCAAAAACACATTAAGGATATGAATAAGAACAGGCACAAGGGTTAGCTAACGGTGCCTGTGGCAGCAGACTTTATCTCAACGCACAACTGCGTGTGCTAAAAGTCAGATATCCTGAGCTGGTAGAAAAGAAAAAGGCAAATTAGCTAATAAAGCCTGCTGCAATGGCCATTATTACTGTTAAAACAGAACAGCAATTAAAAAAAAAAAAACATTACTTTTAACTTTTTTTAAATTATAATTCTTCCACTTTAGTGGCAAGATTCATTGGGGTCACTTGGGTAAATAATAAATACTTTCTACTCCTCCTTACACCTAATAATAAATACCCGACTTCACACTCTGCCTTCTATTTTTCCAGTCTTTATGCAAATATTTGTCCTCTAACTGAGTGTATCTTAGCTGCAGACTGCAAGCATCTGGAAAGATTGTCAAGCTCTGTAGGAGAAAGCAAAAAAAGGTGATGAAATAGTCTCTCTTCCTTTCTACCTCTGTGCCATGCCGAGGTCTGCTTCTCCTGCTATTTCTCAGCATCTCCTGCTCTACATGATAAAGATGACACCTCACTGCAGCTAGTCAACGTCATGTCTTTTTCATGCTGGTCTTCTGCTTCTGTTTGCGCAAGTGAGCCTCAATCTCATGGCGGAACACCAGCATCCCCAGCTGGCCGTGAGAGGCCTCATTCATGGCTTTTGACTGCATGCACATCTTGTATTGCTCTGGAGCAAGCTCATCCACACAGCGTTTCTCATGCCAAAGGTGGAAGAGACCGCGGACAGGTGTCCTAACCACAATCAAGTTGCTGTGAAGGTATTTGCGGTAAAGGTGCACATCTTCTCCTCCCCAGCCTTTGATGTCCAGATCAAAACCACCTAGTATAAAATATATATATAAATGTATAAGTTACATTTGCATTTATTCAATTTGTTTCAATGAAGTCTAGGCTGCAGCATAAAACATAGCCCTTGGAACAACAACAAACAAAAAAAATCAACCGCCACTAACAAACGAGCTGATCAGATTTTAGTGAAGTGTTCAGTGAAAAGAAAAGCTTTGGCTTGTTCTGAAACACCAGCTGGCCAGGTGTTCCATAAAAAAGGACTTGTTACAGAAGTGGTACACTGTTAAGAAGAATATTCTAGAAGCCCTTAATGCTGTATTAACTCACTTCAGTGAGAAAGTGCATTCATTTCCATTTTTATTTTTTTCTCTATGCTGATAAAATGTTCAAGTATAAAAAATAAAGAATTAAAAATAAAGGGTTGGGGAAAATACAAAAGGCAAATGAAAGGTTCCAGTACACAGTTTTAAACTTGTCTCAGTCAATATTCAGCCAGCAATAGTCTGCATTTTTTAAAATTCTGTCAGCTGAATTGTCATTGGATATTCAGTGCCAGCCCCTATCCAGGTGTCAGCACCACAGATCGGGTACTTAGCAGCCTGCTAAGAGTTATCATAATATTGCTGATGATCAGAGGTGGTGCCCAGTCTTTTGCTATTCTGGGTTGGCTGGGTGCAACTGTTGAGCATTGATGGTGTCTAGGTAACTCCCAGGTTTGCCTAGACTGCTTTGGCACTAACTGGACGGTGCTGGGCAGTTTCCTGAATTTTCCACAGCACTCTGTTTGTGTGCTGCTGAGAGTTCAAGTATCACCTGGTCAGTGCTTGCTGACAAAGTAGGAACTTTTCATGTCTTGTTGACTAGCACTAAATATTTATCCCATTTTTATTTTTAATTTTTTTTTTAGTTTTACTGAAGTGTGCTATATTATCTTCTTACAGATATACTGTTTAACTACATATGTTTTATCTTGTAAATCACCTAATGCTATTTTTAATATGTTGGATAAAGTTTTATGAATGAAACATTTTCTCCTGCACATCTCTATACATTAGCTCATGGGGGCCACCTTCACTGTGTCAAGGGGCAGCTACTTGTATTGAGTTTATCAACCCTTCCCTCCCTACTCCAGTCATGGTACTTGGGCTTGTCATGCCACTGGGGCTTGCACACATTTGTAACATAGAAACGTGATGGCAGATAAAAGCCAAATGGCCCATCCAGTCTGCCCATCCACAGTAGCCATTGTCTCTTTCTCTCTCTAAGAGATCTCACATGCCTATCCCATGCTTTCTTGAATTCAGACACAGTCTCTGCCTCCACCACCTCTTCCGGGAGACTGTTCCATGCGTCTACCTCCCTTTCTGTAAAAATGTATAGCCCTTTAAGTCTTTTTTCATACACCCATTGTGTCTGATTTTTCAATTAGGATAGGATATTGATCCATGCTCCTTTATTCCCATTAGCAAGACAACAAATCTCTTTAAGAAATATATTTCTGCCCCCTATTGGGGTATCATCGATTGCATAACATAACAAGTAATTTCTATACTGCATAACCAGTAAGTTCAATGCGGTTAACTAGATTAGGAAGATTTGATTAGTAGCAAACAGATATGTCTTCAGTTGCTTTCAAAAATGATGATAAGACTCAGAGCTCAATAACAGAGGTTTTAGTTCCTTATCCCAGCAAGCCGCCTGGTAAGAAAGTGAACATTGAAGATGTTTTTATAACGACAACCTTTGATTGATGGAAAATTAAAAAGACTATGTGAACATTTAGATTGAACAAAGGAAAATAATTCGAATAGATAAATCGGTGCCATGCCAAAGCACGTATAGACAGAGTAGCCTGATTACAAACATTATCTACCATCTTTTGATCATCACAATTCTATTCTACTCATCTCTCTAGATTTGTCTGCTGCATTTGATACCATAGATCATCAACTTCTCTTACTTCATCTGCAAGAAATTGGCATATCTGATCAAGTTCTTGACTGGAATTCCTCTTTCTTCAATGATCGCTCATCCAAGGTTATATTCAATGAATCATCCTCTGACTCATTTCCTATTTAATATGGCATTCCACAAGGCTATATACTCTCTCCTCTCCTATTCAATATCTTCTTGGCTCCTCTTCTAACATTAGAACAATCCATCAGTTTTAACAATTTTGCGTACATTGATGATATCCAACTGGTACATCCAATTAATTTCAACAATCCAGATGTCATTAAGGATATAAATCAGAAATTAGAAAAAATAAGCAATTGGCTGAACAGGAACATGCTATCCCTCAAAGTCACTAAATCTAAAACAATGATATTTCCTCTTAGGGATGGTCTATCACTATCCAGGTCCCATTGAACTTGATTCTACCCCAATTCTAACAGTCCCGACTATTACTGGGGATTATCTTGGATGGAAAATTATCTTTCCATGATCAAATCACTTCAGTCACCCAAAAATGTTTCCACTGTTTAAGAATGATCCGTTCACTTTCAAAACTATTAGACCCCTCATCACTAAACATCTTAGTTCATTCTCTTGTAATCTCTTGTATTGACTATAGAAACACCCTTTATAAAGGAATAAATAAAAAAGAAATTAGAAGGTTACAAATAATTCAGAATGTTTCAATAAAAATCAGTATTATCAAACTACACTCTCGACCTGGTTCACAGCACAGTAACCATATAAACATAAAAAACCAATGGAGACGTAAAGAAGATACTAAATGTTGCTGAAAACACTGGATATTGAAACCAAAAGTGGAAAACCCTCAATCAACACCTCAAAACGCTTTTTCTCTGAAAATTATCTTGAGGTAGGAAAAAGCCTCAGATCCCCCCTCCACCAAACCAATAACTCAGGTTGTAAATAAGTGGAGGCTAACCGGGGTACTTTTAAGTCATTAGCATAAAAAACCTCCTCATATAATATTTCACTATAAGAAAAAGCCTTGTGCAATGCAAGTGAGTAAGTGTCCGCTTGACGTTCAAAACACCAAAAAATTAGGTTAGCTATCAATGCTTACAGCAACATTACTGTTTTCTGTAAGAGCACTGACAGAAACACATTTCTAGACTATTCAAGCAATCATCCATTGCCACTTAAACAGAGTTTACCCACTTCTCAGTTTTTACGTTTTAAACGTATTTGTTCTAACTCCGGGGAATTTCATAGACAAAGTACAGATCTTTTCCGGTGCCTACAAGATCAAGTTTATCCTCCGCAGACTCTTAAGAAGGCCTATAAACCAGCTAAACATGTTGACCGGAATTTACTGTTAACACCTAGAGCATGTTCTTCAGATACTCAAGCAATCACCTGTGTACTTGAATTTTCGCCAGCTATAAAACGAGTAGTTCATTCTTTACGTCACCATTGGGACATTTTGAGTCAAGATCCTGCTTTCTCTGATTGTCAGCTCCATATGGCTTACTCTAGACAAAAAAATCTCAAAGAACTATTGAGTCCCCCGGATTGTTTTGCTCATAAACAACAATATTGCCAATCTGTAGGTAGTCACTCCAAATGTCATACATGTCAGATCTGCACTATTGTGACAGATCTAACTGGTTGTTTTTTACACCCGGTGTCAGGCAGAACATATTCTATTCGTTTTCATACTACCTGTTTGACAGATCATGTAGTATATTTAATATTATGTCCGTGCCCGAAAATATATGTAGGCCAAACTTTGTGGCACCTTAAAACACGGATCACGGAACATAAAAGCTGCCTTAATACCGGCAAGATGCAGGCTCCAACTGTTGCCCATTGTCAAGAATATAACCATACCTTTCAAGATTTAAGGTGTTGTGTTATAGATCATGTCCCCATAAGTCACAGGAATAGACAATGATTGCTTCTGTGGAGAGAACTTTTTTGGATTTGTATTTTGGAAACTGAAGAGCCTGGAGGGTTGAATTCCAAAATGGAATGGCATCACATACTTTGATTTAGAAATGTAGTTTTCAATGCCAATCTCAATTTCGATCTTGGGACTACGTCATATACAATTGTATCCAATCATGATTCGGCACGCGCAATTGAGTAGACAAGTTAAATAGGCGAGGCTTTCTCCACTGTCTGTGTCTGAGGAGCCACCATATTGAATCTTGAAGCCGCACTGATAGTACGTTGGGGCTTCTGGTCTATCGAATGAAGAGGAGAAAAAAGCTCTCTCACAGAAGTTAAGTATTAAGTGTTTTATTTTATGTCTTGTAGGATTGACCACTTTCACATCCTGAGGCAGCTTACAATTAGCGAAATGCTGGCCATCGATGATGTGTGGTGTGCTTTTGTTTTCCATCTTTGTGAGGCATCGCTCTTAATGTTGCCTCCACTTATTTATAACCTGAGTTATTGGTTTGGTGGAGGGGGGATCTGAGGCTTTTTCCTACCTCAAGATAATTTTCAGAGAAAAAGCGTTTTGAGGTGTTGGTTGAGGGATGTCCACTTTTGGTTTCAATATCCAGTGTTTTCAGCAACATTTAGTATCTTCTTTATGGCTCCATTGGTTTTTTATGTTTATATGGTCACTGTGCTGTGAACCAGGTCGAGAGTGTAGTTTGATAGTATTATTGGGTTTTCGAGTGAGTTTGTGTTGGATTAGCTCAATAAAAATCAGGGCAACAAAGAGGCGCTGTGGATCAATTTGGAAAGAGGGAATGGTGAATATATTTACATTGGTGTGATATACAGGCCTCCTTCACAGACGGAAGAAGTAGATAGAGACTTAACAGTAGACATTCAGAATATATCTAAAAAGGGGGAAGTCTTGCTAATAGGTGATTTTGCCGGATGTTGATTGGGGTATCCTTATTGCAGGATCTTATAGAAGTAGGGAGATTCTTGATTCCCTACAAGGAGAACTGTTCCAGCAGTTGGTAATGGAACCCACACAAGATGGGATCATACTGGACTTAGTGCTTACAAAGGGGAAAGTGTTTCTGATGTTACAGTGGGTGATCATCTGGCATCTAGTGATCACTGCATGAAACGGTTTAATATTAAGATGGGTATAGAGAGGGCTCATTCAAAAGCAAAGGTTCTAGACTTTTAGAAAACTAACTTTGTTTGGATGGGGGTTTACGTCAAGGAATTATTGTCTGGATGGGAATGTCTGGAAGGAGTGGAAATGCGGTGGGGCAAAACTGAAAAGAGCGATTGTAATGGCGACAAACCTTTTTGTGAGGCAAGTAAATAAAAGTAAGAGGAAAAGAAGGCCACTTTGTTTCTCAAAAGTAGTAGCTAAGAAGGTAAGGAATAAGAGGTTAGCTTTCATAAACTACAAAAGATTGCAGAAAGAGGAAGACAGGCAAAAATATCTGGAAAAGTTGAGAGGCTGGTCGTATAGTCAGGAAAGCAAAGATGCAAATGGAAGAAAAAAATAGCTGACACGGTAAAATGGGGAGACAAGACATTATTTAGATATATTAGTAATAGGAAGAAGTGCAAAAGTGGCATTGTGAGATTCAATGGTGAAGTGGAGGAATATGTAGAAGCTGATAAAGAAAAGGCCAAATTGCTTAACAAATATTTATGTTCTGTGTTCATGGCTGAAGCGTCAGGAGCGGGACTGCAGAAGACAAATGTGCAGAAGACAAATGTGAATAGGGATGGAGGAGAAATAGACCCTGATCGATTTTCAGCTACAATAAAGGTAGACAAAGCAATGGGGCCGGATGGTGTACATCCGAGGGTGCTGAAGCAACTTAGGGAAGTTCTGGTAGCTCCGCTGATTGACCTTTTCAATGAGTCTCTAGAGTTGGGAGTGGTACCAGAGGACTGGAGAAGGGTGGATGTGGTCCCTCTCCACAAAAGTGGAAGTAATGAAGAAGTAGGTAATTACAGGCTGGTAAGTCTGACTTCTGTGGTAAGAAAATTAATGGAAATGCTTTTAAAACAGAGAATGGTCAAGTTTTTGGACTCCTGTGGATTAAGGACCAGAGGCAACATCAATTCACTAGAGGTAGGTCTTGTCAGACAAATCTGATCAATTGCTTTGACTGGGTGACCAGAGAATTGGATAGAGGGAGTGCGTTAGATGTGGTGTATTTAGATTTCAGCAAAGCCTTTGACAGTGTTCCACACAGATGCCTAATAAATAAACTGAGTGCCCTCGGGATGGGTCCCAAAGTGATAGGCTGGATCAGGAACTGGTTGAGTGAAAGGCGACATAGGGTAGTGATCAATGGAGATCACTCCGAGGAAAGGGATGTTACCAGTGGTGTGCCTCAAGGTTCTGTTCTTGGGCCTGTTCTTTTTAAGATGTTTATAAATGATATTGCTGAAGGGTTGTCAGGTAAGATTTGCCTCTTTGCAGATGTTATAACATAAGGAAGAAAATGGACAGATGAGCATATACATATTCATATTCAACTCTGCTCTTCACTCATGTTTTATATCCGAGAACAGAAAACACAGTTTTGTGCTGACTCTTTGATTACTTGTCTTAATTTCAAAATATAGCCTTTATAAGCAGGACTAAATATATGTTTACTTGCAATAAATGAGCTTATCTAACAATGAATGAGTAAAAATGCATTTTGATGAACATAGGTGAACTCTTACTTCTAGCTAGGAGAACATCTCTTGCAGTTCGTAAACAGTAATGAGCCTGCCTAAAGTTGTAAATACGACATAATGCCTCACGGTGGCAGTATTGACACACATTTTTCAGAATTCTACTTACCTATGTTTATAAAATCTGAACGGTATTGGCAAGTCATTCCAAATCCAAAGTCCCTCCAAAATCCTGTGTCTTTTTTTATAACCTGGGAATAAAATTAAAGGAATAATGTTATGTTATACACATAGAATATAGGCCTTGCCTAAACTAAAATGAAAAGCATATTTACAGCATACAGACTAGTTCTGAGTGCAGTTTCTCCAAGCAGTGAATAATCCTACCTGTATGTCAGCTTGTGCTCCTGAGGAATAGAAATTAGTACCAGTTCAAATGACTGCTGGATATAACATCTGCAGCTCTCTGGAAACTTTTGTTTTTGGCACAAACATCAATCAATGTTTCTAAGGAAGGAGTCATGGAAACATTTTTTTTTTTCTTACTAGAAAACTCGGTTTCAGAACAGCCAAGTAAAACTGAGCTAGAGTGCACCTGTGAGTGGATGGGAATGTCAACCCAGTAATGCTGGAGGGCAGCCAGCGTTGGCACAGCAAGAAACAGAGACACAGGATGACAGGCAAGGCAACCAAGACACTTAAAGTTAAAATGATCAAACACTTCAGGACTAACACCACATGACTTAACAGAGCCAACTCTCTTTTAAACTCACTACCAGAAAATATTCCACTGTCTTTTACTGCATTAGCAGTCTTCACCAAATTTTAAGTACAAGCCACTTTGGATCATAGAGCATGAAGGAGAACTGACAAAAAAGTCATTTCTCCATACTTTAATGTATGCACTTTATCACAGACTTGATTGTTGACTGGGGTTACATTTCCGCTGACATTTCAGCGGAAGTGGAACTCCTCCGGATATGACGATCAAAAAGCCTGATCGTCCAAGTACCCATACTCAAAGCTGGTTTTCTAAAACCAGCTTAGGCCTTTCCCCTGCCACTAAACGCACAGAGAGAAAAGAGGTGTGTTTAGAGGAGGGGAAAGGGCGAGCGGTGGGCAGGAGGTGGGCCGACCTACACCTAGGCGTACAACAAGTATAACCAAAACCTTAGGCAGGTTGCCTAGTCGGCACTTATACGTTTTGACTTAGACAAAGTCAAAACAGGTCTAAGTGTCGAAAAAGGGGCCGCTGAGCTGATCTTGGCTGCTGCGAGGTCGGCGGGGGGGGGGGAGGGGCGATCGGAGGTTTGGGGGAGGTCGTTGGGGGTGTTGTGTCGAGGGCAGGAGGGCCTGGGATCCCTCCTGCCCGTATTGTAGTGGGGGTGGGGGGTAGGGTGTCCGCCTGTGCAGGAGGTGTTGGGCTCCTTCCTGCCCGATCGTGTAGGGGGGTGGGGGGGCGAGAGGCCAGGAGGGCTTGGGCTCCCTCCTGGCCTGATCGTAATTGGGGGGTGCCACGGGTGCCCGGGGCAAGAGGGCTTGGGCTCCCTCTTGCCCCGATGTCGTCGGGGTGCCACGGGGCAAGAGGGCTTGGGCTTCCTCTTGCCCCGATGTCGTCGGGGAACATCGGGGTGCTGCAGGGCAAGAGAGCTTAGGTTCCCTCCTGCCCTGATGTCGTGGGAGTGGGGGGGTTAGTGTGGATTCTGTAACCGGTGTTGTTTTTGACAGACACTGGTTACAGAATCCAGCTTTTAGACGAAGGACTGGCTCCTCCTTCGCCTAAAAGCCCTTGTGTTGGGCATTTGGGGCTTAGGTGTTTTTTGGTTCATTATGGGGTATAAGTGTAGACGTAGTGGTGGTCTGGGCGTTTAAACAGCTGAATGTAGAGGCAGGCCATTATCAAAAAAACCTCCATTTGGACGTTTTTTTAAAAATTACGGACATTTTCCCTGCTTCAACTTTCAACGTTTAAGGCCTTAGGCCAAAAGGAGACTTAGACGTTTTTTTTGATTATGCCCCTCTATGGAAGTTAAGGACCATTAAAAAATACTTCAACCCAACATCCTTCAGGTTGCTGGTGCAATCGCTGATCCTATCCATCCTTGATTACTGCAATATCATCTACCTGGGTATCCCACAAAAAACAGTAAAAAAATTGAGATTATTACAAAACACCTCTGTTCGCTTAATCTTTGACTGAGAAAAAAAACCACATTAGCCCCTACTACAAAAAATTGCACTGGCTACCAATAGAAGTGCAAATACTATTCAAATTTGCATGTATCTGTTTCAAACAAGTCTGGGGACTAGCACCTTCCTACCTGCAAACTCACTTCATTCTGCACAACCCCACACGAAACAAAAATATCTTTGCATACCCAAAGATCACAGGCTGCAGATACAAATCCTTCCTGGATAGAACATTCATGTTCCAAGCGAATAGACAGCAAGTCTGGCTGAGAAACTGCATAAATGAACCCAAACTGACTTACAATGCATTCCGAAAATCAATTAAAACTGCCCTATTCGACAAATTCATTGACTAAAACAGACCACCCTCTCTCACTATGATACTCCCCTCTGTAAACGCTATTTCAATCTCTCAGGAAGCTCCAATTTTCATGTATTCTTTACCCATGGAACCCCAATTAATAGGTATCTTTTCTATTCTAGGCTTCTTGTTATTTTGCTGACTGTCCAGCCTTCTTTCAATGTGAACCGCCTAGAAGTCGCTTGACTATGGCGGTATAGAAAAATATTTTTTTGTATTTATGTTCTTAATTACATGTTAATTTGTATCTTGCTTAGAATTTAGATAAGCGATTCAATCAAATTTTAATAAAAACTTGAAAACTTGACACTAAACTGTTCAAATACCTCACTTGTCAATTCCAGTTTCAAGATCATTTAAAGATAAGTTAAATAGCACTAGTCCCAGTGCAGCCTGATGGGCCCAAGCCGTCAATTCATCACACTCCCTGAATTATAAAAATGGCTGTGATTTTTTAGAGAATATTCAAGTATATTAATTAATTTTTATTTATTTATTTATTTATATACCACTTATAGTCTAAGTGGTTTACATTCAAGTACTCAAGCATTTTTCTCTGCCTGTCCCAGTGGGTTCTCACTCTATCTAATGTACCTGGAGCAATGGGGGATTAAGTGATTTGCCCAGGGTCACAAGGAGCAGTGCGGGATCCAAACCCACAACCTCAGGGTGCCAAGGCTTTAGCTCTAACCACTGC
The DNA here is from genome assembly GCF_902459505.1 of Geotrypetes seraphini. Taxonomy (NCBI): domain Eukaryota; kingdom Metazoa; phylum Chordata; class Amphibia; order Gymnophiona; family Dermophiidae; genus Geotrypetes; species Geotrypetes seraphini. Next base: position 372,712,769 of record NC_047084.1, read on the forward strand.
ACCACACACTCCCCTGATTCTGGTTTTTTTTGCATAAACCTTTTGTGCAGCTCTGTCTATGTTGTTTACCATATGTAGATATTAATGCTGAGTATGGGCAGAGGTAAAAATCGAAGAACCCAGATATCTGCTTATGAAGCATCACAAAAATTCAGTCAGTAACCAATGTGCATGGTAAACCCTCCTATTCAGTAGATATGCTATGACAGTTCAAATTTCTGTATAATGATTCTTAAATTTATTATGCTACCACTATCCCCTAGAAGGGGTGTGCACAATTGCCCTACATACCTTCAGTTGTTGTGAACCTGGTTGCTCAAACCAGGCTACCACACTATCACTACTTCCTGGAAGCAAGCAGGAGGAGCAACATAAGAACATAAGAACATAAGCAGTGCCTCCGCCGGGTCAGACCACAGGTCCATCCTGCCCGGCAGTCCGCTCCCGCGGCGGCCCAAACAGGTCACGACCTGTCTGAATCACCAGAAGGGGCTCCCTTGCCACCTTGGTTTCTCATTGAAGTCCTATCTTCCCATCGTAGTCCTAACCCTCCGGTCTTGCACATGCACGACCTGATTTGGTTTCTATACTTATTTCCTGGTTAGCTTTCTATACTTGTGTTACATCCCAGCACCTCTCTCAGTATCCCACGATCCCCTTATCCCTCAGAAATCCGTCCAATCCCTGTTTGAATCCCTGTACCGTACTCTGCCTGATCACTTCCTCCGGTAGCGCATTCCAAGTGTCCATGACCCTTTGTGTGAAAAAAAACTTCCTTGCATTCGTTCTGAACATTTACAAGTGGTGCATATCTAGCTATTGCCAACAACACATGGAGACAATATATTTCTTCAGTTGTCGCCTCACAATTGTGGAACTCCCTTCCAATACGCATAAGGGAAGAACGTCTCATTGAGAGGTTTAAAAGCAATTTAAAATGCTTTCTTTTTAAAGATGCTTTTGACTGCTAGCTTTTTATAGTTAGGTCACGCCTTTTAACTCCAGCTTTTGATCTTTTCTTAATTTTTTTTTTTCTTCTTTTATCCCTCCCTATTGTTATGTCCTCTACCCGTCTCATTTGCTATCATACATTGTATTTCTTCCCCCTCTTCCCTTTTGGCCCTGTTTATGTTAAGTGTTGTGTCTGTTATTTGTATCGAAGCCTTGTATTTGTTGATATATTATTTTTAGACTTGTTCATCGCTTTGTATTACGATTAAGTGTTTCATCAAATTTTAAATAAACTTGAAACTTGTACCTGCTGGGTCACCAATGCAACCAATTTCAAAACTCGCAAGCTTCCATTCTCCTAGCTCAGCAGTCTCGGACTCAAACCCTTTGCAGGGCCACCTTTTGGATTTGTAGGTATTTGGAGGGCCGCAGAAAAAAAGAGTTAATATCTTATTAAAGAGCTGACAATTTTGCATGAAGTAAAACTCTTTATAGTTTATAAATCTTTACTTTTGGCTAAGTCTTGATAATAATATTGTCATTTATAGCTAAACAGACATATGATCAAGAAACTGTTTTATTTTACTTTTGTGATTATGATAAACATACAGAGGGCCTCAAAATAGTACTTGTTGGGCCACATGTGGCCCCCGGGCCATGAGTTTGAGACCACTGTCCTAGCTGATGACCTTGCAATTCTAAGACAAAGAACAAAGTACCAGTTTGCAAGCTCTGAAAATGCTTGCAACACCAGTACAGATAGTGCAGAGTGATCAGCAGCTGAGGGAGATAAAGGTAGATGCTGGGGAAGAACTAAGGAAGCATCTCTTAAGACATTTAAAATTTGGAGTTAAAACTGGCTTCTTTTACCTAAGGGGCTGGTTCTGGTATAGTGGCTGTTCATGGACTAGGGCAGGGGTAGGCAATTCCGGTCCTTGAGAGCCGGAGCCAAGTCAGGTTTTCAGGATATCCACAATAAATATACATGAGATAGATTTGCATTTCAAAGAGGCAGTGCATGCAAATCCATCTTGTACATATTCATTGTGGATATCCTGAAAACCTGACCTGGTTCCGGCTCTCGAGGACCGGAATTGCCTGCCCCTGGACTAGGGGATAACAGGTTCTTGTTTGTTGATTAGGTTACCTTGTATTAGTTTATTTTGTATTCAGTCAAATGTTAAGTTATTTAATTTTCTAATTTATGGATGTTTGGATTTAGTTATATATTATTATTATTATTTGATTTAAAAAATGTTTACCAAAAGGCGAACTTAAATAAAGGCGATGCTAAATAAAGATAGCAATAAAAACAAATCAGTGAGTCAACTGCTATGGAAAGAAGGAAATAAGGAAGAGGAGGAAGGGAAGTGAGAAGTGCATGAGAAGACAGGGACACAAAAATGGAAATCTGGTGCAGGCAAAGGATAAGAAATGTGGGAAAACTTAGTAGATGACAGCAGATGAAGACTCGAATGGTCCATCCAGTCTGCCCAACCTGATTCAATTTAATTTTTTCTTCTTCTTAGCTATTTCTGGGCAAGAATCCAAAGCTCTACCGGTACTGTGCTTGGGTTCCAACTACTGAAGTCTCTGTCAAAGCTCACTCCAGCCCATGTACACCATCTCAGCCATTGAAGCCTTCCCCAGCCCATCCTCAACCAAACGACCATATAAAGACCGTGCAAGTCTGCCCAGTACTGGCCTTAGTTCTTCAGTATTTACTATTATTTTCTGATTCTAAATCCTCTGTGTTCATCCCATGCTTTTTTGAACTCCGTCACCGTTTTCCTCTCCACCACCTCTCTCAGGAGAGTGCATTCTAGGCATCCACCACCCTCTCCATAAAGAAGAATTTCCTTATATTGCTCTTGAGTCTCCCACCCCTCAACCTCAAATTATGTCCTCTGGTTTTATCATTTTCCTTTCTCTTGAAAAGATTTTATTCTACATTAATACCTTTCAAGTACTTAAACATGTGAATCATATCTACCCTGAAGGCATTATAGGGACAAGGGATGACTTGGAAATGGAAGAGGAGATGAAAGACCATGAAAAGGAACAGAAACACTAGAGAAAGGAAAATACCTCAGTGGAGAGTTTGACAAGGATGCTGAAAAGCATAAGAAACACTACGGAGATGAAAGCTGAAGATAGGAAGGAGAAAAGAGAAAAAATGTGGAGTTTGGCTCTCCAGTTGTGGCAGTGCTAGGTAAAGGCACTTCGATAGAAACAATACACAGGGGGGATAACATAGCCTCCTTTATCCATACACTTGTAAAGTTATGTATAAACGGTAGCGCACATCCACAAAATAAATCAGGGGAACATTGATTGATAGGCAGTATATTTTGCTTCATTTTGTAAATTGGCTCAAGCCCATTAACAATTTATTTGAGAGAACCCCCCCTCCCCCCCACACACACAATGATCCATCCTATCACTGAAGAGAGGATCTTTCTACAGGGTGTTTTCAAAGTAAGTTACTTGTCTGAGCACAACCATTTAAATCAAGAATGGATGATATGATATATAGTACATCAATTAGCTTCAGAGCTGAATACAGACTGCTTGCTCAGCAGCATAGCAGGGTTTGGTGGCAGGCTCTTTACTTCTAGTTCTAAGTGCACCAATCTGGATGCTTGCTCATCAGCTAATCTGTGCTGAATGTAATAATAAATCTGAAAGACTGCATTGGAAATAAAAAAGCATTTTCCTTAATTAAGGCAATTCCCAATGGATTTTGTCAGAATTTTTTAATGCCATGTAACCAGTATAGGGCACGTAGTATATACTTGTGTCCTACACATTCAGCCATAAAGACTGATACAGTGCTTTCCTTAGCATTATGAAATAGATTTAGAACCCACATGATATACCTATATGAAATGGATTTAGAACACACTCATGGAATCGCGCCTGGGGTGGGAGGTAAAGGGGGGGAAGGAATGGATGGACAAAAAGGAAAAAGGTGCTATACCTAGGAGGAGAAAGGGGAGTTATAGATATGGACCTGCTGGGTAGAGGGAGACAGAGAAGACTGGACTAGGGGAGGGGAAGAGTGTGAGAAAGATGCTGAATGGAAGAGAGGGGGAGCGATTAGTCATGAAGTTGGTGGGAATTAGAGAGTGACACAGTAACGATTATAATGGTAATTCCATAGTTACCATAGTAATTCCCGCGGTAATGGGAAAGAGTTGACGATTTTGACTGGTATTACAGTGGTAGACCGTTCTATGCATTGCTGTGGGAATAGGAACTGCTGCCACAGTAATACTGCAGCAATGGGGACCCAGAGAACCCTCCTGAAGCCTATCTTTTATTGTTTCTAGTAGTCTAGTGGCTTCTTTTCTCTCTTCCTACTCTGCCTGACATCCATTTCTCTGTCTCTTCCCTCCCCTGCCATCTGTCCCTTCCCCTCACCTAATCCCCCCCACCCGTGTACAACCTCGACACTGGCTCAACCCCCTCTGTGCCCTACCTTATTATCTCTGGTGGTCTAGTGGCTTCTTCAGGGGCAGGAAAGAGTCCCAATTCCTTCCTGCTCCTGCAAGAGCCACTGCTGGTCTGAAGCTTTTAAAAATGGCTGCTGAGAGTTTATGCGGCGGCCTCATGAGACTTTGGACCAGTGGCAGAAGTGGCTCTAGCAGCGGCAAGAAGCCACTAGACCACCAGGGATTAAAAGGTAGGGCACCGGGGGGGGGGAGGGGTGTGCAGCATTACACCATGGGGTGGGTGTTATATGGAAGGGACAGATGGCAGGGGTGGGGAGAGATGGAAGGACTGATGGCAGGCAAGGGAGGGAGGGATGATGGATGGATGGCAGAGTAGAGGAAGGGGGCAGGGGTGTAGGAATGGATGGGCCTGACCCACCTGCACTGCCAAGGAGAACTTTTCCACACCAGCGTCGGGGAAGCAGGCTAGTCTCCTGCAGTCCTTGCACCTCCCTCTCTTCACTTTACAACTTCAACGGTTTAGAGTCAGTGGCAGCAATCGCTACAGGCTGTCTGCAAGTAACCTGGAAGCCTCTCCTCTGCCATTGTTACAACTTCCTGTTTCTGCCGGGGCAGGACGCAGCAGAGGAGAGGCTTCTGAGTTACCTGCAGGCGATTGCTGCCACTGACCTGTTGAAGCCGGTGGAGAATGAGGAGAGGGAGGTGCAGAAGCCCAGCCTGCTCCATCCCCCGACGTCAGCAAAAGAGAAAGTTATCTGTAAGTGTGGTGGGGTAGGGATAGGATTGAAAGAGCTACAGCCCCAGCACCCTGGGGTTGTGGGTTCAAATCTTGCACTGCTTCTTGTGACCCTGGGCAAGTCATTTAATCCCCCAGTGCCACAGGTACATTAGATAGAGTGTGAGCCCGCCGGAACAGATAGGGAAAAATGCTTGAGGACCTGAATAATTTGTAATCCGCATAGAATTATAGGATATGCAGAATATAAATAATTAAATTTTTTAAAAAAAGATTCTGCATGTGGGTTGAGAGGACAAGAGAAGGAAGATTGTAGGACATGGTGTGGAGGGGGAGGAAGGGAGAGATAATGCAAATGATGGAGAGGGACGAGAAGGGAAAAATGCTACATATGGGGTAGAAGAGAGGAAGAGAACTATAAATGTTGAGAAATAGGGGTACATGGGGAGAGAGGGAGAAAGTTTAAAAATTATGGTGGAAGGGAGGAGAGATGTTTGACCTAGAGCACAAAAGAGGGGGAGAGAGATGGTACATAGTACGAGAGAGGCAGATATGTTGGACATGGCAGAGAAAGGGAGAGAATGTTGCATAGTGAGGAAAAGAGAGATATTGGACCAAAGATGCAAGGGAGGTTGAGGGAGAGAGAGAGATGATGAACATTGGGGTGTATAAGAGGCAGGGAAAAATACACAACAGGTGTTAACTTTAAAGCAATGACTGTAATATGTCAGTTTTTTAAATTTACATCTACTATCTTTATATTTTGCACAGTACAGGGGGATATCACTTTTTTCTCTTTCGCTGCTGTTGCATTGTGGCTTCAATCGAATATTTTTCTACATGTTTCTATTTTTAATTTGTGGTTATTCTATACTGTGTGAGGATCTGTCTTGTGTTTCGCGCATATGAAAGAGACATGGTTTTCTGTTAGCATTAACTGTGCAGGATGAATCTGTACTAATTTGGCTTCTTTAGTTTTCCAATAGGTTTATTGATGTTCTAGTACACATTGTAGTGTTTGGTGCCCTTGTTACATGACTCATGGATGTTACTGCTCTTATGGTATGGTAGAATTGTTCTTTAGGTCCTGAGTGACATTTGCAGTGTTCTGTATTACTTCACAGTATTCCTGTTTACTGAATTTGGATTTAGATCACAACTTTCTTAGTAACAGCTTAAGGCACGTTTCATTCAGGTACAGTAGGTATTTTCATCATCCTGGAGGGTTTACAATTTAACTTTCGTACCTGATTCAATGGATGGTTGAGTGACTTGTCCAAGATTTCAAGGAGCAGCAGCAACATCCCTGGTTCTCAGCTTGCAGCTCTATTAAGTACAGCTAATACTGATAGCACACTTTGTCTATATTATCTGTACCTAATCTTTGGTAACTCAGCCTCTTATTAAAGACTAGCAGAGCTGAAGTCTGGTGGCCGTTTGGCAACCTATCATAAATACTAAGGTTGTTAGCTTGCCAGTCCGGTATCTTCCTGTTGGCCATGTAAACAGTGATATTTCACCAGCTCTAACCAAACATCTCGAGGTTACTAAGTATTAAAATACCCCCATATATTTCCAGAATACTGCAAATATTATTCTGTTTAATATGTTGTTTTTCTAAACATTGTTTTGATTTATTTTTTTTATACATAATTCCCTGGAGTGCATACAGTGTGAATAAAATAATCAGTAAGAGAAGTATTGTCCCCCCCCTTTTTTTTCTTTTAAAAGAGTGCTGCTCATATAGGGGGGAGCAGTATTCTTTTTAAGCTGCACTAAACATCCAGTATCTGAATTTTATTCAGAGTAGCTATAAACTACATGTGAATACGTAGGGAAAGCATGCAGAGTATGGTTTTCTTTCCAACTTCCCTGCGAGTTTTTATATACATATATAGGCTTAAAATGTTTATTGCAACATCCTAGGCTCATAAAATCATGTTTCTGCTTTCAGCAGGGAGACCCAGGGAAGAAAATTAAGACTGCAAGGATGGGGATGAAAAATGTACTTCATTGCAGGGATGGAGAGGGGATGAGAATTAATTTTTGTCCCTGCGTCACTCTCTATTGGGAACTGAGAAGTAGAGATACTGGCTCCAGAATAAGGTATGCAGAAGGAAGGGCATAGAAAGGGGTGGGTCAGGAAGATAGAGGAGAGTTGCTGGGCATGAATTGAGCATAGTGACAGGGACAATTAAGGGCAATTCAGAGATAGAGAGAGAAAAAATAGGGACACAGGGCAATGCTGATCACAGGTATATGGACAGGGACAAAGGGGGGCCATGTAGGACAGGTCTAGGTAGGAACACAGAGGGGGGATGCTGAATATAGGGGAGTGTTATTGATTATGATTATAAGTGTTTATCTTGCTGATTAATGTAAATATACGGTTATTGCACTTTTGTTGGTCTTAAAAATCAATAAAGATTTAAAAAAAAAAAAAAAAAAAAGAATATAGGGGAGAATATGGACACAGAGAACACATGGAAAAACAGATAAGGACAGGGGCACAAAGGGGAGATACTAGACAGGCGGGGGTCACAGGTTGAACAGGGCAGGGCCATGTGTCCAGTATTCTGCAGCCCAAAATATGGTAACCTTAAGCAAGAGCTCATCTGAAATTAGGTGAAGTGGGGAGGATGGATTGAGACATCTGGGTTTTACTTCCATTGGAAATAAAATCTGGATATCTCAATCCTTCCTCTTTTTTGTGGAGCCACATGGTAACCCTAGCTCAAACCAAGTGACATAAGAACTATGAATAATCAAACAACCAACAAACATGACAGCAGAAGCATCAAAGGAGCTCAACTAGTACCCCAAAGTACATCAGTAATAAACTACTCTTCATGGCCCAAACGGCTGACCGGCCTCCAAGCAACAGACTTGGAGAAGAACATCTCTGCTGGAGAGACTGCCCTAGCTTCTGGCCACGATGAAGCTACTCTTCTGGTCGAATATGCCTTCATGGAAACAGGGGACTCTTTTCCACAAGCAATGTATGCTGATGATATGGCCCTTCAGATCCACCTTGAAATTGTGGCCTTGGAAACAGGTGCATCTCGCTTAGCTGGATTAGTCAGCACAAAAAAGATGGTCAGAGAGCCTAAACTTGCTGTGGACTGGAATGCTGGCAAACAAACTTCCTGATTGATAGGAAACATCAAAACCACTTTTGGCAGGTGCGTAAAACCACTTTTGGCAGGTGCGTAAAAAGACTCCAGTGTCAGAGATTTTAAGGAAATGCTTCCTATAAGAAAGAGCCTGGAATTCTGAGACCTATCTCACTGACAGAAAAACTATCTAAACTCTAGCAGACATTTTTACATGTTAGGAATTTTTGAGTCAATATTCAAAAGCATTTACCCAGATATCAGTACCTGACTAACACTGTGGGTAGTGCTAGGGCCAAACCAGGGCAATCTCAGAACTTATCTGGACAGTGGCAAAACTGTGTGTTACTCAAATAATTTATCTGATTATTATTATTATTGGATGCAAATAGTGCCATGTGTAGTCAGCCTGCCAATAGCAGCCTCATTGGCTTTATAAAATGCTACCAAACCACAACCCAGATGTATCACTTTTTACAATTACACTGTATATTAAGCATCAAAGAAATGTTATGGTGGCATATGGACGGAGGGAAGTGGAAGAGGTGGGAAGAGACGGTGCACATGGACAAAGGGAAGGGGGAAGAAGAGGGAAGAAATGGTACACATGGACGGAAGGAAGGGGAGCGATAGTGCACATGGACTGAGGGAAGGGGAAGAGACGGTGCACATGGATGGAGAAAAGTGGAAGAGGAGGGAAGAGACGGTGCACATGGACGGAGGGAAGTGGAAGAGGAGGGAAGAGATGGTGCACATGGATGGAGGGAAGTGGAAGAGGAGGGAAGAGACAGTGCACATTGACAGAGGGAAGGGGAAGAGGAGGGAAGAGACGGTGCACATGGATGGAGGGAAGGGGGAAGAGGAGGGAAGAGATGGTGCACATGGATGGAGGGAAGGGGAAGGGAAAGGGGGAAGTGGGAGAGAAGAAAAAAGAGAGGGAAGAGATGGTGCATATGGATGGAGAGGGAAGAGCTGGAAAGATAGATTTGAGATGGAGGCAGAAAAATGGAAGAAAACTGAATATGAAAATCAGTGTCAGAGATGGATGTAGTGCAAAAAGGTGAAGGAGAGGAAAGAAACTGCAAATGCATAAGGAGGCCTTGGAAACAGAGTTAAGAGCAAAGAGGTAGCAAGATGATTAGAAAAATAAAATTGCCAGATAAAGGTAGAAAAAAATTTATTTTCTTCAATTTAGTGATTGAAATAGTCAATTTTGAAAATTTACATTTTTTAAAAAATAATTTTAACTGTTCAGAAAGAAATCCATTTCTTTCTCTTTCTTTTGTGGTGTACTGTATGCAGAGTCTGGCATAATAGGGTTTCATTTGTGCACAATAGTACTTTTAATTTGTGGGTTTATATTTGAAAAGGTTTTTTCTGTTTTCTGCATGTGTGACTGAGGTCAGGTGTTCTGGTGGGGATGAAGTCCAGAAACTTTGGTTGGTATCATAGCCCCAAGTAGGAAGATATTTGTCAGCTCTCCTTCAGCTTTTTTGGACTCAAAACAGCCCTAACTGAAAAATTAGTTATTATTTATGGTATTACTTGCGACACTCACATACCCAAATTTCTAATCTCAGTTTATATTCGTGTCAACCTTTTTTCCTCTTTTTTGGGGGGGAAAAAAGGTTACCTCTTTATATTTGGATCGGTTTATATTCGAGTAAATACTGTAATTTATAAATGAACAAACATTGCCTTTGAACAGTAAAACACATCAAATAAAAATAACAGCTTCAATATTAGTGGAGCTCAAATATCTCTTGAGATTCTATTTACATGATTCTGAACCCATAGTCCGACTGGCAGAGAAGTCTTAGCTATAGAGAGAACCATGAATCTTAAGGTAGAACCAGGCACGTCAGAAATTATTGGTCGGGGAGTTCATCATACCATCCCTATCTACTGGAAAAGATATCATCAAGGTAAGAATCTAATCTCACTTTCCAGTGCAATAGGGATGTTAAGCTGATCCATGGGGATGTACCTAAGCAGTCCCCAAAGTCCCGGGTGGGATAGATAAGCCTGCTCTCAGTACCAAGGATCCAAACATGGAATCCTCCTGTGCTGCCATGTCTACACTATAGAATTTAGTGAATGTGTGAAGGGAAGACCATGTAGCAGATCTACATATATCCTATGGAGGTATTGCCCATATTTCTGCACAAGAGAAGGCCACTCCCTTTGTTGAATGTGCTTTCAGAAATATCAGCAGTTGTTTGCCACAAACAACGTATGTAGAGGAGATCGCTGCCCGAATCCACCTAGAAATGGTGACCTTGGATATGTAGGAAAACTGAAAATCTTGAATGATATATATGTTACCTGTACAGATATTAGTGTAATGTATGTAATACCTACTGTTTGTTCATTTGTATGACACTGTTTTAGATTAAAAAATCAATAAAGATTTTTAAAAAAAGATGGTCTGATAGATGAAACTCATTAGTCACTTCAGGTAATGCAAAAGATCTCTACAGACATCCAGAAGCTTTAAAGTCTCATCTTTCCTCTAGGCCTATCAGGGGCCATGGGGAAAACACAAAGTAGTCCAGACTTCAGTCATGGTTGAACCAGAGCATCCAGGCAAGCACTTCTAATTTTGCATCTTCGGCTGAAGAACCGTGGCACTTTTTTGTTGCTTGCCATCGCCATGAGATCGAATGTCAGATGCCCCCAATGTCTGACATGTCCTGAACACTCTCGGGGACAATGACTACTCTTCCAGGTCCAATGTCTGCCTGCTGAGGTAGTCTGCACGCACTCTTCCTCCTATCTAAGTTTTAGAAAACTAGTAAAAACAAACTTGTTCAACCGATTTGTATCCTAATTGCTCCCTTGCCCTATCGCTTTACTCCATCTGATTTTCACCACAATTTCTCTTTTCTGCTCTGCTCTCGGACTACTGAAATTGATGTTCTGTCCAGTGCCCCACTTTCGCTGATTGTTTGCAGCAGGATCCTGCTCTCTTTTTCCTGTATCCGCTCCATGTACTTTAAAAACCTTCTTTGTACCTATCTTCGCTGATTGTCCAGCTCCTCTTATTGTGAACTGCCTCAAACTACTATGGCTTTGGCGGTATATAAGAATAATATTATTATGATTATTATTGTTCATTCCAGTTATGTGTGCCGCCGTGATGGCCAGCAGGTATTTTTATGACCAACTGAACAGGACTTTCGCTTCTTGTTGGAGTGATGCACTTCCGGTGCCTCCCTGCCGGATGACATAAGCTATTGCTTACTCGTATGGCTCTGCCTTCCAGCACAGACTGTGGCTTTCATAGTGTCAGGTGCACTGCTCTCAGCTCCAGCCTGTTGATCAACCACTTCATTTGGATGGTATCCATTTCCCTTGCACTGGGCGACCACTGCAGTGAGCTCCCAGCTGGACAGGATGGCATCTATTGTCAGCGTAACCTAGGAATCAATCTGAAGTGACTGTGGCTATGATGGGAGGTTCATGATTTGCCCCTGAAGCTTCTGTCTGCATGCCTCTGGAAGAAAAACTCAGCCTTCCGCTGTGTTGAATAGAACTCCCAGGTAAGCTCGGTCCTAAATTCCAGGACACATGCTGGTCTTGTAACACTGCAGGGGATATGCTTAGACACATGTTTTTTAATTGCCCTATGCTACAGGATTTTTGGGGGTCAAATATTGCAGAAGGTGCAAGCTGTCCTAGATATTCCACAACCATTGTCCTTTGCTATTATTGTCTTTGGGGCCGCTGCAATTCCATACGCTGTTCCCACACCTCAGGCTCTGTTATTACGTGGATTGCTTATTCTGGCTCTGAAGGTAATTCTCTCTAATTGGAAAACTCTAACATCTGTTACATACACTGCTTGGTGGGCCAATGTTAATACTTTTATCAAATATGAATGCATTCATGCTGAAAAATTTGGCTCTTTATCTAAATTTCATGAGATTTGGGATTCCATATTAGACTATTGCACTTGATGTCAACCTGTTCTATTTTGTCAATGTTCTTAGTTCCTTAACTCCATTGTAAGCCTGGACACCTCTCCTACGTTGTCATTATCTACCTACTGAGAAATCACTCTCCTTCTCTAAGAGGGGTTTGAACATTATATTATTTCTGTAGGTCTGCTTTATTATTTTTCTTGATTATTGCTAATATACCAAGCTTCACTGATTCTATTTAATGTTACCGCAAGTTAACTTTTGCTCTGACATTGGATACTAACTTGTATTCCTGTTTTTGAGGTATTTTATGTTTAGTTCTTGTTCTGTATTATTATATGTCAATAAAACTTTTGAACTTAAAAAAATAAAAAAAGAACTCCCAGGTATTCCAAAGATTGAGGCAGGGCTAACTGGCTTTTCTGAAAGTTTACAATCCAGCCCAGCCGCTGCAACTGCATCCACTGCTCTCCCTCCTCTCGGGAAGGGGCTCTGATGAACCAGTCATCTAAATAAGGATGCACCAGCAAACCTGCTCTGCAGAGATGAGCTGCTACCACTACCATTACCTTGGTGAACATCTGAGGTACTGTTGCCAGCCCAAAAGGCAGCGCTGAGAATAGGAAATGATTGTCCAAGACATGACATCTCAGGAACTTTCTGTATGCCAAGAAAATTGGAATGTGGAGATAATTTTCCATTAAATCCAGGGCAGCCAGAAACTCTCCTGGATGGACCAGATGTGGACTGAACCAGACCCTGCTCAGCAGAGAACACTGAGATGACTGGGGCTGAGGTGGATCAATGTTGAGCTTGCAAAGAGACTCAGTAATAATGTACACTGGCCGCTAGTACTGTTGAGCACTACTCCACCGGGACAAGCAGTCCCGCAGCTACTCAAGCCCCAGCCAGCTGAGAAGGATCCTTGCCGGGCTCTTCAAATCGCTGGACGGCTGCGGAGGAGATCTGCCGCCAGTGCTGTTCAGCACTACTCCACCGGGACAGGCAGTCCCACAGCTACCCAAGCCCCAATCAACTGAGAAGGGTCCTTGCCGGGCTCTTCAAATCGCCGGACTGCCGCAGTATGTGATCGCGAGCCTCGGGCCACGATGATGGGCTCGATGGATCATCATCTAATGGCTCCTGTTTTGCCACATGTGGAAGGTAACTTTAGATATTCAGGCTGCCTCATTATCCTCTGGGGAACCCTCATCACCTCCTCAACCACCATATTCGGTTGGGACAGTAGAGTCTCCCTTCCAGATTGAGGGAGCAATATCATCCCTACAACTATCTAGATCAGGGGTGCCCAATAGGTTGATCGTGATCGACCGGAAGCTCGTCAAGGCAAAGTGAGTCGATCCCAGGACTCACTTTGCCTTGGCGATCTATCGAGCCGATCTATCTTCCTCTCCCTGACGTCAATTCTGCCGTCGGAGAGGAAGTTCGGGCCAGCCAATCGCTGCCTGGCTGGGCGGAACTTCCTCTCCGATGGCAGAATTGACGTCAGGGAGAGGAAGATTGATTGCCCGAAGCAGAGAGAGCATGGTGCGGCGTCGGCGTCGGGGCCTGTTATCCATTGGTGGCGTTTGGGTCCTGTTCCCCGATGGCAGCGGCAGTGGCAGTGGCTTGGGGAAGGGCAGGCAAAAAGAAAGAAAGGGGGCAGGCAGGGAGACAGAAGGAAAGAAGAGAAACAGAAAAAAAGAAAGGGGGCATGAAGAGAGAAAGAAAGAAAGGTCAGGGAGAGAGGAAGAAAAGGTTGAGGGAGGGAATGAGGTGTGGAGGAGAGGAAGCATACAGGCTGAAAGAAAGATTGGATGCACAGTCAGAAGAAGAAAGTGCAACCAGAAACTCATGAAATCACCAGACAAGGTAGGAAAAATGATTTTATTTTAAATTTAGTGATCAAAATGTGTCTGAATTTATATCTGCTGTCTATATTTTACAATATGGTCCCCTTTTACTAAACCGCAATAGTGGTTTGTAGCACAGGGAGCCTTTGAGCGTCGAGAGCAGCGCTGGGCATTCAGCGCAGCTCCCTGCGCTAAAAACTGCTATTGTGGTTTAGTAAAAAAGGAAGGGGGGTGGGTATTTGTCTATTTTTGTATGGTTGTTACTGAGGTGACAGTGCATAGAGTCATCTGCTTTGACCTCTTTGAAAAAACCCCGGAATAGGAATGATAATTAACAATTCTATGCGTACAGTGTATGTTGTATTTTTTTAAAATTTTATTGTTGGTAGGTCATTTTGACTTGGTCATTTTAAAAGTAGCTCGCGAGTCAAAAAAGTGTGGGCACCCCTGATCTAGATTATCTGGACTGGAGGATTAAAGACAATCTTTAATGGGAGCTAAAGGGCTGACCCCTGTGCAGATGGCTACAGGGCCAGACTCTGATGTTCTCCCTAAAGATAAAGTGATGTATGGCTAAGTGTTAATAGAATAGTCATTATTACAAAAAAACGTTTTGAATTTATGTCAATTCTCATCTGATAATACAGTAAAAATTAATGAGCATGAAGCTAAATTTGGAGAAACAGCAAAAAAGTTAGTAATAATGTACACTAGTACCTTATCGTAGGTGCTAAAATTGAAGTTCCCACCTTTCTGTTGTGCTCGGCATGGCACATGGTACATGGTTCAAGGGTGCTCTTTAGCCACCCATCTTTCACAAACAAGTCATGGTATATGAGTATTAGAGTCACAGGACTTCATTCTTGGCACTTTGGAAGCAAAATGAGGCATTTTGGAAGCGTTTGAGAACTTAGAAAAAAAAATTGTGAAAATCCAAGATGGCCACCACAGCGTTAAAAAACAGCTACAAATCTCAGAGCAAACCGAAAACATTAAAAAATAGAATTTTAAGAGAGGGGAACCAAGGTCCTAACTGTAGAAACTAACAAAAACGTCTTGAAGAAACCCCCCTCCCCAAATTTTCTCACAGGCTGTCACAGCCTTACTGAAAGAGCATGTGCTGGGGAATGGTGCTGCTGCTGCCTGCTTCAGCTCTTCTCCAGTGTAGCTGTTCTAGGAGAGGCCCCTCTGCTTCCAGTCACTCAGCCTTTGGGCTGCCAGTTAGACTTCCCTAGATCGACCTTCAAACCTCCCTCCCCTAGACTCTGGACTCATGAAAGAAGTGGGGGGAGACTAATGCAGCTGGCACCATGAACACCTCAAAGGGACACTATTAGCACCCGGATAGCCTGTGCTCCAGCCCCCGACCAAGTTTAACAGGCGAGCAAACCCCAGAGGAACGAACCCTGAACTCCACAAATCTTCAGCAAGCTGGCTGAAACAGGACCCTGAAGGATACAACTGCCAGTTGCAGGTTTAAAATCTGCTCTTCTCCATGCAGGCAAAGTAGACCCTTAACAGAAAGGGTCTTCCTGGCCCCCCCCCCCCAAAAAAAAACAAAAAACAAAAAAAAACTCAACTAGAGCAAAAAACTGCAAAACTATCACAAAATAAAAAAGAAATAAACTGAGCAGATCAGAAAACACCTTTCATGCTCACCTGCAAAAAGAGAAATTGAATTGGGGAAAGTTATTTGGCAACGGGAATTGTAAGGAATTGGGATTGGGGAGTTGCTTAGAGGAATGGCAGGGCCCTTTGTGGGGAACTGATTTTGAGTATTTTCATGATCAGGTTCTTTTTGAAAGTTGGTATTGTGTACAATGCAGAGTCTTGGGGTTCTGAGCGGGTAATAGGTTGGGAATGTATGACCATCCTTTTGTATGGTCCTTTTCTGAAGTACTGTACTTGATGGTTTTGGTCTTCTGCTGTTATTTTTGCTTTGTTTCCATATTTACTGTACACTTTTTCGATGACTTGAGAGGTCACTGGGGAAGCGGGATAGTGGGGAGGGTTAGAGCTTCTTGAGGGGTGGGATTTTTGAAATATTGTTTTCTGCTGTTTTTGCATGTATGTTGAAAAACTTCAATAAAAATTATTACACACAAAGAGAAATTGAAGGGGGCAGCAGAGATCGGGGAGAATAAGGAAGTGTTCAAAAACGACGATTGACATCTTTCTGCAGTATGCTTGCAAGAATGGAAGGAGTATCTCATGGTTCAGCATACCATCCATATTGCACTGGAAGTTCTATTTAACTCACCATACTCTCACTAATGTACAGCCTGCAGCACACTTTTGTTTACTAAACTTAAACCTTTTTATGCCACTAGTTAACAATTGTTCAATGTGGATTACAAAAGAAAGTACAGTACTCCCCTGAAATTCGTGGGGGTTCCGTTCCAGGAACCCCCGCGAATTTTGAAAAAACGCAAATGCGGTTTTTCGCCTGTCAAAAGGCAGGGGAGGCAGGAGAGGGCAGCTGGAGCACTGGCAGGTGAAGAAAATCACTCGCAGTCTGCTCCGACCGCCTCTTCCTGTAGTAAAGACTGGTGTAGCCCGACTTTACTACAGGAAGAGGCGGTCGGAGCAGATCGTGAATGAGCAAGTCTGCAATTTGCGAACCCGCGGATTCGCAGGGAAACACTGTATACTAATTGCTTCTAGGATGTAACAACATTTATAAAAAATATGCATCATAAATTGTTGCAAAAACTTGTTGAATGTAGGTTGTTAAAGATCGATAAATTTCATATAATTAGATTGATGTCTCAATGAAGAAGGTCAACTATTCCCAACCTTAGCAGTTTGAAATGGAAATGGATGTCAAAAATATCCTTTTATATTTGACCTCTCTTACATCAGGAAAGTGAAGAATAAATCGATCAATTAAATGCAAATTATTTA
Organism: Geotrypetes seraphini; assembly: GCF_902459505.1. NCBI lineage: Eukaryota > Metazoa > Chordata > Amphibia > Gymnophiona > Dermophiidae > Geotrypetes > Geotrypetes seraphini. The sequence goes on from NC_047084.1 coordinate 372,729,704, forward strand.
CAGTGGCAGGAAAAACTAACAAATGCAACACACTGTGATCCTGTAGTGCTCCCACCAGGCTGCCAGCGCTGGAGATGAACCAAATGTAAGAGGTTACACTTCTTTTCCAACAGTTAAATAAGCTTTATTCAGCAACTGACATTTGGAATAGCTTGTTATTCTTTTACCGCAGTGGGCAGCTTAACAAGCATATTGGCCCTTTCTACTACTACTACAATTTATCACTTATATAGCGCTGAAAGGTATATGCAGCGCCTTACAGATTGACATTTAATAAACATTCTCTGCTCAGAAGAGCTTATATTCTAATGCTTCAGACTTCCAGCAATACCTGTCTCTCCCCAGGCAGATAGTTCACTCAATCCTTCCCTAGGCTGCTTCAGAGCTGAGCTGAAGAGCCTAATGCATCTGGGGACATGTAGTTCATTACATGAGACATGGTCAGAAGAGCAATTAAACTTATAGGGGCAACTACCTGCTCCTTACTTTATAGGCTGGTACTGTTTAAACTTGGGGTATAACCAAGAAAAATCTCCTCCGCTCCCCCCTGGCAACTCTGATGACACCCAAAGTGTCATAATACATAACTGAGCTAAATTAAACAATTAATTTTAAAAAATATTTGTGCTTCAATCGGTAACCAATGTAATTTATACATAACAATGGAGTAGATCTGCCAGGTCTACTTGCTTTAAAAATCAAATATGCAGCCCTATCCTGGAGAATCTGAAGCTTACTCTTTGTTGTCTTTGAATAGCCAGTAAGATGACAACTACAGGAGCCTAGTTATGATAGAATATAAGCTTACATCACAATATGACCCAATAGCGCAGGCCACCGCAGTAACTACCCCAAAGCCCATAGCGATTTAAAGGGCTTCGCGGCTTTGTAAAAGAGGGGGGTTAGTCATGTGAAAGTATTTGTAAATTCACTTCAGTTTGCGCAATTTCCAGAAGGCACCATAGACTATAGCATAAACATGAAGATCCACGGTTAATCAAAGATCAAAATTGATTCCCAAGATTTTTAAAGAGGATTCACATTTAATAACATCGTCAAAAACTCTTTGAAGGATCAATCCATAAAAGTTTGTCTTTATTTTTGTTTAGCTTCGATCTGTGTGTTGCAGCCCAATCCTGATCATTCTGAAAACAGAGCTGTATAAGTGAAGTCACGTTAGTAACTATCGACAGTGGAATAAGTAAAGTAAGATAATTTGTGCCTCCTGAGTCAACAATCCTGTAAAATCTTAATATTATGTTAGGTTTATTGCTGTGTGAGTTAGGTCTATTCTATCTAGCAATGGAGTTCTTTTTTTTAATCCTGTTTTTATTTGATTGTATCATGTATATCGCCTGGCCCAGTAAAATGAACGAGCGGTATAACAAGATTAATAAACCATAAACCATCATCCTAACTGCAAAAGTCAACTCCCTGGTCAGACAGACCTTCTCCAAAAGACTTCTTAAGAATACTGAATAGAGAGAGCCCTGTGGAACACCACTTGTTATCATCCATGGCATAGATATGTCTCCTCCCACCCTGACGTACTAAATTTTTTTAGTCAGGAACTCTTTGATCCACCAAAGTACCAACCCTGAAACTCCCGACTCACACAGCTTCAGCAATTCAGAATGGTCTAGTACAGGGGTGTCCAACCTTTTGGCTTCCCTGGGCCGCAATGGCCCATAACATATTTTCTGGGGCCCAAACACTCAAATGGTGCAGCAAGACAGAGGAGGGAGCCGGCAAGATGGTAAACACCCGGGGGCAGCAGAGGAAAAGACTGCATCGCCCTCGACCGGGCCCGCATGTGGAACTTGGGCCACAGGTTGGACACCCCTGGTTTAATAAATCAAACATAGAGGACAGGCCGGATTGCATTGTTACTACTTATCATCTCCAAATCAATCTATGCAGTCCATATATCAGACCTCTTGCAGTGCAAATGATGATTTATTTTCTGTATGTTTGGTTTTTACATACAATGCTTTAGCAGAAATTCACTGGCTCCAGTTCCCTGAGAACTGAATTTTAACTGAAAGCAGGCACCTTAAATAGCCCAGTGGATCCCCGAGTTTTGTATGTCAGTCTACCAGGGTTATGTCACAGTCTTTCGGGAAAAAAAAGTGATCAGAAAGACTGTTTTGCTTACCAGCTGCTGTTCCACAGAAGGGACTGCATCGTGATGTCCATAAATGATAGACGGGTTATACTGGCTAAAAAGGACTGGATAGAAGACCCTCTTTCCTGCAAGTCAAAACCAAAGGATAAGAGAGGCCATTGAAAACAGGTATATGCTGTATGTTCTGATTAATTCTATCTAAAAAAGAAAAAAAAAATTAAATTTTTCTTTGATTTTACAAATGAAAATAATAATAATTTAAAAAAAGGAGCTTTGAGATCAAAGTTTCTTATAATTGCTGGTTTCATACATTTTGGCTGAAAACCATATGCTCAACAGCAATAAGCATACAGCTTGTAACCAGGGGCAAGCTGTTAAACTGGGGCTCTGATCTCAAGTCAAGAAAATAATGAGACAACAGCCCAATATTTTTCACTGTTAAGGCCTGATAGCCAGTGGGGGCACCCATTGACCCTAAGCACCTAACTCTCTTCTCCCCAGAACACACATTTCCTCTCCTCCATTTTTTCCTTATTCACAGTGTAGTTCTCCGCGAGTTTGAGCCACATGGTACCTGAACTTTTAAGCCTATTCTGTAAAGGAATTGCTTCCTGTAGAGATATCCGGTGTGGAGAGGTAGATCTGGGAGTCACCAGCATAAAGGTGATACTGAAAATCATGGGAGGATATCAGTTCACCAAGGGAGTGGGTATATATGGAGAAAAGGAAAGGACCCAAGACAGAACCTCAAGGTACACCGATTGACAACAGGATAGAAGTGCAGGTGAATCCACCATTGCATACACTGAAAGTGTGATAGGCGAGATAGAAAAATACAGGAGAGACCAAAACCCTGGAATCCCTGCGAGGGCAGCATATCGAGGAGTAGGTTGTGCTCAACGGTATCGAAAGCAGCAGATAGAAAGAGAAGGATGAGGATAGAGTAGAGGCCTTTGGATGTGGCCAGGAACAGGTCATAAGAGACTTTAGCAAGAGCAGTTGCATGGAATGGAGTGAGTGAAAGCTTGATTGAAGTGGGTCAAGAACAGCTTGAGATGAAAGGAAGTCCAGGCAATGGTGGTGAATAGCACGTTCAAGTAGTTTGGATACGAAGCGGATTGCTGGAATGAGAAGGCATAGGATGAAGTTAAGAGGTGATAGGCTCAGAAGTAATCTAAGGAAATACTTTTTTACAGAAAGGGTGATAGATGCATGGAACAGCCTCCTGGAAGAGGTGGTGGAGACAGAGACTGTGTCTGAATTCAAGAAAGCCTGGGAGAGATACGTGGGATCTCTTAGAGAAAGGAAGAGATAATGGTTGCTGTGGATGGGCAGATTGGATGGGCCATTCGGCCTTTATCTGCTATCATGTTTCTATGTTAAAGAGATGGGGCAATAGTTGGAGGGGGATGCGGGGTCTAGTGAGGGTTTTTTGAGGAGGTGTAACTACAGCATGTTTTAAGATATTGGGAATAGTTGCAGTGGAAAATGATACATTGAGGATGTGACAGATAGGAGGGATGACAGTGGGAGAGAATGTGCTGAATAGGTGGGTGGGAATTGGATCAAAAGAGCAAGTAGTGGTTTGGAGGAGGAGAGAAGATGTGCAGTTTCCTCTTCAGCGATTTCAGAAAAGGAAGAAAAGGTGGCAGGGGTTGACGGGAGCTGGAAAGGGGTGTAGGTGACCTGGTAGAGAACTCAAGGTGAATCTTGTGAACCTTGTCGTAGAAGAACTCTCATCTGGGGGGAAGTGAAGGGTGGATTGGAGGAGAGGGCACTTTGAGTGCAGAGTTGAGTGTGGCAAAAGGATGGTGAGGGTTAGAGCTAAAAGTTAATTAAATGAGCATAGTGTTCTTGTTTGACAAGTGAGAGGGCAGACTGGAAGAATATCAGCAGGAATTTGAAGTGTATGAAGTCAGCATGTGTGTGGGATTTAAGCCATAGACATTTAATAGATCGTGAACACAGGTAATGGATGTTGCAGGTCAGCCAGGGCTGAGGTTTATCGCACCTTACAATACGTGAAATGGGAGAAGACAGGGTATCTAGAACAGAGGAGAAGACAGCTTCATTGACAGACATAGAAGCTGAAGGGAGGAGTGAGACAGTGGGTGTCACGGTCAGTAGCCTAAAGGGTCCTAAACATATATATAGGTAGTGATTGGCCGGGTCTGGGGTGGAGGCTGATGAGTTGTGAAGATTAACAGATGATGGTCAGAGAGGGGAAGGGTTGAGGTGCAGAATTTGATGGTAGAGCAATTGGAGCAGGAAACAAGGTCAAGGCAGTGGTCTTTCTGGTGCATAGGGGAGATTGTATGAGGATGTTAGAGTGAGAAACCTGGAAGTGTAAGAGTCAGAGAGGTCATCAGCATGAATGTGTAAGTCATCAAGGATGAGGGAAAGAGATAAGGGTTCAAAAAAGAAAGAGATCCAGGAGTCAAAGTCAGTGAGGAAGGAATAGGGGGACTTATTAGGGGATTGGTAAATGACTGCTACCCGGTGAGGGAGAGGAGCAGTGGACTTCAAAGGAGGGAGGGTGAGTAGTGAGACTGAGGCTCCAAAAATAAGCCCTATCATGATTTTTAAAGATGCTCCTAATATAAGCCCTATCCCAAAAATAAGCCCTAGTTAAGATTGACTCCCGAAGTCACCCCGACTCCATCCCCCGACACTAGTGCTGCCAGATTTCCCAATCATCTTTCCCTTCCTCTCCTTCACCCCAATTCTTCCTCTTTCCATTCTCTCCCCCCCCCATGTGCAGCATCTTTCTTTGCCTCTCATCTGTCCTCCTTGTACATCAGCTCCCGAGGCCTCCAAAAACAGTAGTAATGCTCTGAATGGGCTGCTTCACATCCTTCCTCACCAGGCCCTCCCTCTGCAGCGTCTTTCTATCCCTCCCTCCCATCCCTATGTGCAGCAGAACTCCACCGACCCTCCTACCGTGAGCCTGACATACCTCCACTCCAAAAGAATCCAAAACAGTGGTGGTGGCAGCACTCTGAAAGGGCTGCTTCGCTGCCTTTCCCACCAGGGCTTTCCCTCTACTGCGTGGCTTCCCTCTGCCACGTGGAGGACAAAAGTGAGGGTGAAGTGGTGAAATCAAAAAGTGAATGAAGTGGTAGTGGGAGTTGAAGTGGTTTGGGGTGAAAAGAGAGATTGGGTAAAATCAGTATTAGGAGGAGGAGTTGGTGCGCAGGAGTCATGATTGGGGGAAGGAGTGGGCACTAGGCGTCTCTTTAGTAGATAATGATTTATCCTGGATATGGGAGAGTTTCCTAGGCCTAGATTGGTGAGACAAGTCAGACTTGTGAGACAATAGTTGTGTGATCAAATTCCCTGGGAGCTAGTGTCATAAGGAGAGGTTGAAAAATAGCTTGGTAAAGCAGCTTTTTCTTACCTACTACCCTGCGTTCTCCAGTATTTCATTCCCCCCCTCCCCCTGAGAGCCTTCTGAACTTGCCTGTACACAAGCTGCTCCTCTAGCCAGAATTCTCCTTCTCTAGTGTCCTGCCTCATCTGTCAAAACTTCCTACTTCCTGTGGGTAGGATGCTAAAGAGGGAGGACTCTGGATAGAGATTAGCAGTGTTTATATAAGCAAATTCAGAGGGCTGCCAGGGGGGAGAGGGATTGAGATACCAGAGAATGAGGGGGCGGCAAGAGAGGAAAGGCTGCTGGAGAAGGCAGGTGGCAGGGGAAAAAGCTAAAGGAGATCCCTGGGTAGCGGTAGGAGTAATATGACCATATGTCCCGTTTTGAACAGGACTGTCCTGTATTTAGATCCCCTGTCCCGTTGTCCCCACGCACAACTTCGGGACGCCGAAATGTCCCATTTTCAGAGAAAGCATCCTGAAGCTGTGCGTGGGGACAACGGGACAGGCGATCGCGGAGCCTGGGCTCTCTCCCTGCTTCCCCGCCACCAATGCAGCAACAGGGCCAGGCGAGTGCAGCGACTGCACAATGGCCGGCCCATAAGCCTTCTCCCCGACGATAATTCTGACATCGGAGAGGAAGTTCCAGGCCAGCCAATCGCTGCCTAGCTGGTATGGACCTTCCTCTCCGACGTCAGAATTGACGTCGGGGGAAGGCTTGTAGGCCGGCCGTTGTGCGATCGCTGCACTTGAATGGCCTGGCCCTGTTGCTGCTTTGGCGGCGGGAAGCAGGGAGAAATCAGTAGTGGCGGTGGCATGAGGGAAGGCAGGGCAAGAGAAAGAAAGAAAGAAAAAGTTAGGGGAGTGTGGCGGTGGTGTCTTGGGGGGGCAGGGAGAGTGAAAGAAAGACAGAAAGAAATGAGGCAGGGAGAGAGAAAACTTTCTGGAAACAATATATGACTGAGGTTACAGAATGACAATAAGACAAGAAAATTAGAAGCCACTGCATTTTCCCTAGAACCACAATGACAGAACCCCTTATTAAAATCTAAACACAGTCAAGAAGGCATCTTTTTTTTGGTATCAATCACTACTAAATCTTTGTAAACTTGTTTAACACTGGTGCTGTTTGTACAAAGGCACTAGTGGAACTGCTGATACTGGCATTGTTGTTAATACCTGATTTTGAAACACAAAGATTTTTATTCTTTCAAACACCCAGAGGAAAACGAGTACAATGCTGACATACTGAATCCAGGCAAACTTAGGGCTCCTTTTATCAAGGCACGCTACAGGGGTTAGCGCGTCGGACATTTCATCACGCGCTAACCCCCGTGACAAGCCAAAATACTAACGCCTCGTCAATGGAGGCGTTAGCGACTAGCGCGGCAGGCGGTTTAATGTGCGGTATTCCGCGCATTAAACACCTACCGCGCCTTGATAAAAGGACCCCTTAATCATCTCCCAGAAACTTGGCTGGTATAAAATAATTTCCACTGGATATCGAATGACAGCATCAATCACAAATGAAAGAGAAAGAAAGGGGGGGGGGGGCAGAGAGAGAGAAAGACAGAAAGAAAGAAAGGATGCAGTTAGAAGGAAGTGCAACCAGAGACTCACCAGACAATAAAGGTAGGAAAAATTATTTTATTTTCAATTTAGTGATCAAAATGAATCAGTTTTGAGAATTTATATCTGCTGTCTATATTTTGCACTATATATGTCTATTTTTCTATAGTCGTTACTGAGGTGACATTGCATATTTTAAAATCATCTGTCCTGACCTCTTTGAAACCCCCCGAATATAAATGATAATTAACATTTTCTCTGCATACAGTATGCTTTGTGTTTTTTTTTAAATGTTATGGTTACCATTATGAATTAATAAGATACTGTGTGTACATGAAAAATGAATGGAAGAAATTAGGGGCGGGGCTAGGGCAGGATTGGTGGTGGGACTGAAATTAGCAGATGCCCCATTTTGTTGAAAAAAATAAATGGTCACGTTAGGTAGGAGAAAAAAAGTATTCTTAATGTTTATTAAAATCTGAAATCCAGCAGAAGCTTACAATAGTTCTCTGCGGCTAATAATTAAAACATACATTCAATAAAAGAAAGAAAAGAACTCCATAACGTATAGGAAAGACCTTTGCAATTATACAAGATTAAAAAAAAAGAGGGGCATACATTCTAAAAAAAATGCTCCTTAAGAAATACATTAATATTTTCTTATGCCGAGGATTGTCTGACCCAAAGGCAAAGTGAAAAAAATAAGTCTCTAATAGTGTCTCGAAAGCTTTAAAATTCAGTTCAAGATGAATATTATTAGGAAGTTGAGTTCAAGAACGCACGCCAGATAAAAAAAAATTTGTTTTTTTGGGTGATAGCAGAACTAATCTTCTTGTAAAGACCTGAGCACTCGTGATGGGACATATGGAATAGTTAAAGAACTTAGATAACTGGTTTCAAGCGTATGAAAGGCTATGTGTGTTGACATTAAAGTTTTAAATCAAATATGATATGAAATTGGTAACTAGTGATATTGCAAGAACAGTGGTGTGACATGATCATTATTATTAAATTTTTATTCATTTTTAAAGCCAAGACAAAGAGCAACATATTATGTAATGTAATGTAATTTATTTCTTATATACCGCTACATCCGTTAGGTTCTAAGCGGTTTACAGAAAATATACATTAAGATTAGAAATAAGAAAGGGACTTGAAAAATTCCCTTACTGTCCCGAAGGCTCACAATCTAACTAAAGTACCTGGAGGGTAATAGAGAAGTGAAAAGTAGAGTTAGAGGAAAAATAAAAATAAAATAAACATTTTAACAAGACAGCATTGATCTAAATACTTTGGAAGGTAGACGAGAGGAGAGAAAGGAATATTATCATACAGTTAACAGAATAAACAGCACTCAAATTCATCAAATGTAATAATAATAATAATTTTATTTCTTATATACCGCTATACCCTAAGTTCAAAGCGGTTTACAATGAGAGTCGTGCTGAGAGAGAGTGCAGAGTTTACAGCAGGAGACAGGTGTTTACAACAAGGTACATATGTTTAGAACAAGATATAAGATACAAGCTTTGGGACCAGGAATCTGAGATACATTAGCTTTGGAACAGGATATCTAAGATACATTGGATTGGAAGAGGGTAAATCTGAATGGGGCAGTTTGCAAGAAGATAGGGCTGTAAAAATACAACTGGTTGGGGTAGCTTGCAAGAATATACAGGCGATTAGAATACAGGAGTTAGCAATATGAGGCAAGGGGATTTGGGTCAAGTTACAGAACGAAGGGTTCAGACCAAAGTACAAGAGATCAAAGCTGCTTATAGGAAGATAATTACAATAAGAGTAAGATACAGGAGTGAGTAAGATAGTGGAAGATATTTACAATAAGATACAGGGTGTTACAATGTGAACAAGATACAGGAGATCAGCACTGTTTGTAGGAGGATATTTACAATGAGAATATGAGATGATTACAGCAATATACGTCGAAAGGGGAAGGGGAAAGGTAGCGGATAGGCTTTCGGGGGGGTTATAATCGGTAGAAGAAAAACTAGATGGCGTTGAAGAGACGGGTCTCAGTGATTTTCTGAAGTCTGCGTAAGATGCGGCCTCGAGAATTGGTTTTGCTAGCCATGTGTTCAGTTTAGCTGCCTGGAATGATAACATTCTGTCTAGGTACTTCTTGTAGTGACATGATTTATGTGATGGGTAGATAAAGAGGTTTGCTCTGCAAGATGACTTATTTGGGCAGTTGGTGAAGAATTGGGAAACTAGGTAAGTTGGTAGCATCCCGAAGATAGCTTTGAAGCTGATGCAGGCAAACTTGAAGAGTATTCTGGATTCTACTGGCAGCCAGTGAAGTATTTGGAGATATGGGGTGATATGATCCCCCTTCCACCCTACCCTTCCCGAGAGTGTTAAAACAGTCATACAAATCAAAGGATAATACAAATAATCAGAGCATATAAAAATACAGGGCTCCTTTTACGAAGGTGCATTAGGGCTCTAATGCGCGGAATAGCGTGCGCTAAAATGCCCCGCGCACTAACCGCTACCGCCTCCTCTTGAGCAAGCGGTAGTTTTTCGGCTAGCGCACGCTATAGCACACGCTAATCCGGTTCGTGCGCTAAAAATGCTAACGCATCTTCGTAAAAGGAGCCCACAATCATATGATAAGATAAGTACATATTCCCCCCCTCCCTCCCACCCATCCCGGATATGTATAACTTTCTTTCGGAAATCAAGGGTAAAACTAATATTCACTTCTTGCAAAATTTTGTTAATGGGTCCTAAATTTCCCTGAACATGATCAAATTTACTTTTATGTGCTAACAACTTAATTGCAATATTTTGCTACGTTTGAAGTCGTAGAAGATCGGCAGAAGAGATACCGGCATAGATAGCATTGCAGTAATCAATCTTTGAAGTAAAGAATACATGAATGAAAGTTGTTAACATCATAAAGATGTCTTACGGCTCTTAAAGACCTCAAAGAGAAAATAAAACGTCGATTAATTCTGAAACTTGATCAGTGAATGTTAATTGAGAATCAACAATGATACCCAAATATTTGAACTTCTTAACCAGAAGTTCTAAGTTGTTATGGGATAACTTTAAATCTGGTGCTGGAGCATATCCAGTAAACCACCATGAGTGACTTTTCTTGACGTTAACTACAAATCTAAGTTCATTCAACCAAGAGATGATTACTGAGAGGCCATACTGAAATTTATTGAGATAAATTAATAGGATCAATTCTTGAAACAAGTAAGATATCATCAGCATAGTAGTATTTATTATTAGTATTTATATACCATAGAAACACAGAAACATGATGGCAGATAAAGGCCAAATGGCCCATCTAGTCTGCCCATCTGCAATAAGTTTGTAATTATTATTTACAATGAGGTACTCAAGCCTGCCCATCCGCAGTAAAGTCTGATCATCCTAAGTGGTATATATTCAGGTTTTCAAGCATTGTTCCCTATCTGTCCTGGCAGGCTCACATTTTATCTAATGTAACTGGGGCAATGGGAGATTAAGTGACTTGCCCAGAGTCACAAGGAGCAGCATGGGATTTGAACCCACAACCTCAGGTTACTGAGGTTGTAGCTCAAACCACTGTGCCACACACTCCCTAGCAGTACATCTTGATCCCAAGTTCTTCCACTAATGTAAGTAATGGAGCCAGAAAAAGAATGAATAAGACTGAATAAAATTGGAGATAATGAAGAGTACCGAGGTTGAGGAAGCGTGGTGTAATAATGGAGCGATCTTGTTCATTAAGTTAAGCGTGGAATCACTCCAAATAGATGTCTTTTCATCGATCGGTAGTGAAAATAATTTCTCTGGTTGAAGTTCCTATGTTTCTTGAATTTTAGAGGAGCTGATTTTGCCAAGATTCCTAAAGTAGTAGTCTTTGGTAGAAGCTTTTAGTTTATCAAAGGAGATGCTCATGGAAAAAAATTATCAGAGAGTGGTCTGTGCAAGGGAAGGGGATAATATTCTGAAGATGAAAAAGATGGGTTAGTGAATTAGGGGTGAAGACCATGTCTAGAGTATGTCCTGCAGAATAGGTAGGTCCCGATATTAGTGGAAGGAGAGAGGTCTGAGAGCAGAGTTAAGAGTTCTGATGTGTTGGGGGTTTTAGGCTCATTAAAATGTTTTAGCCTTTATGACTTATCTATCCTATACTTATTGTAGTTCCTCCCCACCTGCCCTTTTGTTGCCGTATGTTTGCGTAAGTCATTTGTCTTCCCTGTTTTAATATGTTTAATCTGTTTTTGTGTAATTTTATTATGTTAACCGCTTAGAAGTTGGATTAAGCGGTCAAACAAATTTTTAATAAACTTGAAACTTGATGTTAAAGCCCCCTAATAAGATTGGATTGTTATTGGAGACATAATATTCAAAGACGGAAGATTGTAAGGACAGGATAGAGTCTTTGGTAATCAGAGGAGGGAAATAAAGAAGCAGAAAATTGAGTTGGAGAAAGGAGGATATTTGAAATTGGATGGATTCATCGATGTAGTGGTCGGAGGGAGAGTCAAATTTGAGGGGCAGAGAGGAATTGTAGATGGTTACTGTGCCTCCTTCTTTCCTTTTGGCATATTTGCATGTGAAACAAGTATTCTGGTGAGCAGGCCTGCAAGAGATAGGCCTCTTTCCCTACAGCTAGCCACATATCCATATAGCTTACTGTGAATTGTGGAACCAATACATTACCTTGTATTCGGGCAGTGGCGTACCAAGGGGGGCACGGGAGGGCAGACTATCCCGGGTGCACGCCCTAGAGGGGTACATAGCCATCTGGGTCCGGAACGTCCTACCCTACTGTTGAAAAAGACCTGCACCTCAGCGCAGCTGCCGGTGCACTTCCTCCGATGTACTTGGCTCTGGAGCAGAGTCGGCAGCCACATTGAGGTACAGGAAGGTCCCGTGATGAGTACGTCTGCCGGCTTTGCTCCGGAAGAAGTAAGTTACGTCGGTGGGGGTGAACTCAGCAGACGCAGTCATTGCGGGACCTTGCCACAACTCCCTGGGCTACCGGGTCCACCCCCTCCAATGTAACTTACTTCTTCCGGAGCAGAGCTGGCAGACGTACTCATTGCGGGACCATCTGCACCTCAGCGAGGCTGCCGACTCTGCTCCAAAGCAAATACGTCAGAGTGGGTTGGACCAGCAGCCGGCAGCTACAGTCATCATGGGACCTTGCTGCTTGAAGGGAGGAAAGAGAGCAGGACTTCGGTATGGAAGAGTGGTGGAGGGAGAGAAAGGGGGGTAGGGTGGTTGGAAGGGTGGTACTGATGGAATTGATGTGCAGGGAAAGGGGAGAGAGGCATAAGGGGAAAGGATACTGGATGGATTTGGATTGGAGGGAAAGAAAGGGGGTAGATGCTAATTGAAGAGGGGTGGATGGAGAGAAAAAGGGTAGACATTGGATGGTAGTGGGGATGATAGAGGGGGAGCCTATGCTGGATGGAAGTGCAGATGGGAAAGATAAGGAAGCAAATGCAGGAAGGAAATGGGAGGAAAGAAAGAGGGGAGCAGATGCTGGATGGAAGTGGACAGAGAGAGGAGAAGGTACTAGATGGAAGGGATAGAGAAAGAGGGCACATGATGGAAGGAGGGGATAAATAAAAGGAGGGAACATAATGGGGGGGAAAAGGATTGAGTTAGTGAAATACTGGAGGGGGTGAGGAAAGAGGTGGCAAGTAAAAAAGGAAATTGATGAGAGGGTAGTAAGAACGTAATCTAGACAGATGCAGAAAATAAATTGAAAAGGAAAATGAGGGGAAAAGGGGATTGCAGAGGAGAGATGTGGGAGAGGGAAGGAGAGGAGAGAGATGCCAGACCAATGGGGGTGAAAGGAGAGATGGAAGGGGGAGGCATACAGTTTCTGGAAGGGGCATAGAAGGAAAGAAGATGCCATATAGAGGCAGAGAGATGGCAGACAGTGGATAGAAAAAAGAGAGTAACAAGAAGATGAGGAAAGCAGAAACCAGAGAAGACAAAGGTAAAACAAAAATTTTCTATTTATTTATTGCTTTAGAAGACATTGTGTCACTGTTCTGTGGTATTGCATTGTATGCATAGTCCAGCTTCTTGCTGGTTCAGTTTAACCTTTGTTTATGTATTTCTATTTTATCCCCCCTTTTACAAAACTGTGGAGCGTTTTTAAGCACCAGCCATGAAGGTAGCAGCTCTGATGTTCAGAATTCTACCACCATGGCTAAAAACCACACTACAGTTTTGTAAAAGGGGGAGGGGTTAGTTTGTGATGACATATTTCATACTAGGCGAAGGTGTTTTCTGTGTTCTGTGTGTTCGAAAGACATGGTTTTCTGTTAGGATTGACTGTGTAGGATTGATCTGTACTAGTCTGGCTTGTTTAGTTTTACAATGGGTTTATTGATGTACTGCTCACTGCAGTATGTAAGATGCTTCCTTTTCCTAGGTATACTCTTGTGTGACGTTTGGATTGTTATTAAAAATCATGTTTTTCATACAGATGGGGAGGGTGTCAAAAATGATGGGCCCCTGGTGTCACATATGCTAGGTATGCCACTGCATTCGGGAGCACTGTGGCATGGGGGTGAGACGGGAGGGTGACGAGGGGTGGGGTTGGGGTGTTAGCCTTTTTCTTTTTTGTATTTGTTAAGAAATGGAAAAAATTCATGGTATACAAGATGCTTCTGTCAGGCTTTAATTTTATGACCATTGCGGTACAAGTTGCTATAGGATTAGATGGTACCAGTTATGGTTTCGTCTATATCTGATTGCTCATAGTATCAGAACTTGTCTACTACTCTGTTGTTCTAGCTCTATGTTTTGTATGATGCATCTTGTTTGCCAATAAACAAATTAAAAAAAAAAAAAAAAGAAAGAAGCAGAGCAACTGCAAAGACTTCTGCATAGATTGCTTGCAGAAATTGTAATTGGATATGCTTGCTAGTTCTTAAGCTAAGGGGATGGAGCATGTACTCAGAAAAGTTTGTGGATTTCTGCAACTCCCAGATTCCGGGTTGGGATTTAACACCTAGTTTATGGAATCTGGAAGGGACGTAACAGAAATATCTTTTATAGTCAGAAACTCATAGCTGAGAATAACATAAAAAATGAAAGTACGGTAGATAAAAACCTTATGACCTATCCAGTCTGCCATTCGTTCCATCTCCCTTAAATATCCTATGTACTTGTCCCAAATTTTCTTAATTCAGATACAGACTTTGTTCCTACCACCCTGCACTGAGAGGCTGTTCCATGTATTCACCACCCTTTCTGTGAAGATCTATTTCCTTAGGACACTCCTCAGTCTGTCGCCTTTCATCTTCATCCTATGTTCCCTCATTCTAAAGCTTCATTTCAATTAAGATTTCCTTCCTAGGAATTTAAGCCACATAGATATTTAAATTTCTCTATTATATCTCCTGTTTTTCCTCCAAAGTATACATATTGAGATCTTTGCTGTTCCCATACATTTTATGATAAAGACAATTTTAATAGCCCCCATCTGGATCAACTCCATCCTGTCCATATCTTTTTGAAGGTGTGCTCTCCAGAATTGTATATAGTACCGTATTTTCATGCATATAACGCGCGCATTATACACGATTTTACAAACCGTGCATAACCATGCGCGTTATACCCGTGAGCGCGTTTTACAACTTTTTTTTAACATAGTTACCCCCCCGACGTCCGATTCACCCCCCGCAGGACCGCTCGCACCCCCACCCCGAAGGACCGCTCGCACCCGCACCTCCACCCCGAAGGACTGCTCGCACCCCCACAGCCTCCCCCCCCCCCCCATCATGGAGAAGCTCCTACCGTTGTCCTGCTGCTTCCTCTGCCGGCGGTCCCGGCCCTTCTGTGAGCCCTGCGTCTGCGCCGCTTCCTCTTCCGGCGGTCCCACCCTTTCTCTGACGTCAGAAAAAGGGCGGGACCACCGGAAGAGGAAGCAGCGCAGACGCAGGGCTCACAGAAGGGCCGGGACCGCCGGCAGAGGAAGCAGCAGGACAACGGTAGGAGCTTCTCCATGATGGGGGGGGAGGCTGTGGGGGTGCGAGCAGTCCTTCGGGGTGGAGGTGCGGGTGCGAGCGGTCCTTCGGGGTGGGGGTGCGAGCGGTCCTGCGGGGGGTGAATCGGACGTCGGGGGGGGGCATCAGGCTTTCAGGGTGGGGACAGGACTTCAAGGGGGAGAGAAGAGTCAGGGCGGGCGAAAGGAGAGTCGGGGCGGCCAGAGGAGAGTCGGGGCGGGCGAAAGGAGAGTCGGGCGGTGACAGGAGAGTCGGGGCGGCATGCGCGGTATACGGGTGTGCGCAGTATATAAAAATTTCTTTACATAAATTACAGTTTCCCGCGCGCTATACCCGTGTGCGCGTTTTACAGGGGTGTGCGGTATATGAGTGAAAATACGGTACTCTAAATGAGGTCTCACCAGAGACTTAAACAGAAGCACAATTGCCTCCTTTTTCCTGCCAGTCATTGCTCTCCCCTGTCATCCTCCTGGTAAAATCTCTCACTCATTCAAATAGAGATCTCACTTAAAGTTACTCAGCATTTTTTTTTGTCATACACAAGCCAGCCCTGAGCCAGTGACCTTTGAAATGAAAGGCGGCCACTTTCCAAGCAGAGCTATTTTACCATGCCAAACTTTCAGGAGAGGAGTGGGGGACATTAAGGGCTCCTTTTACGAAGGTGCGTTAGGGCCTTAACGCGCGGAATAGCGTGTGCTAAATTGCCCCCCTCACGCGCGCTAGCCGCTACGCCTCCTTTTAAGCAGGCGGTAGATTTTCGGCTAGCGCATGCTAATCTTCTGCGTGCGCTAAAACCGGTAGCACACCTTCGTAAAAGGAGCAGGTTTCAGATCAAAGCATATGCACATCCCAAAGTGGCCTAAATTCAAACTAAGGGTCCCTATTGAAAAGAGGAGGGGTGAATCCAACTCTGAAGAACTGGAAGTGGCTACATGTGGGACCCCCTTCTTTTTTGCACACCCCCCCCACCCCCAGCATCAACATACACATTCTCTGCAGGGCCTGCTTGGACAGAATTTATACTACTGGAAACTAGGCTTCATTAGTTTTGGATAGAATTTCTTTTTCTTTTTTTTTAACAGGAGATTAATAAATGGAAAAGACCATTTTTAAAGATAATCTATTGTAAAAGCCTCTCACTATGGGTAAAAGAATGCACACTTACAGGGCAGGTCCTTTAATCAAAAAGTCATGGGAGTGGGGATAGACAGAGGAGGGAAGATTCATATGGGAACATGTGTAAACCTAAACTGTCCACATCTATGCTTGCACTTTCTTAATAGCAGGTAGAAAAGTGCAGGGATACCTAAGGTGACCATGTGTCCCATTTTGAAAGGGACCGTCTCATTTTTAGATCCCCCGTCCCATTGTTCCTGCACATAGCTTCGGGACACCGAAATGTCCCGTTTTCAGGGACAGCGTCTCCAAGCTGTGCGCGGGGCCAACGGGATAGGCAATCGCTTCCCCTCCCTCCCTCCCTGCCGTGCCAAAGCCAGCCTCCCTCCAGCACCCAATTTAACTCCCCTCCCGGGTCCACAGTTGCTGCTGCTTGACAGCCTCTCTTATCTCTCTCCAGCGCCGATTCAACCCCTCCCCCCTGGTCTGCCGCCACTGCTGCTTGCTGCCCAGAAGCCTTCTTTCCGATGTCAATTCTGACGTCAGAGAGAAAGTTCTGGGACAGCCAGGCAGCGATTGGCTGGCCCGGAACTTCCTCTCCGACGTCAGAATTGATGTCGGGAAGAAGGCTTCTGGGCGGCAAGCAGCAAAAGCAGCGGACCGGGGTGGAGGGGTTAAATTGGCGCTGGAGTGAGGTAAGGAGAGAGGCTGGCAAGCAGCAGCGGCAGACCCGAGAGGGGGGTAGAATCGGGCACTGGAGGAAGGCTGGCTTTGGCGTAGCAGGTAGAGAGGTAGGCAGGCAGGCAGGCTGGTTTTGGCATGGGAGGGAGGGAGGTAAGCAGGCAGGCTGGCTTTGGGGGAGGGGGTGGGACAAAGGCTGGAAGGCAGTGGGGGGGACATAGGAAGGAGACACTGAGGGCACTAAGTATATAGGAAGGAGGCAATGGGGGCACTAAGGACATGGGATGGGGCACTAAGGACATTAGAAGGAGGCACTGGGGACACTAAGGACATGGGAAGAGGCACTAAGGACATAAGAAGGAGCACTGGGGGCACTAAGGACATAGGAATGAAGGAGGGAGGGAATAGAAAGGGACAATTGTTTGGCCTGAGTGCAGAAAGAAAGAAATAAAAGAAAGGATACACAGTCAGAAGGAAATGCAACCAGAGACTCATAAAATCACCAGACAGCAAAGTTAGGAAAAATGATTTTATTTTCAATTTAGTGATCAAAATATGTCAGTTTTGAGAATTTATATCTGCTGTCTATATTTTGCACTATATTTGTCTATTTTTCTAGTTACTGAGGTGACATTGCATATTTTAAAGTCATCTTCCTTGACATCTTTGAAAAAGCCATAAATATAAATGATAATTAACATTTTCTCTGCGTATTGTGCTTTGTGTTTTTTTTTAATTTTATGATTACCATTATGAATTAATAAGATATTATGTGTACATGAAAAATGAATGGAAGAAATTGGGGGCGGGATTGGGTGGCGGGGCTAGGGGGGATTGGGGCAGGGCTAGGGCGGGATTGGGGGCCGGACTGACAATTAATAGATTTCCTGTTTTGATGAAAAAAATAAATGGTCACGTTATGAATACCATGAAGCCACTACCGCCTTCTCCTTCCTATTTTGTTGATTGGGCTTCTGAAAGAGAAACTGCCAAGCAAGATTTCTTTTTGAATATGTGCTTGCAGGCCCCAGATCAAATCTAAAGATAGCTTCCTATGTTAGCAGTTAATGTACCTGGCTGTGTGTTCAATCTGCAGGAGTTGAGGAACTCTGAGGTAAAATAGATGTCCACATCACAGAAAAAGAGGACCACATTGCTTCCCTTCCATGCTCGAGCTCCCACATCCAGCCCCTTCCCCCGGGAAAACTCTTCATTCCGCTGGATGAAAGTGAAATTCCTGAAGTTCATGGCTCTGAAAGAACAAAGCATATTGGAAACTTGAAAAACAAAACTCAGCAGAATGTTTTGTCAGTATGATTATTCTGAATCTGCACAATATCAATACAGTACTCCCCCCGAAATTCGCAGAGGTTCCGTTCCAGGAACCACTGTGAATTTTGAAAAACCACAAATGCGTTTATTCGCCTGTCAAAAGGCAGGGGAGGCAGGAGAGGGCAGCTGGACCGCTGGCGGGTGAAGAAAATCACTCGTGGTTTGCTCCGACCGCCTCTTCCTGTAGTAAAGTTGGGCTACACCAATCAGGAGCTGCTTTGACATGCAGCTCCTGATTGGTGTAGCCTGACTTTACTACAGGAAAAGGCAGTCGGAGTAGATCGCAAATGAGCGAGTCCGCGATTCGTGAACCGTGAATTCGCGGGGGAATACTGTATATAATATTAAGATTGAAATACTAAGAACACTAAGAATTATAAGTACACTAAGAACAGCTAGGCTGGGATTGATGAGGATTTGCACCACGGTGAGTTATGCTACTTGGGTGGCAATCTGAAGATCCTTAACAGCATTAGCAGGAGAACTGGTCACAGTTGTTAAATTTAATGCTATTTTTTGTTTGGTTGTACTTCATGACTGGTGATTTATGACACATTGAATATTTATATGAGAAGATGGCTCAATTGATAATAAGATAAGCCATCTACTCTATTTGGGAAAGAGAGTGTGTGGGTTTGCCACACACACAAAAAAACAACCCTAAAAACCTCTGCAGAAGAGAGTCTTCTCCTGGAACCGGAGTTCAAGTCCTGGATCTGGTAGGAACTGGGTGTGCTGCCAAGACAGTAATCATTAACTCCCAGGAAACAGGGATCCATAGCACCATTTGTTCTAAAAGCACAGTTACTTACCTGTAAAAGGTGTTATCCAGAGACAGAGGCAGATAGTCTCATATATGGGTGATGTCATCCATGGAGTCCGGTACAGACAGTGAAAAGTGTAATGTCACTTTAAGCTTTAACAAAACTTTTTGACTGCCTGCACCTCGCATGCGCGAGTGACTTCCTGCCTAATGCTGGCTCACAAGGTCATCAGTTCTATGCCCAACTGAAGAAGTCAAACAGGGGAAGTGGGCTGGTTGTGAGAATATCTGCCTGCAGTCCCTGGATAACACCTGTTACAGAAAATGTGCTTTATCCCAGAAGAAGCAGGTAGCATATTCTCACAAATGGGACTCCCTGAAACTGAAAGGGATAGAGGGAGAGTTGGCCTCTAAATAAATAATAAATGGTGCAGTACAACTGAATGAACTTGGACACACCATCAAATATGAAAGTAATGGAAGGAGAAGGAAACTGGAGAACTAATAATTGGTACAAAAGTGTGTTCAATAAGAGTAAAAGGCAAATACTGTAATCCAGTAGAGATATCTAATTGGGAAAAAGCTCAGCGAAGACGAGACCAGTTGGAGAGCACACCCTGCTGGAGAAGGTTTGATCAGAAGGTTGGAATCCCTGAATGTGTCCATTATTGTAGAAATGTATGGGTGCGCAGGGAGAGGATTATTGCTAAAGAATTATTTGAGGAACTGATAGCAGTGAGTTGAAGAATGAATCAAAAAATCCAATCTCAGGTTCTACTGAGATATGGAGTGAGATTGCTGGACAAAGCCATGAGCACTAAGCAGGATAACATAGAACCTCTCCTTAGTTAAACAGGAATAGTAGGAGGGCAACTACGAAGAGAGTGACCAGGAATCTAGATGCAACTGGTGAGGGATTATATAGGTAGTGAAAACAAATTTGCTAGGGCCACCAAAAAGGTGGAAGAATGATGATGGTTAGTCAAGTGTGAGGAACAACCTTGCAACTAAGAGGGTAAAAAAGTAGTTGAAGCCACAAGTTGGGTTTGTACCCATGGCAGTAAGCACTTAGATAGGGTTAATGCCTTCTGGAGTAACTTTCTGTTACTGATCCTATTTTATGTCAGTACCAGTGGACATCGGCATCAACATCGTTCTCAAGCATCATTTTCATACTCAACATGAGAAGCCTCGACAAGCATTGCAGGCATCCATAGCATCGAGTCACTCAATGCATGCCTTATACCGATTCCATCATTCTTCGATGCAGGCTGTCATCTCTGAAGTGTGCTTCTTCCTTGGGGTTACCAATGCTTCAACACCCTGCTGCAGCTTATGTACCAGCTTTATAGCACTGGAGTATTGGTGCATCTACTCCAGCATGTACGACCAGAGCTGTACTATGGAGGAGTGGCCATGAAGCTGCAATGCTAATTGGCATTGATGTCCTTCCCATCTACATTGGTACAAGCCCAGCTTAAATATAGCTTATTGAGGCCTTATGGTACTGGATCTCACTCTCTCTGTCATGGTGAGATTCATCGATAATTGGTGCTGGTGATTATTTCTCGATACTGTCATTTCTCTCAACATCGATGTAGCAGAACTAAATAACGGAGTACTCTATAGGTACTGCTTTTCCAGAAGATGATTTTCGGTACTGTTCCTATTTGATGCCTCACAGTCCTTCTTTCAGACAGTACCATGGGCATTCTAATGTCAATCTTCACCACCTCTTGTCTATTAATGGACATATGTGGCTTGTCATGGCAAGTTTTCCATCTACACATCTACTCTGTCATTTCAGCTTATGCCAGGTATCATCAGCATTGAGTAAGACGATGCAGTCCATACGTCAACTGCATTTGTTGTAACCAGGCCAGCTGTATCACTGGCCTCAAGTGGGAATTTCAGTGTCTTGGACCAGAGCATCAGAACTAGATTGTCCTACCTCTGCAATCCACATACCTATCCCACTACACTTTCAATGAGATTTCTTCTCCGCTGTGCACACTTGCCTTTAGCTCCAGTTTCACCAAAGTTCTGCTTCGTCAATTGGAACACTACAAGAGGAATCTACTGTTTGCATATATGGATGTACAGCCTTTTTAGTTTGGATCACTTCTTCTTCCGCTGCGTAACTCACCACAGCTCCTTTGCCAGTCTTCTACAGGACGTTCTCTGAGGTTCCTCACTTGGACTCATACCTCATGATACGCTTTCCCTGAGCCTGAATTCTCTGCTGCCAGTTTCTTCAGACCTCCAACTGACCTTTCTCCTGGCTCCGCATCTCTGACTTTGATATCAGTGTCCAAGATTGCCTAGTGCCTTTTCCGTATTCAGGCAAAGTACTTTTTGGTGGTGATGTGGAGGAGACTACACACAGCTTATTCGTCATCAGCAGAGCATGCCTGTTATCAATCAACTGCTCAGCAGGCTCACCCAGATTTTCATCAAGTTCAACCAGGTCCTTAGCAGGGTCATAAAATAGGATCAGTAACGAGGGAAAAATAACGAGCCTTAACAGATGGAAGAGGGTACCTGAAATGCAGGCCTAATAGAGATTTAAGTGATTTGTTACTATTATAATTTAATTCTTTTTAAGCCTTGGATATTGGGAGTATTTCTAGACAGAAAAAGAATACAACGGAAAAAAACTACCGCAGCCAGGAAGAAGTCTTGAAGACCAGGTGGGAACTGAGGGTCGAGTGAAAGTTCTGCCGGAAACTTGTCGATGCACTTAGGGTTTTGTGATCCCTGCCACCGTGCTGTGTCCCTCTGTGCCAAATTCCATTTCTGGCGTGTGGGGTGGCTTGCGACAGTGATTTCAGCGGCGGTTTGACTCCTGCGCTGCCGGGATGCCTCTACTCACCCCCCGACCAGCAAGTGCAGCAGCCGCGGGGCATTTGCTAGGCTGTCCCACTTCGACAATGTGAGGTGAGCCTGCCTAGCAAAAGCCCCAAGGCTGCCCGGGCTAGCGGATGCTGGACAGAGGGAGCAGGGAAAGGAGAAGGACTACTGCTGGACAGGGGGATCAGGTAAGACGTGCTGCTGGATGGGGGGGGGGGTAAAAGGAAGGTAGAAGACCTACTTGCTGGACAGGGGGAGCAGGGAAGAGGTGCTGCTGGACGGGGGGGGGGAGGTAAAAGGAAGGGAGAAGGGCTGCTCCTGGACAGGGGGAGCAGGGAAGGGGTGCTACTGGACAGTGGGGAGGTTAAAGGAAGGGAGAAGGGCTGCTGCTGGACAGGGGGAGCAGGTTAGGGGTGCTGCTGGACACGGGGAGGTAAAAGGAAGGGAGAAGGGCTGCTGCTGGACAGGGAGAGCAAGGAAGGGGTGCTAGTGGACAGCCGAGGAAAGAGACAGAAAGAAAGACAAACAGACAGACAGAAAGTGGCCAAGGAGAGAGAAAGAAAGAAAGACAGACACACATCTATTCTAGCACCCATCAATGTCACTTGGAAACCTGCATGTTACAGAGGATAATATGCTCCAGCTGGATTTCAGCACCTATCAACTCCTGCTTGGATTCTCCCCACATGCAGAACACGGAAAACAAGGCAGTTCAACTGCTCAGTCAGTTCTATTTGGGGTATGGCGGTATACAAAAATAAAGTTATTATTATTATTATTATTTCTATGATAAGCTTCAAAATCTAAGGTTCAGAAGAGGATGCTGTAAGTCCTCTATGCTCATTTTTAACTGCCACCTTCTCCATCCTCCTAATCCATTAAACAAATCCCAAACACCCTGAACATGTCTGCCATAAATTTGGTTTACTGCTTTTATCTATATAACCAGCCATAAAGAGGACAAAACAGCATGGACTTCACACATACACAGCCACATCGCTTCTAGAAGTAAAAATCAAACCAGGTTTCCTGCAGGATGAGCTTGCTCAGAATCAATAGCAGTAATATTTACAAGTGGGAGAGAATACATTCACATCACAACCCAGCCATAAATTTCTCCTAGCAACTGGTTTTGGAAAAAAAAAAAAAAAGGGGGGGGGGACGGGATGGACGGACATGCAGACTTGAGTAAAATCAGAGCAGGTAGGGCTAGATTCACAGTATATTGGCTCCCCCGAGTCAAATTTGTTTTCCATGCTCCCCCCCTTCATTCATGACCTTCCCCATTTCATCTCTCTAGAAGTCACTGGTTGTTACAATCTCTGGATACTACTCAGGACTACTATCTACGCTTTGTTCCAGGGTGGATGTTTGGAAACGTTCTGCTCTTGTTTGCTATTCCAGCGAGAGGCCTGACACACCCATACTTTTGATTATGTCAGTTACTGCCATGTAGGTGGTGCCACATCCTGAGGCACTACATCTCAGGCACTATGCTGAAGGGGTGTGCCAAAGGGGCACACCCCGCCCCGTCGCATGTCCCTTCACATATGCTGTGCTTGATTTTATTTATTTATATCCCATCCTCCCCAAAAAGCTCAGAATGGATTTCACTTTTCATTCACAGTGTTACAATATAGGGCTTACATATCATAGATTGGGTTATCACAGTGTTACAATATAGGGTTTACAAATCATGGATTGGGTGTATGTGGTTTTGATGTTTATGCTTATTTTAAGGGATTGGGAAGTGGCTTTGGTTTTCAAAATATCCCAGTTTTTTACTCTGGATATTGATTGCCCAATCATTGCTGGAATATTGACCCCATTGTCTGGTAAGACTGCTCTGGGGTGTCTCATGGCATTGATGTTATTTGGTGGTGGAAGTCTGCTTCTTCTCACAAGCCGATGGCAGACAGTGGGTGTCACACAGAAAGCAGTCTCCAAATCTGAAACTGTCCTTTTGTAAGGGAGCAAACTGCCTCTTATTTTCCTATCATCTGTGCCAACGTAAATATAAAATCAATTGGCCCTAAGGACAGCCCACTATGAGACTGAATTGAGAGTAACCAGCCAAGTCATCTATTTCAGACAGAAACATGGCTGACTTCAGAAGCAGACCCACAGATTAAGGAGTTACAAGGTTATAAAGTAATTGCACTTTATAGGGAAGGGAAGCGGGGACGGGAGCTGGCAGTCCTTCAAAAAGATTTCCTAGATAACTGTTTTGTCTCAAATTTACAGTTTCTAGCATGTCGAATATCAGACAATACCCTGGCTAGATCATTGACTTGTACGTTATATCCTGCCGGGGAAATGGTCTGCTGCCAGAGATTGCTTTGGGGTTTTTGTTTGTGGAAACTGGTTGGTAAGTAAATGATGGCAGAGAAAGACACCTACAGATAGCTTTTTGATAAATATCCCCTTAATAAACAATTAAAAATCATAAACTACTCATAAAATTGAAAGCATTCAGAATAAATGTAAAAGCTGAAAACTCTTTAGCCGCATGTTTTTTAAGACATCATATCTGTGCTGCTCTTGTATTTTAGAATACAAAACATCTCTGAAAATAATTCAGGCCAAGGATAATAAAAAAAAGCATGCAGGAAATGGATGTCAAACATCAGAGAGATCATAGCTCAGACTTTAACCACTGTATATACTTGAATATAAACCTAGATTTTGGGGACAAAAAATGGGCCAAAAATGGGGGGGTCTACGGTTTATATCAATCTTCACCCTCTCAGATCCATTGCAGCCCTCTTCGTGGGCACACCTTAAGCACTGTTGGTCCAGGGGTGAGCCAGGGCACAAGCAATCCTCCTATGCTCCTGCCCCGTGCAGTCTCACTACTCAAAATGGTTGATGTGAGCTCCCACAGTGGTTGCTATGTTTATTTACCATCTTTTCATGAAGAGAATTATCCAAAGTGGTTACAATACATTGAATAGTAGTCAGGTACTCTTAAGTATTTTCTCTATCTGTCCCTGTAGGCTCACAATCTAACTGTGGTACCTGGAGCAATGGATGAATTAATGCCTAGATTCACTAAACTCACCTTTCTGATCCAATCCGTGGCCGAGTCTTGCCGGGCAACTGATTCACTAAACAGTCCTCATGCAAATTATTTGATCGGAGGCATGCCCCACACCGACCGCATGGATTGCTGCAGAGCGATCCAGATGCATGCACATACTGCACAAGTGAGGGCAAAACAAAGGGGGGGGGATTACAGAACACGCTACAGCCAGATGGAACAGAACACGCTACAGCCAGATGGAACAGAACACACTAGCCAGATATGCAGAACACGTGGGTTAAAACCACGGGCTCGAACTGCAGGGACAGGGCGGCAGAGAGCAGGAGAGTCGGCAGGGACAGGGCAGCAGAGAGCAGGACAGTCGGCAAGGACGTGAACAACTGGTCCTCAGCAGTCACTTCTTTTTGGATCAGCCAGCCCAATCGGTGTTCCCTCTTCTGTTTAGTGAATCGCTGCATTCCTACTTATTTGTATGGGCAGATCGAATCAGGTGGGAGGTGGATCGGCCAGGAGGTTAGTGAATTGGGTCGGCATCAGAGAAGACTCGCAAGTCAATATTTTCCCCCTTTTTTTTTTGGGGGGGGGGGAAGGTTAACAGTTTATATTCAAAAGGATTTATATTCAAGTATATGTAGTAATTATAATTCACCAGGTGGGAAAAACACATAAGACATATCAATTCTCCCTGTGGCCACCATTTAATCAATGCCATCTCTGCTAAATAGATGCGTGCATGCACAGACACAGCTAAAAAGGACCAGGAATTCAGCACCAGGCTTTTGATGTTAATTTTAGAGGAAAGAAAGAGTAGGATGATGTTTAAGAGATTCAGATGTATTGCAGCACTAATAACTGAAAGGGATAAAATAAATAAATAAGAGACCAAGCTTCTTTCTCTCATTTCAAGTTTTAAGTTTATCAAAATTTGGATAAAGTTGTTCAAAATGGGCTAAGTGGATTGAGAGGCTCAGAGCAATCAAATTCTGTGTGCTCACTCCTTCCTCCCCCCTCCCCCCCCGCCCAAAAGGACAGCTCCTGCAATGAGAATATAATGGCCCTGTATCGCTCCATGCTGCAACCTCATCTGGAGTATTGCGTTCAGTTCTGGTCTCCTTATCTCAAGAAAGATATAGTGGTGCTAGAAAAGGTTCAAAGAAGAGCGACCAAGATGGTAAAGGGGATGGAACTCCTCTCGTATGAAAAAAGGCTAAAATGGTTAAGGTTCTTTAGCTTGGAAAATAGATGGCTGAGGGGAGATATGATTGAAGTCTACAAAATCCTGAGTGGAGTAGAACAGGTACAAGTGGATCAATTTTTCACTCAGTCAAAAATTACAAAGACTAGAGGACACTCGATGAAGTTACAGGGAAATACTTTTAAAACCAATTAGAGGAAATTTTTTTCACTTGGAGAATAGTTAAGCTCTGGAACGCATTGCCAGAGGATGTGGTAAGAGCGGATAGCGTAACTGGTTTTAAGAAAGGTTTGGACAAGTTCCTGGAGGAAAACTCCATAGTTTGTTATTGAGAAAGACACGGGGGAAGCCACTGCTTGCCCTGTATCGGTAGCATAGAATATTGCTACTCCTTGGGTTTCGGCCAGGTACTAATGACCTGGATTGGCCACCGTGAGAACGGACTACTGGGCTTGATGGACCATTGGTCTGACCCAGTAAGGCTATTCTTATGTTTTTAGAGACTTACCTCCCCCCCACCCCAATTTACAAAACCGTAAAACAGTTTTTAATGCGGGCCACGGCAGTAACAGCTCTGACACTCATAGAATTCCTTTGAGTGTCAGAGCTGTTACCGTCGCAGCTAGCAAGTTTCAAGTTTCAAGTTTATTAGATGGCTTGATTAACCGCTTTAAACAAAGTTTCTAAGTGGTGTACATTTAAAAAGTTACATAGATTAGGTAACAAAACAGACCATACAATTGATAAATAAACTTATTATGCTAAAAATTAACAATATTAAACACAAGGTAAGGAGGGATGAAATACAATTTGTAAAGTAAAGAGAAGACATCAAAGGAAAATACAAAGGGTAATAAGACATTTGAGGGGAATAAAATAAACAAAACAATAAGATAAAAGATTAACTTGCAAATGCATCTCTAAAAAGGAAAGTTTTTAACTCGTTTTTAAATTTTACAAACTCTTTCTCCTCCCGTAAAAACATAGGGAGGGCGTTCCATGTCTGCGGTGCCGTACAAGAGAAGATAAATTGTCTAAAAAATCATGCTACAGTTTTGTAAAAGGGGGAGGGAGAGGGGTAATTTTGGTACCTCCAGTACATTCTCAAAATAGACTTGTGCTGCCATGTGCTCTGAAAAGGCTGTTGGGGAATTCAGTACGAAATTCTGTTTAAACTACTAAAGGGAGAAATACTAAATTCAAATCTAAGTGATCTTTCTGTAGTCTAAATACAAGTTGCACCTATTTTCACTCCGTTCTGACTATAAATCAGAACTGGTACAGCAGTGGTGAAGTCATGAGTGGGCCAGGATCCACCCCTTTGGGCTCAGTCATGCATGGGGTCTTGCATCAGGTAGTTCACTAAAGCTGCTGCCAAATGCTGAGCTGTACTGAAGTAAAAACAAGGTAAGAAAAAAAAAAGATGACTTTTCACCCAGCTGTGCTTATTCACCAAAGGCCTTATTTATGAGGGTTCTTCAAAAGGTTTCCAGACTTTCATATTTCCACTAAAAATGGTTGGGGGGGCGGAAGAAGTGGTAAGAGAATGTGTTGTAGAATGTCATATGACTAGTCAGTCAGGCTAGCCAGCTCACCTTATGTGGAAAAGTGATGTAATTTGCTTTTGAGATATTTAATAAATAGCGTTTAAAAAAATAAAACTGTGGGAACTTTTTGAAGATCTCTCGTATATAGGAAAAACCCTTTATTATATATGAAGAACCCAAACATGGATCCATGTTTCAGCGGTACAACACTGAATCATACGAAGTGAAACTCTCTGATGAAAAGCTTTGCTAAACACTGACTTAAAATGCACATTGGACCAATGATCAGCTTGGGAAATGCCATCACAGATGGTGGGTCCAATGTGAATTTTCTTGTTTGGCAAAGTTTTTCATCAGAGAATTTCACTTTGTACAATTCAGTGTTGTACCCCCTGAGGAAGGCTTTTTATTTGCCGAAACGTGGATCCATGTTGGATTCTTCACATATAATAAAGGGTTCTTCATATATAATATTGATACATGTCTCATGGAATGGTATATGGAGTCTCTCCTTCAGCTTATTTGGATCCAGAAGCCCCAACTTAAAAAGGAATGAAAACTCTGTAAGGGCTTTAAATTTATTTTTTCTTCCTGTTACAGATGCATAACATATTTGGATGTTTTTCTCAGTTTAAACCTCTTTCTACAGTTCTCTAGCATCCATCCCCCCCATCAATCCTACCTGCATCCTTTGTAACTAGTAGCAGAGGCTGTGGAGAAGGATCCAGTCAATGAAAGGAAGAAGGGTCAGAGGAATGGAAGACAGCTCTAGTCACAGAAAGGGAAGAGATGATTTAGAAAAAGTTTTTGCATATGGTGGGTGAGTGGAAGAGAAATGAGCCCCCTCCCCAAAATGTCCCAATACATTTCTATGAGAGAAGCAGTTCCAAAAGCTGCAGTATACACAGATTCACTGCAACATAAGTGATTAAGAAATTGTATCTTCCCAACCGCCTTTTCCTGATTACAGAAAAATAGAAAGCATAGACACAAACATGCACTCACCTCTATCACCCCCCCAAAAAAAACCCCCCACTCCCAGCACACACACACACACAGAGTTGGAGAAAATTCCATGAGCCATGCGCAGCATATATTTTTCTCGGTGACGGGACAAAAGCGCGAGTGGACAAAGGTGTGCCGACAAACGAGTGCCGACGATTGAGCGCAAGACTTCATCGCGCAGCAGGAAAACCTTCTTTTAAAGGGCTCCGACAGGGGGTGTTGGTGGGGAACCCCCCCACTCTACTTAAAAGGGATCACGCTGCCTCACGCTGCCATGTTGGGTGGGGTGGGGGGGTGTAACCCCCTCATTATACTGAAAACTTAACTTTTTCCCTAAAAACTTTTTCCAGTATAATTACATTACATTACATTAGGGATTTCTATTCCGCCTTGCGGTTCAAGACGGCTTACAAAAGATTTATAAACGGGGTTACAATGGAGGAACCGATGATAAATTAGAGTGGTAAATAGATAATTTCGGGGGCAAGGATAAGTACAGTTTACAGGAAGTGTGTAAATGGAGGTTACATTAGTAGCATAGTTGTTATTGCTGGTGTAATGAGGGTAGATTTTTTGTCTATTTTGGCGTTGTTAATAGTAGGTGAAGTTAGGGCTGATTTAGGAATTTCTTAAAAAGTATTGTTTTTATTTCTTTTCTGAATGTCTTGTAGTCTGATGTAGTATAATGTGGGGTTACAACCTCCCAAACCCCCTCAATGCCAGCGCGATCACTATTAAGTAAAGTGGGGGGTTCCCCACCAACACCCCCAGTCGGAGCCCTTTAAAAGAAGGTTTTCCTGCGGCGCGATGAAGTCTTGCGCAGAATTGTTGGCGCTCGTTTGTCGGCGCGCCTTTGTCTCGGGCGCTTAAGACTATGAACCATTTTTCTCACTTGTTCATAGTTTTACATTAATCTGTTGATTTGAGTTTTATATCCCTCTACTTCTTGTTTGTACTTACCAAGAAAACCTCCCTGCATCTCCCTCTTCGACAAGGGACTGCTTCAACAAGCATTCACCAGCCTCACATCTCAGTTTTATGAGGCTGTAAACATCCAGGGCACAGAGGAACACTACAGCTGTGCTTATTCTGAAATGATTCTGAATCTGAACAGATTAAATTATAGATCACAGGCACTGGGAGCTTGTGAGCAACAGATCAGGAATGGCTAATTCTGTACTACTTAGGCTTAGAAGAGCAATGAGCCCATCTATGTCCCAGCTCCCAGAGACAGATATTCTCAAAATCTGCCTCTTAATTGCTTTCAATTCTTTCTTCTACATCTCTCCATCCTCGCATTAGCAACCTGAGGGAACTATCGTTAACCATATTCTGGAAAGCGCCTACACCTACATAAAACAACTGTGGGAGTGTGTGCATGAAATATATAAATGACTGAGGGTACAAAAACCAATTTTTCAAAATGATTGGGAATGCTCAATGCAGCATACCTTCTATAAGGAATCACCTATTTTTAGGCAGCAGGAATGCATATAAATCACCTCTTTTAGAAAACCACCTCCATATGAAGGTAATGAAGGTAATTCTAGCAGAAAGTATGCACTATGTTTTGACAGTGTATACATTCCCAGTAAGCATTTGCATGGATATAGATTGGGCAAAGCATGGACAGAGCATGCAAATATGCAGATAAATTATAGTATTCTATAATTTTTATTTTTTTTTATATATAATATTTCTTTATTGGGCAAAGGCAACAAAACATAGTACAACACAAAACAGATACAAATCTGTAATACCAAAAGGCAGACACATCCGAAGTACCCACAAATGCAGGTGAGCAGAAGTCCACAAAACCCAATACAGTGTTTTACAATAACCCCCAACTTCCCCCCATCCAAAACCCCCCATCAAAAACCCCCACCCTACCCCCCATCCCCCTCTTCCCTAACCCAGACCCGTATGGTGTACAAACCTTCCCAAGGAGAGAAAAGAAAAAGATAAAGATAAAGAAAGAGACAAAGACAAAAGAAAAGGAGTAAGATACATTAGGAAAGATGCCGCTACAAGAAACCAATCATACCCAGCGCTAGGGGAAATAGCATACGATCCCCCCCACATTATCAGCACAACCCAAAAGATTAACTATTCAGCAGCGTACTCCTCTCCCTATGTGAAAGGGACAACCAGTATCCCTCCCATACATCCTGAAATTTAGTCCACCTGCTCTCATCACGAGTCCCCACCATCCTACGCTCTACAAGCGCTAACTCGTAAAGAGACAGTTGCCACTGAGAAAAAGAGGGTGCATGTGGAACCCGCCAGACTATCAGAATAGCCTTCTTAGCCAGGAGCATAGCCTTGAACGCCAATAACTTCTGCCCACCAGAACATCTGGAGAGAGCCGCTCCAGCATAGAAAAGAGCAATATCCGGGGTACACGCAGGCAGGAGGGGAGATAGTGAGGACAGAAAATTCCACACTCGCTTCCAAAAAGCCTGTATTAGAGGGCAATGCCAAAACATATGTCCCAAGGTAGCTGGACTCGCAAGGCATTTAGGGCAGCGCGCATGCTCCGCAAAGCCAGCACGATAAGCCCTTTGAGGAGAGATGAAAATTCTCTGAAGGAATTTATAATCCTGTTCCCTGTGTAGCATATTACAGGAAAGAGTGCGCAAGAAAACAAAACAATGAGAAAGTAATGGGGACGTGATAGTGCACCCCAAGTCAGCGCTCCATGCCCCAGCCAGCAAATCAGCCCGCTCAGTCGACAACGGCATCTGCAGCTCAATGACATAACGCAGGCGCGGAGCTGAATCCTCCCACAAGGCCAGACTTTGTCCCAGGCTCTTCGCCACCGAGGCACGCCGAACGGTTCCCCCAAGACTAAGCACATAATGGCGAAGTTGCATATAGCTAAAGACATCCACTCGGTCTAACCCATATAAGGACGCCAATCCAGTAGAGGAGAGAGGGGCCCCATGATCATCAAGAACATCCCCCACCCTGCGGATCCCCCGTGCATGCCAAAGCCAAAAAACTCGATTATCACTACCCGGGCTAAATTGAGGATTCCCCACAAAAGGCAACATAGGAGAAGCCCCATAATTAATCCCTAGAAGCTTACAAAGCAATTTCCAGATGAGTCTCATGTAGGCCCAAACTACATGCCCTCGCTGAGAAAGGTCCAACTGGGCCGAGGGTGCGTGCAACAGAAACAATCCCGAAACCGGATACAGAAAATCCCTTTCCACCGAATAAGTCAAAAAGGAGGAGCTCTCCAGACACCAATCTCGAACTAATCTCATACCACACGCCAGATTATATGCTCGTAGGTCTAACAGACCGAAACCCCCCTGCGCCTCCGGTAGCATCAAGACACGCAAGGGTAGTCGAGGTCGCCGCCCCCGCCACAAAAACAGCCTCAGGGCACTATATAATTCCTCCAGGTCCGCCCGGCGCAGCCAGATCGGTAAAGTCTGCAACAGATATAACCACCGAGGTACCACCATCATATTATATAAAAAGATACGACCAGCCAGCGAAACCGGTAGATCACCCCACAGGCGGAGGCTCTCAATGGACCGGCGAAGCATGGGCCTGACATTTATCTCATAAAGGCGCGATAAAGAGGAAGGTATAAAGACACCCAAATATTTCACCTGTAAAGAGGCCTCTTTCAAGGGGAAGTCAGACCAGAGATGAGAAATATGTAGGTGGATAGGCAGTGCCTCAGATTTAGACACATTAAGTTTAAGGCCCGAGAGCTCCCCAAATTTACTAAACAATTCCAACAAGAGAGAGAGATGCGAGACCGGATCCGTAAGCAGAACCATGATATCATCCGCGAAAGCCATGCATCGCAGGGAGGAACCCCCGACCTCCACACCCACAAGCAGGGGATGAGTACGAATACACAATAATAGGGGTTCCAAAAATAAAATATAAAGCAGGGGGGACAAAGGGCAGCCCTGCCTAGTACCCCGCTGTAGGGAAAAAATCGGAGATGTCCGCCCATTGACCAGCACAGCCGCCTCAGGACTAGAATACAAGGTACGGATAGCCCCCATAAAGAACCCATCCACCCCATATCGGTGTAACAACGGAAAAAGAAAGGCCCACTCAACCCGATCAAAGGCCTTTTCGGAGTCAAAACTAATAGCCAGGGCCGGCTGCTTCCTAGAATCACAATGGGCCAAAGCAATCAAGAGCTTACAAACATTATGGCCCGCCTGTCGCCCCTTCACAAAGCCCCCTAAAACCTCCTCCCGAGTGATAGGGGAGGCCAGAGTCTCGCTGTCCGTCTCTGAGAGTCGAGGTAAGGGGAGAGAGTCTAGATAGTCCTGAATCGAGACATCCCTATCCACCACCTCCGCTGAATAAAGAGAACTATAAAAGGAGACAAAAAGCCGTTCCAAATGAGTTTGAGCTGTAACCAGTCGCCCCCCCGAGTCTTTAAGAGAGGTAATGGAGGAGGATCCCCTCCGCGCTCTAGTCAACTGAGCCAACATTCTGCCCGGCTTGTTGCCAAAATGGTGCAATCTATACTTGTAATAAAAAAGAGATTTTTGGGCTCGTTCATGTAAAAGGGCATGGAGCGCTGACTGTGCCATCTGAAATTCCCGCTTATGGGACCCCGCGGGGAAATGAAGGGCCAAATGCCTACTCTCCCGAACCCTACACTCAAGGGCCAGGATCTTGGCTGCCATTAGTTTCTTCCGGCGAGCACCCCCCGCGCCCTCCAACGACCGAACACGGAGGGTTCAACCCCCGGAGGGAAAGCTAAATTCCCCACCAACGGGAGGAGTA
The DNA here is from genome assembly GCF_902459505.1 of Geotrypetes seraphini. Taxonomy (NCBI): domain Eukaryota; kingdom Metazoa; phylum Chordata; class Amphibia; order Gymnophiona; family Dermophiidae; genus Geotrypetes; species Geotrypetes seraphini. The sequence continues at coordinate 372,763,063 of NC_047084.1, forward strand.
CACTAGTATGAGAGTCCTGGTTCCACAACCGAAGGATTTGATGCCACACTGTCCACAAGGACCGAAACAAAATACTACGCTTACAGGGTCGCGGTAATTTAGACAACGGGGCATGGAGGAGATACAAGAGATGAAGAGGATAGAAATGATTCCGCTCCAGAGAGAGATCCGTATAAAAAGATGTACCTAACACCCAATCACTAAGATGACGAAGCAAACAAGCCTGGTTATAAACCCTGATGTCAGGCACCCCCAAACCACCCCCGCGGGCAGGCCCCACTAACAGAGACCATTTCAGTTTAGGTCTACGTCCACCCCAACAAAACCGGATCAATAGGGAGGTAAGGGAACGAATGTCCCTCTGCAACAAAGAAAGGGGAAGAGTCTGAAGAACGTAAAGCCACCTCGGGAAAACAACCATACGAAATAAATGAATTCTCCCCAACAGAGACAGCGGCAACGCGTGCCATTTGGCTAGCAACAGTTTAGTATCCGCCAGGAGTTTATCTATGTTAAGACGATACAGTTGGGCCACATCCATAGTCAGCCTAATCCCCAGATATCTAAAAGAGGTGTCAGCCCAGCGCAACGGGAAACTATCCCCCCACAACCGCTGAAGATGAACCGAGGATGCCAGCGCCTCAGATTTCGCAAAATTCAAGGCGAAGCCAGAGAAATCTCCGTATTCCCGAAGACTTTCCAACAATACGGGCAAGGAACGCTGCGGGTCCGTTAAAAAGACCAAGAGATCATCCGCAAACGCCGCCAATTTAAAATGGGAATCCCCCAGGACCAATCCCCGAATATCCGCATTTGCCTGAAGCTCCCGAAGTAGAGGATCTAAAGAAAGTACAAAGAGGAGCGCGACAAGGGACAGCCCTGGCGAGTCCCTCGGCAAATAGGAAAAAACCCAGAACAAGTCCCATTAACCGATATCCTCGCCTCTGGATCACTATACAGTGCCTGGATTGCACCAAAAAAGAAGGGGCCCAAACCGTACGTCCTCAGCACCGCAAAAAGGTAACTCCACCGCACCTTATCAAACGCCTTCTCTGCATCAAACTGATGAGCATGGCGGGGCTACCTTCCTGTCCCACCCGTTCTAACGTCAACAAGATGCGCCGGATGTTCTTAGCCACCGGCCTATCCCGCACAAACCCCACCTGCGAGTCTGAGATCACCGATGGCAAAACACGCGCCAGACGGTTAGCCAAAAGTTTAGCCAAAAGCTTCGCCTCATAATTCAACAATGAGATAGGACGATACGATTCAGGCAAAAGAGGGTCCTTACCAGGCTTCGGGAGAACTATAATAGACGCTAGATTTCCGTAGCGAGGAAGAAAGCCCTTGGCAACACTCAAATTATAAACCTCAGCCAGCACTGGCGCTATGTCCGTCACCAACAACTTATAGAACTCACTCCGAAACCCTTCTGGGCCCGGCGCCTTTCCCAACGGACTGACCCCAATCGCCCCCTCTACCTCCTCTGCGGTAATGGGAAGATCCAAAGCGGCAGCATCCCGCTGAGATAAACAAGGCAAATCGAGGCTGTCAAGATAAAGTTGCCCATCCAAAAGCTCGGGGCCAGGATCAGTATACACCTCAGCAAAAAACTCCCGCAATAATTCACATATCTCCCCCGGCCGATGATGCAGCACCCCAGAAGAGCCCCGAAGAGCCGTTATGCTCTCAGGTTCACCCCTCGGATGCGCCAAGCGGGCCAACAATCGACTACTCTTATTCGCAAACCTAAATAATTGAAACTTAAAATACTCCCTCGTCCGCAAAGCCCGAAGATGCAGCAATTCATTTAGTTCCTGCTGGACCTCTAAAAGCTGCGCCCGAAGCAGGAAGGAGGGCACCCTACCATACTGGCGTCTCAACACAGTCGCCTTCCGTTCCAACACAGTCGCCTTCCGTTCCAAAGCCAGAATCTGCCTATGCTTCCGCCTCGACTCCCCGGCCACATAAGAAATGACATCCCCCCGTAAGACAGCCTTAGCCGTCTCCCAGTAAAGAATGGGATCATCCCGATGCTGCTGATTGTTAACTTGAAAATCACGCCAGCGCTGTATCAAAAACTCGTGAAAACGGGTATCCCTATACAGGTAACAGGGAAATCGCCAGGACCCTCTATGGGTCCGCGAATCACCCCAGGACCACCGAAGTCCCACCCAAGCGTGGTCAGATATTTCAATGGGGCCCATATCAACCCCCACTACCCGGGGAAACAGCTTGCGAGAGATGAGAACAAAATCAATTCGGGAGAGCGTCCAGTGCACCCTGGATAAATGGGAGTAATCCCTCTCCAATGGGTGTAACACCCGCCACACATCCAGCAACCCCAAGGTGGATTCCAAAAGCTGCCCACCCGTGTAAAGTTTAGAGGTCTCTCTTCCCATAGAGGCAGAGCGATCCAACTTTGGATCCGGCACCTCGTTAAAATCCCCGCCCACCAGCATCGGAACCTCTCCAAACTGCAGGAGATGATTGCGAAGCCCCCTAAAAAACCTGGCCGAAGGATTATTAGGAGCGTAGACATTACAGAGCAAAAGAGGCCGATTATCAAGTAACACTAAGGCAATGATGTAACGCCCACTAGGGTCGCGGAGCACCTTCTGGGTCTGTAGGCGAATGCCCTTACGGATCAAAATAATAACACCTCCCTTTCCCCCCACAGCGGGCGCCTCCAAATAGGAACCCACCCACCAGGTACAGAGCTTGGCATGTTCCACTGAGGATAAACGGGTCTCCTGTAAAAAGGCAATAGAGGTTTTAGAACGATTCAAACGCTGCAATATTTTGGAGCGCTTAATGGGGGAATGAATCCCCCCAACATTCCAAGAAGTTAAAGTGTATTCCAGAGCAAACCATGCAATAGCCTAAGCACACAAGAAAAAAGAACCTGTACTGTACCAGAGAAGCGTCCCAGCCACCGCTCCCCCGGCTTCTCGCCTCCTCGTACCCCAGGAATCAAACCTTACCCCTGCCACCAAGTCAAACTCCTAGCACAGAACCCCCTAACCCCCCCCCCCAAGAGACCCCAAAAATCCCCACCCCCGAAACCCTGCGAACCCCCCTCCCCACCCCACGATCCCCCTCCCCCAACCAACCCTCACCCATTCCACACCCAAGACACCCCAATAAGGGCATCACTTCCAGGAAACCAGGTACACCACCCACGGGAATAATGACCAGTAACCCCCAACCCGCAAACCCCACAACTCCGATATTAGTAAAAGCAACCTCCAGCAGCCAAACCCCCCCATACACTCAACTCACCCCTCCCCTCCATGAACACCACAGTCACACCACCTACCCGCAAACACACTCACCAAGCCAAATCCCCAACGCTCAAAAACCCAAATAGGTCAGGAACAGACCCCATCTAACAAAGAACCAACAGGTCAACCCCCCTCCTGCCTCCCACCCACCAGCCAGGCAGAACTACAAGAAAACCCAGAGCCCCAACTCGAAGGAAGAGAAGAAAGACCCCCAGTCCAAACTCGAACCATAGATCCGGCCCCCAACAGGGATCTCCTCAGTCCACAGCTGCTCCCTGTGGTGGTTCCTCAGCAACATCTCCATCACAAAACGCTGCGCGGCCTCCAAGGTGTCGAAATGATGAGCTCTACCCAGATGAGTCAACCTCAGGCGAGCCGGGTATTGCAGAGAAAAAGCAATGTGACACTGGATGAGACGGGTGCATAAAGGTGAAAACTTGCATCGTGCCTGAGAAACCTCCGCTGAGTAGTCCTGAAAGCAGAGTATGGGCTTGTTGTCATACAAGAGCTTCTTGCCCTGCCGCAACGCACGTAGGACCTCCATCTTATGATGATAGTTCAGGATACGGCAAATGACCACCCGAGGTCTGTCAGCATTTTCTCTCCGCTGCCCTAAGCGATGCGCCCTCTCCACCCGCAATGGGCCCGAAGAAGATGAGAAAGATAAAGACTCAGGCAACCAGCGTTCCAACATCGCCCCCAGCTCCACGTCCCGCACCGATTCAGGCAGGCCAACAAACCGAAGATTATTACGGCGGGATCTGTTCTCCAGGTCTTCCACCTTGGCACGCAACGCCGCCAACGCTGTAGTGTGTGCGGATTGCTCCCGGGCAAGCTGCTGAACGTGATCCTCAGCAGCACTCACCCGCTGCTGTGTTTCCTTGACCTCCGACGTGAGAGAGGCAAATCGCTGGTCCAGCGTGTCCAGTTTATCAAGTATGCGCTGCAGCTTGTCCCCCAGAGAGCCCTCGAGGGCTGCCTGAACCTCCGCCGTGACTGCGGAAACCCAGGATGAGTGAGGAGCCTCCGGCGATGGAGGCGCCACGGGATCCGCCATCTTGGCCTCTGGCAGTTTACTCCTCTCCCAATCCTTCCGGACCGCCTTAGTCGCCATGGCGAGCCTACCCCAGGCTCCCAGATCTAATCGCGCCACCAGGAAGCTCCCCAGCACAGGGAGAAGACCAAACCCGGGATCTGGCCTGCAGAGGAAGAGCCACGCCGCGTGCCTGGATATCAGGGGTGCAACCACACGTCTTCTGCTGCTCCACGTGGCCACCGGGAACCCCGAGACCGAAACCACCGGGCTGCTAGGAGGATGAGGTCAGAGACGCACCGCGCCTCCAGTAAGCTTTCCAGCTCAGGGAAAAGAGCAAATCCAGAATCAAACCTGCTGGGGGAGAGCCACTCCACACTCCGGGATCAGAGTCACAGACATCCGCCCTCACCAGCACCACTAGGCCCCTGGAGACCCGAAATCGCAACTGCAGGGCCGCCAGGAGGACAGGTGCAGAGTCGTGCCGCGCCCCCAGCAACCTCCACTGCACGAGGAGAAGGCTGCACACAGATATAGACCGGCAGGGGAGCAGCCCAGCAGACCCGACTCGCGGCCGCACGCCACCCGCGGCGCCACGTGGCCCCCGGCCGTCCCGACACGGCAAAGCCGAGCCGTGAAGAAAAGTTCTTACAAGGTGCTCCGCTTCTTCAGCATCCTCCCCCGAGCCACTGTTGACCCGAACCAGGGGGCAGTAATGCCGGTTAGTTGCCGCGCCGCGGGTAGGTGTAGCGGAGCCGTAGCAACACGCTGTCTACGGCTCCATGTTTCCGCCGGAAGTCTAAGGTTGTCAGTTTAAAAAATACCATCAACACCTTCTTTCCTTTCAGGCTGCTTTCTGGGATAAGGACTTAAAGCCTTTGCTATTGAGTTCTACGTCATATCAACATTTTAGGAAGCAGCTTAAGACTTATCTGTTTTCTAATTACTGAGAGACTGATACACTTCCCATATTGTTTTTTTTTATTAATTTTGTTAACCGCATAGAACTTACCGGTTATGCGGTATAGAAATTGATTATTATGTTATGTTATCAAAAAATGTGGGTGGGATGGTGAAATAAAAATGCAATTTACAATGGAAATAACTGAATAAATAAGCATCAATATTAGCTGGTACAACCTGACAACATAAGAAAAACAAATCTGTTTTTTTTTTTAATGTTAAATAGATCACAGTTTCCATTATCCCATCATGTAGTCATCACACAATCTTCACTATACAAAGTTCAATCAAAGTATACTCACTTGGAAGTGTTTTCAAGTATTGCTTTGACCTCATTCATTTGCTCTTTCCCAAAGTAGACCACTGTAAGATGAATTCTTCCATCCTGTTGAATGCACACTTCCCTAGAAGAGGAGGGAAACAAGGGATAATTAGTTGTAGAATTTTTTTTTTCAGATTTTAGAACTCAGTCATCAATAGAGGTACATTATCTGTGGACTGACTACGTGATAGAGGCATCACTATTGGCTCAAGAGACAGGAAAAAGGATGAAAAATAAACAATTAGTCATGGAGTCTGAAAGGCAGATGCAGGTAAAAAAGAGCTCTGCTTGCTTCCCATTAGCTGGAGGATGGAGAAGATTGTGACAGGGAGGAGGAGTGACATTTGGGGATGTCAAAGACTATGGGCCCATTCCCCAGAAGTTGCTCTAATTCACCCTACCAAGGAACATCTTCATGACCTTAGGATTAAAATGGCATCCTGGGCAATTGATAGAGGTGGGTACCTTTTTAAGGTCACAGCTCAACTAAGGTTGAGGCCACTACTGATGGTGTGGCATTGTGCCCAATACCCTCGTATAGTGCACTTGTGCATTCCCAGGTTGGCTCCTGGAACAGCTAGTTATCTTCCTCACTCCTTCTGATAGCCCCAGAAGCCTTGACTAAAAGGGATTCAGGTCTTAGATAGCAGGATTAACTAAGTACTGTTGGGGAAAAAGATAGTTTCCTTCACTAGGGAAAGAAACAGGAAGAGTTGGAGTCGGAACAGACAAAGCTGGAGGAGAAATATGGTGGGAGAGAGACTGGGAAGAGGGAGATATTCTGATGTTAAACAATTATTAAAGATTAATGTTTGGAAGAGGAAGAGAGTAACAAAGGAAACTTGAGGACGAAGGTGGAAAAGGAACAAAGGAGTACTAGATGAAGACCTAGAAGGGGGCATGTGAGTAAAAGATAAAGGTGGAGTAGCAATGGAGGGCAGAGAGGCCCTAGGAATAGGCAATAAAATGAAATGGAGAAAAATATCAGTAGCATATAGATAGCTAAGAGTGACAGAAGAAAAACTAAAAGATCAAACAAAAAGAATCAAGAAAACAATCAAAAGATGCCAAGATGAAAGCAGAAGACAGCGTGAGAAGGACAAAAAGAGAAAAACAGACAAAGTGGTCATGCAAATGTGAAGGAAAGTATGAAGATTCTCTCATGACATATGTATTTTGGTTGGTAGCATCAGGATTACCATTTATCTTTGGTAGCAAATGAAGGTGTATAAATTGGACCATTTATTCTTCTACTAGTCTTTAAGCCCGTTACATTAACGGGTGCTAGAACATATGTGTGTGTGTCTGTCTTTCTTTCTCTCTCTCTCCTTAGCCGCTTTCTTTCTTTCTGCCTTTCTTTTTCCTTGGCTGTCCATCACCACCCCTTGCCTGCTCCCCTGTCCATTTTCCCTTCCTTTTACCTCCACTGTGTCCACCACCACCCCTTCACTGTTCTCCTTAAGCAGCAGCAGCCCTTCTCCCTTTGTTTTACCTCCCCCCTGTCCAGCAGCACCTCTTTCCTTCTCCCCCTGTCCAGCAGTAGGCATCCCTTCCTTTTTTATCCTCCCTCCTCCTTCTTATCCCTATGATACTCTTACCTTACTCTGTCCCTGATCAGAGGTTCCTGACAACTGCCCAGTTGCACCCATTGGAAAAGTTCCCACTGCCGCATCTCGCACCCCTCCTGACGCGGCTCCCGCTGTCCTTTCTGTCTGTCTCTGTCCCGGCCCCCTTTGCCTGTCTGTCTTTCTGTGTATCTCACTGACCCTGTGTATTTCTTCTTTCCTTTCTGTCTCCCTTCCTCCCTCTGTCTGTCTATCCAAAGCAGCATTCCATCCCCCTCCATTTCCCTCCCCCCACACCAGTTCCCTGTGCACCTGCCCCTGTGTCTTTCTTATTTTCTTTGTGTTTCCCTTCCTCTCTCTGTCTGTCTGTCCAAAGCAGCATTCCCTTCCCCTCCATTTCCCTCCCCCCCACCAGTTCCCTGTGCAGCAGCATTAGCGTTTCCTCTACCCCCCCCTTTCCCTTCCCGCGGTCCGGACTACAAAGGTGGTGATTCCAGCAGCGCTTGCATCAGTCTCCACACGCTGCTTCGGGCCCTTCTACTGCCCTGATTTACTCTGGCACGTCCCTGATGACATTATCAGAGACACGGCAGAGCAAATCAGGGCAGTAGAAGGGCCCGAAGCAGCGTGTGAAGACTGATGCACACGCTGCTGGAATCGCCATTCGGGCCCGCGGGAAGAGAAGGGGGTGGGCGGCAAAGAAGAAACGGAGGTCGGCAGCGGCGGCAGGAGGAACGGAGATCGTCGTCTGGCTGCGGTCCGGCTTGTGGAGGTGACGTATTAGCGCACATGCGCACTCCTTCGGCCACAGACCTACAGCGCACAGAACACGCAAATAGGAGTGCGCATGCACGGCTAGCTCTTTATTATATTAGATAACAACAATTTAAGATGGCATTTTATACTGTTTACTCAAAGAAACCTTGTTATGGCATTATATACCAATAAAATCAAAGTAATCAAACAATGTTGCAGGTGAGATGGAGATTTTGACGATGGAAAGATTAGGTTCTTACCTCAATAAACTTCTTTCTAGTAATCAGATGTTCCATTCCTGAATGTGTGGGTAGTAAATTCCTTCTCGCAAGAATTCTTGTAGGGAGCTTCATTAGCATTTATGCTCTGCCTCCCATCCTTCTGGGCTATCTTCCAATTCCTCCGTTTGTACAAAGCAGATGATTAGCCTTGGAGAGGAAATAGAATAGGGAGGGGTATAGGGACACTCCTCGAGAAACATGTCTGTTCTGCTCATATCATTAAACATACAAGGGGTGCTCAATAATTTCCCTACCTCAGTAGGAAAGAAAAGAGTTTTCAAAAAAAATTGTTTTATTTTTCAATATAGTCCCCCGATAGCTCCATACACTTCATCCACTTTTCCTGCAATGACTAACACTTTTGGAAATAATTATTCTGTTTGACCTTTAAACTAGAACATCGCAACTTCCATGATATCTTCATCACTTGAAAACTGCTATCCATGAAGAGATTTCTTCAAAACTCGAAACAAGAAATAATCCGAGGGAGCCAGGTCAAGACTGTAGGGTGGATGGTTCAGCTGCTGAAACCCACATTCTGGGATGGCAGCCTTTGATCGTCATGACACGTGCACTGGCACATAGTCATGAAGAAGCAGCATGCCTGCTGTGACTTTTCCTCACTTTTCTCCTTGATTGACTTACTTAAAGCAATCACTATATTGGCATAATTCTCTCCCATTATGGTTGTCTTGTGTGGCATGAACTCCAGAAGCAAAAGTCCATCATCCCAGAAGACAGTTGCCATGACTTTGCCTGCAGATTTTTCTGTCTTGAACTTTTTTGGGGTGTGGATGACTTGTCTTCTACTGCATTGACTCCATTTTGGACTCAGGATCTCTGGGATAGACTCAAGTCTAATGTTCAGTCACAAAATGATGAAAAAAATTCATATTGTCTTCACAGAGCATCTCCAAGTTCTCCTGACAGCACTTGAATCTCATGGTCTTCTGATATGGCATCAGAATTCTTGGAACCCATCTTGCACTAACCTTGGGCATGCCCATCTTTTCATAAATTATTTTCCAGTCCTGCCGAGATTCCCATTTCTTCAGCTATTCAGAAAACCTTAATTCGTCTGTCTGACAAAATTAAATCCTTGACTTTCTTGCTTCCACAGGCTGTCCAATGTTAAGATCATCTTCAGTGGACTCTCTACCCCACTTAAACTGATTGCTCCAAAATTTTACTTTGTAAGATGATGGGGCAGGTTCGCCATAAACTGCAGTCATGCATTTCATGGATTTCCTTTGGCTTTTTCCCTTCTTTTGTGAGAAATTTTATAACCGAACCATGCTCCAAATCTGGCAGTTTCTTACTTGATTTGCACGAGGACTCTCCCAACATCCTGTCTCTTGGAATGTTAGACTTGCACTGAACGACAACTAGGCATGAGTAACCTTGAGACATGTCACAACATGCACAGACTTGTTTTAACATGCTTGCTTGCTTTCATACTCAGGTAGATAAATTATTGAACACCCTTCATATATCTCTGGAAGGACTGTTCACATAAGGCAGAGAATTTTTTAAAAAAAAATTTTGGTAGTGGACAGGGAGTCAATGCAGATGAATCAAGTCAAGCAAACAAAGATCAATAACCAGGTGTTACATACTGATTGATCAGGCAGATGCCATCCTGGAGGATTCTTTCTCAACTATACATTTTTCAAGAATCATAGGGTCTTTAAATGATTTGGTATTATTGCAATATGTCACTTTCATAATCACTGGCACAAAAGACCATATTTAGCATCAAGAGCCTTGAGCCTTGGTCTCAATGCTAAGAAATGTTTGTGCTTTTCAACAATGTTCTTTGCAAAGCCTCCAGTGATTATAATTTTGTTCCCATTCCAGAGAAGTTGATAGTTCAAGTTTTGCAGCTTTCATAATAGTAGGAACCTGTGGCCACCGCAGAATTGCTATGTTTTGAAGGTCTGTAGGCCCTTTTCTTGTTGACAAATACATTGGCATAGACAACATTATAGTAATCCAAATGAGAAATTAAAAATGCTTGTATGATAGTGCAGAAGTGTCCCATAAGCCCCTCCAAAGGATGAAGAACACACTAGTACAGTTAAGGTGAACAAAAAGTGCTGAGAAACTTTACTGTTCAAACTCAAAAGACTCAACACGAATGTGTTTTGGCCTTATGGCCTGCATTAGGAGTTCCAACATACCAAGGATACTTAAAAACCAAACATGTCACCAAGGACAATATAACACAATGTAACAAGCCAAAAAAAGTCCTCAGTGTTTCTTAAATCAAAATACAATGTACAGTTGACTCCACCTAAGTGCATGTCGGTTAAGCACACGCTTTGGTTATCCGCAGCCTACCATCAATGTCCCGTTTTTTCTTTTTACATTAAAGTCAATGGACGTAAACTCTGGCTAATTGCAATTCTGATAAGCACACAATCCGCTTATGTGCACTGATGTTATAGGTCCCACCTCTATTCATTCACGTTACGTTTACTCCGGTTAAAATTAATCAAGCTCTCACATGGATGAGCCACGTGTTTCTGATCAACAGTCTAGGCCTGGCCAGGTGTTCGACCTTTCAGAACTGCACCCTGGCGTCACATGGAGAAAAATCTTTGTCTCTGGCTGAATGTGTACAACATTCTGGTCAAAAGTCATTGTCTTTGGCTGGACATGTCGATGTCTTAAAGAGACTTGACCAATGGGAGAGTTAGGTCTCTATTGCAAAACATTACAGCGTTCATCTTAGCCAGATTTCTAGGATTCACAAAAAAAAGTGAGCCATATTGAAAAACTGGCAAATCAACAGCAATTCTACCAGGAAACAGAAAAGAATTGGGAAGGCAGGAGATGTTGAATAGGCGTTGCTGCGATGGTTTTCTTAAGCTAGAAGTCATGAACTGCCAATCAGTGGGCCTCTGCTGATGGAGAAAGCAGCACAGCTATCTGAAGAACTGGGTGTAGAAGACTTTAAAGCAACAAACTGATGGCTAGAGAGGTGGAAAGTTTGTAACGGCATAAAATTTAAGAAGCAGCATGGCGAAAAACAAGACACGGATGAGTTTGGTGCAGAAAGATGGGTCATGGAAGTGTTGCCATCAGTCATTGGTGGATATGAACCATGCAATATTTTCAATGCCGATGAGACAGGCCTATACTGGTGTGCCATCCCTGATGGAACATTGGCTTTCAAACACAGAGAAACTGTTGGCTTCAAGGTGCCAAAGGAATGATTGACATTGCTGCTCAGTTGCAATATGGATGGTAGTGAAAAGCTTGAGCCATTGGTGATTGGAAAGAATCAAAATCCTCGGTGCTTCAAAAACATTAAATGCCTGCCTGTTGAATATGAAAGCAACAAAAATGCATAGATGACGGCAACACTGTGGATTGAATGGTTGCAGAAGCTTGATTAAGCACACACACCATTTAAGCACATGTCGCGATCCAGTCCGGAGTGCTTGCACTTAAGCAGAGTCGACTGTACATAGGTCACATCACACAAGCGGTGTGAACCAGGATTGTTGAATACTTGAGCAAAATCCATCGTGGAGATCTGATGGCCCCTCTGACTCAGCATTGGACTGAAAACTTGCATGCTGTTAAGGACTTGCAGTTTGTAGTGTTGGAAGCCTTGAAACTCCCCCACCCCGGGGGGGGGGGGGGAGAGAACCTATCAGCTGCCCTTTGGAAGCAGGAGCAGGGATGGATTTTTAAGTGGCAAATGGTACAGCCACGAGGTCTGAATAAAGAGTTGAAGGTGGGCTTTTTCACATACGTAAAGACCTGCTTCTGTTTGGGTAACTCCTCCAGATCCCAGTTTACATCTTTTACTCACTCCAGTTCATTCATTGATGGTTCCTCCTAGCTATATGATGTAACTTCCGGGGGGGATAACAGTTACTTTAGCTGTGTATGGCGTTTCTGTGAAAAGTGAAGAGAAACAAGAGAAACAACAGATTGTAAGGTAACCACATTTGGGTATTAATTTGGTGTGAGGTTGTTATTTGGCACGTTATAGTAAGATGATGAGACTGATATATTTTTGTGTTTACAGACCAGCACGAATAAATTCAGTGTCGGTTTTTCTGAGGCAACTGGATGCGAAATATGTCAAGACCCGCCTAAGCCCAGTGCAGATAAGTTTTTTTAAAAAGTTTATGCAAGATTTAACTGGCAAGATGTTGAAAACTTATCAAATGCAAAGCCATATTATGTGCTGTGATTGAAAAAGGAGAGTTTTCCTGCTGCAAAATTATAAAATTCATATAAATAATGAAAAGTCAAAACTGTAACAAACACACTAACACACTCTGAATTCAAAATATAAAAAAAGTATTAAAATGAATTACATTTAGAGAAACTACTATAATAAAAAAAAATAAAATATCTGTTCCATATGAATAAAAAAGTTGTTCTACATTAATAAAGACAATTAATTTTGAGGGCAAAGTATACATGTGATTGAGACATACTAAAACATAAGAACATAAGAAATGCCTGCACCGGATCAGACCTGGGGTCCATCTAGTCCGGCGATCCGCACACGCGGAGGCTCAGCCAGGCACACCCTGGCGAATACAATGGTCACTCGTAACCCTCAATGTCTTCTGCAAGAAGTTGTGCGTCCAATTTTCCCTTAAATCCTAGAATGGTGGTTTCCTCCACCATCTCTTTCGGGAGAGAGTTCCAGGCATTCACCACTCACTGTGTGAAGCAGAACTTTCTGACATTTGTCCTGGCCGTGTCCCCTCTCAGCTTCAGGCCATGACCTCTGGTCCGAGACTGGGTTACATTTGCCAATGTGAATAACGCTGTTTCTTGCTCATCATCCTTTCCCCCTGCTGGTGAGTGAGCTTGCTCCATTATGTCGATCCCTTTTAGCAATTTAAAAGTCTCTATCAGATCCCCTCTCAGTCTTCTCTTCTCAAGGGTGAATAGTCCCAGTTTTCTGAGGCGATCTTTGTAGCTCAAGTTCTCCATACCTTTTACTAGCTTCGTCGCTCTCCTCTACACCCTCTCCAGTAGTGTTATATCCTTCTTCAGGTATGGAGACCAGTGTTGGACACAGTATTCCAGGTGTGGTCTGACCATTGCTCTATAAAGCGGCATTATGACCTCCCTTGATCTACTCGTGATTCCTTTCTTTATCATGCCTAACATCCTGTTAGCTTTCTTTGCCGCCGCTGCACATTGAGCCGATGGCATCAGGGTTCTATCTATCAGTACTCCCAGGTCTTTTTCTTGTTCGCTCTTCCCCAATGTTATACCTAACAGTTTGTACCCATGCTCCCTGTTTTTCCTGCCCAGGTGCATCACTTTGCATTTTTCTACATTAAAACTCATCTGCCAGTTTTCTGCCCATCTCTCAAGTTGCTTCAAATCTCTCTGGAGTTCTTCGCTGTCTTTTTGTGACCTGATTGCTCGGCATAGTTTTGTGTCATCTGCAAACTTGATGATAGAACTGGTCGTTTCTTCTTCCAGGTCATTTACGAAGATATTGAATAAGATAGGCCCAAGAACTGAGCCCTGAGGCACACCGCTAGTTACTTTCTTCCAGTCTGAGTACTTCCCATTTATGCCCACTCTCTGTCTTCTGTTTTCTAGCCATTTTCCTATCCATCTTAGTATATCCCCTTCTATTCCATGACTTTGTAGTTTCTTGAGAAGTCTCGCATGAGGTACTTTGTCGAACGCTTTCTGGAAGTCCAAGTATATTATGTCAACCGGTTCTCCGCTATCGACTTGTTTGTTCACTCCCTCGAAAAACTGAAGTAAGTTTGTCAAGCATGACTTCCCTTTCCTGAAGATGCAGCACTAACAGTAAAATCTTCCAGGACAGTATAAATCTCTATAAGGTAATCGCAAACAATCAATTTTGAATTTTAAATTAATATGTTGCAAAATACAGCCATTAAATAAATAAATACTTGCCACACTCTGATATATTTAATTATATTTCATATTACTTCATGTCTGCAGAAAATTCATATTTGCAAAAGCTCATATAATGTCTATTTCATCAGATAATACTTCCTCAAACTTCCTATGGCCTCAGCGGCTACACCCAAGTACTCTATTTCATGTAACACTCGAGTATGACAGTAGCCAGCCTCCTCATTGGCCAAGAGAACTCATTTAGTTTCAATTCTTGCATATAATTTAAATAAGTTAAGTAAAACTTTAGTGAAAGAACTTATCTCATCTTAAGTGGATACACTGAATGGGGATCCGACGCGAATTCAGCGTTTCGCTTGATATGCTGTTTCAAGACTCATTCCCCATTTAAGAAAGTACACCATTATCTCCGTGTCTGTCTAAAAAATACAGCCAGCATAACAAGTGTTTACCTCTAAATTTCAAAAGACTAATTATGAATATGATAAATACACTTCAGAAGTGGGAATATGCACATAGAAAATGGAAAACTATAATAAAATAAACCCTATAATGAGAAATAGATAATTCTAAATACAATGATGTGAATAAATATGGAATCTAAAAGCCGTATAATCTTAAAAATATGACCAATGCTCAGTTATAAATTATAAACATATAGGGGGGAAATTCTGTATAGGACGCTGGTCTCAGCAGCCACTTAAGCAGCAGCTGAGAATCGCACACTGGCTTCTTATACAGAACCGCGTCTACCCTAACAGACAGAGGTCTAACTGGCCCGATTTTCTAACCAGCACCCATGCCACAGACACTGGTTAGAGAATTGCTCATGATCCTTTGCCATCAGTTGATTGCGGCAAAGGAATCCCCCTACTGCAATTAGCTTGCAGGAGGTATGCCCATTCCCTCCTGCCAGAAGGCCCCCCTCCCCCTGAGAAATCCCCCGACAAGAAGGATGCCCACTCCCTCCTGCCAGAACAGCCAATGCCCCATCCCCCTGAGAAATTGTCCGGCAAGAGGGATACCCACTCCATCCTGCCACCATCCCTGGAACTCCCCCCCACCCGACAACCCTCCAGAGCCCCCCCTCCTGTAGACCCTCCCGGCACCCCCCTCTAACTGGTAGACTTTCCTCCCTGGCACCCCCAGCCCCCCCGTACCTTTTAAGATGAAAGTCCAGTCAGAGGGATGTATGCACCCTCCGGTTAGTAGGCCCGCCACTCCAAAATGGTGGGCCTTTTCCTTCTCGGTGCATTCTGGGATATACCGGGGAAGGGCATAAGGCTCTGATTGGCACAGATGCTTAAAGCCCCTCCCAACCAAAGTCTTAGACCTCCCTCCCAGTGCATCCCTTTCTCCTACCTGCCCTGCACTTTAAAATCATTTACAGAGTAATAGGAGTGTCTTTTTGCTGCTGCCGCTCTGCCTATCCTCAAATAGGTCTGGCCATTGCCACTGTGCGCTTCTCCAAGTCAGATTACAGATTTATTACACTTGATATACCGCTAATATACAAAAGCAATCAAAGTCAGAGACTAACTACTTTTGGTTTGGTGAAACCAGCAGTTAGTCTGACTCAGAAGAGCATGAGGTGCTGGTGGCCAGACTCATTTGAGGATAGGCAGAGTGGTGACAGAAAAAAGAAACACTACCATCACTCTACAAATGATTTTAAAAGGCAGGGCAGGTAGGAGAAAGAGCTGTTGAGGAGTACTAATGCTGGTGGTGTTGTAATGCAGGGTCAGCATAACAGGTAAACAATGGCAGCTTTTGGTACATCATTCCCCCCTCCCTGTGCTTACCACTTTTACTGTGTTGCACCAGAACTGTTGCATGCTACCATGTTTTCCTGAAAATAAGACACTGTCTTATAATAATTTTGGGACCAAAAAATGCACTAGGGCTTATTTTGGAGGGATGTCATTTTTTTTGTGTGTACAACGATCATCTCTCACTCATCCATCCCCTTGTGCAGCATCATTCTATCCCTCCCGCCCATCCCCCCTGTGCAGCAGAACCCCAAAAGCAATTTCATTTTGTTGTTAGATCTAATTTAATCTATGCATTGTTCTTGTATGCCACATCTTCCCTATAAAATAGAGCTTTAAATGGTTAACAAATAAGCAAATAGAGATCATCCTTAAACAAAATGAATTTCAGATGTCATAAAATTTCTGAAATAAAAAAGTCTTGAAATCTTAGTGGAACAGATAATACAAAGCAATTCCCCCCCCCCCCATGTAGCAGAACCCCAACGACCCCGCCAACCCATCCCCCCAGAGCAGCATCTTTCCATCTCTCCCTCCCATCCCCCCCATGCAGCAGAACCCCGCTGACCCTCCCACTGCAAGACTGACATACCTCCATTCCAAACAACGGGAACTTCCCTGTGCCTTATGACATCATCAGTGATGCAGCAGAGGGAGGTATGTTGGCCTCGCGGTGGGAGGGTCGGCAGGGTTCTGCTGCGCGGGATGGGAAGGAGGGATGGAAAGATGTTGTGCAAGGGGATGGGTGAGATGGGAGGAAAGATGTTCCGGGGGAGGGGGGAGAGAAAGTGCTGCTGCCGGCAAATCGGGGAGTGTCAGAGACATTCAGGAAGGGCTTCAGGGGTCAATCCAACTAGGGCTTATTTTCGGGGTAGGTCTTATTTTCGGGGAAACACAGTTTTTATCTCTCGGAATAAACAGTGATTTTCCCTCAGTGTACCTTTCCATAGACTTTTTCCTCAGGAACTTGTCCCGATTTTTTTTTAACTTGATTATGCTAACTGCCTTTACCACATCCTCCGTTAACAAATTCCAAAGCTTAGGGCTTCTTTTACGAAGGTGCGCTAGCGTTTTTAGTGCAAGTACTGGATTAGCGCGTGCTATAGCGAATGCCAGTCGAAAAACTACCACCTGCTCAAGAGGAGGCAGTAGCGGCTAGCGCGCGGGGCATTTTAGCGCGCACTATGCCTTTAGTTATGTGTTGAATGAAAGAAATGTTGCATCCTGTAATTTTATCTATTCAAACTGGTAGAAAATCAGAGGAAGGCAACTAGGTAGAATAAGTGGGTCACTTGGCTCTCATCTACTGTCATTTACTATTTTAGTGTACATTATGGGATCATTTTGAATAATGCCATTTTGATATTTGTAGAGAAGGCCTTTATTTCTAGGGGTAAATGCCCTCTTTTGATATTTTCATACTTGCAATGAGAGAGACCAGAGAAAATCAGCACAAGATACATGTATATTGGGCTGGTGAAACACATATCTCAGGAGCTGCTATGGCAGTCTTGGCTTAAAGCAGAAAGAGACCATGATTAAATCTATTCACATTCTTTTTATAGCAGCACTGCATCAAGAGCAAAATGCATTAACGTAACAAGGAGAGTTGCTGGCACTTCCGACAATGCCTCCGTCACATAGGCCAGAGATGTCAAGCTACAATCCTGGAGGGTCATAAACCAGTCTGGTTTTATGCTGTCCCTAATGAATATGCATGATATACATTTGCTTACAACAGATTACAGTTGGATACTGTTGATATAGACCACAGGTGTCAAAGTCGGTCCTCGAGGGCCGGAATCCAGTCGGGTTTTCAGGATTTCCCCAATGAATATGCATGAGATCTATGTGCATCCACTGCTTTCAATGCATATTCATTGGGGAAATCCTGAAAACCCGACTGGATTCCGGCCCTCGAGGAGGGACTTTGACACCCCTGATATAGACTATCATACCTTTTATTTAAGAACCTTGCTAATTCCTTGTATGCAAGTGACTGCAAGATACAAATTTAATAATGAAATTATGGGGCTTATTTTTAAAAGAGAAAATGTCCAAAAAATGGCATAAAGTTAGTGGCATTTGAACATTATTCTTGTTGAAACATCCAAATTGTAATCACTACTTTCAAACCCCATATTTTAGACATCTTTCTAGGCTGATCATCTAAATTCCAAGGGGGGGGGTGGTGGTGTTGAAGGCACATTTTGGGCAGGCTTAGGACTTGGACATTTTGCAGAGATTTAACAAAATGCCCAGGGCACTATTTACAATGTTTGGGCAAGACCTGTTTTAAAAATGAATAAGAGTTAAAAAAAGGTGCCCAAACTGACCCGATGACCACTTTGACTTCAGATGGCCACACAGATACATCTGAGCAGAGCAGAAGGGGCATTCTAGGGAGTACTGCAAAGAATGTCACGTTAAAAAGTCCCAGGTACATGTCACCATAACCTGTTTATATTGTATGGTGAGCCCTCCAAAACCTATTATACCTACATAAAGATGACACCTGCAGGCATAAGGGCTATTGTTGTGGTGTACAGGTGGGTAGAGTAAGTTTTGGATGAGTTTTGGAGGGCTCACCATATAATATATGCAGTATATGGTGACTGGGACTTTTTAATGTGATGTTTACTGCTTTGCTCAGATGTCTATGTGGCCACTTTGCTAAGAATACTGGCTGCTTATATATCCCAATGGCTTGTTTTTGTGTATTTTTTCATTTGGACATTTACGTGTTTGAAAATAGCCAAAAAGATAGATGCACTAAGGTCCAAAATGTCGAGATAGGTCATTAAAAAAATAAAAAAAAAAGATAGACATCTTGCGGTTTCAGAAATGGACATTTTCTCTATTGGATTTTTGGACATCTTTCCCAAAATGTCCAAACTCAGACTTGGATGTCCTATTGAAAAATGCCCCTCCATGTTATCTGTTGTTTCAATGGGGTATCTGCAGAAGCTGCATGTATTTCTGAAACTGCTTAAAAAAATTAATATTGTCACATTTACTTCTCTGTTTTTCTGTGCAGGCATAATTCCCAGTCATAAGGGAGAAATGTTCATCTCAATAATATTTGGATAGGAAACAATTTACTTATTCTCTGATTAAAAGTGTTGTATAGGTGGGAATGAAAACACAAAACAGAAGCAGAAATTCCACTAACAAAAATGATGAAATTCACACTAGAAAGTGGAAATTAATGAAATCAATTGAATTAAATGTAAACTAATCCAATTTATTGATAGATCATCTATGGGACGGAAGTAAGGCCTCAGACCATATTGCTAAGTCTCATGTCGGCCAATGGCCGTTTGACCAACTGTAATTGTAGATTTAATCATCGGACCACCTCCATCCCTTCCAATATGTGTAGAGCATTTAATGAAAGGATCTTTTCTTTTTTGGGTGCAAAAACAGCAGATTTTATAATGTGCAAAGCAGCAAAAGGAGCAAATTGTGTGATAAATTAAATTAATAACTAATAATTTATAAATAGATAAATATATAAAAAAGCTGCTTATCTTGGCAGTTTGCAAAGACTGACTCTGACGGATCCTTTTCGTTGGAACTTCTTCAGAGAATCAGTGAAATATTTAATAAATATTACTGTTGCGTCGTAAAGAACAAGTTCTGCCCGTGCGAGCGCACTATGGTTCATTCATAATACAGGCAAAAAACAAACCTGAAATTGTGCATAAACTGTTGAAATTTGTCAGCTCTCCGTGCCAGGGGTACTATAATGTTCACAAGTGTGCTGGCCATGTTGATCTTTTCATTCTTTACTTTCATGATCGGGCCGAAAGGTCTGAACAGAACAAGTCGTTTGTATTCATGCTTCCTGTCCCCTTTGAAAGTCAGTTCATACAAAGTGCCTTTGTCTCGCTCAGTACGGCATAGTCCTGTGAACAGAGTTGCAAAAGAATGGAAATCTATTAGCAAACTGAAGAAAATCAGCAGCAAATGGTGATTCTTGTCTTACCACAGTAAATGCATACATCATATACTGTATATATATATATATACACAGTATGTATATATATATATATATATATATAGATATAGATATAGATATAGATAGATATAGATATATATAGATATATATATATACAGTATATATATAGATAGATAGATAGATATACAGTATATATATATATGATTCAAAACATAATTCTCTCAATCCAATGTCATAACAAGGTCAAGCAACATAAAATGATCCAACTTAATTTTAAAGTATAGCATTCCTACATCAGCGAGTGCTAGGGAGGTAAAATTCCTAGACGTCATAAATGACTGCTTCTTGGAGCAACTGGTCTAGGAACTGACAAAAAGGGGAGTTATTTTATATTTGGTCATTAGTGGAATGCAAGGCATATTACAGGAGGTAACTGTGTTGGGTCTGATGGGAAACAGTGATCATAATTTGAGCTGATACCTGGAGTGACGTCGTAAAAGAAATCTACTGTAGCGGCATTTAATTTTCAAAAGGGTGACTGATAAAATGAGGAAAATGGTTAAAAAAAAGCTAAAAGGATCGGTTGCAAAGGTTAGGACTGTAAACCAGGCTTGGATGTTATTTAAAAATACCACTGCCACTGATGTCCTGCCGTTGCAAGGGAATTTGGAGTTCCCACTGGGCCTAACTTTCAAGGGATTTATTTTCTTTAGAGCGGGTTCTGGATGAGAGGGGGCAACAAAACCCCGAAGGCTTCTTATGGTTACATTTAGCTATTATGTGTCCGCTTTGAGGGATTTGGTATTATCTTGTGGGTTCTTTACAAGGTTGCGTGAATTGTTTGCTGAGGATACTGGGGTCCCCTTGTCTGTTTCACAGTTACATAAAGTTATCTGGAGTATCTTGCCCCCTAGGTCGTTTGCTGACTTGGTCCCAGACAGAAATCCTGGCTGGGAAACCACATAAATAAAGCCAGACAAACCTACAACACATTCCGAAAATAAATTAAAACCGCTCTATTTGACAAATTCCTTGCCTAATCAGATGACCTCTCTCAGGTATTCTTTCCCCTTATAACCCCAATGTATTATGTAACTTCTTTCTCTCATGTATTCCTTCCCTATGCTTCCCTAATTATCATGTAACTTCCTTCTTCTTGCATTGTGTAATTCGCTGGTTGTCCAGCCTTCTTTCTATGTGAACCGCCTAGAAGTCAGTTTGACTATGGCGGTATAGAAAAATAAAGTTATTATTATTATTATTAAATGGGGAGAGGAGCTGGGAGTGAATGTAAGAGACTCTGATGTACATCAGGCTCTTACTCATATATCCACTGTTATATCCAGCTCGGTTTGGAGGGAATGCACTTTCCGGATTATACATCGAGCATATTTTACACAGCTACAGGCCTGTCACTCGGGGTTGGTTACTACTTCTATTTTTAGTAAGTGTTCTCATGCTCGTAATATTATGGCACACTCATTCCGGTCTTGCCCCAAGATTCAAGCTTCTTGCATCATATCCTTAGTTATTTGGGTAGGTTATGGGATGCCCCTGTGTCTTTGTCCCACTTCGGGGTTTTGTTTGGGAGGGCTACTGCTTGTGGGTTCTATGGAAAGGAACGCACTCTGCTCTTCCAGAAAGCCTGTATGGTGGGGCATAAATGTATAACACAGTGCGGTTGCAAGATTCACTGCCTACCTTTTGGCAGTTATTTTCAAAGATGCAAGGTACAGGGTGAAGTGTAACAAACAAAATGGAAACCAGAAAGAGGATTGGATATAGTAAAACAAACTGGCTTCAATAGAAGAAAAGGAGTGATTGAGAAGTGACCCACTTGTCCACATTTGTTACTCTCTGATTTTCATCTACATCGGGTCTCCTGAAGCAGGATTCGAAACGGGGCCACGTTGGGACCCCCAAAGACAATAAACAGAGCTAAGTAACTCAGTGGTGGCAGTTTTAACTTTTACCAAATGAAGACATTTCTTGCATAAAACAGAAAGACTTTGAAACTTTGTTTTTTCAAACATCTTTGGAGTTTTTAAGTGTGCCCATAAACTTGTTAAGTTTGCAGTGACTGGAAGGTGAACTCTTCTCCAAGGGAGATTTAACAGCCTTCCCTTCAGAGTTTCATATTTCTGAGCAGTTTTTCAAGCCTAATTGGGTCACTTCTCAATCACTCCTTTTCTTCTATTGAAGCCAGTTTGTTTTACTATACCTTTTGGCAGTGGCATAACCAGTTCCATAAGTTTACTGTTATTTGAGACTGTGGAGGCATTGTTGTCTGTGAAGTGTAGAAAATCATGTTTGCTACTGTGGAACCCGTATATTCATTCTTTACCACATAGAGCCAGAAGCTTAATACTTAATGATTTAGCAGGAGCTTCTGTTTGATGATATTTGGCTACTCCAATCCTAGGGGGGGGGGCTTGGGAGTGCTGTATTCAGTTAACATGTTGGTTATGTCTTACTGTATTGTTTTCTGTCTCTACGTTAGATATATAGGAAGGAGGACGTATGTAACCGGTCCTTCTTCGCTTTGTACTTGATCATTGTGTAAATTCTGTATTCTAATGTTTGTTCCTGTAAGGCATGTTTGTCAATAAAAATGTTTAAACATAAAAATACCACCGTGGAAGCCAAGACCAAATGTATTCCACGTATTAACAAAGGTGGAAAAAAGAGAAACGCAAACTGGCATGCTTAAAAGGTGAAGTGAAAGAGGCTATTAGAGAAACCCCCCCCCATCCTTTAAAGAATGGAAAAAGGATCCAAATTAATAAAATAAAAAGAGACATAAGCACTGGCAAGTTAAATGCAAAGCATTGATAAAGAAAGCTAAGAAAGAATATGAAGACAAAAACTTATAACAATTTTTTGGGTACATCAGAAGCAGAAAACCTGTGAGGGAATCCCTGGGATTGTTGGATGATCAAGGAGCAAAAGAGCGCTCAGGGAGGTTAAGGCCATAGTGGAGAGACTGACCCCCCTCTTTTACTAAGGCGTGCTAATATTTAGCACGCGCTAAAATGGCTAGCACATCTTAGTAAAAGGACCCCTGAATGAATTCTTTGCTTAGCTCTTTATGGAAGAAGTTATAAGGTCTACCTGAACCGGAAATCATTGTCAAGAGTGATGAGATGGAGGAACTGAAATAAATCTCGGTGAATCTGAAAGATGTACTAAGCCAAATCAATAAGTTAAAAAATGATAAATCACCTGGACCAGATGGTATACATCCCAGGGTACTGAAAGAACTCAAACATGAAATTGCTGACCTGCTGTAGTGATCTGTAACCTGTCGCTAAAATCGTCTGTAGTACCTGAAGATTGGACAGTGGCCAATGCTATGCCGATTTTTAAAAAGGGTTCCAGGGGAGATTCAGGAAATTACAGACTGGTAAGCCTGACTTCAATATCTGACAAAACAGTGGAAACAATTATAAAAAATAAAATTGTGGAACATGTAGAAAAGTATGATTTAATGGGACAGAATCAGCATGGGTTCAGCCGAGGGAGATCTTGCCTCACCAATTTGCTTGACTTCTTTGAAGGTGTAAATAAGCATGTGGATAATGATGAGCCAGCTGATATTGTGTATTTAGATTTTCAGAAAGCTTTTGACAAAGCTCCTCATAACAGACTCCTTAGAAAAGTAAAGAGTTATGGGATAGGTGGTAAAGTTCAGTAATGGATTAGATAGAAAATAGCGGGTAGGGTTAAATGGCCATTTTTCTAAATGGAGGAGAGTAAATAATGGAATGCCACAGGGATATATACTGGGACCAGTGCTATTTAACTTATTTATAAATGATCTTGAAATTGGAATGACAAGCGAGGTGGTTAAATCTGCAGATGACACTAAACTGTTCAAAGTTGTTAAAATACATGCAGATTGTGAAAAATTGTAGGCAGACCTTAGGAAATTAGAAGACTGGGCATCCAAGTGGCAGATGAAATTTAATGTGGACAAATGCAAAATGATGAAATTTAATGTGGACAAATGTAAAGTGATGCACATTGGGAATAACAACCCAAATCAAAGTTACCAGATGCTAGGGTCCACTTTGGAGGGTTAGTGCCCATGAAAAAGATCTGGGTGTTATTGCAAACAATACAATGAAACTTTCCACCCAATGTGTGGCGGCGGCCAAAAAAGCAAACAAGATGTTAGGAATTATTTAAAAAGTTATGGTTAACAAGACTAAGAATGTTATAATGCCTCTATATCACTCTATGGTGTGACCTCACCTAGAGTATTGCATTCAATTCGGATCGCCTTATCTCAAGAAAGATATAGCAGAACTAGAAAAGGTTCAAAGAAGAGCGACCAAGATGATAAAGGGAATGAAACTCTTCTCATATGAGGAAAGACTAAAAAGGTTAGGGCTCTTCAGCTTGGAAAAAAAATGGCTAAGGGGAGATATGATTGAAGTCTATAAAAAATCCTAAGTGGTGTAGAACGGGTACCAGTTGATCAATTTTTTACTCTGTCAAAAGTTACAAAGACTATGGGACACTCAAAGTTACAAGGAAATACTTTTAAAACCAATAGGAGGAAATATTTTTTCACTCAGAGAATAGTTAAGCTCTGGAACGCATTTCCAGAGGTTGTGGTATGAGTGTATAGTGTAGCTGGTTTTAAGAAAGGTTTGGACAATTTTCTGGAGGAAAAGTTCATAGTCTGTTATTGAGATAGACATGGGGGAAGCCACTGCTTGCCCTGGATCGGTAGCATGGAATGTTGCTACTCTTTGGGTTTTTGCTAGGTACTAGTGATCTGGTTTGGCCACCGAACTAGATGGACCTAGTAAGGCTATTCTTATGTTCTTAAAATAACCATTCTTTTTTGCAGAAGAGAAAGACAAAAGGACAGTGCTCAAACTATTTCAGATCTGAGCCTAAAACAAATAAACACTGTGGCGTAGTGGTTAGAGCTACAGCCTCAGCACCCTGAGGTTGTGGGTTCAAATCCCATGTTGCTCTCTGTGATTCTGGGAAAGTCACTTCATCTTCCACTGCCTCAAGTACATTAAATAGATTGTGAGCCCACTGGAACAGACAGGAAAAATGCTTGAAGTACCTGTACGTAAATCACTTTGAATGTGGTTGTATAACTACAAAAAGGTGGTATATAATCCCTTAGCCCTTTATCTCTTGCTACATTATCAAGTTGCTCATCCTTTTACATCAAAGCTCAGTCACATGATATGACCTCTTTCAAGAGTCTGAGGCCCACCTGCAATGCACATACTATTGGCCATTAACATGTAAAAATGTGGTGCTTAATACACATATTAGTGGCAGATAAGAACATGCAAATGAGGCAGACAGTAAAGTACCTAGAGATGGGATTTCAAAACTTTAACTACACCTCCCAAGTTGTACTTAGGTTTTCTTTTAATGTTAATGTACTTGTGAAGCAGGCTGTGTGTGTATTTTTCACTGTTAATGAGCTGTTTCTATCATTATGCATCTATGTTCCTCATTACATAGAAACATAGAATGTGACGGCAGAAAAGGGCTGTAGCCCATCAAGTCTGCCCACGCTAATGACCCACCCCCAGACTTCACCCGGCTAGAGATCCCACATACATATCCCATTTCTTTTTAAAATCGAGCACGCTGCTGGCGTTAATCACCTGCAATGGAAGTTCATTCCAATGATCGACTACCCTTTCGGTGAAGAAGTAGTAGTTTTTGCATTCATTTTTTTTCTACATGCAATAGTGCACTTTACTACACCAACCCCTAAATGACATCTCGTGTATTGATGTTTATTTTATGTTACTAGATTCGTGATATAGCTTTCCTATGGTAAAGCTGTTTTCCCTGCCCCAAATAGCTTCACAATCTAAGTCAGGGGTCCCAAAAGTCCCTCCTTGAGGGCCGAATCCAGTCGGGTTTTCAGGATTTCCCCAATGAATATGCATGAGATCTAGGTGCATGCACTGCTTTCAATTGCATATTCATTGGGGAAATCCTGAAAACCCGACTGGATTCGGCCCTCAAGGAGGGACTTTGGGGACCCCTGACTAAGTTTTGTGCTTTAGGCCAGTGGTTCCCAACCCTGTCCTGGAGGACCACCAGGCCAGTTGGGTTTTCAGGATAACCCTAATGAATATGCATGAGAGAGATCTGCATATAATGGAGGTGCCAGGTATGCAAATCTGCTCTATGCATATTCATTAGGGCTATCCTGAAAACCCGACTGGCCTGGTGGTCCTCCAGGACAGGGTTGGGAACCACTGCTTTAGGCAATGGGTTAAGTGATTTGCCCGGGGTTACACAGAGTTGCAGTGGGAAGTCTTAGCTCACTGCACTAACCATTAGGCGACTCCTCCACTTAATCCCCCATCTCCAGTGCTGCTACTTCTTCTTTTGTATAAATACACCATTACTTGTCTTTTGATATTATATTAAATGGGATTCTCTGGCTCCAATCAAAATCCATAAATCAACAGAGCTAGAAATAAGTTGGGAGAATTCGGTTGAAGGTAATGAGCTGACTCTGTTTCTTAGATAGTCAAGGATCCTGATCCTTTTTGTATCTTGGTAGCTATGGACAGTTTGTTAGACATTTAGGTTCATAACATGTAGCTTCTGAAGAAGTGATCTCCATGTTTTTTCAGGCCTGACTCTTATTCAAGTGGAAGATTTTCTTATTATGGAATAGATTTTTAGCCATGTGAAGGAGTAAGTAGTATTGTGGCAGGTTTCCTATGAACACTTCCTCACTAGTGTTGAAGATGAGGAGTGGGGCTCAGGCATAGAGGTGCCCTGAGGCACCCAGAGAAGCTCCAAAGGAAGAGGTCTCCAGGACAGAGACCCTGAGTCAGAAGTCTCCAAGAGGAGGAAGCCTGTGTGCTGAGGGAGATCCCGAGTAAAAGAATCTTCCCAGGGTGCTGACTGGGCTGCAGTACCTGTTGGGAATCCCACTTAAGTGAGAAGGAGCTCTAGCTCAGAAGTTTGCACCTGTTGTTAAGATGTAGATGCCCAGGGATTGCATAAGAAGAAACAAAAGACTACCAAGTTTCAAGTTTAATGGGTTTTTTGATTAATCGCTTAATCATAATTCAAAGCGATGAACAGTTTAAAATTACATTTGGTGGGTAACAATACAATACAAAATTTTAAATAATAACAATGTGATTAAAGATTAACTTATCATACTCATGACACAAGGAAAAAGGGGATGCGAAATACAAATCAATATAGGAAAGCAGATCAAAAAAGGGAAAAATACAGGAGGGAAACAAATAAAAGTTATAATGTAATACAGTAGAAATAACTTGGCCTAAGGATTATTAAATTAGTTACCAAAGGCATCTTTAAAGAGAAATGTTTTTAAATTACTTTTGAATTTTCCCAGATCTTGTTCTTCTCTTAAATAAATTGGAAGGGCATTCCAGGTCTGTGGTGCGGTAACAGAGAAAATAAATTGCCGTCTTGTGTTGATAACCTTTAGCGAAGGAATAGTTATTAACTAAGGTAAGAGGTTGCCTTTATTTATTTGTGAAATAGGCCTGGATTTATGTGTGAGTAATCTGAACACTGCTAAAGAAGCCTGGCAAGACAAAACTGTTAAGAGATGTGGAGATAATTGTCAATGTGGTTGTTGGCCAGGTTTGAGCCAGAGTCTGCAACAGAACAGACTGTGCTAATTTGAATTTGTGCTCCTTTCTTTCCTTAGTTTGTAAACTGCTTAGTTTTGTTTCTTACAGTTTATGGCAGTATAGTAAATGTTTAAATAAATAAATACATGAATAAATAGAATTGCTTGTGCACTTCTTTTGACTTAACACTACTTCCAGCCTGTGTCTGTGAGGGTTCCATGCTTGTCCTTTAATGAACCTGCTACAAGACAACATATATCTAAAGACTAGGATTTTTCCTGAGAATTATTGTTTTGATAGTTTGCCAAACAAAATAGCCTAGCTTTTATAGTAGCACCTTTATTCCACATGGATTATGTGCTGACATAGTTGAGCTTGGGCTATGAATGGATAATAGCCCAGAGTGCCTTACAATGAAAGATTAGGTTCTTACCTCAAAAATCTTGTTTCTGTTAATATACACAGGAGTCTGTACTTTACCTGTTGATTCCCACTAACCACAAATCTGCAGAAGGGTGTCACTTTAAGATCTTGAACTCCTTCCCTTAAATTTCAGAGCAGAACAGAATGTTTGTTGCTGAGGATGCTCTCCAATGCCCCTCCTTCTCTTTTCTTGTGTTTCAGTGGAGTTCAATTGCAGAAGGGTGTCACTTTAAGATCTTGAACTCCTCCCCTTCTGCAATGGAGAACAGCTCCTTCTTCAGTTGGTACCAAAGCAATTGGATACCACTGAAACACAAGAAAAGGGAAGGAGGGGCACGGGGGAGCATCCTCAGCAACAAACATTCTGTTCTGCTCTGAACAATAGAACAAAGATCAATAAACAGTTAACAATATAACACTGAACAACCTGTTAAGTGCAACTAGTAGGGGCTAGAGACCCCCCACCCCCAAAAGGAAAGGAAAAAGGAGCCCCCTGTTCCCTGTAGCAATGTCTCTGCTTAATGTTAGATACAGAAGAGGCAGTTGTTTAGAGGCAGAAATCAGACGAATCAAAAGTCCATGCAGGGTGGGCTGTACGGACTCCTGTGTATATTAACAGAAACAAGATTATTGAGTTAAGAACCTAATCTTTCATTCTGTTACGTATACACAGGAGTCTGTACTTTAGTTGATGTACCAAAGCAGTGTCAGACGTCTATGGAGGGACAGATGAACCTCCCCTCAGAACAGAGGACCCAAAAGCGGAATTCTCTCAAGCCACCACATTCACTCTGTAGAATTTCATAAAAGTATGAAGAGTAGCCCAAGTAGCTGCTCAACAGATTTCATCAGGTGAGACAGCCCAGGACGCCGCTACACCTCTTGAATGCACTGTGATAGAGATAGGAAGCTGTTTCTTGCAGGCAATGTAGGAAGAATTGCCACATGAATCCATCTGGCAATTGAGGCCTCGGAGGCTAGCTTACCTCATCTTGAGTGGCTGTGTTCAGTATAAAAAGATGATCAAAAAGTCTGGAATCATTAATCTTTTCCAGATAGATAAGCAGAGCTTCCACAAGACTGTATTATTTCACCAAACCTGTAGGATGAAAGGCAGGCAAACTAAGCTCCTGATTGACATGGATGGCTGAAACTACCTTTGGAAGAAAAAAAGAAACTGTGCACAGAAAATCACCCGACTCTGTGAAATGAAGAAAGGATTCCCTACAAGAGAGGACCTATAACTCTGAGATCCCCCCTCGCCGAGACTATGGCAACCAAAAACACTGTCTTAACCATAAGATCCAATAGGGAAGCTTCTGTCAAAGGCTCATATGGAGCATGGGACAGGCCCTTCAGAACCGCATTGAGGTCCCAAGATGGGAATGGTCTGCATAATGGGGGAATGGTCTGCATAATGGGGGTCTCAATCTGAGAGCCCCCTCAAACAACAAGTGAAATCTGGGTAAGATGCCAGAGACTGCAAGCCTTTCTGAGCCCGAAAGCATAAGATACCAGCTACCTACACTTTAAGAGATGAAACCACTAGGTCCTTGCATGAATCACTTAAATGGGAGCCTTCTCAGACTCCACCTGCTCCTTGGTGAGAGGTCTTCCAGTTCTTAGCGCAAGCCGCAACCATCACAGGCTTCTTTGCCCTAAGGAGAGTTGTAACCACAACCTCCAAGTAACCCTTTCGAATCACGGTGGTGCACTTAAAAGCCATGCCGTAAGGCCAAAGTGTTCTGGATTCTCCACAGGAACCAGGCCTTCGCTGTGTAGCCCTGGATGAACCAGCAGCTTCAGGCATCTTCCTCTCTGCAGATGCACCAGACCCACATACCAAGGCCTGCGGGGCCAATTCAAAGTCACCTGAATCACCAACCCCTAATGGTTTGCTATCCTGTTGATGATCCGACCTACCATGGCTCATGGAGAAAAAACAGAGAAGCTGCTCTGTGGGCCAGAGCTGAATTAGACCATCTAGTCCTGCACTTCCCTGCTTGATTCTTCGACTATAAAAGCAAACTGCCTTCGCATTCTTAGCCGTGGCCATTAGATCCATGTCTGGTTTACCCCAAGTCTGAGCCATGAGGGAAAACTCTCTCTGGGACAGAGACCATTTCTCTGGGACCAGAGTCTGCCTGCTAAGAAAGTTGGCCTGGACATTCTCTACCCCTGCCACATGGGCAGCTGAGAGAGCTTACAAGTGAAGTTCCACCCACTGGAATAACATCTGTGCCTCCAGGCGAAGGTGAGTACTTCTGGTACCTCCTTGTCTGTTCACTTAAGGCACTGTGGTGGTATTGTCTGAAAACACCCTGACTGCTTTCCCTGACAGAAAGGATTGCCACTCTAGCAAGGCCAACCGAATGGCTCTCAGTTTCAGACAATTTATGAACCACTTGCTTTCCAATGGAGACCACCTGCCATGGAGGGGACGACCACAGCAGACAGCCTCCCCCCCACCCCACACACACACACACAGCTGCTTAGGCTAGCATCAGTCATGAGGGTCACCCAAGATGTTGATTCTGAGAGGCTAACTCCTCAACAAGGCCTCCCTCTGGAGCCACCAATACAAGCTGTGCTTTGCCTTTAGGGAGTGGCGCTGTGGAGACCACCTGGACAGAAGGGAGTACTGGAGCAGGCATATAAGAGCTCTGCCCAAGGAACAACCTCCAGGAATTCCATCATCGAACCTAGCACCTGCAGGTAATGCCAGACTATGGGGCTCAGAAGAGCCAATAGCCCTATGATCTGCTTCTTGAGCTTCTGTTTGCATGGCTTGGGAAGAAAAACATGGCTATGTGCCATATCGAACTACACTCCCAGATATTCAAAGCATTCCGAGTCGGACAAAGGTGACTGTCAGAAGCTGACTATCCAACCCAAGTTCTGCAGGAGGCTCACCAACTGCTGAACCGTGTGCTTGTAGTCCTCCAGAGAGGGGGGACCCTGATCAGCCAGTCATCTAGATAAGGATGTACCTGGACACTCATCCAGCACAGGTGGGCGACTACAACCACCATCACCTTGGTAAAGGTGCGGGGAGCCGTGGCCAAAACAAAAGGGAGCACCACAAACTGGGAGTGTCACTGCAGAACATGAAATAGATATTTCCTGTGATCCGGAAAGAATGGGATGTGCATATACGCCTCTGTCAAATCCAGAGAGACAAGGAATGAGCGGACTGTCTCCATGTGAAAGCAGGGGACCTTTAGGGCCTAGCTTACTGACTTCAGATCTAGAATGGGCCTCCAATCTTTGGTGCCTCATTGAAGTATAAAGAGTATCTGCCGACTCTTCTTTGGGAACTGGTTCCATGGCATGAATGTCAGAGTTGTTGCACTGTCACTCAGACTCTGACCTCCTTCTCTGGCCAACCAGCTGAGGAGTTGAGGAACAGATCTGGAGGGGGCTGAGAAAACTCTTATCTTGTGCCCCTCATGAATAATGTCTAGAACTCAAAGGTCAGGCAAAATCTGTTCTCATTCCTTCCAGAAAGCTGACAGCCGCCCACCAATATGAGGAGCGGTGGTCATTGTTCTAGTGTCATCTTTAATTCTTGGGGGCTGAGCCACCAAGGGAGCCCATGAGCTGCTAGTGCCTGTAACAGCCAAATCTCTGTCTGGACCCCTGAAAGGGCCTCTGCAATGAATAATCGGAGGAAAATTGTCGGGATCTCCCAGAGGCATGAAAATTACCCCTGCCACCCTTGGCAGAATGACGGTTCCTGCTGTCTGGGAGGGATTTGGGACAGCAATCTGCCACAATGGCCATGAGGTTGTCCAGTCCCTTGCCAAACAGCATCTGCCCCTTGAAGGGCAATCTGCTGAGAGTGGCCTTGGAAGCTGAGTCACCCGCTCATTGTCTGATCCAGAGCATCTGGTGGAAAAAATGGAGTAAGCTGAAACTTTACTCAGGACTCTGATGATGTCATAAAGAGCATTGGAGCCATCCTTTAAACTGACTCTATTGTCTTTAATCTACTCAATATCACATATAGTCCATAAAGTTTCAACTATAAAATCCTTTATCAAAGACACCACTCACATGTTGAGAATGGTAGCTGAAATTACAGAGGTAAAGCCGCATTGGATATTAGTTACATTGGATGTTGCTGCCCTGTATACCATGATCCATAATAACTTCTATCTTCAAACTCATGGGATTGCGATGGGGGCATCATTAGCGTCCTCATTGGCTATGTTGTACATGGCTGATATGGAAGAGCGACATATTTATAAGATGACAAAGTTTCAACATGTGGTACTTTAGAAGCGGTTTCTAGACGATATTTTTTGTATATGGTCATCTACTGAAGATGATCTTCTTCAGTTTGTGGAGGAACTGAATCTGATAGATGTGAATATTAAATTTACAACAACTATTTGACATGATAAAATTCCTTTTTTGGATATTATTATTAGGAAGGATACATCTCAACTGTCAACTACCTTATATCGAAAAGAGATAGATCGCAATAGTTTATTGCGATACCACAGTTTCCATCCAGTGGGTCTTATAAAAAGCCTACCTACTAGCCAGTTTTTGAGACTTCGGAGGATTTGTGACTCCCTAGATGATTTTCGGGTACAAGCAAGAAAAATGAAACATCAGTATTACCAACGTGGATACCCACAGGAGGTGGTGAAGAATGCCTACAAGAGGGCGAAATATGCCCAACGTGCATGGCTACTACAAGAAGCTGATAGGGAAGTAAGCCCTACTGAAGTGCTGGTGTTTGTTCAGGACAAACTCGACCCATGCCTATAACATTACTCAAATTATATTAAAACATTGGCACATAGTCAGATTGGCAAATCCTAGTTTAGAGGATCATCCTTTATTCT
This sequence comes from Geotrypetes seraphini, assembly GCF_902459505.1. NCBI lineage: Eukaryota > Metazoa > Chordata > Amphibia > Gymnophiona > Dermophiidae > Geotrypetes > Geotrypetes seraphini. Next base: position 372,795,778 of record NC_047084.1, read on the forward strand.
CCTATAGACGAAAGAAAAATATAGGGGAATTTATTAATCATAATAAATTGCAAGAGGCAGCCCAATTATTAGGGGCTGCCATTTGCCATGTGGCCAATGCCAATGGTGCCCTTTTACATTACCAGGGGAAACAAGGACCCACCCGGGAACGGGTGAGGTCTTTCAAGCTAGACATTATACTAACTGTAATTTGGACCATGTTATTTATGTGGTCCAATGCCCATGTCCTAGATTATATGTTGGCCTTACAACACGTTCGATTCGAACACGCTTAACGGAACATAAATCAAGGGTCCATAATTTGAATGAGGCTTCCCCTTTGGTTCGCCATTGGAAGAGTTGTGGGCACACTCTTCAAGATCTGAAATGGCGGGTATTAGATCAAATTGTAATAGGGTGGGAGGGAAGTAATATTGAGCGCAGGCTTAATTTAAGCGAACTTAGATGGATGTTTAAACTGAACTCTATGGCCCCGGGAGGACTTAATGAAACGTCCGACTGGATGGCCCAGGTAGATCTTTAGTTAGAGCCGTTTTAAATGAGGGGAGTTTTCACAAATTAAATGTCTTTTCTAAATAATTTAGAGACTCTATTAGATTTAGCTTAAAATCAACATTTGACAGATTTTGTAATTGTTGGAGGTCCAGATATGACGTCATTGGAGTGGGAGTGATTTAGTCCAGAGTCAGATCGCCGCGGCCATCTTTTGGAGAGCCGATGGCTGTATGAGTGAGATGAGAGAAAATAGGTGAGTGTAGTCCCTGTTGCTGTGAGTTGATGGCAAGGATTGTATGGGTTTAATTTTAATATTAAACTGAGCTTGTCTTTGATTTTCAGCCTTCCCACTGCCTTGAAAAAGAGAACGAAACGTGTTGGCTGAGGGGATTTCCAGTAATGGCTGAAAGCTAAGCTAAGTGAACTATCTACAAAACTATTTATTGAAAACTATTTATAAAAATGAAAAATTAATATATAAAAGCAAAGAAAAAGAAACACAATAATAATAAAAACAGATGTGCCTTCGGGAAAGATGAGGAAGTAATCCCTTAGAGCTATGTTGCTCAGGGGGTAATCTGATATCCCTCTGGCACTGTATATGTTGCCCTGTGTGACTGGACTATATGTGATAAAGAGCATTGGCCACATAATCCACTCCTTCCTTAAATATGTAGGGACAGGAATCCTCAAGCTCTGAGGAACTAGTCTGCAATCTGATATAACTGGCCTGTGCCATGAAGGAGGCAGCTGCTGCAGCTTTGTTACCCAAAGACAGTGATTCAAACTGTCTTTTAAGGACATCTGCTTTGCGGTCCTGTGTGTCCTTCAGCATCACTCCACTCTCACTAGGAAGAGAGGTGTGCTAGGTCACTTGCACTACTGCAGAATCCACTTTTGGCTGCACAAACAGCTGCTGGAAGTCCAGAGCCATAGGACAGAGCTTAGACATAGCTCTGGCCACCTTTAGAGAGTCTTCAGGCGGCTCCTATTGGTCAGTGACGAAGGAGGTGATGTCCGGATGAGCAGGAAAAAAGTTTGTCTGTGCATTAGTGCCACTCATAACAGAACACTGAGAGGTGGAGGACTGCTGGGCATCAAGTTTCAACCTAGAGAGGGTGTCAGAAATGACATGGGGAAAAAAGCTGGCTTAAAAAAGTGATGCACTGAGGGATCATTGCAGTGATCCGCTGCCACACATGTTGGACCCCGTCAGGGATCCCAAATCATCCACAGATGCAGAAGAGCCATGCGACAATAAAGGCATGAAAAGGGACTTCCAATCATCCCAGTCCTGCTTCAAAGGGTCACTGATGCTAGGAATTGGAATGGTATGAAGCAGAGACACCTGCTTGGGAGCCGGTGGAGCCGGCGAGTGCGTAGGCAGCACAGTGTTTCCTGGTCCTGTTAAGTAGGCTTTCCATAGAAGGCTGAAAAAATCAGAAAAGTATTGCATTGGAGGACCTGAGGCTCCTTGTATAACCCCAGACTGAGGAACAGGAGATTCATCCGCCCCCACATGCTTCTGTTTAGCCCCATCACTACTCAGATCTTCTGAACAGGATCTCTTCCCCTTAGACTGGATCTTCTGGGATTTTGGGGGGGGGAGGGGGGTCCAAGGCCTTGGAGGACTGAATAAGGGCCAAGCCCAAAGCACCCTCCCCTTCCTCTTCTGCTTCACGGCATGTAGAACATGTCCGCTCCTCAACTGGTTCATCTGCACAAAAAACACAGGATCCAGGGCTAGAATGGCCTGGGGCATCCATGAGAGGTGAACTCTAGGCAAATTGAATGGATTTGAGGCAGAAAAATTGAAGTTTAAAAAAAGATCATAAAAAAACCTAAGATGGCTGCCATCAGAAAATTTGTGTGAAAAATGGGTCGTTGGAGCTAAATCCAAATTTAAAAAAACGATTTTAGGGTTGTGCAGGAGGGGGAACCCTAACCTCAGAAACCTTTAAAAATGAAATTTCCAAACATTTCCTCTATGTCCCCTGAGGAAGGCATTCTTCATATGCCAAAACTGGGTTCCTAGTTGGGACATTGTTCCTACAGGATGTTGCTCCAAGGACCACTTTAGGACTGTGGAGATATTCACAGAGACTCTGTTTTGAGACTGTTTATATTGACTTCTACTATTACAATAAAGCACCAGGTTGTACTGACAGTTGCTTGCCTCTCCTTTTGCTGCTATTTACCATATTTTTCATTCTATAAGACACACCCGACCATAAAACACACATCCCTGTAGAGGAGGAAAACCCAAGGAAAAAAAAATTCTGCCTACCGCCCTGTCCTGTACCCTGTCCCCCCATCTGGTGATCTAGTGGTCGGTTGGGACAGGGTACAAGGCAGGTCTAATGGTAGATAGCCCCCCCACACTTTCCACACTCCTATCTCACTGGACAGTTGCTTCTGATCTCTTCCCCTGATCTCTTCCGGCAGAAGCAGAGCGGCACACAAGGCAGGCACGCGCTTTTCGCGCACCTGCCTGGTCCTGTGCCACTCCCTGAATGACCACTGTCAGTTCTCACGAGTACCACCATCACACTGGAGGGTGGAGCAGTAACATGCCCTTCAAAAATCTGGCTACATCTGGATGTGTAGAAAAGGTGCTCTTATTGAGCCTAGGACCATAACAGGAGAGCCCAGCTATCAGAACTCTCAAGAAGCCAATCACTAGGTCCTTTTCTAGACTCTCCTGGAGAAAGTTAATCATCACTAAGATCAGAGCTGAGCTCAGGTCTTTTCACCTCTAAGTGCAACAAATTTAGAAACACTACCAGGCCTTCGTGTATGCTGTTACACTTGACTTTTTCCTACACATCAGAATGGTGGAGACCATGCCATATGAGCAGCCTTTGCACGCTAGCTCTGCATGCTCAAGAGCCATGCCGTAAGACCAAAACATTCTGGATTCTGCTTGGTAATTAGTCCCTGCATGAGTAGCCAGGAAAGACAGGAAAGTTTGAGACTTTAATCCTTTTGCAGATAGGCTAAGTATTCTTATCACAGGCGTCTCGGCCACTCTGGTGCCACTAGAATCACCCTTCCCTGGTGTACACTGATCCTGCACAGAAGACGGCCTATCATGGGCCATGAAGGGAAGGCATATAGAAGACCTGCCTTTGGCCAGGGTTGAACCAGGGCAACCAGACCTTTGCTTCCCAGCTCGCATCTTTGACTGAAGAATCAATCCACTCTCCCCCTCCCCCCCCCCCGATTCATCATGCAGGTGAAGGCTTCCTGGGACAAGGACCACTCCCCGGAACCAGGGTCTTATGGCTGAGGTAATCTGCTTGCACATTGTCAACTCCTGCCCCATCAACTGCCAAGAGTGTCAGAAGATGGGCTTCCGCCCATCAAAACAGCATTTGGGCTTCCAAGCATAGAGGAGCACTCTAGGTGCCCCTTTGGCAATGGACACAGGCCCCCACCAATGCGTTGTCCGAGGAAACTCGAACTGCTTTGTTCTGTAAAGTGCTCCTAATTCCTGGAGCGCCAGGTGGATGGATCAAAGTTACAAGAAGCTAATCAACCACTTTCACTGGGAAAGGGGCAGGCGTTCCTGAATTGGACACCTATTGCAATATGGCCTCCCCACCAAGCTGTAAAGGCTAGTGTCTGTCATTAGAATCACCTATGAGAAAATGCAGAGGGGGAGAGCGAGACAGACTTTGTTGTCCCTCAACTCACACCAGACTCTCAGGTATTCCAGGCTCTGCATCAGTTCTAGGTGGCACTTCTGGAAGCTGACCACCCAGTTGAGCTTCTACAGCACTTGGATCACTCGGTGAACTGCTAGCCTCCCTTGGATGCAGACTGAGCTCTGATTTGCCAAACGTCCAGGTAAGGATGTACTTGTATACCCATCCTGCATAGGCGAGTGCAAATATTACCATCACATTGAGGAAGGTCTGTGGTGCTGTGGCCAGCCCGAAGGGCAAAACTGGAACCAGAAAACTTCCTGTGGTCTGGAAAAATGGGAATGTGCAGTTCTCTCTCTGTAAATTCAGGGAGGCAAGAAATTTTCCTTGGCGCCACTGATGCAATCACCAACCTCACTGTCTCCACTCAGAAACATGGCATTTTGAGGGCTGCATTCCCTGTTATGAGGTCTAGAATTGAACTCCAGTCTTCAGAGCCTCTCTTAGGCACAGTGAATTATACCGAGCATCTGCCGGAGTCCGAGACTTCCTCTGGGAGGGGCTCTATGGCTTCCAGGTCTAGCAATCTTTGCACTGTGACTGTGACTTTGGCCACTTTTTCTGATTTCCCTGCAGGAGAGTCTATAAAAAGTCTGGGAGGGGACAAAAGAACTCAAGCTTGCACTCCTGCCATATAATTACCAGCACCCAGCAATCTGTAGTGATCTCTGTCCATGCCACCCAATAGGCTGATAACCTCCCTCAGATGCATAGAAGTTTGGCTGATGGCTTGGCATCACAACTGCTTCCTTGGAGCTGTGGTGAAGCGGGATCCTGAATATTGAGGGTGCCGAGCCCCTCCAAATTTTTGTCTGGAGTTCTGAAAATCTCTGGCCCGGAGTCCCTCCCGAGAACTGGCGGAATCACCTGGAAGTCCAAAAATTACTGCGACCTGTCCCCTTAGGGGCTCGAGGCCTACTGCCAGTAAGGATTTCGGTCCTGCACCCTGGTCATAAGATTATCCAGGCCTTTCCCAAAAAGTAACTCAGTTTATTCAGGAATCCCTCTCCCTGTCTGATCCATAGCATCCTGTGGGCGGACATGGAGTAAGCTGATATTTTGCTCACGACTCTGAAAAGATCATACAGATCATTAGGCATATGATCCACCCCAGTCATTAAGAACGGGAGATCTAAAAAGGGCTCATAATTTTAAAAATGCAAATTTAAGAGCATTATACCAAGAAACCTCAGCTATAGTCTCCTGGTTTAGGTTGTGCTTCCTTGACTGTATTATCCAGACCTATTTAACTGTAAATCACTATTGCCCCTGATGCAGGCATCTGTTGTCAAAACACATGTTGGGCTACTGAAATATTTACGTTGTGCTGGACTTATGAGAAATAAAGGCTTTTTAATTTCTAGTGAGTCTTATGGGTTTCAGCTGCTGTTCTTTTGTAAATCAAATTGGTATTTACAGCAGGGTTTACCTCTCTTAGTTTCACTGGACACCTATTTATATCTCTTTTTTTTTCTTTGTAGGTAAAGTGAAGTGAGGAGTAGACAAACATGTTAAGGTTAAAGGCCTTTGTTGTCAAATAATCTGTAGAATAATTTTTAGAGAGGCCAGTAGAGCAGCAGATTCAAGCACATCCTACTGCGGCCTGTCAGGAAGCATTATTTATTCATTCATACATTTGAACAGTCTGGCATGAACCTGCCATTATTATTATTCTGAGGTGTCCTTTACTCACACAGGTAACAGACACAAAACAGTGTGAAAAGCAGTGATCACACTCTTCAGCTCCTCTCAAGTGTTTTTACACATATATTGTGAAATGGGCTAAGTCATAAAGAAGAATAGAGTTCATATTTCCTTTTCATACATTCTAGCCATAGGTACTTCACAGCACTAGATATATCCACCGCTCCTTAATATAAATATAAATATATATATATATATATATAGTAGAGAGTTGCACGGGGACAGAAATCCCACCCGTCCCCGCCAGGATCCTCTCCATCCCCACCCATCCCCGCAAGGAATTACCTCCATCCCTGCCTATCCCCCATAAAAAGCAACAATTACTTCTGACAGGATCATCAATTCCACAGTTTCTTTTGTGTTTGTGCTGCTGTTTTCCTTGTGGAATCTCTTTGGTGGAACCCTTTTTTGTTTTCTGTTCAGGTAATTAACTTATAAACCCCCTCTTTTACTAAGGCTGACGTGTCCATTATATTATATGGACGAACCCTGCTTCCAAAGCCTTCCATCCCTGTGGGAGTCCTGTTGGATAGAGGGGGGTCCCCATGGGAGTCCTGTGGGCCAGAGGGGGGTCCCCGTGGGAGTTCCATGGGTTAGGGGGAATTCCCACAGGAACTCCGCGGGACCCGCGAGATTCCTGCGATCCCCGTTCCCATGCAGACCTCTAATATATATATATATATATATATATATATATATATATATATATATATACATACACACACACACACACAACAAGCATACCTGAAAAACTCTATGTACACTTCTCCCTCTGTATTCGTGATTTCAGCATTCGTGGTTTCGATTATTCACGGTTTTTAGCTTGCTGGCTCCTCCTCCCAAAATACATCAACTTGCATAGAGAAATCGCTGATTCCCAGCACTTTCTTCACCATGTTTTGCCCCTCCTTCAGAAACAGGCCAGGTCTAAGTTCTCTGGAGACAGACCATAGCTGACACAACCTTACCTGGGCATGCTTGAAGTCTGTCCAGTCAGCACTGATATTCAGCATTAAATGGATAAGGTTAGTCATGTAACTCTGAGCGGCTGAAAAGCTGGCCTACAATTACCTGAACAACTTTTATTCAAGTACATTTAGAATATGCTATTAGCTCCTAAGCATGAATATTTTAATAGTTTTGTTATGTGCCTTGTTCTACAAGCAGTATATTTTTATCCTGATTTTCTGAGGAGAGGCGACCAAATTATCCTCTTTACACACAAATGTTTTTCATGCCACTACTATTGCTTTGTTAATTCCAATTTAAAATCTTGCACATGCTAAAATGGTCCACATTTATAAGGATTTTGAGAAAAGGAGCAAACCATTTCATCATGCAAGACTGCATGCTTCCTGCCTTAAGTCAAATAGTTCAGTCCAATTTCCTTCTTGTAGATCACATTATTGTGCTATGGGACTCCCTTAGCAATTCATTTGGAGTCTCAGCCCATGAAGGCATGGCTGGAACTGCAGGCTTGGCCAGGATCTTAGCAATCAGTAGGCCATATATCAAAAGCCTGCCAAGAAGTCTCCAATAAAAGTGGCATACTAAGAACTCAGGCTCACTGCTTCAAGTGCAGTTGCCTGACAGGACACAATTCTAAATGGGTTACAGCAATTTTCTAAGCACCACTGCCTGCCAGTACAGAAAAACAAACCAGAAAGGAAAGACAGATTACTACTGGCAGAACCATAAAGCAAAGAAGCAAATTAACTTCCAAAGCAGCAAGTATTTTCTTACTTCATTCTACAAGTAATCTTGATTAATCACTATCAGAGGAAGGACGTTGTTTATGTGGTAAAACATTTTAGGCTTTGTTTATCCAAGTTGCTCAACAAAGGCATAATGACTCAAATTTGGCCCATAGCTTATCTACACTCTGCTGCAGTGTTTTTCAACCTTTTCAAGCCAAGTACCCCCTAAGCCTAACTGAGAACCCCTGCCCAAACTCCGCCCCAGACCTGCCCAAACTCCGCCCCAGATCCGCCCAAACTCTGCCCCAGACCCGCCCAAACTCCACCCCTGACTCTGACTTCCATAATAATAATACTAATTGTAATGTAATTTCTTCCATCCATTTCTCATATACACACAATATAATCTTATTAATACTTAATGGTAACTGCAAAATTTAAAAAAACACAAAGCACACTGTACGCAGAGAACATGTTAATTATTTATATTCGGGGGGTTTTCAAAGATGTCAAGGCAGATGACTTTAAAATATGCAATGTCACCTCAGTAACAACTATAGAAAAATAGACAGCAGATGTAAATTCTCAAAACTGACACATTTTGATCACTAAATTGAAAATAAAATCATTTTTCCTACCTTTGTTGTCTGGTGATTTTTCATGAGTCTCTCGTTGCACTTCCTTCTGACCACATCCAATATTTCTTTCTTTCTGCACTCAGGCCCAACAATTGTCCCTTCCTCCCTCCCTCCCCCGAAGCCACGCTGAAGCCTGCCTGCCCCCAAGCCAACCCGCCACCTGCCCGCCGATACCACTACTGCTCGCTGCCCGCCCACTCCATTTAATTACCCCCCAACACACACACACATACTGCTGCCGCAACTCCAAAAGGGCCAGGTGCATTCAGCAATTGCATGCCACTGGCCCATACGCCTTTCCCCGACATAAATTCTGACGTCAGAGAGAAGATCTGGGCCAATCAATCGGAGCATCAATGTTATCTGTGTCTGGTGTAGTATTATGGAATGCCCTGCCTGGTATTTTGCGACTCTGTATTGGGAGGATGAACTTTAAGAAAATGCTGAAAACGCAATTATTTGCCAATGCCTTTCAATGCTAATGCTTATTTCTTTGATAATATCTTCTTTAGATTTCCCTGTCAGTAATGTATGATTTAAAGCATGTTGTATTTCTGAATTGATGGTATTAAACTTGCTTTACATGCTAATGTGACTAGGTATGGCTATCTACCTTAGAACTGATCATTTGATTTGATGTGTATGTGGTTTTGCCTTGATTTTTTTATATTTTATTGGGGGGGATGTCTATGATGTTGTTCCTTAGACGCAATGGTCGGGTCGAATGGTGTAAGTGGATAGGGAGTGGTAGCCTTGAGAAACCCCTTTGAATTATACGGGTGAAACATGTTGGTGACTCTACCCCGTTGATAAGCGTCTTTTGCACAGCTAAGTACTTTTAGTAAATATTTATTTAAGATTAACATTAAAATAAATTATAACTATTCCAAGTATTTAAAGCAACTATTAAGCTGGATCCGATGACGAGTGGGAGCATAAAGCCCAGCACTATGAGAGCAGTTTGAGTGCCTGGTGGCCCGCTGAGGACCAGTAAGACAAGCTGTAATGTTGGATGAATGAAGTACGGCATGAATGTGAGATAAATTCTTGCATTTGATTATATATGATGTTGTTCAGACATGTCTACGTTATATGTGGAAATCGTAAGGAAACAAGATTTTATGTATGTGACTTGGATGCGGTATATAAATTTTTAAATAAATAATAATAATAAATAAATATAGGTCATGCACATTCACTCTGGATATCTTGAAAACCAATGAATGTGAGCCCGCCAGGACAGACAGGGAAAAATGCTTGAGTACCTGGATAAATTCATGTAAACTGTTTTGAGCTCCCCTGAGAGAATGGTATAGAAAACTGAATAAATGAATGAAAAGCCACTATATTCAGTTGCACCTTAATTTAGGGTTACCAGATTTTTATGCAAAAAAGAGGATATGTGGCCCTACCCCAATCCGCCCCCGGCCTCACCCCATTGTGCCCCAACCCCACACAAACTTCATCTCTTCTAGGCTGCATCTGCAGATGCCCTCCAGACGCAGCCCTGAGCTCAACACTTTTCAAAACCCGGACAACTTGCCGGGATTTGAAAAGCCATCCGGACACCTGGACAGTCCTCTAAAAAAGAGGACATGTCCGGGTAAGCAACGTATTCCTTCTTATTCTTAGAGAAACACCACTCAGCAACAGTTAAGGGAGTTCAAAGGCCAAGGGTAGAGGTCTACACTGCCTTGAGAATAACAATCAGCCTTTCTCTGTTTCTCCCCTCCCCCAAAGCTGTTATACCATAAAGAACAAGAGGCTCAATTGGGGGTGGGGGGGGGGGGGGGGGCAGGCGGGGAGTGAGTAATGTGCTTCTGCCCAGAAGGGAGAACAGGTCAACTTCACTGACTGGCATCTTCACAAACCATCACGCCCAGTCACACTCAGTGGCCAGAAGATGACTCAGCAAGTCTCTTCTGCCAAAGCATTTTTTTTTTCCTATCCTTCCTTGCTCTAACAGCAGCATCTTAATATTGAAGACAGGGAATACTGACAGAATTCTGGCTGCAGAAGCTTATAATAGGGAATGTAAGCAACTGTGAGGACAAAAAGGAACAAGGCACTGCAGTGATGGCCTATGCCAGGGGTAGGCAATTCTGGTCCTCGAGAGCCGGAGCCAGGACAGGTTTTCAGGATCTCCACCATGAATATGTATGAGATGGATTTGCATGCACTGCCTCCTTGAGATGCAAATCTATCTTATGCATATTTATGGTGGATATCCTGAAAACCTGACCTGGCTCCGGCTTTCGAGGACCGGAATTGCCTACCCCTGGCCTATGCTAACAAAAAGGGAAGAGTAGTCCAGTTGATAGATATGATATAAATTGTACTCCTTTACTGTGATAGTTCTCAGCTGTTCAGTACTTCTTCAATGTAGTAAACCCAATAAGGCAGTGATTTTTACCTTAGTCCTACAGGCTACTACAGGCCCATGACTACTCTGGTTTTCAAGATATTCCTAATGAAGACAGAGGAGATACATTTCCACACTTGGGATCTAAGAAAGAGATTAACATACACAAGAGCCTAAGAATAGCCTTATTGGGTCAGACTAATGATCCATCTAGACCTGTCTTCACAGTGTCCAATCCAGGTCGCAAGTACCTGGCAAATAAACCCAAATAGTACCAACATTCCTTGCTACCGATCCAGGGCAAATAGTGGCTTCCCCCATGTCTGTCTCAACGGCAGACTGTGGACTTATCCTCCAGGAGCTTGTACAAACTTTTTTTTTTAAACCAGCTATATTAACCGCTCTTACCATATCCTCTGGCAAAGCATGCCAGAACTTTCTCGTATTCTCTGAATGAAAAAGTATTTCCCTGTAACTTCAGCCAGTGTCCCCTAGTTTTTGTAATTTTGGGAGTAAAAGTGATGTGAAAAATCCACCCACGCCAATATTCATTCATTTATTTAGCCCATCCTCCCAAAAGAGCCCAGAATGGGTTACAGGAGCACAGAATGGTCAAGATAATACAGACAAGATGTAATAGGAAGGAGTAGTACAAGTCGAGGTACAGTAGGTAAAACATCACAGATACATTAATTTACAATACATACTTTGGTGTGGAACTTAGACAAATGGCTTAGTTGGTGAGACTATTAGAGTTCTTTAAAGCTTGGTCTTTTCATGGAGCTGGGTTTGTGAAGAGGAAGGTTTTCGTGGCCATAGGTCATCAAGTTCTCTAATACAGTGGTTCCCAACCCTGTCCTGGAGGACCACCAGGCCATTCGGGTTTTGGGGAAAGCCCTAATGAATATGCATGGGGCAGATTTGCATGCCTGTCACCTCCATTATATGCCATCCAACAAGAGGCTAGAGAAACTGGGCCTCTTCTCCCATGAGAAGAGAAGACTGAGAGGGGACATGATCAAAACATTCAAGATATTGAAGGGAATTGACTTAGTAGAGAAAGAGAGTCTGTTTACCCTCTCCAAGGTGAAGAGAACGAGAGGGCACTCGCTAAAGTTAGAAGGGAAAAGATTCCGTACAAACAAAAGGAAGTTCTCCTTCACCAAGAGAGTGGTAGAAATCTGGAACACTCTTCTGGAGGCTGTTATAGGGGAAAGCACCCTTCAGTGATTCAAGACAATGTTGGGTAAGTTTCTACTGGAACAGAACATATGCAAGTAAGGCTAGACTCAAATACGGCACTGGTCTTTGACCTAAGGGCTGCTGCGTGAGCGGACTGCTGGGCATGACGGACCACTGGTCTGACCCAGCAGCGGCAATTCTTTTGTTCTTGTGTTCTTTTGAGTAATAGCTCATCAAGAGTAGACATAGGGGAGATAGGAGTTCTGTAGATCAGTATGAATACAAGCTTTTTATTGTGTTCTGTTGAGAAGATGAGACATTCAAGGTCTTGCAGAGTCATGGGGTTTATGAGAAATGGATTCAGTTTGAATTTGATGATGACTGCAGCTACCCTCCCCTCTCTCCCCTTTTGTCAAGGCAGGAGCATGCTAGTGCTTCGCAGGCATAGAACACCCAGGGTGGCCCCGTTGTTATCTTTTAACCATGTTTCTGTTATCAGGAGGATATCCAATTTGTTGTCAGTGATGGTGTTTGTTATGATGAGGTCTTTTTTGAGGACTGATCTGGTATTTACCATAGCTGAGACTAGGTTCATTTTGGGCACATGTACTTCGGTCTTTATTATTTTGAGGTTGGAGGTTCTAGCTGGAGTGGGTTTTTTGTGAGTGTTATTTGCTAGGTCTCCATATATGCCTTGGCCAAGATGACAGGTATTTGGAATGGCATCATTTGAAGGAGAAAAGTACTAGCTAAGAGGAGGATACTTGGGTTGAATTTTGTGTAGAGGTGCAGAGGGCATTTGGGCATAGTTACTGGCCTGGTCCTACTTGGTCCACATGAAGGGTCCTTTGACATGGCCCTACGACAGGATAGGCCCACCTAGATGGCAGCCCTTTATGCTCGAAGGTAGCTGGGCAGAATTTCACTGGTGCTGGTGCTGGGCCCAGGGCTGGAAGTATGGAGGCAACGAGACGTCCGGTGAGGTAAGGAAGGACACGATGGCTCAGTCTTCCTCCTTACCTTGCTGGCCATCAGGCGGTGAGCAGGATTCCTGGCCCTTTATGGGTCAAAGGTAGCTGAGCAGGACTTCACCGGTGCTGGGCCCAGGACTGAAAGTATGACGGTGACAAAACGACCAGTGAGGTAAGGAGGGACGCAAAGGCTCAGCCTTCCTCCTTACCTTGCTGGCGATTGGGTGGTGAGAGCACGATTCCTGGCCCATTATGGGTATTTTTCACTATTATTGCATATGTCACACTGAATGGTTTCTGATCTTTAAGCAAAATGTAATATTAGACAAAACAAACCTGAGTAAATACATAACACACTTTATATATCATCACATCATTTATTTAAGATCACATCACTGTTGAGGAATCTTATCCCACTCTTTGTAGAATTGCTGTAATTCAGACACGCATAGGTTTTCATGCATGAATTTTTCAGGTTCTGTCACAGCATCTGTATTGGATTCAAGTCAGCTGAATCTGATTATCAATTAAATGTGGTCAATTGGTTGACCGAGTAACTAAGGGAGCATTATTTTGCACATAGGTGATGGATAACTTTTTTCCTTAAATAATGTATTTTTCGCTCTATAAGACGTACCTGACCATAAGAAGCACCTAGCTATAGAGGAGGAAAAGCCAAGAAACAAAATAATTCTGAACCACCACCCTGCCTTGTAACCTGTCCCACCTCTGGTGGTCTAGTGGTAGGCCGGGACAGGGCAGGTCTAGTAGCAGGCAGAGACAGGGCGCAGGCAGGCACCTACCCAGGCAGTCATGCAAGCAGGCCCCTGCATACCTTTTTTTAATCCAAGCAGCAGGCAGGCAGGCAGGCAGGGCCTCCCCCCACCCCGTACCTTTTTTAATTCTGGCGGCAGGCAGGCAGGGCCTTCCCGTACCTATTTTTAATCCCGGTGGATTCATTCTGTGCTGATGTCTTCTGGCAGCGTTTAATCCTGGCGGCTGCCTTCTGTGCTGATGTCTGTGGCAGAGCAGTGCACCTAAGGCAGGTGCGAGCTATTCATGCACCTGCCTGGTCCTGCGCTGGTTTCACTGAATGGATGCTGTCAGTTCTCGCAAGTGAGCGGCATAGAACCAGGCAGGCATATGAATAGTTCACGCATGCCTTAGATGCGCCGCTCTGCCGCTAGACATCAGCACGGGAGACAGCCGCTGGATTAAAAAAGGTACTGGCAGGGGGGAAGGGGGTATTCACTCCATAAGACGCACCCTTATTTTCACCCACTTTTTTGGGGGGAAAAAGTGCGTCTTATGGAGCGAAAAATACGGTACATGATGCAATAATGTAAAAACTGTATTTTGTGTTTATTCAAGTTCCATTTGTGTAATATTTTGTTCAAAGACTAGAAACCATTCAGTATGACATATATTTAGTAATAGGAGAAAATATTTTCACATCACTGTATGTATATATTAATTCATAAAACTCTAATACTAGAAGAGGCATAGGACCTGCAGGACTGGATTGAGAATAACTGCAACAAGGCAATGGACAATTTCGGGAATGGTATGAACTTTGTGGATCAGTGGTGGGGGGTCATTTTCATTTATATGGCTACAAATCAAGGGCTCCTTTTAAGAAGCCATGGTAGCAATGCTGCTGCAGTATAAGCACCGAAGTCCATTCAATTTCTATGGGCTTCAGTGCAGTTATCGTGGCAGCATCGCTACTGCAGCTTTGTAAAAGGGGCCCTAACAGCACTTGATCATAGAAAACACAGAAAAATTACATAGCAGAAGAATAAAACATTTCTAAAAATTAATAGTTCAATATTCAGCCATGGTGTCAATTATGGTTTTGTTTTGTTTTTAAAGTGCCATACACAGCATCTTTAAAAATATTTAAATCTTTATAGTGCTACTGAAAATTAATGGATAGGGATAGTCCTTTTGAATATTGGGCCATAACAAAATGATCAAAATGTACAATAAGGCGGAAATCCAATAGAGAACCTCGAAGTAGGAAGAAACAACTTTTGTCTTTTTAACATTCTAAAGATAGCTTTGAAACCTGCGCAATAATTTAGATGATGTCATTAACACTTAGAATAAATGCGCAAGCGCGGCGTTTTGAATTTGCCAGCGCCATTTTTTCGTGTGATAAACTAAGCTAAGTTACACAGTAAGTACGTCTTGTTTAATTTTCGAATGATTTCTTGCACTATTTTTCATATATGCATGTCACAAGTATATTAATATACTTATTGTTATCTTTTGTAGCTAATTATTTCACGACCCCTGATGAAGCCCACTCCGTGGTGAAACGGGTCCCGTAGGGCGTTCTGCCATTCAGCCATTCTGGTCACAAGTCATATTTCTAAAAGATAAGTGCTCGACTTTTTACACTTATTTATTGACTATTTATTGCATACAGCACTTTATACAGACTTGTAGTACCAATTGTATACACTTAACTATTGCTTGATGAAAGAAACCCTATATACCTGTAGAAGTTTTTCCTCAAACACTTATGTGTTTGAAAAAACACAGGTCTCTGAGAGCTTTAGAGTGTATTTCATTTGCAAGTATTTTCATTCACTAAAGTCCTCACTTTTGAATATTGGGCCATAACAAAATGATCAAAATGTACAATAAGGCGGAAATCCAATAGAGAACCCCGAAGTAGGAAGAAACAACTTTTGTCTTTTTAACATTCTAAAGATAGCTTTGAAACCTGGAGCAAGGTAAGTCTGCATCCCTTTTCCCTCATCAACAAATTTTGCCTCCATCCCTCATACTTCTGTTTCTCTCTTCTTCCAAGGCTACAAGCCAGAAATGAGTCAATTACTTCTTTCTCCTCAAAGGGTCAGGGGTCCTGGCACTTGCTACTTCCTCTTCCTCCCTCCTATGGTAATAAATTCTCATGAGTGCAACAGAATTTTGTCAGTCCCTTACTCCCTTCCTCTCCTCCACTCTCTTTCAGATTCTTTATCTCCTCTTTCAAATTTGAGCTGATGTGACTTTTGTCACACATTACCCCTCTCCTTAAATCACTTCACTGGCTCCCTATCTGCCTTTGCATACAGTTCAAACTCATAATACAAGTGTGTTCATTCTGCAGCCCCTCAATATCTCTCCTCTTCTCCTTACACACCTCCCAGAGAACTCCGCTCCTCAGATCAGCTGTTTTTGGCTGTACCCTTCTCCTCCACTGCCAATTCCAGACTTCATTCCTTTCATCTAGCTGCCCCCCCTCTACCTGGCATAAACTGCCAGAGTTTGTCCGCCACACTCCTTCCTTTCCCTTACCCACCTTTTTGATATAGCCTTCAATCCATAACCCTACTCCCCCACTGCCCACCACCCTAGCCAGCAGATTAACCATTCACCGTAACAGTATCCCCCACCCTGGCATCCTGTTTGTCTGTCTTGTCTGTTAGCTCCTTCGAGCAGGAACTGTCTCTAAATTGTGACTCTGAGCAGTGCTGCATACGTCTGGTAGTGCGATAGAAATAATTAACAGTTATGGTAGTAGCAGTAATAAGCGACCACAAGAGCGAGTAGCAAGTGCTTCTTTTGCTGCCTGTGGTTTATTGACGCACTTACGTACTCAGGAGTCAGGCTTCCTTCCAATTCACAGTTGCTCCCACACATGGAACACAGTGCTGGCTACACTTTTAAATGAACCATGTGAACCTGCCTAGACTGAAAGCCTCGTGTTTTTACCACCCTAGGAAAGGTGACTGGGGAGAGTGCCCATTCTTGCTATAGTTTTGTGTACAGCAATATTTCTCAGAATTCATGCTTAAAGGCTTTGGATTTTATTTTATTTTTTATTTTTATACAGGTATGTTACCAGGGCAGGATTAATTCGTCAAGGGCCCCTAGGCACCCAAGTACACAGGGCCCCCTGCCCCGCCCCACTCCACCATGCGCCCAGGCGGAAACAGGAAGCTGCGTCAGAGGGAAGCTTTGGGCAAGCAGCACCGCTTGCACAATTACAGTTCCCGTTGCCTTTCTTAGCCGCGTTGCTTGCTTGTCTTACTTTCCGTCGATGGGGGGGAGGCCCACGTTGCCGATCAGGGGGGCCCGCGTTGCCGATCGATGCTGGAGGGGCCCATCGCCATTTGGAAAAAACAATGTTGATGCCCTCCTTCATCGAGCCCCCCTGACCACTTTGGGCCCTAGGCACGTGCCTACTTGGCCTATTGGTTAATCCTGCCCTGTATGTTATGAGTACGTATTTTCTATATGCAATGAAATCAAGGGAGGAACAGCCCTTTTCCAAAGATTATACCGAGTATGACAAAGCAATAGAATGTAACTGGCTTTATCCCCATGGAGACTTACTGAATTCCTTCTACTTTACCATGCTAATCATTTAGGGCTCCTTTTACGAAGGTGCGCTAGCATTTTTAGCGCATGCTACAACGCCGCGTGCGCTAACCCCGCGCTACATGGAAAATACCAACGCCAGCTCTATGGAGGTGTTAGCGTACCTTCATAAAAAGGAGCCCTCAATGGGAACTGAGCAACCAGCTATTTCTAACGTATCTCCATGTCTCATTCAGAAAAATTAAAGCCTCTACACAACCTCGTTATTATTATTATTATAAATTAATAAAAACAATTACCAACGATAATTTATGAAATAACCTGTTGCAATGTCTATCTCCCTCTGTCCCCACCACAGGTGCACATACATTTTATAGAGTTTTCCATCTGGGTTAATAATTATAGCAGCCATTCACTAATATTCACATCCCTAGCTGAACAAGAGTGGCTAACGAGAGCAACTTGTTGTTATTCTTTCTAGAAGCGGATGGCTCGGTGTGAAGTATCCTTGAAGGATCCTACTGAAACAGGATATTTAGGGATTCCCAGTAGAGAGGTCCCAATAATGGTGAAAGAAAGCCAGGAGGGTTTACGAGGAAGGCAAAATAAAAAAACCTCAAATTTTCTCTGTCTTCTCAGCAGCCTGTAGTAACAAGAAAAAAACCCCACAATTTGAAGTGTCTGTATACAAAGGCTAGAAGCCTAAAAAATAAAATAGGAGAATTAAACTATATAGCACTGAATGATGAGGTAGATATAATAGGCATCTGAGACCAGTGGAAGGAGGACAATCAATGGGACACTTTATCTCAAGGATAAAGTAGATCAAATTGGAGGGAATGGAATCGAATAAAATAAACTTTTTGCATGACATAGATAGCAGTGTGGAATCCATATGGATAGAAATCCCATGTATGAAGGGAAGGGATATAAAGGAAGGGTTATACTACTGTCCCCTGGGACAAAATGAGCAGACAGACGAAGAAATGTTTTCAGAGATTAGGAAAGCTGGAGAAATGGGCAACAGTATAATAATGGGTGATTTCAATTACCACAATATCAGAAAATCTATTCTCTTCTGCTGGAGAGATATTATCAACTAAAACCTAACCCACCAGTGGAGAAAAAAGACCTCACTTTAGTACGAGGAGCTTAACATATCAGGCAATGCTGAAAACAAGTAAGCTTGATTCTCATCATTGGTCTTTAAAAAACTCCACTTTGGTTGGGAAGGTATAATAGTCCATACTTTTCCGCATCTAGTAAGAAAGGTGTTCATCACAAGGGGTAGAATCAGTTTTTGTTATATCATATAAATAGTATTTATTGTTCCAGTTGTACTTCAACATAACTAATCTGCAGCAATCTCTCTTTAACCATTGGTCGCAACACACAGCATAAACAAATCAGTCCCAAAAGCCAAATGTCTATATCAGTTACTTAGCTTATCAGTTGTCTTGCTCCGTTACACCAGTTCGCTGCGAAGCATAATTCCGAAAAGCAATTCTACGGCAGCAATATTTGAGAGCTGATAAGTTAAAAGATGAAAACGTCCAGAACTGCTAAGGTCTTCCAGTTTCCTGGAGAAGAGATCTCAAACAGTGCTACATTACACCTTTATGGAGATGTCCAAGAAAGACTGGTGGACTCAGATGTACTTCACAAATATCCTTTATTTCTTCAGACTAATAGCTCATTGACTCGACATGTACATGTTTCGGCCAAAATGGCCTGCCTCAGGAGTCTTGCAAGTCTCGTAGTGAACTGAAAAACAGGTCCACATAAAGGAATTTGTTCAAATTAACCACACACAGCTGTAAAAAGTTGAAAGCTCCGTTCAAAGTGCTGGAACGAGGTCACGCCAAATGCATTCACAAAAAGACTCCTGAGGCAGGCCATTTTGGCCGAAACATGTACATGTCGAGTCAATGAGTTATTAGTCTGAAGAAATAAAGGATATTTGTAAAGTACATCTGAGTCCACCAGTTTTTCTTGGACATTTCCACTTTTTGACGTCCACTTTTGTGTTTGTGGATTTGACTCTCCTGTTGTGGCACTACATTACACCTTTAACCATTTTGCTGGACATATAAAAAGTATCCCCAACCAATTATTTTCTTGTTACACGGCTACTTATCTTAATGTTACGTGCTAGCATCTTTATTAACTGTTACCAGTACAAAATGTACATACCTTCTATGAAATCAGATGTTGCATAAAGGTGTCGGTGAGCATTACTTGTATCATCTGGGTTGTTTAGTGCCTCCAGGGCCACTTCGACAGCCTCCACCAACTCATCTCTTTTGTCTCTTCTCACAGGTTTCTCCTCTGGATGGCGTGCCAGTCCAGTCTCAAGCTGGTACACTTTCTGAAGGGTGAAACTCTCAAAGGGCACCACTGCATACTCTGTAGGCACTTTCACACCGATGTGCAGTTCTGCCTTGTCCATTTGGGAGTGCAAAAACTCCAGCAGGTCAGCCTGGGTCTTTTCAGGACTGCCATGGTCAAAGATCACACCCTGAGACTCACCATAGTGGTCCTGCATGCTCTTCAGCAGCTCGCTGCGCTCCTGGAGTTCATCCTTCAGCTGAGCAATTTGCTTTTTCAGGCTCGTTATATAGTTGCGCTGGTGCTCCTCCCGCTCCTGCAGGATTGCCTGGTATCCTTCCTTCCCTGTTGGGCTGTTAATCCTCAGCAACACCAGCTGTTTATCCTCTGCCTTTGGGGTGCAGGCCAACAGATACAGGATGGACACTGAACAGCAAAGGAGGACAAGGGCGACTGCTACACGAGAAACCCATGCTAGCAGATTTCGACGTATCATCCTTGTTTAGAAATCCACTTTGTATTCCAAAGCATCTACAGTATATCACTTTGTACAGCTGGATTGGCCACCAAGAGAATGGGCTGCTGGGCTTGATGGACCATTGGTTTGACCCAGTAAGGCTGTTCTTATGTTCTTAGCCTTCTGTCTCCAAATATCTTTTATAAAAACACACATATACATGCACGTGTGCATTCACTAGACTGCAGGATGCACACAATGGAGTCAACTTTCTTCTAGAGTGCACATTTCACTCTATACACACACACAGTTATGTAAAAACTCCACCGTCCTAATAGCCAAGCAGCAGGCAGGCAGCTGTGAGCTGTGTGGTATCTGCTGACCCTCCCTGAAACTCTCATTGTCGTCATATCAGTTTTCTGTGCTTAGCAAAGCGGAACCTATGGAAGAGTCAAACAAAGACGGGTTAGCCATGAACTTGAAAAATTCCAGCATTCACCTCTGTAGCTTAAATGATCCTCCCGTTTCGACAACTTCTGTACAATTTACAGCACAGAGCTCATCAGTTAGAACTAGGTACTCAAGAACTTATTGTGCCGAGTCCTCTTTGTTATGACTAAAATATATACTTTTGCAGCCACTCAATGGATTATAAACATGGCTGAAAGAACATAATGCTTATTAATCGCTGGCTTTAATTTTCTATAAAGAACTTTAATCCAGTATAAGTCAATATCATACGAAAAAAAGTATCAACTGGATCATAACATTTCGAATCCCTCTATATGTTGTTTAGGACGCCTCAGCCCCACCACTCCACCACTGCAATAGATTTTTTATTACAACGGGAAGGCTGTGTGGTGCCTCATCATCGGCAATCCATTATTTAACTTTTTGTTTTGTTTTTTTAAGTAGTGAATCGCAAGTGTTCAAATGTTTCTCAACCGAAACTCTTTGAGTGCAAATTGCTGAACTTAGTAAAAGTATAAATATACACTTATCTCAGCCACCTTGGGAGCCAGACCCGACATGTTTCGCACTACACGAGTGCTGTCTCAAGGGTCTCCCGGGGCTGCCGCTGTCATCCGACTCCTGTTTTAATTTTTTCAGTGATCAAAATTTCAAAAAGATCAAAAAGATCACTGAAAAAATTAAAACAGGAGTCGGATGACAGCGGCAGCCCCGGGAGACCCTTGAGACAGCACTCGTGTAGTGCGAAACATGTCGGGTCTGGCTCCCAAGGTGGCTGAGATAAGTGTATATTTATACTTTTACTAAGTTCAGCAATTTGCACTAAAAGAGTTTCGGTTGAGAAACATTTGAACACTTGCGATTCACTACTTAAAAAAACAAAACAAAAAGTTAAATAATGGATTGCCGATGATGAGGCACCACACAGCCTTCCCGTTGTAATAAAAAATCTATTGCAGTGGTGGAGTGGTGGGGCAGAGGCGTCCTAAACAACATATAGAGGGATTCGAAATGTTATGATCCAGTTGATACTTTTTTTCGTATGAAAGAACATAATAGCAGCTGAAAAAAATACGGATTTTGCACTCAGCGTAAAAACATTATGATGTGTACATTAGCTCTAATCTATTGGTGATAAGGGCTTGGCAATGGGAAACTGAATAACCTTTGAAATCATTCACGCCCCCCTGAAATGTTGTAGCATATACAATTATTAAAAAGGGTATGAGGGGGAAAATCACAGGGTCCTTTACCTCACCAATTAAGAATGCTTTGAGCAGAGCTCATTAAGCAAAATAGCTACAATATATCTCCACCAGAGGCCAATTACCAAATTATACCTTCATTAGAGATTATTGTTTTAGCACATCAGAGAAGGCACAGATGGAAAAGCACACACAAAGAGGCAGTAAAGGGAAATTAAAGGTTGTATTTAACTTGTATGCAAGCTACTAAAAATTCATACTCTTAATACTTGTCCATATTGTTTCGTGCATTAGGACAGTATATCTCTATGTCCACAGAGGTGTCCCTTCTGCTTCATAGGCTACAGCTTTCAGTTAATGGTAGTCTTTGTTCATAGAAAACCAGTCAGTCTTGGTATCTAGAAAATAAAAATTCCCTGAATGCTTGAAATTAGAACCTGCATAGACACTACTCGCTTGACTTTCCAATTTCTTAAGGGCCAAGGGCAAAAGGTCACTGCAGTGAAGGTTGACTATGTCAGCAAAAAACAAAAAAATCAAAACCACTGAAGGTCTTTCTTTAGCTGCTACAGTACCAAAACACTCATTCAGGATAATATTATTGGGGCAATTCTATAACATAAGCACCAACATTTACATGTAATTTACACATGCAAATATTTAGAATTAGCATATCTGCACATATATGCCAGCATGCCACTTAAGTACTATTCTGCAAATATCTGCTTAACTTATACAGTGCATATTTGCAAGGGATGAACACAGGAGTGGAGCATGGGTGGGACATAGATGGAGCTTCCATTTATGCACCTAACTTACAGAATACTGTAAATTGTGGTACCTGCCGCGCTTAGGCACTTGTACTTATACCAGCTCCGTAGCTGGTGTAAGTGCTCACCCTTAAATGCATTAATACTTCATTATGTTAATAGCCTATAATGGAAAGCAGGTGCCTATACTCCTTTGTAGAATAAGATCCTATTGCAAGCTCTCTCGACATCTGATTCTAGGTGCCTTATTATAGAATTGCTCCCTAAAGGAATAATTCTATAGGGAACAGCCAAAATTTAGGAGGCAAGAATGCATGTAAATAACAGTATTCAAAGGGCCAAATAATGGCACTGCAGATGTTGCAGCTCTTCTAAGTTGTTATTCAGTGCTGAATATTTAAGCATTTTCCAACTAAGTTTGGTTTGATCTACTGTACATTTGAGACTTCAGCCTATTTGGTGTATTGTTGTCATTTGGGAATCCATTCCTTTCACTGAATGTGGACAATATGGGCTAAATTCTATGTATGACACCCCCCAAAAAAATGGTGCAGAAAAAAAGCGCTATTTATTTTCATGGTTAAAGTTAGGTACTGTTTATAGAATAGCACTTATGCTTGGGAACCACAATTAAATTTAGGCCCAGCCATTTATATCAATGAAAATGTGCAAATGTCTGAGTCTAAATTTGAGGAGAGGAATGTTTTTAAGAGTTTTCTAAAATGCATATTAGAGGTTGAGGAGCAGACTAGTTGACTCCAATCTGGATCCTTTGAAGCAGCTTGGTAAGCTAGGAGCTTGGATAAGAATCACTTGTGGGTAGAACCTTTAACTGATGGAAAAGTAAAATAAATGATTGAGGTCTTGTGGTTCACCCTGGTCTGGAGAAGGGAAACTGATTGGTTAGGTAGGAGGGTAATAAACCATTAAGTGCTTTGTAAAAGAAACAGCCCAGTTTGAATAATACTCGGTTTTCCATTTTCAGCCAGTGAAGTTTGTGATAATAAGGAGTAATGTGGTCAGACTTTTTCAACTGCTAGCAATCTGAACATTTAAGTGTATAATGTGCATGTACATGTAGGCACCCAGGTTACAGAATTGCCCTTTTAGCGGCAGGCCTAACTTTACATGTATAGGCACCAGCATAATCGCTAGACAGATGCATATACAGTGATGCAAGTTGAACAGATAGTGCTGCTGAATATAAGGCCCTATGTATATCCTTTTGAACTGGGTTAAAACACTTGCTATAGTAGGCCAAAGCAATTGGTTTGAACAGTACGCTTATAGCTATACAAACCCAAAAGCACACAACAATCCCCCTCTTTTACTAAGGCGCATTAATCGATTAGCGTGCGCTAAACGCTAACGCATCCTTAGACTAACATGCATGCGTTAGTATTTAACGCACGCTAATCGGTTAACGCACCTTAGTAAAAAGAGGGCCAAAATGCTCAGAAAAATATACAGGAAAAGTCAGCTGCATCCTATGATGTAAAAAAAAAATCTCTCCCAGTGCTAACTAATTGGTTATAGTGTTTTCACGTTGATGGCTTTCCTTGAAACTGTTGTATCACAGGTGCAAGTCAAAACAGCATAGTGCATACGTCTGAAGGAATCTTTCTTAAAAAAAAAAAAAAAAAAAAAAGAGGTTCCCATTTACAAAACTTCATTAATTGTTTAATAAATAACCACTAAAGGACAGATGTTCAGCCAGTTGGCTATGGTGAGCATTTTTTTAAATTTTATTTTAACTGCTGAAAATCTGGGCGACGCAGCTGGCTGACTCTTATGTGATCAAGTGTTACGAGTATATTTGGCACTTAACAGACTAAGCAACACTGCATAAAGATAGGACTGAGTTTTATGCAGTCTGATTTGACCCCTTAACTGAATATCGTCACTTAACCACACGAGTGCCAACTCCAGCCCCCCAGATCACCCACAAAATTAGCCGGTACTTTATTAAATTGTTCCGAGTATCAACAACTAACATGGCAGATAATACAAAGGAGACTGTCCAGATCAAATTGTCCCCATATTACTTTTGCTTCTGAATGAGGAGGACGTGCTAGACGAGGGGGAGTGGACAAACCCTTGCATCTCCAGTTTGGCTACTGCACAGAGGACAAAAGTAGCTCAGTCCTGGGAGAATGCAAGGGAATGTTTCATGAACTGAAAAAAAAAATTAATTACATTAGACAGATTTCACTGAGTTACTGTGCACAGCTCCTTGGGAGGGAGAGAGGAGGAAGCAGAGACTGATTTCTGTTAGGTCAGGAAATGGTATTCAGAGTACATAACACTACTGTGCCAGTGTGCTTTAATTTGAGTGCACAAGAAACACAACCATTGAGAGCATTGGTTTGAGGAGAATTTCAGTCAAAGGATTCATTGTGCTAAAAGCTTATAAATCAAGAATACCCCTCAGTGTCTTTACATGAATAACCTCAAAGTAGCAATATGGCCATAACCTGGTTATTGAAACATCCAAGGGTGCACTCAGTTGCCTCCTTAGAGCTATATACAGAGGTTTTCTTTAACAGTTTTTCCTTGGCATCCTTATGGGGGTCAATATTCGTGACTCTATGATTTATTTTCTTAGATTCTGCAAAGCATGTGTTCTTAGTCACATTCTCTATAAGTTGTTAAGTTATTGATTCTATAAGTTTTATGTTTTGATCCTGTAGCATGTTATTGACTCTATTCTCATTATTAACTTTATCTTTATATACTGCTATCCCGTAATAGTTCAAAGGAGTAATAGATTTCATGTTGCTTATCCCAGTTTACGGACTTTTCTTTTCCTGAACACACCTTATTTTTTAAATAGAGTTTAATGAGACATTGACACATTTTTGCCCATTTGATCCAAATGTACTACTTAGTAGCTTCATTTCATATCCCCTTGTCCTTGTATTTTTGGAAAGAGTAAACAAGCAATTCACATCTACTTCTATCATATCTTCCCCCCCCCCCCCCCCAGCCTGCATCTTCTTAATTGTCACCAATAATTTTGTTTATAGAAAAAATGGTCTTAGATTTGATGATGTATGAGGCTATTCTCATTTAGACGCATGTCTGGTGCTTGTCACCTATGAGATTTAGCCTGAGCCAAAAAGTTTCCACGATTTAGGGTGGGCTCATACTGATATCTTTGACCTTAACTTCATTATCGCTCTTATATTCAGCAATGTTGCAGACTTCTGGCTCAGGCACAGGGGGGATTTAGCCAATTTTAGGAACACTATAAAAATGAATACATAAATAAAGAAATATTCAAAAGGGTTCTGCTAACTGGGTATCTCCTGGTGAGGCCAATATTCAGTGGCGGTATAACAGGGCCACTGAATATTTCCTCCGATGGCCATGGTAACGTCTAGAGAGCGTCGGGGCAAGCTATGGGAATTGTTGGGGAGGAGCCAGCACTTTTCCAGGCAGTAGTGATTTTCAGCACCGGATAACCATCCATATAACTTAGGACAGAAAAAAGGCTGTCTAAGTACTCGTACATGCAGACTAGCACCTCAAATGTGGTGTACAATCCTGGTCACTGCATCTCCAAAAAGAAAATCAGTTGAATTAGAAAAGGTAGAGCGAAGGGCAACTAAATGATAAAGGGGATGAATGATTTCAGCTCAGAGAACAGAAAGCTGGGGGGGGGGGAGAAGATATGATAGAGGTAGATGTGAATTGCTTGCTTACTCTTTCCAAAAATACAAGCACAAGGGAATATGAAATGAAGCTACTACATTTGGATCAAATGGGCAAAAATGTGTCAATGTCTCATTAAACTCTATTTAAAAAATAAGGTATGTACAAGTTCAGGAAAAGAAAAGCCCGTAAACTGGGATAAGCAACATGAAATCTATTACTCCTTTGAACTGTTACGGGATAGCAGTATATAAAGATAAAGTTAATAATGAGAATATCTTGCCAGGTCCTGGTGACCCGGATGAGTCACAGTTGGAAGCAAGATGCTGGGCCTGATGGACCTTCATTCTGTCCCAGTACGACAATGTGCTTTTATGATTATGGCCATATCAATAGAAGCTGAATATCACCACGACCTGCACAGCTGTAGTGTTGACCCCACAACCCAGAACTGCCACTGAATATCTGGATGTTCTTTTGCCATGCGGTGGCCGGTCTTTATAAAACTACCCCGACTACCATTGGCTGAATTCTAGTCTCGTAATTTTTAGATCTTATCAACGACATGCCTCAGCTGTAAATTAACTGGATTTCTTTTGCCCTTATTTATTACACCGCTTGCTTAGTCTGCAAACTGAGCATCTTCACTATTTTTACTTTGGAAAACATATCTTGACAACTAGGCTGTAACTTTAACTCCTGCACTACATACTCCCAAATATGAGTGTATTGAAGTGCATACATATGTCAATGTCAATTTACTGGCTATACACTACTTTATAAAAAGGCATCAAAATGCAGAGGCATATAGTTTGAAGGTAGACACACACATGAGTGTAGTACGGACGGGGCACAAAGTTTTGTATTTAGATTATGGAATACTACCGTGTTTCCCCGATGGTAAGACACTGTCTTATTTTTTTTTGGAAGGCCAAAATATGCTCTAGGGCTTATTTTCGGGGGGATGCCTTATTTACCCATGAAGAAGACTACAGTACACAGTTATTGTTGAAAAAAAACAGAATTTTATTACCTGTATTGGATGTTCTGGCCGTGAACAAACTCCTGCAGTCTCCGTTAGGGAGGGATGAGGGAAGCTGCCTGTGTTTCCTGGCGCGGAGTCACGTGCGCGCGCTGCAGTCCTGTCACTTCCTCCTCTTCACTTCATGACGAGGCGCGGCACGCAGCCATGAAGGCAAATACGGTAGACGGAGGGACCACACGGAGTCACCCACCGTACCACCCGATTCGGGTAAGCGCAGGTATCGGTGGGTGGCTTATTTGCGGGGGGGGTGCCTTATTTTACATTTTTTTCTAAAAAGGGGGGGCTGTCTTATTTGATGGCCCTGCCTTATCATCGGGGAAACACGGTATATTTTACGTATATGTTTAAGTCATCTAGGTATGAACATTTACACCAGCTTTATGGCTGGTGTAAATGGTTGCACCTATTATACTCATGCATTTGTACTTCTATGCTGCTAGTCTATAAAGGAAAGTAGGCCCCTAGTTCTATAGATTTGTGTGCATGAAAATCAAGGTTGTTCACGTCCAAAATCTAGGTGTTATCACAGGTTCTCATTTTTCATTTAAATCTCAGTCTATATTTATTTATTGGGATTTATTAATCACCTTTATGAAGAGATTCACCCAAGAAAGTGTATATCAGGTATAATTCAACATATAACTTACAGTTTTGTTAACAGCATAACAGTAGTAAAAAGATCAAATATAAGAACATCAGAACAGCCTCACAGGGTCAGACTAATGGTCCATCAAGCCCAGTAGCCAATCCAGGTCACTAGTGCTTGGCCAAATCCCAAAGAATAGTAACATTCCATGCTACCGATCCAAGGCACCTAAAGCTAATCCCTCCCTGCCCCAAAGGTATAAAGGGTGAGGGGGCGAGACAGTTTGAATAACAATGCACTAAAGAAATAAATACTTGTGATAAAGGAAAGCCCTCAGTCACACAGCTTGCACAGGATTCAAACCCTTGAGCTCCAGCTGTCACATGTATAACCCAATGAAGAGTATTAACTGTGAAACATCCCTGGGCTAACCTTATGTGAGTTAAATATAATGAAACCAGTGCACAAACCAATGTGTTAAATGTGAAAAATCAATACTAATAAATGTAGCAAGTTGTAAAAACTGTCTCTACCCCTCATCCGGGGAAAGTGAGTGACCAGAATCAGCCAAGCAGGCACAGGTGAAAAACAAAATCAAATGCAGGAAGTACTTAGCTTCTCCAATGTAGCACAAAAGTAGCCAGGCAAGATGAAGCTCGTCCAACGGGACTCCGTTTCGAGGATAAAAATCCCCTTCCTTAGGAACCGGCCAAGCTATGACCAAGAAAGGTTTAAACAGGTTTAAACATCGGCCCCAGATTTGAATATGAGTATGGGGGTGATATATCTATTTGACATAGATTACAATTTGATTGATTTTAAGTGCTTTTATAGTGTAATATGACTATATAATATGTTGAGCTTATGTATGGCTTAAAAATGAATAAAGATATTTTTTTTAAAAAAAAATAAAGATAGATACACTAAGGGCAAAAAAATCTAGAAAAGGTAATTTTAATCAGACTTGGTGGTGTGCAAAAGCTAGATTCTATGAGAAAACTAGTGCTGCCCGAAGCAAGTAAAAAAAAAAAAATTTGATTTGATCTACTGAATTGATTTTTCAATTTGATTCACTTTTCTTGCCCAATCAGGAGGGTTTTTTTTTTTTTTTGTTTCTAACATCCTGGTGGATTTTGTAGCCTTTCCACGCCCACCCACCCACAAACCCACACCCTGCCTTTGCCCTCTCCAACCCCACAATGGCGCTGTGGTGTAAACAAAATAAACAAAAAAGACTTTTCCTCTCTCTGTTAGACCCTAGCTCATTCTCTCTAACACCAGCTCTGGCAGGATACACATTTCAAATCTGACATATTGTAATCACAAAACAGAAAATAAAATTATCTTTTCTACCTTCCACTGTGTTTCTTTCCCACTGTCTATCATCTCTCTTTCTATCCCCAAACCTTGTGCCCTGAGTCAAATCTCTCTATTCCCCTCAATGCAGCATCTTTCTCTTCCTCTCCTCCATTAACATGTACTTTTCTTTCTCTCTCCCCATGCACCATCTCTCCCTGCTCTCTATCCTATGTCCAACATTTCTCCCTCTCTCTTCTTCATGCAAGTCTCCCTCCCCTCTACCATATGCAGTATTTCTCTTTCTCACCCATTTCTACTTCTTTGTTTCATTTCTCCCTTCCTCTCCTCCACCCCAATTCTTCCTCTCTCCTTTCTCCGCCCATGTACAGCATCTTTCTTCCCCTCCTATTCACCTGAAAAGCAGCTTTCCATCCCTCTCACCCATACCCCTGAGCAGCAGCTTTCCATCCCTCCCTCCCATCCCCATTTGCAGCAGCACTCCATCGACCCTTACACCGTGATCTGACATACTTCCAGGCCTCCCAAAGCAGCAGCAGCATGGCGGTGGGCAGCCTTGAAGAGGAAGTACTGCGAACAGGCAGATTGCGGCCTGCCACATCATAGGGAAGGCCTCGGCAGGGCATGCTGTGAGCAGCCCATTCAGAGTGCTGCCTCTGCTGACCCACCACTACTGCTGCTGTTTTAGGAGGCTCGGAGGTATGTCAGGTCTCACTGGGGGGGGGGGGGAGGTTGCTGAATCAGCGAGTCTGATTTTTTTTGGACAACGAATTGATTCACCAAAGTGAATTGGTGAATTGATTCAAATCGGCAAATTGGGCAGCACTGGAGAGAACCTGCAGTAATTTTTTTCAAGCACAAGTACTGATCAAGCATATAGTGGTAGTGGGGGAATGATATTACAATAAACTCAATTTTATATATTAGAAAATAATTTGAGAAATGTATTGCTCTTCACTGTAATTTTTCAGAGCATATAGTCATCACATTCAGTAACATCAATGTGTTTGGTTGTTTTTTTTTATTATAAACTATGCATCAGGCTGGTATAATGTCCACAATGTCTGGGCTCCTTTACCCTGTTTTAGTACGAATCTATAAGATGCCTGTCTTTAATTAAATGCAAAATGGGAAATATCTTAACCTTTTCCTATCGTAATAAATTTTACGTTACGCTGGTTCCAATCGTAATTATTTTAGCAAAGTTTTGTATTATTCACCGTTATCATTTATGGCTATTGTAAACATAATGTAAATAAGTCATAAGTCTGTAAATTCAAATATTTTGTGTTCCTGGCTCTTTATTAAGTTCAAGTTCAAGTTCAAGTTTATTTATTCTTGATGAATCGCCTATTTAAATTGCTAGGCGATGTACAATAATAATGACATATATTAATAAATGAAACAAGTACAATATTAATGGTGACATAAAAACAAATTTGTTGTTAAAATTTAACACACTTAATAAACTGAGTGTAAACATAAGTTTAAAATAATTTTGTGGGTAAAACATACAAGACATGTGTGGTTAAGAGGGGGAATAGTTACAATTTTTGATAGAAGAGAAGAAAAAACATAAAAGGGAAAAACAAAAAGGGAGGTTATAATGGTTGTTTTAAAAAATAAAAAAACTAGAAAACTCGGTAACGGTATGAAGATAATCGATTTTTCTTTGTCTTAAGATCCATACGCATCTTTAAAGAGGAAGGTTTTTAACGTTTTTTTAAACAGTGTTAGGTCTTTTAGTTCTCTAATGTATTGTGGTAAAAGATTCCAAGAATGTGGGGCCATAACTGAGAACATGTCTTGTCTTCTAGTTCCTATCATTTTAATAGAAGGCACTGAAAGAAGATTAAATGAAGATGAACGAAGTGATCGTGTTGTACTATATGGAATAAGCCATCTGTTAATAAATTGGGGTTCATTAAAGTTTAAGGCTTTGAACACCAAAAGCAGTAATTTAAAGGTGATACGATGGCTTATAGGAAGCCAATGGGATTTAATCAACAGTGGGGTAACATGATCATATTTTTTAGCTTTGTAAATTAGTTTCACAGCGGTATTTTGTATAAGTTGCAGTCTTCTTTTTTCTTTTTGTGTTACGTTTATAAGAAGGGAATTGCAGTAATCTAATTTAGACATTATTAGGGAATGAATGAGAATGTTAATGGATTCTGGTTGTAAGAATTTTGCAAGAGAGCGAATCAATCGAAGTTTATAAAAACATGATTTAACGATGTTGTTTATATAGTCGTGATATGTAAGCTTATCATCAATCAAAACACCTAATATTTTTAAAGAGGTGACCTGTTCTAAATCAGTATTATTGATAGAGATTGGAGATCTCAATGTTATTTCTTTTTTCCAAGGGAAAAGCATCGATTTTGTTTTATTAATGTTTAATGATAGTTTATTTGTAGTTAGCCAATTTTTTATTGTTACAAGTTTATTGTTAATTGCTACGATGTCATCATTACTATCTGGATCCAATGGATGAATGAGCTGAATATCATCTGCATAGACGAAAGCTGTAAAACCTAGAGATTGGGCTATGTTTAGAAGTGGTGAAAGAAATATATTGAAAAGAAGAGGAGATAATATTGAGCCTTGAGGGATACCATAATCTAATGAGTAACTTTTGGATGAACTATCATTAAATCTAATGAAGGAAGAACGGCTTGACAAAAAGGAAGTCCATACAGACTGTTTATCCACGATGGCAACAACATTTTTGGAATGTCCCGTCATCCGGGACACACGATAGGAAAAGCTTAATGTTATTTTCATTTTTTATTTGTGCACAGTTTGGGTAAAGAGCTAGTAATCGTGATGTTCTCACAAAGTTCCTGTCTCACAGGATATTTACCGGTAACTATGGACTCCTTTTACTAAGCTGCGCTAGCATTTTTAGCACACGCTACAGATTAGCGTGCATTCCCCCCCCCCCCACGCTACACGCCAAGAACTAACGCCAACTCAATGCTGGCATTAGCGTCTAGCGCGCGGCAATTCTGCACATGCTAAAACCGCTAGCGTAGCTTTGTAAAAGGAGCCCTATATCTTCATTGACTTGGGAAACTAAATATACCACACTAGCTGAGAAGTCCTTCTTAAAAGTCTCCCCCAGGAATCAGACAGTAATTGCAGTTCCTAGAATTGGAGGGTAATAATCTCCTATAGGTTTAGCAGAGGGCTGCTGCAGGCTGCAAACTCTGATAAATCCCCGACGGGTCTCATTAGTTCGCATTCACACAATCAAACTTTAATTTTTTTTTGTTTCGGCCAAAACCTGGCAATAAGTTTTGTCTGCAGTTTTGGTTTTGGCTGAAAGTAGTTAGACCGTATCGTTTATCCTCGGGGGTGGGTGGGGGAGGGGGGAGGGTGCAGAGGAAGAAATACTCGTCATGAGGAGTATGCTGGTGTTACTGTTCATTTGAATGTAAACCTTCCTAGTTTACAGTTCATTTAACAGCATTCCCTCTTTTTATAGAAGAAAAGTGATCTCAGTTTATACTTGAGTTTATTACTGTATATGGTTAAGTAAATTCTGAATATTGTTCATAGAGTTCCTTTCCAATAGAGGTTTCATTGATATTAGAACATAGGAACATATGAATTGCCATACTGGGACAGACCAAAGATCCATTAAGCCTAGTATCCTGTTTCCAACAGTGGGCCATTCAGGTCACAAGTACCTAGCAAGATCTCAAGCAGAAAACAGATTTTATGCTGCCTATCCTAGGAATAAGCAGTGGATTTCCTTAAGCCATCGTAATAATGGCTTACAGACTTCACTTTTAGGAAATTATCCAAACTTTTTTTCATATCCAGTGGCATAGCGAAAGTAGGAGGCACTTGGGACGGTGGCACCCCCCCCCTCATGCCTTCCTCTCCTCCGCTCCCCTCGTACCTCTTTAAATCTTCACCAGTGCAAGCAGCTTCTCTAGCCTGCTGCTCACGCTGGTAATAGCTTTCCCTCTGATGTCACTTCCTGGCCCCGTGACAAGGAAGTGATTTCAGAGGACAGCCAGGACAGCACAAAAAGCAAACTGGAGAAGCTGCTCACGTTGGCAAAGATGTAAAGAGGTATGAGGGGAAGGGAGGGTGCGAGCATGGCGTGGGGGCAAAGAGGTACCAGCACTCCCACTAAGACAGCGCCCGAAGAGGTCCGCTCCCCCTTACTATGCCACTGTTTATATCTATGGGAAAAATTATCCAATTTTTATTTCTCTAGCTTGTCTGGAATTTCTGCATATTTCTCTAAATGATCATGGATTTCCTGCATAGAATAGATAAATTTAGCTGGACAGCTAGCTGAACATTACCAATTAAAGTCTTTACCTCATTGGCAGTTAATTTACTCCATAGAATAAATTCTTTCCTGTTGTTCTGTTAATAGATTTCTCATAAGTCTTCTGTTCTGATTGTTAAGCTTTGTCACAGCATCCACTTGACATGATATATTAGTTAATCCAGATTCCATTCACTATATTTTTTGCCTGAACTCAACTTCCCATTATTTCCTGTTTTTCTGTATATCCACGGATATCACTGGTTTCAAGATATTCAAAAAGTCAAGTTAGCAAGAATTACAGATTGCTCCCTAGATCTGACTGCCAGCTACCGACAAGAATGTTACACAAAACATGCACCAATTAAGTCCTATTCAATATGAGGTAATTTGTGGTACAGTTCTAAAACTTGTGTTCAAGCAAAGCTTTTTTAGGAAGTGTTCTCCCTAGGGCCTTTTAGCCGGGCGCTCCGTCCATCTAATTTAGATGACCGCCCGGCTGTAATCTCGATCGCAATCCTGCTGCTGCTGCTGCCGCTGCTCAACATTTTAAAAAAAAACCTTCTCACCGGCTTGGAGATTTACCGGGCTGACTCGGCACAGCCTGAATCGCAGGAGCCTGACTTTTTTTTAGTTTTTAACGCCAGCAAGCGACTTGAACCCATACTCTGGGGCTCTAACATGTGCGTGCCAGCTTCCCTTCTCTTCCCTCCGAAACCTGAAGTCACGTCCTGGGGGGGGGGGGAGAAGAGAAGGGAAGTCGGCACGCACACTTTAGGGCCCCGGAGTATGGGTTCGTTGCAGGAGACAGGTCAGCTTACAACTTGCTCTTGCTTGCTTCGGGCTTTCCTCGCTGCCGGGTCCTGCCTACTTTCTGTTTCCGTGAAGGCAGGACCTGGCAATGAGGAAGGCCCGAAGCAAGCAAGAGCAGCGAGTTGCAAGCTTCCCTCCATCGCTGACCTATGGAAGATAGGTCAGCGATGGAAGGAAGCTTACAACTTGCCTTAGTCCAGCCCTGCACAACATGCGGCCCAAAATGGATCTCATTGTGGCCCGTGCCCGATATGACTCTCACTCCGCTCTCCTGCTCGTTGGGGTTCAGACCATGCCAGCTTCTTCCACTAACAGGAATCACTAAATAGATGCGTCACTCTCGCGCATGCTTCTCAAGAATAGACCTTGACGCGAGAAGGGGAAAGGGGTGTTGAGGGAAGTCCAGCTGTGAAAACGCGCATTTCCTTTTTCTCTTCACTGAGGCAGGAAGGCCCAGGAGCAGGAGAAATGTCCCAGTTTGCCTAGAAATGGCTCGAGGCAAAGCTGTTCTGCTGTCGCGTGCGGGATCCTGTGCCTCGCAGCAGGCTCTTGACAAGAATGGGAAAATCCAGAAGACAATACTTCCAAGGATAGAAGGATTGGGAAGACGATGTGAATATGAAAACACAGCACAAGAAATAGAGACTTGTGGCATTCTGTGTGGAATGCTGATGCATAATGAATTTACTATTACCCATGAAATATTGGCAAAGCAGTCTGCTGGACCAGACTACAGTACAGTGATATGGAGAATGTGGAATAATTATTCAGTGTTCAAGATCAACATGATCTCCTCACAGAAGAAAGACGGAGAGAAAGAAAGAGGCCTGGACCAAAGGGGAAAGACAGGAGGCAGATACTGGAAAGGGGGAGAGAAGGGAAGGAGATAGAGATGTCAGACCATGGGGTGGAGTGGGAAGGAAGGAAAGGAGAAGAGAGAGATGCCAGAGCATAGGGGAGGGGTGGAGACAAAAAATGGAGAGGGGGTGAAGCTGAAATAAATCATGTACAAAGGAGAGAAAGGGCACAGGATATAGAGTTTATTGAAGGGACATAGAAAGAGGGAAGATACCATATGGAACAGAGAGAGGGCGGACACTGGATGGAAAAGGCAGAAAGGATGGACAATGGATGCAAGGGGCAGAGAGAGGGTGGACAGTAGATGGAAGGGGTAGAGAGAGGGCAGAGGCTGGGTGGAAGGGGCAAAGAGAGAGGACAGATGTTGCATGGAAGGGAGCGAGGACAAATGCTGAATAGAAAGAAGAGAGTGAAGAGAAGATGACTAAAGCAGAAACGACAAAAGGTAGAAAAAAAATATTTTTGATACTTTACATAGAATCAAGTAGTATTGTAACTGTATTGATTAAAATTTATCAATAGGAAATGGAAATAAGGCAATTTGGGGGGGGACTAAACCCCTTTCCTCAGGTCAGGACAGGATACCATAACAGCTGTATACTGAACTGTCTTGAAGAAAGATTTGGCATCTGAAAGCTAATTGAAAAATGGATTAGTCCAATAAAATGGTATTTTCATATTTCTCATTATTTTTTTTATTTCTATTTGTTAATTTGTAAAGTGGTGATTGTTATGTAGAAGTTTTTTTCAAATTTACATCTACTGTCTTTATATTTTGCACAGTATGTCACTGCTTCTGTGGTGTTGCATTGTATGCAGTCTGGTTTCTTGGTTCAGTTTAACTTTTGTCTACATATTTCTATTTTTAGTTTGTGATTATTCCATATTGGGCAAGGGTGTATCTGTGTTCTGTGTGTATGAAAAGGACATGGCTTTCTGTTAGCATCGACAACGGGATCAATTGACTGTGTAGGATCTGGTTTGTTTAGTTTTACAATGCGTGTGTTGGTGTTTTAGTGCTCACTGCAGTTCCCCCAACACACAGACACACACATTATAAAGAATTAAATTAAAGTTGTATTATCATCAAGCAGCTTTCAAATGACATTATAAGCAAATAAAAATAAAATATTTTTAATACATTGCTAATTATTACCTGCATCTTTACCTATACTGTTTTGCCCTAGCTCTTACTTTGCACTATAGCAAAATAAAAAAGAAGCAGATAAAGATCAATCCCACAGGTGTCCTTCAAGGCTCAATAACACCTCTCCATAAATTATGTGGAAGAGGTCTAGAAGTGGGGATAGCATCTATTTCACATCCTCAGTGAGACCTCAGGAAGGAACCTAGTGATCAAAACATTATTAGAGGTGTTGTACAGCCATTTCTTGTATGGCTGAATGAGCTATATTTATCTTTTTTTTTTTAGTTGTTTAAATTCATGCAGAAATAAATGGCTAGATTGAACCTAATGACTTCATTAACGCATTTCCCTTTTTTTAAACCTCTATACCATTTGAAAGAGGGTGAATATCTATTCATCTCAAAATGGATACTTCTTAAATTTAGTAAAAATATTCTGGCACAAGTGTCAAACCTTAAAAAAGGAAGT
Organism: Geotrypetes seraphini; assembly: GCF_902459505.1. Taxonomy (NCBI): domain Eukaryota; kingdom Metazoa; phylum Chordata; class Amphibia; order Gymnophiona; family Dermophiidae; genus Geotrypetes; species Geotrypetes seraphini. The sequence continues at coordinate 372,832,276 of NC_047084.1, forward strand.
CATATTGAGCATTGGAAAATAATAATAATTAACTAATAAAAATAGTATACATTTAATTTTCCCCACCACCAAATTTCCCCATCCCGCCCCGCCCCACCCGGCTATTTTTTCATGCCACCCGGCTGGAAAAAGTTTCTGGGGAGAACAATGCACCCTTTTTGTGAAGTTCACAGCAGTGCCCTGTAAGGTACCCCACTATTTAGGTGGCATGTCTGGGTGTTCAGTCCATCACTTTGCAGACCCCTCCCATGTCCAACAGGGCTCGTTTTAGGTGTTTTTGATTTGGACGAAAAGTTGGACGGAAATGTGGTATAAAGATGGACGATTTAGTGGCTTGGACGATCAGATCGGCAGGACGTATAATTAGACGATTTTCGAAACAAAAAAATTTTTGGACGTATTTTTTGAAAATGTGTCCTAGGCTGTTTTTTAGTTTGGAAGACTTGCGACTTAGACACAAACAGACTTAGACGTCCCTTTTGATTATGCCCCTCCATGCATCAGCTTATAGAAAATTGAATGCCTAAATTAGAAAATAGTGCCGAATATAAGTGCTAATATTCTATAATTTTAGCATAGAAACAACACTTACATTTAGGCACTAAAGTATCAGAATGAGAGGAATACACTGTAATTTTATAAAAGGGTGCCCAATTTAAGATGGCAAATTGCCACATTTTAGACACTTACTTTATATATAATCACCTATGGGGCTCATTTTCAAAACAGAAAGAAATTTTTTTTAAAACAGTATAAAGTGGCACTTGGATATTTTACTCACCAAAACATCCAAGAAGCCATTTTTGAAACAAACTTTCTATACGTTCTGCTAGGCTTTTTGTCTGCAGTGCCTCTAAATCTCAAGGGGGTGTGTTGTGATTCCTGTATGTCAGTATTGTGGCCTATCATCTTTGTGTTCTTATAATTGTAGTAATTTTTTTAATCTGATTGCTGGAATTACAAATTAACTATGGGGTCCTTTAACTAAGCTGTGGTAAGCACTGAGGGCTGTATTCTATAAACGGTGTTGTAAGTCTGTCGGTGGTAGGCGCCCTATCTTTGCCTAATTTAATTGTTTTAATTGTCTTTAATCGGTTTGGTAATTGATTACATCATTTAAAATCGATTAAAATCTCATTAAAAAAAAAAAGTAGGCACCAGGAGACATCTACAGTATAGGCACTGGAATCGCGTTTACAGCAGGACACCTAACTGTGCTTTATGCCTAAGTGGGTGTGGTTAGGGGGTAGAGTGGGACTTGGGCACCATTAGGTACGATTCTCTAAAGAACTTAGACGCCTGCAACATAGGCCTAAACACTGGCCTACATTAAGATTTTCTTAGGCGTTGTTAGCTGGGATTCTGTTTACGCTGCCTAAGTTTGACTGACACGCAGCCGGCATCCATTTTTGAAGACACTACCAATTTAGATGCCATTTACAGAATCCAGCCTGAGTGTTTCCCACAGATTAAAATTGGGCATGCTGAGACATCCCACAGTAATTTTGTCATGGCAATGTGCTACTCATGAGCTAAAAAATACTTATTTTTTTTAGCACTGGGGAGTGTTTAGGAGCGGAGAGTAATTAGCGCAGCTACATTGTTGCACACTAATTAATTAGCCTATGGCCCTTACTGCCCACGTAGTTGTAGATATAGAATGTAGACATTAGCGCATGAGCCTTTTGCGTGCTCACTCATTCACCAGCTTCTCACAATTACCCATTCAGCCTCCTTCCCATCTCCCTTTGTTCACTTTCCTGTACTCTTTCCCCTATATCCTTTTTGCAGTTATATTCCCTTTGCTCCCTTTGTCTTCTATAACTGTTTATCCCCCTTCCTCAATCTTCCCCCCTTTCCCTAAACTTCATTTGCCTTTCCATTGTAGAAGCAATACTGATGCTGCTGTTTTCCTTTGTTTGTTCCTCCTCCTGCGTCGGCTCACCATGAAGTTTGACCCCACACAGAATACAGAAGAGAAATGTTGCCACTGCTGTCCTCCTGCCACTGGATGACAGAAGGGGTTGGTAGGATTGGAGGACAGAAGACTGGTGAAAGGGTCAGTGTGGTGGAGGGTTGCAAATTAAACCTATCTACTGCTGCATTTGATTCATAAGTGGGCATGTGAGCACGTGCTGTTTCTGCTCTAATGACCTTCGCAATGGATAACCATATGTGGCAGGCCAGCAGTGCTGCCCATGAGCAAGGACACCGGTGGCGTACCTAGGGTATGTGGCACCCGGGGCCCATCATTTTTTGACACCTCCCCATGTAAAAAAATATTTTTTGTAATAACCATGAAACGGAATAAATGGTCAGAATAGAAACAGGCACTGAAAATTTTCTTTTATTGAACCTCATATATGTAACCATTATTCCAAACATAGCATAACATAACATAAATTATGTCTGAATTGTCATGACATCAGAAGTACATATGGAGTAGTTGCAGGAGATGTTTGGGACAGTTCTGATTGTGTTAGTTCGGTTTTATGTGTTTTTTGAATAGAAGGGTTTTTATTTCTTTTTTGAAGGTTTTGTAGTCTGTGGTCGAGGTCAATAGGTTGTAGAGTTGGGGGTCGAGTGTTAGGAGGTTGTCGAACAGTTTTTTTCTTTTGACGTTTTTGGTTGGAGGGTGTGTGAATGGTGCGTGAGTTCTCCTATGTCTGGTTGAGGTGGATTTAATTATTTAGCTGAAGAAATTAGTTACTCGCCCATTCTACACACATTAATTCTCTTCCATTTTTGTTCCCATTCTAAAAAACACTGATAAGTTCCCAGAAAAAAATACATTAAAATAAGAAGTGAAAACAAAGGCCCCTACAGATGAGAACATAACATAAGAATAGCCTAACTGGGTCAGACCAATGGTCCATCATACCCAGTAGCCCATTCTCATGGTAGCCAATCCAGGTCACTAGGTACCTGGTCAAAATCCAAAGAGTAGCAATATTCCATGCTACCGATCCAGGGCAAGCAGACACTTTCCCCACATCTTAACAAAAGACTATGGACTTTTCCTCCAGGAATTTGTCCAAATCTGTCTTAAAACCAGCTACGCTATCTGCTTTTACCATAACTTCTGGCCACTTCATTTTTAAGCTTAGGTCTTTCCTTCCAAACAGAGACCTTGCTAGATGTCAAATACAGCACAAGGTAACTTCACACGGACTTAGCTGTGCAGGAAATGTGAATCTCCTCATACACCCACTATATAGTGCAAAAATGTGCAAAGGTCTGGATTTTTCTTTCGATCACTACAATGCCACACAAGCAGCACTGTTACAAAAGGTCAATGCTAAGAAATGTGTAAGACTTGCTTGACCCCATTTGATTGTGATTGGCATGTGTTTGTTATCTTTTACGCAGTTTGCTTTATACCTTAACCACCATGGACCCCTGAGGAAGGCGTGTCATCCGAAACACGGACCGTGTCGGGTCCCTTGGTTGGCTATAAGGTTGTATATGTTACTGCATTTACTAATAAACAACGCCTGCATCTTGTACTTTGTCTGCAGTCTGTTTGTTGTGTTCTATAAACTTTATAAAACACATTATTATATTTTCTTATAAAGCACAAATTTTAACTGAGCTCTCTGACATCCTCAGCCTTGACATTCACAAAAATAGAAGGAAGAAAAGTTCCCATTTCCTGCTGTCTCATGTCCCCGGCCTATACAATATTTTTCTTCTGCAGAACCTTCAAAAGTCTAAACAAATCCTCGTTTCACTTGCATTATAAAGTACTGAGGATGCCATCTCTCCCCAATCCCAGGTCCTAAAGTCTAAGACAGTAGCACAAACTAGTGCTGCCCGATTCAGGAAAAAAAAATTTCAATTCGATTCAGCCTATTGAATTGGTTTTTCGATTTGATTTTCCTGCCCAATTGGATGTTTTTTTCAAACATCCTGGTGGGTTTATTTTATAGCTTTTTCACCCCCCTTTGGCTTCTCCTAATCACACTGGCGCTCTTGATCCTGAGACATCTGATCTTGGTTGTGTTTATGACCTTTGCTCTCTGTATACCCGATAGGGCAGTTTTTTCTGGATTGATGGATGTCCATTTATTCTGTTATGTTCTGTATGTACTGGTTTGCTCAGTAAAGAAATATTATACAAAAAAAAAAAAATAAAGAAACAAAAAGGACTTTTCCTCTCTCTGTTAAATCCTAGCTCACGTTTGCGGTCCAACACCAGCTCTGGCAGGATACATATTTCAAATCTGACATATTGTAATCACAAAACAGAAAATAAAATTAGTTTTTCTACCTTTTGTTGTCTGGTTATTTTTCAAATCTTGTTGGTCCAAGGCTTTGGTTGTCTTCTGATAACTTGCTTGTCAGGGTCTCCTTCTTTCTTCTTTCTGCATGCTCCGTTTCCCTTCCCTCCCCAGGAGCTCTGGCATCTTTCCTTTTTTTGTCTCCCTCCACAGATCCACCTTTACTTAACTACTCTTTCATCCAGCATCTCTCCCTCCTTCCCCACCCCCCCAGGGTCCACCATCTCGCCCTTTCTTTTCCCAACTACCCTCCTATCAAGTATCTCTATCCCCCCTCCACACCATCCCTTGTGTCCAACTTCTCTCCCTTTCTGTTCCTTCCCTCCCTAAAACCCATGGTCCATCATCTCCCTCCCTCTCCTCTATTTTCAGACCCATTATTTCTTTCCACCCAAAGTCCGGCATATGCACGTCTCTTTGAACCCCCCCCCCCTTCCCTCCGTCTACTTCTACCCCAGGGCACCCCTCCCCTGAAGGCCTTTCCCCCCCCTCTGACATCAGAGGAGGGGCAAGACCACGGCGGAGGAAACAGTGCCAAAGCAGCGCAAAGATTGCTGACATCGCGATCTTGCTGCAGACTGCTTCTCTATGGTAAATGGTGTGGGGAGTCCGGGGGGGGGGGAAATCCGGACACCAGACGCCAGGGAGAGAACTGGACGTCGGGGGGGGGGGGGAAACCGGACGCCGGGGGGGGATCAGACGCCAATTACTTCAAGGCCCGGAGCACCCCCTCAGGGCTTACACCTGGGGCGGATCGCCCCCCTCCCTTGGTACGTCACTGGCAGTGGCCAAGGCCATATTAATCATAGGTTCACTATACTCTGGCTCCTGCTTTTTATACCTCAGCTTACTAAACTAAAATTAGAATCCTGCTGATTTGGTCCTCAATTTGGTGGAGTAACTGGCTAATTTCCCTGTGGACTACAGTCTCCGGGAATAAAAGACTTACTTTCCAACTTCTTTCTGGAACCTCTCCATATTGCTCCTTCCTAACTCTCTCCTCCTCGGCCCACTCACAAGCTGGCAAATCAGGCTGACATATGCCAGCTTACATTTATATTGCTAGAATTTGTATTCATTTATTACTGGCTTAAATCTTTTACCTCTGGTTTCAAATCCCTACTGCTGACTTTTTGTGTTTGTTTTGGCCCAGCTCACTTTCCCCTACACCTAAGCTTCTGCGCCTGTGGGAATCTCCATCCCCACTCACTGACATTTGTAACAGGGAAATCAAAAGTGGAGACATAATTATCCTTCATTTACTATAGACCTCCTTCCTCTATAATCAGCCATCACAGCAGCAATGTTTCATAAATGCCCAGTAGATGAAGGCTCCACCAAGAAACTGGTATGCATGTGTAGGAACTTCACTAGTCCATAATTAACTCCATTTACATGTCTTAATCCATATGGAAAGTGTTATTAATCTCACACACAGCAGCTCTAGTGAGAATAGCAGCCCTCTTGGAAGAGAAGTCAGAGAAGCAGGACAGGTGCTAGCTTACTCTCAGGTGTTCAACAGTGGAAAGACATCCTGTTGTTCTATAGAAACACAGAGTGCCTATTCCTTTGTCTTTCTATTAAAGTTTGGGAGCAAACTTTCCATGAACTGAAGACAGTCTGACACCCCCCCTCTCCTCCACACACACGTACACCCATCTTGCAAATCTTTTTGTGATCAGGGATATTTAGCAATGTACTAGAAATCCATAGCTATTTGGCTGTGTTCCATTTTTGTGAAAGAGAAATAGTTTGCATTTTCTGAAAGGCCTGCAGCTATTGGAAGCTTGAATCCTAGGAGAAGGGAGGAGAATCACAGTAAGAGGCACCAGAAATTGCAGGTATCTATCAAGAAAAAAATCTATAATAATAACAGAAGAATTCACAGTTTCCTGGGAAAGTCTTGACGGCAAAAGCGGCCAAAGGCCTCTCTTACCCAGAAATATTCACTATGAATAGTTTTTTAATGGATAAATGAAAGTTTCCAAGTTGATTAATTCTGGAAAGTCGTAGTGTAGTAATATTTTCTTGCTTCAGTAAAACTTATTTTTTGGAACACTTTCAAGGCATTAATAACTTTTAAAATCAGCATATATTATTTTGATCTTTTTGGGCAAACAAGTAATTTCTGTCCCCTGTCTGGGACTGTAGGAGTTTGCTTTATTTCATTAAGTTCCAAATGTGGATCCTTTCAAGACTAAATCTATGAAAAAGATTACCTGTGTGAATTTTATTGTTTGTATTTGCAGACATTTGACTGAACTTCTAGCCCCTCCCCCCTTCCAATTCCCAATGCTGCTGCCACTTCCATTAAAATACTACTTGATCTACTGATATTTTAGCCCTTCTTCCTGGAAATGACCCTTAACTTTACCATACCACTGGTGTTTCATGCCATGGGTATTTGCCAAAGGACTGCGCCCAAGAAGCAAGTTGAGCTCCATAAGTGAGCTCCTTAGGGTGAACTCCAGGGCTGTTTAACTCACATGTTTGCGATGTCTTTAGTCTCTCTATTTTTGGTATTTTTCTGGCTTAGTCTTGGGGTGATACTAGATGGCCACCTGTCCCTTTCAGCCCATATTTCTCAGGTAGTCTCTGTCTCCTTCTACTACCTGCGCCAGCTAAAAAAGATCAAACCGTACATCACTAAACCTGACCTAGCCCAACTCCTCTATGCCTATGTTCTCTCCAGAATGGACTATTGTAACTCCATCTTCAATGGAATCACCACCAAAGAACTCAAACGCCTCCAGCATGTCCAGAACTCTGCGATCCGCCTCCTACATGACCTGGATTACCACGACTCCATCTCCCCAGCTCCCAATGCAGAACACTGGCTTTCAGTTAACAAATGCTATGTTTTCAAAGTCCTCGTGATGGCCTACAAGACATTCTACCATATCACCCCTGCCTCCATCACATCAAAACTACCTCAATACACTCTTATCTGCCCTCTCTGCTCTGAGGCTGAGAAACCACTATGCATCCCTGCAGAAAGATCTCTTCAAATAGAAATAGCGCGCAGACGCTCATACAGCCACTTCATCCCTCGTCTTTGGAACCAATTGCCTGCTCAGATAAGATCACAGGACTCGCTGATGACCTTCTGTAAAACACTGAAGACTCACCTTTTCATGTGAACAACCCCCTCGGACTGCCTTCTCCTTGCTCCTAGCTCCCCTTCCTAACTCCCACTCCCCTGCTCTCCCCTCCCTCTCCCTCTTTGCTCCCCCTCCCCTTCTCCCCTCCTGTCTTTCTACGACCACCCATAAACTTTGTCTTATAATTTTATTGTGAATGTCAATTGTAACCCATTTTGAGCTCCCAGGAGAACAGGATAGAAATCTTAATTAATTAATTATTTCCTTCAGTTCCAGCTCAGCCCCTGTTGGAAGCTATTATGTGTTCTTCTATGGCTCACAGTATTCATCCTATTCCCATGGTCTAGTCCTGCCATTATCCTAGCCTATCCCACAGAGTCTCTCCTCAGCAAGTATATTTTTAGATTAACTGCTCTTCTTGTAAACCTACCCAAAATAAGTCCTCATTTTCCTTATTCTCATTGGGAATTGTTGAAGTGTTAAGTCTTTACACTCTTAAGGCCTCAACTATGTATGATCTTCTGCTTAGTGTCCATGCTCACTTCCCATGTCTTACTGAGACATAGTTAAGGAATTGGGAGGAGTTCTGACTATAGCAGGGCTTTCCCCTTAGTTCTTCAGCTTTTCATACTGGCCATTCCTCCAAGAGGGGTGAAGATACAGCTGTTAATTTTCTGGTCACAGGCGCCCAATTTCACTTTCTCTTACCCTGACTTACTCAGTTTATGAATAGCATTTCACTCTCCTCCTTACCTTTAGGCTTTTAGTGCCCTCTGATGCCTGGGATTCACTTCTTCAAACCTTAGCAGACGCTTCTATTCTCCAATCTTTTAATTGTTGGTGATTTCAACATAAGTATTGATTAATCCAACCCATCACAGATCTACCTATTTTCTTTCTTTTTTTTATATAATCTAAACTTATTTCAAAGTATCACTTACCTCACACATACTGCTGGACATTTTCTTGATCTAGTGCATCACTAAATCCTCCCTTATTCTATCCTTGATTGACATCTCTAGTCTTCCATTATCTTGGTCTCATCAACCCTTCTTATCTTTTTCAAGCAACTGTTCTTCCTCGTCCTCCCCGCTGCTTTCCTCTTCATACCAAAGTCAACAGTTACATAGCCTTGTATACATAGCCTTGTACTCTGCCCCTTCTCTGCTTTCCCCAACAATTTTGTTTCCCTCCCTCTCAAAGATCAAGCCCACAGCTGGAATCAGGTCCTACAGGATAGACTTGACTCTTTTGCCCCACTCTACACTTATATACTCCCAATTCACCAAAGAGCTCCAAGCCCTCGGTTACTCAAACAAGCTAGGAAGGCTGAGCACATCTGGCATAAACATTGAATTCTGGCATTAATTAAAATAACTTTGCAAAACACAATTATGTTGTTTAAATATCCATCTTAAGAAGGTAAGGCAAACTATTTTTCGAATGTGACAAGTAGGGTTTCCAACACCATCACAGCACTGAGACTGATGTCACCTCATGTCTTAAAGAACTTCACTCTATTCCAGACATGGGTAATAGTCTCGTTGGACCTTTCTTCTTTGTTTGATCTTATAGATCACTCTGTCTTGCTTACTCACACCTTTCTGATATTGGTTTGTCAGGGACAGTTATTAGCTGGTTTTCTTCATTTCTACTAGGTGGTCCTTTCTCTATAAAATTTTCCACCTGTATCTCTAGGTCCAATCCTATTTCTTGCAAAGTCCCAGAGTGCTCTATCCTCTTTCCATTATTCTTCAATATCTTTTTAAGCTTGCTAGCTGCTTTTATTCAGTAAATTAATATTAAGGCATTCTTTTATGCTTATGACATTCTGTTAACATTTCCAGTTAATTTTGATCTCCATTCCTTTTAAGAATGTTTACCCTTTTGATGGGAAAAAAAGCCATCCTCACCAACTGGCTCTTCCGTGATCCCCCATCATATGCCCAATGGAGATCCCTAATGATAGTGCACGCAACACTGGAGAGACGCATGGTGGGAGACTTGACTCTTGGCCCGGGTCGCAAATTTTGTCAGGTGTGGGAGCACTTCTGGCAGGACCTCACACCGCGTGCTCGCAGTAGATTTTTGAATCTTTAAGATTTTATTCCCACTCTCAGCTGTTGGACTGGCCATGGACTCTTGGGGAGGGGAGGGGAGGGGAGGGGAGGGGGGATGGGAGGGGAACTGATTATATTGTTGAAAATGTTATTTCCTGAATGTATTTGCTTCTTACTGCTGGAATAATAAAAATCATTTAAACATAAGAATGTTTAAACTTCCTAATAAATTGACTTGATCATCAAACTAGTTCTCAAGCATGAAAAGACAGATTCCTGCTCAGTCACTGGGGTTTTGCCCAGGTCCTTTATGATCACAACTCTATTTGACCTTCCCACCCCAACTGTGTTCTCCTTCCATTACTCAAGAGTCATTGACTCTCAACTATCTTTTAAGGAACAGGTTCTGGTTCCCTTGATTTTTCCATGTTCCACATTCTTATTCAAACATTTCTGTTTTCTCAACTAGATTACTGTAACTCAGTCTATGATTACCAGTTATCAACTTAAGCACCTTCAAACTTTACAGAGTTCTGCAACTAGACTACTCTACTGGACTCTCAGAGAAGTGACCAAGTTTCCCCTCTCCTTATCCACCTGCACTGGCTCCCAGTTCACTTTCACATTTTGAGAATCTCTGTTTGGTTCACAAGGCATATTATCTGTACTTACCCTCACATACCTACACAGATTTGAGATCCCTATTGTCTAATCCTTCCAAAACCCTACGCAAGCTCATTATGAATAAACTAGGTATTGTACCTTTTTCTTCTTAGCTCCCAAACTGTGCAACAATTTCCCTCCTATTATCTATGCTGAAGCATTATATAAGAAACTTAAAAGACCCTCCTCAAAATACATTTCTTCATTCTGACCTAGGTGACTAGGGGTTGGGTTAAACCTTTTGTTCAGATCACTCAGATAGCAGTCTCTGTTCTTGCTTTGTATGATTTTTGTTTCCTTTCCTATTTTAATTGGCATTCCTTTCCTTATTTTATTATTAATAGTGCCCAACTTGGGGGCGGAGCCTGATGAATACGGAGAGCGGACGCATGGAGTAAGAGCTCCTCCACGCCGGCACCTAATTACAAGATTATTGAGCTTATTCTATACCTTGCTGGGTTCTGCTTACCGCTACCGACTTTGCCTCCTACCATACATGTCTCCGCCGAAAGCAGCTAAGCGAGATCCTGCTTTGATTCAGCCTAGTGGTAAACGGCCCAAGACTGATTCCAGCTCACCTGACAAAATGGTGACGAAACACGAGGAGTCGCAAATCGATACCCTCATTATAGAAATGCGTATCATGCAGGAACAGGTAGACAAAACAAAACTTGTGCGAGCGGAAATAGAGGCTTTGAATGATCAATTTGTGGACGCCAGACACAGGCTGGATGCCCTCGAAGAGAAAACTCAATCGCTCTCCACTAAATGCTCACTGATTGAAAAACATGATAAACTTATCTTATCACTGCAGCGTGACTTGGAAGATTTATCAAACCGTGGTAGGCGGAGTAATATTCGCATTATTGGAATACCTGAGAAGGCGGAGGGCCCTGACATTATGGCTTTTCTGATTGAGTTCCTTCCTAAATCACTTGGTCTCTCCTTTACCATCCTGCTGGAAATCGAGCGGGCACATCGTGTTCCATCTCACCCCTCCACGCTGTCTACCAAGCCCAGGCCTATCGTGGCAAAAATATTGCGATTTCAACACGCCTTACAGCTTATCAACGCAGCGAAGTCTCACCCTCAACTTCTATACCAGGGCAAGATATTTTTCATCGCACCTGATCTCGCCAAGTCCACTGCACTCAAACGAAAGGAATTCCTATCATACCGCCAACAATTGAAAGATCTTGGAGCTAAATATGGCCTCATGTATCCAGCCCGAATGAAGGTGACATACAATAATCGCACCACTTCCTATCTGGAGCCTGCAGATCTGAAATCCTTCTTAGACTCCATTCAGAATGCAATGACCTGACTTGGTTTATAAGTGGATAAATTGATTTTTCTTTTTCTCTGCCTCTGCCTTAATGGAATAACTAAGATTCATTGTTCATGTTGGTATGGAGCGGTTCAATGCTCCTGTGTTTACTCACTGTTACACTGACTCACCCACGTATTGTTGTTTATACTGTTCACATGTGCATGCTCTTCTACACAGTCATGCCTTGTGTGTGTTTGCTGACCCTTCTATATCCTTCCTTCCTCTTCTCCTTTTTTCTCTTCTGCTGTTCGACTATGGTATGGTATGCATTTACTTGTGTTTGCTTTTTCTAATCTGAAGCAGTTGCTGATTAGTTCAAGGAACTGTATGTCTCCATTGTCTCT